>NW_020290248.1:0-1200000 GCF_003144295.1 Acaromyces ingoldii
CCTAACCCTAACCCTAACCCTAACCCTAACCCTAACCCTAACCCTAACCCTAACCCTAACCCTAACCCTAACCCTAACCCTAACCCTAACCCTAAGCAGACCGAAGCGATAGGTGCTCTTGATACGCTAGGTTATCTATTGTATCAATTTGCTGACGTATCAATACACTAGCAAATTGATCCACTATGTTACCTATCGTATCAATTTACCTATTGTACCAAAATCGGCCTTGGCGGCTTACCATTTTGATACGCTAAGTAGCATAGCGCATCAATCTACTAGCGAATCAATACACTACTAAATTGATGCGATAGGTAACTTAGCGCATCAATTACTCTTATACACTACGTGTCCACAAATTGATACAATAGGTATTTTGATACACTGAGTTACTTATTGTATCAATTTCGCCCATGGATGCGATACGCAGCATTTTGATACGCTAAGTAGCTCAGCGCATCAATTCATCAGAGTATCAATTCGCTAGTAAATTGATGTGCTATGTTACTTAGCGTATCAAAGACACACAGCAGCCTGTGCAAATTGATGCGATAGAGACCTACCGTATCAATTTAATAGCGTATTGATGCGCTAAGTTGCCTATCGCATCAATTTACTAGTGTATGATTGGATGCATATCATTCCATTGCGCATCGTGAGTTGACTCAACACCCACCAAAACCACCTCCGGTCATTGCCATTCCCACGCCCATCATCGATGCTGTACCTGACTGCTCCCAGGGCGAGCCAGTGTTGACTGGCTCGAGCGTCATGCCAATGCGAAACCCTTCCAGCCGGTCCTTGTCTGCGTATCCACGCCCACTTCCCTCTGCTCCTGCTGACGACTCGGCCGTCGTTGCTGTGATAAGCTGGGTCTTGTCGTCGGAGTCGATGTCACTGGGCAGGACACGTGAGGCCTTTCTTTGGTAGCGAGCGCAACGATTGAGAAAGGACTTGAACCCAAGAGATTAGCTTATGAATCTACCAACGACCCGTCATCAATCTCACCTTGGGAAAGAGACCCTGGACGACAAACTCGGGCCGCTGTTGCGGATCTGCATTGCGGGGCTGTGGACGCGATCGATGTGCTGCGACTGTCCACATGCCGCCACGTGCCTCCAGAGCATTGAGCACATCGTCGAGCATGGCCTCGGCGTGATCAGACGGCTTAAATAGCTGCGCCAGGAGCTCGTTGTCCGTCTTGGAGCGGAGACAGGCCAACGTCTTTGCCAGGTCGTCGGCTGGGGAGCATGATTCCTCCGGCTCGGTCGTCAGAGGGGGCGACGTGAGGATCAGAGTGGCCCACTGCACAGGCACACCAGCAGCAGACTGGCTGTAGGGCAGATGTACACGCTGGGGAGGGTAGAAGAACTTGGACGATTTGATGCCTCGCGTGCCAAAGAGTAGACGCACAACGGCATGCATCCTGGTGCGTTCTCGACGGCCGACGAGTTCGCACAGTTCCGAGTCGTATATTGTGCGCAACCTGCCCGTCTTGCTGGCCTGCTTGCGAACCTCGGCCAGTGCCTCCAGACTCGTGACGTGCGGTATGCGGACCGCATGGAGCAGCTGCGTATCCCTGGGCACGCGCAGGTGGAGACGCTTGGTGAGCTTGGGTGGATGGAAACCGGGAGACGACTCCATAGTTGCCGGCCTGTCGCTACGATGCCAGGCCGAGGGCAGCCCTGCCCGCTCAAGCTGCCTGACATCGAGCCCATGACTGTTTGTCTGGTGGAGTACGAGCGTACCGAGGTTGTCCTGACCCGATGCGAGTGTTGTGGTAGAGAAATCGCCCCTGTCGACGAGCGTGTCCGTAAAGGAGTAGAGCGAGTCTGCGTCGGACATGTTCAAGACAGTGTTTACTGGTGATAACGATGGGATGGTGGCGGTCAAGATGGGTTTGCACTGCCTCGTGAGTATGGTAGCGTAAAGCGCTCCTCCGACCATGCGGTCGCACTGCCAATCAATGACGCACACAAGTAAGTTTAAAGCGCAATAGAAAATGTCTATTTCAGTTGCATTTACCCCACCGGACAAGGCACAATTGAGCCGATGACACAAAGTGGGGCAATCGGGCGATAGATCTCCGATAGGCCACGTGCCTGTCATTCATGTGAGCCAATTTGATGGCTCAAAAGAGCGAGGAAGCTGCACCATCTCTTGCCTCTTTTTCTTCGAGGGCATGAACGGGTCAATGCAGAATTAAGTCCTCATCGTTACTGTTACTGGCAGTTTTTGAACTCGCCAAAGTGCATCCTAGTGTAGTTGATCAATCGATTAGGGGTGAATACCTCTTGAAAGTCAACCATTTACATTTTCCAGTACTCAGCAATCGACACATGGCTGTGCAAGGAAACAGCGCAACGGCGCGCGGGCAGCCGTGTCAGAGACAAATTAGGTGCTAGTTTGGATACGTGACGGCAACGGCGGCAGCCGTGACGAAGCCCGCAAGCGAAAGCACGACGCGCACGTTGTGGAGCGAACCCCACCGCGCCATGAGCGAGTCGGCCTCGTCCTCGGAAACAAGGTCGGTCTTGCCCGCATTGGCGAGCTTCCGCAGCGCCATGAGGCGATCGTTGACGGGCGCAATGACAAGCACCGTGAACGGCGCGATGGAGACGTGCGTGACGCTTGCCGCAACGAGCAGGCGCTTGTTCCAGTCGCTCCAGTCGCCGCTGCTTGCAAGACAGCTTCCAGTGAGGCCCAGAGCGGCGCCAAACGCAAACAGCGGGCACCAGTGGCCAACGTCGTAGCTGTGGTTCCAGAGCGTCAGGCGCTGGGCGAGAGAGAGGTTGGCGGCGTCCGACGCCGGCTGGATGTGGGCGCCCTGCTTCCACTGGAAGTGCCGGTTGACCAGCAGCGGGTAGGCGAGCGTGAGACCTGTGTCCATGTCAGCCGTAGCCTGGTCACGCACTCGCCGCTGGCACTCACCCGAGGCTAGACCCGACGAGACGAGGCCGACAACGCCCAAGGCATCCGCGTAGCTTGGCTGCGTCGTCATGGTGGCAGTTGGAATGGTGGAGGTTGTGGGGACGTGAGCTTGTGGAAACTGAGGATACGTGCACTGCGATCTGGGCTTCATAAATAGCGTGCCACATCCGCGTCGGTCCGTACGCTATCGGCCTTCTCCGAGGAAACGCCGCGGACTTACGGCGACTCACCGGATTTTACTTTGGCTTCTCTGCAGTCGAGATCTGGCCCGATTTCACTTCTCAAGCATGCCGGCTTTCAATTGCCACGGTTCCACGGTGTCACAGTGCCAGCGCCAGTGGCGGCTCAGCCCCCCGACGTCGTGGCACCTTGCATGTGGACCGCGCACGAACGCCTCCGGCCGGAGAGTCATTGCAAACGTGATTGCAAACGTGCTCTGCAAAGCGCCCCGGCTGACGCTGTCCTGCACGCCAGGAACCTCCACCGGCAAGCCGCTGTCGGCATGCCGCTTCCCGCATTTGCTGCAAATTCTCCGGACGCTGTACAGAAGCTAAAGTGAGATCTTGTTGAGGATGATACCATCTTCTGCAGGAGATTTGCCTCGTGAAATCGCTTTACCTAAGATGATGGAGATTACATGACTAGTCGCGAAGTCCTTGGAATTAAATTGTCACGAAATATGACTATCGCCCGCGGATCCTAGCGAACGCAGCATTGATCGACGCACAGCCAAGAGGAGTGAGTGAGCGGGCTATAAAAAGCGCTTCCGATTTCTCGTTAAATCGCTCTTCATCTCTCGCGGCCCCCTTTCCCTCCAGAAGAAGAGCTTCCGCACATGTCTATGTACGCGGTACTCGGCACCACAGGCAACACAGGGCAATGCCTGCTCGAAGTCCTTCTGCAGAACCCTGGAACTAAAGTCAACGCATACTGCCGCTCAAAAGAGAAGCTGCTCGACCAGTCGTCTGCGGCGATCAAGGACGGTACGATCCGCATCTTCGAAGGGTCTCTGGGGGACATTGACCTCCTGACCGAGTGTCTACGTGGTACGCGTGCTGCCTTCCTAGTCGTTGCTGGAACGGGAAATATGTCTGGCTGTTGCATCGCTCGGGAGACCGCGCAACATGCTTTGACCGCCGTCAAACGCCTGAAAGTGCAAGATGAGCCCTTGCCCAAGCTCATTCTCCTTTCCTCGGCGTCTCTGGACCATGCATTGATGCCCAATGCGCCTCGATTCTTGCTCAAGATTCTCTGGGCCGCCTTTTCCAACAGGTATGAGGATATTCGCCAGGCCGAGGATCTTTTTCGCGCCCAGCACGATCTCGTCAGTTCGACTTTTGTGCGGCCTGGCGCTCTATCGCACGACACGCAGAAGGGGCACTGGTTGAGCACCAAGGTTGCCAAGGGACCATTGTCGTACATGGATCTGGCGGCTGGGATGATTGAAATTGCCCAGGACGATCGGTTCGACATGAAAGCCGTCGCAGTGAATCCGCGAGACAAAAATGTGGCCTTTCCCTGGCAGGCGCCAATGATGTTGATAAAAGGCCTTATTGTTCACTTTCTGCCCTGGACCTACTACTACCTCCAATAAATGCAACAGTCGTCCTGATCACAAATTCAACATCTTCATACCATGAACCTGCAAAAGTCCAAGATAGTCGAGTCTCGAACTCTCCAAATTGACGACAAGTCATGTATTGTACTGTAGTTACAAAGCCTAATGTCTTGCACGAACGGTCATTTGGCAACGTACCGAACAAAAAACACCAAGTACAACATAGTGCCAAGACTTTGTCTTGGAGTCTCTCTCAGTGCGGCAGACGTTGGAAGCTGGCGCAGTTGCAGCTTTCAAAACAGCGCGCGATCTGGAATCGCTTCTGCACGGCGATAATCGGCCTTCACGAGCAGATGGCGGAAAGGGTTGGCTGACGCGATAGCGACGCGACCTCAAGGCAATAGACGCATGAGGTCAGTGATGCGTCCCCAGACCCCGATCATCTACCATAGATCCTGCTGCACCGTCGCAAGACGCAAGTCCGGCGAATAAACCTCCCCTTCGATCAGCGGTGTGGACTACGACGAAATGAGCAGCGAGAGTCCCACGAGTGCGCTCGTTAAGGAAAGAGAGGGTAGAGTGATGGACGATGAATCTGTGCGCAGAGGAAGACCCTCCTGCAGCTTGTGGAGGCAGCTGGTGCTCGGCGTCCAGTAGAAAAACTTCGATCCTGGATCTCCTTCATCGGTGGGATCAGTGAAGTTTACGTTGTTCTTGATGCGAGCCTGAGGAGCAGGATTCCAGTCAGCGAACACAAAGCCAGAAAGCGGACATATACGTACAATGACGAGCAGGGTGTCGTTGAGCGTCACACTCATTGTCCCGTCACTCAGGGTGACATTCTGGCCCTGACTTTCCACTCCAGTGTAGGGCACCTGCGGACTCCAGACTGTCGGTTCAAACACCGTCTGGTTGGCTTGCACGGTTCGGTTGGGCGCTGCAGTATCGTAGAATGTCTGGTTGGAGTAAACCTCGTAGGCGTACGAGTCGTTGTAGCCTAGGAGCAAGGTCAGCCGAGAACGGGCGTCGCGGTACAAGCCAGACTCACGCTTAATTGGGTCGGGCTGCTTGGGATCTACTATGTAGTACAAGGCGGCCATCTGCAGCTCGTAGAAGTTGTCGGGCGATACATATTGTTGAGGTACCACGAGACGGTAGGTCAGCCTGCTGGGATCGCACTCCTCGTCGTTGGTGATGGAGATATTGAGTGACTGGACAGCAGCCACGGGCGCGCCCGGATCCTCGAAAAAGGGAGTGCCGGGGATCGTAGACAGGTTGCTGATCCTTTCACTGGGCATAGAGAGCCGCGAAGAGCCTGCCAAGGCGTTAGCGAGCGCACGAGGGCTGACCATGGCGGACGTACTGTGGTGGGTGAGTCCAAATCATGAGGCAGCACTCGATCGAGAGCCTGATCCTTCTGACCGCGAGGTCACCTTTCCCCACTTCCGAGTTCCGCGCAAGTTGCGATTTTTTTAGCGCAACACTGCCTTCCATTCGCGAATTCTTTCTTGCTCAGATGAAGACGGTGTTACTATTGCATTGCTTGGACATGCTCGTACATGACTGGAGAGTGACCCACGCAAAAGCTTGGCAAGCAATCATAGCCAGACGAGGTCACTCGGACGATTCAATGTCAGCAGCAAGCTTCTCGGCGATCGCAATGGCCGCAGCTTGGGGATGACAGCTGAGCACTTCAGGCATCACGCTGACATCGCACACGCGCAGTCCCTCGACACCTTTGACCATCAGACTGCCTGGCTCGACAGCTGCATCCCCGTCTGTGCCCATGGCGCATGTCGAGGCCATGTGCTGCACGCCAAAACCCCACTTGCGGATATGCTCGACGATGTCCTGCAGTAGAAAGAAGTCAGCATGAATCTACACGGGCCACGAGCCCACCCACCTTCTCAGCGATAGCTTGTGGATCAACAAAGTCGAACTCGTCACCGCCACGCTTGGCCAATCCGTCCTTCCATCCTCCCTTGCTGTCATCCCAGCCCGGCACACAGGCAGGCCCGATGTCGTAGGCGAGCTGCTCGCGCATGTGCTTGATGAGCGTCATCGCCAGCCGGATGGCAAGCACTAGCCGGCGCACATCGTCCTCCTCTTGCAGGGAGTTGGGCTCGACCTCGGGCAGGACAGACGGGTCAGGCGCCTTGATGTGAACGTGGCCGACCGAACGAGGCTTGACGAGGTAGACAAGTGCTGCCATGACGCCGTGCGAGCCACCAAGGCCATGAAACCGTGGCATATCCTCGGCTGCCCAGAAAGCCTCGAAGCTGATCTCGATGTCCGGGACGTCTTTGTGCGGATCAGTACCTTGCACGCGAAGCCTGCTCCCGGTATCTCCATCGTCCATCAGCTGAATCTGCTCCGTACTCAGGTAGGCGACGGTCTCCAGCGTTCCAGGAGTGGTAAACCAGCCCTTTCCATGGATGAAATAGTTCCAAGCTTGGCGTATAAGCGTGGGCAGCGCCGTCGCAGGAAGCACCATAGGCATGCACGAGTCTCGCATGGGCCCACGGAAATGCAACGGCACAGCGAGATGATCCTTGAAGTGTGCGCCAACGCCAGGCAGAGCTACCTTGACGGGAATCCTGAGGGGCTCGAAGACCTGCGGGGAACCCAGGCCTGAGCGCTGGAGTATGCAGGGCGAGAAAATTGCACCAGAAGACAGAATGACGTTGTCGCTTCGTGCATAGTATACCTTGCCTGTGACAATGGTCAGCGGTCCAGGAAAGCCGTTCGGTGCAACTTTGCAGACTGACCCTTGCTAGAGAACCAGACGCCAGTGGCCTTGTGCGCTTTGTTATCATCGTTCGGCCCCTCGATCTGCACCTTTTCCACACAGCTTTCCACGCACAGTGTCAGATTCTGTCGCGCCTTGAGCACATTGGAGGGCAAGTAAGCCATGCCCGCATGATGTCGCGATCCATTAGCTGTCTGGGAAGTCTGCAAGAAGAAGGCCCCCGTTGCCATCATGCCGCGCTCCGACATGCCGTAGTCCGAAGTAGGCACTCCGAGCGCGCCGGCAGCCTCGACGAATGGCTTGCTGAACCCAAAAAGCTGGGGCATGTCCCGCGTGGCCCATGGCCCCTCATATCCATACACGTCTGCTCTTTCTGTGCGCAATTCATGGCTGTGCGCCTGCGACCGCTTGAAGAAGGGCTCCAGGTCCGATCCAGTGTAGCCGGGAATGCCCCAAGAGTCAAAGTCGGCGTGACAACCGCGTGTGTAGAGAGTCGCATTCACTGCGCTGGAGCCACCCACTTGTCTAAAAAATGTGCCTGTCAGCCAGTCGGTTGAAGGGTCCTCATAGAGACTCACCGTCCAACTTGCACCGTGCTCGTACGTCCTCCCAGGCCTGGCTGAGGCGTGGTGCGTACGTGCGTGGCGTATCTTGCCTGAAATGCACGGGCGTTGCTGAGCAGAGGTATGCGCCCGACGACGTCAGCGAGATACGAGCCACGCTCGAGAACGAGGACCGAACGAGTACCCGACTCCGACAATCGGCTTGCGAGGACGCTGCCGGCCGTTCCGGCGCCCAGGACAATGTAATCGTAGGAAGGCGCATCGGGCGGGGGATCGAGGTCTTTTGTTACGATATCTGCTCCTGGCGCCAGGCCGGGTGCCAAGGCCGCACACCGAGCAGGCCCGACGTCGTGACGGGACGACAGCATCGAGGTCATGTCCTTGTCGGGGGGTATGGAGGGAGGAAAAGCTCGCCAGGAAGCACAATGCCAAACTTTATACAGCACGTCCTCTAAGACACCGCTCTTTACTAGCGCGCTTTCGAGACCTTGGCTTCTCGACTTTTGTTGCCCCTAGGCCAGTATATGCAGGGATCATGCGGTCAAGATTCTGAGACCCATTGGAGAAATCAAATACGTGGTTCGGAAAGAAGTGAGCTGAGGTTTAAGCTCGACCAAGTGCGGTGGAGTGGTCTGCGACACCTTCAAAAAAGAGTGTTTACAAGCTCGCCCGGAAGTGAAGAATAGCATCATGGCCTGAAATAACGGCGGATGACATCAAAACCACTCCGATAAGGGGGCGCGATTGTGCGGATGCTTTCGTTCCCGCGCCCACCAATGCTTGTGACCTGAGTAGAGCCTTGTGCCTCATTATACAAGCTCCATTTGTCGCCATCTTCCTGGGCTGCTGGGTGGCCGCAGTGGACAAAGTGGATTAGAGAGGTGTGCAGTGCGTCCACCACAGATGTCTTTCCAAATTTGCGAGGATCGTTGTCGGGTAAGAGAGTGGGAAAGTAGAAGGCCAAGTCTGAGCCGTGCTGCACACCCATTGCTTCTGAGGTGCCTGGGATCGGCTCTTGGAAAAGAAGACCCCAGACCTTGCTCCTGCTTGAATGAGAAGAAAAAGCAGAAAGGTAGTCCAGCCAGGCAGTGGTGTAGGTCGAGTCGGTGTCGATGGCAGAAAGGCGCTTGTATTGGCTTGGCTCTCCATACGTTGTGTTGCGACCATCGAAGGGGGCGCCCCGAGCGGGGTCGTTTGGGTACGCTGAGAGCATGTCCTCGACAATCTTTTTAGCCTGCTCCTCATCGAAGCGGTGAGCAGTGTTGATGAGGACTGCAGAAAGGAGGTGCTATCAGCGTGGCTCTGCCTGTTGCGGGATGTGGAACTAGCCAATGCGGCTCACTTTGCACGCCAAGAGCGGACGCCTCTTCATTGTCGGCCTTGAATCCAATCGCTGAGCTGGTTCCTTCGTCTCTGCATGAGGAGACGACGGTGGGAATGTCTGGGTAGCGCTTTGACGCGATCCTCTCAAATACATTTTCTGACACCAGGCCGCCCAGACTTGGTCCACTACCTTGCCATGCTTCTGTCGATACGTTGACCAGCTTCTGCGCATCGACCTTCTCCAAGCAGACCACGTTCTCGTTCACGGTGACGTTGGCTGGACATCCCGCTGCTTCTGCGACTGCGGCAATAATGTCGTCCATGGAGTGGGTCTCAGTTTGGAGGAAGGGTGCTGCGGTGGACGGCACACTGGCGAGCCAGATGGAGTGGAAGAGCTGCTCCTTTGCACTTGCAAAGAGGAGCTGATAGAGTGAAGACTGCGCACCTGCACTCTGCCCCACTGTCGTGGAAGGATTGTAAGACCTCGTTTCAGGGCACTAGATCCTCTTCTGAACTCGCACTCACTGAGCGTCACTCTGCTGGGGTCTCCTCCGAACGACGCAATATTGTCACGAACATATCGCAGTGCTTCTCGCTGATCGAGAAGACCCAAGTTGAAATCATCAGGCCTTGTGGAAGGATTCAGAAAGCCAAAGGGACCAAGTCGGTACTGAATAACGACTCCGAGAAAGGGCTTGTTTAAGTCGGTTGCCTTTTCCAACATGGGTCGCATGTCGTAGATAAAGCTTGCTCCGTTCAGGAAACCTCCTCCTGCGATAAATAAGAGCACAGGAAGCTGATCATCACACGTCTGGGCTTCATCGGGAACATAGACGTCCATCGTCAGGCAGTCCTCGCTCTGCGGTGCGATGGGCGCCGAGCCCAGGAGCTCCTTGAAACCCTCATCGTAAGGTGGTGGAATGTTGAAGTTTGTGCATGCAGGGCTATGTTGGGTAGCGTCTGTAGTCTGTTTGACGGTGCGAGTATCTTCCTCGGTGGGAACCGGCCTCTTGAAGCGCCCCGCACGGGCATACGGGATGCCGTAATACACCGTTGAACGGGTAGTGGGGTCATGCAGACCTCGATAGGCACCACTGGCGAGCGCGACACGGTGCAGCGATCTTGAGCTGTGAGAATCCTGTCCGGATGGAACGGGCGATGGGCTGACCTTGATACAAGAGAGACATGCAGCAAGACAGATAACGAAGATGAATCGCAGTGTCCTCATGGCTTGATAGAGGGTGTGGATGATTGGGTTGTCACTTGAATGGTGCAATTACCAAGTCTCCTGTCTACCTTCGCTCTTATATACCCTTCCACTCGCTCTTCTGCCTGCTTCTGAAATACGAATTCACTACA
Organism: Acaromyces ingoldii; assembly: GCF_003144295.1. NCBI lineage: Eukaryota > Fungi > Basidiomycota > Exobasidiomycetes > Exobasidiales > Cryptobasidiaceae > Acaromyces > Acaromyces ingoldii. The sequence continues at coordinate 10,484 of NW_020290248.1, forward strand.
TCAACCAAAGACTCTTCACCATTGCGAACCACCTGCAGCGCGAAATAAGACTCGGACATCGTGCGATGACGAGGGGCGGAAATATTGCGCGCTACCTAGCAGTACAGCACTAGGACAGTCTCGGAATTGACGCTCGGAATTGATGCGCGCGCAAAACCGCGCAATTTCATGCACTGGCCAGCTTGCCTTCCGCCCATGTCGTCGACCCTATGACATCTCTGATGGAGAAATGTCGAGACGACTTCAGCAGAGGAATCACAGTGAGCTTGGGGCTGTGAGGCAAATGATTCTGACCGATTCACACAGATCCCCTTCTCTCTCTGACCAGCAATGACGAGCGGCAAGCAAGCAGATGGGGCAAAGAGTAGAGGGCCTTACGCGAGAAGGATATGCTCACACTGCAGAAGCAGGAAGGTCAAGTGCCATCTCCCCGACCCACAGGCGGTGCGTCCGTCAGCAGATCCATTGGAGCAACACCTTTCCTGCAAAAGATGCATCGACAAGGCGCTGGACTGCATCATCGAGATGCCAGGAGCATCGTCTTCGACGCCAGCAAGCCAATCTTCAAGGGCTAGCCAGGCCCGGAGCGGCCAGGTGATCAGTGATCGGAAGCGCACCGCTTACGAAGATGGTGCGAGCGTCGACGCCGACGATAGCTTGGGCTCGAGCTCATCCGATGGCCATTCACCTGCCAGCATGTCCGACTTTCTCCTGGCCAACAACATAGACGGGGCAGACGCGGTTCTTCGCCCTGCCCCCGGCCCTGCACATCACTTTCAGCCCTCCAATGCACAGATCTTTGAGGCATCCATGCAACCCGTCTCTCTTCTCAGCCTCGTTTTGGCCCGTCAACCGCAGTCTTTGCGCCTCCTCCTCCACCTACCTCGCTCCCAGCAATGTCCTGCCCTAGGGTCTTTGATCGGTGCTGAGATGGTCAAAGCGCTGCACAAGAGGTGAGCGACGTTTTCCTCCACGCTAGAAAGCTGCTCATCGGAATTCTGCCACCGCACAGACTCTACTGGATCTATCTCTTCCGGCCCTATCTGCCCGACCTGGCCCACTTGCACCGGCTGCTGCCCAAGGCCAACGAGCATGGCGATCCCGCCTCCTTTCTCTTTGCCGTGCTGTGCCGCCTCGCTCTGGATGCACAGGCCGACAATGCTGCTGCAATCACCTGTGACAGCTCTTTGCACATCTATCTCCGCTCTGCCATCGCCCACCACGGAGAGGCAGTGCTGCTTGGTCTGCCCCGTCACTGTTATGCAGCCGCGGCCCTGGAGCTCCTCTATGCCTTCTACCCGACGGCGCTAGCAGCAAGCACAACGTCGGCAGCCGCCTCGCTCTGCTCAGAGACGCTCCTGCTTGCTGCAGAGCGCATTCTTGCGTCTGAGCACGTTGCCTCTCTTGTCCAGGAAGGGCCTCCGCTAGAAGCCATCAACTTTACGCTGCAGAAGCTCAGACTCGAGGTAGCCAGCGACGGACTCCCTCGACACCGTCAACTTCGGCTCAGTTGGACTGCCAGGGGCAATTGGGAGTGGGAGAGCTCTCTCGCAAGAGTCTCTTCACTCGGTGCCTTCCTAGATCTCGAACGGCACTGTGGTAGCCTGCTTCTGGCGCATAGTGCTGCCGCGTTGAAGGAGCAGGGCAATACTCTGCATCTTCTCTACTCCAAACGCGGCGACCTCGACCAGATGGACACCGTCGTGAGGCTGCATACCGAGAGCGATGCCAGGCTGCTTCAACAGCTGCATGTCGCCCTGTCGTCCTTCGGGGACTGCTTTGCAGCGGAGGCGGTCTCCAATGTGGCCATCTTGGAAGGGCACGTGAGACACAACAACGTCAGCGGCTATGCCATGTTCCTGGCTACACTCTCGGGAGCGGGTGCCAATCAAGAATCGGCCGTGTCCAAACACATCGTTGATCGGCTCAAAAGCCAACCATCGGGTCCCATCTCTTCTTTTCTTCAGCGGCACGGAGACCGGCGGACGGATGATTTGGCCAAGATTTTGACGGGATTCTGTGGCCTTTCCAGCCTCGAATCTCCTCAGGGCGCCACTGTGCTCTTCCAGCCGCCATCTGCCATCTCCCTCTGCGCAGAGATCATCTATGCCTGCAAAAACATCGTCGAGGTCAATGCAGCCAAGCTGACTGGCTGGTCAGGCTTGGATGACCACCTGGATCTGCATCTTGTCGCCTTCACTGAGAGCGCCAGCCGTCTTGAGCGTCTGTGCTCTGGTCTCGCTACAGCAAGTGCAGGTCTCGTCCGTAGCCTTCATACCATCTTGGTGAATTGGAGGCGGCAGGTAAATCGGCGGGAGCGCCAGCAGCAGACCGTTGTATTGCCTTCCTCTTCTTCTCCACATCCAGCTCGCCGGCAATCACTCAACACGCTCTCGTCGTCGACTGGCAGCGCTACAGTAGAAAGCGATCTGGGCTATCTTTCTCCTGCTGGGACAAGTGGCAGCAGCAGCTCACCGCTAGATGAATTCCTAGTGGACTGGAGTTCCTGGCCCCAGCTTGATCAGCTCACCGACTGGTCCGTCTCCTTTGGTGCCGACTGGTCTGTCCCTTTTGCTGGCGCTGGAGCAGAAGGGGGCTGATCACCAGGCCACCACATCTATCGCGCACTGCTTCCACTCACGGGCTTGCGATGTCCGCGGCACGAGGCAATCTCCCACGCGACCATCTCCATCCTGCCAGAGGCGGCGTCCATCCAAGGCACCGTACTCTTTTTCTAGGGAGCTAGTGCATCAGCCTGGTGTCTTCAGTAGCAGTGGAGCCTGAGCTGGTCATAGCGGCGTCTCCAATGGCGAGCATCAATGCACGGGATGAGCGAGTTGCAAAAGACAAAGGTCTAACTCGGTCAGGCCAGCTTAAGAAATGTAGCCAAGCCCTGAGGCTTTCAGCGTTTGCACATGGGCAATAGCAGAGAGCGCCTAGCCTTTGCAGCTAGCTAACATCCTTTGAAAGCATTCATTGCTGATGGTCAAAGTGCGCATTCTCACTGTCCAAAGCTGCCGAACAAGCATGCCTAATCAGACACATCGATGAGGGGCCCGCGCTTGACCATGAGCGACATGACCTCGTACAGAACATCGGCGGCCACCTGCTGCGTCACCTCGGCCTGGTTGTCGTACGGCGGGCTCACCTCGACGAGGTCGGCACCCACAATGTCGAGCCCCTCGAGGCCGCGGATGATAGTACGGAGCTCTCGGCTGGACCAACCACCCGTCTCGGGGGTGCCCGTGGCAGGCGCTGCCGAGGGATCCAGCACGTCGATGTCAATCGACAGGTAGACAGGGTTGCCCTCGACGGCCTTGCGAATGTTGTCGATGATGCCCTGGGTGCCGATCTGGTCGATGAGGCGGGCCTCGTTGAGCTGGAAGCCGGCCTCCTTGTCGACGCGGTAGTCGCTGGGGCCCGAGAGGGTGGTGCGGATGCCGGCATGCACTGAACTGCCGTTGCGGATGAGGCCCTCGCGAGCAGCGTGCCAAAAGTAGGTCCCGTGATTGATCGAGGCCGTCTTGCTTCGACCGGCGCCAAAGACGCTCGGCTGCCACGTGTCGAGGTGCGAGTCAAAGTGGATCACGGACACAGGCCCGTAGGCCGAGTTGATGGAGCGGAGAATGGGCAGCACGATGGTGTGGTCGCCGCCGAGGGTGATGATGCGCGGGTGCACCTTGCCCGTCTTGGTGTAGAGAGGCTTGGTGTGCGTCTTGCCGCTGGGTCCTTTTATGGTAGTCGCCTTGGCAGCCGTGTGAAGGAGCTTTTTGTGGCCCTTTGTCATCTGCTCGATCGCCATGTTGTTGTCGTACGGTGTCACGGGCACGTCGCCGCAGTCCACGATGCGGGCCCAGTCCTTGAAGGGATTGACGTCGAGGGCAACGTTGTAGCCGCCGTACAGAGTGAGGCGCCGGCTGCCCTGGCGGATGCCATTGGGCCCGAAGCGGGCGCCCGGGCGGAAGCTGGTGCCCGTGTCAAAGGGCGTGCCCACAAACGCAATGTCAAATGTGTTTCCGGGCTTGACGAGGTCTGTGTCGGGGATTGAGCCAGTCAAAGGTGAGAAGCAGGCTCCAAAGGGCAGGTGGGCAAACGTCGTGACGCCGCTGAAGATTGAGTCGGCCGTGGGCTCGCCGTCGCCGGGAATTAGCAGCGGCTCGGCGGCCTGGAGGGGAAAGGGGACGCTGCCACTGTGTGGTGCCGGCCCAGTCAGCGCGGAAACGTGCTCGCTTGAATTGTGCTGCAACACTCACTCCTCAGACGGAGCCCGATAGATTCCGTGGGCGTTGCGCATGTGGTCCTCATCAGCGTGGTCGCAGTCGCTGTGGTGGTGGCTGCTGAGCACATGCTGCTGCTCCGCCAGTGCGGCCGTCACCAGGGAGACGAGGATCCAGGCGTATGTGCGCATTGTCGGTCGTCGAGGAGAGCCAGGGAGTGTCGTGTGCCCCAACGCCTTTTGTGCTTCCCCGCATGTACGGCATCGCTTCGTTATCTTGTGGGAGTGACGTGCACAACGTAACGGCTGTACGTAATGTGAGCGTGACGTGCGCAACGTAACGGCTGTACGTAACGGCAAACGTCACGTCGCGTCCGAGCGTGCGATCGGAGATAAAAAAAGAAAGGCGAGGGCGAAGAAGAAGGCAATGGTGAAGGAGATGACCAGAGGCGAATAATCCAGACCAACACCATGACTGACATGGAGAGCACGCCGCTCCTCACAGCAGGGCGAGGACGTGGTGGTGGTGGTGTTCTGACCGAACTCAAGACGCTCTCCTCGACGGCACTGCCGACGTCACTGGGATACATGGTGCAGAACTCGATCCAGACCGTCAGCATCGCCGTCGTGTCGGCCTCGGGCACGGACAGGGAGCTGTCAGCAGCGGCACACGGATTCATGATTGCCATGGTGACTGCCTGGACCATTGCGCTGGGCGGTACCACGGCCTTTGACACCCTCGCTTCGGCCAGCTACACGCAGGCAAAGGCCTCGGGGGCGGCCGAGACAAAGGTCGGTGTGCTTCTCCAGCGCAACGTGATCGTCCTCCTCGCCCTCTACGCCCCCTGCGCCATTCTCTGGGCTCTGTCGGCTCCGGTGCTCATCCGGCTCGGGCAGCCAGAGGACGTGGCAGAAGAGATTCAGAAATTTCTGCGGGTGTTGGCTTTTGGTGCGCCCGGCTACATTCTCTTCGAGGTGGGTGATCTGGTACAGATGCAAGAGACGCGACAGCTGATCCTCCGCACGCCAGTCGGGCAAGAAGTTCTGTCTCGTCCAGGGTGGGTTTAGCCTCAATACTTCTTTTCCTTGGGCCCATGCTCATCAATCGTCGCAGGCTCGGGTGCGCCCACAAACGTCCTGATCCTCATGGCACCCGTCAACCTGCTCCTCAACCTCGTCTTTGTCCGCTGGCTTAACTTTGGTCTCCTCGGCTCGCCTATCGCCGTTTCTGTGACATACTACTCGTCAGCGCTGCTGCTGGCCGTCTATGTAAAGACCCGTGCTCGCGACACGCTTGGCAAGGCATGGGGAGGCTATGATCGAGAGGCCTGGCGGCCCGATGGCTGCCTCGCCATGCTCAAGCTCGCCCTTCCCGGCGTCCTGATGGTGGGCACCGAATGGGTGGCCTTTGAGATTGTTGCGCTGGTAGGTTTTCTGTCCTGAAAGTGCATGGTTTCGGAGCTGACACAGGTCGCAACAAAGGCAGCGGGCAATCTGCCAGCACCCTCGCTGGCCGCCCAGTCCGTTGTCATGACCTGTGACCAGATTCTCAATGTGAGTTTGCAAGTGCTCCACTTTGCCACGGCACATCCTCACGGACCTGTCCCGTAGACACTGCCGTTTGGGCTCGGGGTCGCAGCCTCGGCGAGGATCGGAAACCTGCTGGGGGACGCCATCGCCTCGGCAGCGAAGCCCGTGTCGGTGCGACGACTGCGCCTGGCCTCGCAGTCGGCCGCTTTGCTCGCCACCATCCTCGGTCTTGCCATTGCTGGCTTGCTCATGCTCTTTCGTCGAGACTTTGGCAAGCTGTTCTCCGACGAGCAGGCCACAATAGACCTCGTGGCAGAGGTGCTTCCCCTGGTGGCAGCCTTTCAGGTGGGTAGCCATTCGCCCTCCAGATGGGCAGCGCTCTAAGTGCCTGATCTCCCCTCAACTCCTAAATTCTGCTTCACAGGTCTTTGACGGATGGGCTGCCGCCAACGGAGGATCGCTCAGAGGCATGGGCAAGCAGCACCTGGGCGCCGCGGCCAACCTGGTCTCCTACTACCTCGTCGCACTGCCCTTTGGCATTTATCTTGCCTTTCAACGGGCGCAGGGGCTCAGAGGGCTCTGGATCGGCAACGCGTTTGCCCTGGGCCTCGTGGGCGCCGGCGAATGGCTTCTCGTCACTCTTACAAATTGGGACCGTGAAATTGTTCGTGCAGAGCAGAGGGCAGACGAGGGAAATATACATTGAAGGGACCTAGAGGCAAAATCACTACTCACAGTAATAAAGTCGTAGGGCATGCAAGCGGGGGATAAAAAGAACGAATTCAGCCTAGGACCAGTAGTTCCCCCGAGAAAGTGGTGGTAAGGAGCCATAGAAAGGATACTTGCCGAGACAAAGGCAGGCTCGAGATCGTGGAAAAGGTGTGCCAGGAGAGCGTCAATCTGGTCTGTGCCCGGCCCGGCGATCGAGGGCGCACTGTAATACTTGGCCGTGGTCCCATTTGAGAGGAGCTCCGAAACGAGCATGCGGGCGGCCTGGCGCTTGAACGTCGGCGGCTGTGCAAGCAGAAGCGAGAGCGAGTCTGTCTCCTCGGAACCCAGCGAGGACGAAGGACCGAGCGATGCAGGCGTCGTGGACGAGGCAGTGGTGTAGCTGGCTGTACCAGCGTCGTCGGCCGGTGATGAAAATACTTCGGAGAGAGTGGCTGACGACGACGACGACGACGCCTGCTCGGGCAGCAGACCCGGCAGGCCGCTGGACGAGCAAGGGAACTCGTCTAGCTCTGCGTCTACCAGAGCAAGGGACCGGACTGCCTCCCTGAGCTTCTCCACCTTGGCTCGCTCTGCTTCGAGCGCGGCCATCAGTGCGTCTGCATTGCCCACGGGGCTGCCCAAGCTGCCCTTGAAGAGGCTTACTTCAGCCTCGAGGCCCGTGACGCGCCGTCTCAAATCGTCGCGCTCTGCAGCCAGAATGTCATTTTGTGTCCGGAGCTCCTCCCCCGTCTGTTCGAGATTTTGGATGTAGACCTTGCGCCGCGAACGCAACAGTGCCTGAGCCTGCGCGTTGCGGCTTCTCGCCTTGCTGTTTGACATGGTCGCTGGTGGTAGAAGACAGAGCAAGGGTAAGGAGGGTCTCTTGTGGGGTTGATAGGCGATAGGCGATAAGCGATAAGCCACGTGCGTCCCGATTTCTTCTTTACGTTGCCAGGTACGTAACGGCTAAATTCTGCACCAATCGGCGTCGAGATAGAGTCGTGGTCACTTGCAAATGCTCGCGCTGCTTAGATGAGAGGTGAATGTGTGTTGAGATAGCGGGCTGGTTCCTGTGCCTATTCAAAAGCAGGCGTGCTGGACGAGGGATGGCGCAGGCACCTCCTCCCAAGCAACAAGGATGAGCGACAAGGCGAGCGAAAAGATCAAGACGGTGGTCAGCAACGATGCCTACGGCCAGCTCACGGCCGACGAGAGGCTCCTGGCCTCGCTGGGCTACAAGCAGGAGTTCCGACGCGAGTTCTCGACGTGGTCGACAATCTGCTACACGACGTCGGTCATGGGCGTCGTCGCGTCCTTCACCGCCACGCTCAACTTTCCTCTCGATGCAGCCGGCCACGTGGGCATCGTGTGGGCTTGGTTTGTCGGCTCCATCATGGTCTGGACCGTGGCGGCGTCGCTGGCCGAGCTGAGCAGCGCCATGCCCACCAGTGGAGGCCTCTACTATTTTTCCGCTCGCCTGGCTCCGTCCAAGTGGGCGCCCCTGGCATCCTGGTGGACGGGCTGGATGAATGTGACGGGGCAGGTGTCGCTGGTGTCCTCGATTGCCTACACGGCGGCACAATTCATCTACGCTGCTGCCCTCGTAGCCAATTCGTCCCTGTCGCTGTCCTTGGGCGAGCTCTACGCCATCTTTCTCGCCATTCTCGTCTTCATCGGTGGCCTCTGCATGACGGCGACGAAGCTCTTGGCCAAGCTGAATATCCTCTACCTGATTCTCAATGTGGGCACTGCGCTGGCCGTCATCATTGCCTTGGCCGCCACTGGTCCCCACGTCTCGGCGTCTGAAGCCTTTACTTTATTCGAAAACGGCGGCGGCTGGCCGAACAACGGCATGGCCTGGCTCCTCGGCCTGACCGCAGTCATGTGGACACACACAGGCTACGACTCGGGTGAGCGCAAATCGGGCGATACTGCATTGTTTCGTAGGATCCCACTGACACTCCGGCAGCGGTCCACATTGCTGAGGAGACGCTCAATGCATCTCGCGTCGTGCCAAAGGCCATCGTGGCGGCCGTCTTTACCACGTCTGTGACGGGATTCGCCCTCAGCATCGTCACGTCATTCGGCATCGCCGACGTCGTGGCAACGGGACAGTCGAGCCTTGGCGTTCCAATGGCCCAGGTCCTTCTCGATCACCTGGGCTCCAGGGGCATGCTTGCCCTCTTTGCGTTCATCATTGTCGTCCAGATCAACACGGCAGCCGCCCAACTCGTCGATGCATCGCGCGTTGTCTTTGCCTTTAGTCGCGATGGCGCCCTGCCCCTGTCTCGGTATTGGTCCCGGATCAACTCGCGGACAAAGACGCCGGTCCTGGCAACGATCTTCGTCGTCGTCTTTGCCGCCCTCTTTGGCCTCCTCACACTCCAGCCGGCTGCCGGGCTGGCGCTCTTTAGCTGTGCCGTCATCGCCCTCTACATCTCCTACTGCATCCCTATTGCTTTCAGGCTGTTCTCCTCCAGCTTCCAGCGTGGGGTGTGGCACCTCGGCCCCTTTTCGCGGCCCATTGCTGGTGTGGCCTGTGCATGGGTCGTCTTCATCACCATCAGTGAGTTGGGAGTGTTCCCGCCCAGCTGGCTGATGCTAATACTTTTCCAACAGTCCTGCTCTTTCCACAGCAGGTCAATCCCGGGATAGCCGACATGAACTGGGCGATCCTGATCTGTGGGTAGCTGTGCGAACCCGAGGCGCCCCACTCTTGACGCTGACTGACATTGAATTCGCTGCAGTGGGCGTCATCGCCCTTGGCTCCTCAGCATGGTGGCTCATCGATGCCCACCGTTGGTTCACTGGCCCTATTCGCACTGTAGACGAGCTTGATTCTTGAAGACAATAACCACAACCGTGGCCTTTGCTGAAAGTAGATTCACAAGTTGCAGACATGGCTCGGACCGACATTGAACCTGCCATGTGGCACGGCACATCCACCCAAGGCACTTCTTACACTAATTGAAACTTTTCTTGCGTGCCTGCGCGAAAGGTTTATCCAGAAGCAATCTCACCTGGCCTCAAATCTTGTCGAGCCCTGCTGTCGAAGCCAGAAGCAGCAGAATACACAAGCATACGGACGTCCACTACTGACAGAAGCTTCTGCATTGAATCAAGGCTACTGGCGACCTCTCTTGAAAGCATCGCCGTGCAATTCGATTACAGAAAGCGAAACCACGTCTCAATTTACACCCTTGACCGTGCCCGTGAGTAAGTGAGTATCTAAGGAGAGGTCGTCTGAGAGACAGACTCAAAGGTGAGGAAAGATGGAGAGCATTATACAGCAATGATACAAATGTGTCGTGGGCCACTGCGCCAATTTTGAAAAAGACAAGGCTGCTCTAGAGGACGCTCCAGCTGGCGCCGTTGACGACGCCCTGACTGAGTGGTGCCAGCTTCTTGAAGGCGGCCTTGCTGAGGTCAAAGTGGTTGCTGCCGCAGCTCTCGCAGTAGTCGACGACCTTGGCGTTGACGCTCTTTCCCCCCTTTCGGATGTTGATCCACTTGCCGCACATGCCCTTCTTGCGGCTCATGGGCAGCGCCACGACGTAGTCGGACGAGGAGACGGCCTTCTGTCCCGGGCAGGCTGGGTTGGCCATCGATTGCCCTGCGTACCACGTGAGCTGCAGCGAGCCCCGGGCGACGAGCTGCTCTGTGCTGGTCTCGCTTTCGAGCGTGACGGGGGCGGCAGAGGCGCTCAAGAGCAGCACGGAGGCGAGGCCGAGAAGAACAACCTGGAAAGAAGCACGCATCGTTGGGACTGTGTGAGGAAGAGGGACCTATGCTGGTTGAGCGAAGATGGCATCGAAGCGAGGCCGCCTTATATGCTGCATAGACGGTATTCAACATAGGGACACACCCGCGAGAACGTGAGGCCGGATGGTCCCCATTTCGACGTTGTGGCTTTCACTTAATCACTTCCCAGGGATTCTCTCCGCCAAGCGATCCTCCTGAAGTCTTCCCAAGCCAAATGCCGGAAAATAAAAGAGGGTCCTAGGCGGGAACGGAAAATTCGAATTTCGAAACCTGACTCTTGTGGCGTTCTGTTCGTCGAAGCACGTCGTCGATCATTTCACGCACGTGCAACGACCGAGGCTCTCTCTGAAGCGTGTCGCAGCGAGCGTGTATAAGCCTGGGCTGGTGCATCTCCATTTGAAATAGAGTCGATCTGTCTGCAAGTCACGTTGAATTACACTGGCCCAGCTGCTCTGCTCGCTATCCGCGCGACTGGAGGTGAGTGAGGGCTGCACTCGATCCGCTGAGGCTCTGGTCCGGGCCGTGCGTCAGGCTTTCTTGGCCACAAAGTCAGGGGAATGGGCTGAAGCAGGTCTTCTGCCGTGGAAATACGAGAGTGTCAGCGTCTATTTGATGGAAAAAAATGTAGATTAGAGAGCCATGAATGCGGAATATATACACAGTTGGGTAAGGACTAAGAGACGAGATGGTTGAGTCTGTTGCCCAGTTCGAGCTCGAGCCTCTGACGGCCGGAGTCGGTGCTGTGCAGTGCCGCGTTGTCCATGCGCAGCCCGTCGGGGTTGGTCCAGTCGTCGTCTCCGTCGTCCTCGTAAATCTCCGAGGCATCTCGGACGTTGGCCAGGACGGCCTGCCAAAAGTGCTCGCGGAGGAGGGCGTCGAGTGGTCGGACACTTGCATCATCGCCGCCTAGGTGGTCGAGGAGAAGGCGTCGACCGTGCCTTTCTCCGTCCCGAGTAAAATCAAAAATCTCGTAGCCACGATCGACGTCGACGGCAAAGCGATGGGCGTCAAAGGCAGCATGGTGATGTGCCAAGAGGAGGAGGCCATTCTGCACCGAATCAATCTTTGCGTCACCTTGGCTGGGCCCGGTGTCGGTAACGAGACTTGCGAACCTCTTTGCTCGCCACTGTATAACGTGCAGCGTGCAGCAATTTAGTAAGGTATGGGGACCGATCCCAAGAAGCGAGGGTGGGCAGCTCACGAGATCAAGGTGCGCCCTCGCGAAGATATGGCAGGCGTGGAACTCCTCCCAGCCTCCTTTGCTCTGCGCTGTAACGCCAGAGACGAGGCATCTTTGGTCTCGCTCGCGGATGCGTGATGTAAAGTTTGGACCACGCCGGCCCGTCTCTGAGAGATTAAAGCTCATAGTACGACGATGGTAGACCTTGTTGGTCTTGGCGTGCGTGACGGGACCCATGGTGGGGCGGTCCACAACGTCGAAGGTGCCGTAAGGCATCATCGCATCTTCCCCCATGGTCTCGTCGTGCTCTGCGACGGATGCCACGCACACGAGCTCGCTTGATTGCACGTTGGTGTTCTCGGACCTTCGAGGGAGCAAAGCCCAGTCCGAGGCTTGGCCGTCGCCAGTCGAAAAATGCCAACCGTGGTCGAGCCACGCCCGAAAAAACCTCTTCGACACATTGCCGTGCTGATAGAAGCCTGCTCCCCATAGTGTAAGGTCACTCTCCCACGCTGCGGGTAAGAGTAATTTCTTCAAGCTCACCAGCGATCTCTTCCTCGCCTGAAAATACGTGTATGTTTCGAGCGCGAACAACTCGCGGCATGGCGATGAGATGATGATCGTGGTTGAAAGATGGACGGGGACTGAACCCTGTCTCATGAAAAAGTCAAGGAGACGCGTCCTATTCCTTGATTAGGTAAGCTCATGGCATTGCGCAAGGAGACGTCTGGCTACATTGCTATTGCTGGCCCACTGCATGCGCAATCTTTCCCAATGGGAATGGGAGGCTGCCGGTGGAAGATTGATGGATCGTCTGCTGGATTCCCTCAAGGCCCGCGCGAAGGGGGTCTGACGAAGCTTAGTCGACTGGCCACCGTCGAAATGAGAGCGGACAAATGGCGCTGTCGAAAGAGGCACACGTCTTTGCCAGTGCATAGCGGGCCGCAAGCTCCTTTGGTGATGGGCACTTGCCGAGCATGCCTACGAGAAAGTCGATAGGGTGGCCTAGCATCGAGTGGACCACGCCAAAGGTGACTTCAGCCCCCCGGGGTGCGGGATCGAGGGCTGGCTGGGCAGGAGGGTGCGCACATGATCCTTGCTCACAGCCTGCACGCACGCATCTGCTGTCTCGAGCGATCCGTGACAGTCGAGAGCACGGTCGAGCGTGGGCCACTCCTCGTCCTCACGTGCATAGATGGCCTGAGCACCCATCGATCGCAGCATCTGCAGAGAGGAGCGCGCAGCACCTGACGTCCTGTCCCAATGCTGCAGAGCTGTGGAAGCGCTGTAATTGTACTTTCGCTATGGGGTTTAAGCTCGCTCTGACTCTGCGCCCGCTGTAATCATCTGCTCGTCTTGCCCTGCTCAGTCGCTAGGCGCCTTGCAAGGAATACGACAGGCCTGAGAAGCCGCCGATGCCCGGGATAGATTGACGCCTTGCCTCGACTGCCATCTTGCACTCGCTGGCAAATGGCCACACACTTGTTGCTTCCTCGAGCATCTCCTGGGCAGACCGCATCGTCTGCACCGACGACAGACGCATCCACTTTGCCTGCTGCGGCGTCGCAGACCTCATGTGCGGCCACACGAGGGCACTTGCGTCGCTTGCGCCCCGCTGACAGGTGCAGAGCTGGGGCACGCCGGGATTGGGGTGAGCAGCACCCACGCAGCCGGGCTTGGCCACGTGGGCCGTCAGGGCGATGGCCTTGGCAAAGACGGCTGCCACCTGGACACAGGCAAAGAACGGGCAGCAGTCGCGCACGCGCGGGACATGCGCAGAGGTGGCCGGCAACGGCAGCGACAGCGGCAGCTGGGCATCGCTTGCGACGGCGCGCTGGTCCATCGCCTCGATGAGACGGATGACGGCGTCGGCATTCTCGCTCATGCTTGTGATGGACCGGAGGAGCAGGCTGTGCTGCTCGTCGGCGTCGAAACTCTTCTCGCTCGACGCTGGCGCTGACTGCGAGGACATTGCGCCGTCGTCGTCGTCGTCGTCGTCGAGAGAGATGATCTCGTGGGGCGATGGCCCGGGCAGCCAGTACAGCCTATGGAGGCTCGTCTGGGCCGCATGGAGGGAGAGCAGGCCACGCATGGCAGCAAGCCGGGCCTTTGAGCGCTCGAGGTGAACGAGACCAGCGGCAGGCACGCCGTCGATTACCTCGACGAGCTCGTGAGTGGGCGCAACGAGGGCGCGAAGCATCGTCTCGAGCACCGAGAGCCGGGACTCGGCCTCTGCATTGGCCAGCCGCCGTACCTCGGGATCTACGGCCTCGGCGAGGACGGCCGAGGTGCGCGCGCGCAGGCGCCAGAAGCGGTCGGTGACGGCGTACCGCTCGCCCCACGTGGGCGGCAGCACCGCGGCGTCGAGGCTCAGCACCGTCGCATCCCGGGGCCCGCCCTGCGACGTGGCGGCAAAGATGATGGCGGTGCACTGGTGCAGCTCCCACCAGCTCTGCCGGTATGCGTTTGTCAGGCAGAGGCGGCAGGGGCTCGCCGTATCGCAGACAGCGACGGCGTCGAGGCACGAGGAGGCATTCGAGTGAGCCAGCAGCGACGCCAGCGCCAAACGGGGAGCGCCGTCTCGTCGGCGATGCGTGCGTGCAAATGTCCGGTCGCCGGCATCGATACGGTCCAGGCCAATGGCAGCAGCCACACGCGCACCCACACGCAGCACCTGGAGACATTCGGCGAGCCGGCTCGTGCCGTACGCGTACTTTGCCAGCACCGTCGTGGCCTCGACGAGGTGCAGGGCGCTCACGGCGTCGCTGCCGTCGTCGCACGGGGCAGTGTGCTCGTCAAAGAGGAGCTTTGCCTGCTGGTACAGGGAGTCGCACCCTTCTGGCCCCGAGCGCGCAGTCCGATGGCCGTACGCAGCGCACGCCAGCACGAGGCAGCGCCAGCCGGGTGAGGTGGAAGGGGAGGGACAAGAGGAGGAAAGGGCGGCGTCGCACAGACCGACTGCCGCCGCTGCCACACTCCACGGCAGCGGGTCTGAAGTGGCCAGGCGAAAGAAGCGCAGGCCGCTTGACACGTCAAGTGGCCCCTGCACACCCACGGCTAAGGGCGGCGTGAGGGAACTGTTTATCGCCAAAGAGGGCCCGCTGGTGGGCGGGATCAGATCGGCCCAGAAGCCGCTCATCTCAGCGTCGAGCTGCTGCAGGTCAACCGTCACTGGGTGAAGATCTGGCTCGGTAGCATACCACGGCGCGCAGGCAGCAGCGACATCCTGCTGTGTGGCTGTGGACGACGACGGCGGCGCCGCCAAGACCTGCTTGCGGGGCCTTCCGAACCGCCTGCTCTGCACCCAGACGCAGTCGAGGCCCAGGTTTCGACAGCGGAGGCAGGGCGAGCGGTCTTCTGCTGGCGATCGCTGGCACTTGTGCCGAGCTGCGCGGCAGGGCATGCATGCCAGCGCCGAGCGCTGTGCCGGCTTCTGCCCCGACATGTCGCTCCGTCCGACGTGGTGGTGACGCGAGCAGCCGTCGCACTTAGAAGTCATCGCACTCGAAAATCAGAATTTAGACTGAGTCTAAACGTGCAGGATCTTGAGTTCTCTCATGCAGGCTGCCACGGGCAAGGTTCAATTTAGAGTAATTCTGTCACTGCTACTACTGTACTAGCGAGTCATAGGACGAAGCTTATCGATGTCTTCCTTGGACCACCCGGAGTCCTGGAGAATGCGCAGCAGGATGCCCGTCTTGCCATCCACGTACTGGCCAATGTGCTCGTAGTCGTGCCTGGCCAGCTCCTGCTTGACTCGAGCGTACTCGTCGCGCACCTTTGCATCTTTGCGCAGTGCCTCTCGGACATCGAGGTGGTTGCGCAGGGCGCGGCAGCCGTTCAGCATCACATAGGTGTTCCTGCGCATCTCCTGTCCTGGTCCAGTGGAGCCACCCAGCGCGGCGTCTGCCTTGCCGTAGCCGGGCTGCCGGAACGCAAAGCGACCTGCAATGTCCATCTCGCCCAGGTCGAGGTAGCCACCCGGATTGACCATGACTCGGCGCGCGACCTCCAGCTCCTCGGGGCCAGACACGATGATGTCAATGTCGAGGACTGGCTTGGCTACCAGGCCTACCACGGACGTGCTTCCTACATGCTCGATGCCGACCAGGGGCACGCCGCGCAGTAGCTCCTCCAGCTCCGCCTTGACTCGCTGGAACTCCACGGGCCACTGCGGATTGTAGGGCTCCAAGTGGACGAGCATGGCTTGTGGGATGTGCTGGCGACGCAACTCGCTGATCGCAGCCCTTTTTGAGCGCGTCCGGTCTGGCTCCTGAAAGGGAAGCGGAACACCGCGACGCTCATAAGGGGTCCAGCAGCATGGTGGACAGATCACGTGAACAATGCGCGAAACTCCGAGTCATGGCAGCAGCGCGCTTCCTTCCCGTGTCTTATAGAGCAGACAGACAGGCAGACACCATCGACATGGCGCTGCCTCAGGGCGTGATAGAAGACGAGATCGAGGTCGTGGAAGTAGCCTGGGACGACCGGGAAGCGGTGCGGCTGCGGCAGATGCAGCGCGACGATATTGCTGGGGAATTCCCGCTCTCCAAGGAACCCGGCCCGCCGCCGTCGGTCAGCGACTGCCTCGTGTTCCTCATAGCCCGGCGGCGGGGTGAAGCACAGGCGCTGGCCGCGGGCGGGCTGCGCCGTGTAGACGATAAGCGTGCCGAGGTGAAGCGCATGTATGTCGTGCCCCAGTTCCGCGGCCGTCCTCTGCAGCTCGGCCAGAAGATCGTCGAGGCGCTGGAGCGTCGCGCCAGGCAACTGGGCTTCTCGCAGCTCTTGCTCGAGACGGGCACCTTCATGGCCGGGCCGCGCAAGTTCTACGAGCGGTGCGGCTACCAGCAGGACGAAGCCTTCCCGCCCTACCTCGACGCACCTCAGTCAGTCTTCTACGCCAAAGACATCTGAGAGCGCCTGCTTCCTGGCCTGGGCTGAGTCACTCGAGCACGCAACGATTCAATGCACATCTTCGGACATTTGATTGCACTCGAGAGTCTCAGTCTGAGTTTGGGTCTCGGTCTGAATGTGGGCTATAGTGATAGCTGGCGAATTCCGAATGACTAAGGGGAAATGTAGCCGGGCCAACTACTACGAGATATCTCATAGCGAGCGAGACGTTCACGGTGATTGCGGCTCTCTCGCATTCGTTGCTCCATCGCGTATTGATCGACAATAGACTTAAGCCTCTGCTCCTCGGGACCGCTTAGGTCGCCTTTCTGAGCGCGTATGGTTGCGTCACAGATAGAGGACTCGAGGTGGTGGTTGAGCACTACTGTCAGTGCCTGGTAGCACGTGTTGCACCACTCGTTCTTGCTTTTTTCTAGGCCCCTAAGGCATTCCTTGAGTGGTTTGAGGTGGTCTTTCTCAAGCTCGCTTCGCAGCTCCTTCTCAAGGAGGTCGAGCCTGTGTTTTAAGTTTGCCAGGCTGGGATCTTGGCTCGTGCTGGTGCTGGGATTGTGGCTCGTGCTGGCACTGCAGGACAGGCCATTGAGCCGTTTGTGGAGTCTGTGGATCTTCTTCCTGAGATCAAGAGCTTTCTCTTCTTTGAAAGGACGACAAGACCGCCTATAACTTGGATCCTCCGATGCCCTTTTCTCCAGTGCAGCCTCATGACTGTCGAGTTCATCTGGGAAGCGAATGGAGCAGTCGCTGACACGCCTCGCAGCTAGGCTCGATGGCACGGCGGCGGCCCTGCACGAGAAGGCCGCGGTCAGCAAAGAAACACTGCTTCTTGTCCAGAGTCGTTTCCCACCTGGCTGTCAGCGCAAGCGTAACTACGCCGAAGCAGAAAAGAAGGGCTGAGACGCGCATCGTAGACACGACTATGATGGTTGTGAGGAGAGGCTAGCCTGGGCAAAGTAGGGTGAAGTGGGTCGGCTGAGGCGTCCATTGGCGCGCAAGGCGTTGCGTACTCCGTTCGTGACAAGGTACGCCCCGGTCATATAGCGACGATATGTGTGATAATGCCTCCAGACGAGGCCTTCTCACCCCACCTCGATTCATCCCAGTCAGTCTAACACGCCAAGGACATCTGAATGCGCCTGACTTCTGGCATGGGTCACACGCGCACTCAGCAATGCAGGGCATATCTCCGAGCAATTCATTGCATAAAAGAGTCCGAGTCTGTGTCTAAGTCTGCTCCTGCCCACATCAATAGACACCAGTACCGGTTGACCATAGCCTTCATCCTCCGCTCTTCGGGGCCATTTAGGCGTCCTAAGCAAGCGCGTTTCACTTTGTTGAGCAAGGGTGCCTCGAGATGATCGGACACTACCTTCAGGGCCTTGTAGCACTTGTCACTCCCTTCCTGTTCGGTTTTGTCGTGTGCAAGACTATCTCTGAGTGCGATGATGTCGTCTCCCCCGAGCATGCGGAATAGCTCCTCCTTACGCAGGTCTAGCACACGCTTCGAGCGGATCAGCGTGCGGTCTTGGCTCGTGATGGTGCTTGGATGCTGGGTCGTGTTGGTGCTTGGATGATGGCTAGTGCTGGTGATGACGGACAAGTGCTCGATCTGTTTGTGAAGTTTGTGGACCTTGCGCATAAGGTCAAGAGTCTTCGCTTCTTTGACGGGAGGACGAGACACACAATTTGAAAAATCCTCTATCCTCCTTTTCAACGCAGAATCTTGAATGTCGAGCTCGCCTGGGAAGCGAGGAGGGGAGTCGCTGACATGCTGCGCAGCTAGGCTCGTTGGAACGGCGGCAACCCTGCACAAAAAGGCCGTGGTCAGCAAAGAAACAATGGCTCTTGTCCAGAATCGCCTCTCACCCGGCTGTCAGCGCAAGCGCAGCTACGCCAAAGGCAAAAGAGAAGCAAAGAAGTACTGAGACGCGCATCGTGGGCACGACTGTGATGGTTATGAGGAGGGAGAAGCCAGCCTAGGCGACGAGGGGTTTAAATGGGTTGGTTGAGGACGAAGCATGCTGTATGGAGCATCGCTCGGCGCGCAAGGCGTCGCGCACTTGACTCGTGACAGAGGACGCCCCGAGCGCAAGGCGTCGAGCACACGACTTGCGACAGAGGGCGCCTCGATCCTGCCGCGATAATAAGTCTAATTGGCTGGAGAACTTACTTTAGAGAGGCGTGGGCATTTTTGTATCAAACAAGTTGACCATTGTTGGCCCGCCAGGCGCTGCGCTCGAGCATTCTTGCCCCGGAGGCGTACGCCACTTCTGATGAGCAGGCCGTTGATGGCGCACCCGTGCACCGCGAGAGCGCCGCGGGTCATGCGCAAACACCAGCTTGTCCTGTCCGCCCTTGCAGACGATATCCGTGACGGCCAGCTGTGGTGGCCAAGGTCGTTGCTGCAGTCTGGGCTCTCTTGTAGGAGGTTTGCCCCGTGGCCATCCAAGGCGTGCACGTGTTAGCGCCCGGTGTCGTCGTCGCACTTCTGCAGGCAGGAGCCAGCGGCAACCTTGCCGCCGTCACGATGCCCGGGCACACAGGCACGCAGCAAAGCACATCTTCGAACAATTCATTGCGCTCAAGAGTCTGAGTCTGGGTTCGACTTTCAGTCTGAGTCTGAGTCTGAGTTTGAGTGTAAGTATGAGAAAGGGGAGTATCTGCGGTATTCCCGAAGGTCACGGATCTCTCGACCGTGACGACGGCGATCAAGGATCTCTCGACGGCGACGACGGCGATCAAGGATCTCTCCATCGCGAAGACGGCGATCAATGATCTCTCGACGGCGACGACGGCGATCAAGGATCTCTCGAGCGTGACGACGGCGATCAGGGATCTCTCGATCGTGACGACGTCTCCATTCCTCTCGTCGCTCTCGTCGTATCGTCTCGTATTGATCGACGACAGACTTTAGCCTCTGCTCCTCGGGACCGCTCAGATCGCCTTGGCGAGCGCGTGTGATTGCATCAGAGACAGAGGACTCGAGGCGATGGTTGAGCACTACTGTCAGTGCCTGGTAGCACTTGTTGCACCACTCGTTGTTGTTCTTTTCTAGGCCTTGAAGGCATTCCTGGAGTGGTTTGAGGTTTTTTTCCTCGAGCTCGCTTCGCAGCTCCCTCTCAAGGACGGCGAGATCTTTCTTTAACTTTACCAGCTCAGTATGTTGGCTGGCGCTGGAATCGTGGCTAGTGCTGGTGTTTGTATTGTGGCTCGTGCTGGCGCTGCAGGACATGAGATTGAGCTGTCCGTGGAGTATGTGGATGTGCTCCCTCACTCGAAGAGCATTCCATTCTTTGAAAGGATAACGAGGCAGCATAACCCGTGGATCGTGGTCCATCCTCTTTTCCAACGCAGCCTCTTGACCGTCGAGCTCGCCTGCGAAAAGAGGAGAGGAGTCGCTGACACGCCACGCAGCTGGACTCGCTGGCACGGGGGCGATACTGCATGAAGAAAGCGACGTGCTCAGCAAAGAACCACTCACTCTTGTCCAGAGACGTCTCTCACCTGGCTGTCAGCGCAAGCGTAACTACGCCGAAGCAGAAAAGAAGGGCTGAGACGCGCATCGTGGAGTAGAAAAGATTGTGGTGGTTGTAAGGAGAAAGAGGTCAGCCTATGCCGTGAGGGGTTTATCAAGGGTTGGCTGAGGACGAAGCGTGCTGGAAGGGGCGTCGCCCGGCGCGAGGCGTTACGAACTCGGTTTGTGGCAGAGGCCGCCCCGGTCATGCAGTGATGAGTCTGACAATGTCGGACGAGCCCTTCCCACTCTACATCTATGCATCCCAGTCCGACGTCTACCCCGAGCACGTCTGAAAGCGCCAGCCTCTTCCTGGCGACCGAGTCCGGGTCACACAGGCACGCAACAATGCACATCTTCGAACATTTCATTACACTCTGACAATATCTGAGTCTGAGTCTGAGTCTGAGTCTAACGTCAAGTCTACATCTGAGTCTGAGCCTAAGGCTAAGGTTGAATATGAGCCCGAGTTTACGTCTGGTCCATGCATTCGACGAATCCATTCTTGCCATTCGAGCTCTAGCTGTCGTACCTTCTCCGCGTACTGATGGACAAGAAGCATCATCCTCTGAACTGCGGGACCGCTAAAGTCTCCTTTGCGAGCGCTTTCCACTATGTCGCGAAAGGGCTTCTCGAGATGATCGGACGCTGCTTTCAAGGAACTGAAGCACTGGTCGCCCAATTCCCGTTCGGTTTGGGTGTCTTTAAGACACTTCCTGAGTGCGAGGATGTCTTTGTCCAGGAGGCTTTCGAGCAACTGCTCCTCACGCAAGCCGAGCTTGTCTTTTAAGCCCTTCAGCTTGACATCTTGGCTCGTGCTGGCGCTCGGCTCCTGGCTCGTGCTGGTGCTCGGCTCCTGGCTCGTGCTGGGGCTGGGATTATGGCTGGGGCTTGCGCTGATGGACAAGCGTCCGATCTTTTCGTGGAGTCTGTGGACCCGGCGCATGAGGGCAAGGGACTTCTGTTCTTTGACGGGAGGACGATGAGACAAATAATCTGAAAGACTCTTTGAAAGATTCTCATCCATCCTCTTTTCCATTGCAATGTATTGATTGTCGAGCTCGTCTGAGAGGCGAGGAGGTGATTTGCTGACACGCCACGCAGCTAGGCGCGATGGCACAGCCGCAACCCTGTACGAAAGCGCCGTGCTCAGCTGGAAAACAATTCCTCTTCTTTCTCCAAAGTCGCCACTCACCTGGCTGTCATCGCAAACGCAGCTATGCCGAGGCAGAATAGAAGGGCTGAGACGCGCATTGTAGACACGACCGTGATGGTTGGGAGGAGAAAGAGGCCAGACGAGGGATCAAATGGGTCGGCTGAGGACGAAGCGTGCTGTAAGGGGCGTCGTTCGGCGCGAGGCGTTGGTAACTCGGTTCGTGGCAGAGGCCGCCCCAGTCGTGCAGCGACGATGAGTCTGACAATGCGCGTCGAACGAGGCCTTACGACCCCTCCTCGATGCTCCCCAGTCAGTCTTCTACGCCAAGCACATCTAATGTGCCTGCCTCCTGCGGTGGGTCAGTCGAACACCCAGCGATACAATGCGCATTTTCGAAACATTCAATACAATCAGAGTCTGATTCTGACTCTCAGTCTGAGTCTGAGTCTGAGTCTGAGCTTGAGCTTGAGCTTGAGCTCGAGTCTGAGTCTGAGTCTGAGTTTGAGTCCGAGTCTGAGCTTGGGTATTTGTTCCAGTTCCGGTACATGTCTTGGCGTAGGCAGTAGCTGCAGCATCTCCAGGGTTTATTGGAACCTTCACCAATACAAGGGCCATCATAGATCCAATGATTAGCGAAATGTCGACAAGCATGATGCCTCTTTTGCTTTCGTTGCATCTTCACGTATTGATCGACGATAGACTTTAGCCCCTGCTCCTTGGGACCGCTCAGGTCGCCTTGGCGAGCGCGTGCGATTGCGTCACAGACAGAGGACTCGAGGCGGTGGTTGAGCGCTACTGTCAGTGTCTGGTAGCACACGTTGCTCCACTCGTTTTTGTTCTTTTCTAGGCCTTGAAGGCATTCCTGGAGTGGTTTGAGATGGTTGAGATGGTCTTTCCCGAGCTCTCTTCGCAGCTTCTTCTCGACCTCCTCGAGATTGTGCTTTAGCTCTGCCAGCTTAGTGTTTTGACTGGTGCTGGTGCTGGGATAGTTGCTCGTGCTGGCGCCGCAGGACAGTCGAATGAGCCGTTTGTGGAGTCTGTGGATCTTCTTCCTGAGATTGAGAGCATCCTTCTCTTCGTTGGGAGGAGGAGGCAGCCCACCCCATTGATCGTAGTCCATCCTCTTTTTCAGCCCAGCCTCTTGAGGAGAGGAGTCGCTGACACGCCACGCAGCTGGACTCGCTGGCACGGCGGCGATACTGCACGAAGAAAATGACGTGCTCAGCAAAGAGGCGATCGCTCTGGTTCAGATTCGCCGCTCACCTGGCTGTCAGGGCAAGCGCAGCTACGCTGAAGCAGAAAAGAGGTGCTGAGACACGCATCGTGGACACAACTGTTGATGTTTGTGAGGAGAGAGGGGCCGGCCTGGGGGACGAGGAATTGAGTGTGTCGGCTGAGGAAAAACCGTGTCGGTAGGGGCGTCGTTCGGCGCGCAAGGCGTTGTGAACTCGATTCGTGGCAGAGACCGCCCGGTCATACAGGGATAATGAGTCTGACAATGTCGGACGAATCCTTCCCACTCTACCTCGATCCACCACCCAATGAGTCTTCTACGCCAAAGACATCTGGATATACTTGGCTTCTGGGCTAGATCACTCGAGCACACAGCGATGCAAGACAAATCTTCGAACACTTCATCGCATTTAAGAGTCTGATCCCGTCTCTCGGTCTGAGACTGAGACTGAGTCTGAACATGAGCTTGAGTCTGAACTGGAGTCTGAGTCTGAGCTTGAGTCTGTGTTCCAGTGCCATTACTGGTCGGGGGGTTGGTAGTAGCTAGAGAATCTCCAAGGTTCAGGGGGACCTCGACGGTAACGACGTCTATCAATTTCCCAAGGGTCAGGGGAACCTCGACGGTAACGACGTCTATCAATTTCCCAAGGGTCAGGGGAACCTCGACGGTAACGATGTCTATCAATTCCCCAAGGATCAGAGACTTCTTGACGGTGATGACAATCATCAATGGTCCAAAGTTCAGGGTGATCTTGACGGTAATGACAATCATCAACTTTCCAAGGGTTGGCGAGACCTTGACGGTGACGACGGCTACCAGTTGTCCGAAGGTTCGAGTCAATTCGATGACGATAACGACGTTGTATTTCCTCTTGCCACTTCTTCGCGGATTCGTTGTAAATAGACTCTAACCTCTTCTCCTCGGGACCGCTCAAGTCGCCTTGGCGAGCACGTTCGATGGCATCACAGACAGGAGACTCGAGATGGCTGCGCACTACCGTCAGTGCCTGGTCGCACTTGTTGCACCAATCGTTGTTGTTCTTTTCTAGGTCTTGAAGGCAGTCCTGGAGTGGTTTGATGTGGTCTTTCTCGAGCTCTCTTCGCAGCTTCTTCTCGGCCTTCTCGAGATCGTGCTTTAATTTTGTCAGCCTAGGGTTTTGACTGGTGCTGGTGCTAGGACCGTGGCTGGTGCTGGGATCGTGGCTGGTGCTGGCAATTGTATCGTGGCTTGTGCTGGCGCTGCAGGACAGGCGATTGAGCTTCTTGTGGAGTCTGTGGACCTCCTTCCTGAGATTGAGAGCATGTTGTTCTTCGTAGGGAAAACGAGGCAGCCCATCCCGTGAATCGTAGTTCATCCTCTTTTTCAACACAGCCTCTTGACCTTCGAGCTCGCCTGCGAAAAGAGGAGGGGAGTCGTTGACACGCCACGCAGCAGGGCTCGCTGGCATGGCGACGGCGCTGCACGGGAAGGCCGTGGTCAGCAAAGGAACACTCTCGCTTGTCCAGAGTCGCCTCTTACCTGGCTGTCTGCGCAAGCGCAGCTAGACCGAAGAGGAAGAACAAGCAAAGAGGTGCTGAGACGCGCATCGTGGACACAGCTGTTGATAATTGCTGAGGAGAGAGAGAGAGGCCAGCCTGGATGACGAGTGGTTAAATGGATTGGCTGAGGACGAAGCGTGTCGGATGGGGCGTCGTTCGGCGCGCGAGGTGTTGTGAACTCGGTTCGTGGCAGAAGCCGCCCCGGTGACGCAGCGATGATGAGTCTGATTGTGCCGTCGTACGAGGGCTCCCCACCCTGCCTCGATGCGCCCCAGTCGGTAATCTAGACCAAGCACATCTGAAAGCGCTTGCACCTTCGTGGCGACGGAGGCCGGGTCACACAAACATGCAGCAATGCACATATTCGAACATTTCATTGCCCTCTAGAATCTGTGTCTCAGTATGCGTCTGGGACTGAGTCTACGTCCAAGTCTTAGTCCAAGTCTTTGTCTGGATCTGAATCTATTCCGGGGATTAGACGCCGCACATCGTTCTTTAGCTGTCGTAGCTTCTGCGCGTACTGTTCGACAACAGTCATCATCCTCTGCTCTTCGGGGCCACTAAGGTCTCCTTTGCGAGCGCGCTCCGCCGTCTTGCGCAAGGGTGCCTCGAGATGATGATACACTTTCTGCAGAGCCATGAAACACGAGTCACTCCATTCCACTTTGGTTTCGTCTTCTGCAAGACAATCCTTGAGTGCGATGGTGTGGTCTGCCGCGAGAGTGCGGATTAGCTTCTCCTCATGCAGGTCTCGCGCATTCGTCAAGCTCTTCAGCTCAGAGTCTTTGCTAGTGCTGGTGCTAGGATGCTGGCTCGTGCTGGTGCTTGGCTGCTGGCTCGTGCTGGCGCTGATGGACAAGTGCTCAATCTGTTCCTGGAGGCTGTGGATCTTGACCATGAGGGCAAGGGCCTCCATCTCTTTGACGGGAGGAGAATGGGCCAACCAATCTGAAAGCTTTTCTGAAAGACTCTTCTCCATCCTCTTTTCCAACGCAGAATCTTGACCGTCAAGCTCGCCTGCAAAGCGAGGAGGGGAGCCGCTGACACGCCGCGCAGCCAGGCTCGCTGGCACGGCGGCGATACTGCACGAAGAAAGCGACGTGCTCAGCAAAGAAGCACTCCCTCTTGTCCAAAGACATCTCTCACCTGGCAGTCATCGCAAGCGCAGCTACGCTGAAGCAGAAAAGAGGTGCTGAGACGCGCATCGTAGACACGACCGTGATGATTGTGAGAAGAGAGAGGCCAGACGAGGGATCAAATGGGTCGGCTGAGGACGAAGCGTGTTGGATTGGGGCGTCGCTCGGCACGCGAGGCGTCGCGCACTCGGCTCGCGACCGAAGTCACTCCGATCCTGCAGCGATGATGAGTTTCATGACGACGTGCAGCGATGATGAGTTTCATGACGACGTCAGAGAGGCGAGGACGTGTTTGTGACACGCAGGCAGACCGTTGTTGGCCCGCCCAGTGCTGGCGCCCCGGTTCTTTCACTGGGCCAATGCTGCCCCGG
The DNA here is from genome assembly GCF_003144295.1 of Acaromyces ingoldii. NCBI lineage: Eukaryota > Fungi > Basidiomycota > Exobasidiomycetes > Exobasidiales > Cryptobasidiaceae > Acaromyces > Acaromyces ingoldii. Next base: position 35,743 of record NW_020290248.1, read on the forward strand.
GCCGGTCTGCCCTTTCGATAAGCAAGGCGGTGTTGGCGCACTCAGTGCCACGAAAGCACCCCGGTTCCTGCGCAAAGACCAGTCTGCCCTGCCCTGCAGACAAACGTCCGTGACTGCCAGCTGTGGTGGCAGAGGCAGTCGCTCTAGTCTGGGGCCCTCTCGTGGGACAACAGCACGGTAGCCATCCTAGGGCGAGTACACGAGCGCCGTCGCGATTCTGCAAGCAGGAGCCGACGACATTCTTGCCGCCGTCTGAGAATGGGCTTAAAAGAGGAGCAGCTGCGACCACTTTCGCTCGCGCAGGACCTCGTGCCAGGTCGAGGTGCGCTGCGCTGAGGCCGACTGCCGCCACACATCCTCGACGAGCTCGACGCAGATTTCCGTGGCGCCGCAGTCGGCCTGCCGCCGCCAGTCGAGGAGCGTGGAGCGGCAGAGGGCCTGCTCGCGGGCATCGGTCACGTTGGTCGCCGCCTGGAGGTAGGACCAGATGAGGGCGCCGTCGGGGGCTCGGTCCTGCCAGCTCGCTGTCGGCGTCGAGGGGGGCACGTCAGCATGCGCATGCGAGGGCGAGTCTCGCGTCGCTGGACAGTCTTCGTCGTCGTCGTCGCCGTCGCGAGCGCCTGCGCGGCGCTGTCTGCGGTTGAGAAAGGCCATGACCCTGTTGATCTCGCCCGTGACGCGCGTGGTGTCGCCCAGGAGCGTCGTGGAAAAGTAGATGAGGACGCCGGCCTGGAGGACCTCAAAGATGGTGTAGCGCATCGCGGCAGCCTCAAACGTGTCCTGCCGGACCAGCTGTGGCCGGCAGGACCGGATCTGCAGCTCGATGCTCCTCGCCTCGGTCACGACGCTGTCCGACGAGACAAAGTTGATGATGTCTGCGCCTCGAGTGTAGGAGCGCTGCATGCTGTCCCTCGTCGACGTGGTCGCCGTCGTGTCGATCTGGCCCTGGAGCCGCTCGGAGAGGAGCACAATTCGTGAGACGGCATCAAGAAGGTCGATCGGCCACCCACACACGCACTGCGTGCACTCGAGCACCGACTCGGTCCCCGTCTCGGTCTCCCACGCGCGCACGGCGTCGAGCAGCGGACCTGAACGAGACGGGCCGGGGGCAAGCGAAAGCGTGCGCGAGAGCACGTACCACCAGAGCAGGACCCTGCAGAGGAAGCGAAAGGGCGAGCCAGGCCCCATGTCGAGGGCCGACGAGGAGGGAGGCGTGGCGATGAGGAGGAGCACCACATCCATCGCGCGATCGACGCACTCCTTTGTCTGTCGGCCGAGGCCGTTGTCAAACTGCTCGACGTGGCCGACGAGGATGGCCCCCGCGAGAATCTCGAGCGTCTGCAGCTCCGTCCGCTCGCAGGGTTCAAGCTCGACGAGGTGGAACCACTGCTTGAGGCACCTCGACAGGTGCGCATGCGCCAGCGCCCTCCGATTCACGGGTCCGACGAGGGAGAGCGAAATGAGGCCGACGGCCGTGACGAAGCTGACCGTCAGCGTGCTGCTCAGACACAACTCTCCAAACACTTTGCGCCAGACGTTGGCCTCTGCTGGGACGAGGTGGAAGGTCTGCAGGACAAAGTTGAAGACTGCCGTTTGTGTGTGTTTGTCAGTCGGAGTGGTACAGCGTGCATACATCGTCCCTTGACTCACAGCGTGACACTGCCTCGAGCTGCAAGGGTGTGGTGCAGATCCGCTGGATACGCTCCTGTAGAGTAGCCTCTGTATGCGACGCGTCTCCAGGATGGCAGCCGTTTGTGCCTATCGAATACGACCGTGTCTCTTGGCCATCTTGTCGATGCCCAAGCGACAAAAGCATTGCCGCGGGGCTCTCGTCGTGCATTTCGGTCGTCTGGTCGCAGTTCATCCAGTCAAGTGGACCTGCTGAGAGCTGCCGTGCCGAGGGGCTCTCGTCTGTCTCGTAGGAGCGCATCACCGAGGCGAGAAGGTGCTCAAAGTCTGACGTTGTCAGGTCCTGCGCGCCTGCCCTTCCCCCCCGGGGAGATAATGGCCGCACAGAGGCTGATGGAGTCGACACGGAGAGATTGGACGCAGAGGATGGCAGGCAATCTCGAGAGCTGTCCAATGTGGCATCGCCGCGACTCGACGCCGATGGACTTGTGCCGAGCCCCAGTACACGCGGCCTCATTTGCTGGGGATAGCCGGCGCATTGCCTTGTTTCCACCTCGCAGCGAACGCAGCTCGGCCTCCTCTCGTCGCACTTGACCTTGGCCGGGTCGGTCGGTCAGCCAAAGTCTTCTCACGCCGACCACGCTCCCGAACCCCTCACCTTGCGCCTCTTGCACGTCAGGCATCCGTTTCTGCTTCGCACCACTTTTTTGTGCCTCCGAACCTCGTCCATGATATTGCCGGGATGCGCGTCGATGAGATTGCGAGGATGCGTCGCATCTCGTCGCAATTGGATTTTCAAACACGTGGGGGGATGCGACCAGACGCTCAGAGCTACGATAAGGAATGGCATTGCGAAAACAAGATAGGAAAGCTACAGCTCCTCTGGTGGGCCCACGTAGTGGTGTCGGCCATAGCAGAACCAGGTCACGTTGCCGGCAAGGACAGCGGCGACGACGATGACGCTGGTGTAGTTCATCGAAACAGCTGTGACCGGGTAGGTGCTGGGAAGGCAGAGAAAAACAAGAATACACAGGGTAAAGATGACGGCTACGACGTTGCACAGGACGCCAAGAGGCTTTCCGAGGCTGAAGATGGGTTTTCGAGGCAGATGGGGACGCGCAAAGAGCATCAGAACAGCAACGACACTGTAGCTGAGCGCCAGCATGATGGCGGGTGAAGAAATGAAGCTGAAAAAGGCCGAAGTGGAGCCCCAGTAGATCAACGAGAGGCAGACTTGGATGGCAGCCACGAGCGCGGTGGCCATCGTCGGACAGCCCAGGCGATGGTTGGTGCCCGTAAAGATGGATGGGAGGCCACCCTGCTGAGCGTACTGCCGGACGATTCGGGACGCGGCCATGTTGACGTCGGAGATACTCAGGAAAAAGGGAAAGAGGAGGAGGAAGAGGAGAATGACGGTGCCGGCTTTTGAGTTTGTCTTGTCAAAGAGCACCTGCGCAAAGGGGAACCCAGTGGAAGAAGTGATAATCGATGTCGGGTCGACGGGGAGGGTGAAGCAGAGGACGATTGCGTAGATGAGGCCCACCACACCGTTCAGGCCCACGCCGGCCACCATGCCAAGGGCGATGCCGGTCTCGGGCGTGCGCATGTCTGCAGCAAAGTGCGAGACCGAGTCGTACGCGGTCGTCGACAGGGCGGCCTGACCGAGCGCAGCAACCCACGGGACAAAGTTATTGTTCCAGCCTAAGGCACGGTTAGGTGATCAGCACCCGTCTGATGAATGTTTTGGGCCAGGACAACCTACCACTTTCGTTGGCAATATCGACGAGAGCCTCTTTGCCCGTGTTGTAGTCACCGCGCGTCGTGATGAGGAGGACGAGAGTGACGACAAGGAAGCCTACCACGTTCCAGACCAGGCTGATCTTGTTGAGAATGCCGATTACACGAGCTCCGAATACACCCAGGGACGTGCAACAGAGGCAGACAAACATGCTGGATACTTTTGTCAGTGCGGTTCGCGCGGTCTGTGATTCTCCACTCACATGACGAGAGTCGTCTGCCAGCGGGTAATGACATAGTCTGGGTTGCATAGGTTGGCCATGGCCAGCGCGATCTGTGCCACGATAGTCTGGCCGGCCAGCCCGAGGAGCGTGTAGCCGATCATGATGAACCAGCCCACGTGGTAGGATATGGGCTTGCTCCAGCCCTTGGGGGCCAGATGGAAGCTCCACGTCTCCTGGTTTCCGTGCGGAAAGAGCGACGAAGCCTCTCCCAGGCTGGCCGCTGTGGCCAGGTTGCAGGTCACGCAGATCAAGAGACCAAAGAAGAGACTGTTGAGTCCCCCACTGGTGAGAGCGACGGCAATGCTACCACTGTAGGCGATCCAAGTGGCGACGACACAGTAGCCAATGGCGAGCGCATCGATGTTGGTAAGCTTCTTTCGCGGCGAGGAGGCAGACGCATCGTGTGGACTGAGGTACTCGACGGTGACCACATCACCGCCCTTCGGCGACATCTTTTGATCCTCGAGGCTCGACATGATTCGCTCGTAGGATCTGGGAGAGGTGGCGATGAGCTTCTTAAAGGGTGTGAGACCATCAGCCTTTATCGATGCGACGTGGGGGAGAAGGAGATAAACTTATCAGTGCCAGTGCTCGGAAAATGGTACGCGACTGGCATTGGAGAGTGATAGTGACAGCTGTGGCGTCGGAGCCTTTTCGCATCCTCGGATTAGACTAAATCGCTCAACTACCAATGAGATACACGGGACATGTCTAGGTTCCGACCTGTATCGTCCTCTCTGTTGACTATTGCATCGCATCAGGACCCGGTTATCTTCTGGGACAGGGGTCGTGTGACCCAATGCAAGGTCAAGAATGGGTCTTCGGTCTTATTCGGTGATCAGAGATGGATGGGTCGCAAGCCACGCAGCTTACCAGACCACGATTGGCAGTCCACTCATGAGACTCTGCAGCAAGTTGGCTGTTGAGACGAGTTCTAATGCTGTATTAGTCGTCGTACCCTGGAATAAGCATTGTGAGCCAGTTGGAGGCGCCAGTCCTTCAATGCATTTGATGCCTTCGACGACAGCATCTCCTTCTCGACTATGCAAGACGTTATGTCTGCGAGGCGGAGGCAATCGCCCGATGAAATTTTGCCTGCGAGAGGGCTAGGCCCGTCAAATCGTTATCAGGAGATATCTTAGGGTCCGGGGCCAGGTTTAGCCATGACTTTGGGCCATAGGGGCCTGGGCTTTCTGTCAGAGGGTTGCCATCACACCTCGCCCGCAAAATGCCTCAAATCCCTATCTAGCATGAGACTCAGTGAGAGTGGCACAATTCGCATTTCTCTTGTGATAAGGTCAAGGCCGATGTCGCAAAGATTTGCGGGGGCGTGTCGATGTCGTCGGCATGGTGCACAGCCAAGCGCAGGATGAATGGTTGCAGCCTGCCCAGCCGGCACGATAATCTGTGTGTGGAAGTCGGTTCCGCCGTCGGCTAAACGATCGTATCAATGCGAGGATCCGAGCGCTGCGAAAATGTCGCGTCGATAATCTAAGCGAAGATGCGCGCAATTCAAGACGTTTCGCCAAAGCGACGGGGGAAACTTATCAGCCCCCGCAGAAGCTATATAAGTGTGTCTGCATTTGGCCTCACCTCGAGGGAAGGGAAAAGTGCACAAAGCAGCAGCAACATGGCTCCCACAGCAACAGTCGACAAGCCAGAGGTGGTTAGCACCTCGAAGAAGGGCGATGCCTCTCTTCACCCACTCGATGAGCTGACCCCCGACGAGCACGAGACCACCGTCAGGGCCGTCAAGGAGAAGTGGCCCTCCTGCTGGTTCAAGTACGTGCAGCGCAAAGAGCCGAGCAAGGACGTTCTTGCGCCCTGGCTCGATGGCAAGTCGATCGCCAAGCCGCCTCGCGTGGCCGAGGTGTGCTTCATCATCCCACAGACGACAGAGATCCACATGTGCGACTACGTCTTTGCCACCGGCACGCTCGAGAACCACCTGCTGGCCGAGACGGGTGCCAAGGCACCGCTGGACATCAAGATGCTGGAAAAGTACGAGGAGCGGATCCTAGAGGCACCCGAAGTGGCGACGGCCCTCGAAGAGCTCGGACTGCCCCGCGACACAAAGGTGTGCGCCGACCCCTGGATCTACGGCGCCGACAGCGAAGGCGAGGAGCCGACGTACATGCAGTTCCTCATGTACCTGCGCCCTCCCGGGGCGGGCTCGGACCCCGACTCGTTCCACTATGCGTACCCGCTCCCGTTTGTCCCCGTCGTCGACATTCTTCTCGACCAAATCGTGCGGATCGACTGGGTCTTTACCGGCGACGACGCCGACGGCATGAAGCGCACGTGGAAGGACCGCTTCGACGTCTCGCACTACCGGGCAAACGAGTACATGCCGCACCTGCAGGAGGGCTACGTGGCCAGAAGCGACCTCAAGCCGCTGGTGGTGGAGCAGCCCGACGGTGCGTCATTCACCGTCCGAGGCCGCGAGATCCAGTGGCAAAAGTGGCAGATGCGCATCAGCTGGAACTGGCGCGAGGGCCTCGTCCTCCACGACGTGCGCTACGACGGCCGGTCGACGTTCTACCGCCTGAGCGTGTCGGAGATGACGGTGCCGTACGGCGATCCACGCCCCCCGCTCCACCGAAAGCAGGCCTTTGATCTGGGAGACGCCGGCGCCGGTGTCACGGCCAACTCGCTGGACCTCGGCTGCGACTGCCTGGGCCGGATTCACTACTTTGACGGCGACGTGGCCCTCTCGGACGGCCAGATACTCCGCCAGAAAAACGTCGTCTGCCTCCATGAGCAGGACATGGGCATCGGGATGAAACACACAAACTACCGCACCAACCGGCCGTTTGTCACGCGCAACCGCCAGCTGGTCCTGCAGACGATCATCACCGTGGCCAACTATGGTGGGTGTGATTTCTTAGTCCGCGGAGAGAGAGAGAGAGAGAGAGAGGCTGTGGGCTGACGCAGAGCGTATCCTCCACCAGAGTACATCTTCATGTGGTACTTTGATCAGGCGGGTGCCATCCACTTTGAGACGAGGGCCACAGGCGTTCTTTCTGTCTCGGCCATCGACGACGGCAAGATCTCGCCGTACGGCAACGTCGTCGCACCTGGTGTCCTGGGCACCAACCACCAGCACATCTTCTGCCTGCGCATCCACCCGCGCGTCGACGGCGACGGAAACACGCTCATCTACGAAGAGTCAAAGGCGATGCCGTTTGCCACGGCAGAGGACAAGGCCGTGAATCCGTTTGGCACGGGCTACGTAGTGGAAAAGACAAAGCTGGCCCACGAGGCATTTGCGGACCTCGACGCGACCAAGAACCGCACCTTCAAGATTGTGAATCCCAAGGTGACAAACGGCGTCAGCCAGCGCAACGTCGGCTTCAAGCTCCACATACCCGCCACCCAGCTGCTTCTCGCACACCCCGACTCAGTGGCAGCCAAGCGCGCCGCCTTTGCGCAGCACCACGTCTGGGTCACCCGGCATCGCGACGGCGACTACTGGGCTGCGGGCAAGTGGACCAACCAGTCCAACGGCAAGGCCGGCGGCGTCGGCGACATGGTCAAGAACAGGGCCTCGACGGACAACGAGGACATTGTCGTGTGGGCCGTCTTTGGCCTTACGCACAACCCACGCGTCGAGGACTTTCCCATCATGCCCGTGGAGAACACGATGCTGAGCCTGAAGCCGGCCGACTTCTTTGAGCGGAACCCGGCCATGGACGTGCCCGTCTCGATGCAGGCCATCAACCGGTCCGTGCTCCACGAGGTGTCGGCTTCTGCTCCCGCGCCCGCTTCCGCGCCTTGCTGCCGGTAGGGGCCGAGCACGAGCCTGTTTCCCATCGCCTTCTTCTCTTGGGCCACTGCATCCATTCCTCTGTGTAAATACTGTCGACGCAAGACCTGCCTTCTCCTCCTGAAATGCTTCATGTCATCCATCCTCTACTCTACTCAAAGTTCCCCCTCGGACACCGGGACGAGCAGCGACTAGCCAGAGATGCGCCCCGCAGCATCCTCCCGGCCGACGCAGGCTGGCGAGCCACGGAGCTTGTGCGCTTCGCCGCCTGATCTGAATTGCCGCCCTTTCCGACGCGTGTCTCGCACGAGACAAGCCCTGATTTTTGTCCCTCGGTCCCTTTTCGTGCGAAGTCGAGATTTAGGGTTAGCCAGATGAAGAGAGAGAGAGAGAGAGATTTGTGGGGTAAGAAAGAAGATGTCGGACAGCTTAAAAGGGCACGCACGATCCCTTTCCCACCGGTAGGGAACACCTGTAGACCTCATCAACTATGGCTCCCGCACCCACTGCGACGACTCTTGGCGGCGAGGGCACGACGTCGCACCGGCTCGCCACGACGGTGGCCGGCAATGGCGCCCACGAGGGCGCCTTCAAGGCCATGGTCGGCAACAAGGCCGGCGTCGCAAAGAACGCGGCGCGCTACGTGCTCGCGCCCGACGTCACTGCCGAGGCCTTTGAGGCCTTTATCGACGAGGCAAAGCAGGCCGTGGGCGCCGACAACGTCCATGTCAACCTCAGCGCCAGCATCGAGGACCACGAGCGGGGCGACTACCTCCACCAGCCCCGCTTCCACGACTTCTTCCCCATCGACGAGCTGGACAAGTACATGGCCAGCGCCGCCATCCAGCCGGCCAGCGTCGAGGAGGTCCAGGCGATTGTCCGGGCCGCCAACAAGCACGGCCAGCCGCTGGTGAGCAGAGGGAGAACCCCACGTGTTTGTAGTTTTCAGAGAGCTGACACCAGGGCCACGAACACACACAGCACACCGTCTCCATCGGCCGCAACCTCGGCTACGGCGGCTCGAGCCCGCGGCTGCGCGGGACGGCCATCCTGGACCTGAAGCGGATGAACAAGATCCTGGAGATCAACGAAAAGAGCGCCTATGCGCTCCTCGAGCCGGGCGTCTCGTACTTTGAGCTCTACGAGCACCTGCAAAAGACGGGCAGCAACCTCTGGGTCGACTGCCCCGACATTGGCTGGGGCTCCGTCGTGGGCAACGCGTGCGACCGCGGCGCCGGCTACACGCCCTACGGCGACCACTGGATGTTCCGCTCGGGGCTCGAGGTGGTGCTGCCCAACGGCGAGCTCGTCCGCACGGGCATGGGCGCCCTGCCGGACAACGACACCTGGCAGTGCTTCCCGTACGGCTTTGGCCCCTATCACGGTGTGTGTTCCTGCCCCTGCCTCTGCCTCTCTCATTTGCTCTGGCTGGAGCTGACCACGCATACAGACGGCATCTTTTCCCAGTCGAACCTGGGCATCGTGACCAAGATGGGCATCTGGCTGATGCCCAACCCGGGCGGATACGAGCCTTTCCTGATCACTGTGCCCCGCAAGGAGGACCTGGGCCCAATGATGGACATCATCGGCCAGCTGCGCGTGCGCATGGTCATCCAGAATGCACCCACGGTGCGCCACGTGCTCCTCGACGCCGCCTGTCTCAAGAGCAAGGCCCAGTGGACGGGCAGCGACACGGGCGCGCCGCTGGGCGAGGAGGAGATTGAAAAGATTGCAAGGGAGCTCAACCTCGGCTACTGGGGCTTCTATGGCGCCCTCTATGGGCCTGAGCCCGTCCGGCAGGGCATCTGGCAGGCCATCTGGGGCTCCTTCCAGCAGATTTCCGGGTGGGTCTTTTCTCTCTTATTCTCAGACGCAGCAATGTTTGCTGACTGGTGTATATCTCGCAGGGCCAAGTCCTTCTTTGAAAAGGACGTGGGGCCCGAGTCGATTCTGCACTCGCGCGCAAAGACGCTGGCCGGCATCCCCAACCTGCTCGAGCTCGACTGGATCAGCTGGCGCGAGAACGGGGCGCACAACTTCTTTTCGTGCGTGGTGATCCTCTTTCTTCTTCTTCTGGTCCAGGCAGGCCACTGATAGAGGCGACTCTTTCTACAGGCCCATCTCGGCCGTGACGGGCGAGGCAGCCGTGGCCCAGGTGCAGCTCGTCGAGGAAAAGGCGCGCAAGTACGGCTTTGACTTTATGAACACGCTCATCGTCGGCCTCCGCGAGCTGCACAACATCAACTGCCTCGTCTACAACCGCGAGAGCAAGGAGGAGCGTGACCGCATGCGCGCATGCATCCACGAGCTCATCGACGAGGCCGCCGCAAAGGGCTGGGGCGAGTACCGGACGGTGAGTGTGTGCGCGCGCGCGCGCGCGAGTCTCTCTGCGACCTCTCTTGTGAGACAACGGCTGACTGGCGACGGACCGCTCGATCGTCACGCAGCACAACGAGTTCATGGACCACGTCGCAGGCACGTACAACTTCAACAACGGCGCACTGGCCAAGCTCAACGACACGCTCAAGGACGCCCTCGACCCCAACGGCATCCTCGCGCCGGGCAAGTGCGGCGTGTGGCCCAAGCGGTACCGCGGCCGCAACCTGTGATCTGGCGTCGGTGCTTTCCTTCCACCACGCGCCAGGGTGCTCTGTCTCGCATAGTCCCGTGCAATTTGATGTGATTCCCAGCTCTGCCACTGAAGCATCGCGCATGCCCGTGCGAGGAGAGAGGACTCCAGTTCATGCACGTCTCTGGCATTGACAGCACAGGGTGAAACGCAGCAGCAAGGGTCCAAGTCAGGCAGCATGAAGTTTGTCACTCCCCCCTACATGCAAATAGAGAAGAAGTTCTAACTAGCAGAAGCCCTTGTCGATGAAGCGCTGGCCCGTCGCAACGAGGGCCTCCTCGGGCGTCTTGGGCGCCCAGCCGAGGGCACGTGCCTTTTCGTTGGACACGTCGCCCTGCTTGCCCAGGTTGTCGGCTGCTGCCTTGAGCTGGCCCGAGAAGCGGGCGCCGAAGCGGACGAACCAGTCTGGGAGCTCCCGCGTGGGCGTCCGGGACGCAGCCTGGCCCAGGCCCGAGCGCAGCGCGGCGCCGCACTCGAGCAGCGACATGGCCTGGGGCGCGGCCGTGGCGAGGTAGCGCTCGCCGTTGGCCTCGGGCCGCACCATGGCGAGCAGGAGGAGCGAGGCAACGTCGCGGACATCGACGATGCCAAAGCCGATGCGCGGCGCGAGGGGGATCTCGCCCTTGAGGAGCGCCTTGACAATGTCGCACGTCGTCGAGCCGTCCTCGGGCCGCATGGGGGGCCCAAACACGCCGACGGGGTTCACCGTCGCCAGCTCGAGTCCGCTGCCCTCGTCGCTCTTGACAAAGTCCCAGGCGGCCTGCTCGGCCAGCGTCTTGGACTTGACGTACGCCGACACGTGGGGCCCATCGACGTTGGTCCAGTCAGCCTCGGTGAATACGCCGGCCTCGCTGGGTGTGTTGCCATAGGCGACGGCGGCGACGGAGCTCGTCACGACGACGCGCGTGCATGTGCCGGTGCGCTTGGCCGCCCGCAGGACGCGCAGGGTGCCCTCGCGTGCCGGCCGGATCAGCTCCATCTCGTCCTTTGGCTGTGCGGCAGGAAAGGGCGAGGCGACGTGGAGGACGTAGCGTGCGCCGCGCGCCGCGTCGTCCCAGCCGGCATCGCTGAGCAGGTCCGCATGGGCGTACTCGATGGCCGTGTAGTCGAGCGAGGCGTCGTAGTCCTTGAGTGCGGCCTCGATCAGGCTGCGCTTGGCCTCGTTGCGGATCGTGGTGCGGACGCGGAAGCCCTGCTGCAGGGCCTGGTGCAGCGCATGGAGGCCGATGAACGACGAGCCGCCGGTGATGAGGACGAGATCAGACGAAGACGCCATGGTGTGGTGGTGGTGGTGGAGGGACAGACTGGCCTCAGCGCAGGTGCCGCCGGGGCCATCGTAAATGAAAACCCTCCGAATAGGAAAGATTGGTCCGGCCACTTGAGCGGCCCGAGCGGTTGCTCTTTCACTGAGTGGAGTTAGACTAAGAACACGTGTCTGTCGGTCGACTACCGGTAGGTAGTCCAAGGCGACGTCGACGCTGGCACCTCGGCGCACCTGTGCCTTGGTTCCGGTCTCGCAGGAAGGGCGCAACGACTGACGAGCAAGTCGGAGGCAGCTCTTCGAGAGCATCTCATCTCAGCATGATGGAGGCCTTCCTTGCGGGGGCTGGTCGATGGAGGCGCGCGAGTCAAGCTTGCTCATTTCTCGTTGCTGCTCCGTCATTCTGCCTTACTTGCAATCAGTAGTGGTGATGAGAGCGAGAGAAGCCAAGAGGCATAAGAGGCGGGCAGCAAAGGAGCGCGTACCACGCGGCTTGGTGTCATGCATTCGCCCCCAGGTCGACGGCTTGACAGAATTCATGCAACAACCCTGACGCGCGACACGGCTAGAAGTCAGACGAAAGCCTGCACGGCGCACACTGCCGTCAGCCCTGGCCCTACCATTTGCGCGACAGAGGCCCCTCTCTACGGCTTTTTGTACTCGGTTCTCTCTTTGGCTGTCTGTACTCGTTCGATGGAGGTTGGCCGCCCGACAAGATTGTTCACAAAGACTGCTAGGGTATACATGCACTGACGCCGACGGGGAGCAGCTTCCTCATCGCCAGCGGCCCTTGCCTCTGCGGACAAAGGCGCCGTCGCCCTCCTTTTCCGACTCGGGCATCGTCACAACCACCTCCATGTCCTCTGACTCGCTCTGGCCCGGGCGTGAGGCCGACGGGTGCTGCCGTTGCTGCTGCTGTTCCTGGTACAGGTAGCCGGCATCGCCCAGCACAGAGCCGAGCAGGGTATCGTTGATCGGCGACGAGTTTGTCTTGGCCGGGCTGTGCTGCGGTGAGAGATGCGACGACGACGTGCCCTGTCCTACCGCCGCAGGGTTGGGAGCCAGGGCGGCGGCGGCGAGGTCAGAGCCGTGGGAGCGGATGGTGGACCAGGAAGTGGCAAGGACAGAGAAGAGGAGAGAAGAGAAAATGTTAAAGTAGATGGCCCACGTCACCACCGTGGCCCCCGTGTCGGTGCCGATGGGGATGGTGGTGATGAGCATGATCTGGCACAGCACCGGCGGCACGAAGCTCATCAGCGTCGACTCGATGAAGAAGCGCAGGTGGCGCCACGCCTGCGAGCGGCGGTCCGTGTGCCGCTGGGAGAAGACGTAGGCGCGGTAGAGGAGCAGGCCTGTCCGCACATCGAGGTCAGACGTCTCTTCTTGTCCATCCATCCACGAGCAGACTCCACTCACCAGACGCATACACCGACGAGAGCAGCTGCAGGCCCACGTCCGACTCGCGGATCCAGGCGGGGTAGTTGTTGACGCCCTCGAGGTACTCGCTGTAGCTCAGGCCCCGGTGGGCGCGGACGACGTAGAAGTGGACGCCGACCCAGATCATGGCAATCGAGGGCCCGATGCGGAGAATCAGGAGGGCAATGTAGATGCCCAGCACCCACTTGCGCGTCCGCCCAGACCCAGAGCCCATCCACGCCGGGTAGACGGCCGAGAGCTTGAATGTCAGCGTCGAGTCCGACACGAGGGGCGAAAAGGTCGAGAGAAAGTCGAGGACGCTGGTGGAACGGGTGTCAGTCCAGAGTGGGGAAAAGAGAAGCAAGGAGCTACGAGGGAAGGAGGAGTGCGACGCGACCTGTCTACTCACGTCGACGTGCCAGCGAGCTGGATGTTGTCCTTGTCGAGGAGAAAGTTGCGGATGTGCAGCGTCGCATTGACGAGATTGATGAGCGAGTAGAGGGCGACGCAGAAGAAGGAGAGGCAGTTGATGGCAAAGAGCGGCGACCGCCGCGAGGCGCGCGTCGAAAACAGCAGATAGGCGATAAACAGGCCCAGCGTCGCGGAAAAGAGGGCGCCGCCCGTGGCCGAGAGCCGGCTGTAGCTGAGCATGCCCTTGGTGATGACGGCGAGGTCATCGTCTGTGAGGCCCGACATGTCTGCTTGCGGCGGCTGCTGTCGTCGTCGCCGTCGTCGCCGTCGTCTCCGTCGTGCTATGTGTCGTGGTGTGAGATTTGACAGAGGCCCCCGTCTGGCCGTGTTTCAAGGTCCGGCCCGCTAAGAAGGTGTCAAGACCGACGGAACGGGACAAAAGAAGGTTCACTCACGTACGGCTAAACTCGCGCGCGCGTTCACTTTAGAACCGACGCTACTACTCTACTACACTACTACTACTAGATGGAGAGTACGGGCCGATTTAAACGCAGGACGAGCTTGCTAGAGAAGTACGTGGCCCGTTGCTGCTTAGTCATGCAGAGGGCGGTTGCGTGTGCCTGAGTCGGCTCGGCGGAGCGAGCGTGCGCCTTGACTGGGGGCGTCTGTGTCCCTGTGTCGATATGGCCCGCCCTGACTGATGGTTGCAGGCTGGTGTGCCTCCAGCTCCGATGCGATGTAAGTAATTGCACCGTTGATCCATGCCCTTGCGTTCATCATCAGTCAGCTGGGGACCTGGAGAGTACGAGCACAGGGCGTGGGTCCATTCCAGCCGAGACAGTCGTCCCAGTCTTGTATATGAGAGGGAGAGGGTGAGCCTTCGCTCGTGCTGGGCCGTCAACTACGCGGCTCGCATAGATGGGGCGTCGCTCATAACTCGCTCGCACTGCCTGCTTTTGCATTTCTGAAATCTCCGAGCCGGTAAGCCCCAAGTCGGGGCGGCAGCTGAGCAGACTGGCACTGGTTGTCTTTGGTGAATCTCCTGACGTGGATAAAAGGGCGCTGTCCTTCCTCCTCTCCTCTCTTCTCTTGCGTTAAACACAAGATGGTGCATCCCAACATTGCCCTGTACCTCTCCGCCACCGTCTTCACCAGCCTGATCTGTGGCGACTTCGACTCCGAACCCGTCGATTACAATGCAGACGAAAAGAAAGCTCCTGGCAAGTTTGCTAGCAACGAGGCCCACATCATCGCCCTCTTGGTCACCTACACTATTCTGTGGGTCTTGACGAAGCTCATCACCCGCCGTCCTCGACATCAGGATCGAATTCAAACCCCTTCCTCCGCCTCTACCTCGGCACGCTCTGGTGGAGGCACTGACCTGGAGAGCGAAAGGAGCAAGATCCTGAAGCAGCTGGAACCGCTTTCCAACGCCTGCAGGCGGCCGACCTCGCGGCCGGTCTCGCGACCCAGGCTGCCCAGAAGTCTCGTGAAGCCCTGCCATGACGTGTTGGGTGAACGCATGAGGCTCATGTGCGACCTAATGGCGATGGAACAGAGCCAGGACGAGGACGCAGACGTGCGCAAGTATCTGCCCATTATCAAAGAGAGGGGTTTCCAGCCACAGCACTACGGCCTCAACCTCGCAGAGACGGCGCACGCCCTCCAAGCGCAAGGTTTGCCCCTTCAAAACCTGCAGCGGCACCAGGCTGCCCTGCGAGAGTGAACAGACTGGTTTTGTGTCCGAGAGAGGAAGCAACCTCTCTCTTAATGATGTTCTCATGAAATCAACTTAAACAAGTATACAGAAATTGGGTGAATGCAATAGAAGGCTCAAGCTCGGCTCTTCTGAGCCAATGTGCCGAAGAGCCGAGGAAGCACCATGCCCTTCCCGTTGAGGCAGAGGAGGACGGGAGCATGTCGGTGGGCGCCACACACAAGAAGGGAGTGCGATTGGGAGCGCACGCAAATATATGCAGGGCGTTACTCACTCCCAACCCATGTGCAGGCCGACACGAGGAGTCAGCGCAGGCACCAGCCGCGTTATCCACTCCCGCGTTATCCTCTCCCACTCGCTACTCCTGGATGGAATACACCCCGCCGCTTTTGCCGCTGGGCAGCGAGCTGCGCTGTGGACAGCACTGTCGCCCTCTCCTCGCCCAGCCCGTCAAGCCAAAATCATCAAAATGCCTCGCGGGAAATCTCTAGAGACGGGTCGCGAGAGTAGAGGCGACGCCTGCTATTCTCACTGCTGCCCCCAGCGCGCAGCGACGCAGGCAATCCGCCATCCCGGGGCAACCAATCTCGTTGTTGACGCGTTTCTGCAGGCCGGGCGCGCGCGTAGAGGTCCGGGGCACCGCCCGTGCTTCTACGTCAGCCTCACAAGTGTCCATTCGTCTTTGTTGTCCCTTTCGCATCTTGAGCTCATTCTGTCACTCACGGCAACAGATCCTCTGCTCACTCCCCTGCTGGTCATGACTGAAGGTGCGATGGCGGCAGGCCCAGCAGGTGCCAAACATCTATCGACTATCTATCACCGACAGGCTCTCCAGTGCGCACCTGTCAGCCTCGTTTGCATCGCCTCAGTCCAGGCCGGGGGTCGCGCCCCCCTCAGGAACTCGTCAACGCCATCGCGGGACCGAAGGGCGCCATTTACTATTTACAGTGCGTGCAAGAACACTGAGTGTGTTGTCGTCAACACGGCTCAAGCCCTCCCTGCCCGTGGGCGGCTGCACACCACGCTCTGCAGAAGCATTTGGCACTCGGCAATCTCTGCTTGTACGGGTGTTTTGGTGTCCACTGCAGAGACCGAGGCCACCTTGTGCGGGCATTCTGCTCCCATTCGGACCGCAGATAGCGACGAGGCGTATCCATCCTGTCCCCTCACTCGGACCGTGCTCCACAGAGGGGCTTCCTGCTCCCGTCCAGGCATCATTCAGCCCAAAGTCACCCGAAGCAGTCCTCCTCCCTGTCGTCTATAAGAAGGTGAGTCCACTCTGAGGGAGAGGCAAAGAGGTGGACTCGAAACGTGTTTCCAACAACCACTCAACAACAAAAGCCATCTCTCACAAATGCTCCCGTTCAAGAACTTCTCAGCGCTGGCCGCTGTGCTCTGGTGAGCTGTGCACGGCTCTACTTCTTCTTGCGTCTCCTCTTGCTGATGAGCCTCTTTCTCCCCACAGCCTTGTCGACGCCCTCGCGGGTGCTCACCTCACCTCGCCGTCGTCTTCCATCAACGCCGGCAACCTGACCCTCGACACTGCCGAAGAAGTGACTGTCTCTGCTGGCGGCGACACGTCCTCTCTTTCATTCGAACCTGACCTCGCCTCTATCAAGGACCGCACCGAAGCAGCCGAGGGCACGGTATCCACCACGATCCAGTCCTGGGGCCAGGTGCCCCAGGACTCCAAGCACGAGGTCACTCGCGGCCTCTTTGACCATCTTTCGGGTGACGACGACCATGCGGGCCTCGGCCTCTGGACCCATGCCCGTGTCTCGGATCCAGACATTAATGAGGACCAGCAGACGTTGCAGTCCCTTGGCATCGAGTGGACGTCCGAGCGCGACGATGCCTTCCAGCCCCTTGACCTGGAGCCAAGCCCCATTTCGTCGCCCTCTCCTGCCTACTGGACTGATGCCGAGGGTAGCAGCATCGACGGAGTCAGCAGCCTGGCCGATGACCACGAGCAGCTCCAGAAACGCATGCATCGTGCTCTCTCTTCCCAACGCCATCCCAGCCTGGCTCGTCGTCTTCCTCTTTATCGTTTCGAGCCGACCTCTGGTACTCCCTCAAATCACGAAGATTTACAACTGCTTCTCGCTGCGTTGGTACGGTACCGGGCCAACACTTGGGCAAAGGGAATGGGAGGCGTGATTCATTGTAGGCGCCACAATGCCATTAACGTCGTAAGTGCAGTCAACTCTCAAGGTATCTGGCGAGCCAAGAAGATGGCAGTTAATCTCGTCGATCTCTCCTTGCCTGTAAACAATTATACCGTGAGGCTGTTTGTGTCGGCGCAAGAGTTCCATATGATGTACAGCAGCCCCAGCCTTCAACTGCTGAGACAGTCGCTGCAAGATCGGTACAATTCGCCTTGGATCATCGCAGTCGTCAACTGCAACCAAAATGATGAGGAATCTGCCGTAAGAGACCTCCAGCACCCTGGGTGGGTAGCTCGTATCAAAGATTGGGAAGGAGACGAGTCGGTTGTCTTGATTAAAACGCCTCAGGCCATCTCTTCAGGAGATGCGCCGCCCTGGACATACAAGCCCGTGTCTCCCCTAGTGCACCACTACCAATCGCACCCGCCTTTGCGCATTGGTGGTCGCCTGCACACAGAAGGCAGCTTTCCGCCGATCCACCAATGGTCGCAGCCTCGCGGGCGCCCAAAACATCGCCTCGAGAAACTCAAGGGCGTGGCTTCTTCCTCCTCGACACCACCCCCCGGCAGGCCAGATATGCCAACAAGGCGGTACACCTTTTTCGAACACATTTCGAAGGACGCCAGCACCGGCTGTCGTGATCTCGCAGAGCTCGCTAAGGCCACGACTGCCTTCTTGGGTCGATGGCGACACAACATGAAGCCACACATCGTGTGCAGCTCCAAAGATGCCCACACTGTGGCGAACCAGCTGAACGACTTCGGTGTATGGATGGTCCACGCCTCCAATGATGAATTCGTCGAACTCATAAGGCCGCAGCATCCGTTTGCGATCACATACAACTCAATCATCCAGGGTGCAGACCATATGCAGCAGCTGACGAAGCTCCTCCACAGCGGTCCAGTGGAGTGGAACCATGCCACAATTGCGTGCGCTCACGGCTCCCTCTCCGACGAGGAGTACGACCGTCAGATCGGAGAGCTGAAGTCGAGGCTGGAGAAGGGCTTTCGAGAAGTCCAGTACAAAGACGGCTTGTTCAGCATCGCGGGACGGCTTTACCGACTGCCTCCAGAGTGTGTGCTCTCTCCGGCGGGGCATTGTGCGGCACCCATCCCCAGCCAAGGGCCCCAAAAGGCAGGCAAGAGACGCAAAGGCAAAAATGACGCGGCAGAGAGTGTCAGACGTCTCATCAGAGCCCACACCAGCCCAGCAAGCAGCCTCGGGAGCGGGTCCAGGACGCGCGAATCACAGGCAACAGGCTCAGATGTCCGTCTTCTGCCGCAGTCTGCGTTGCCGGATCCCCTCGAGAAGCTGATGGAGGCCGGGTCTTCTTCCAGTCAGGCTCCGTACATGCACGAGGACAAGGAGCAATACTTGCATCTGCTTCAGCCATACACGCCGCCGTACACCTTCTTCTACGGGCACGGTCAAGAACGTCACTTCGACACATCTTCGCAGCTCGTACAGTACGTAAACAGCCATCGGTTGATGAATGCTTACTACGGACAGCATGGACAGCACATTGTATGTTCAGGCTCTGATGCAGAACAGGTAGCCAAAGCTTTGCAGCAGGCAAATGTCTGGCTTGCCCAGGCGGACGGCTACAACCGGGTCAATATCCTCAAGCCTGTGAGACCTTTGATGGTCAGGTACGCGGATGAAAAGAAGAACATGGCTTTCGAGAGCGTCGAAGAGATACAAAAACACATCTCCTCCTTTGGCAACTGGGGAGATTGCGAAGATGTCTACGTCTTAAGCTCTACAACTATCGATCTCGAAGCTGCTGCGAAACAGCTCACAAGCCATCCCTACTATACCGCCAAGCTTGAAAAACTTGCAGGCTTTGGACCCGACGTTGTGCATATCACAAAGATCAATACCACGCCTCCTCCTCCTCAGGTGGAAGGGGTCGGCGAGGCCCCAGTGCAACACTCTCATTCTGACAAGCACAGCTCTACGTTCGCCCCCCGCCTCGATAAGCGCCCCCGCCTCGAGAAGCGCATGGAATCAGGCTCCTCCTTCCGACAAGCTTCACACGCTGACAGGGGCAAGGCACCGGCGCCACGTATGCTTGGAAGGTCCGTCAATTCTGGAAAAGCGCCCTACACCTTCTTCGACAACGGGAAGAAAATTGGATTTAACAAAAGGGACAAGCTCATAGCGTACACGGAAGCATACCGATTGAGTACACATTACTATGGGCAGCCTGGACAGTATATTGAGTGTTTGGGCGAAGGTGCATCCGACGTATCTGAGGCGTTGCGAGAAAGGGGAATCTGGAATGTCCAGCATGTTGGAAACCAAGTCGTTCTTGCCTCACCTGTGAAACCTTTTACGGTCAGGTACGTGAGCTTCAACGGGGGCAGTTGCGAGACAACAGCGATTCTTCCGTTCAAGTCTGTGGAAGAAATCATCAAACACATCGAGTCTGACAACTGGTCTTCTTGGAATGATCTCTACGTCTTCAGCTCCGAAGACACCGATGCTGCAGACTTGGCGAAACGACTCACGTGGAGGCCCTACTATCAGGCCATTGGGGGTGTCCAAGGGCCCCCGCAGCACCCTACAGCGCATGTATACAAGCTCAGCAGCAGTCCACTTCCTCGCCCTCTTGACGGCGGCGGCAGCTCGTCCCCACAGAGCTCGGAGCAGCACTCTGAATACAGCAAGCGCAGCTTGACGTCGGCCTCTCGCCTCGAGAAACGCATGGATTCGGGCTCCTTTCCGGGCTTCTCGCCACGTCGCTCCCCCCGTCTCAGAGACACAGGCAAGCAGCCAGACGAGGGCGGATTTTCTCCAGCGTCTCCCCGCCGCTCCCCCCGATTAAGTCCTAAAGACAAGGGCAAGCAGCCTGATATCTACTGGGACAGCGCGAAATATAGCCCTACCGATACCGAAAAGTACACATTCGTTTGCCCCATCAGAGACCTGACGCTCATTAGTGACGACTTGATTGCCATCATGGTGCAGACTATCGCGTACCGAAAGCACGAGTTCTTCCCCAGCTGGGCTCCGAAAGAGTCTGTGCGAATCTACTGTCCTCAGGAGGACGCAGCACAAGTCAAGGAGAAGATACTAGAAGCAAAGGTCTGGAACGCCAGCGTCAGGGGAAAGAAAGTCGTCAACCTTCTCCAACCGGTACACTCGTTCACGATACACACCGAACAGCTTTGGGGTTCTTATGGGAAGATCGAGCAAGTCATTGACGCACTAGACCAACAGTCAAACATGTGGAAAGAAGCCAGGATCGTGATGACCGGTTCAAAGATCCCGCAGACTGTTGCAGGAACGATCGCACATCGAACGGCTTGGGAGACCTCACTCCGCCTCAACCCCGCAGGAAGAACCAATGATGTAATTGTTCGTAAACGACGCGCACCGGTTCGTACCCAGAGAGTCGCGCAACCCGGTCCGACCACTTTCGCACCGTTGCCAACTATTGAAGGATTCTCATCCCCGTCTGGCGGGGGCTGGGAGGGCTACTTTCCGTCTGGATCCTCCTCCAGGGCTCCCACCGTCTCTTCATCGAGCGGGTGGTGGGGCGAGCAGCAGACTGACCACCCCACTTCAAGTACTCCAAGGACTCCCACAAGTGCGCTGTTGCCTGGCACGCCTCGTCGCAATCCCGAACGCCTAGGACGCCCTGCCCGTCCCCCCGCTCCGTACACTCTGCTAGCCGCAACCGTGCAGGGCAAGGTGATGCAGTACCGTTTTGAAAGCTTCCAAGAGCTCGTCACCGGTCTGGAAAAGTATCGTATCAGTGCCGAGTATTTCGGCCAGCGCGGGCAGGTGATTGTTTGTGTAAAGAAGGATGCGAACACTGTTGCGGAAAGCTTGAAAGAGCTCAAGCACGACGTCTGGAAGATAAAACCTGAAGCCGATGGCAGCAGACTTTTCCTCGAGGGTCCGCAGAAGAAATTTACGGTCAAGCTCAACAACGGAGTGACGTTTGCGGTTGGTTCACAAGACAAGGCGAACAAGTTCCTTAGAGATGATAGTGTGCACGGCTGGGACTACGGCTTCATCTACTGCCATGAGGCAGGAAAAGACTTCGCCCAAGTGGACGCTCTGGTACGAAGAACTTCCAACTATTGGAAGCCTCTTGCCTATTTCATTGGTGATGAAATGGTGTGCGCTGTCCAAAACCTTCATGGACCTGCCTGGGTCGGGAGCGAGTGTCCATACTGGAACGTAGACGGTCTGCCACCCGCAAGCAGAGAGAAGGAGCGCATACGATCTGCTTGTCCTCGGAAGTATCTGGAAAGACACCCTACCTTGTCACTTCCCTACGGAGGAGGACTGTCTCACGGCGGGGGACCGTCCCATGGTGGAGGACCATCGCACGATGAAGGACCATCGCACGGCGGAGGACCATCGCACGGCGGGGGACCATCGCACGGCGGGGGACCGTACTACGGCAGCGGATCGTCCCACGGTGGAGGAGGACCATCACAGGGCGAGGGGCCGTACTACGGCGGCGGAGGACCACCCTACGGTGGTGGAACCTCATTTGGCGGAGGACAGCCGTACGGCGGAGGGGGTCTGCAACGCCGTGGAGCACCTTTCGACGAGATCGGCGAGTTGCCTTCTCCCAGAACGGATGTTGTGGGCGAGGCCTCGGCACGGAGTCCAGTGCAGCACTCCCAACCTAACAAACTCAGCTCGACATCCGCTCCCCGACTGGAGAAGCGCATGGATTTGGAGCTCTCTCTGGGGTCTTCGCGCCGCTCTCCTCACTTCAGAGAAAGGGGCAAGCAGCCGGCGCCTTCCTCCGACGATCCAGATTCCAGGCCCCCGACCGCTTATACATTCACATGCCCCATCACAGATCTGAATTTGCAAAGCGAGGACTTGGATGACATCATAGCGCGAACAACCGCATACCGAAACCACAAAGACTTTCCCGGCTTGCTTGAGGCCGGGCGCGTCCGAGTCGACTGTCCTCAGGGCGACGCCGAAATAGTCAGGGACCGAATAAGAGGTGAAATGGTGTGGAACGCCGCCATGTTTGAAAGGAAAATCACTGTCGTAAGCCTCGGCAGGCCCATAATACCTTACACGATACGCTCAGAGCATTGGGATGCTTCTTTTCCAGGGATCGACAAGGTCATTGAAGCGCTCCGCAGATACCCATTCCAGTGGCAAGAAGTCAGAGTCATCATGACGGGCGATACTCAACCGGAGAATACTGCAGCTTACATCCGTAAGAGAACGGGCTGGACGACGGAACTCAAATTGAACACTTTGAGCAAGAGACATGATGTCCTTGTTAAGAAACAGCTCGCACCGGTTTTTGCTCAAGCAGACGAAGATCCGGGCCCGACCTCTACAGAGACTTTGCCAGACATTGACAGTCCGTACGCTCTACACACCACAACCCTGCAGGGCGAGGCGATGCGGTACCCATATTTTACTGTTAAAGCGCTCGTCCAAGGTGTGAAGGATTATCGTACCAGTAAGGAGTACTTCGGCCAGCCAGGGCTATCAGTCGTCTGTGCAAAGTGCGATGCATCGAAGGTCATGAAAAGTTTAGGCAAACTCAAGGTCTGGTTTGTAACAGAAGAAGCTGGCAGCTGCGAGAGCATGGTCTCCATCAGCTTGCAACCCCGCCGAAAATACACAATCAAGCTAAACACTGGAATATCGTTCGAATTTTCAGGGCTGAACGATGCGAGCAAGATCCTGAAAGAGGACATTCCAAGCGACTGGGACTATGGCTTCATTTTTAATCATGAAGAACTCGTCAGGGCTCAACGGGTACAAGGTCTGCTAGCGAAGATAGGCAAGATTTGGAAACCCCTTTCCCACTTCATTGGGACTGAAGAGGTGTGCGCTATCAAGAATTACAGAGGACCTGGCTGGGACGCGGGACGTAGGCCACACTGGGCAACATTCGGCCCGCAGACGTCAAGCACAGAGCGAGTCCTGGACCTGTTGGCTTGCCCCGGTGAATACAAGGATGAGGTGCTCTCCTACAGCGAGGGGCCATTCCACGACGGAGGACCATCCCACGGCGGGGGACCGTCCCAGGGTGGAGGACCATCCCACGGAGGAGGACCTTCCTACGGCGGAGGACCATTCCACGGCGAGGGGGCGTACTACGGCGGCGGATCGTCCCACGGCGGCGGAGGACCACCCTACGGTGGCGGATCCTCATTTGGCGGAGGACAGCCGTACGGCGGAGGGAGTCTGCAACGCCGTGAAGCACCTGTCGTCAAGATCGGCGAGACACCTTCTCCCAGAACGCAAGATGTTGGCGAGGCCTTGGAAAGGAGTCCAGTGCAGCACCCGCAGCTTGAGAAACGCAGCTCGCTGTCCGCCCCACCCCTCGAGAAGCGCATGGAGTTTGGGTCCTTTCCGGGATTCTCTCCGCATCGCTCCACCCAGTTGAGAGAAACGGGCAAGCAGCCAGCACAATCCTCCGACGACCCAGGCCCCAGTCCCGCTGCCACCCCTAGAGACTACGTATTCATTTGCTACTTGGGAGATCTGAATCTGAGAAGTAGCAACTTGGAGGAAATCATAACGCAAACAACCGCATACCGACAACACGAAAACTTCCCCGGCTTGGTTCGGCGTGGGTTTGTCCGCGTCGAGTGTCCTCAGGGCGATGCAAAAGAAGTCATGGACAGGATAAACGAGAAAGGGGTCTGGAAAGCCACCAAGCCGAGCAAATATAAAGTCAGCCTTTACGAAACCGAGGAGCCTTTCACGATACGCTCGAAACATTTGAATGCTTCTTTCAAGACCATCGAAAAGGTCGTTGCTGCGCTCGACAAAGAGCCAAGACTGTGGCAAGAGGCCAAGATCATGATAACGAGTGACGCGAGCGCGGAGGGTGTTGCAAGGAAGATCGAAAGATCTCTGGGTTTGGCGGTCTCCAGAAAGGTCAACAATTTGAAAACCAAAGAGGATGTCCACGTCGAGAATCGACCCGCGCCGGATCCTGCTCAAGAAGACAAACATCCGGGTCCGACTACCGCCAGAGCTTTGCCAGAAACTCGGCACTTGTCATCTGCGCCTGGCGGCTGGCGCCAGCACTACCAGTCTGGCTTCCCTTCCCAGGTTCATACCAACTCTCGACCAAGCGGCTGGGGCGAGCAGCTGACTAGTAAAAATTCAAGAACTCTCACAAGTGGCACGTCCTCTTTCAAGCGACGCAAACCCGAACACCTAGCTCTTCCTGCCCTTTCTGGTCGGGCCGTTCTGCACACCACGACTCTGCAGGGCCACGTGATGCGGTCCTCATATTCTACAATGGAAGAGCTTGCCAAAGGTTTGCAAATTTATCGCAGCAGTGCGGAGTACTTTGGCCAGTCCGGACAATTCATCGTCTGTGGGGAGCGCGATGCACGGCATGTCGTTTTGGCATTGAATCTGCAGGCGCTCTGGTCCGTGCGCAGTATATCTGACAGCCGCGATAACATGGTCTCCGTGTTCTTGGAACCCCGCCAAAAATACACAATCAAGCTTAACACTGGAGCGTCGTTTGTGTCTGCGGCACAGGATGATTCGGCTACAATCCTCAGAGAGCAAAGTGGGAACGACTGGGACTATGGCTTCATTTTCTACCATGAAGGCCCCCTGAGGGTTGAGCGAGTGAAAGGTCTGCGGAAGAGGATACCCAAGACCTGGACAACTCTTGCCCACTCCATTGGCGGTGAAGAGGTGTGCGCGGTCAAGAACTCGCAAGGACCTAGCTGGAAAGCGGGACTCAAGCCGCACTGGAAAAGACCTGGCCCGCAGACGTCAAGCACTGAGCAATTCCTGAACCTATTAGCTTGCCCCCGGGTATACGTGGAGGAAATGCTCCCCTATGGCGGAGGACAATCCCATGGCGGAGGACCATCCCAAGGTGGAGAAACGTACTATAGTGTTGGACCGTCCCGCGGGGTAGGACCGTACTATCGCGGAAAATCGTACTACGGCGGAGGAACACACTACGGCGGCGGAGGATCTTCCTACGGTGGGGGACCGTCGCAAGGCGGAGGACAACCGTACGGCGGAGGAAACCTGCACCGCCGTGAAGGGTCCGTCTTCAAAACGGGCGAGACGCCCCCTCGAACGGAAAGTGTTGGTGAGGTCTTCGAAAGGAGTTCAGTGCAGCACTCCCAACTTGACAAGCGTAGCTCGCTGTCCGCCCCGCCCCTCGAGAAGCGCATGGATTTGGAACTCTCTCTGGGGTCTTCACGAGAAAAGCGCAAGCAGCCCGCACCTTCCTCCGACGACCCAGGTTCCGGTCCCTCTGCCGCTTACAGATTCACATGCCCCATCACAGATCTGAATTTGCAAAGCGAGGACTTGGATGCCATCATAGCGCGAACAACCGCATACCGAAACCACAAAGATTTCCCCGGCTTGCTTGAGGCCGGGCGCGTCCGAGTCGACTGTCCTCAGGGCGACGCAATACAAGTCAGGGACACGATAAGAGAGAAAGGGGTGTGGTCCGGCGCCGTTCCAGGAACGTGGTTCGTCAATCTTAACGAACCCATCGAGCCCTTCACGGTACGCTCTGAACATTTTGATGGCTCTTTTGAAACCATAGATGCGGTCATTGCCGCGCTCCGCGAAGGAAGAGACAAGTGGGAAAAAGTCAAAATCGCGATAGCGAAGAAGGATATCGAGCCAACAACAGTCGAAAGGAGGATCAAAAATAGAACGTTTTGGAAGGTCAACTTGGAGCTCAACGCAATAGCCACAAAGTTTGATCTGAATGTTGAGAAACACGCACCGGATCCTGCTCAAGAAGACGAACATCTGGAATATACTGCTATCGAGAACATGCCAGAATTTGGCAGTCCGTACGTTCTGCACGCCAGAACCGTGCTGGGCAAGATGAAGTGGTACCCATATTTAACTATCGAAGCGCTTGTCGAAGGGATGCGAAACTACCGTACCAGTGAGGAATATTACGGCCAGCGCGGACAGTTCATCTTCTGTGCAGAGCGCGATGCACCGACCGTCGTCAAGGCATTGGACAAATTCAAAGTCTGGGTCGTGAAAAGTAAGCCTCGGCGCGACAATGGCATAGTGGCCATCCTGGCGCCCCGCCTAAAATACACGATCAAGCTCAACGATGGAGGAACGTTCGCGGCTGGGATGCAGGATGACACGAGAACAATCCTCGCTCAGAAAGCTGGGAAGGACTGGGACTATGGCTTTATATTCTCCCATGAAGTGGCAGAGAGGGACACCCGGGTGAGAGGTCTGCTCCGGAGGACAGCCAAAGAGTGGGCACCTCTTGTTCACTCTATTCAAGGAGAAGTGGTGTGCGCTGTCAAGAATTGGAAAGGACCAAGCTGGAAAGCGGGAAGTACGCCGCACTGGACAATACCCGTCCCGCAGACGTCCAGCCCCGAGCAAAACCTGGACCTCGAGCAAACCCGGGACTTACTAGCTTGCCCTAGGGAATACGTGGAGGAGAGAACCGCCTGTGGCGGGGGTCCATCTCACGGCGGAGGATCGTATTACGGCGGTGGATCATCCCACGATGGAGGACCATCTCACGGCGAGGAACCGCACTACTGCGGAGGAGGATCGTCCGATGGCGGTTGGGGCCTGAATCGCCGTGGAGTGTCTGTCGTCAAGACCGGCGGGACGCCTCCTCGAAAGGAAGTCGTTGGCGGGGCCTTGGAAAGGAGTCCAGTGCAGCACTCGCAGCTTGAGAAACGCAGCTCGCTGACCGTCCCTCGCCTTCAGAAGCGCATGGAATCGGGGTCCTCACCGCGTCGCCACCCCGTTTCGGGAGACAAGGGCAAGCAACCAGAAGAGGACAAGCGGCGAGACAAGGACAAGCGGCAAGGCAAAGGCAAACGCAGGGGCATTTCTATTTCCGGAGAAGCACTCTACCAGTTTGCCTGTCCCATTGACGATTTTTGTTTGACTAGTGATGATTTGACCGCAATTGTCCAGCAAACAACAGCGTATCGGCGAAGCCCACTCTTCCCAGGCTACGCCGGGGGCATAGCTTTCGTTTTGTGTCGGGAAGGCTATGCTGAGCAGGTCAGAGCAGCGATTGAAGATGCGGGAATCTGGACAGCCGCCGTAAGGGCTGTCAACAAAGTCAGTCTCGGTATGCCCACAGCGAAATTTACAGCAAAATTTGGCGAAAGTTCGTATCCCCTTGAAAGCGTGGAAGAAGTCCAGGAGACCCTCGCTGGGCACATCAAAGACTGGCAAACAGCCACCGTTCTGTTCTCATCGTACAAGCGTATCGAAGACGTCGTGGCTTCGCTTAATCGGTTTCCTACACTTTGGACCGCCGAAGCCGTGCCCAACGATACTACCAACCGCAGCAACGTCCTGGTTACAAGGACTTGGACTCGCGACCCGGAACATGAAGAATATCAAGGCGACCAGCCGACGTTGGACTCCCATAGTCGCTTTGGAAAGAGGTACAAATTTCATTGTCCAGATGCAAATTTTGCATTGGAAAGTAATAATTTGGACCTTATTGTCGCGCAAACATCATCATACCGGCGTAGTTTGGCTTACCAAGGCTTTGTCGGGAAGGCACTATATATCAAGTGTCCAAAGGGGCACGCCGATATGGTAAGAACAGCAATAGAAGGCAAGAAGCTCTGGCATGTAGGCATACAAGGTAATGTTCGCGTCAACATCCGTAGGCCTCTGCAGCCGTTCACGTTGAGGTTTGGGGATCACAGCATATTATGTGGCGATTTGAAGGATGTAAATAATGCTCTTAGCGACCACTTTGCAGAGTGGCATACAGCCATCGTGATCAACGACACCAGGAGACCCGCGGATAACATCGCATCTTCGCTCACCTCCGTTGCGCAAGGCTGGTATGCCATCACGAAATACAACCCTGAGTCCCGCCGCGAGGAGATTGAAGCAATCAAAAGTCAGCCCATAGTTCAAGCACACAGCGGTGAGCACCTGGATCCGACCGCTGCCGAGTCTTCGCAACCTCCTCAACACCAAAGTGGTTTTGATTACTCCCATCACCAAGGAAGGTACGAGTATCAGCAACATCATCAACAAGAAGGTTACGAGTACCAGCCGTATCCCCACACACAAGGCGGGTGGTACGAACGTCAGCATTCTTCACAACAGGGAGAGTA
The DNA here is from genome assembly GCF_003144295.1 of Acaromyces ingoldii. Classification (NCBI taxonomy): domain Eukaryota; kingdom Fungi; phylum Basidiomycota; class Exobasidiomycetes; order Exobasidiales; family Cryptobasidiaceae; genus Acaromyces; species Acaromyces ingoldii. Next base: position 63,842 of record NW_020290248.1, read on the forward strand.
TCAATCTTCTCCGGGCGGCTGGGAAGCTTTCAATCCACCTAGTCCCTTGCCCTCGACCACAAACAATTCGACATCCTCCGATGATAATGGAGAAGGCTGGAGCCCACATCAGACCGGCCTTTCAACTCCAAGAATGGATGTGCCTACTACTTCTTCGTCCGGTAAATCCGGCCGATCCAATCCTTTTCGCGAAGGACGTCCTCGCGGAGCCATTCGCTACACTCTACACACCAAGACTATTTCAGGAAATCCAAGGATCTACAAGTACGACAGCTTGGGTCGCCTCATCAATGGTCTCGGAGAGTACCGGATTAGAGAAGAGTACTTCGGCCAACACGGGCTCTACATTGAGTGTCCATTAGATTACTCTGAAACTTTACTTAACAAGTTGGAAGGCAAGGTCGACTGGAACGTACAGATTGCTGGACGCGACCGCATCGCTGTCATCGAGCCGACGATACCATTCACCATCAAGCTCAACAGTGGTATGTCGATCGTGGCATCCGAGATAGATCGGATTCCAGCGCTTATTGCGGCGGAGCACGAACCTTGGGAGTACGGCTTCATCTTCTACCACAAGGGAGATGTGGCGGACAGGGACATTACTCTTTGGAGCTTACTAGGCTCCTTAGAAGAATCGCAGTGGCGTCCCATCTTTCACGTGCTAGGTGAAGTAGCAACGGTAGTAGCTCTAAAGAACACCGCTAGCCCTGTCTGGGCTCAAGGAGAATGGCCATATTGGCAGCCAGCAAGAGAAGAGGGAAATCAGTCGAAAGAGAAACTACTGGCATGCCCTCATGAATTCATGCAGCAATCGTCCCACGGCGGGATGGAACGCATGGTGGAGGGACTCTCTCCGCGTCGTTCTCCTCGATTTCAGCAGCTGGACGAGGGCAGGCAGCTAGACAAGGGCAAGCAGCCGGCATTTTCCTTCCACGATCCCGTTCCCGCACAAGTAAGCTATAAGTTTTTTTGTCCCATCCGAGCTTTCAACTTGCAAAGTGAAGATCTGGGCTACATCATAGCCCGAATAAGGGCCTATCGGGAGCACGAAAAGTTTCCAGGCTTGACCGATAAGGCACCTTACATAGCGTGCTCGGCGCCCAACGCCGAATACGTCAGAGAAGAAGTGGAACGGTCGGGCGTGTGGATTGCCAGCACCGCAGGAGAAAGGCGCGTCAATCTTGCATCGCCGTCGAAACCCTTCACCCTAAAATTACATAGCGAAGTTTCGCCCGTACAAGAATTCTACGAGACCTTGGAGGGTGTAGTTGCAGCACTCATTAGAGACTCACATAGATGGAGCATCGCCATCATCTTGTTGCCACCCCAGATAGATTCTGCAGAGGCTGCAGACCACCTTGAACAACAATCTTCTTTCTGGAGTGTATCGACCAAGCACAACAAAAGGTCCAAAGGCGACGACATTGTAGTCACGAACTTGCAAGTCCCTGATCCGGTACATGGAGAAGACCCACATCTGATCGCTACCGATCCCTCCTTGATTTCGACCGCTATCAACCCCATCCAGCCATTCTACCATCCAGATTGGGCATCCTCGCCCGGCGGCTGGGGCACTGTCTTTGGGCTTGACCCATCGCACCAGGATCCTGCGGCTTTGACGTCCGTGGCTTGGGGCATGTCTCCACAAGCTGGTCAGAGCACAAGTACCCCTTCCACTCCGGGCTCTCGTCGTAATCCTCACCGCCAAGTTCGTCAAGGCCCGCCAAGTATCCACGCCTTCTACAATCCGTTGCCAAATGGCGAAATCGAGCAGACCCGATATCGAGACTTGAATCACCTCGGGCAGATCCTTAAAGATTACCGGCACAGTTCACGGTACTACGGCCAGAAGGGGCAATACATTACCTGTCCCGAGGGCATGGCCTCCGCCTATTTCTTGAGCATAGGCAGCAATGCGGAATGGCACTTGGACATGGCGGGAGACAGTCGCATCGCAATCATCGAACCCAAGCAGGCGTACACGCTCCACTTAAATGATGCACAGTCTCTTGCGTCGAATTCCCTTGAACAAGTAAGAGGGTTCCTCATGAACACTGCAGGAGACAGTTGGGATTATGGGTTCATTTACTGCCACAACAAAAAAATTATGGGAAGATTCCTCGAGCGTGCTCATAAGAGCTTCCCTCCGAGATTGGCTCCTGCGCTTCATCACACTGGTGAGGAGCACGTATTGGCACTACGAAATGCGGGAGGTCCAAGTTGGTCTAGGGGGGAGACACCAGTCTGGCACGGATTTGCACCGCCAGGTAGCCAATGCCCTCTTTTTTACCTCTCACCACAGCCCGGGGAAGGGCCCTCGGGGGGTCAAACTCACGATGGAGATCCCTCTCACCAGGGAGCCGGTAGCCGAGGATCTCGCGGGTCCCGTACTGGGAGACGTGTTCGTGGGCGTGGAGGGGGTACGTCGGACGACTAGAGGGTCGCGAAACAGGGACAAGTCGTCCGTTGTAGAGGTCCCTTTGGCTCTTTTCTGTTAGAACAAGACTACTCAGTGCTTCCAATGCCATGCTGATCGAGCTCTGTTTCTTGCCTGACGAGCCACTCCGCCAAATGAGGACGCTATAAGCGTGAACTTTACCTTCTTTTCAGCGCGCCTCTTCACCGTCCGTTTGCCCGGGAGCGAGTTTGCGGCAGAGTTGTGTCATTTGCTCGCGCCGGTAAGCTCAGAGTCTGCGCTTATTGCCTGCCCAGCCCGCCGCCTGACGTCACCGCAGAACCAGGGGCGCGGCAATGTGAAAAGCGAGCTGGGACAGAGTACCCTCGGCGAAAGAGGCGACCACTGTACAGTACACATATCAGAAGCTGAAATGTTGCTTCCTTACGCACCCCTCTGGCGAGAGGTCAGTGTGACAGGAGACGGGGACTCGCGTATGACGCCAATGCCTGCGCAAAGAAAGCGCTAGAGCGGCGCGTACTGCAGCAGGCGCTTGGCTTGGAGGATCGTTGGGCGGGGGCGACAGGTCTGCCCCGACGCCCCCTGAACGCTTTGATCTCTGCTGTGACCGAGGCTGACCGAAGCGAGGAGCAGTTGCTCTGCTGGTGAGAGCCGAGCAGCCTTTCAGCCTGTGGGTGAAGCGCTGTATGTCTTCAGATCAGATCCTCCCTGTTCTACACTGCTACCACCATCACTACATCAACGCTTTCGATCACTACTGTCTCGCCATCCCGCTCTCATGCTCTTCGTTGCACTCTTGCGCCTGGCATTCGTCGCCATTGTGGGGTAAGTGGGGCTTTCCAGAAAAGGTGCATCAGAGTGCTCAGTCTCGGTGCTTGCAGCTGCATGGACCCCGGCGCCGGCCCTTCGTCCCAGGAAGAGTGGCTCATACTGAGCGGCGAAGGCTGCAAGACCAAAATTTATTCAGACCTTGAAGACGCCGCGCGCCAGGTCGTTTTCCGCTGCGACTACATGTCGTGCAGCCAGCAGAAGATCTTTGGGTTTCTGGGCGACACGGCGAAGCAGCTTTTTCGAAACGAAGTCGAGAACATGCTGAACTCCGATGGGGAATCGTATCGAGCACAGAACGAGCACGAGCACGAGCACGAGCACACTTGGGAAAATTTCGACTGGGACGATGGCCCCAGCCGAGGCTTCGGACTCGTCCTCAGGTGCTGTGTGAAAGCGCACAGCAGAGCCTCGATGGCACCCAGCACCAGCACAGGAGTCGGCGAGCCACTGTACGCCATCACAATCGGACAAAATACGCTTTTGGGTCTCGCCTTTGACGACCTGCTTGCACATGCTTTGAGCGTATTGGACACCAACCAAATTGCCGAAATCGAGTGTCCAAAGAACGATGCTGGAGCAGTGTCCGAAGCGTTTTCCAATAAAAGGCTCTGGCGCTTCGAACTGAGGGGCGACTCCGCCCTGCACATCATGTCCAGTGGCCCGAGCTATAAGATCTTGGTGACAGGTGGAAGTTACAAGCCGCTTGAGTCTTGGCAGGATCTGCTGGAAGCGATCGACGAAAGCGTCCAAGAGCATGGGTTGGCCATTAAGCTACACGTCATCTGCCTGCGAGGAGATAATGCAAGAGTGACCGCCTACTTCATCAACAATGGCTGGCACGTAAGGCCAATCATTAACAAACAAAAGACGCAGGCCCTCACCCTCTCCATACCAAACCCGCACGAGGATCAGCAGCTAGTCAAGAGGCGGGACCCAGATTACAACTGCAAGGCCGAAAACGGCGAGCCACCGCTCAGAACCTCTAAGATGCCCGAAGTCTTGGTCTGGACCCTTAAGCTATACGAATTCGACGTGATGGAAGGCAACGTGGATTGCCATAAGGGAAACGCAAACACTTTGGCTGAACGAATACAGGATCAGGGATTATGGAACACCAAAGAAGTGAACGATTACGAGATCCATCTCAAAAGACAGCAAAAATTGCCCCATTACCTCGTCTCAAGCGGCACAAAGATGTTGCATCAGGGCAGCTGTTACGATGATGTCGTAGACTTCTTGGAAGGGAGGATCCACGAAGCCGTCGGACTTCTACATCTCTACGTCTTTTGTCCCCCTGGACAGCAGGAGACGCTGCGATCGGCGATCCAGAAAGCCGTGGAGCAGAGTCGCCTCAAAATCACTATCGAAGTAATGGGCGCTGCATCGCGCTCCAGACACGACCACGAAGCAGGCACCAGCCAATCAATCGAGCAAGACGAGCCAATCGACAAGGACTGGCTTCGACTGGGCCCGCCCTAATGTCAGAAAACGGCATTGGTCTGCGATGCTCGCTTCGGTCGCTGCACAACGCTCAACTCTAGATTTTTCAAAAGCTTGCCCGTCCGACGATGTAGCAGTAGATGATCACGAGAGGGTCTTTTGACGTGTATCCACTTCTTTCTCGCCTTCGAATCAGACTCTTCTGAAACTGAAACTGAGATGGATTGGACCGCGCAGACTCTGGCAATGCGCAGGTCAAGAGGCAGTTGCGCCTTGGCTTATTGATCCCACGGACCCCCGGCGAGTATGGCCACTCTCTTTGTCTCCTCGCGCTCCACTCTCTTCGTCCCCCGCCTCTCTTCCTGGCCTCGCGCCTGTCTCTGAGCAGACATCTCCGCAGCTCGTCTATCTCACCCGTGCTGTCTGCTGCAGCCGACTGTGCTGGGCCGCGCCCGCCATGGGGCTGCCGAAGCCGTAGGTGAGACTGCCCTCGGCATAGTCGACGCCGGGCTTTCTCTCAAACGTCGCCGGCCACTTTTGGCGTCTCTCGCTGTAGTATGCGTCGTGGTTGTCGCCGTCGGAGCGGGCATTGTACGTCGCATAGATGGCCGCCCTGGGCCGTGTCGAGGCATTGGGCCCCGAGCGGTGGGCGAGGAAGCTGCCAAAGATGAGGACGTCGCCCGGCTGCAGCGGCACGGCGAGCCAGCGCTGCGATGCCTCCCACGCCGCGTCGATGCAGTTGTTGGCGTCGAGCGGCACGGCCTGCAGATGGCTGCCCCCGACGACCTCGAGACACCCGTTTTCCAGCGTCGCCTCGTCGACGGCCATGTTGATGGTGAGGTGCTTCAGCGCGCCATTCTCCAGCTTGTAGGCGGGCGCGTCCGTGTGGGCATCAAAGCCGCCGGCCTGGGGCTCCTTGTAGTTGATCTTTTCTTTGAACAGCACCATGTCCTCGCCCTGGAGCTGGGCCAGGACACTGGTGAGCCGCGCGCCGCGAAAGAGCGACTGGAAGCCGTCGTGCTTTTGGGGGGGCCCTGGCAGTCAGCCTTTGTGCATCTCGCGAGGGGTGCGTCTCGAGAGAGCACACTCACATAATTGGCAAAATTCTCGGTCCGGCAGAGGCCCACGGTGCCGTCGGCTTTGGTCTCCTCGTAGGGCATCCACTTGCCGGGCACATTGGGCCAGCGCTGCACCTCGTCGGACCATGCCTTGATGGCCGCCTTGGAGTCGGCGTCGAGGAGGTCCGTGACGAGGAGGAAGCCCCGCTTGGCAAACGAGTCGCGCTGCTCGTCGCTGAGCGTGTACCGTTCGTCGAGAAACGTCGCAGTCGCAGCCATGTCTGCTCGATGGGGGCCGCTGTGTGATGCTTGCGTCGCCGGTGAACCCTCGTTAAATACGCGACCGTGCGAGAAAGCCACCGGACGGAAGGCCGAGCGGGGAGACTAGCCTGCGGCGCCGTGAAGCCCGCTCGATGGAGGCCCGATTCAAGGCAACCAGGCACAGGAAGCGACCGATAAGAGCCACTGCAACTAGTTTCAGCCAGGCAGGCAAAAGGGCAGTGGATTCTCGTCCGGCGAAAGAGCAGCCAAGTCCCTCGTCGGCAGAGGCGCCGGGGCCAACGGAGGGAAGTGCGCCCGGTTTCGAATCGCGCTACTACTACAGTTTGATTTCGTACAAGCAGGCCATGGAGACGATGCCCACGTTCCCTCCATTGCGTCGCGAGAAGAAGAAGAAGATGGAGATGCTCCGGCAGCGAAGCCCGTCGTTGAAGCGCAAGCATGCTTGGCTGCTCGTCGACGTGAAGGGAAGCTCGGGAAAAAGCTTAAGAAGAAGGCGCAAAACGACGACGATGGCCCCAGAAACGCCCAGGAACGCAGGGAAATGTCGGCCATCACCGTGTTCTGGAGCGGCATCGCGCTCCTCTCCGACGGCTACAATGCCCAGGCACTGTCGTCGGTCAACGTCATCCTGAGCAAGCAGTTCCCCCAAGACTTCACCTCCGTCTACCGCACGCGCCTGTCGACAGCGTATTATGTAGGGACGTGCCTGGGCGCCCTCTTCTTTGGCGGCTTCATCGACCGCCTCTCGAGAAAGGCCGGTGCCGTCACGTCGACGCTCCTCATGGTTCTTGGTGTGATTCTCTGCACGGCCGCCAACGGCACGTCGCCCCAGGGCCTCTTCTGGATGCTCATCGTCGCCCGGGGTGTCACGGGCGTCGGCGCTGGGGGAGAGTACCCGATCAGCACGACGATGGCGACCGAGTCGAGCGACGAGACGTCGCGGCTGCGGCGCATGCGCGGCCTCCTCGTCGGCCTCGTCGGCTGCACTGCCATTGACGCTGGCTTTGTCGTTGCCGGCATCACCCCGCTCATCGTCCTGGCCGCCTACGGCTACACGTCGACGACGCCGGTCAGCGAGACGCACGGCCTCAATGGCGTTTGGCGCATCGTCTTTGGCCTGGGCATCGTCGTGCCCCTCTCCATCCTCTATCTGCGCCTCAAGCTGGTGACGAGCACCGCCTTTGCGCGCCACGGCTCGCCCCAGCACCTCTCCAGCCCGCGCTTCTGGCTCGTCGTCGTGCGCACCTACTGGCGGCGCATCGTGGGCACATGCCTCTGCTGGGCCCTCTACGACGCCGTGTCGTACCCCTTTGGCCTCTTTACCTCGACGATCATCGACCAGCTCTCGGGCGGCCAGTCGACGCTGATCCGGTCCATCGGCTATGGCACCGTCATTAACCTGTTTTATATTCCCGGCTGCCTCGTGGGTTCCTTTGCCATGGACCGCCTGGGCCGCCGCAACACCCAGGCCACCTTTTTCCTCGTCCAGGCCGTCGTCGCCTTTGTCCTCGGCGGCGCCCTGGGCCCCATTTCGTCGATTTTCCCCCTCTTTGTCGTCCTCTACGGCCTCGTCCTGGCCCTGGGCGAGGCCGGCCCGGGCGTGGCGACGATTCTGATCAGCGCAGAGTCGTACCCGACGATGATCCGCGGCCAGATGGTCGGCCTCTCGGCTGCGTTTGGCAAGGCGGGCGCCGCCGTGGGCACGGTGGCCTTTGGCGCGATCCAGGACCGCCTGGGCGAGGGCAACGCGGGCACCCAGGGCGTCTTTCTCTGCGGCGCGGCCTTTTCCGTCGTCGGTGGCCTCCTGACGCTGGCCTGCATCCCCGTCATGACGGACAAGCTGCAGGACGAGGACGAGCGGTTCGAGGCGATCCTGGCCGCCAACGGCATCACCCTCGACCTGCCCCACCTGGCGCCGACGGCTGCGATGGCGACGGACCTGGCCGCGACGCGGAGCATCGACAAGGACGAAAAGGATGCGGCAGCCTTTGTGACGCTGTCCTGAGGGGGCACATCTGAGGGGGCCCTTCTTGTATTGTACTGAACCGCTCTGTGCTGTACATGTGCGCGACCAGAATCACACTTGTCTTGCCATTCTGGATGATATCCAGTGGAGCCAGGGCTTGGAGACAGCCGCATACAGACAGACAACCACTGCAGAAGTGGACCATATCACATGTGGGAACATTGCTAGATGAGAGGACTTCACGTGTGCGAACAGGCGGCGGTACAGAACACAATGTGGAAAGGAGACGGGTTCAGATTGCAAGGCGTGCTACACTAGCTCATCGTGGGCATGTTGACGCTGGCCCGGCTGCTCGTCGCATCGGCGCTGCGCCACAGGCTGGTGACAGTCTTGTTGTGGGTGTAGAAGTTGAGGGCGTGCTTGCCGTAGAAGCCATGGTCGCCGAGGACGGAGCCCTTGTTGCCGCTCCAGGCAAACATGGGCAGCGGCACAGGCACGGGCACATTGACGCCGATCTGGCCCACGTTGACGTCCTTTTCAAACTTGCGCGCCGTGGCTCTGTATTGGACACAGCGTGAGCAACGGCAAAAGCTGAAGAAACTAAAGAGACACTCACCCGCTGCGCGTAAAGATGGCACTGCCGTTGCCGTACTTGTTGCTGTTGATGATCTCCGTCGCCTCCTCGAGCGAGTCGGCATTGACGACGACGAGGGTAGGGCCAAAGATTTCCTGGTCGTAGGCCTGCATGCCCGGCCGGGCCTCGACGATCGAGGGCCCGACAAAGTTGCCCGCGGGGTACTCGTCGCTCTGGAAGTGGCGGCCGTCGAGGAGGATGCGGCCGCCCTCGGCCTCGACGGAGCCAGTGAGGGCGATGACGCGTTCGCGCGCCGCGGGTGAGATGAGCGGGCCGCTGAGAAATTAACAATATCAAACATGGTTGAGATGAGCCACGGTTGAGAGATGGATTTGCTAGGGCGAGGACGTCAACTCACAGATCAGCCTCGGGGTCGAAGCCACTGGTGACCCTGAGCTGCTTGGCGCGTGCAACGAGCTCGGCGATCCACTCGCGCGCCTCGCCGACGGCGACGACGACGCTGAGGGCCATGCAGCGCTGGCCGGCCGCACCAAAGGCAGCGCCCGCAATCGCGTTGAGCGCGTGCTCCTTGTTGGCGTCGGGCATCAGCACGGCGTGGTTCTTGGCGCCCAGGTTGGCCTGGACCCGCTTGCCGTTGGCGGTGCCGCGGTGGAAGATGTGGGCGCCGGCGCGGTCCGAGCCGACAAAGGAGATGGCGCGGATGCGCGCATCGTCGCAGATGGAATTAACAATGTCGACGGTGCCATTGACGACGTTGACGACGCCCTTGGGCATGCCCGCACGCTCGCACAGCTCGGCAATGATCATCGACGCGCCCGGGTCACGCTCCGAGGGCTTGAGCACGAGCGTGTTGCCCGTCACCGTGGCCATGGGGATCGACCAGAGCGGGATCATGGCGGGGAAGTTGAAGGGGCAGATGGCAGCGGTGACGCCGAGGGGCTCCTTGCGCACGTACGAGTCCATGTCCTTGGCCACCTCGAGGCGCTCCTCGAGGAGCGTCGAGGTGATGCCGCAGGCCGTCTCGACGACCTGGAGGCCGCGGAGCACGTCGCCCTTTGCGTCTGCGAATGTCTTGCCTCTGCGTGCTCGCTCGTGTCAGCTGCAGTCACAGAAAGAAACAAGCACGGTACGACGCCCACTCACTGCTCCAGGGTGATGCTGTTGGCAATGTCGTCCATGTGGTCGCGCAGCAGGGCCTGGAGCTTGAGCATGACGGCCTGGCGGCCCAGCAGGCTCGTCTCGCGCCAGCCGGGAAAGGCACGCGCAGCACTGGCCACGGCCTCGTCGAACTCGGCCGGCGTCGTCTCGGGCACACGGGTGAGCACCGTCTGGGTGGCCGGGTCGTGGACATCGACCCAGGCCTTGGTTGCGCTGTCGACGAAGCGGCCCTCGACGTAGTTCTTGGTGGTGCCGCCCGACGTCGAGGTGCCGCGCCACTTTGCCTCGACGTCCTGGGCGCGCGGCGTGGCCAGGGGGCCCAGTCCCGATGCCGGCGACTTTGACGAGGCGGCTGCGGCCGAAGCAGCGGCCGGCTGGGCCAGCCGGGCGACGGACGCCGTGTGGAAGGACTGCCCCACCAGCTTCGGGGCACGGCCCGCCACCAGAGAGATACGCCGCATCGAGTGCATCGTCGATTGTCTTGGTGGGTATGTGTGTATCAGAAGAAAGAAAGCAAGAAAAAGGGCCGATAGCCGACCACACTGTGGAGTGCGACCCTTCTTCTCCAGATTGATTGATAGAGTGGAGACGAAATGGGCCACGCGGCGCGGGGTCCTCGGCCTCGGGCGCGTGCGCGCGCACGGATCGCCTCTTGCGTGGAGTAGGCTACCGGTAAGCCATCGCAGTAGTGAGTGAGTGCAAGAAAGGAATTCTCAAGCGCCTGATGGAGGCAGGCGAGGACATGTCCGCCTACAAGGCCCGCCTCGTCGCCTCGCACATCGAGTCGCTGCTGGCGGCGCGTGCCGCAGGGTATAGCGCGGTGCGGCGTGGCGAGAGCACTGGCGGGAAGAGCACTGGCGGGAAGAGCACTGGGCGACCGCTGTTCGTGGGCATGCAGGGCCCCCAGGGCAGCGGCAAGACGACGACGACGGCTGCCGTCCAGCAGCGGCTCGCATCGCGGGGCAGGACATCGGCTGTCTTCAGCCTCGACGACCTGTATCTGCGCCATGCCGACCTCGTGGCCGTGGCCAAGGCGCACCCGGCCAATGCCCTGCTCCAGGGCCGTGGACAGCCGGGCACCCACGACGTCGAGCTGGGCACGTCTCTGCTCCGGTCCCTCGCGCGCATCAACGACCAGGCTGACGGCAATGGCAGCGAAGGGGCCAGCAAGGGCGACGGCAGCAGCGTGGTGCACCTGCCCTGCTTCGACAAGTCGCTCCACGCGGGCCAGGGCGACCGGGCGCCGAGCACGACATCGGTGCGCGCGCCCCTCGACGTCGTCATCGTCGAGGGCTGGTGCATGGGCTTCGTCGCCCGCGACCCCGCCGAGCTGAGCCGCCACTATCGCCAGCTACTCTCGACCAGCTCAGCCTCAGCCTCATCGTCGTCGCCGTCGTCGTCGTCGGCGCCGTCATTGCCATCGCAGTCGTCATCGCCATCGTACACGGCCAGACACCCGCTCGAGTCGCTCCTCGAGATCAACGAGCGGCTGCGGGGCTATGCCGAGGCGTGGTACGGCGACATCGACGCCTTTGTCCAGCTCCGGCCCGTGCGCCTCGATGACGTCTTTGCGTGGCGCCTCGAGGCGGAGCGCGCGATGCGGGCCCAGGGCAAGGGCGCCATGTCCGACGACGAGGTGCACGACTTTGTCGCAAGGTGAGTGAGCTCCTCTTTGCTCGATGTTGACGTGGTGCTTAGAGGCTGATTCGACGACGAGCACAGGTACATGCCCGGCTATGAGCTGTTTGGCGACGGCCTCGACGGGCCCGACATGCCGTGGGCAGGCAGCGGCCTCGCCATCGAGATCAATGCCGCGCGCGACGTCGTCTCGGTGCGCCACTTCTGACTGATGCCATGGCTTGAATACAAAAATGATGCATTGATACATTGCTTGTACACGGGCACTAAGTAGTATTTGATTACACGAGGAGATTCTATAGCCTTCCTTTCAGGGCTGGAGCGCAGCCAGGCATGCGTCGATGCGTGCGGCCGAGGCGTGCCTGCCCAGCACGGAGATGGCCTCGACGACTGTCGGGCCGGGGTGGCCGCCCATGAGGGCGAGGCGGAGGGGCCGCATGAGCCTCGCCTTGCCCTTCTGCTTTCTTTTTTTCTTCTTGTCTGTGCCACTCTCCTCACTTCCCTCTTGCTGAAGAGCGTCTGCCACCTGCTTCAGCGAGGCCTCGATGGCATCCCGAGACTCGTCGCCTTGCCGCAGCGCCTCGACGCAGCGGGAAAGCACAAGGACGACCTCGTCGCGTCCGAGGGCGTCGACGACGGCGCGTGCCTCGGCCGAGGTCCAGTCGGGCGCCTCGAGAAACACGGCCGCGGCGTCGACGAGCGCGGCGAGGCTGTCTGCCCGGGGCTGCAATCGCATTGGAGATGAGTTCAGTGGTCACGTGAGCATACAGAGAGCAGACCCACCGCGAGGATGTCGGCCATGAGGCCGACGCTGGCGTCGTCGAGCGCCACGCCCGCGCTGGGATTGCCTGCGCTCGACGCCGCAGCAGGCCAGCGCTGGGCCAGCATGGCGCGGAGCCGCTCGAGGGTGTGCTGCCTCGCGGGCGCGTGGGCCAGCTTGGCGGCGAGGTGCTGGCGGTTGAGGAAGTCGAGCTTGCCCATGTTGGGTGCCGCGCGCGAGTGGGTGATGCGGTCGAGGGAGAACTGGTGTTGGTGGTATTAGCAGTCTTGGCCTTAGAGCGAGGATGAGACACACTCACACCGTCGATCATGTCGGCCATGGAAAAGACTTCGCTGCCATCGCCCTCGCCGTCGCGATCGCCGCCATTGCCATCGCCCAGGCCGTGCCAGTTGAAGCCCATGAGGCCGACAAAGTTGACCAGCGCCTCGGGCTCGATGCCGCGGGCACGGTAGGACTCGACGTGGACATCGGCATGGCGCTTCGACAGCTTGCTCCCGTCGGGGTTGACGAGCAGCGGCAGGTGGGCAAAGCGCGGCGGCGCCCACTCCAGCGCCTCGTACAGGGCCAGGTGGAGCGGGAGCGAGGGCAGCCACTCCTCGCCGCGCAGCACGTGCGTGACGCCCATCTCGGCATCGTCGACGACGTTGGCGAGGTGGTAGGTGGGCCAGCCGTCGCTCTTGACGAGGACCGGGTCGTCGAGCAGCTCGTCGTAGGGAAAGGCCACGTCGCCGTAGACGAGGTCGCGGGCCCGTGTCTCGCGCTTGGGCCGCTGTGGTGACGATATCGGTCAGCAAAGCAAGTCAGAGTGACTGAGTGAGCGAGCAAGCAGCAGTTACCCCCTTACTCACCACCAGGCGCACCACGTGCTCGTGGCCCGCATCGATGAGCCGGCGTGCCTCGGCCTCGTCGGGCGGCAGGTAGCGCTCGCTGGCCACACGGGCACGCCGCGTGGCGACATCGTCGGGCACGGCCTTTGGTGGCCGAAAGTCGCGGTAGGCCCGGCCGGCGTCGAGGAGCCGCTGGGCGTGGGCGCGGTAGGTCGCCAGCCGGGCCGACTGCACGTAGCTGCCCGCCTGTCGACCCGCAGCGGGGCGATCGGGCCCCTCGTCGTAGTCGAGCCCGGCCCAGCGAAGGACGTCCTGCATGGCCTCGACGGCGCCGGGCACGAGCCGGGACTGGTCGGTGTCCTCGATGCGGAGGATCCAGCGGCCGCCGAAGCGGCGCGCAAAGAGGTGGTTGAAGAGCGCCGTGCGCAGGCCGCCCAGGTGCAGCTGGCCCGTCGGCGAGGGTGCGAAGCGGAGCACCGGTGTCGCCGCCGACGTCGATGTCCAGCGACACGACCAGCAGCAGCCCCGTCGCGGCACGGGCAGCCCGCGCCGCCAAGTCACCCCCACCAGCATGGTCTGTGTCTTTCTTCCTCTTCGTCGCGCTTTTTCTTTTTTAGAGCTCGTCGATCAGAGGAATCTTATATAAATACTTCAAAATATTAATACTTCTTGAAGCCAAGGCCATTTGAAATATCGAGGGCTGTAATTCGTCGAGCGCACGCGCCCCCCCTTTGCTTTTTTGCCACGAGGGCGGGCGAGCGAGCGTGCGAGAAACGCTCTTTCTTCGGTCTCAAACGGAAGAGGCGCTCAAACACACACACTCTTCCTACCCACGTCAACCACCGCAAACATGTCGAAGGTCCGCTCTGCGTTTATGAAGCACTGGTGAGCGAGAGGTCCTTTGTTGCTGTTGTGGTGAGCAGGCACTGACGCAGACGACGGCCCACAGGTACTCCGTCGAGGTGCTGCCCATCTATGTCATCACGGGCGCCGCCGCCGTCGGTGCGACCTGGGTGCGTCTCCTCTTCCCCTCTCTTTCCCTTTGAATGCAGTCCCCCCACTGACAAGTGAGATAACAGTACATGACCCGCCTCGCGCGCGGCCCCGACGTCGTCTGGGACCGCAAGAACAACCCGCAGCCGTGGCAGCACGTCGAGCCGGGCACCAACACCAAGCTCATGTCTGTCAACCAAAAATTCGACAAGCAGTACAAGCGCGACCGCCTCTAGTAGTGTCGTTAGACGTCTCGCCGCAGAAGGGCATCATACGCCCCAGGAGCGGTGGAGAGACAACACACACACAATGTAGCAGGAGGAAGTGTGGCAGAATGGATTTCATTCACCTCGGCGGGTTCTGGTGGTGGGCGCGCCTGATTGTAAGATTGCGTGTGGGTTCATGATGCAAGAGCTACAAGATGTCTGCGAGGCGCTTGGCCAGCGCGAGTCTGAGAATGTCGAGCCGCCGCGTGGATGCCTGGACGTCAAACACATCCCCTTTTCCTTCCTCCTCTTCTTCCCCTTCTTCCTCGTCCTCTTCCTCCTCTGCCTCTGCCTCCTCTACTAGCCCCTTTTGCCCTGCCTGTCCCTGACTCTGCCGCTGTCCCTGCGTCTTTGCCTGCCCTGCTGCCGTGCCGTTGGGCGAGGGCCCCACGAGGAGCCGCTGGAGCGGGCCCAGGTAGTGCCTGGCCAGGCGCTCGTGCCGGCTCGAGGCGGCCATGACGACGTCGAGGATGCGCAGGAGCTCCATCGTCTCGTCGTTTGTGAAGCCCTGTTGCTCGTCCTGTTCTTCTTCTTCTCCCTCTCCCTCTCCCTCGAGCCCGTCGGAGCCACGCATGAGCAGGGGGATGGCGTCGACGAGGAGCACGGCATAGAATGGCTGCGGGCAGCTGTCGCTCGACAGCATCTCAACCAGCAGCGCGCCTGCCTCGGCCGAGCGCCGGGCCGCATACAGACGGTGAAAGTCGCGGTACTGGGCCAGGAAGGCAAGCCGGGTCGAGAGCGCGAAGCCGAGCTGGGCATCTGCGTCGTCGTCGGCGGCGGCGGTGTCTGTGTCTATATCGCCATCGAGACCAGCGCCACCCGGCGCGAGGAGCGAGGGCGGCATGGCGTCGACGAGGGCGCAAAAGGCGTCTGCGCCGTCGCAGATGTACACGTCGAGGATGCGTGCGACGATGCGGCGGATGCCCCGTGCGTCGTCGGCACGCCGGCAAAAGGCGACGGCCTCGCCGTAGCGGCGGCGCGCGAGGAGCTGGCGTGCGACGCGGCTGCACACGCGCCGGGCCTCGCGCTCCATGCCGTGCTCGCGGCACGCCAGCAGCACCTCTTCGATGCGCGCCACCTCGTCGGATGCGCTGCGGCGGCGCTGTGCTTCCTCTCTCTCGCGGCGCACTTCTCCATCCTCCTCATCATCGTCCATCATCTCCTCGGCGCGACGCTGCTCGGCCTCGAGCTCGTCGATGGGTCTCGGCCGAGCCCGCGGGCGCGCCGCCACGGCGTGCGGGCCCACGAGGTCGATGGAGACGAGGATGGCGGCCATGCGCCGGCGTGTGCTGGCCCTGTCTGCCTCGCTGCCGTCGCACGTGGCGAGGTAGTCGATGGCCATGCGCCAGAGGCCCTGGTCGTCGAGGAGCGTCTCTGCATACACGGCCACGAGATGGTTGCGCTCGTGAGCAGCACCCTCGTCGAGCACACCCGCCTTGGCGACGAGGTCGGCCAGGTGGGCGGCCAGCCAGGGGTCCACACGCGTGGCTGCCTCGCAGGCCTTAGACACATCGCCGCGCGCCAGGGCCGCCTGCACGGCATCGCCCGGCCGTCGCGCCTCGTCGACAGAAAAGCGGCCCAGGATCGCAGCCATCGTCTCGGGCACGTCGTCACGCTTGAGTGCCGGCTGCACGAGCACGCCCCACGCACCCAGCGCCTCGGTCCAGTTCTCGCACGCCTCAAAGACGCGGTCGCGCACGCCGGCCATGAGCTCGACGAGGCAGCGGAACTGCGCCTCGAGCTCCAGCCGCTCGTCCTCGACGTCGTCGCCGTCGCCGTCGCCGTCCTCGTCGTCTGCGCCCCTGCTCTGGCCCAGCTCGCGCTCCATGTCGTCCATGTCGCCCTCGAGGCCGGCGAGGAGCGCGCGCACCTGGCCCAGCCAGCGCCGGTGTGCGGCCAGAAAGTCGTGCTCGAGCGCAAAAGAAGTCGAGCGCGGCAGGCTGGCAAGCAGCTTGGCCACACGGCTGGCCACACCCCGCAGCGCATGCGACGGGTGCGACGACGCGAGCGAGCCCAGCAGCGAGGCGGCCGTCGTGTGGAAGCCGCGGAGGACGCAGCGGAGGATGTAGTCCCAGTAGGAAGGGTGCTCGTACGGCACGGCCGCCTGCGCAATCGCCTGGCCGTCTTCGGTGCGCGGGGCGAAATCAAACGAGTTGAGCCAGTGGAGCACCTCCTCGCCCACCACGCCGGCGCCCCGGCCGTCGACGGGCAGGTACAGCGTCTCGGCCAGGTGGAGCGTCGTGTGGATCGACTGGCTGAGCTCGAGCTCGCGTTCCTCTTCTTCTTCTTCATCGTTGTCGTCGTAGTCTTCGCCTCCGCTTGTCCTCGCAGCGACGGCCTCCATGTACCGCCGGATCGCCTCGCGGTAGAGGCCGCTGATGCGGTGGTAGTACTGCAGCGTCTGCGCGGGCGGCACAAGGCCCGGCTTGCTCGCCCGCTTGCTCTCGGCTGCGATGCGCTGCAGCGACGAGAACACGGTGTACGTCTGCGCCAGGAGCTGGCCAGGGGAGGGCACGGTCAGCATCGTCGCAAGAGAGTGAGCACAGTCACGCGCTCACATCGATCTTGTCGTCGGTCGCCCAGTCGCCGGCGAACCAGCCCCGCAGGTTGGCTGTGGCTGTGGCTGTGGCCGTGGCTTGTGTGGCACTAGCACCACCGCGCTTCGAGGGCCCCTCGCCGGTGTCGATGGCCGACGGCGGGCGCGCAGCAGCAGCAGCAGCGACCATGTCTGTTATAGATCGAGCCTCTGTCAGACGAGAAGAAACGGCCGCCGTGGAGAGACGCGTTGATAAAAATAAAAATAAAAGTAAAGAAAAGTGAGACGAAGCCCCGGCCGAGAGAGAGAGGGAGAGTTGCGCGCATCCGTCTCGCACTTCTTCTTCCTCGTCGCATCACAATCTCCCGCTCGCGTCTTTAGTCAGGGGAACAAGCAACGAGGGCGAGCCGCAAGTAAGAAAAGGAGGCCGGGTCAGATCCAGAGGGCCAGCGTATTGGCGTTCGCATCTCGTCTCGGGAAAAAAGGAAGGCCAGCGAGGCGGGAAGGTGGCCCAGCATGTCGTCGAAACAAAAGGTGATGGTGCAGCCCATCAATGTCATCTTCCGCTACCTGCAGCAGCAGACGCGGGTGAGCCTCTGGCTCTATGACAACGAGGAGCTGCGCATCGAGGGCAAGATTGTGGTGCGTGTTGGCTGGCTTGCGATGAGAATAAAAGCAAGGCGCGTGGCTGACAGTGTCTGTGCAGGGCTTCGACGAGTTCATGAACGTCGTCATGGCCGAGGCCGAGGAGGTGCCGATCAAGAAGGAGTCGGCTGCGCAGCGAAAGACGCTGGGTGAGATGGTCCTGCTCGACGTGATTGGCATTGATTGACTCGACTGACTCTGAAGTGCTTCTGTGCCAGGACGCATCCTGCTCAAGGGAGACAACATTGTGAGATGCCCTGCGCAGACGCCTCCCATCAGAGACTGTCGCACTAACCTTGCCTTCCTCTTTTCTGCTGCAGACGCTCATCCAGCCCGCTCTGTAGCCGCGTCTTCTTCCCAGGCGCGCTGCCGGGCTCTGAAACTGTACACTAGTCGTAATCACACGAAGCTTCTTCTTTCATGCCGCTTCTCGGACCGTAGAGCCTGGTGTCCCATTCGCGCGCTTGACGCACCCACCGCACACTGGGGCGATTGATTTCCCTCTTTTTTTTTTTTTTTTTTTCCCTCCTGCAAATTTCATCTCGAGACTAAAGTTTCATTCATAAGACGCAGTTCCTCAACGCCAAAACCGCTCCTTGTTCCTGCCCCACGCACGCACGCAGGCACAGCTCAGCATAGCATAGCCGCCGCGGCCGCGAAAAAGACGCAGGCGGGGTGAACACAGCCGCACTGCGTCCGCTGCTCGGCCAGACGACATAGACAGGCGGACAGAGAGAGGGAGAAAGCGGGCCCGGGCGGCGCCTGTCGGACGAGAAATTTCAAAGATTGCGAGGGGAGATAGAGATACGACGACGGGGAAGCCGAGTTCAAGGCAGTTGGCAGGTCATTTGCCATAAGTTGATTGGCAAGGCGATTGGCGTGGCGATTGGAAGAATCGATTGACGAGGCGATTGGCAGGTTGATTGGCTGGGCGATCGGCGAGGCGAGGCGAGGCGAGGCAAGCGACTGATCGGCAAGCGAGGCGACAAGACAAGGAGGACCGAGCGTACACATGGCGTCCTGCTGCTGTCCCGCGCCTGCCGCGCTGCCGCCCAAGCGTGATGTCGACGTCGATGACACTGACGATCGCGAGCGAGTGATGGCGAAAGAGCAACAACAAGCAAGGAGAGTGGCTCCTGCGGCCATGAAGCAGGAGGCCGACGAGCACGAGCACGAGCACGAGCAAGAGCAGCAAGAGCGCGAGGCGGCAGGCCAGCAGCTGCTGCCGGTGCGCAAGGCATGCAACCTGTGCCGGTCGCGCAAGGTGCGCTGCGACCGCACGCCCCTCGATGCCGGTGGCTGCGCGCGGTGCCGGCGCGAGGGCGTCGAGTGCTGCTACGGTGCGTTGTCATCCTCCCTCCCCTTCCCTGCTCTGTTTGCTCTGCTCTGCTGACCAGATGGCGTGCGCATGGCTTCTTCTGCAGCGACGAGGGACCCCATCGGCCGGCCGCGCAAGAGGAAGCCGTCGAGGGACGCCGATGCATACGACTATGGCTATGCGGCGCTGCCCCCGCCATCGCTGGCAGGCAAGGCGGCCAAGCGCATGAGCCGATCCACGACACCCGTGGGTCTCGTCGCCTCGTCGTCGCCGCCTTCTTCCTCTACCTCCTCCTCCTCGTCCTCGATGCTGTCCTCGGCGATGGTGTCGAGCAAGAGCAGCAGCAGCGGCGGCTCTGACCACACCGTGACGCCCAGCTCCTCCATCGACGCACGCGGGCTAGGCCGCCGTCCAGCAGGAGCAGCAGGAGCAGCGACGGTGAGCACGATGGCGAGCACGACCGGCGACTCGCCCACGCTCGTCGACCTCGGCCTGGCGGCATTCCTGCAGAGCCTCGACACGCTGGAGCTGAATGCCGACGACGGCCTCACGCCCCACATGGTCCAGGGGCTCCACCACGCCAGCCTGCCGTCGCTCGGCGTGCCCGGCCTGGCGATGCAGCAGCAGCCGCAGCAGACAATGCCCGTTGATGATGGAGGAGTAGACTCGTCGCTCAGCTTCAGCTCGCTCTTTGACCCCCAGGTCAGCACCTCGTACGCCGTGCCCGCCGACCTGTCGTGGGCCGATCCGAGCTGGCTGCTCAACTCGGACCTCTTTCCCGCCGTGCCTGGCCCGCCCGGCCAGCCTGGCCAGCCTGGCACGCCTCTGCTGCCGTCGTCGTCGTCGTCGTCGCCGTCATCTGCGCAGTCGACCGCAGCCCCCTTTGCCGGCACGGCCATGCCGACGGCACCGTTGCTGGCTTCCACAACAACAGCAACCCCCGCCTGGCCAGACATGGCCTGGCCCCGCGGCACCGCACAGGGCATGGGCCAGGGCCAGCTGCGCACCCTCGACGGCCGCCTCATCCAGGATGCCGCTGCCGAGGCCAGCGCTGCCAACACCAGCCCAGCCAGCGGGGCAGCCAGCCAGCAGCGGGGCCCATGCCCAAAGACGGGCGAGGCCTCGTGCTGCTGCTCGGCGCCCTCGTCTGCCACTGCGCCCTCGTCTGCCACTGCGCCCGCCTCGTCTTCCTCGTCTTCCTCCTCCTCGTCGCGCGTCCACTGCGTGCCCAACCCCACGGGCAAGGGCTGCACCTGCCTCTGCGACGTCTCTGTCTCGCTCATCAACGTGCGCGCCACGCTCCGGGCTGCGCGCGACGACTCGCCTTCGGCCGAGGCAGGCGCCAGTAGTGCAGCCGGCACAGGCACAGGCACCGGCACAGACACAGACTTAGCCACGCATACATCCTCGTCCTCAGCCACGCACAGACCAACCTCGTCGTCGTCGACGACGCTCCAGCTCACGCTGAGCGCCTCGCAGGCCGTCGCAGCCCAGTGCGCATGCAGCGCCTCGTGCCCCACGTGCCGCTCTGACCCAAACACGTCCCTCTCGGCCTCGCTCCTCGTCTCGACGGCGCTCCAGATCTACGTCCGCGCCGTGCGCACCCTCCGCCAGGGCTTTGGCGGTGGTGGTGGTGGTGGCAGCGGCGCAGAGCCACACGACCAGTGGGACGTCAGCATCGGCGGCTACCGGCCCAAGCGCGACAATGCGCGCCGCATCGCCCTGTTTGCCATGAAGCTCGAGCTGCGCGACCTGCGCGACGCCATCGCCAAGGTCGCCCGCGCCGCTGCGCCCGAGACAGCGGTGACGGGCAGCTATACCAGCAGCAGCAGCAGCAGCAGCGCGGCAGAACTGCACGCGCTGCCGCACATGAACCCCATCGACCAGATCGTCATCCGCAAGCTCCACCTCCAGCTCGGCGACCTCCTCGCCACCGTCGAGGGCCTCGAGGAGCAGTTCTGATCTCTCATTCCACTGTAGCAATAGGACTCCCTTGTAGACCACCTCTCTTTCAATTTACTCTTTTTCCCGCCGTGTGTCTGTTTGCCTCCCTCTCTCCCCCCCTCTCTGGCCTGTCTCGCCGTCTGTATGCACCTGTCCGCAGTCTGTCTGCCCGTCCGCCTCTCTTCAGATGCAGGTCCTACGCTCTCCCCGTCGCCAGGAGCAGCCTCACCGTCAGTCTCATAATATTTCCCAAAGTAGGCTGGCACATCAGTCTCGCACCGTCTCTCAGAGGATGGCCGCATCAGTCTCATGCCGTCTCCGCGTGACAAATCAATGGACAGCATCGATTGCAGTTCTCGCTAGTGTACACATGCGCTCAGAGGAAAGGTGAAATGGCGCCGGCTGGTTCACTCGTCATCATCATCATCGTCGACCTGCACCGCAGCGGCGGCGAGGAGGTCGCGCTTCTGCTTGCGCACCTTGCGCGCCAGGCGCAGCGCCACCTCGAGGGGCGCCTCGCTGTCAGCAGCTTCATCGGCCAGGAAGCGCTGCACGGCCGAGAGATCGTTTGGCGCAAACTCGACGTCGGCGCGCCTCGCCTGGATCCACTGCGCATTCTGCGCCGCCTTGTCGAGCACGCCTCGCACCTGGCTGGTCCATGCTGCATTGCCGCCGCCGCCGCCGCCGGCCTGGGCCTTGGCAGCCGTCTTGAGGAGCCGGCGCAGCTGCACGGTGGGCGCGACAACGAGCTCGGGCAGGGCGATGCTGCGGGCCTGGCCGGCAAAGAACTCGAGGAGGAGGTGGGCGGCCTCGGCGGCGACCTGGTCGGCGTAGGTGCGCGTGCGCACGTAGTTGGCCGGCGCACGCAGCGTCACGTCCAAGTTGAGGGGCGCGAGCGTCGAGGGCTTGCTGCGCCGCTGCAGCTCGGGCGCATCAAAGACGTCGACGAGATAGGGCGCCAGGGGAATGTAGACGGCGGTGCGCTGGGCGAGGCGCAGGAGCGAGGCGACGACGTGGAAGCGAAAGGGAAAGTAGCGCGACGTGGGCAGGAGCCGGAGTGCGCCCGTGGCCACCTGGACGAGCGGGTAGAGGAGCGGCTGCATGGGCGACGGCGACGGGTCGTTGCGCTCGACGGCGCACGTCTGGCCGAGGACGAGGGCCCAGAAGTCGAGGCAGTGGAGAAACTGCCAGTTGTAGACGTGCTGAAACGACTCGCGCGTCTTGGCCTGCAGGCACGCACGCAGGTGGATGGCCAGCTGGCGGATGAACCCAAACGCATGCTCGTAGCTCGCGCCCAGGTCGAGCGCATACAGCTCCGAGGCCGAGTTCTTGAGCAGGTTGATGCTGTCGAGCGTGTGGATCGTCGTCGTCTTGCAGTTGCGCACCAGGCCGTGGTAGGCGCCGCGGAGGCAGACGTCGACGACGGTGGCGTCGCCCGCAGCAGCGATGCGCCGGATGGCGAGAAAGGCGGCGATGCGCACGTTGGGCGCCGCGCTGGACCACAGCTCGAGAAGGATCTTGATGTGCTCGCGGCACAGGCGCCGGTGCGGCACCAGGTAAGGGACCATGCGCACACTCTCGGACACGCACGCATACACCGTCGCCGGCTCCGGCAGCGTGCGCAGCAGCTTGTGCAGGCTCACAAAGTAGCTCTGCACCGAGCGCTGCAGCGCGCCGTACTTTTTGCCGTTTGTCGGCAGCTTGTACTTGCCCGAGCCCGGCGGCTGTTCGCGCGCAGGGATGTGGTGCTGCAGCACGACGGGCACGAACTTGAGCGTGGTGACGACGAGCTTGTTGAACACGGCGGCCTCGGTGACGACAAACGAGGGCCCTTGCTGCTGCCGCCGCTGCTGCTGCTTGGCCGCCTCGTCGGCCTCGTCGCCCATGTCGGCGGCGGCACGGAAGGCGAGGAGGAGCCGGCGAAAGGCGCGCAGCGAGTGCGTCTGCAGCATGCTCTTCTGCCACTGCCTCAGCATCTCCGACGTCACCACGGCTGCCCCGTCGTCGCTGGCCTTGTTCTTCTTTTTGCTTTTGCTGCTGGACTCAGCCTCGTCCATTTCCTCGTCCTCGTCCTCGTCCTCCCCGCCAAACTCGAGCAGGTCCCGGTCGTTCTCCTGCAGGTACTTGAAAAAATCCGGGTCGCTCTTGGCCAGCTTCTGCAGGTCCGCTGCATGCGTCTCTCCCTCGTCTGCGTCGGGTCAGCACGGCTCTCACGTCTCACAGCCAGATACGATTCGCAACACCCACCATCGGACAGCGCGTCAATGTCTTCCAGCTCTTCGTCGTCTTCCTCGTCATCTTCCCCATCCTCGTCATCGTCATCATCATCGTCCTCGTCCTCGTCGCTCGCCAGGCCCTGCTCAAAGCCGCCGCCGAGGAAGTCATCAACCGACATCTTGCCCTTGCCCTTGCCCTTGACATCGCGCCTCGGCACCTCGTCGTCGTCGTCGTCGTCCTCTCCCCCGCTCAGCCCCCGCCTGTCCTCCTGCTCTTCGTCATCGCCCCCGTCGCGCCTCGTCGTCGTCGCCGCCAGCCCTCGCTTGCGGTCCTTTTGCTGCTTCGACCGCTGGATCGCCGCCGACTTCTTCTTCCAGTCGCGCCGGTCCTTGATCGTCTGCTCCAGCTTGTTCTTGACAAATTTTTTGGTGCGCTTCTGCTGCTTGGCCATCGTGCCGTCTGCTCGAAGAAGAAGAAGTGCTGATGGACCGAGCCCGACGAGCTGTTCCAACCTTTTTTTTTATATATATATTTTTTTCTTCTTTGCTGAAATTTTTAGGCGCTGCCTTCGTTGCTTGCTCACGTGCAGAAATTCAAGCGCCCAACTGGAACAGGAGCCGTGCGCCAATGCTGCTCTTTCTATCAACGCAGCCAGCCGCCAGATCGAGTCCACCAGCCGCAAGATGGCGGCCGAGCGACGCAACATTCACGTCTTCTCAAAGGGAGAAGAAGTCGGCGGTGAGTGTCTGCTGCTAGTACGGAGCTGAAGTTCATGAAAGCTGAAGGAGATTCTTCTCCTCCGTCATAGGCATCTGGCAGCACGGAAACGTGTCCAAGAGGCGCTTTCGGGAGTGGCTCGACTATTGCTGGCACTTTGAAAGGGAGGGAAAGCCGGTCGCATGGAGCCTCGCCGAGCGATGCGAGCCTGGCAGCGTCCAGGAGCGAAGCGTCGTTGGCCCGACCTTGGACCGAACAACGGCCGACGAAGCAATGCCCACCGGCACTTTTGACGTGCTCACCGACGGTACGTGGGAGCCGGTCGACCACAGCAAGACGCCTCATCGTTATCATCCTCGCACGATTAGCTTGAACTCGTCGTCATCGAGCAGGAGGAATGCCACATTCGCCGACCGTATCCGTAAGAGGGACCAAAGGTGTCTAATCACCGGATTTGAGTCTAATCCCGGTGGACGGTCGAGGGCGCTGCAGGCCGCCCACATCTTTGCGAGGGCGCACCTCGATCGCGTGAGTGTATCACTGGCTCGTCGTTTGGATTGGTGTTTTGTTCTCACACCAAATCTCTCCCCTTGTCCAGTGGCGCGCCTGTGGGTTTGACCGCCTTGTTGAGGACACGGATCGCCACATCGGCAACGCCAAGATCGACTCGGTCCAGAATGGCTTGCTCCTCCGCGCCGATGTGCACAATAGGTTCGTTGATCATGAAATTGCCGTCGACGTCGACAACGGCTACGCCATTTACGACTTCAGCCGAGCTGGTTGGCAGCACGGCGAGCGCCTCGGTCTCGACCACCTCGAGCCGGGATCGAGTGAGAGGCCCCTCGACGCCCTCTTCCGCGATCACTTCTGGCAGGCCGTCCTGGCCAACGTCAGGGGTGCCGCCAAAGTGTACGACGACGAGCCGCAAGACGATTGGGCAAATCCCGACACGCTGTGCCTCGACAATGACGCCTTGCATAAGACCGACAAGGGCCGCCTCAGGCTCGAGCTGGAGCTGGGCAGCCGACTCAACCACCTCATTTCTTAGTTCGGAACAGCATTTCATTTGTACTGTACTGTACGCATATTTGTTTTATCCATAGAGACAGCCCACGGCCTAATGATATCCTTAGAGACGCCTCTGCTGGAGGGAGCACTGACAAGTGATTGAAGGAACACTGAGAATCGGGCTGACTTTCCCTCTCGGACTCTTTTCTTTTAGCCGTAATTCCGAGTCGTTGATAATCCTTCATTATAGGTCACGCCATGTGGCTTCAACATCGTGGCTTGCTCACATGAAGAAATCCAAGCGCCCGACTATAGGAACAGGAGCCGTGCGCCGCGCTCTCAGTCAACTCAGCCCGATCGAGTCCCACCAGCGGCAAGATGGCGGCGGCGCGACGCAACATTCACGTCTTCTCAAGGGGAGAAGAAATCGGCGGTGAGTATCTGCTGCCCTGCTCGCTAGCACAGAGCGCAAGTGGATGAGGGCTGAGGGAGATGCCCCTGTGTCATAGGCCTCTGGCAGCACGGAGACATGTCCAAGAGGCGCTTTCGCCAATGGCTCGGGCACTGCTGGCACTTCGAACTGGACGAAAAGCCCGTCGCGTGGAGCCTCGTCGAGCGACGTGAGCCTGGCAGCGTCCAGGAGCGACGCGTCGTGGTGGGCCCGGTTGGAGACGAAGCGGCCGACGAAGAAATGCCCACGGGCACCTTTGACGTCCTCAGCGATGGGGCCTGGCAGCCAGTCGACCATGTCGCAACGCCCCATCGGTATCATCGTCGCACGCTCAGCACGAGTTCGTCGGCGTCGTCAAGCACAACGAGTTCCACGTTCGCCAGCCGCGTTCGTGCGAGGGACCAGAGGTGTCTGATCACCGGAGAGACGCCTTTCAGCCCGACGGGTTGGGCGTCGTTGCAGGCCGCCCACATCTTTCCGAGAGCGCACCTCGAACGCGTGAGCAAAGTCAGAGGCCCTCCCTATGCTTTCTGCTGATGCAACGTGCTTGCTTCCCTTCTTCAGTGGCGAGCGTGTGGCTTTGGTGACCTTGTTGAGGACACGGATCGCCACATCATCGGCGAGGCCAAGATCGATTCGATCCAGAATGGCTTCCTCCTCCGCTCCGACGTGCACGACCATTTTGATGCTCACCACTTTGCCATCGACGTAGACGGCGGCTACACCATCTACGACTTCAGCCCCGCTGGTCGCATGCACGGCGCGCCCCTCGATCTCGACCACGTCGAACCGGGATCGAGTGAGAGGCCCCTCGACGCCCTCTTCCACGATCACTTCTGGCAGGCCGTCTTGGCCAATGTCAGGGGGGCCTCCGAAGTCGATCCCGACGACAAGCCAGAGGACGACTGGACGAATCCAGACATGCTACGCCTCGACAATGATGCACTGCACAAGACCGACAAGGGCCGCCTCAGGCTCGAGCTGGAGCTGGGCAGTCGTCTCAATCACCTTGTTTCCTAGTTCAAACAGCATTCCATTTGTACGCATAGTTTTATTTTTTACATAGAGACATCATCCCACGGCCTAATGATATCCATAGAGACACCGCGCCGGACTTGCGAAATTAATAGGACTGCATCCATGGTTTTACCGGCGGTTCTCCTCTCTTGGCTTGCCGCTGGGGCCTTGTTCCTTGCTCAAGAATCCGCCGCTTCGACACGGCTGCATTTTCGACCTCGCAAGCCGATCGAACCCTCGACGTGGGGGAAGAAAAGAAAGGGAGGATTAATGCGGGTAATCTCAATCTGAAGAGTGCATGGGAGGCTTGGACGTAGCGTGGGGAACCACTTCCCTTTGATGTCTATCCCCACTCTCTTCCCCTTCTTTGCGTCCCTTCATCTACACAAACGCTTGAGGCGACTGCATACGCCTCACAGCAGAACAGGACACGATGTCAGACGAGAAGCAAAAGGTCGCGTCGCCGCTGGCTGCGTCGCCAAAGGCTACGACGCCGACAAGCGAACAACGCGACAAGCTCGACAGCGGGGGAGCTCATAAGAAGAAAGACGAAGACGCCGACGATGGAGCGGAACATGCCGAAACAGGGCTGAAGAAGAAGGACGAGGAAGGATCGGGCCGGGTTGGGGGAGAACAGGTGCCGGTGGCCGGGCCGCGCCCTCGGGGAAGGCGCGTCACCACGATGACGGTCGACGTTGATGGCGCCGAAGACGTGCAGGTCGACACAATGCCAGGCGAGGTAGCAAAGGAGATCGAAAAGCTCAAGGTGCTTCCCGTAGAGGACCTCAAAGCCGAAGAACGTCGGCTGCTCCGCAAGGTGTGTCTGACTAGACTGCGTATGGATGAGGCAAACTGGCAGAGAACTCCTCACTTACCTCCCCCTTCCAGCTCGACATCCGATTGATGCCGACTCTGTTTGTGCTCCTCATCCTCAATTACCTCGACAGGAATGCTCTCGCCAGTGCACGCGTCCAAGGCATTGAAAAGGACCTCAGGATGAAGGGCACCGACTTCAGCGTGGGTCCATGACATCCCCTTGCCCTTGCCGATCACTGACCACGTTGCCCCTGCCAGACTGCCATCAGCATCCTATTCGTCGGGTACATCCTTGGCCAGCTGCCCGCTAACCTGATTCTCTCCCGCTCTCGCCCCTCTGTCTTTCTGGCGGGCTTCGTGGCCCTCTGGGGAGCTGTGTCGGCAACGACAGCAGCTGCAGACTCGTACGCGCACCTCGTCGTTATTCGCTTCTTTCTCGGCATCGTCGAGGCCCCTTACTTTCCAGGAGCGCTCTTCCTCCTTTCGTCGTGGTACACGAAGCGCGAAGTGGCGCTGCGCACTGCCCTTGTGAGTCATGAGTGCGAGAGAGAAGGTGCCACCCTGCTTGCGTCCTACTGAAACCCCCTTTCCCCAAAATAGCTCTATTCGGGCTCCTTGCTTGCAGGCGCCTTTTCTGGTCTCATTGCTGCCGGCATTCAGGCGGGGCTCGACGGAGCCCACGGTCTGCCAAGCTGGCGGTGGCTGTTCATCATCGAAGGTAGCATCACTGTCGGCGTCGCCCTCGTCGCCATCTTCATCCTGCCCGACTACCCTGCCACGACACGGTGGCTTTCGCCGAGAGAGAGAGCAGTCGCCCTGTACCGCCTCGAGACCGATGCGGGCGTGAGCGACCACACACCCAACAGCAGCCTGATGCGAAACCTCGTCCTGGCCCTCAAGGATCCGAATCTGTACCTGCTCAGCCTCGCTATGGTCTGCAAGACGACCGCAGCAGCTGTCACGCAGTTCATCCCCACCGTCGTGGCGACATTCGGCATGTCCAAGGTGGCGACGCTGCTCCTCACTGCACCGCCCTACATCTTCTCCATGATCATCTCGCTGCTGGTCTCGCGGCTGTCGGATCGGGTGCCCGAGCGGTGCGGCCACGTCTGCGTGCCCCTCGTCTTTGCACTGGTGGGCTTCATCATTGCAGCTTCCACGACGCAGACGGCGCCCCGCTATCTCTCCATCTTCCTCATGCTCGGCGGCATCTATGGCAGCTACAACGTCGCTCTGGCCTGGATTTCGTCCACTTTTCCTCGGCCAAAGGAGAAGCGCGCAGCAGCGTACGCCATCATCAATGGCCTCGCCAACCTGGCCCAAGTCTGGTCCCCTTACCTCTACCCGCAGTCCGATGGCCCGCGCTACATCAAGGCTTTTTCCGTAAACTCGGCCATGCTCTTCCTCTGCATCGTCTTCAGCCTCACCCTGCGCTTCTATCTGAAGCGGGCAAACGATCGCATGGACGAGAGGGCGGCACAGCTGCGCCAGGCCGGTGTCGCAGAGGAGGAGGACGATGAAGCGGAGGGCGATGCGGTTCTCAAGATTCGCTACCTCTTGTAACAAATTTCTCCCTCGTCTTCTTGATTTAACACACATTTGCATCCACTCGAACTCTTCCTTTCGCGAAACCGAACTTTCACACTGTGTTTAGCGAGAAAGGGGGGGCTCGAAACACGTACTCAGCTGCAAGCAAGTGCTACACAGTAGTGAAAAGGTGGAAAACTAACGACTGGGCTGAAGTTTGCGGGCTGAATCGCGGGCTGACCTGATTGGAGTGAGATACAGTTTTTTTGTCGGTTGGCGTTTGGCTGGTCAGACCCCCGCGGCTAGCTTCATGATGCCCCGAAAGGCTCGGGGAGCGTTCGGAGCGATGTCCAAGCATTTCTACATCTAAACAAGAAAACAGAGAAGCAAGTGGGTCGTGGTATAAAGTGTGAGCCATAGTCAATAAGCATGACGAGGGAGAGGAGGACAGTGAGAAACCGAAGTCATTCCGAAGGGGTGCTTAAGCCCCATGGTCAGGACAACGTTCAAGCCCCCGTCTTCTTTCCGGCGGTTGCGCATCGGAGGAAAAGCGCGCAATCGCTGCAACCGAGGACAGAGAAACGACCTCTGGCATGTACCCTTTCAGCCTGCGCCCTTGTGCACAAAGGTATATAAAGCCCGCCTTCTTTTCTGCTCCCTTCCCCTATTGTCCCACAAGAAGACACATCTATTCCTCTTCCTACTCTCATCAGGAGAGGAGGAAATGTTTCAGTCACGCCAGGTGCGGGCTGGCTTCGGAACTCTGCTGGCCTCGGTCTTGCTGTGAGTTATACACGTCCATCTCACTCCAGCGCGTTTGCTGACTCCTTTCTACACGCCTCTCAGTCTCACAGCTGCTTTCAGTGCTTTGGTCCCTGCAAGTGTTCTCCCTGGTGGAGACATTGGTAGGTATACCGTCACGAGCGTGGACAACACCGTCCGGACGCACTCTTCTACAGAAGGACAAGTCAATCTTCGCTTCGCTCCGTCCGAGGCTCACGTCCAAGCTCTCGATGAAAACCGAGTCGACGCGCGTTTCAAATCCTCGTCGGAGAACGAAGTCTCCTTTAATGAGACTTACGGGCACCAAGGCGACGACTTGCGCTGGCTGCAACGCTCTATCGAAAAATCGGTCGGACACGAGCAAGGATCCGAGCTACAGCCTTTGGCAAAAAGAGGTTGCTGTCAAAGTCATTCAGCGTCACCACAACTGCAATCGTCGTCGAGTTCGAGTCAGGGGACACACGACGCAGTGACAGGGATGGGCAAACAAAGTCAAGAAGGGGAAGCACAACAGCAATTATATCAGTTCCAGAAGGAATTTAAGTGGGGAGAACAAATGATGAATCTTCAAACCAGTAAGTGACGCGCTTTCGTTGGACAGGCGATCAGGCTGAGGACTGACATCATGTGCGCTTATTCGACGCAAAGTCGATGTCAATCTAGTTCTCGACGATACTCTCGCGGCTCATTTTGAAACCGAGCTCAGGTCTTTTGCTACCAAATCCAACTACAACGTCGTGAATTATAAGCAAGGGGGAATGTCTGTAAGTTGTCGCTTGGAGCCAGCCTTGAAGAGCCATGGCGAGACCAGTGGGTCCGGAGATCCTCCCCGGACGTCAATCTCGAAAGAAGCCACTTCGGAGAGCGAAGAAGTCTTTGAGAGGCCCACGGCTACCTCTGAATCGAGGACCGAAAAAAGAGCTCTTGACGCTTCAAAGAAAAGGGAAAGCGACATACACGACATTCGTTGCCTGTCTGAAAGGTCAAGCGGAGAGGAGCAAGGTATGTTCGGTCAGCAACATTTTGAGAAAAGGGGTTGCATGGGTAGCAAAGCGGCATTACCAAAGACACCATCGACGGAGAGACCATCAGTGCCACCGAAACAAGCGTCGTCGCCGGTGCCGTCAACGCCAACAGAGCCACTGGTACAAATGACATTTGATCCCAACGAAGCGCAAACGAAACTCCTTGTCGAGGAGGCCAAGGAGGATGCCCAGAAAGAATTTGACAAGTGGCATAAAGACTGTTTGGGTCGAAAGCTGAACGCATGCGAAAACTGTAGGTGTAGTTCTTTTTTGTTCGATCCGCGCAGCGAAGGAGTAGGCTGACATCCAAAGTCCGCCGCTCTGCGCAAAGATGCAGTGGTGGCGGCATTCAATGACGAGCATGCGGCGAAACATTTCGGACTTTTGTTTGAGAAATTTGTGCAGCAGCATAAAAATAAGGAGAAATTCGTTTTCAGGATCACTCCCAAATCGGGCGTGCACAAGGAACCTCACGGCGATTACGTGTACAGGCGTATTCTAGATCCCGTTGCAGGCGAGACCTCAGAGGCAAGCACGTCCGGCACGGCAGACAAAGCTTCAGCTTCTGGCGGACCTCCTTCGCGAGACAAGGCGAAAGTCAGGTTTGAGATCGAAGAGGTACATGAAAGGCGATCTCTCTCAGTAGTCGCAGAAATGAAGATATCAGCTTGTGGACGGAAGAATGGAAGATGCGCTCAAGATACAGACGAAAGTATCGAGCGTCCACAAATCTTTCTGCAAAGACGATCCTCGCGAGAAAAAAATTACTCACTACTCAAAGCGAAAAGAAGAGCTCTCGGCGCCTCAGGAAGTGGGCAAAGTGGCACCCACGATTCTCATTGCTTGGTTACAAGGTCAAGTGAAGAGGGCCAAGGCACGTTTGATCTGCAGCCTTTCGAAAAAAGAGGTTGCAAAAATAGCAAAGCGGCATCACCACGGTCACAGGCGTCATCGGCGTCTCCCGAGCCACCGGCGCAAACGTCAATCGGATCAGGCAGTGCGTTGGAGGCATCGGCGTCACTCCAGCAACCGGTGCAACTGTCATTCGTAGCAATTGATGCGTTTAACGAGGTGGATCTCACATTAGCGGCTTTGAACGAGCTCACAGCGGAACGCCAGCGGCGCCTCCAAGGTCAATTGAGTGCGGCTAGAGTGTGTAGGTGTAGTCCTTTCTTTCTCGGATCGACGACAGCAGAATAGAGCTGACTTGCTGTCTCCACCAGTCGGAAGCGCCGAATGGATCGCATTACTCGAAGGCTACGACGTAAAGAGAGCAAGCCATTTCGATCATGTGGTCAAGGATTTCGTGAAGAGGACTTATGGTACCAGCTTCCAACTTGAGACGAGCATTTACAGGCTTGTTGAAGGCCAAATTGAGTATCGGTGTCACGTGAATTTCGTTGCATCTCAGAGACCAAGAGCAGGCACGTTTGCCAAGGCACACTCTTTTCCAGTTCAGGGCGCAAGTAGTTCGCGAGAAAAGGAGAAGGTAGGCAGCTGGGGCACAGAGGAACAGGAGAAGAGAGACCTCTCCGTCGTATCAGAATCGAAGGGAGCACCTCATCCACAAGCCTTGCTGCAAAGGCGAGCCTGGCGAGGGAACAAGGATTCTCTCGAAAGGGAAAGGAGAGCTAATGGCACCTTTAACAAAGAGCCACTCAACATACACAATGATCATTGCTTAGGCGAGAAGTCAAAGGAAGAGCAACACGGTTCGCTCGAGCCGCGGCATCTCAGAAAAAGAGGTTGCCTCCATAGTAAATCGGCGTCACCTGACCGAGAACAAGGAGAACCCTTCCAAAAACCTTGGAATTCAGGTGAGCTGAACAAAGATGCCGAAGAGACGGCAGAGCGAGAGTTTCAGCATCACAAAGGAACCATTTCAAAAGATATGGACGACGGACGCGAAAGTAAGTGTACCACTCGGGCTGTGAGATTAGTAGTAGTTTAGGCAGCAGGAATGAGGGCTGAACACTGTCCTGACGAAGCGGAGCTCACAGTGCTGATAACCCACCGCGTAAACGATTTTCTCATGCCGCTATTTGAGGGACTTGTTTACGAGCATAATAAAAAAGCCCACGAGCATGATGAAGAAGCCAACAAGCATGATGAAGACGCCAACAAGATCTACAAAGTTTTCGCGGAATGGCGAGAAGGAGAAGGTTTCAAATACACGGTTAAAAAGGTAGAACAAGAGGCAAGCGAGTCCGTTGAAGGAGCGAGCGGATCCGGCACGGCACACGACTTCCCAGCTTCGGATGCACCTGTTTCGCAAGGCAAGAAGAAAGTAATAAAAACCTTATACGAGATTGACGAGGAGACCTGGGTGAGAAGGGCCCTTGCAGAAGGCTTTGAAACGAAGGAAGCAAATGGCTATCCTCAACATGAAGTTGGCAAGCATCCAACAGCCTTGCTGCAGAAGCGAGCCCTTCGGGCCTCCAACTCGGACGGGCGCTCAACGCGCCCTGCTTCGACTTCCACTGATTCGAACCGCAATCAGAAGGATAAGTCGTGCGGCGAGGAGCACGGAAGCAAGCAGCAGTCTTTGGAAAAAAGGGGCTGCGTCCAAAGTCGGACGACTTCTCCGCCCCGCGGCCAATCAACAACACCGCTTCAGCCAGGACAAAAGCTCCCGGATCTCAGCCCCATCGATTGGACAAAAGATCAGGATCAAGCTGCGGAGGGCTCCGTCAAAGACTTAGTCAATGACGATTACAAGCAAAGGCTTGAGGCATCAGTGAATGCGCGCCAAAGTAGTGAGTAGGCACGTTGGTGTCGAGTTTATGTACAAGAAAGTAAAGCTGAAAAGTGCTATCTGTTGCGCCCTGCCAAGTCGTCTTTGACCACGTATTCACCCTTGAACGGGAGGCACTTTATTTCGATGTTGAGGTTGAGGCCTTTTATGAGAATCACGAGAAACTCTACAAATTGGAAGGGAAGCAAATTGCCCAGCTTGACGGCGGGGATTGGTCTTATAAAAATCACATGGTCCTGCGAGAAGGAGAGGCAAGTGGGTCCGGGACGGCACACGAGCAACCTTCGTTGGCAAAAAGGGGGTTTACCCAGAGTAGACCGGTACCACCGCCTCCGAGTCAAACGGAGTTACCGAATCGTGGACAGAGTTCACCCGTCCGTCGAACGACGTCATCGGTCCATCGACGAGAATTGCCAGTCCGCCGGTCGGAGTCAGCAGTCGGTCCACAGACGCACAGACAGTCTAAAGAGTCGGAAGAGGTGCAAATGATTTCCGAAGCCGACGCTGCTGCCGATACGTTATTTACGGAAGAAGTCAGGCGCTCTCTCGAGGAGAAAATGAAGCATAGAACCACTTGTGAGTCTCCTTTTCCGTCAGAAATAAGTAGCAGAAGGAAAGTTGATCTATAGCCTCATTGCTCGGCGCAAAGTTCTATGGGGAGCAAGGCTCGAAAGCTCCTCCTTGGCAAAACGATTCGATCAGGAGCTTCGCCATCTGCTCAAGACTGATTACAAAGACTTCGAGTTTGTGTATCCGAAGGAAAAAAAATCCTTTGTTGGCATACTTCGCGGCCTTGACTATAGATGTCTTTTACGACCCCGCACAGGTAACAAACCTGTGGCAAGCGGTGCCGAGACAACATCAGGTATTACTTTGCCTGGCTCACAGAGGCAAGAAGGAGAGCCGTCAACCTCGTATTCTCCAGATCAGTGGAACAGGAGGTCCACCGCAGAAGCAAGTTCGAGCACGACCCGTGGACGGCACTGCGCCGTTCGAAATGGGGTCAAGTCCCACGCGCGTGCACCAGGCTCACCGTCATCCGAGGGCCGCAAATTTATCTCCGGTAGCCACGCGCGACTTTCCCCCGACCACCACCCGCTGCGCCACGACAGAGGTGCAGCACTGGGAAGCTCAGCAAAGAAGCCAGCCAGAAACGAGAAGGGGTTCGAAACGCGCTTCGCAAAGAGAGGGGCCTGTTGCTCGAGTGATACAGTGTCGGAGCCCGTGTCGGAGCCCGTGTCGGGGCCTGTGTGGCAGCCACCAGACCACTCAGTTGCTGGAACTGAGTCGGTCGGTGGACTCGACGACCCATTCGAAATCTGGAAGAGCCAAAATACACGGGAAATCAAGACCGCAATTGAGAATGCAAACCAGAATAAAGAGGGTACGTGGGTTGGCATCGTCAAAGAAGAGAGAGAGAGAGGAGCTGAAAGAGGTGATTCTTGCGTGCTCCAGCCATACTCAACGTGGAATCTCCGTTTGATGATCCAGAGACCACCAACAAATTCAGGACGGATGTCTGGTCCTGGGCCAGGAAAGAGCGATTCACAATCTTGAAGGAGCGCAAATCACGACGTACTGATCTTGGTCCTTATCGTTATAGGGCTACTTTACAGACGGACCCGTCGATGGACGCGACCTGTTCCGAAACGGCAGAAAGGCCTCGAGAAATGCCCCCTCTAGAGACGGACGACGAAGAAGAAGGAGAAAGTTCGACACAGGACCGATCGAAGGCTTGGGCCACGTCTCCCAGTCGAGCGACAAAGGGGAAAACAACACCTAGTCGGAGCTTGCGCAAGAGCAGGGGAGAGTAAAGGAGGCTCAGCAGGATCCAAGCTGGTCCATTTGCGAGGTAAGCCTTACAGGTCGCGCGCACAGCACTCGTCAAAGTGGCTGAGCAGGGTGGCAGAGTGCAGATTCGTAGTTACTTTGCTTCTTCCCCCACGACATCGCCTCGCAAGAGGTCCATCATGTATTCATTCTCTTTCTCGATCGCCTCTCATCGCTCGTGCCAGTCACGGTGAAATGCCATTTTAAATCCCGCCCTACGAAGAAAGAAAGCGCTGCAGGAGCGCCTCGAGGCTCGTCGGGCTAGTCGGCTGGTTCAGCGGCGAGTCGAAAATGTCTGGCCACTGCTCGAGGCCCGAGAGCGGTGGGCGAGGTGGCACGACGAGGTCAAAGTTGTCGAGCAGGCTCGCAAAGTGATCCGGAGGCAGGAGTGGCTCGTCGTGTCTCTGCGGCTGCTGTTGCTGCTGCTGCTGCTGCTGTTGCTCCCCTCCCCAGTCCTCGCTGACCTGAGTCTCATCTGCGAGGACGACCTGAGTACGGCCATGGGCTCCTTCCGTGACCCCCCTGCTCGAGGACAGGGGAAGCCGGACGACCATGCCGGTGCTCCTGCCTGCCAGGTTGGCCTCCTGCTCGGCCGCCTCGAGGGCCTTTGCGAGATCGGAGACGACTTTGTAGACGACGTGGTCGCGGTGGAGCCGCCGCTGGGCGTCGGTCAGGCGCTTGAGGACGGGCTTGATGGTGCGGAGGACCTGCTTGCTGCTGCAGCCCTCGAGCGAGGTGCCAAACAGGCCGTGGGCCTTGATGAGAAAGACGACGGCGGCAGCGGCGCGCGCATGGACGAAGCTGGCCAGCGTCTCAATGTCGCCGGGCTCCTCGACGAGGGCATGGAGCATCGCGTGGGCATGCCGGACGGCCTCGAGGCCCACCTTTCGGCGCTCGTGCACGAGCAGCGCTTCCTGCCCCGTCGCTCCCTGCTGCGCAAAGAGCGTCGGTCTCTCCCCAGGCGGCGCACGAAAGGCGGCCGAGTCGAGAAAGTGGACAGAGAAGTGGTAGAGCAGGGGCGAGGCATGCGCACCGCCAGACCAGCGCTGGAGGACATCGGAGAAGCGGTCGCGGAGCTTGAGGTATTCCCAGTCCAGCGCTCGATGTGGGTCCGTGTCTGTGAGGTCGATGACGTCGTGGAGAATCTGCCAGAGATTCACTTGGGCAATCAGGCTGCCGTCCTCGCCCACATCGCCGACCCGCCGCCGCCGGTCATCGAGCCACTCGTCGCAGCGCCGGACCACGGCGTGCTGCCGCGTCATCGGCGGTCGGCCGTACGGGATCGAACACTGGTGGTCGGCAACGTAGATGAGGTAGTAGAGCCGGGCCTCTTCGTAGGCCTCGTCAGTGTCACCCCGTGAGTCGGCCTCGCGCCTGTAGGCCTCATGGAAGCCGCGTTCCGTCGAGATGCGCACTGCCGTGCCGACAAGGATCCAGCTGACGTCAGGCAAGAAAGTGGCGCCCACGACAAGGGACCGAACGTCGTCCAGCGTCTGCTCGCGCGAGAAGGCCTGTGTCGAGGCCAGCCGGACGAATTCACGGTAGACGAGCGAATACATAGAGGGGCGGGAATGGAGCGCGGCAACGGAGAGCAGCGAGAGGAGCAGCAGCGACGAGCTCCGACGAATCCTGTCGACCAGTCCAGCCAGGTCTCCAGTCCCCGCAGACTGCCTCCCATATGCGCGCGAGACGATTCCACATACGCGCTCGTCCATGTGTGCGAGGTAGAAGCCCACTAGGTCGATAGCCACTTCCAGCGGCACGAGGCCCTGGGAGATGGCGTCGGTCTCGCGCTGCAGCCTCGCCCTGAGGGGCAGCACCGACGTTGGATCTCCCTGTGTAGTGCCCTCCTCTTCGGATCGGCCATTCTCACTCAGGCCTGCCTCTTCCTCTTCCCCTTCCTCTTCTTCCTCTTCTTCGTCCTCTTCCTCATCGCTAATGGCGCTCGATGAGCCTGTCACCGACACCCTTCGTCTCCGCCTCTTTCGAGGTGGTCTCTCGTCGTGCTCATCACCCTGCACCATGCCGACGCGCTGCACGAGTGCGCGCACCGTCTCCTCAAGCCTACTGATGCGCTCCTTGGCGTCGCGCCGAAAGGTGGCATCGTCGTCGAGGATGCTCTGCAGGCTCCGGTTGACCTTGCACGGCAGGCCACGCTTGGTGCACCGCACACACGTCTCGCGGCCCTCGTCGAATGTGCACCGGATCTTGACCTTGCGGCACGCCTCGCACGCCTTGACCTTGCGCGTGATGCCCGCCGCCGCCGCCGCTGCTGCAACAGCTGCTGCCGCTGGCGGACTCGTCGTCGCCGTCGTCGGCGCCATTGTCGCACCCCTCCCTCGTCGTTTGTTGCCGATCTATGTTGGGCGGGAGCCGTCTCGACGAGTCCGTGCGCGCAAAATTTCTTTTAGAGCTCAGGAATTGCACGCGGCGTGCAAAACGTGCAGATATTCAATCCCGCTTGGGCAAGTCATTCGGAACCTGGTCCATGGCCCGACCATCATTCACTGTCTCCCACTCGAGTGAAATGGCGTCAATGCATCTAGTTCAGAAGTTGTAAATTGTAGTTGTGATGGTCTCAAATCTATATGAGGTACGGGCATCCTCTCTTCCATTTTAGCTCGTGAAGCGGCTCTTGGCTCGGATCTTTGGGCCGTACTTGTAGAGAACAAATGGGACCGGAACCTAAGATAAGGGGAAACACTCAGCTCGACGCCCTTCTTGAAGGTGTAGAGAATTGTAGACGACTCACCATGAGGCAGTTGAGACCAGCGAGAAGCGCCACAGCGCCCGTGTTGCTGAGCCTGTGGGCCATCTGCACGGCAAAGAGGGGGAAACCGGCGGCGAAACAGCATCTCAACATGCTGTTGGCGCCCATGGCTGAGGCTGCGACGGGACGCCAATTTGCGACAGTGTAGCTGTACACAATTTTCATGTTAGGCACCACGACGACAGCAGACGATGCGGCGATTCATGAGAGGTCACAACGCACCTAAAGACAGAAAAGAAGACGTAGAGAACGCCAATGCCATATATGGTCGAGCCAATGATGGGGCCAATCCAGTGAACATTCTCGTAGGCCGTGAACGCAAAGATAAAGAGCCCCACAGGCGCGAGCAATGCGCCGGCCATGGCGGGCTGCAGACGAGCCTCGGGTGGGGGCATGCCCGTCTTCGGATCGGCGGCCGCTAGGAATCTGTTGCGCCAGAAAAACATGGAGCAGAAGCCAATAGCGTTGGCTACGAGCAAGCCCAAAAAGGAGAGGCCTTCTTGGTAGTCGTTGAAGCCATGCAGACCGAACACGAGAGCTGAGTTGGGTGCGATATTCTTAGCTATGTGTTGCTTGCCAGTCAGAACACACAACATACTCACGGAAAAACTCAAAGAAGAGGTAGATGATTCCCAGATGCAAAGCGCACCAAAGGCAGAGAATCGTCAGCATGGGCTCCAGTGCCAGAAGCATTGGAATCTTGGCCATGTTGACGCTGATGGTGTTTATAACTGATTGAGTTGCCATGTATTCTTCGTGGCTGGTTGTGTAGTCGTGCTGGCCACCAGACTCCCGACGCAGGCGTCGCGCCCGATTGACGAGGACGATGGGTCCATAGGTTTCAGGCGCAAAGAAGAAGATGGCGATGATGGCTAGGAACGACCAGATCGTCTGGACCCACAGTGTCCACCGCCATTGCGAAGAGAACTGCTTGATAAATCCACCGTAGACGGGCCCTTTTTAATTGGAGAAGAGGAAGGAAAGGACCTACGTCAGCATCTGAAGCAGACGAGAGCTACCAAAGTTATAACCCACCGAGGACCGGGCCGAGGAAAGTCATGCATGTGAATGCGGCCATCGGCAAGAATGTCTCCTTAGGCTTGAAGAGGTCCGAGACGGTGCCACCAGCGACGCTGAGAAAAGCGGAGCCGGCGAAGCCAGTGAGGAAGCGGAAGATGAAGAGGACGGGCAGGTTGTTGGCAAAAGCGACGGGAAAGCCGAGGAGGAAGAACGCAAGGAAAGAGATGAGGTAGATAGGCTGGGCAGCAATGTCAATCAGCGCTGCACGAGAAAG
The DNA here is from genome assembly GCF_003144295.1 of Acaromyces ingoldii. Taxonomy (NCBI): domain Eukaryota; kingdom Fungi; phylum Basidiomycota; class Exobasidiomycetes; order Exobasidiales; family Cryptobasidiaceae; genus Acaromyces; species Acaromyces ingoldii. The sequence goes on from NW_020290248.1 coordinate 102,749, forward strand.
GCATGCGGGGGCTATTCTACTCACTCTTCGACCATAGAACTCGGACATGGGGGCGACAAGGAGGGGACCGAGGGCCAGACCAAGGACAAAGAGGGACAGGGACAGGATGGACACCTCAGGAGAGGCGTGCAGGTCCTTTTGGATGCCCTCATATGCCGATGCAATGACGGACGAGTCGCAGGTTACGTTGAGGCAGCTAAGATTGACGATACCGAGAATCGTGTATTTTTTCCACTTGGGGAAATTGAGCGGGTTGTCCCGATCATCGTCGCCATCCCATCCGACGTAACGATCCTCTTTTCCTTTAGAAGTGGAGGGGCTAGCAGCTGACTTTTCGACATCATCGCTGCGTGGAATGTCGCCCAGCGACGGGCGCTCGATATGTGTGCTATCCGAAGGCATGGCCAGAGAAGGCACCAATTACGAGGAGTGGTCTTGGTGATGCGTGGAAAAGAGAGAAAAGGAACAGATGCTCTTATTTATTTTGGTGAGCGCAACTCTTCAATAGCTCCGAACACTGGTGAGCAGAGAGCAGATCTGTACGAGAATGTAGGCTTCTATTTCTGCAGCTCACTTTTTGAACGGGACTAAGCCCAATTCCCGTGCTCCGCCTGCTCTTCTCCGACAATTTCGTCGGGAATCGACAGAGGGGTGTCGGAGACAGGTCCCACGTGTTGTTAATTCCGCACGTTCCGCGGGGTGCACCGATAGGGCTACTAATCATAACTCGTAAGTCCGAAGAGTCGATTGCTCACTCCCGCACCTTTCCTCCGACGGGATAAGAGTCATTTGCTGGGGTTCGTGTAAGATTGAGAAAGGAGCGAGAAGATGAGCGAAGCGGAGAAGGCAGCAGGCAACGCCGGCAGGAGCAGCAACAGCAGCGTGGCCAGCAATGGCGTGACCGCCAGCGTCCCGCGGAAACGGCATCGCAAGACAACGAGCTGTCAGTCGTGTCGTGAGCGGAGGAAAGCATGCGACGGCGTCGTCCCTTGCGGGCCTTGCATCAGCCGTCGAGTGGGCCACCTTTGCAAGTGGGGCGACGAACGAGACCGCATTGCCGGATCGCTTGCCGCGCCGCCCAATACTCCGAAGACGGATTCCACTCGTACAGCCACCGTGACTGGCATTACACTACCTCCTTCGACCCCCGCCTCAATATCAAAGAAGGACAGCGACGCGGGCGGGTTCAGTCGCCCGTCGGACCTGGCGAGCACGCTCGCACAGGCAGATCTGAGCACGACGGAAGATTGCCTTTCCAGCAAGGGCGCGGCGGATAGCCACCAAGTGAATCTCACGTCACGCCAGGCCCGCCATCTGATCGATGTCTTCCACCGACATGTCAGCTTCGGCGGCCTGTTGCTGGTTGACTATAGCGCTCTCTATGCCTGCTGCCCCCTTGACAGCGACGCCATAGCTCGCTCCCGTGGTGACGGCGATGTGCTGGCACTGCTCCTCTTTGTGTGTGCCTCGTCGCTCCACAGCCTGCCTCCCTCGCTGTCCATCTCGTTGGGCTTAGCAAGCCACTTTGAAGAGACGAATGATGTAGCGTCGGCATGGACTTACGAGGCCCTGGCCTTGCTCGAGGCCTGCGACGTGCATATGCACCCCACGCTTGCAGCAGTTCAGGCACTCATGGTGTATCAGTACAATCTTGTCCACCGTGGGAGGGCGTCACTGATGGTCTCCCAGCTTGACACCGTCATTCGCGCCGCGAGGGTACTGGGGCTCGACCGACTGGGCTCTCTCGACAATGACGAGCGAATTTGGCGTGAGGCCGATGCCCGGTCCCACCTCGTGGACGACGAAGAGAGGAGAGGAGCCCAGCTGCCGTCGCATGCAAGCGCCGATTGGGCCGCACAGACGCTCCGACGGCGCGACATGTGGGCCAGAGAGATTGGTCGCAGCCTGTGGTGCCTCCTTGTCAATCGAGACTGGGCAGCGTCTCGCCAGATGGGCAGCTACCTCATTCATCCCGGCAGCTTCACCACGGCCCCACCAAGAATGAGGGCAAAGCGTGGTGTGGGCGAGCACCGGGGCAAGCAGGACAGCGAGGACCCGTGGCAGTACATGCTGCCCGTCGCCGACATCCTCCGACGATTCCACGACATCTGTGCAGAAGCTGCGGCTGCCAGCCTCTCTGGCCGCATCTCCCACGACGCCATTCTCGGCCTCGATGCTGAGCTCGAGGCGATGTTGGCGCGGCGTCCAAATTGGCTGCGGCCCGAAGCGAACCCCACTGCGATGGGCTCCGATGATGTGACCGTTCTTGTCGACGCACGCGGCGTTGAGGTCAAGAGCCCCTTTATAGGCAGCATCATTTCGACGACGATCTGGCACCGGCTTTTCAGCATTGTAGGTCTTTTATTTCCTTCCTTTCTCTGCATTTTGCTTATTTCGAAGCTTACGCTTCTCCAAACCAAGCACCGGCCATTCTTGGCGCTTGGACTCAGCCAGCCGGAAAAATACGGACTGTCAGAGAGAAGGTCCTTTAGTAAGGCCATGCTGTTTCTTCAAGTCAGCCGGCAGAATAGCCAGGAAGGCATGCTCGTCGTCCACCAGTCTGTGGGTGTCTCTCCTCTCCTCTTCCACTGACGTCGAGGCTGATCTATAGATGCGCATATGTGCCCTCCTCAGGTCACCCTTTCGCGACTCCTCCAAGCAGCCCTCGTCATCATCACCCACCTGCTGCTGGGCAGCAGTGCTAGCGTCACAAACATGAAGCACTGCGACCCGGGCTGGCTTGACCCAATGCGTGTGCACGCCTATCTGTCCTACGTCATCACCACCTTCCACAGCACGGCGTACCAATCGAGCAAGCGTCAGACCGACAAGGTGGGTGCATCGCATTATACTTATGAGGGCGTCGCCGGACGCCTCGAATCCCTCGTGGGTGCCTGTGCGCGGCTCACGAGCGACGAGCGGCACCTCTATCCATCGGAAGCGAGCGCACAGAGAGCATCCCTCGCGGGAGGACTGTCTGCTACACAGGCGAATGACATCGACAACCACCTCTACCTCCTCGCGGACCCCTCCATGCATCCCCCTGCTGCACCACTCCCTGACCCCACGTCGACGGAGCGAAACAACACGACGGTGACGGCACCAGCGACCACGTCGGCTGCAGCGCTCGCTGCCTCGCTCTCGACTGTCGACAACAACCTCTGGGACGAGCTTTCGCGCATGCTTCAGGAGCCTGGCTATCTTTAGCCTCTCTTTCTTTCCTTGCTCTGGATCTACAATGTGAAAAGGGCGCACCCCTGGCAACCAGAGCTCTCGTCTGCGTCAATGTATTCTAGTGAGGCCGCTGCAATTTCTGAAATGGGCAGTCTGTTGTAAGGATACTGTGCTGTCGGATCTGTGAAGTGCTTCTGTCCTTCAACAACAGCGATCAGTCTTGAACATGTGAAAAGGAGCTGTCACTCTCACATGCCCCGGGACCAAAAAGCTGTAGGAACTGCGCTCCATGACTCGGGCGGAATCCCCGAATAACGTGTTGAAACCCCCCGCATCGATCACTCCACTCTCGGAAATTCGGCTTAGCCTCGGAGCCCTGACGAAAAGATGTCAAGCAGAGCGGACTCACGCATGGATCCTCGCATGACAGACGATAGACAAGAGATGGCTGCGCACGGTAGATGTCAAGCAGAGTCAGCTGCGCACGAGAGATGTCAAGCAGAGTGGACTGCCCACGAAAGTGTCAAGCAGAGAGGATAGCGCACGAGATTTAAAGCAAGCACAGAGGGCCCTCGCAATGCTTCTGCACGGTCCCCGCAAATCCTCAACATCATCGAATAGGACATCATCAACCCCCTTTCCAAAGTCATGGTACTCGGATATGGAGGCAAAAAGAACGCTGCGACGAGTGGCAGCGGCAGTGGCGATGCGCACGAGGCACAGATGATGGCGTCGCTGAGGCTGATGCACCAGCGCAGCCAGGCCCTCTACGAGACAATCAACGTCGACAAGCCGTCCGACCTGAGCATCCTGCGCTTAGGCGTGAGTCATTCTCCTCTTTCAACCGCTCTCGCTACAGCAAACTAGGTCGGTGTGCTGAACTGAACTTCAGTCCATCGGTGCGCGTTCCGAGGGCATCAGGCAGGCGGTCATGAGCGCCGCCTCGGACGTGCGCGCGACCAAGACGCTCAGCGCTGCGCAAGTCAACGAGATTACCTCTTTTGTCGCCAAGAACATGGTCGAGCTGATCGAGCGCTCCATGGAGCTGTCCAGGGGCTTACTCAGGGAGCGCTGCGAGAGCCTCGGCATGGGCTTCCCTACCGCCGTCAAGATGGCCCTGGCACGGCTCCGCGATGCGGTGAAGGACCTCAACGAGGCCCTCGAAGCCGCCTGTCCCGCCGAGCAGCTCGAGGAGGTCAAGGAGATTGATAAGCGGTGCCTGGACCCCGTTGTGGACACCATCAAGGCATACGCGTCGGTGCCTGCCGCTCCCGCTTGAGTCACTCATACACTAGTCGCACGTAATGATGATATTTCCCTGAAGATCCGATGATTTTAGACCAAAGTTGTGTGTCCACGTATGATTAGGATGCATCTATGAGTGAACAGAATGCCATCGGAGAAGGCGAAGAGAAGGCGAAGGGAATAGTGTAGGGAAAGTCATCACGCCGCAGACGAGGCAGTGGCCGACGCGAGCGGCGGGGCGCTCTCGGTGTGCGTCGTCTCTGCATTGCCCGACGTCGAGTAGGTGGAGGTGAGCTTGACCTTGCCCGTGGCGACGTCGAGGTGGTTGATGTGGCGCTTGAAAAAGGCGAGCGAGGCCTCGGGCTGGTAGAAGGGAACCTCGTGGCCGGCCTCGTAGATGCGGGCAAAGCTAAAGTTGCCGTACTGCCTCACCTCGCCGTACTGGGTCCCGTTGACGGTCAGGGGCGCGTAGCCGGCCTTTTTGAACTCGGCAGCATGCGAGTAGTTGAGGTTGAGGCTGATCTGCTCACCGCCGAACCAGTTGCCTGTGGCAGGGAAAGAAGCGCGCCGCCCGTGTCAGTGGAAAGGGCCGTCTGAGCAGAAAGACTTCTTGCTAGCCACTTACAGATGTAGTCGGCATCGCCATAGTAGAGGCCGACACGAACGCCCTTGGCGACGAGGTGCTCGAGGTCCTTGATGAGCGTTCCGTAGACGTAGTCGCCCGTGGTGTCGAACCCATAGTAGACCGGGGTGCTGGACGTCATGGTGTAGTTGACGTCGACGCCGAGTTTGTTCTGGACGTCGGACTGGTTGAGGTAGTTGACAAAGAACGTGGGCGGGTCCGGGTCGTTGTAGGGGTGTCGGATGTCGTAGACACCGCGCTCCTCGTTGGCGTAGTAGACGCCCTCGACCATGTTGCGGCACACCGCCGTGGCCTCTGCGCAGCTCGCCATGCCGATCCTCGTCGACCTGTCGAGGGCGTGGCAGGCGTCGATGGAGTCGAGGCAGCCGCCCGAGAGGACGAGGTTGAACTTCATGACGTCGTACGCCGTCTGGTTGACGAGCTCGATGCCGTAAGTGTTGTTCCGGGCGAACTCCGGGTACTGGGGCATCTGGATCCGGGCGTCGATGATGCCGTTGATGATGCCGAGCGAGTTCATGTCGAGGTGCACGCCCTTGGAGGAGCCGTTTGCGATCTTTTGGTTCTCGTCGTCAAAGTAGCGGTAGAAGGCCGGTCCGTAGTGGCCTGTTTCCGCACCGTCAGCATAGCTCTTATCTCTCGATAATAAAGGAACCCCAGCCTACGCACCTCCGTACGACTCTGTCCAGAGGTTGAACTTCTTTGACTTGACCTTGGCGTCAATGGCAGGCAGCTCCTGGATGAAGGCCTGGAGGATCTCCCAGGTGGCCTTTGCCGCCTTTTCCGTCGTGTCGACCTGGTACGGGTTCACCTGCGAGAAGCGGCCAAACATGGGGTCGGTGTCCGGGGTGGACTGGTTGACGACGTCGCCCGTGTTGAGGTCGAGGTAGCCCTCCTTTTTGTAGCCGTACGAGTAGCCGACGCCGGCGGGCTGCGAGAGAAAGAGCATGTTGCTCGCCTCGTTCCACGAGTACGGGTTCAGCTCGGCCTTGATGTCCTCGGTGATGTGGCACGGTCCCAGCTCTGCTCGGATCCGTCAGCTTCGACGGCGCCATTGATTTCAGACTGCGACAAGAAGCATGTTCTCTCACCCTGGAAGAGACCCAGCATCGAGTCGGAGCCCGGCCCACCGTTGAGCCAGAGAGTGAGGTCGGCATCCTTTGCGCCCTTGCGTGCCTCAAAGAACCAGAAGAACACATGGGTGTCCTCGTCCAGGTCGACGTAGCCGCTGTAGGAGCCGACGCCAGGCGTCGTCTCGCAGATGTCTGGCGACTTGTAGCGGATCTTGGAGCCGTTGGGGCCCGCGACGGTCTTGACGCCCTTTGGCTCGGCGGGGGCACCCCGCTGCTGCATGAGCAGCGTCGGGTCATCGACGATGCTGGGTCCGGGAAGCGCGAGTGCGCCGGCGCTGGCCAGCGACACGAGGCTGAGCCAGGAGGAGAGTCTGACCATGGCGAGAAGGGGGAAAGGGAAGGATGGAGGAGGAGGAGGAAGGGGGGTTGGGGAGAGAGAAGGAGGGAGGGTAAATAAGAGAGGATGCGGAACGAACCGATGCGTTATATTCTTTTGTGTACAGTCCCTGAGCTCATCTTGCCCAGGGGGTTGATTGCGCACGCTAGTTCCCCCCATCTCATCTCCTCGGCTTCTTGTCCGAGCGGGGGAGGCAGTCACCGATATTGGTTGGTCAGCCAACCAACAAGCTAAGGTAGGCACTGCCTTCTTCCTCTTTTGCTCTTTTCTCTCTCTCTCTTGCTCTCGCCTCACTGGCCGAGATAAACGTACAGAAAAACGCACTGTACAGTACACTAAGTTGTCTCTGTACGTGCGCGCGGTGCGATAGGGTCGCGCAAGTGGAGCGAAGATTAGAAGCGCAACTTCTTTAGCGCCACTTCTGTGTGTCTCTCTCTCACACACCCTTTTTTTTTTATCCTCTTTCCTTCTTTTTTTTTTTTTTAGCTTCTTCGGAATCGCTTCGGTCAGCCGACACATGCGCGTACTCAAAAAAAAAAAAAAGGCTCTGCCCCCTCGCCGGTGCCGGCCCAGGCGGGCGAGAAGCCGTCGTCCGGCCGGCCGTCTGCGCTGCACCGACCTCGTGGACGATAGCACCACTCCCTTTGTCCGCTGTCCGCTTTCCTCGAGGCTCGATTCGAGCCAGGGGAGAGAGATGCCGCCGTTCCCAACTAACCACGAGGTGAATGACGAGCACGCTGCGCACATTTGCGCACGGATTTGTAATTCAAAATCAGGCGTCATAGCAGAGGCAACTATATTATTGTCCCAGTGTGAAGGAAGATAGGAGAGAGGAGAGAGAAAGAGCTACTTGGCCTTGGGCAGCCGCTGGTGCAGGGCCAGCTTGCGGCTCGAGTGGCCAATGTAGACGGTCTTTGTGTCCGACGAGATGGCCCAGTCCTGCCGGGTGCTGTTCCAGTAGCTGAGGTCGCGGCGCGTGAGGTTGGCCTCGAATGTGCGCGTCTCGCCCGGCTGCATGTTGCAGAGGCGGTCGAAGCCGCGGAGGGCGACCTTGGCGTCGCGTGGGCCTTTGCCCAGGTTGACGTAGAGCTGCACGACGTCGTCGCCGACGACGTCGCCCACGTTGGTGACGTCGGCCGTGACGCGGAAGAGGACGTCGTACAGGCGCGGGTTGCCGCCTGGCGCGCCGCCAGCGCGGGGCAGCTCAAACGAGGAGCCGTTGCGGGCGCCGGCGGGCAGCCACGTGTCGGGGTCCGCGCCATAGTCGGGCGCGCCCGAGGCCGCCTTGAGGTCCGTCGTGTTGAGGAAGGGGTAGATAAACTGCCAGCCCTGGCGCGTAAAGTTGGCCGGGAACACATAGCTGTCGGCCTTGCCGACGTCGGTGCCACCCACGGTGGGTGCATCGGCGGTCCACCGGGCGCCAGACTCGTACGCGGGCGCATCGTAGTTCTGCTCGACTTGCAGGTTCGAGTACTTGAACTTGGTGTAGGAGAGCCCATAGCCGAACTCGTACACGGGCGTCTTGTTGTACTTGTCAAAGGCTCGGTAGTCGATGAAGGGGCCCTCGGCGTAGACGTCCTGAGGCGCCGCCTCGCCGTTGTTGGGCTTGTACAGCAGGTCGGTGCCGTAGTCCTGGCGCGTGGCACCCATGGTGAACGGCAGCTTGGCGGCCGGGTTCACGTCGCCGTAGAGGACATCGACGAGGGAGTTGCCCGACTGCTCGCCAGGCAGGCCGGCCCAGACGAGGGCCGTCACGTTGGGGTTGTCGTGGATGCCGTCGAGGAGGACGGGGCCCGTGGAGTGGACGACGACGATGGTGTTGTTGCACGAGGCAGTGACGTTGCGGACGAGCTGCTCGCCGCCGTGCCACAGCGTCAGATTCTGACGGTCGCCCTCGTTTCCATCGACGGAGATATAGCCCTCGCCCGAGTCGGCATTGACAAAGACGAGGGCGACCGAGGCCTGCTTGGCGAGGGCGGTGATCTCGTCGTAGGCGTAGTCGTCGAGGATGCCCTGGACGATGCCGTTGCCCTTGTCGAGGGAGCGCCTTGCAATGGCCGCGAGTGGGCTGACGAGATAGGGGAAGTTGGCCGATCCGGAACCCCAGCCGGCGGCGAGGGTGCCGTTGTCGCAGCCGCGGTCGCCGCAGCCATTGGGCCCGATGGGCGAGTCGCCAGCGTCGCTGCCAAAGACGGCGGTGAACTTCTCCTTGTCGGACAGCGGCAGCGTCTTGTTGACGTTCTTGAGGAGGACCGTCGAGCGCGCAGCCATGCGCCGAATCGCATGGCCGTGCTCTTGGCGCACATCGACGTGCTCGTTGATGAGGCCGTAGCCGAGCTGGGAGATGTAGTGCTGGTAGCCAAAGGTGTCGTAGGACCACGAGTTGAAGGTGATGGGAATCTGGTGCTTGTCGCGGCCCACGAGGTAGTAGGCGGCCATGATGCGCGTCGCCATGTCGTCGAGGCGCCAGAGGGGCATGGAGCCATTGAGGACGCCGATGGTGAGGTTGGCGCCGTAGAAGGCGTCGCCGGTGTCAAAGAGCGTGTCGCCGGGCATGGCCATGTCCAAGCCAGCCAGTGCGCCGCCGATGCCGGCATGCTGGGCCTGCCAGTCGCTCATGATGAAGCCCTGGAAGCCGAGCTCGCCCTTGAGCAGGTGGTTCATCGTGTAGCTGTTCTGGCACCCGTACGAGTTGTTGATCTGGGTGTAGGAGCACATGACCGAGGCCACGTTGGCCCGGACGGCGTCGGCAAACGGCCAGAGGTAGAGCTCGTGCATCGTGGCGTCGTCGATGTTGGAGCTGAGTGCCTCGGTGATGTTGTAGCCGTAGCCGGTGGCCTCGCCGACCTGGCGGAAGTGCTCCTGCTCGTTGAGGATAAAGTGCTTCATCGTCGCCATGACACCTTGCGACTGCATGCCCTTGACCGTCTCTGCGCCTGCGATGCCGCTCAGCACCGGGTCAGGGCTGAAGCCCTCGAAGCCGCGACCACCCTCGGGGCTCCTGCCCAGGGGCCCCACGACGGGCCCAAGCTGGACGTCGGCGCCCTTGTCGCGGAACTCGGCACCCATGGCCTGGCCGCGCTCGTACCAGAGCTTGCGGTCAAACGAGGCGGCGACGGTGCCGCCCGCAGGAAAGAGGGAGTTGTAGTCGCCGAAACGCATGCCCAGCGGCGAGTCCTGCATGCACAGCGACCGGAAGCCGAGACGGGGGATGGCGCCCGTCTGGCCGACGCACGACTCCGTCTGCCAGCCCGTGCCCGAGGTGAGGTTGACCTTTTCGGGAACGGTGAGCTGGGCGACAAAGTCGCGTGCGCGCGCATACGCCTCCTCCCACCCTCCACTTCCGTCCATCCACGGCGAGGGGTACTTTGGCGCCGACGTCGCGTTGAACTCGCCCACGGACACGCCCTCGTCGGCGAGCGAGGCGTAGTACGAGTTGGGAAACGGCGCGGCGGCCACGCTCTGGTCTGGGCCCGCCGCGGCCGCCGAGGTGCCGTTGTTGTTGTCGTCATTGCTGCTGCTCGCAGGCTGCGTCGCATTGACGGCCTCTTGGCGCGAGAACACGTCGGCGGCGGGCCCGCTCAGATCAACGACCTGGGCAGCAGCCGTCGCCGCCGAGACTGCGATGCCTGCAAGCGCGAGCGCCAGAAGCGCCCGCCATGTCTTGCTCGTCCCCGCCAGCAGCATTTCTTCTGGACAGCGCGCGATGGATGTTCTGAGGCAGGAAGGAGTGACCCCTCTTTCCTCTCTTGTTATATAAGGAACAAAACACAAAACACACACACACGCAAAGCCCAAAATAATTGGCCGGCCTTCCGGCGCAGTCGCCGTACTGCCTGTCTGTCTGTCTCCCTTTCCCCCCTTCTTTATTTTCTTTTTTTTCGACTGCTCGGGTTCGATCTTCCCCCGCATAGATTTCCCTCGCCTCGCGCGCTGCATGCAGGGCAGGGCAGGCCGTCAGTCGATTTTCTTTTCTCGTTTCTATTCTTTTCCTCTTTCCCCCCCCTTTCCGAGCGCGACATTCGTTTTTAGCGCGGCAAAAAGCACACGTACTGCACGTACTGCACTGCGAAAGGGGGAGGAGAAGCAGAAGCGAGTCATTGCTGCAGGGAAAGCACTACTAGCTGTACCAATGGAATCTCAGAGCGGGGCTCTCGCTTTCGCTTCGGGTGTGGGCAGCCGCGAGCCGCGAGTGCCTGAGCCGCTCGTGTGCAGCAGCAGCAGCAGCAGCAGCAGCAGCAGCTCGGCTTCTTGGCGCGCGAGTCTCGCCGGCCGGAGGAAGCTGCACCTCTAGCAGCTCCACCTTGGCTAGTGGTGTCAGCGTGGGGGGGTGATGCACCATTAAGCTCCGTGGGTCCGACCAACCAACCTGGCGATCCCCGCTCTGCAGCGCATTCTGCTCTCTCATCGTCTCAGACGCAAGACACAAGGAGCGCGGCGCACGGGCCCGCCGATCCGTGTCGCGTCGAGAAGTTGATTCTGCACGCTCATCAGGTCGCATCGACAGCTGCCATTCTCATCTCTCTATTCCATGCTCAGCAAAAATGACAGTCTATGGAAAGGAATTGCAGTGTAGTGTGCTCTCAGTCCTCGTCGTCTGCCTCGATGCCAGCCAGGAGCGCAAAGGCATTCGTCTTGGCCCTGGCAGCCCCTCGCCGTCGTCCGCCTGCGCCTCCTGCAGCAGCCGCAGCAGCAGCATTCGCGGCCTTGTCCTGCCTCTCCTTCTCGCGCTCGCGCTCCTTGGCCTCCTCCTTTTCCTTCTTCTTGCGCGCGGCGCGCTGGCGCTTGAGCGTCTCTGCGTCGATGCCCAGCAGGTCGTCGAGGCCCTGCAGGGCAGCCTCGAGGGCCTGGCGCTCTTCTTTTCGCATCTCGACGCCCTCGACGGCGTCGGCGGCCGCTGCTTGCTGCTGCTGCTGCTGCTGTTGATGTTTCTTCTCTCCGTCGGCCATGAGGGTGTGGAATGTGGGGCCGTGAAAGAGGGTGTGGGGCGCAGCGACGGAACTGGCAGCGTTGGCGGTCGTGACGGTGTGATCGTCGTCGTCGTTCTTGTCGCTGGCAAAGAGAAGGAGCGACTGTGCGAGCAAGTGCGAGGCCTCGGTGAGCAGCTGCCAGCTCGTGGCGAGGTGGATGGCGCGCGTCGAGGGAACAACGGCGGCCATCTCTTCAGAGGAAGAAACGGCACTTGCACCCTCGCTCGTCCAGCGCCGCCGCGCCACATAGGCGGTGCGGATGGCGACGGCGGCCTCGCGGCGCGTCCAGTTGGTCCGGCGCCGCGCAGGGTCGGTGCCGTGCTGCACAATGGCGTGGCGGAGCACGGCGACGGCGGGCCGCATCTCGGGCTGGGCCAGCGCGCGGATGGCGGGTGTACATGCGCCGTGGGCGTGCAGGTAGAGGTCGATGCGCACCGCGAGCGGGAGCAGCGCCGCCGGCGGTGGCTGCGGGTCGGCGAGCGGCGAGCCGCTGTCCGCGTCGGTGCCTGCTGCTACTTCCGCTGTCTTCGTCGCAGTAGTAGTGGCAGAAGCAGCAGCGGCGGCGGCACTCGCAGACGCGGCGCGGTGGCGGCCCAGCAGGTCGGCCAGCGACGGCGGCAGCGCATCGCCCTCGTTGTCGTCCCTGCCCTTGCCCTCGCCCTCGCCCTCGCCCTCGCCTTCGCCTTCGCCAGCGAGCATCTCCACCAGCGGCACGATGCGCACGAGCTGGCCTGCCAGGCGGTCGCCCCGCCGCACGTACTCGACGACGGCTGGCGGCGGCTTGACGGCCGGTTCTGCCGGAGCAAAGTGCATGTCCATGGCCGAGCCCGGCCGCGTGGGCAGGTTGTCGAAGTCTTCCTCTTCTTCAGCATCTTCTTCTTCTTCCTCCTCGCTCGTGTCCGTGTCGACGGATATGACTTCATCAGGGTCCTCGGACCCACTGTCGCCGTCGCCGTCGCCGTCGCGCGCTGCATCCACCTCGGGCTCGTCCATCGACTCGCGGGCCCACTGCATGCCCCACGCATCAAACAGCACGGCCCAGAGCCAGCGGCGGAGGCGCCGTGCCGCCGTCGCCTGGACGCTCGCCGCGTCGGGGTCCTCTGCAAAGAAGGTGGCGACAAAGACGCGCTGCGTCATGGCCTCGACGAGAATCGGCCGCAGCTGGCCGCGCATATAGGCCTGCCGGTACGCCGCGAGGGCCTGCTGCTGGCCGTCGCTGCCGCTTGGTCTCGGTCTCAGCGCAGGGATGAAGAAGCCGGCCGAGGGGCTGGCGAGGTAGGGCGCATCGGCGTGGGTCAGGAGTGAGTAGGTGGCCAGGCTGTCGATGATGCTGTCGGCGAGGGTGCGCCGTTCGCCCGTCGAGACGTAGCGCGACGCCGCAGCAGCCGCGGCAGGCGATGGCGCCGATGCGAGGGCGCCCTCGACGACGGCCTCGACGATGGCCCGCACGGGGTCTAGCGCACTACTGCTGCTGCTGCTGCTGTTGTTCGCCAATGCCGATGGACTGGCGATGGCGGCCGACTCGCGCGCAGTCACGGTGCGCTTCGAGGCTGAGGCCGTCGTGGGCGTCGCCGTGGCACTCGACGCACCCTCACTGCGCTCATCGATGCCTGCGGCCCGCCTCCTGCGCGCAGCAGCGAGCGCCGCGGGTGCGCCGCCGCCGACGACCTTGCTCCACTCGCTGCGCAGAATCGCGGCAGCGGCACTCACACGCTGCGGCCCAGGGGCCACATCACGGAAGAGGAGCGTCGACTGGAGCGCAGGCGTGTAGTCGTTGCCGCACAGGGCAGCAAAGAGCGGCATGAGGTTGGGCGGCAGCTGCAGCTGGCGCGCCAGGGCGTGGGCCGAGTAGGCCTGCACGTTGATGCAGCTCAGCTGCTCGCCGCCCTGCTCGAGCACCTCGGGCGACTCGGACGCACGGAGGCGCGACGACGGCGGGGGGACGCCATTATTGTTGAGCGCTGCTCCTACTCCTGCACCTCCCCTGCGCCGATCTCTCCTTCTGGACGGCACCTGCTCGAAGCCGTCGTCGCCTCCACCGGATGACGCTGCTGCTGCTGCTGCTGCTGCTGCCTCGGCCATGGCCTTTGCGCGTGCCTCTTCCTCGAGAGCAGCCTGCGCCGGGTCCTTCTCAAACACGTATTCGATGCGATCGAGGGGCAGGTATCCTTTCGAGGCAGCCCCGCGCGCGCAGAGGATAAAGTAGTCGGAGTCAATCGAGAGCGCGTAGCCGCGGCGCTCCTCGGCCAGCTCGGCGACGAGCCCGTCGGCCTCGGTCTGGGCAAAGACGATCTCGAGCGCCGCCGTCGACGTCACCCCACTGCCACTGCCGTTGCTATTTCCGGTGCCGTTGACTTTGATATTGCCCCTGCCTTTGCCATTGCTGCTGCTACTGCTGCTACTGCTGCTCCTTCTTCTCCTGCTGCCCCTCTTCCGCTTCCACGACTGCAGCGCGTCGATGGTGGCGGGGTAGATGAGCGGCGCAACGAGGCCGCAGTCGCACTGGAACCGCCTCGAGGTGCGCGAGGCCGGCGAGGCGCGCATGTAGGCCGCATTGGAGGCCACGACGCCACCGCGACGCGCGAGAATCGTCGGCAGCTTGGCCGGCAGCATCGGCCCGTCAAAGACAAAGACGGCATGGATTCCCGCGGCGTCCCAGGCGTCGAGCGTGGCGTGGAGAAAGGAGCGGTAACGCGCATAGTCGAGGCTGCGCACGCCATCGCCAAAGTGCGAGAGGTAGACGTGGAAGATGAAAGCCCAGCCGTCGACGACGAATGTGACTGGCCCTTGCTCCTGCATGTCCTCCTCCTCTGCTGCTGTCTCCTGCCCCTCCTCCTTGTTGCTGCTGCTGCCAGCCGAGAGCCGCACAGACGACGAGACAATCGACTCGATGGAGCGCACGTATGTCGTGAGCCACTTGACGCCCATTGCGAGAGAGAATAACAACAAGAAGCCCTGTCTCGTCTCGTCGCCAAGGCTGACTTGAGCGCCGCATTGGATTCAGCTTCTGGGAAAAAAAAAAAAAAAATGCAGAAAAACGTGGCCTCAGGCCTCCTCCACAGAAAATGTCAAGAAGAAGCCTCGGGCACGGCTAGTGAACCACCCGGATCGTGGGGCTGCGTGGGCTGCGTGGGCTGAATCCCGCTCACATATTCTTCCCTCTCTCTCTCACCACACACAGAAGTAGTGCCCAGCCCAGCCCAGCAAGCATGACAGACCGCCGTGTGATCCTGTATGGCTACCGCGAGTCGCCCTTCTACCGCAAGGCGCAGGTACTCCTGGCCCACTACGGCGTGCCGTACGACACGGTCAAGACGGCCATGATGCCGCCCCGGCCGATGCTCTCCGACGAGCTCGGCATCACCTACCGCCGCATCCCCGTCCTCGCCCTCGACGGCGAGCTGTACATCGACACGAGCGCCATCGCCCGCAAGCTCGAGGAGACATTCGGCGCCGGTCGCGACGCGTCGCTGCTGACCGTCCATGCGGAGCTGCAGCGGAGGCTCGTCTGTGCGTATGAATCCCTTCTTCTTCTTCCTTCTCTCCATGGCTGACTGACCTCCTCCTCCTGCTACAGTGCACTGGTCCGACAACGTCTTGTTTGGCCTCGCTGCGAGCCTGATTTCCGCCAAGGCGGTCACGCCCGAATTCATCAAGGACCGCCAGTCGTTCAACAACGGCCGGCCGACCATCGGGCGCGCGGATCCCGTGCAGGTGCATGCCTCGCTCGCTGCCTCGCTCCACTCCCTCGACGCCGCCCTGGCACAGAGCAGCACGGGCTGGACCATGGGCACGCGCACGCCCCAGTACGTCGACCTTGGCATCTACTTTATCCTCGACTATGTCCAGACGGGCCAGCGCAGCGCGCCGGACCTCCTGCCGCTGCCGGGCAAGTCGGGGGCTAGTCCGCCCCTGTTCCCCAACGTGCTCAAGTGGCTCGATGCAGCACGGCAGCACCTCAAGCAGCGCACCGCTGCGCTGCCTGCGCCCCGCGAACTGAACCCGACCGACGCCGCGCGCCACATCACCGCGACGGGCGCACGGGCCGCCGAGGCGGCAGGGCGTGCCCAGCAGGCTGTCTCGCGCGACGACCCCCTCGTCAAGGCCGGCCGGCTCGCCTTTGGCGACGACGTCTTGGTCGCGCCCACCGACGCAGGCAAGGTGGTGAGTCTCTCTTCCGGCCTCCTTCTTTCCCCGTGTGTTCACGGCAAGAGCATCCTTCTTCTCTACAGCCGCAAAAGGGCACCCTCTGCGCACTCTCTCCCACCGGCATCAGCATCCTCGTCGAGGCAGGCCCAAACTCTGGCAGAAAGCACGTTCTCACCCACTTCCCACGCACCAACTTCGGCGTCGTCCGGACGGCCGATGTGCCGCCGCCCTCTTCCAAGCTGTAGCAGCCAACAATATCGCTTTGGTAGAATGATGATGATGGAGGATACAAGTACATGTTTATTTCTTTTTGTTGTGTCTACTCCCAGTCCATGCCCTCAAAGGAGCCCTTGATCATCGACATGACCTGGGCCACAAAGGCCTCGAGGTGGAAGATGGCCTTGTTGCCCTGCCTGCACCTCAGCTCCTGTGTGTTCATCTCTCGTAAGTCATTGTTTCTGGAAAGAGTTCAAGTCGGACACCCACATAGAAGGCAGCCTTTTCGACGATGGACGACTTGAGGTCCTCGTCGCACTTGTCTACCAAGCAGTCGGTGAGCGTCTTCAGTACAAGACGGGCGGGGATGGCGTGGACGAGGAGCTCGTAGAGCTTGCCGCGGACAAAGAGGAGCCGCTCGGGCGACTGCTCCGACACGATGAGGTCGGCCGTCTTTGCGCAGAATGTCTCCCAGTCGGGCTTGGCAATCGATAGCGGGCCCGAGAGATCGTGGCTCTGCATGCGCAGGGCCTCGAGGACGAGGATGGCCTTGCGCAGGTTCCCGTTGGCGTCGGCGCAGATCTTGCCTGCCACGTCGTCGGGCAGGTGGAACTTCTCCTTCTTGGCCACGTACCGCAGCACCGTCGTCATCTATGAGAAAGAGAGCCTTCCATCGTCAGCTGCTGTCTTCATGCAAGGTAGGATGCAACGCCCACCTCGTCTGGGCTCGGCGCGCCGACGCGCATGAGGAGGCACCGCGACCGGATGGGGGCAATGATGCGCGACGTGCTCGTGGCGCACAGTACCAGGCGCAGGTTCGCCATGTACTTTTCCATCGTCCGACGCAGCGCCGACTGGGCGTCGCGCGAGAGCGAGTCGGCCTCGTTGATGATGACGACCTTGAAGCGGTGGCGCGCATTGGCGTCGACCTGCTGCGTCTGGGCAATGTCCTTGAGAATGTCCTGGATGATGATGCGGTCGTAGCCGCCTGCGTCGCTGGGCGTGAGTTCGATGTGGTAGTTGCTGCTCACGACGTTGACGTCGATCTTTCTCCGGCTCGGGTTCATGAAGACGCGCTGGTCGATTTTGAGCTGGCGTCCATCTATGTGTCAGTCTGTGGATGATGCTAGTCATCGAGCTGAGAGGAAAGTCACTCACCCGCTGAGCACCTGGCCCGTACAGCTCCCGCAGCAGACACATGATCCTCGTCTTTTTGCCTGCACCAGACGGTCCATAGAAGAGCATGTGAGGGAAGTCATCGTGGGCCGACTGAGCAAGAGACGAATTAGCTCCATTTCTCTCTTCTTTGCAGAGCGCAGACACCCACCAGCGACTTGAGGCGCTCGCTGAGCCCCTGGTGGTACTGCAGGTCGTCGAGCGCCTTTGGCCGGTACTTGTCGACGTAGAGCATCGTCGTCGAGTCGTCGTCGTCGCTGCTCTCTTACCCTGGCTCAATGCTTAAGCAACACTTTCACTTCCACTTCGCGACGCGCCTCTTCTCGTTCTGCGCGCGACACGTGGTCCGACCCTGTCGGCCCTTGTCAGATTTGATTTTGAACTTTCTTCCTCTTTCTTTTTTTTTTTTTTGAAAAAATAAAACTGGGCGAACGAACCAGTGCAGATCTGTCTAGCTGACTCGGAAGGAGGCGAGGAAGGATTCACTTGCAACCAAACACGAACAGGATGGAGAACGGACACTCGCAGGCATTTCACCGGGCGCCCGCCAGCGTGTCGCCGCCGACGGGCTTTGCACAGGGCCAGGGCAGCTTCTCGGGCATGATGGCTGCCGGGCAAACGCATGCGCGACAGGGCTCCATGAGCCTCTCGCCACAATCTCCGCCGGGCAGCAGCACAGCGGCCGCTGTGAATGGCGTCCTCAGCGCCCGCTCGCGTGCCGTCTCGATCCCCGGCCACAGCGCAGCGCAGGTGCCCAAGATGCTGACGCCGTTTGACATGGGCGACATCCGGATCCTGCTCCTGGAAAACGTCAGCCAGGGCGCCGTCGACATGCTCCGCCAGCAGGGCTACCAGGTCGACTTCCACAAGGGTGCCTGGAGCGAGGAGGAGCTGTGCGAAAAGATTCACAACTACCACGCGATTGGCATCCGCAGCAAGACGAAGCTGACGGCCAAGGTGTTCCGCAAGGCGCCCAAGGTGAGTGGGTGGCGTCGACCTTTCTGCCTTTCTGTCCCGCTGCTAAACAGGAGTACCACAGCTCCTCGTCGTCGGCTGCTTCTGCATCGGCACCAACCAGGTCGACCTCACGGCAGCAGCAAAAGCCGGTGTTGCCGTCTTCAACTCGCCGTTTGCCAACTCGCGCTCCGTGGCTGAGCTCGTCATTGGCGAGATGATTGCCCTCTCGCGCCAGCTCGTCGACCGGGCCGCCGAGATGCGCACGGGCGAGTGGAACAAGGTGTCCAAGGGCTGCTACGAGGTCCGCGGCAAGGTGCTTGGCATTGTCGGCTACGGCCACATTGGCTCCCAACTCTCCGTCCTCGCCGAGGCCATGGGCATGAGCGTCATCTACCACGATGTCCTGCCCCTCATGCCCCTCGGCTCGGCCCGCCAGACCGAGTCGCTCAACGAGCTGCTGGCCCATGCCGACTTTGTCACGCTCCACGTGCCCGAGCTGCCCGAGACCAAGAACATGATGGGCGCGGCGCAGCTGGCCCAGATGAAGAAGGGCGCCTACCTGCTCAACAATGCCCGCGGCACCGTCGTCGACATCCCAGCGCTCATCGACAGCCTCCAGTCAGGCCACCTTGCTGGCGCCGCCGTCGATGTGTACCCGCGTGAACCCAAGGCCAATGCCAAAGACAGCTTCGTCGACGGACTCAACGGCTGGGAGAGCCGGCTGCGCGCGTGCCCCAACGTCATCCTCACCCCGCACATTGGCGGCAGCACCGAGGAGGCGCAGCGCATGATTGGCATCGAGGTCGCCAACGCCCTCATCCGCTACATCAACTACGGCGGCAGCGTCGGCAGCGTCAACTTCCCCGAGGTGGACCTCCGTGTGATTACCGAGGCCGACTCGCGCGTCGTCCGCATCTGCTACGTCCACCAGAACCAGCCCGGCTCGCTGCGGGCGATCAACGACATTCTCGGCTCCCACAACGTCGACAAGCAGCACACCGACTCGTTCAAGGACGTCGCCTACCTCATGGCCGACATCAGCGGCGTCGACGACGACGACGTGCGGGATCTGTACGACAAGATTACAAAGACGGATGCCAACATCCTCACCCGGCTCCTGTCCTGATGTCTAGCAACTAGACGGCATAGACAAGAAGCAGAAATACACTGGCAGACACTGAGACTGAGACTGAGACTGAGACCGAGACTGAGACTGAGACTGGGACTGAAGTGGTGACAGATTGCTATTGCCCAAGACTGAAAAAAAAAACAGACGGAGAGACAAAAGACGCACATTGTCCAAAGAGAGAGAGAGAAGAGAGAGAGGCTGAATTAGTAGGTAATGTATGCGATGTTGAGCATAGGAAAGCCAATCATGAGGCCGGTCCAAAAGATAAAGTTGCCCAGCGTCTCGTTTCGCTTCACCAGCGGCACCTGGGCCAGGGCCATGAGGGGAATCTGGGCCATCTGCATGGCAAAGAGGTAGCCGCGGATCTTGCCGCTGACAATGGCCATGACGAGCTCGTGGAGGAGCGAGGAGAGGAGAAAGGTGACAAACATGGCGCCCGTCTTGGAGGCGCCGACGGTGATGCTGCTCGCATAGACGTGTCTTTGTAGAGAGCTTGTCAGTCAAACGGAAGAACACTGTGCAGTAGTGGCAGGACACTCACCGAAGGAGAAACGTGTGCACGGGCCGGTTCCACTTGCGTGAGAAGACGTCCATGCTCGTCGAGTTCCACCAGTCCTCGTAGAAGAGACGGTCGGCAAAGCAGGTGAGCTCGGCAAAGAAGGCGAGGCAGGCCTCAAAGATGACGTAAAAGATGAGGAGGTAGTTGATCATCATGGGAAAGGCCAGCTCGAGAAAGGTGCGCAGGAGCGGCGTCGACGGGTCCGGCTGGCGGGGCATGATCCAGTGCTCGGTGATGACGTAGATGACGAGAAAGGTGCCAAAGCCAGAGAGGGCCTTTTCGAGGAGGTAGAGGGGCCGGATGCCCTTTGTGCGCGGGTACGAGAGCTCATAGACGAGCGTGGGCACGAGGAGGTAGTCGCAGAAGTTGACCAGCGTCACATTCGAGGGCCACGTCACCGTCTTGATTGTCGTCTCGTGCAGTGCACCGTCGAAGCTGCCCTCGGTGGCAGGCATCGTCTGGCTCGACGTGAGGTCCTCGCGGATCTGCTCAATCTCGCGGCACAGGTCCGAGATGATCTTGTCCGGGTGGTTGGCCAGAGGGTGTGGGTCGCGGATCAGCTGCTCGTCCTTTTTCCCCTCGCTGGCCGCTCCCGTTGCTGCGGTGGCTGCTCCTGTTGTAGCGGTCGCTCCTGCTGATGCTGTAGCTCCTGCTGCTGCTGCGGACTGCGGCACGGGCGCCTTGAGGCTCCTGCGCCGCTCGACAATCGACTCGTTGGCGCGCTGCCGGAGCACGCTGGTGCCCCGCTGCTCGGCGAGGCCGTCCATGGGGCTCTTTGCGACCCTCGTCTCGACATCGCCGCCGCCATCGCCGCCATCGCTGCTTCCGTGGCCGTGGTTGGCCAGAAGGTCGTCCTCGGCGCGCTTGGCCTGCTGGATTGCGCGCTGCCAGGCCTCCTCGCTGACGCCGCCCTTGCCCACGGGCTGCTCGGCGTCGCGGGGCCCGCCGTCGAGCTCGACGACGCGCTCCTCGACGATGCCCTCGAGGCGCTTCATCCGCCAGTAGTTGTCGGCCATGCTCCCGTTGACGGCCATGTAGGAGTGCATCTTCATCATCATGCTGAGCGTGTGGAGGACAAAGAAGCCGCTCTGCACCCACGGCCAGTCGCGGTAGTGGGTCCACTGGATCACGCACCCGAGCAGGGCCGCCTGCCAGGCGTGCTGGAGCCAGACGAGCGTCGGCCAGTAGCGGGCCCAGCCGCGCTTGAGGACGAGGGCAAAGGGCACGCATACAAACGTCGACAGCACGAGGGCGCCGTCGGAGAGGGCGAGGACAAAGGCGTCGCGGGAAAAGAGCGTGGCGAATGTGAGACTGAGAATCTGGCCCGTGGAGCTGAACGAGGCGTAGAAGGTGTTGAGGACCATGATGCCGAGGCCGATCCAGAAGAGCGTGTAGAAGCCCCGGAAGGGATCCTTGGCCGCCTCGACGTTGTGCCGGTCAAAGTGCGACTGGCGCGGCTTGAAGGAGACGAGGGAGCGGATCTTTTTCCCCGAGCGCGCACCACCCATGGCCCGCGACGAGGTCTTCTGCCGTGCGCTGCTCATGGGCCGGAGATGGACGCCGCCATCGCCGTCAATGTTGTGCGAGATGCCGCGGACGCCACCGAGATGGGTGAACTGGATCGTCTGTTCCTTCTTGATCACGTCGTGGTTGGCCGCCTCGCCGACGACCTCGGTCGTGACAGTAGTGTTGGCCGTCATGGGGGTGACGCCCTCGTCGTCGGACGTGGCCTCGGAGTTGGTGGTCGCCATCGACGCGGGCGTCGCCGTGCCTCCCGTCTGTCCCGGCGTGCCTGGCGTACCCGCAGCAGCAGCAGAATCGGCAGAGGACGGCCGTCGCCCCTTGTCGGCCTCGACAAGCCGCCGCTTGACCTCGTCGGAGATCGATGATGCCATTGCCCGGGATTTTCTTCCCGCCTGCACACGCCACCCGGCTTTGCAAAAGAGGGAAAGAAAAGCTTCGTTGAAAGCGACCCCCACGTCAGACGTCCAGTCTCGGTGCAGTGGGGACAGTAGCGTGCTGTACGCGGCGGCGCTTCGTTCCACTGCTAGCGATTGCCTGTCCGTTTCACTTTGGAGGTAGTCTATATCCCCGATCGTTGCAGAATGAAGCCCCTGGGATTAGCGCGCATGCGCAGCATATAGAGCGGGCGACGGCAACAAATTTAGAGCTCGAAGCTGTTCTCGCAAACACGTGTGCCTGTGGCTTTAGCCTCCGC
The DNA here is from genome assembly GCF_003144295.1 of Acaromyces ingoldii. Taxonomy (NCBI): domain Eukaryota; kingdom Fungi; phylum Basidiomycota; class Exobasidiomycetes; order Exobasidiales; family Cryptobasidiaceae; genus Acaromyces; species Acaromyces ingoldii. Next base: position 124,652 of record NW_020290248.1, read on the forward strand.
TCCACCCAGCCGCCGCAAGCACAAACGCATCCGAAAATGAGAGAAAATACTGGACGGAAGGACTGAGCTAGGCTTCTTCAAGATTGCGCACAAAGATCAAGATGCTGGGTGAGGAGGGGGAAAAGAAGAAGAGAAGAAGTAATAATGTACACAAAAAGTGACAAGAGTCACGAAATCAGCCAGACCACTGGATCGTCTTGAGATCGATGCCCTCCTGGACCATCTCCCACAGCGGGCTCAGCTCGCGGAGCTTGTGGACGACCTTGATGATTTTCTCGCACACGTAGTCGACCTCTTCCTCGGTGGTGAAGCGGCCGATGCCAAAGCGCAGCGACGAGTGGGCGTTCTCGTCGTCGAGGCCCAGCGCACGCAGCACGTACGAGGGCTCGAGCGAGGCAGACGTACAGGCCGAGCCCGACGAGAGGCAGATGTCCTTGAGGGCCATGAGCAGCGACTCGCCCTCAATGTACTGGAACGAGAGGTTGGTGCAGCCGGGGTAGCCCTCGGGGTCGCCGTTGACGAGGACGCACTCGATCTCGGCGAGAAGCCGGTTGCGCAGCCGGGCCGCGAGGGCCGAGACGTGGGCATAGTCGTACTCGCGCTCCTGGTGTGCCAGTCGGGCTGCCTCGCCAAAGCCGACGACGAGCTGCGGGGCAAGTGTGCCGCTGCGCAGACCCCTCTCCTGGCCACCGCCGTTGATAATGGGCTCGAGACGGACGCGGGGCCGCCGGCGCACGTAGCAGGCGCCGATGCCCTTGGGACCGTAGATCTTGTGGCTCGACAGGCTCATCAGATCCACGCCCATCTTGTTGACGTCAATCGCAATCTTGCCCGCAGCCTGAGCAGCGTCGGTGTGGAACATGGGCTTGCCGCCCAGGCCGGCCTCCTTGGCCAGCGCCGCGCCCTTGGTCTTGAGCAGCTCTCCGATCTGGGCCAGCGGCTGGATAACACCAATCTCGTTGTTGACGGCCATGATGCTGACGACGCTCGTGTCGGGCCGCAGTGCCGCCTCGACGTCCTCGAGCTTGACGAGACCGTTGGGTTGCACGGGCAGGTAGGTGACATCGAAGCCCTCGTCCTGGAGCTTGCGCGCGCTGTCGAGGACGCACTTGTGCTCCGTCTGCGTCGTGATGACGTGCCGCTTCTTCTGGCCGTAGAAGTGTGCGACACCCTTGAGTGACATGTTGTTGGACTCGGTGGCGCCCGAGGTGAAGATGATCTCCTTGGGATCTGCTCCGATGAGCTGGGCGATGTGCTCGCGCGCCTTCTCGACGGCCGACTCGCTCTCCCAGCCATAGGCGTGCGTGCGCGAGTGCGGGTTCCCGTACTGGTTTGTCATAAACGGCATCATCGCATCCAGCACGCGCGGGTCCATGGGTGTCGTCGACTGTGCATCGAGGTAGATGGGTCGCTGTGCCGTCGATGCCCGTGGCGCCTGGTGGAGCACCTCGGAGATGATGTCGTTGTTCATGACCTTTTGCGTGCTCCCTCGGCCAGCCTTTGTCTCCATGGCCACATCGACGGGCGTTGCCATCTTGGCCGGCTGGCTCGGGCTCGTGTAATTTCTTCGGGCAGCGACCGAGGCAGCTGTGGCCGCCCTGCTTACGCTTACGCTGCTGCTGCTGCTGCTGCCGGCGGCGCCGCCACCGACTCGAGCAGCCGCGGCCAGTCGCGCGAACCGCGGTGCGAGCGACATTGTTCTTGCTCAGGTCAACCGAAGAGTCGGAAAATGTAGTGGTAGAAAAAGAGTGATGGGTGACGTTGGTGATGATGAGTCAAGTGGCGAAGGCAGGAGCGAGTGTTCAAAAAGTCTAGAGAACCCTCGACGGGCTGCTGCTGCTTTAGGCCAATTGGCTTGAGACGAAACGCCGGGATTTCTCATCAGCAAAATTGGGCCCGTGTCACGTGGTCTGACCGTTGCCCGGGTCCTCCTTTGGAGGCAATTTTCGCTTTTTGGTGCGGGCGAGAAGGATTGAGTGAGAGAGCGCTCGACTTTGACCACAAACGATTTTCAGCGATGGCATTGATGCGACCGCGGTGTGAGTAGCGATCGTCTTTGCTCGTTCAGAAGCGACTGACTGTGCGGGCGCTGATTGTTCGAATATACAGCCGCCTTCAATTTGGGCAGCCTCGCCTCGAGCCTGGCGTCGACGTCGTATGCCTCCTCGGCAGGCGCCCCGACGCAGACGGCGGCCGTGTCATCTTCGGTTGCTGGTGCCGCCGCCGTGGTGGCCGCCGCTGGCTTCCACAGCAGCAGCGCAGTCAGCGAGACGAAGAGGAAAAAGGTGTCGCGGATGCGGCGAAAGGCCAACGAGGAGAAGCAGGAGCTCAAGGCGCTGATCTGGGAGCGCACCAAGCCGGACCCCGTGCTGGGCCACCAGACGAATGACCAGGGCGAGGAGCTGTGGAGGTCGAGCGAGCTGGCCAGCCTGATTCTCAGCAAGGACGAGGTGTGGGGCTACAAGGAGGACCGGAGAGGGAACTTGGTCCCGGTCGAGGCCCGCGGTGACGCCGGCGACGAGGGCCAGCCGAGCCGGAAGCTCAACTTTGGCCTGACGCAGGACGACGCCGAGCTGCTCTTCAAGGACCTGCCCACTGTCATGGTCGACGATGGCATCCTCGACTCGAGGCACATCCACCGAAAGGACCCCGAGGGCCTCGAGATCCTCTCCGACGAGCTCAACGCTCACACGAGCATCGAGACCGAAAAGGCCGGCGTCCTGGCCCGCGTGCTGGACCTACAAAATGCCAGCGGCAAGGGCATCCAAGTCGAAAACATTCGCCGGATCACCAACCACTTTGGCGCTCGAAGCGCAGACGAGGCTGGCGAAAAGGGCCTAGATACCGGCAGTCCCGAGGTGCAAGGTGCGTCGTGCTCCGTTCCTCTTTCACTCTCTCTGATTAGAGCTGACAAGTCTGTTCAACGATGATTTGATTCTGCTTTCCAGCGGCCGTGCTGACATACAGGATACGGAATCTGCACGAGCATCTCGAGACTGGTGCGCGCCACGACAACCAGAACAGGCGCTCGATGACGATGCTGGTACACAAGCGCGCCAAGCTGCTCAAGTACCTCCGGCGCACGTCGCCGGCGCGCTACGAGGCCATCCTCCCGCGGCTTGGCCTTGAGCCGCGCGCAGTCGAGGGCGAGATCGTCGTGGGCGGCAAGCCACGGATGAGGATGATGTAGCTCGTCCCCTGCTTCTCCCTTCAATTCAATGCAATGTCACTACTGTCATGACCGTGAGGAAGAGTGCGATGGAGAGAGTCACGTGTCGTGGAATTTTTGAGAGAGGGGGAAAAGTCAATTTTTGTGTCGAGAAGATGCGCCTCTAGAGCTCTCTATAGATTCACTACTGCTGCTAAACATGTCGTCGCCGTCGTCTGAGGACGGCTGGAGCTCGTCGGGCTCCTCTTCCCGCTCGCGCTCCTCATCGCCCTCGCGTTCTGCCTCGCCGTCGCCATCGACGTCTGCATCGGCCTCGGCGTCGGGCCCTGGAGCAGGCGAGCCTCGCAAGCGGCACGGCGAGAAGCTCCGGTGAGCACCGCTGCCCGTCGCCCCCCTTGCTTCAAATCCATCATGCTAACGATTTTGATAAAGCTACGAGCCGCCAGACCACTTTGTGCCCGCCGATCTCACCTCGTACGAAGGCGAAGGCGGCACGGCTAGCGGCGCCGGGACGGAGCTGTGGGCCATCAAGGTGCCCGCGTCGCTCGATGTCGCCGCACTCGACGGCCTCTCTGTGCCCCTCGCCTCGCTCGAGGCCGGTCTCTCGCTCCCAGCGTCTGCCATGGCGCGCATCAAGGGTGCTGGCGGCCGGCGCTACACTCTGCGCAGCACGCGCGCCGCCGTCTCGGATGCCCACGGCGCAGGCGCAGGCGCAGCAGCGCTGCAGGACGTCGAGATGGCATCGATGCATGTGCTCGAGCCTGCGCCGGAGAAGGGCCCGGGTCGGTATGCGCTGAGCCGCCGCGGCATCGACCGGACGCTGCACTTCACCCTCGATGTCGGGCATGATAGCGACGACGATGCTGCACAACGGCAGCAGAGCAGCAAACGCAAGCGGGAGCAGCCATGGGACCGGCTCACGGGCTACTTGTGAGTTTGGCAGCGTTGGACTTACTGCTGTAGAGGAGGAGAGCATTGCGGCTGAACATTGAAACACCAAACAGCCACCCGGCCGGCTCGTCGCTCAGCACTGCGCTCGAGAGTGAAAAGGAGCAGCAGCAGCAGCAGGCGCGGCCACCCGACTCGCAGACATCCACCTCGTCATCGCCGCGCAAGAAAAAGGCGAGAAAGTCCAAGGAGCAATGATGGTACTAGCAAATGACAATTGAGAGAGCAATTTGTAGAGTAGTAGAGTAGAGTAGCAGCAGCAATCAATGATGATAGATCAGACGACGAGCTTGCGCTTCCGCGGCTGGCCCTGCTCCTGCTCGAGGCGCTGCTGGATGGCGGCGTCGTCAAGGTCAATGTCCTGCTCGAGGAGCTGCGAGGTGCGCTGTGCCGTGTGCTGGGCCTTGATGAAGCGCAGCCCCGCGAGGTTGTAGCCAATCGTCTGCTTCTGGCGCGCCAGGGCGCCGCGGAGATGGGTCTTGAGGCTGACGATGCGCACGCGCATCGACCGGTTGGCCACAATGTGGTTGTGGTGCGTGCGCAGGAGGAAGAAGACGAGGCGGGCGACGAGGTGAACGGTGCGTGCGTCGCCGCGCTGCACCCACACATCGACGTGGTCGAGGAGGCGCACAACGTCGTGCAGCGGCAGCACCAGCAGCGCATCGTCGAGGTGCGCGGGCGCGATGCGCTGCACCGTCTTGAGCACAAATGTATGCGCATCCACCTCCTCGTCGGGCCCAAAGGCGCTGGCGAGGACCGGGTGGCGGGTGGGCGCAGCCGACATGGGCGTGATGGCCGTCGTGCCTGCCGCCTGCCAGGCCTGCTGCGCCTCGATGTCGGCCTGGGCAATGTCGAGAGCCTCGATGAGGCGCTCGCCAGCCATGAGCGTCTCGCCCGTCGACTTGGACACGGCCGTGGCCTCCTGCTGCGCCTCATCGCCACCTGCTGCTGTAAGACCGTCTTCGTTGCCCTGGGCGAGACTGCCAATGGCCCGTCGGTCGTCGTCGTTGTCGCGTCCGCCACCAGACGCCTGTGCCTCAAACATGCGCTCCAGCTCGCGCTCGCGCTCCTCCTCGAGGAACAGCGGCTCCTCGGTCTTTTCCCACACGCGAATCGAGCGGTCGTTGCCTGCGCTGGCGACGAGCTGGCCCTTGTGGCCCGTGGCCAGCGCCCACACCTCGCCGTGGTGGCCCTCCATCGTCTGCACGAGCTCAAAGCGGTCGCCGTCCCAGTAGCGGAGCCGGCCGTCGCGGGCACAGGTCCAGAAGCGGTGCGACTTGCCCTCCTTGCCGCCCATGAGGCCGCCGCCCTGGTCGCCGCGCTCAAACGCACACGCGACAATGGCCTCGTCGTGGGCAAAGAGGGAGCGGTGGCAGTCGCCATAGTCGAGCCCCCAGATCTTGGCGTTCTTGTCGCCGCTGACGGTGACGATGAGCTTGCTGTCGCCCGAGATGTCCATCGAGAGCACGGGCAGCTTGTGGCCGTAAAGAGAGAGGAAGAACTTGAGCGAGTCGGCGTAGAAGACTTTCACGGTCGAGTCGAGGAGCGAGAGGGCGAGCAGGCGGGCGTCGGGCGAGAAGCGCGCGCAGAGGACCTCGTCGGTCATCTTGAGTGTGCGGACGTGTGTCATTGTCATGGATGCCGGTCGTCTGCCTTCTTTTTCTCTTTCTTCCTCTTCCTCTTCCTCATCCTCCTCAGCGCCGCCAGCATTACCACGCCCCTGGAGATCAAACTCCCAGAACTTGACGTCCTTGTCGCCGCTCGCTGTCACGGCCGACTGCCCATCGGGGTGGATGGCCAGGCTCCAGACGGGCCCTGTATGCGCGGCAATTGTCTCGAGGGCCTGGCCCGCACGCACGTCATACGTCCTCAGGGTGCCGTCCTTGCAGCCAACGACGACGTGGTGGTCATCGGGCAGCCATGCCAGCGTCAGGGCATAGCCGCAGTCGAGAGTGCGCACGCAGCGGCCCGTGGCGACGTTCCAGACCTTGAGTGTGCCCAGGCTGTCGGCCGAGGCGAGCATGCTGTCGTCTGACGACAGCGCCAGTGCTCTCGGCTCCGATCGGTGGCCGGGCAAGTCAAGGCCGCAGCTGAGCTGTGCCTCGACTGCGTTCTTCTTCGCCACAGTGCTCGCGTCGGGGATGGCGACGACCTCGAGGGCGTTGGTGCTGAGCGTGAGCAGCATCGACGCGGTGTCCTTGCTGCTGCTGCTGCTGCTGCTGCTGCTGGCCGAGGCAAAGGAGAAGCTCTTGACACGGCCCTGCGACGGCCGCACCGTCGTGTACCGCTCCAGCCGGTCGGGCCAAGTGACCTTGGCCGCGGCTGCTGCTGATGCTGCTGCTGCCTGTACTGCCTCCTCTGAAGCACCGCCGGCTTTTTCCTTTGCGCGCTTCAGCCGCCGGGCCATCTTCTTCTTCATGTCCTCCTGGCTCCTGATACGAAACACCTCGACGCCGCGGTCGCTGCTCGCCACGGCCAGGTACCGCCTGCTGGGATCAAAGTGCATCTGCGTGACGCGCTTCTGCACCTGCAGGCCGAGGGAGCCGCAGCTGCGGATCAAGCGGCTGGGCTCCACCTCGCTGTCCTGCTCGTTGTCCTTCCCTTTCCCATTGACGTTCCCATTCCCGTTCCCATTCGCCTGTGTCTGTGCCCGTGCCTGGGCCTGGGCCTGCTCGTGCACATGCTCGAGGCCCCGCGTCAGGGCGGCGCGCGTCACCTCCCACAGCTTCACCTCGCCCTCGGAGCTGCCGGTCAGGACGAGGGCGGCCACGTCGTCGGTACCGTTGAGCAGCGACGGGTGCTGGGCGACGGTCAGACTGAGCACCTCGCCCTTGCCGTGGACGACGGTGTCGATGCAGTGCTGCAGCGACAGGTCCCAGAGCTTCATGAGGCCGTCCTTGGCCGTGGTGAGCAGGAACTGGCCCGGGTTTGTGTCATTAAAAGTGGCTGCTGCTGCTGCTGCCGAGGACGACGCAGCTGCCGCCTGGTCGTCCAACGAAGGCGAAGGCACATCGAGGAAGCACACCTCCGTCACAGCTGCGCGGTGGCCCCGGAGCCGAAAGAGGCCCGAGTCGGCGACGAGGTCCCACAGAATCACGTCGGTGTCCTGGCCAGCCGAGGCGAGGCGGAGTCCCGTGGCATCAAAGCAGAGGCTCGTCACGGCGCTCTTGTGGCCGTTGAGCGTCAGCTTGGCCGTCGCCGTCGCTGCGTCCCAGATGCGAATCGAGCCGTCTGCGTAGCCGACTGCATACACTTCCTCGTCGTCCTTCTCCTGCTCCTGGTATTCGTCATCCCCGCCTGCTCTGCCTGGTGACGAGGGCGCCTTGGCGAGGCACGTCACGCTCGCCCGGTGGCCCACCTCGTGCCACATGCCGAGCTGCACGCCCGTCTTGACGTCCCACACCAGCACGTCCTCGAGCGCACCCACGACGGCCGTCTTGCCGTCGCGCTGCAGCAGCGAGCGCGAGCTGGGCGACACAATGACGCCGTACGCCTGTGTCGGCTCGTGCCGCAGATACGACCGAACCATCTCTCTCTTTCTCCCTTCTGACGTTCAATGGCTCCTGACAGAAAGGCAGCCTCGACAAGAAGAAAGTCGACAAATCTGAAATTTTCCAGGGAAAAATTCACGTGTGGTAAAGGCAGACAAAAGAAAGCTGATGGATGGATGGCCCGAGCGAAGGACATTTTTTGTCGCGCTCGTCACGCGAAGACTGATCACAGCCGTCGGATCTATCACAGGCAACGAGACGGATTCATCTCCCTACAAAGAAGCAAAGTCAGATTTCGCCGTTTCATGAACGTCTTGAGGGCGAGCTGCACGAGAACAGCGAGAGCGACCGCAATCACCGCAAAGCACTTCTACAGGAAACCAGCACCGTCGAGCCGTGTCCTGCACTCCTCCGCCGCTGCCCCCTGGCTCTCGGCGTGGCTGCGTCGCGCCGTCTTTGCACCAATGACCATGTCCGCCGACCGATCAAGTCCGATTCCTCCGCCCACAGCGACGCGCCGGCTGACGCCCTCCGATGGGCCACTGGTCTGGATCGACTGCGAGTGAGTGATCGATCCGCTGCTGTTCGATAGGAAGCTGACGACAAGACGCGTGCAGGATGACGGGCCTCGATGTCGAGAGCGACCGGCTGCTCGAGGTGGCATGCATCATCACCGACGGCAGTCTCGCGCCCCTGGACGAGGGCGTCAGCTATGTGATCCGCACCGAAAAGGCCGTGCTCGACTCCATGAACGAGTGGTGTGTCAACCAGCACGGCAAGGTGCGCCTCATCTACCCTTCTTGCGTTGGCAGCTTTGGCTGAAAACTTTCCAATGTCCTCTCGTCCACCCAGTCCGGACTGACAGAGGCGTGCCTCGACGAGAAGAGGGCACACCAGCACGCAGACGTGCGTGCCGCCGTGCTGGCCTACATCCTCGACCGCATCCCCACCAGCGGCGTGGCCTGCCTGGCGGGTAATACAGTGCATGCAGACGCCGCCTTTCTCAAAAAGGAGATGCCTGAGGTGAGTGTTCTCCGTCCCAGCTCTATCTTCTAACTGACTCATAATTCCCCCGGGCAGATCACCAACCACCTCCACTACCGCATCGTCGACGTCAGCACCATCAAGGAGCTCGTCGGCCGCTGGTACGGCGACGGGAGCCGGTGGACCGGCGGCAAGGGCAGCCACCGCGCCCTCGACGACATCCGCGGCAGCATCGAGGAGCTCTCGCACTATCGGCGCAACTTTTTTGTCATGTCAGGGAGCAGCAGCAACAACAACAACAACAACAGCAGTAACAACAGACACTAATGCGCATCAATTGCATTCAGAGGCGCTGGCGATACATAGTTAGGACCCTCTGCTCGATGCCCTGGCCGATCCACTTTGTGCGCTTGTCGCTGCCTGCCAGGTCCAGGCTCTCCTTCTCTTGGCCCTGCAGCTTGGCGTAGTCGGGCTGCTGGGGGCCCATGGGGCTCATGCCCTGGCCCATGGCACCCTGGCCCATCGCCGACATGGCGGCCATGTCCCGTGTCCCATCGGCGGCTGCAATGATGATCATGTCAGCGTGCACAGTAGAATCACACGGCGTTTCTCGACTGACCATTGTCGTCGCCGAGGATGAGGCGGAAGATGGCATTGAGGCCAAAGAGGTTGAGAAAGTACCAGCTGATGCTGCTGACCCACGTGACGTCCATGTCGGGCGTGTCGATGCCCCTCTGGAGCATGAGCTTGAAGCGGAGCGTGAGGGGAAAGGGCAGCCGGACTGGTGGTGTAGCTGTTCAGCGAGAGAGCTAAACTGCAAGGAGAGGGAGAGAGAAGAATGTACTCACTGAGGACAAAGCCGGTGAAAAAGTAGTTGATCCAGCCCATGATGAGCGTCTGGGGCACCATCTGCACCATGCTCTTTTTCATCTGCTCCATCATATTTTCCATCTGGTTGGGGTCGCTCAGCGGGTTCTTGGGCAGGTCGTCCTCTGCGCCGGCCTTTTTTTCCTCGACGACGACGTAGGAGCCATCGCCGAGGCGGTCGCTGAGCCACTCGAGACGCTGCTGGAACGCAGCGGGGGCGAGGTGGACGCGGTTGGCGCGCAGCTGCGCACTACGCGTGATGATGCGCTGCTGGCGCAGCACCTCGGGCTGCTCGGCCCGGGGCGTCGTCGAGGTGATGAGCTGCGTGACATTGTGCCGGACCAGGCCGACGAGGACCATGACGATCAGAATCGGGATCAGGACCCAGTCCCGGATCGCCGAGTCGAGCAGCAGCGATTGTCTGGCTGGCGGAGTCAGCTCTCTAGGCCTGTTCACGCAGCATTTATTGCACTCACTCTTGCACCATCTTGGTGTCCGTGTCTCGCGAGTACAGGAATGGACTGGACTGACACGATGAGAGTCGAAGAAGCAGTCAGTGTGTGTCCACTGGCGATGTTCCAACTTTCTTTTCGTGCACGTGGCGCGTGCGCGCCTAGGTAGCAAGAGTCTCACGGTGACAATGTTGCTTCGATCAATGATGGATATACAGTACAGTACATATGGGCTGACAGAGGGATTAGAAGGAGTACATGAAGATAAAGCAGTGGTGCCCTACGAGACAGACCCGGCGATGGCCTTTTCGATGGTGAGGATCTCGACGCGGTCGACGGCGCCCTGGACGATCTCCTGCCGCTGCCAGTCGCGCAGCTTGGGAAGCTGGGCGGCCATGTGCGCAGGCAGCCTCAAATCCCGGCTTGCCGCTATCCCCACGCTCTCCTCCAGGGCGCGGATGTAGGGGTTGCTGCTGTTGCTGCTCGGTGGCTCGGCCTTTGTTGGTCCATCGCACGCAGATGCGAGGATTGCCTCTACCTGCTCGCGGATCGACTGTGTGGTGACACGGTCGCCCCAGATGGACGAGATGAATGCGTCGGCGAGCAGGATCCTCCTCGGCCTGGCTTCCTCGGCCTCTTCTCTCTCGTTCCCATTAACGCGCTGCCACTCTCTGCTGCTGCCGACGTGCGGGCTCCTGCGCAGCTCCCAGACAAGCGCAAGGAAGGCGGGGCCTGCAGGCGCGACATTGATGGCGCTCCGCACCGTGACGCTGCTCAGCCGCGAAAACAGGTGACCCTGCGGCCCAGCACTGCCCAGCAGACTGAACAGACGCCTGCCTCGGTCCGAGGCAAACTGCACGTGGTGCAGCTCGATGTCCTCGAGCGGATGCTCGCCCTGGCCTGGCCCCACCTGCGCCCACGGAGTCAGAGATCCCTGCCCGTTCTCTGACTCGTGTAGCAAGCGGCGCTCCTCCTCGGCCTCCTCTTCTTCTTCCTGCTGCAGGTCCCACTCCTCTTCTTCTTCTTCTTCTTCCTCCTCCTCCTCCTCCTCGTCGTCCCCTTTCTCGTCCTCGTCTTCTGTCTCTCCCTCGTCGCCTTGCCCGTCACCGTGTATCGGCTCCTGCCCCGTTGCAGCGTCGTAGAGCCCCTCGACGAGGGGCGCAAAAGCCTGGTCAACGACGGCGACGCTGAATCCCACGAAGCGTGCGCTCTCGGGCGTGATCCAGCGGAAGCGGCGGAGGCGAGGCAGCGTCGCAAGGGCGCGCTGGAACGTCGTGCGCTCGGCATCGATGGCCGTCGGGTCGGTCAGCAGGGGCGAGTGGCGCACGCCGTACATTTCAATCGACACGGCCTCGGCCAGCGGGCAGAGGAGCATGGCTTTGGCCGCGAGCAGGAGCCGGTCCTGGGGGCTTGCTTCTGTATCTGGATCCGCGCCTGCTCCGGTCTCTGACGCAGGTGCAGGCGCAGACGCAGGTGCGACGGGCGACGGGACGCGGCCGCCGGGCACGCCGGGCAGGTTGAGCGCAAACGACCGCGTCCAGCTGGATGCATGGCGGTGTGCGCCCGAGGTTGGCCGCACAAAGCAGACGAGCGCACGGAGCGTTGTGAGGCGGATGTCGGTGTAAAGAAGCGGGAGGCAGGCGTCGTGGATGTGGGTGCACGTCTGGAGAAGCGCAGTGACGTGCACGTCGAGGCAGTGCGCCAGGATCGCCCGCTGCACCTCAAACGGAAAGGCGAGCAGGTCGACCATGGTTTTGCCTTGCACCCTGCCCCCTGCGCGTTCTGCTGTTGCCTTCTGCCCTTCAGTAAAGGGCAATGGGGGTTAGGGTTATCGCGTAGAGTAGCGGACTGCGCGCGATCCGACGAAGCGGGTCCAGACGCGATAAATAAAGCCAAAATAGAGATAGCGACGACCAAACTTTATCTAAGCTCTTTTTCCCCTTTTTTATTTCCCGTCACCTGCCTGCCTGCCTGCCGGCCTGCCTGCCTGCCTGCCTGCCTGCCTGCCTCGCATCGATCGGGTTCGCGGAAAAGACGGGTGGCAACGAAGAAGGGAAGAAGGAGATGCGATCGCTGACGGTCGCCTCGTCGTCGTGGTCGTCGCCGTCGTGGCGCCTGCTGCTGCTGGTCTGCGCATGCGTGACCGCGCTCAGCTTCCTCTTTGCCTCGTCGCACGACCGGCACAACCCCGTCTCGCACTTCTTCCGGCCCGACGCGACGACGTATGCGGCCGGCTACTCTGACGAGCGGGCCCGCGCAGGGCGGCAGTACCTGCTCGAAGCTTCACAAAAGCTGGACCCAGATCGACACAATGATGGCGCAAGGGCGGACCTGGCCGTCGTCGTGCTCACCGTCGCGCGGCCGGCCTTGCAGCAGCAGCAGCAGTACCTCGACGCCAGCCTGGGCTCGCTGCTCGAGGCCATCGACGCCGACGCACGCAGGCACCTCTTTATCAACGTCGTCTTTGGCGATGCCGACCCCGAGACGCACCCGCTCTTTCATGCCGACTGGCTGCGGCGCACGGCGGACGAGCTGACTGTGCGCCGGCTGCCGTCTTCCGAAGAGTGGTCGCCATCGTCACTGCCCCCGCTGCACGTGAGCCCGATGCCTGCCGATGCACCAACAACACCACCCAAGACGTCGGCCTGGCACCAAAAGGCGACGCTCGACTACGCCATGGCGCTGCTGGCGTGTGGTCGCGCGGCAGCAGCAGCACGGGCCAGCCACTGCCTCGTGCTCGAAGACGACACCGTGCTCGCGTCGTCGTGGCACGCCGAGCTGCGCGCCTACCTCGCGCAGGCGCACCAGTGGCCCGCCGGGTCGTGGGGCCACATGCGCCTCTTCTATGCAGAAAAGTACTTTGGCTGGGAGGACACCGAGGTGGGGCCGCTCGTCGCCAGCATTGCCAGTCTCACGGCCGCCGTGGCCTTGGTGCTGCGCGTGGTGCTCCGGGCGCGCTTGGCCACCACGGCCGTCGTCTGCGTCTTTGTCGCTGCCCAGCTCGTGCTCCTCGTCCTGGCAGGGCGCAACCACGTGTTCCCCGTCGCGCGCGGCCTGTCGACGATGAACACCCGCGGCTGCTGCACCCAGGCCATCGTCTACCCCACCGCCCTCGTCGACGAGCTGGCACGCCACCTCGTCGCCCACGCCGGCGAGCGGCCGTACGACATCAGCCTCGATGCCCACCTCGCCGCGCGCGGGCTCGCCAAGCTGGCGACGCACCCGCCGCTGGTCCAGCACATTGGCGCAGCCTCCTCGCGCGCCCACTACGCGCGCGCCTCGCCGCTCTGGTCCTTTGCCTTTGAGCGGCGGCGGCCGCGGTGACTCCAATTCACTCTCACTCAGAAGACAAAGATGTCCCTTGTGATAATATTATTTTATTTTCCATCGTGCGGTCGGGATTGTTCATCTGCTCTCCGGAGACCCCGAGGGAAAGGGAAACGGCGGGCTGTCGGGCTTGGACCGGTCGCGGTGCTGGGGAAAGGGAAAGGGGTTGTGCATGCGCGCCTCGTCGATGAGCCCGCCGAGGTTCTTTTCCTTGACGGCGCGCTGTAGGTCGTTGCGTCAGTGTCTTCTTTCCTTTCCTTTCTAGCCTGTCAGCGAGTAGTCAAGACACACCTCGATGCAGGCCTGGTACTCTTTCCAGAGCGGGCCGCACTGACCCTCGAGCCGCTGACGCAGGGTGGCCCTGGAGGCGTCATCCTTGCCGCCGCCGCCGCCGCTGCTCGAGTCGGACAAGCTGCCAAAGAAGCCAGACCGGGCCTTGGCTTTAGTTGCCGTCGCTGCAGCCGCCGCCGACGACGAAGAAGCGGGGCCGAGGCCGAGGTACTCTTCGAACCAGGCATTGAAGCAGGCGTCGTAGCGGTGCTTTGCGGGCGTGCAGCGCGCATCCATCGACGGCATCTCGCCCAGCGAGGCGCGCGCCGCAATCGACGACGGCAGCGCCTCTCCCGCGTGGCTGCTGCTCGACATCCGGGGCGCGCAATTTGATGCTTTGAAGAGAAAGAAAAGGGCGAGCAAGTCGTGCAGTGGTGGACGACGACGACGAGAAATAAACGTGCGTCTGCAAAGGCGCCCTCCACCCGCTTGCTGCTGCTTCTTCTTCTTTCTCTTCTTTTTCAATCGCACTTTGTCCAAGCCAGACGCGACTGTTGAATCCAACCAGCACCTGTCAAAAGACAGAAACCCATCGATCGCCACGATGTCGCCGTCGCCGTCGCCGTCGCAGACGGGCGCACCACCGCGGCGCGTGCTGGGCCCCACGATGCCCGGGTCTGGGCCTGGCGTTGAGCAGGAGGCAGGAGACGCCGATGCGCCGGCGCTGAGCAAGGCCGCCATCGACTTTCTCGAGCGCGAGAAGCGGATCCGCGACGGTGCCCAGTCGTCGTCGTCGTCTTCGTCTTCAGCAAACGCGGGACAGCCGAATGGAAAGCGGCCCGACTGGATGGTGGTGCCGCCGACGGCGCGGCCGCTCAACGAGCAGCTGCTGCGGAGCGCGGACCCGATGGCCGCCCTCAAGGGCCGCGGCTTCTCCCAGGCCTCGGCCTCGTCGGCGCGCGTGCAGCGGCGCGGCGGCGGCGGTGGCGCAAGTGGCAGCACCGACGCGACGCTCTGGACCGAGACGCCGGCCGAGCGGGAGCAGCGGCTGCTCGACGAGGAGATGGGCGTGCGGTCAAAGGGAAAGGGCCCCGGCGAGGAGGACGACGACGAAGAAGATAACATCGACGACGAGGAGCGCGCAGAGCGACAGCGGCTGCGAGAGCGCGACGAGGAGCTCGCACGGCGCGTGGCAGAGCACGCAGAGCAGCGCGGGCCCTCGCTGCTGGAGCAGCACCGCCAGAAGCGCCGCGACGAGCTCAGGGGCAAGGTCGGCGGTGCGACCAAAGACCGGGGCCGCTCTCCAGACGGCGAGGTGAACGCCGACGAGGAGAGGCGGAGCGCGAGAAGGGACCGCCGCTCTCGCTCGCCTGAAAGCAGCGGGAGAAGGCACTCGCCAAGCAGTAGCGGGAGGAGAAGTGATGCAAGGAAGAGCGACGGAAGGAGGAGCGACGGAAGAAGGAGCGACGGAAAGAGGCGCTCCCCAGACAGCGACGACGAGCGAGAGGAGCGGCGGCGGCGAGAGAGGAGGCGGGAAAAGGAGCGAAGAAGACGAGACGAGGAGGACGAGGATGAGGAGCGATGGCGGCGGGAACGCAGGCGGCGACGGGAGGAGCGAGAGCGCGACAAGGACAAGGACGACGACGACGGCGAGCGACGGCGAGAGAAGCGGCGGCGACGCGAGAAGCGCGACGCAGAGAGGAAGGAGGGCAGAAAGGAGGACAGAAGCGAGGACAGCACGCGCAAGAAGACCGACGAGGAAAAGATGCGGGAAAAGGACAAGAGGCAGGAGCAGGAGGGCCGCGCCCCGATGATGGTCTGGGACCGCGACGCAGCCATGAAGGTGGGCAGCCGCCTCATGGGCGAAAAGGAGCGCCAGCGCGCCCTCGCAGACGCCAGTGCCCTCTCGGGCCGCTTTGGCGGCGGCCGCTCGCGCTTCCTGTAGCGGCTCGCTTCCCGTAGCAGCTCGCTTCCCGTAGCAGCCCGCTTCCCGTAGCAGCCCGCTTCCTGCAGCAGCTCATGCCATCTTATTCACTCATCGACAACCACTTGTGTCTCATGCCATGTATTTCTGCTGCAATGTATGCGCACACTCAACACTCGAGAAACTGGCGCGGCCGTGTGAGGCACGTGAGCGACCGCTTCGACGACGCAAACATCTGCCCGTCGAGGGCCTTTCGTGCGCCGATGTCGGACTGCCAGAGAATGACTATGATTAGCATGGCAGTAGCATTCATTGCCGCAGTGTGAGAATCAACCCACCTCGTTGCTCCACTCGAGCTCGACCCACTTCTCGCCCTCTGCCTCGCGCTGGGCCGCCATGAGGACGTCGCGCGAGTCCATGGGCCCGCCGCCGCCGCCACCGCCGCCGCTGCCCGGATGGCCGCCCCGTCCGGCGCCGTCCTGGCCGCTGGCACGGATGCTGACGTTGATGTTCTGCGCCTTTCGTGCAGGCGCCGCAGCAGCAGCAGCAGCAGCAGCCGCTGCCGCTGCGGGGCCCTCGTCACCGTCGCCGCCGTCGTCTGTCTCGGCGCCACCACGGCGCTTCTCGGCCTCGGACAGCTCGTCGAGGCCGTCGAGGTAGTGCATCGAGGGCCGGAGCTGGAGGACAGAGTGGAGGGGCGTGAGGTGGAGCGCCTTGTCGCGCACGACGCCCACGAGGTAGTTGGTCTGGTTGGGCACCAGGCTGCTCTTGAGCCGCGTCCGCTCGAGCCGCTTCTCGCCCGTGATGGTGCCTGCAGGACCTGCGCCGATGCCTCCCTCACGCTTCACCCTTGGCCTTCTCGCTGTGCCGCGTGCTCCTCCTCCTCCAGCACCATCGAGCGCATCGCCGCCGCCGCCGCTGCTGCCGTCCTCGTCGGGACTGGCGCCCTTGGCCATGTCGGTGCCCCGGTCGAGGTTGTAGACGGCAGGCCGCATGTCCAGCGGCAGCTCGACCTCGACGTGGTTGCTCCGTGCCTTCCAGCGCACGCTCTCGGCGAGCCCTCGCGACCGCGCGCCCTCAGGCACCGGCAGCGGCCTGCCCCGCGGGTACGTCGGGTACTGGAACACGTGCAGCGTGCTCGTCGCCGGCAGCGAGTCACTCAGGTAGACGGGCAGCGATGCCAGCAATTCGTTGTCGCTGCCGTCGCCATTGCTGGTCTCATCGTCGCCCGCTTCTCCGAGGCCAAGTGATGACCTCGAACCACCGTCTTCGCGCTTGGCCTCGGCCTCGGCCGCCCGTGCTCGCGCAGATGGCGACGGTGGTGTCCGCGGCGGCAGCCCGTCGCTCCCCTCGGGTCTCATGCGCCCGTCGGCCATCTCCACATCGCCCTCGCCCTCCTCCTCGAGCACCACCGTCGTCACCGTCGTCGCCGCGGCACTGCTGCTCGGTCCTGCCTCGCTCTCTGCTTCGTGATCTTCCGCCATCGCAGCCACCTCGGCAGCAGGCTCGGGCGACGCAGACGTGTCCTCGCGAAACAGCTGCTCCCCCTGTGGCACCCTCTTCTTCGGCGCCATGGCTTCTGGTCCCCTTGTCAGTCCCTTCTTTCCTTCTAATATTTCGAGGAAGAAGAAAAAAATAAAAATTTGGCTTGTGGAGCCTCAATCGGGATTTTTGGAGACGGGGGTCCGTGAGCGCTGCTGCTTTCGGCCGAGCGCGTCGCCATCGCAACTCCCCCGCTTCTCTCACTCCCGCGGTCTCTTTGCAAAGCAGACTCCCAGACAGGCTCTGCTGCAGGCCCCGACAGCGTGCAGTCATGAATCGTAGCTCGAACCCATAATATATTCGCCAGGCTCAACGCTGAGCGCTGTTGCTGTGTGAAAGCAGGGCGGCGGGGAAAGTGGCAGCGAGCGCGCGCGCCTTTTCCGACCCGAGACTAAATTAGGGCAGCTGGTGGGCTGCGCTCTCTTGCACCCACGGCCTCTTCTTGTTCTTCCTTCGTCTTCTGCTGCTGCTGCAAGTGAGACTCAGAAGATGCCGCCCACCTCGAGCCAGTCGGCGGCGGCCAGGAGCGCCCCCGTCACGCCGGCGGGCAAGCCGGGCGCAGGCAGGCCGGGCGGCTACGGCCTCGTGTCGCTCCTCGCGGCCCAGGTCCTGACGATTGACAATGGTGCGTGAGGCGTTGCTCTCTCTCTCTCTCGCTCTCGCTCTCTCAAGTTGCAGTCAGCTCACACGGCCCTACACAGCCCGCACGCTCGTCTTCTACGTCGTCGTCTACCGCTATGCGCTCCGGCTCTGGCGGCACATTCGCGCGTACGGCGTCACCACGAGCCTCTACCAGCTGTACCACGCCTTTTCCAAGGTGAGCCTGCATCTCCCGTGGCGCCGCTCATGATCCTTGCTGAAACGAGGCATGCGGCACAGCGCCTCCTCACGCTCCTCCTGCGGATCCCCGCGGCGAAGCGCAAGGTGGCGCGCGAGCTCGATGCAGCGACGGCCGAGCTCGAGACGAAGCTGGTGCCTGCGAGCGAGCACATTGGCACCAACCGCGCGCTGCCGGCCTATGGCCGCGACATCGACTGGCTCATGGAGGAGCTCCGCAAGCTGCAGATGCTCGAGGCTGGGTCTGGGTCTGGGTCTGGGTCTGGCTCAGCTGCAGCCTCAGCGACAGGGGCAGGTGCAGTTGCAGTTGCAGGCGGCGGCACTGGCTCAGCACCCTGGGAGCAGCGCGACGGCCAGCGCGTCTGGCAGGGCGGCAAGATCAGCGGCGCCGTCTACCACGGCGGGAGCGAGATGAGCGACGTGCTGGCCGAGGCCGTCAAGATGTTTCTCGTCTCGAACCCGCTCCACCCCGATGTGTTTCCCGGCGTGCGCAAGATGGAGGCCGAGGTCGTCTCGATGGTCCTCCGCCTCTACAACGCACCCGACTCGGCCGCGGGCACCACCACCTCGGGCGGCACCGAGTCGATCCTGATGGCCTGCAAGACGGCCCGCGAGTGGGGCCGCGCTACCAAGGGCATCACCGAGCCCGAGATGGTCGTCTCGACGAGTGCGCACGCCGCCTTTGACAAGGCCGGCGCCTACTTTGGCATCCGTGTCATCCACATCGACGTCGACCGTGTCACGCGCAAGGTCAAGGTCGAGAGCATGCGCCGGGCCATGAACCCAAACACTGTCCTCGTCGTCGGCAGCGCGCCCAGCTTTGGCGAGGGCATCATCGACGACATCCCTGCCATTGCCAGCCTCGCCCGCCGCCGCAACGTCCTCTGCCACGTCGACTGCTGCCTCGGCTCCTTCCTCGTCCCCTACCTCGAGCGTGCCGGCCTGGCCTCGGAGCCGTTTGACTTCCGCGTCGACGGCGTTACCAGCATCTCGTGCGACACGCACAAGTACGGCTTCGCACCCAAGGGTTCCAGCATCGTCATGTACCGCTCCAATGCCCTCCGCCGGCACCAGTACTACATCCAGCCCGACTGGCCCGGCGGCGTGTATGCGAGCCCATCGATGGCTGGTTCACGCCCGGGCGCCCTCATCGCGGGCACGTGGGCCGCCATGATGCGCATGGGCGACGAGGGCTACACGCAGTCGTGCCGCCAGATCGTCGGCGCGGCGCGGCGCATCGAGCGCGCCGTCCGCGACGAGATCCCAAAGCTGCGCGTCATGGGCCGACCCCTCGTCAGCGTCGTCGCCCTCTCGAGCGCAGGCAGCGTCAACATCTACGAGGTCGGCGACAAGATGTCGGCCAAAGGGTGGCACCTCAACGGCCTCGCCACCGACCCGCCGGGCATCCACCTCGCCTGCACCCGCCTCACCGTGCCCGTCGTCGACGACTTTGTCCGCGACCTCAAGGCCGCCGTCAAGGAGGCCCGCGTCCGCAATGCCAAGGCCCAAGGGTCCATGGCCATGCTCTACGGCCTCGGCTCCAGCAGCGCCGTGGGGCCCAGCCTCGTCAAGGAGATGGCTGCCCGCTTCCTCGACACCCTCTACCTCGTCAAGTAGCTGCAGCTTTCCTTCTCTACTCTTGCCTCCCTTGTTTTCTATTCTGTAGACGGGCGTGGAAATGCACATTTTATTCGGGCTAGCGTGCGACTGTGAGCACGCAAGGATAGGTGAAGAGGCGCCTTATGTGCACTGGGGTAGCTCAGAACACAGAGGGAGAGAGCCTCGCTCGTCATGGGGGTCTGAGCTCTCGAGTTGGGACGCTGCTCGTCGAGCAGCGGCCGTGTTGATGTCCTTGATCGAAATGAGCCGTTTCATTTTGCCCTTCATCTTTTTCCGACTTCTGCTGGGCAGAGTGGGCACACATCAGCGGCAGCATTGTCAAACTTCATGTCATCTGGGCAGCCGTCCTGGCAAATGTTCACAGAACGGTCACTGTAACGACGTCCCAGAGCATTCGCAAGTCCGTCGCTGCTTCTTCAGAAAGTTAAGGAAGAGACAACTATACGATCACGACGACGAGCAGCCCACACGTTGTTCCCTGGTGGAGATGGAAGGACAGACTGATTCCTTGTTCGTTCCCCTTCTTCTCTCCGCCGGCAAGTGGACTGTACAAAGCCGCCAAAGTCCTCGCGCCGCTTTCCAGAGTCACGGCAAAGTGCGTGAATGGCTTTCATGCTCCGCTGCGCGCCTTTAAATGTGATCTCTTGCTTTTGAATGCCGCTTATTCCTCGTTCCACCCTGCAAAGGCTTGCGGGCCACGGTTGTCCTGATCAGCAGGAGGGCACATTCGCTGCGGCCGCAAGAGACCCATTCTCCAACACTCAGACCAGCTATGTTTGCGCGTCCACCTTCGTTGCTGTCTGCGCACAGTGAGCAATGCTTTTTTCACCGTAATTCTTTGCTGTCGTGGTTGAGTGACGTAGGGAGAGGGAGGTAGAACAGCGGACTCGGAGACGAGCAAGCAGGGCGCCAAGCATAAAGACGGCCATCTTCTTTGCCTGTCTCCTCCGCCCACTCTCGACGCCTTGAGCGGTGATGATCTAGACTTGGCTTTCGGCAGAGGAAAAGCCGAAAGGCGGCTTAGGCGGCGTCGTCGCCCTGCTTGCTAATCTGTGTACTGTGGCAAAGGTCAGATTTCCGTGAGATACTTATTGTGTTCAAGTGATGTGAGTAGGGAAAAATCACTCTGCGACGAGTCTCTACGTGGCTAATGGCATGTCCAAAATGGCATGCAACAAGGCAGTGAAGCAAAGACTGTACAGATGACCGGCTCCATCGCATCTCCTAAATTGAGAAACGAGAAGCGCTGTTAAGAAAAGACTCCGTCTAGCTCATGTGCGAGGAATAAAGCGGCGTTGAGATAGGATCCTTCCCCTTCCTGCTTGCTCACAACTCCCCCACCACCATGTCCACCGTCGCCAATAGGCTCATCTCAAGCATGATTGGTGCAGTGTTTCTGCTCTCGCTCTGCATTTCGATGCTCACCTTTTCGGTCTCGGCGTCCGAGGAGCTCGGACCTCATCAGGACCACCGTCTCGAAAGCTGGAACAGCGGCGACTCGATGATGCGTCGTACTACAAAGGCCCATCGTCCAGTCTTCGACCGCTGGAGCAACTGCCCTCACGGCTGTCCCTTCAGCATGGATATGATGCAGGGCGAGGTCGATCAGCACACAATCGAGGATCACGAGATAGAAGGAAACGATGTGAACTCTGGCGTGTGAGTAGCAGACACCCTGTTTGTCTACCCTTGCCTAAGTGAGCCGAGGCTGACCACCTCATGACAGTGTCTTCGTCGTAGCTGGCCGCGGCGTAAGCTATAAAAACTTCGCACCCGATCACAATGGCGCCAAGGCGTGGGGCAAAGTGAGCAAGGCCGACAAAAAAAAAGAGACGAACGCCTGCACTGACATCAGTCTACTACAGGCATGCAAGCAAGCCGTTTACGAGGCCTACTCGAGGAAACCCTTTCGGCTCGACAGTAGGCGCGACTACCTCTCCACCTACAACACGGGGTGGGTGTCTGGCTTTTATCTACTACGAGCGCCCAGACTAACTGTAAAGGATGCTCAAGATGCATTCAGTCGATGTGCACAACGACGACTGGTGTGCTGCTTGGCTCCTGCACCCTCATCTCCGTCGACGCTGGAACACTCAATAACGCAAAGAACGTGGAGACAGGTTTCGACCTCAGCCACCTGGTCAGTCTTATCTACACATTTCTTGCCTCTTGCTTCGCCGGAGACATGCTTCTTCTAATGCATGTGCACTCTGTCCTCGCAGACTCTGAAGCGGATGAGGCACGTCAGCAGGATCATGTCGGTCAAAGACCTCTATACAGCGCCCCAACAACTGATGAAGGGCAAACGTTCAGTGACTGCCCCTGTGCTTTTCTCGAGTCTCAAGGAACACCCTTGACAGATCTAAAATTTCCTTTCTGCTCCCCTGACACTCCACACCCATCTTTTATGTTCCTCCTCCCCCTTCCTGGCCGTCTTTCCAAACATGTAGAGAGACACTTTATCCCTAAGTCGAGCCAATCACCACGAGCACGTCCTGCGCTCAATTCTTCACACATCTTCGTGAAGGTTGGATCAACCGTCTTGTGGAAAGAGTTGGCAGGGATATGCACTCAGGCAGGGCGCACTCAAACATGGTGCTCTCAAAAAAGCACGCAGATCGGAGGAAGGAACAAACAGGAGATTGAAGATGTGAAAATGCTGCCGAAATATATTTTGCGACGAGAGACACAGGCTTCAGCGCTTGAAGAGAGTGACGACGTCTGGACAAGAGGAGAGAGAGGATGGTAAGCACGTGCCGATGAGAAAAGTGCATGAAGGACTCACCTTCATCCATGAGGACGTGATCGAGGCCGACACGCTGTCCTCGCGGGTGCTTTGCCGAGGCACCATAGACCATGGCAATCTTGAACTGCTTTGCAATATCCTTGTGGATGGCGTTGGCAAAGTCGAGCACCGAGCTCCTGCCCTGCCTCAGCACCACCGGCTGGCTGTAGTCCGGCGGTGCCTTGTGAGGCTTGGTGTAGACGCGCACGAGCCTCAGCTCCTCCCACATCTTCTCCGTCAGCTCGTCGATGTTGAGCCACATCTTGGAGCTGATGGGCACCGACATGGGGATCTTGTACAGCAGGTCCAGCTCTTCGATGGAAATTGCGTCGATCTTGTTGAGGACGTAGATGCAGGGAATGTAGATGCGGTTGCCCTCGATGACGTCGATGAGGTCCTCGACGGTGGCATCGCACCGGAAGGCCACATCAGCATTCGAGATCTTGTACTCGTTGCACACCGCCCGCACGACGTCGTTGTCGATGTTGTTGAGCGGCACCGTGTTGGTCACGGTGACGCCGCCCTTGTCCTTCTTGCGTACGACAATGTTGGGTGGCGTCTTGTTGAGCCGGATCCCCACGCCCTCGAGTTCCTTTTCCAGCTTGGCCTTGTCGGCCAGCGGCTTGCACACGTCGAGGACCATAAAGATGAGGTTGCATGTTCGCGCCACCGCAATCACCTGCCGACCTCGACCCTTGCCGTCCTTTGCGCCTTCAATGATACCGGGCAAGTCAAGAATCTGCAACTTGGCGCCGTGGATATCCAGTGTACCGGGCACCGTCGTGAGCGTCGTGAACTCGTATGCGGCCGCCTCGGACGTCGTCCCTGTCAAGCCCGACATTCTACAGGACTCCAATTCTCAGCCCTTCCATACTGGCTCTCCAACAACGGGCAAGGCGACACTCACAATGTACTCTTTCCCACACTGGGAAACCCAATGAAGCCTACACTCGCAATGCCCGTCCGTGCCACATCGAAGCCCTGTCCCGGCCCGCTACCGCCCGACGTCGAGGGCGAGATGAGCTCGCGCTGGAGCTTGGCCAGCTTCGACCGCAGCTGGCCCAAGTGGTAGGACGTGGCCTTGTTCTTTTGCGTCTTGGCGATCTCATCCTCGATCTCCTTGATCTTTTGCACCGTCGTCATGGTGGGCCTGCCTTCCTCCTCGTCGGCGTCGTCTCGTTTCTGAAAGAGGAGAGAGAGGAAGAAGTTGGAAAACGAGGGCGGGCGCACTGTGACGACAAGCAAGGCTCGAAAAAATCGAACAAGGGCTGATTAGGTAAGCCAGTCTCCTCGTGACCTGAGCCGCCCCTCGACGCGTAGCGCACCCTGCTCGTTTAACCCGCAACCAACACCATGTCGAGACCATCGCACTACGGCGGCGGCGGTGGAGGCGGCGGAGGGCCCGCTTCGAGAATGTCAGTGCTTGGCGGCGGAGGTGGTGGTGGAGGAGGAGGTGCTGCAGGTCTACCTGTGGGCTCAGCGGCGAGGGTGGCCGCCAAGAGGCAGGAGCTCGAGGGTCTGAGGGCGCTCAAGGAGCAGAGCGCCCGGCTGGCAAAGGACGTCGACAGGCTCGGCGACAATGTCGACCAACTCGTCGGAGGAGGTGAAGGTGAGTCTGCCCACTCGTAGTACCTTACTGCTCTGCACGCTGCTAATAGAAAGAAATCGTCTTAAAAGCCGTCGCGGCCGTCATGACGAGCTGGCAGGGCGTCTTCCGTGCTATTCAAATTGCAAGGGGTGCGTTGTCCAGATCGAACCTCCTATCTAAGTGCTAAAGGTAGCAATTCACGCTGACATGTGCTGCAGCGTCTTCCACAATGATGTCTGGCAACGGCGAGGAGGGTCAGGAGGAGGAGGCCATGGCTGTTCGTCCGGTGCCCGAGACGCTCATCCGGCTGGCCGTGCCCCAAACTTCCGACTCGACGCCGTGACTTTGGCATTGTACTATGTAGTTCGCCCTCTGTATGACTCTTGCCCATGTATATCACTCCAGAATACCACCATTGCTCGCGGATCCCCCTCCTGTCTCTGAGGGTGACCCCGTCTGAGAAAACACGTGACCTGCACCGTCGCCGAAAAATACAGACGCGTCTGGGCTGCCCAACCAACACCAGTCAGTGTCTTTCCGTCTCACCGCCATCTACCAGGCTTATCTCATGGCCTTTTCCTCATCGGTGTCGTACGGCGTGCCGCCGGGCGCCTCGCTTGGAGGAGCGGCAGGTGGACCAATGGCGTCTGCTGGCTCGCAGGACAACAACTACTCATCGTTTCCCGCCGTCAAGATCGAGGAGCTGCTCAGCGTCCTGTCCGAGATTGGCCTCGTCGGCACGACGCACGACGACGTCGCCCGGCCGTCATACAGCTTCGTGCAGACGTGCCTGTATGCATTCGTCGAGTGTCTTTCCAATGCCAACGGGGACGCGCTCGAGCGGTGGCGCGGTGACCTGATTGCGGGTGCGGGCGAGAGCAGGGATATGTACGAGGAGGCGCTCAGCGTCGCCATCTTTTGTCGAGAGATGTGAGTTGGCTGTTGTCGTCGACGTCGAGTTTACGCTGACGTGACATGATCAGCCGAGCAATGATGATGGCAGCGACAATCAATGACTTTAGCGTGTCAGACCTCAACCGGCCCCAGGCGAAGCGGTTCAAGCGGCAGATGTCGGGCCTCGTCAACTTTTTCCGCTTCCGCACCGACCGCGAGGTCGAGTACGAGGACGTGGTGCACGAGAGCGAGGTGCTGTACGACGAGCGGGACGAGCTGTCGCGCTCGGTGCGCGAGCTCAAGGTGCAGGTCGAGCGGCGCGAGGCCGAGCACAAGGCGTCGCTCGCCGAGGCCGACGTCAAGCGGCGCGACAATGCCAAGCTCAAGGACACGCTCTACGAGCTGCGCCAGGAGCAGGACCGGCTCGTCGAGGAGGCAGACCGGGGCAAGACGCGGCAGGCGGACCTGGTCAAGCGCCAGACCGAGATCACGTACCGGATGCGCCTCATCGACGAGGAGCTCGACAGCCTCAACATGCGCGTTCAGTACAGCCCGCAGGACCTGCACAGCATGATCCACGAACTCGACGGCCAGCACGGCGCAAAGGCACAGGCGCTGGCCGAGGAAGAGGCCAAGGGCGCCAGTCTGGCCGAGCGCATCGCCGTTCTCTCGCAGCTCGAGGCGGTGAGTTTCCTTCTCGAATTCTGCTCTCCTTTGCTTCTTTTCCCTGGTCTGGCCTCTCCTGCCTTCCCTGGCTTGGCTGACTGGCTCGCCTTTGCTGATGAAATTCTTTCGCAAACAGAAAGCAAGCAAATGCAGCCAGGACATGAACGTCGTCCTTGAGGACCTGGCGCGGATCTCGGCTGAGGAGCGCGAGCTCGACGAGCAGCAGCGCCGGCTCGAGGCCGAGCTGCGGGAGCGCAACGAGCGGGTGCAGCGGCGCCACGAGCTTGAGTCGCAGACGCGGTTTGGACGTGAGCGTCTGGCGCGCATCGAAGCCAGCCACGAGGAGCGGCGGGCCGACGAGGCCAAACGGGCGCGCGCCGACGAGGAGGCACTGCGCACCATGGACGAGGAGCGGGCGCAGCGCGAGGCACGGGCCGACGAGATGCGCCAGGAGACGCAGCGCCTCGCCGACGAATATGCGCAGCAGCGCGACGCATTCGACGCCGTCTGCGCCCGCTTCAAGCGCGACAAGGCCCGCCTCGACGCCGTCTGCCGTGAGTTGTCTCTCTGCTTTCCCCTCCTCATCCCTGCGCTCACACAAGAGGCAAACACACACAGGAGAC
This sequence comes from Acaromyces ingoldii, assembly GCF_003144295.1. NCBI lineage: Eukaryota > Fungi > Basidiomycota > Exobasidiomycetes > Exobasidiales > Cryptobasidiaceae > Acaromyces > Acaromyces ingoldii. The sequence goes on from NW_020290248.1 coordinate 150,639, forward strand.
TATATTACATCGGTTTCGCAGCGACTGGAAATCTAAGGGCAGAGGTGTGGTGGCAGTGTACATGCGTGTTCTCTCTCTCTCTCGTTCTCTGTAGCATTAGTCATACCCTCTCAATTCAGCGTCCGGGCGCCCCGCGTGGGCCCTGTGTTGCGATAGTCGCCGTTGGCCTGTGCGTGGAGATGGGCCCGTGCTGGCCCGCGCGGCGCACCGACGGGAAAGGATGCGCCTGCAGAGGGCCCGTGGGGCGCAGACGGCGGCGGACGCGGGCCGCGGGAGTGATGGAACGGCGCACCTCGACCAGCAGGGCCACGCCACGGTCCGGCATTGGCGTACTGCACCGGCGGTGGCGGTGCGCCATGGTAGTGTGGATTGTAGTGCGCGGGAGGGAAGCCGGGATGCGGCGGGGGGAAGCCAAAGAGAGGCCGAGGGAAGCCATAGGGCCCGGGAGTGGGACTGGGACCGTACGCCAGGTGGTGCTGCTGCTGCTGCTGATGCTGCTGCTGCTGCTGCAGTGGCGGTGGCGGGCGGCGACTGCCGTGCGACCGCGCATAGGGCGAGCCCCTGCGAGGGCCCGAGGGCGCCACGATGCGCCGGGGCGTACTGCCGCTGCCGACGATGCTGCTGCGCGGCGCATCGACGGTGTCGGCGCGCGCCAGCCGGTCGAGGAGCGCAACGACGTCGTCGCGGCTCACATCGGGGCCCGAGGGCATGTCCTCGGGATGGACATGGAGGATGCGACGGAAGCCCTCGGCGTGCGTGGGCGGGCGCATGTCGCGCTGGAAGCGGGACAGGACGCTGCAGTGGCCCACGTTAGCATTTTCATCAAATAAATGCAGCTGGTCTACCCACTCGAGCGCACGCTGCGGGTCCTTGAGCGTCTCGTGGTCCTTGCGCAGCAATAGCCGTTCTCGGCAGATCTGTGCACGACGGGCGACAATCCACGCATGTCAGCTACCATGCTGCTGTAGGCGAAAGAAGAAAACCCACCTCGTACGGCGTGTCGAACATCATCGCCTCTGCATCGACGCCAAACTGGTCGGCCATGTCGACCCACGGCTTGCGGTGGCCCTCGTCGATGTTTGTCCGGTCAATCACGGCGACCTTGTCCGCAAATGCGCGTGGCTCGGCTGCTTGTGTCGAGGTGCCCGGCTCACTGCCGTCTCGCACGCTGTCGACCCGCGAGCGCAGGGCAGCCTCGGCGGCCAGCTGCACCTTTTGCCGCGAGCCCAGCTCGTCCTGGTTGCAGCGCACGTAGCGTGGAAAGTGGGTCTGGAGCGCGCGTGCAAACGACGACTTGCCGCTGCCCACGAGGCCGCAGAGGACAATGACGCGCCTTCCCCGCCGCGCTTGTGCTGAGCCTGTGTCTTTCTCTTCTTCCTGATCCCCCTCCCCTTTCTGCACCTGCTCCTGTTGCTCTTTCTTCTCCTCGTCGTCCTTGTCTTCGTCGCTGTTGCCGTGGCCGTTCACTGCGACGATGTACGTCTCTTTGCCGAGGGCAATTTCGCCATTGGTGGATCCGTCGCCTTCACCGACGACCTCCCTATCCGGTGTTAATCCCTCGTGGCTGTCCGTCATCCTGGCTTCTTCCTTCGCCCAAGCAAGCAAGCCAGAGGAAGGGGAGGGGATGGATGGGACGAAGAGGGGGCAGTTTTTTGTGCGTTTTGTTCTTCCTGTTTTCCCATTGAACAATTTTGTTTCGCGCCATCCATTGTTCGACTGCCCGACTTCCGAGAGACAAAAGAAGAGAGAGGACACACGTGGAAATTTTTCGTCGCCTCGTCGCCTCACTCCTTCGACATTTCCAACAGGCATCGACGACGGCCACGACTCTGCCGAAGTAGGACGAAGAGACAGCGGCCATGTCGGGACCATCGAGCCTTTTCAAGAGGGCGCTTCACACGACGAGGGCACTGGCTGACGAAGCCGGCGGCTCGTCTTTCCGACGGCGGCTCGGCGGGCAGTCCTCTTCAGCAGCCGCAACAGCAGCAGCTGCCGCTGCAGCGACTGCGACAGCATCGACGAGCACTCCTCGGCCGGCCCAGCCGCAATTCAAGAGATTCATCAAAGGACAGGTGAGTGTGCCCCGTCGTTGCCGACTGACGAAGACCCACAGAGACGAGAGCTAGGTCTGACCTCTCGGAGCAGTACTACTCCCCAAGCACCCTCAACCTCGAGAAGCTCTCGCCAGGAGCAGCCGAAGGAGCAGCCTCCAGACAGCGGAGACCCGCACCGCCCCTGCTGGGCCCGGGAGCAAAGGAGGCCCGCAAGGCAGACCCCTTGCACCAGCTCGGCCTCCGCCCCGGCCACCCGTCGCTGCACGACGACTCGTACAAGAACCCGGTGCTGCTGGCCAACTACGTCACGGAAATGGGCAAGATCCGGCCGCGCAACCTCACTGGGCTCACGCGCCGCAGCCAGCGCGAGATCGGCAAGGCCATTCGTCGCGCGAGGAGTATGGGCCTGATGCCCGTGCTGAGCAAAAAGGGCGTCGAGGGCTGGAAGGGCGAACGGTAGATGGTTTTCTAAGATAACAATGCCATGCTTCCTTGTAATTCAAATCACTGTCTCGGTCTCAAAATAATGCAGCTACTGCAGCTGCTGCTCTACTGCTCCTTTTCTGTTGATGAGGGTGTCACGGTGGACCCGAAACCCCCCGTGGAGCCAAAGCCGCCTGCTCCCCGCTCCGTCTCGTCGAGGCTCTGGCCCAGGGTGTTCAGCTATGCTGTGAAGTACTACTATTGACCAAGAGCAAACACGCCTTCTCACCTCGACGACAGACACCTCGGGCGTCTCAATGCGCTCGAGGACGAGCTGGGCAATGCGGTCGCCCTGGTTGACCTGGAAGTCGTTGTCGCCGAGGTTGAACAGCAGCACGCCGAGCAGGCCCCGGTAGTCGCTGTCAATGACGCCGGCACCGACGTCGATGCCGTGCTTGACAGCTGCACCATGTGAGGGAAGGAGAGAGAGATCAGTACTGGCATGGTGGCGCTGCACACGAGAAAGGAAGAGACCACTCACCCAAGCCGCTGCGGGGCGCGACTCGGCCATAGCAGCCGTTAGGGATGGCGAGCTTGAGGCCCGTCGCGACAATCTTGCGGGCCCCCTTGGCAATGACGACGTCCTCCGATGCGTACAGATCGTAGCCGGCCGCCGTGGCGCTGCCGCGCGTGGGCGCGCGTGCCGTGGGCGTGTCGAGACGCACGAGGAGCTGCGGGGGGGCCATCATGGCTGGTAGCGGTGCGGGCGTGGGCGGCGGGGCCGGCGAGGTGAAGCGCAACGATTTCTTGGGCGGGAGCACGGCAGTCGGCGAGAGTGGTCGGCCTGGCATGAACTGGTCGCTGCTTTTTCCTCTGGTGGTGCGGTTGGAAAGGTGAGGGTTCTGGGTGGCTTCTGTGCGAGCGGATGTGTGAGTCTTAAAAAAAAAGAATAGATGCGACGCGCCGGGGGCAAAGCGCGTCGTCTCCTGTCTCCGGTCGCGCTCATTAAATATAGAACACCCAGCCTGTGCTCGTTCCTGAACATGCAGAACCTCATCGCCTGCAAAGATATATCACGGAGCTCTGACTGTGCCTTGACACTATAGGACCATCAATGAGCTGACACAACTGCTCGATTCTTTGCTTTTTTTGTGTCTATCTCCACTCTTGAGCATGACCTGTGCGGTGCTCTCTGATGCCGTAAGTCAGTCAATGCCGCACCTGCCAATAGCAATTTCTTCGCCATTCGAAAGATGGGCTGGAGTTCTGCGATATGTCTGAAGCAGGGCGAAGAGGACAACAGAGCCGGCCCAGCTCTCTCAAACCTCTACTGCTCTTGCGCTGTAGAGGCTACTTCGGCCCGCGACCCCCGCCTGTGTTTGCGCGCGTGCACCTGCAACCCCGCCTTTCTCTAAATTTTCACCAAGTCCACCCTAGCCTGGCACTGACATTGTTTTCCGGGCCCGCTTGCTCTTCGGAGTCACCACCTCTGCTTCAAAGAGGAGAGACGCTTGAAAAAAGAGGGCCAAAACTGTGTGAGGGAGATCCCAGTCACGTGGCCTCCGTGGCGCTCGACGCCCTTGGGTTTCGAGCAACTTCGCGTCTGATGGCGAAACGGGCTGAGAAATAAAAAATAAATATGAATGACGGTGGTGGACAAAGCGCACAGCAATCCAAGGTCGGAGCGGCCAGACGGCGAGACTCTTCCAGCACTTTCTGCGCTGTGCGAGATGCTGAGCAGTGGTGCTGCGCAAGGGAGAGGGTGGGGGCACCTGTTGAAGGATAAAAGGCGGACATGACTGTCCCTTCTCTCGCTCTCTCCTTCCCTACCCATGCTCACACGCAACACAGTCAGGCAGGTCTCCAAGCACCTCCCAGCGACCAAGCAACTTCTTCGCAACAGCAGCAACATCCAGCACCTCGCACGAAGCCTCTCCGGCAGCACGGCATCCATGTCTCTCTTCCGCAACCACCTTGTCCACCCCTGGGACTTCCTACCCCTGCACCTGGGCAGCGTCCTGCACGACACCGACACTGCGTCGGACTCGTCCAAGGACTTCTTTAGTGCTCTTCGCAAGCCTGACTTCCTCCATGGCCCCCGCGTCGACATCGTCGAGGGCGCAGACGGCTTCCACCTCACCGCCGAGCTGCCGGGCGTCAAGAAGGAGGACGTCAACATCAACGTCGTCGACAAGGAGCGCCGTCTGACCATTTCCGGCACCATGCGTTCCGAGTACCACTCGGGCGGCAGCACCGAAGCTGCTCAAGCCACGACTACTACCGACCAGAGCACGGGCAGCAGTAGCAGCAGCAGCGGCAGCAGCAGCAAGAAGGCCGAAGACGGCAAGGCAAAGGCCTCGACTGACGTCGCCACCTCGACGTCGACGTCGACGACGCAGACGGCCGTGGCCCAGCACCGTCCCATCATCTCGGAGCGCACCTTTGGCAGCTTCTCGCGCACCTTTGTCCTTCCCGAGTCGGCCGACCTGGACAACATCAAGGCGCGCTTCCAGGACGGCCTGCTCAAGCTCAACGTGGCCAAGAAGGCCGCCGAAAAGCAGCGTCCCAGGGCCGTGGCCATCGAGGACGCGAGCGACTGAGAGGGCACTCAGTTCGGAGAAGAGGCTGCTCGAGCCATCGCCCTCTCCTCACCTCGTCTCACCACGCCACCTTTCACTTCTCCCTCCTCACTCCCCCCTTCCCCCTTCCACCTTCCCCCTTCCACCTTCCCCCTTCCCCCTTTTCGTGCTCATCGATATCACCATTGTACATGAACATCCATTCTTGACTCGAATCTAATCCACAAGTGTGGCCCCGTGCCTGACCCGTCTCATCGAACGTAGCGATGGAGGAAGCGTTTGTGAAACTCGGAGCCTGCCATGATTGATCAGAAGAGGATCCAGTCAGCTGCCAGTCACTTGAATTAGAAGACTCGCACAGCACACTCACGGGTAAGATCGTTGATGAAGCCGCTCTTGTCGCCACCGTCGTTGGCCGCCTGGTTCTTGAAGATGACATCGTCGTCCCACCGCCGCTTGACGCCAAAGTCGGCCTGGCCTCCCTTTCGGCCCATTGACCCGGCGCCACCTGCGCCTGCTCCCGCTCCACCCATGGCGTTTTCGAGGTTGAGCAGCGGATTGCCCAGTGCGATTTCGTCCTCGCGGTTGCTCTCCTCGACCTGCGCCCGCTCGCGCTCCAGCCTCGCCTTCTCCTCGGCCCGCTCGCGTTTGATCTTTTCCAGCTCCCGCATCAGCGCCGCCGTCTCGTCCTCTTCGTCATCGTCGTCGTCCGAGTCTGAGTCCGAGTCTGAGTCTGACCCAGAACCGGATGCACTGCGGATGGCTCCATGTCAGCGGGTGCTATCCTATCCTCATCCAACGATGAACTACTCGACCCACCTCTCCTTTGCCTTGCCCTTGCCTGCCGCTCCGTTCGCTTTGGCTGGAGGCCCATCGTCGTCGTCGTCGTCGTCGTCGTCGTCGTCATCTTCCGCCTCTGCTTCCTGGAGAAGCCTCCTCCTCTTTGCGTCCTCCTCTTCCTCCTCAACCCCCGCACCCTCGCTTGCTCTAATCTCCTTGGCATCCTCGTCCTCGTCTTCGAGTGGCGCCAGCCCCTGCGCTTTCCGATTTTTGTTGATGCTCACTCTCTCGGCCGCCTCGAGCTCCTTCCTGAGGTCCCTCCTCGCCAGCACATCGCCGCTCTTCGCCTCGGCCGCCTGTGGATTGACCTGCTGCTGGGGCGCGCGGAACTTGAGCTTGGTGTGCGCAGGCATCTGCTGCGACGAGAAGCGCTGCGAGCGGTGCCGGTCATCGGCCCGGCCCTGCGCCGGGTCCCATGTGGGCCTGTGAGCAGATGACATGGCTGCGTCTGCTACCTGCTACCTATGTTGTTCCAGAACGAAGGCTGTTCGACAATCCTGACGGCGGTGTGCGCCTTGCCTTCTGGAGATGGAAATTCACCACGTGGGTTGACATTTATTTCTCATTCTCGTCGCTCCTTCGTCCTTTTTTTTTTTCTTCCCCAAACGACCCCTTATCGAACGACCTGTACACCGCTGCATTAGTATCACCTTGAAGCCAACTTCTCCTTTCTCAATCACACCAGTCTCGGACAGCATCAGCTACGAAACCCACAGCACCAGCACGAACAAGCCAAAATGTCTCCCGTCACCACCATGTCCTTTTCGAACAAGCGCGCCGACCGTATCCTGTCGGCAGCCACAAACGAGGCCGTCCGTTCGGAGCAGCGGTCCCGCCATGGGTGAGAGAGACTTCCTTAACCTATTGTCCTGCTTGCTCTTACAGTCCAGCTAATGCATGGCGCGATGTGGTATTCACAGCGCAATCATCACAAAGGGCGGCAAGATCCTCGCCGCAGGCCACAACCACATCCGTCCCGGCTTCTCGGGCCCGCTGGCCAATGCGCAGAACATGGTCAAGCTCTTTGAGGCGCACGGCGACCCGCCGCCCACGTCGCGGCGGCCGCCGAACCGGGGCAGCCATGTGCACGCGCAGCACTGCTTCTCCATGCACGCCGAGATGCACGCCATCACGTCGGCGCTCAACGGCGCCAAGCCGAGCATGACCAAGTCCAACTTTGACTTTGGCGGAGCGCTGGCCCCGCTCCAGAGAGACCACGGTGCTGCTTCTTCTTCTTCTTCTTCCGCGTCTGCCGGCAAGTCTGCTGCTGCTGCTGCTGCTGCTTCTTCCTCTGCGTCTGCTACTGCTGCCTCCTCCTCGTCGCCCGCCGAAGACGGTGCGGCGGCGTCGACGGCGGCGGCGGCAGCGGGTATGGGGCCAACGGCAGCAGCGATGGCGGCGACGACGACGGCAGGAGACGAAAGCAGCACTAAGGTAGGGGAGCGGGGCGTTCAACAACAACAACAGCGTCTTCGGCGGAACCGGCAGCGGCAACGGCAGCGGCATGGCGACGTGAACACTGCTTCTGCTTCTGCTTCTGCTGCCCCTGCTGCTGCCCCTGCTGTTGCTCAGACGAGCAGCCGGACTTGCTTCTTGGCTGCGCCCTTTGAGTCGTTGGTTCGACCCCGCGACCGAAGGGCACGTCCGCTACGACGACGACGCCAGGCAGACACAGGCCAGTGCGCAGCAGCAGGGGCAGCAGCAGGGGCAAGGACAGCAGCAGCAGGGGCATGGAGCAGGACAAGGACAGGTGGTGCAGCAGCAGCGGCAGGTACAGCAAGACGAGCGGTCGCGGCTGCATAAGGCCTCGAAGAAGCTCCTGGGCGACAAGGGCCGGGTGAATGTCAAGCTGCGCAGGGAGCGCGAGCGGCAGCGCGGCCTCGAGCTCAAGCAGCAGCGGCTTGCCCAGCAGCTGCAGCTGGCCAGGCTCGCTGCGTCGTCGCCGGCGAGGTCTGCAAGCTCGCCTGGCTCGGGCGCCTCGTCGGAGAGCGACGAGTCGCCAGCAGCGGCCGCGGCCGCAGCAGCAACGTCGCGCAGGCGTGCGCGGGAGCAGAAGTCGCAGGCAGCCAGCCTTCTTGCGACGCCGAACCCGAATCTCAGTGTCCCTCGCCCTGGCAGTGGCAGAAGGATGCACCAGCGCGGAGGCGCGAGCGGCGGCGGCGGCGGTGGAGGAGGAGGAGGAGGAGGAGCTGGCAGCGGCGGTGCTTCGCTGCAGAACGGCGAGGTGGCAAAGGACTCGAAGCTGCGGGGCGCCGACATCTACTGCGTCCGCCTCCTCTTCAACAAGGCTCCTTCCACGTCGGCACGCAAAGACAGCGACGGCGACGGCGACGAAGCGTCATCGCGCTTCCGGTACGCCGACTCGCGGCCCTGCTGGCGCTGCCTGAGCTGGTGCCAGTGGGCCGGCATCCGCCGCTGCTTCTGGACAAACGCCCAGGGCCAGTGGGAGTGTGGCAAGGTCTCCGATCTCATCCGTGGCATCATCGAGGGCGACGTCGGCGGCGGAAGTGGCGGCGGCGACGAGGCGCAGGAGCACGAGGGTGTCTTTGTCACGCGGTGCGAGATGGCCAGCTTCCGGGGAATGATGGATTGAGTGCTCTAGCTCTACTTGACAATTGTACAAATACATGTGGCTTCTTTTCTGTTTTGCAAAGACAGCATCACGCCTGAAACTTGCGCTTCGTCGCCAGCTCGTTGAGCAGGCTCTCGAGCTGCTGGTCGTCCTTTGCGCCGAGGCTGGGAGAGAGACAGTGGGTCAGCCTAGGGCAGCAGTGGGGGCAGAGAGAGAGAGAGAGAGAGACGCACGTTGGGATGAGAACCTTTGCCTCCTCGACGGACTCGATGCTCAGGTTCGCCAGCTGGGCCATTTCGAACCGGGTCAGCATCAGGCGCGACTCGTCGGCCGGCAGCACGTTTCCCTCCTCGTCGTACTGCTCAAAGTAGCCGTACTCGTCGAGCTCCCTTACGGCGAATGCAGAGCGTCAGCGTGCTGAGCAACAGATACAGCAAGACAAAGAGAAGTAGGACACCCACTTTCGTGCGCTCCGGGCTACCTCTTCGTCACGGTACTTGCTAAACATGTCTACGTATTCGTAGCACTTTTTAAATGTCCTGTTGCCCCGCCCGAATGTCAGTCTCAACATATAAATAGCATTCTAGAGAGAAAAAAGAAGCACCCACGGCATCGTGTTGGGGTCGCGGTTGCCCGGCTCCTCGGACTTGTCGCCCTCGGCGGCGCGCTGCATGAGGAGGCGCACCTCGCTGAGCATGAGCGCGCCGCCGCCCTCGCGCGCCAGCTGCTCCTCGTTGAACTCGGGCCCGAGGCGGCCGAGCGTCGCGTCAGCATCCTCTTCGCGCCTGTCGCGTCGCCGTCGCTGCCCTAGCCTGGATGTCATCGTCGGTGAAGTTCAGGAAAGAGAAGAGCAAGAGACGACGACGGCTGCAACGAAGGCAGGCGAAAGTCGAAAAAGTGAGACGGACAAGAGCGCGCCCACGTGGCATTTTAGCTACTTTCCCCATTTCCCCCCTCGCACGCACAACATGCAGTGTAAGAAAGCAGCAGTCAGAAGATCACAGGACGATGCAGCTCGCCCTCTGGTTGCCGCTGCTCGCCCCGCTGTTCCTCGTCCTTGTGCCGCGTGCGCTGGAGCAGCTGAGGATGCAGATGAGCATCAGCGGCACGTACGACGTGCTCCTCGTCCCGCTCGCGCTGCCACGCGACGAGGTGCTGGACCTGCTCCGTGCCGCGCCCATTACTGGCCTGCAGCTGCAGACGCCGCCATCGTCCAGTCATGGAGACAGCGGCGCCGACACGCACCCGGTCCTGCTCCAGCTCGGCTATCAGCTTGGAACGGGCCCCGGTCCGGGCTGGCTGCCCAAGCCAAGCTTCAGCGAGGCCAAGCTCGAGGTGCCCTTTGTCTCACACCCAGCCTCGCCGCCGTCGTCTTCCTCTGGGCCCTTTTCGTACAAGCACACCATGTGAGAGCGTGCCTCTTTACTTCTTCCTTCTTCTGAATAATAAGACTGACATGTGGAGACAGCCTCATGTCGAACCGGCTTCTTGCGCTGGCGAGCCAGCACACGGCGGGCCTCAAGACGCACCACGCCGACTTTGCGCCGGCCAGCTCGCCCGCGATCTTCCCCCGGGATGCCCCCACAATTGCGTACCGTGCCGGTGGCTACATCGATGCCCAAGCGACGCGGCGGCAGGAAGAGGACAGCAAAAGCAAGGATTTGGGATGGCCTGCGACGAGGGAGATGGTCGAGATGCAGTGGTTCGGCCAGGGCACCGGCGACGTAGTGACCCGGGTGAGTGCGATAGGGATTGTGTAACGATACTCTCTGCTGAGATGATCTGATCCACTCGATTGGCCAGTTTGAATTTGACTTCGACAAGGCAGACATCGCACCCCAGCCGTACCTCGTCGACGTCGAGCTGGACCTGGGCCTGTTCAAGGGTCAAGCTAGTGGCACTACGATCAAGCTGCCGTCCCAGCCCGGATGGCGGGTCAAGGCCAAGCTGAGATCGAGTGCAACCAAAGTGAGCTGAGAAAGAAGCCAAGGATGAATGATAAGATTTTGATGTATGGCACAAAGCGCTCTCGTTAATCGTACACGTCTCGTCTACATGAAGTCCCCCGTGGAAGAGAAAAAGTGAAGAAAGTGTCAAGGCTGGAAGAGTGTGAGGCATGCACACTATGCCCACCGGCCGAGGAGGGCCATGATGCCCGCGCCAGCGAGCATCTCGACGACGTTGAGGAGCACCTTTGCCAGCGGGGCCGTGCGCATCTTTTCGTTGAAAATGAACTCGTGGGCAAGGAGCTCGACGAAGCCCGTGTAGAGGAGGATGCCGGCCGAGAAGGCGTCAAAGATGCCCGTGACATAGGCAGCGGTGGCCGAGTCGCCGTTGTAGGTGTTGCGCACGCCGAGGCCAATGGCCATGCCGATGGGCGTCACGAGGGCGTAGGCAATCGCGCCGATGAAGGGAATCTTGCTGCCGGGAGCCAGGGGCAGCAGCGCCAGACGCGAGCCCAGACCAAGACCCTCGAACATCTGGTGGAAGATGATGACGATGAACAGGATCTTGAACTCGTCCTGTGTCGTGCCAAGCGTAATGCCAATGATGACCGAGTGGAAGATGACACCGAATTCGAGGACACCGACACCGAGAATCTGCGACGCGGCGGCCGAGAGACCCTGCTGGTCCTTGTCCAGCTGCGCGACGGCCTCAAGGTCGGTGCTGTCCTTGTCCTTTGCGGCCGCGTCCTTAGGCGCATCGTCCGACGCCGTTTCGTCGTTGGTTCGCGCCATGCTGCCGCGGGGCGGATTGCCGTGCTCGGCTGCGTGGTGGTGGCCACCCATGTGCGGGTCGTACGCCAGCGACTTTGCCAGGTTGGCGCCGACACGGAAGGCGACGAGCTCGACGACAAATGTGGCAAAGGAAGAGATCATGGCAAATGCAAACGCAAAGTCGTAGTTTTGGAAGCTCTCGCTGAGGCACGGGCTGCCCAGCTCTTCGTCGCTCGCCGCGGGGGCGAGGAGGTGGATAAAGGCCGTGGCAATAATGACGCCCGAGCCAAAGAACTTGCAGAAGTCAAATGCCCACGGCGGAATGGCCATTCGGGTCCGGCGCGTGACGACGGGAAAGAGCGTCATGAATGCCGAGCTGGCCATGATGATAAAGAGAGCGCCGACACGCTGTGGGGGCAGTCAGCAACACCATCTTTGCCGGCAACAAGACGCCGAGACTCACCAGGCCGACGCTGCCGAATTCGGGGTCCCATGCGTCAATGGCGCCAGAACACTGGGGCGCATCTGCGTCTGCCATTGTAGACCGAGTCTGAAACTGAGATTGGATCTGGATCTGGACTTCAATCTAGTCTGTTGTTATGGTCCGGCTCAAGGAGCAGGCTCAAGGAAGACGGAGGAGAGCGATAGAACGGAAAGATATGGGAGGTGGTCTCGTTGCGGTCCGGAGACGGTCGAGACGGCCTGCCTGCCTATCTTTATACCAGCAGCCGTGAATCTCGGGGCGAAGTTGGAGCAAGAAAGAGCCAAGAAAGAGGAAATCTCGAGGGGCTTGCTCTATGGCTCGGTGCCTGGACTCTGCAGCGTTGCAACTATCACTTGAGATGCATTAATTGGCAAGGCAAAAAGCAGCGAAGCCCGCTCCATTCCCCTCCAGAGGATTTCCGACAGAGGAGGTAGCACGAAGACGCAAAAGTTTTTCTTTTTTTTCCTATCCTTCGAGTACCCTTCCAGTCGCTGTGTGTAAAAGGAAAATCCGGATCGTGATTTAGAATAAGGCTTCCGACGTACGGGCGGACGCTCCTCGCCACTCTGTTCTCCACTGCCTCGGTTCGGAGCCTAGGCGCAGTGGCAGCGTGCTGCTTGATTATTGTCCTTGCTGTGTATTTCTGGTGGCACTGCTTCGATTCGATGGGATCGAGTAGAGCAGTGACTGCATCCGGCTGCTCCCACCTCTAGCCCTCGTCGCATCCGCTATTGCAAATAGAATATAGTAGTGCAAGGGCATACATAGTTCTGCCGCGCGTCTGGGACCGGTAGGGTACTCAATTTTCTGCTTTTTCCCCCTCTCACTTATTTGCCAACTTTTTGTTTTTATTTTCTCTCTCGTCCAGACTAATGAAATCCTTCTGATAGGTCTATCGAGAGTGTGTCGCCCCGTCCTGCCTCGGATCGGATGTCGCACCTTCTCTTTGTGTGGCTGGTGGGAAAAAGCGAAGGACAAACAAGCCGAGCTCTAGCTCATAGCTAGCGTAGTAGTAAGATAGAGTAGAATAGTGCTCCGGGAGCCGATGCGCCGCCGCTGCGCTATTGCTGCCTACGGTGCCGAGCCTATCTATCGCGGTACGGCACTCGCATAGTGCTAACGGGCTCAATTGAGCTGATCTGAATGCACATGTGACAAGCTTTTTGTGATGTGTGGACGCACGTAGGAATTGAATCGCACAAGCAGTCTGCAGGAACACTGTCTTGCCTCATCGGGACTCGCCGTTGCTAGTGTCGGTGTCTCTATCAGTACGTATGTGGTGAAGCCGAGGCAGCGGAGAAGCAGACGCCGGTACCGCATGGGTAGCACGTACAGAAAGGCTTGGGTTTGCCAGCACGGTGTGCTGACCGACAAGGTATTCCTCTTAAGCGGGTCACATGTGCTCTTGGCGTGACGACGACCCGTCTGGCCTCAGCAGCTTCTTGCAGTTCTCTAGCCTTGGCCACGAGGAGACTCGATGCGGTGGTACTCCTTCGCTGTGTTCACGGCTTGCGCCAGCGGCACGCACGCCTCGAACTTGATCTTTATCCCTGCACCAGCAAGTATTGCCGCTTGGTCACCATATGGCCGACTCTACGGCCGACGGTGGCATACGCGCCCGCTGTCGGCCGACAGGCGCACGGACCGGCCGCATGACAGACTCGTTTGGAACCTAGGCGTCGGACCGAGGAGATCGTATAAAGGCTGCGTTCGTAGAAGCAGGCTGAAGTCAGTGTATCACGATGGCGCAGCAGGGCTGGCAAAAGGTGACAATAGCCAGCGCTCCCAAAGCCAAGATCAATGCGTTCCTCTCTGCCGCAGAAGAGGAGGCCGATGCGCTCGTCGTCTTTCTCAACGGGTTGATGTTGCCTGCCAGGGGCTGGCAGGCCGTCCTTGACGGTGTGACAGATCGCGAGCGCTTCTCCACTCGGCGCCTTCACGCTCTGGCCTACGACCGCTTCGGCCAGGGCGAGTCAGACCCGGACCCAGAGGGAGGCCACACTGCAGACGTCGTCGTGCGCCAGCTCCGTGAGCTCCTTGAACAGGTCGCCCTGCCGGCCTTCTTTCCCGGCCGCTCGAGCATTGATGAATGTCCGATAATCCTCGTCAGCAAGTGAGACCGTGCTCTGAGACATGTAGCAAGTGGCCATTGACTGAGGCAGATTTGAAAGCTCCATCGGGGGCGCCACAACGAGGCTGTACGCGGCTGCATACCCACTTGCCAGGATTGAGGCGGTGTTATTCCTCGACAGCATCATCGCTTCGACCGACTTTGTCTCCATCTTCAGCCCCGCCGTCGAGCCAGAGGAAGAGAGGGAAGACTTAGCCAAGGCGCGCGAGGTGGTCCAAAGGATTTTCCACCCCAGCGTGCCCAACGCCGAAAAATTCGACCGAACCACGCTTGCAGGCCTCTTGCCGCTCGACGACGGCCCGCCGTTGCCCTCGAAGCCGTTTGTGACGGTCGTCGGCCACGACTTTGATGTTTTTGCGCGAGATTCCGAAGAGGTGCAGTATTCGCAACGCTGGCCCATGGTTGGCTCCGGTCCTGACCTTTGCTTTTCCTTGCAGAAACTTGGAACTCCGGTAGCAATCACGGACAAGTACATGAACAGGCGCTGGAACGAGGTGCGGACCATAAAATTTACAGGAAACCAGTAGAGAAGATATGACTGACCTATCACCCAATTCATTACAAAGTACAACGTCGGTCTTACGAAGCTCACGACGCCCGATCGAGCCCGGGGACCCATCATCGCCCAGGGCGCAGACCACTTCATTCAACGCGCACGGCCAGATCTCGTCGTCGACGAGCTCGCCAAGCTGTGTGCGCGCATCACTAGCCTCGCCTAGCCATAGCTTATGCTGAGGCCCCGTTGCTTGACAAAGTCGTGCCAGTCGACAGTGTGCCCTGTCTCGTCTGTGGTCTTCCAAAGCTCCCGGATGGCCTCTACGTTGTTGCGCGTCATGCGGCTGCCGAGAAGAATTGAATCAGTGTCTGTCCCATGAATGTGCCCCCTTGAGCGACACTTGATGTTCGCACTCACTCGTTTCCCATGTTCTCGAGCTTGTCCATGCAAAAGACTCGATCCTCTGCCCTCAGGCATACGGTGCAGGCCAAGATCCACACGGCCGCCATCTCGCCCGTGTCCACGTCGAGTTTCAGGTCGATTCCTGGTCTGCCCCGGCTGGTGATTCCTACTGCTTCCCGCGGCCGTTGTTGTTGCTTGGTGACCGTGGAGGGATGATCGTCCCCGCCCGACATTCCCGCGAGAGGCGGCGTGGACGGTGGCTCGGGAGGGATAAGGCGGCAGAGGTCGAGGATCTCTTCGAGGCACTTTCGAATCACTGGCGATGTCGGCCCGTACCGGAAGACGGCCTGGTAGAGGTGGATGAGACAAGCCTGGCGGAGCATCTGGTTCATCATGTGCACACGCATGCCTGCCACGCCGCCCTCGACAACGGGTGCCAGCGCATTGCTTTTCTGTTGCGGGTGCGGTCGTTGGTATGGGTTAGCAATGAGGGCGCCGAAAAGAAAAGAGAAAAGCGAGATGAGAAGATGATTGCTCACTCTAAGGAGTCGCTCGATATGCTGGGCCTCGGCTCTGTTCAGAGGCTTGCCCTCCTCAATGTCCGCGCCCAGCTCCGAGGCTGCCTTGAAGCAGAGGACGAGAGGTGCAGTGACGCACGTCGGCTCAAAGTAGTCGAAATCCTCCTCCTCATGGCCCTCCCAAGGCCTCCTGGGCGAGCGCTGGCCCCTGCCACCGCTCAGCTCCACCATCTCGTCCTCGCCCAACGAGGCAATCGTGCCTGGAATCGGGCTCCGGGCTCGGCCCTGCCCGACCTGGTGTGCGATGGTCGTGTATGCGAGCGAGAGGACGAGAATTGTGGTGATGGAGCCCCTCTTGTGGGCACGGAGGAGGAGTCTAGTGTCGATGTCGAGCATCTCGAGCTGAATAGACGGGTCGTTGTTAATGAGTGACTCGCACTTGCACGGGGCCCGTAGATTATGCCAAAGCCTCACCTCCTTGACCATCTCGACGACCATGATGTCTCGAGGCATGTCGCAGTCGAGCGTTTGCTGCACGGCATGCCTCACCATATCAGTGTCTGACTGACCCGAAAAAGAAGAACAGTGCTCTGGCTCACAATGGCTGCATGGATATTGCTGAGTGAAAACGCCCGTTGCAAGAGCGTCAGCTGGCCCTGCTGCCGCTTGTACTCGTGATAGGCGTAGTGCAGCCACCGTTTGGCGGGATGGCGCTTTAGCTGATGAAGCTGCTTTCTCTGCTGTTGCTTCAACTGCTGTTTGCTGAGCTGCGTCTCATTGTCTTCAGATCCGACGGCGACATTGTCGCGGTCGTCATTATTGTCGTCGTCGTCATCATCATCATCGTGCAGAAGCGTGTCGCCGCTGATCTGCTGCAGGTATTTGAGCTGGCGGCCATTTCTCGCTCGCTCCTCGAGCAGCGTGTAGTGGAAGACCAGGCAGACTGCCACGGTGGCCGCGCGACAGGCGCGGCTTGACCGGCTCAGCTGATACAGTTCCTGTGTCGCGCGTTGCTGCACTGCCTCATCACGGATCTGCACAGACGCTTGCCAGAATCGCTCATCTGGGGAGCCATTGCGGATCAGTAAACGTCAGCGCCAGCGTGAAGCAGTGTCAGTGCACAAAACTCACAAAGTTTGCTGTACTTTTCCATGAGCTGATCCAGTTCGTCGGAGCCGACAACGTCCTCGTAGTGAGTGGTCAAAGACGTGCTTGCCCCGCTCTCTTGGGTGACCGCGCCGGCTGATGGAGCCTGTGATTGCGCAGTGGAAGGTAGATGCTGCTGCGGCTGTCGATGTTGCTCCACTCCTCGGGCGGGAAAGACACCGAGGAAGTCTGCTCCAATGCTTGCAGCGCCTCCCATCTCACTGGGGAAGAAGTGGCCAGAGAGATCCACAAAGTCTCTGAAGAAGTCGTCAAAGATCGATGACTCGACAAACGCAGGAGGAGGTCCTTCTTGTTGATGTGGCAGGACTACCGGACAAGGAGGATTGGAGCTATGGGTAACGGGCTCATATGGCTCCTTGGCCGCCGCAAAGTGAGACTCGTTTGACCTTGAATGAGCTTGATCATAACTTGGCGTCACAGGTGCAGTCGAAGAGGAGTCATGAAAAGAACTCGGTGTCGTCGTCGTCGTAGCCACCGTTGCCGTGTTCAAAAAGGAATGACTAAAGGGCGGAGAAGACGACGTCGATGCCGAAGAAGACGATGAACCAGCATTCCTTTGCTGGGAAGAGGACTTTGTTTTCCCAAAATGCGCTTGTTGCCTTTGGTTCTGTTCTTGATGTGATTGCACCTGCGCCCAGTACTGTTGCGGTTGCTCCATCGTGGTGACATACGCGGGCGGTGGGAGGCTCGCGGGAGGAAGAAAGC
Source organism: Acaromyces ingoldii (assembly GCF_003144295.1). Taxonomy (NCBI): domain Eukaryota; kingdom Fungi; phylum Basidiomycota; class Exobasidiomycetes; order Exobasidiales; family Cryptobasidiaceae; genus Acaromyces; species Acaromyces ingoldii. The sequence goes on from NW_020290248.1 coordinate 167,727, forward strand.
TGGAGCCAGCAGCGGGCATGTGGCAGACCTCGCCTCGCTGGTGGCAGACCGAGCAGGCCTGAGTGCCGTCGGACCAGACGCGCACATCCTGTGAGAATGAACAAAGTTTGGCAAGCGTTCTAGCAAACATGTTTGAGTTTCCTCATTTACCTCGGGGCACTTCTTCCTGCGACGGCGGCAGGTCCTGTCAGGCAGCCTATGGTTGAGCAGGCGCGCGAATCGAAGGACTCTCTGGCCCTACTCACAGGCAGCCGTTCCTGGATCGCTGCTCTCCTAGTCGTCGCGCTCGCTTCCTCTCCCGTTCGGGCTCTCCGGGCTCTTCGCTTTCGTCCCATGACCCATCGTTGTTGATCATCGTGGGTCAAATGCGATGTTATGGGGGACAATGAAAATTGGGAGCAGAGGTGCACTGACAACGTTAGACTGTCCTTATATAGCAGCCTCTCGTGTCCTGCGCAGCATCACTGCTCTTCGACAGACACAGCCCTGGTTTAAGAGATTAACATCTGCAGCACCACTCAAACGACGAGATCTTGCCTTTGGCTAGTTTCGATAGAATAGGCAGGATAGGCAATCTGACGGGCAAAGACGCGATTCGCAATCGCGCGGCTAAATCGAACGGCACAAATTTTCATGGAGACTCTCTTCCGCATCGGTCTTTCCTAAAGATAGATGGCCGCCACAATGCACCTCTGTGAGCAGAGGTAGATGCTGTCGAGCGAGAGCTAAAGGCGAGGGTGTGCTCTTGGCTATTTCTACAGCGCAGCACGCCTGCTTCTCTCCCCCTTTTTGCAACGCCCTTCTGGAGAGACGTCCGAGATCAAGGAACCTTGGACCTAACCGGGGATCATTGCTGTGTCTTGCTGGGTTGGAAAATCGGCGCCACGTGGTTTCGGAGTCGATGCAGCTACCTGACGGTGGCTCAGGAACAATGGCAGCAGCATAAAAAGATATGACGTTATTCCAGCAGAGTGCCCGGTTCCACCTGTGATACAGGGGCTTTGGTATGCTGATGGGCACAAGAAGTCCGCTGTTCCCTTCCCGACCTCTGTCGGAGCGTTTCCTCCTCCAAGCAGAGGAGAGCTTTGGGAGCACGGACAAAAGTAAAAGCTAGGTGGTACGAAACACGACATCGAGGGCCTTTGGAGTCAGATCGAGGGGAAAGCAAGGTGTATTGCAGAAAGTTGAAGTGCTCCGACGCAGGGATTTTCTTTCCTACCAAAGTACATCGAGCCATACAAGCGCATGGAGCCTGATCGTGGGGTGATGTGGGTAGATGCCCTGGACGGAGTAGTAGTAATAGTAATGAAGAAAGAAGTTCGGGTGATTACAGTGCTCACACTCCGGGAAACCGTCGACGACATTGTTATATCTGTCCCAGACAGTTGAATTTAGCTTGCATGCATCGACAACATCCAATCTTAAAATGCTCGGCCTTGCTCTTGTATTTTATTTTCGGACGGCGCCTTCCCGCCTAAGAAAAAAAAGGACTTGTCAAACCGATGTGTCTGCTCTTTGTATGTGTGACCCCTCTTCTACTACCGCATTTGTTCTCAGCTCTCCACCTCCTAGACAACCCCCTATAGGTCGGTCTCTGCTTCGAAAAAAAAGGATCAGAACAGAAGAGACGCAGGTCGCCTCTCTTGTGATCCACAAAGCCCGTCCCTCACGCCTCGACAACGACAAAGTCCGGCTGTGTCGCACGAACGAACGACCAGTCGACGCCGAACGCCTAGAGCTTGAAGAAAGAGCAAGGCGATCCCGCCGAACGAATTCTCAAATTTGTCGCATAGACGTTCTGTCCCCGGTCGTCCCATCTCCGAAGCCCTGTCGGCGCGACCGTCCGTTCGTTGTTGCTTTGTCGATAAAAACTGCTCCTATCTTCGTCCCGCGAGAACGAGCAAGCACCCATCCGCTCCCATTACCAGTGGACTTTCTGCCACAAAGCGATATTTGGCATCCATCACCAGCGATATCCCCTGCACCATCCGCTAGCGACCAAAGGCATCATCGAGTAGGACCTCTGCGACACAGGGTTCAGCTTTACAGATGCTCACCGCTGCCGCCTTCGCCGTTGTGACGGCCTTGGCCTCGTCCTCATGGGCGCAGAGCGTGGCGCCGTCGATGAGCAAGGATGGGGCCTCCGGCGTATCGGGGATCCTCAGCCCTTCTTATGCAGGCATGGGCATAGAGCCGTCGAATCTGTTTTCATTCACGGGAACCAGCTCGAGCGGCAATGCATTTACCAATCAGCTCCTGACGAATCTCGGCCAGATGACGGGTATCCCGCCCCATATTCGCGTAGGAGGCAATTCGGCGGACCAGATGAAGTTCGACCAAGACTACAGCGGCTTCAATTTGGAGAACAATCCTAACCCCACAGGCCAGGGCTATGGCTATCAAACAGATCACTTCATCTTTGGGCCCAACTACTTTACCGCTCTCGACACACTGCCCAAGAGCACGCCTGTGACTGTCGGTATCAACATGGCCTACACCGGTAGCGACTATCTCCAGGAGGTCGTCAACCAGGCCGCAGCGGCCATGAACATGTCCAACGTCAACGTCGTCGGCCTTGAGATGGGCAACGAGCCCGACCTTTACAAGCAGCTCGGCTTTCGCTCGAGCGATTGGAGCACGACAGATTATGGAAACGAGTGGTATGAGCGGGTGCAGGCAGTGTACAATGCGACGCTCAAACAACACAATATCGGCACCGCCTTCTGGGAGGCACCCTGCACGGCGACGACGGCGGTCCACAACGACTACCGCATCTCCAACATGGTCAACACTGCCGTCGCCTCGGGCTCAGGAGTCTGGCTCGCTGGATGGAGCCAGCACGACTACTACTACTACGTCAACGTGAGCAACTATCAGCTCACCCTCGAATTGCTCCAGAACCTCGGCACGACTGAGAGCCAATTCGACGAATGGGCCAAGCAGGCGCAGCAGGCGAAGGTCACGGGCAAGCCCTACTACCTGCGCGAGATGGGGAGTGTCGGTCCCGAAGGCATCGAGGGCATCAGCGACACGTTTGGCAACACGCTCTGGACTTTTAACTTTTGTGAGTAACATCTCTGCGCATGTCTGCGGTCCTATGTGTTTCCAGCGTGCTGAGACGAAAACGCCCATCCTCCAGTCCTGTATGCTGCGACGGTCAACGTGGCATCCGTGCAGATGCACATGACGGACAATTCCTATTCTGCACCCTGGGAGCCAAACGAAAGCACCAACAGCGATGGCTCGAAGCGTGCTCCCTTTGTGCGATCCAGCTACGCGGCCTACGCGGCCATCAACCAGGTCATTGGCGCAAAGTGCGCGACGTCTGTCGCCCCGCTGACGGTCAACAACCCGCCTAGCGGCTACAGCAACTACATGCGCGCCTACTCGATCTACGATGGCGACAGCTTGTCGGGCGTGGCGCTGTTCAACACAAAGGTGGTGCGCCAGAGCGACGGCGGTGCCAGCACGCAAAACTTCCAGCTGAGCCTGCCCGGCGCGGCGGGCAAGACGGTGTACATCTCCACGCTCAACGCAGACTATGCCGACAGCACCCAGGGCACTACCTGGAACGGCGTCAGCTACGAGACGTCGGATGGCAAGCCGGCCACGACGGACTCGGCAGACCACACGGCCACTGTTGGCAGCGACGGGTCCGTCTCAATTCCTGTGCGCGACAGCCAGGCCGTCGTCGTCAACATTGGTTCCAAGCTGGGCACGACAAACAACAAGGTGGACTCCAAGGCTTGCAATACTCTGGCCTCCACGACAGCCGAGGGCGGAGCCTCGTCGACGACGGGCAGCAAGGGTACCGCACCCACATTCAAGTCCACGTCTGGCTTCGCCTCCAATCTCGCCCTGCCCCTGGGCGCCATCATCGGCATTGCCGCGGGCGGCGGGGCGGCCGTGCTTATCGTACTGGCCTTCTGCATCTGGTGCTGCGTACGCAGGCGTAGGAGAAGAATGGGTGCTGCCTACGTCGCCAAGGCCAATGGCAATGGCTACGGCAGAGGAGGTGCCCCAGGTGACAGCAAGGCGCGCTACGAAAGCGTCGACACGCACGACCCAGCCGGGGCTGGCGGTGACATTTGGATGAGACCCATGGATCGCAATGGCCGACCCGTGTACGATAACGCAGCCATCTTCCGCGACAGCGGCAAACGTGCCAGCGCAGCACCAGTGGGTGCAGGTGCGGCACGCGGCCAGAGCACAAGGCAGCAGGCCCGAAATTCACAGCCGCCCCCGCCCCGAAGTCGGTCACAGCCGAGGACTTCTGTCCGGCAGTCGGTGGCTGCTGACGGCGCCTACCCGCCGATGCCGCCACTGCCCGTTCCCCCCGCAATGCCGGCCGCAGAGCACAACGTCCAAGGCTCGCCCCGGGGGCCGTTCCGGGGCATGGGTGTGCCTGGCCAGCAAATTGATCCGCAGGGCTACTACTACGACGAACCTTCGTACGGCACGCCCAAGAGCGGCAGCTTCCCCGCTTCGCAGCGACACTCGTACGAAGTGGGGACCGGCTACGCCCTGTCGAGCTCGGACAGCCACGGCAGCGACGCATTCCAGCAGCAGCCCTTTGCCGGCCAGCACCCTCGATACGACAGCACAAACTCGAGCCTGAACTCCAAGCAACAGTACTAGAAACATCGACATCATCTACGAAACGGACTATTTTTCCCCACGCCTCCTTTATACACCTCTCTGTTTGTCTCATTCATCGGCCTCTTAGGCCCTCTCTTCCTGCTTTTGTACAACTTGTAGTACCCTTTGTCTGTCTTTCTCATTCTCCTTGCTTTGCTCGCCACACGCTTTGATAGGAACACTTGCTCGTTTTATCTACCCTCTTCCTCAATGCAATTGATTCTACATTGATTACTTGCTGTTCGACACCGGCTTGGCCGGGCTCACGGGCGATGACGCGGACATGGCCCTGGAGCGCTTGGCCATGAGCTTGTTTGGGTCGGCGCCCCTGCTGATGGCGCGCTCGATGCGTGCATCGAGCAACTCGTCGTGCTTGCTCGTGTTGCGCTCGAACCGCCTCTGTTCCTCCTCGTGGAAGTGCTGCAGGCCGACGGCTGCGGGCGGCCTCCTTGTGTCACTCAGCAGGAATGTGTAGAGAGAGATTCCGAACAAAGTGGCGGGGATGTTGGTCAGAGCGGCCAGGGCGCTGTATTTTGGCGGGAAGCACTCGGACGTCTTCCAGATGACGCCACAGGCGAAGCGGGCACCCAAGTCCCTGGCCGTGTTGGTCACGATGGTGCCCGTGGAGAAGCCCCAGACGGCGACGGCAAAGGCCAGGCCGATGGTGTACGGCGCCGAGACGGGGTTGACAAAGATGTTCTGCGAATCGAGCTGAGACCAAATGACCATGGCGATAAACTAGCGCAGCGGTGGATGGCGCGAGGTCAGTGCACTGCATTCCTATCGCACAGATGCCACCAAGGCTAGCGTGACTCACCATGTCGGCGAAGAACTCAGTTGCGAAAACCTGGCTCAGTGGTCGGCCCGGGTTCGGGAAGATGGCGATGATGCCGGCGGGGCCTTCTGGAGTGAAGATCTGGGCACGCTTGCCTCCAGCGATGAGTGCGGCACTGAAGGCGTCCATCTCGGCTTTGTACATGGCGTACACCATCAGGGCAGCGATAAAGCCACCGATGAGCTGCGCGAGTATGTAGAAGGGTGCCTTTCGGACCGGGAAACCCTTGAAGATGACCTGGGCAATTGTGATCTGCGTTGCGAATCGATCTGTCAGCCATGTTGCATCAAGCGCTTGCAAAACACAACTACTCACAGCAGGGTGGAAGTGGCCGCCAGAAGTGCTGGCGGCAACGACAATGGCAAACGTGATGCCGAGGGCGTAGGCAAATCCAATCATGGTCAGATTTCCCTGAGGATTGCCAGCAACCGTCGTAAGAAGTAGGGTAGCCGTGGCCGTCTCGCCGGCAATGCAGTAGAACCAGACTGCAACGGCGTAATTCTCAATTTTGTGTGTCTGCCATCTGCTCGGCCATGGCTTGCTCACCTCCCACAGCCTCGGCAAAGAGAGCACCGATCCAGTCGGGGCGATTCTGCTCCCACATATGACGGAGCTTGCTGTCGGCCAGACCGGAAGAGGGGACGACCTGGCGCTGGACATCGTTGCGACCCTCGGCAATCTCGGTCGCACCAAGCTCTGTAGGTGACGACAGCACGGCATTAGACAATGACAGACGACAGCTTGAGTCCAGGCAATGCTCTCACCAAGCTCGCCGGGGGTACGGTGGCGGCGCTGGAATTGATGGTGGTTCTGAGGCTCCTTCACATCGTCTGCGTCGTCGACACGGCCACCATCGTGGCTTTTGAGCTCGTCCGCGGTCAGGTAGGTAGGCATCGTTGGAGGTTCAAGAGAAAAGGAGATGCTAGGAAGGGGGATTATGGTGCCTGAGGGGGGATTGTGCGCTCTCTCCCCTTGATTTTAAGGTCGAGCTTTTGTTCTTCAAGCGTCAAGTGCTCAAGTAATCTTTACTTCCCCGCCCGGCCGCACCCCCGCCTCCCCGCGGTCCCCGCACTGGGGTGCCTGCGTCCTGCAGCCACACTCTGGGGGCAGCGAACAGGCCCGCTGCCTACGACGTAAGAACCTCGATTTTATCAAACCCCGCACTACTGGCGCCCCACCGGCGATGTTTATCCGTCAAGCTCTTCTATCGTCGACTTTTTCTATTCTTTTGCCAGGAGAAGATAAATTCTGGCTTTGTTGAACAAAACGTACGAGAACAACCCAAAAAAGGCAGCCTAGAGAACAAGATACTACTACTAGTGAACACAGCGTGTGGGGTAACAAAAAGAAAAGACTCAGATGCTTCTTCTGGGCTGTGCAGAGTAAGGAAAGGGAGAGCGCGGTAGCCCAAAGCCCTATTGGCGAAAGCACCGCTTGCGGCTTCTTTTATGTCTCCGAGCCGCCCACCGTCCCCCGGCAGGCCCTTTTGGTACTCAGCCATCCAATCAGCCACAGAGAGCGTGTAGTGCAGGCAGCATCGCCGCGGAGAAATAGGGGAAAAAAGGCGTGCGGAGTAACAAAGGAGTTGCCGAAACAAAAAATAAAAAAGGATGAAAAGAAAAGAGAGAAGAGGAACTGCAGCACCCAGGATTCCCGCGTGGTCCCCCACCGCAGTACTGACTAGGCGATACCGTGCTTAACTTCGCAGATCGGACGGGATGCGGTGAGCTTCAATCTGGCAAAATACACATTGCGGAATTGAGCACTCGATCATGCTCCAACATAGCCCTGTAGGCAGGCCACGTTGACCTGGAAGAACTTGCCAAATTGCAGCAAAGCGAATGGCAGCGTCCTTCTGTAGAGGTATCTGGCAACGCGAGGCATCCACTGACTGCGTCGTATGTCTCTCATTTCCTCAGATTGACCTAGGATTGAAGGAGCCTGTACTGTCGACTCACCCAAGACGTGGCTGGCGGCCCAGTGCACGTCGCGCCCATCTAGGCTTGGCTCAGAGACAAGAATGCCCAGGCTTGCCGGTCTAACGCACATGTTGCACCTCGTGATGCCTTCGTGGGTGCCGCGCCTTGTCCGGGTCAGATCGTTTCGAGGTCGAAACAGATAGCGAGCGACGGCTCGAGGGTTCAATCAGGTCTCGGCACGACCTGTTCCACTCTAATCCGCCCTCATTGGCTCTGGGGCAGCGGATCTCAGAGCAGCAAGTGCTGCAAGATCCATGGCGAGCACCCCTGTTAACGCTTTCACAGTCACTTTGCGGGTCATTGAGGAGTCCAGGATCCTAAACAAAAGTGACACCATGCCTGTCCAGGATGCGTTGAGCCTGTGCAGAGGCGCCAAGGGATCCCCGCAAAGAGGGGCAGTCGACAGCCTCTGCTTGTTTCAATTGGTCGTCTTAGTGGAGGGAAATCCCACGCTAGCACAGAACAGATTGAGTCATGACTGATTAATTACGTCCAATGAAAGTAGCACTTCTTCCAGAGCACGGGTGGACAGACCCGCTATATTGATCGTTTAGCTCATTAGCGCCGCCAGTCGCGATGAAACCACCCTCCGAGCATCTATTTGCTAAGGGTGGCATAGAATTCGAACCTTCTCTTGCCGCCGTAAAGTGTTCCATAGCGCCAATGTGTGCCCCAGAGTTTCCTTTTCTTCCGCTGGCGCTGCAGCTCTTGCAGCCCAGAGATCTACCGATTGATCGACCGTGCCATAATGGACTTCCCCGCTCTCAGCACAATGCGAGTAGCGGGCTGTTGAAACAGATGCCGTGCATGGCCCAAGGCTTGGTCTCACCTCACTCTCTCACCGTGAGGGGTTTCCTGACAGCCTAGTGGTGCAAGCAACGCCTATAAAACACCGCTGCCGACGTCTCGCCCCCCTCTCACAATCGTTTCGTTGCTCCCCAAATCCCCCTTCGATCTTCACAGTCCTTCCACATTCTTTTTTTCTCCCTCCCAACAATGCGCTTCCTTGTGCAGCTCCTCGCCGTGCCCTTTGTGGTGCAGGCCGCGGTCGCCGCCTCGACTAACGGCATGGCCCGCAAGCGTCTCTTGGGCCCTCCCCCGAACCCCAACTACCCCGACCCTAACAAGGACGCCTTCTACCGTATCCCCGCCGACGTCGCCGCTCACCCGGCGGGCTCGGTGCTCAGCAGCAGGGAGGTGCCCGTGAGCCTCAACTCGAAGAACCTCGACAAGGCCTACCAGGTTCTCTACCGCTCCAACACCAACAAGGACCAGGCCGATGCTACCGTGGCGACCATCTTCACGCCCAAGGTGCCTGCTGCCAAGCCGGGCCTCCTCTCGTACCAGGTCTTTGAGGACTCTGCCACGCTTGACTGTGCACCCAGCTGGGCCTTCATTAACAACACTGGCTCGGCCAACACGGTGCCCGTCGCCTTCGACACGCCCTTCTACCTCGACTGGGCCCTCGGTGCCGGTCTCTACGTCGTCGCCCCCGACCACGAGGGATCGCAGGCGGCCTTCATCGTCGGCAAGCAGGAGGGCCAAGCCGTGCTCGACGGCATCCGTGCGGCCCGCACCTTCATCAAGCTCTCCAACGACGTCCCCGTCGCCCTCTCGGGCTACAGTGGTGGTGCCCACGCCACCGCCTGGGCCCAGAACCTGCGTGACAGCTACGCACCCGACGTCAACATCATCGGCGCCGTCCACGGTGGCACGCCCGTCGACCTCCGCAACACGTTCAACTACCTCAACGGCGGCCTGTTCTCTGGCTTCGCCGCCGATGGCCTCGTCGGCGCCTCCAACGCCTACCCGGAGATCAACGACTACCTGCAGAAGATTGCGACGGACAAGGGCAAGTCGGACCTCGCCATGCTCCACAAGGACAACACGTGCCTGATTCAGATCGTCACCGCGCTTCCCTTCGTCGACTTTTACAAGGAGGTGACGATCCAGAACCCTCTGGACCAGTCGCCCGCCAAGGAGGTCCTCGCCGCCGAGTCGCTGCTGAGCAACGTCAGCACCAAGGCCATCGCCGTGCCAACGTACCCACAGATGCAGTTCCACGGCTCTGGCGACGAGATTATCCCTCCCTCGGACCACCAGGTGTTTGTTGACCAGCAGTGCGCCAAGGGTGCCAACATCCAGTACAACGTTCTGCCCATCGCCGAGCACATCAGTGCCGAGGCTGCCGCCATCCCCGGCACGATCCAGTTCCTCGGCCAGATCTTCAACGGCACCACGCCGCAGGTCAAGTGCGGCCAGCCCGGCTCGACTGCATCGATGCCCAGCCCGCACAGTGTCGAGGCCGAGCAGATCATGGGCACGGCGCAGGCCAACAAGCTGCGCAGCCTCAACGGCAAGAAGTCGCCCTTCGGCCCTCGCATCATCAGCTTCTGAGCGATTCTCGACCTTCCCCTGCTCCCCCCTGCTAAAAGAATCACCTTCCTTCCTCCTGCCATATCCCTCGTGATCACATCAGTGCAAGCTGTCGCCTAATATATCTCCTTTGTTGCTGATGGTCTTTGCCTAGGTTAAAAAAATGCAATCCTGTGCCAAGCAGCCCAAATGTCACCGTAAACCTTGGTTTTCAGCAGGAGGCTGGCTGGCTGTCGGTCATCCTTGCATGTGGGAAAAAAGACACTAGGGAATTTTAATCTACCTCCGCGGCAGGACAGAGTGGGCAATCTTTTGAGTCTCTCAGTCACACGCATCGAGCGAGTAGATGGAAGCCGAGACGCGCTGGTGGGCATGCCCATGATGCAGCCGAGCAGCAGTAGCAGCATCAGCATCAGCAGCGGTGGCGGCGGCGCGCCACGAGAGCCGCAGCTGGAAAAGAGGAAGAAGAAGCGGAGACGGCGAGGGCCCCGCCCGCAGGTGTGCGCCAACTGCCGGAGGCTCAAGCTAAAGTGCGACCGCGCACGGCCATGCCGACACTGCGAGCGGCGCGAGATCCAGTGCATCTACCGCCTCGAGGCAGAGGAAGCTGCCGAGGAGGAAGACGAGGGTGAGGATGAGGAGGGAGTAGCGGGCGAAGACGACGCGCCAGATGCTCAGTCGCAGCAGGCTGCGTCGGGCCTCGTGGCCGCCCATGCAGGAGAGCAACGTCACCCTCTGGGAGGCTCTGCAAGCAATGGATCGCCGAGCCAGAGATCGGCATCGGACAGCAGCAGCAGCAGCACCAGTACTAGCTCACATTTACTCAAGAGGCCGACGGCACAGTACAGCCGCGACACCTGGTTCGACCATCTACTTGACTTTTTTGGGCCCAGCCGGAGCGCAAGCCATCGCACAGTGGCCTACCTCGTCGACCAGTCAATGTCATGGGCGTCGAGCAACCACTGGTTCGAGATGATCTACCTGCCTGGCTTGAAGCGCGACATCCAGCTCGAGCGCAACCGCTCGCGTGTCAACCCTGCCCTGGCCTTTGCACTGACGGCCGTGGCCCTGCGGGAGCGGACTGCGTGGCAGCAGGGCAGGCGGCCCTACGGTATCGGCCCGGGCCATACCTTGATCGCCGACGAGATGCTGCCTGCCGCTCAGAGCCCGTACGACGTGTCGGAGCGCATCAAAGTGGCCGCTCAGGCCTACCTCGAGCAGTCGATTGTGTGCATGCAGGGCGCAGCCGAGGCTGGTGGGGCTATCTCCATCGTCCAGTCAGCTCAGGCGGCGCTACTGCTCATGCTCCTCGAGACCGAGGTGTCGCCCGGCTGCATGTACTACCTCGGCCTTGCCTCGTCGCTCGTCCTCCGGTCGCCTCACGCCCAGGCCACCCTGGATCACGAGGCGGCAACGACGACGGGCAACCGGTTCCAGGACAGCCCGATGCAGCGGCCCATGTGCGACGGCACCGTTGCCAGGAGCTCGACGCAGGTTGAGGAGGTGGCTAGGCTCCGTCTGCTGCCCGTCTGGTGGGGCTCGAGGATCGGCATGGCCTACTTCAACGTCGAGATTGCCAACTCCATCTACCGGCCCACCGACATGGACAGCGCCTACGTGTTTGGGCCCTGGCCCGAGGAGCATTCCTCTGTGTGCGTATTCGTGTTGTCTCTTTCCCCTTTTGCTACCGCTGATCGGATGGCTTGACTTTTCGATGCGCAGGACGGAAAAGGGCGAAAACGACTTTGCCGACTCTGTGCGCGCCCGCATCCTTGGGCTCAATGTCATGGCGACGAACCTGCAATCGCGATTCTTGCCCTACGAACTTGACTACAGCCAGCCGACGGAGGCGCTGGCCAAGGTGCTGAAGTGTGTCGACGATGATGAGTTCATCTTCAGCATGCTCCTCGAGGCCCTCGACTGGGAGGCCCAGACGTTCTTTACCTTTATGGTCCTCCGCTTCTGCACCAGCATCTGCCATCTCCACGGCATGCTCATCCGCCGCCTGGGCTTTGCCCACTCGGACGCACTCCGGCCGCGGATCTGCGCACGATTGCGAGGCGAGCAGCCGGCCAGCGACGACGGGCAGCTGGGGGGCAGCAACATCACCTTCCAGTCGCCTATCCTGAGCACCTGGCCCGACGTGCTGCGGCGCTACATGAAGGAGATGGACGAGGACTACGCCCAGGCGGTGGCCAGGCACCAGCATAGTCCCGAGCACTTTTACGGGAGCGCATCACCACCTTCATTGCCCCAGCAGGCCACGCCGCATTCCTCATCACTCCGTCTGACCAAGTTTCAGCTCGATGTGCTCAAGCTCTATGTCGCTGCGACCATCCATCTGCGCAACGGCGTCATGGAAGCGCTCAAGCTCGCCGGCCGCAGCGAGAACGACATTGAGGACGAGGTGCTCGTCGTCCGGCTCAAGGACGCCATGGACGATCTCAGCAGGCGCATCAGACGGCACCAGGATGCCTTCAACGAGGGCGTGTGACATTTCAAACCCTCGGAAGGGAGACGTGCAGATGAAGAAACCACTGCAGGAGCACACGAGACGCGGGAAGAAACAAGAAAGTAGAAGAAGAAGAGAAAGAGGGGATATCGTAGGCACACCGTCGAGCGGAGGGCCACCTTTACTTGGACTTGTTCACGCCAGCGACGATCGTCTGCTTCTGCTTCTTGAGCTGCTTGATCGTGTCGATGGACACGTTGAGGTTCCTCGCCGCCACCTCGGGCGGGTTGAGGGCCAGCCACTGGGTGAGGCTGAAGTCGTTGAAGCGCACCTGGCTGCCGAAGCCAGCGCCACGGAAGATCTCGAGGAACTCCAGGGGCTCGTCGCCGACATTTTGGATGTAGTGGCCGTAGCTGACGGGCACATCCAGTCAGTCTGAATGAAAAGGCAAGACTCGAAAGGCAAGACTCACTTGGTGGGGAAGACCCAGGTGTCGCCGGCCTGGAGATCGAAGGTGCGCGCGGTGGCACCGCCAGCAAAGGCCGTGGCGCGGCCCTTTCCCTTGACGATGTAGCCCCACTCGGCCTCCTGTTGTATAAGTAATTGCATGAGCATTTGTTCTTTTGAGATTTGATAAAATAGCAACAAACCTTGTGCCAGTGGAGCTCGCGGAGCGCGCCAGGCTCGACGTGGACGAGGGCCGAGGCGAGCGTCTTGCTGGCGGGGAAGTCGCGGTAGTCGGTGATCTTGGTCCAGCCACCGCCGCCGGGAGCCGGCGTGGGGTCCTTCTTGCTCAGCGCGTAGTGGTACGGCGTGTCGACCTCGCCGCCCGGGTTCGACGAGACGGCTTGCTTGGCCTCGTCGAGCGACGGCCAGCTCGTGGCGGGGACAATGTAGGGGTCCGAGGCAGGGACATTGTTGAAGGCCGAGGCATCCTGGAAGCCAAAGTTGGCCGCGAGCACGTCGCGGGGCGTGTGGGCGATCCAGTCGTCGACCATGAACGTGGTGCCGGCTGGTGAAAGGGACGGTGGAGGAAATTTGGAAGGTCAGACTTGCTTGGGGCCAGCTGGCTCTGAGAAGCACCACTCACATGCATCAAAGTTGCCGTCGTCAAAGACGAGGAGGTACTCGGCACCCTCTGGGCCGGCTTGGAGCGAGTGGGGCACGCCCTGGGGAAAGGACCAGAGGTCGCCCTCTTGCACGTCGGCCACGTAGTTGCGGTCGTCCTCGTCGTTGCCCGTGATCCTGACGGTGCCCTTGAGCACAAAGGCCCACTCGGCCACGCGGTGCCAGTGCAGCTCACGGTAGGCGTAGGGAGCCAGGCGCTGCTCGGCGGCTGCGACGAGGGTGCTCGTCGGCAGGTCCGTGACGACCTGCTCGCGCACCCAGCCTCCCTTGAGCAGGCGTGTCTTGCTCAGCGAAAAAGACCACTTCAGGTTCGGGATTACGCCGTTGTCCGTCGGCGGCACCGACAGGTAGTCTGCATTCTGCCGGTCGATGGCCTTGTTGGACTCGTGGAGGAACGTGGCGCCCTTGGGACCGCGGATCGGCTGCGGGTTGTCCGTCCGGTTGATGGCGCCGTTGTCGACGTCGTCCCTGCGCTGCAGCTGGGGTACTTCGTCGGCAAAGGGCCGGATGTGGCGCGTGACGCGGTTGTGCAGAGGGCTGCGTCCAACGTCGCCGGGCAGCTCCACCTCGACCTCGCGCTCGACGACCTGGCTGCGGCGGGCGTAGGGCGCAGACGACAAGGGCACGATGCGACCAAACGAGGGCGCGGCCAGGAGCGAAAAGACACATAGCGACAGAACGGAGATCCTCATGCTGGGATCGGGAAGAGGGAAAACAAAAGGGGGACTACAAGAAGGAGGGAGGGGGGAGGGATATGGGAGATCGCCGTCATGTTTCGTCTATCGCTATATAGCGCTTCTCCCACCCCTCTTTCTGACCATGGCGAATTCCCGCGAACATAGAAGGCAAGCGTCTCAACGAGCGACAGAAGCAGCGCGGATGGCGTGCTCCCGCAGGCAACGGTGGACAGCTCCCATCTGATTCACTACCGCACCCGCACGCCAGGCCCGTAAACGTTCTTTGCTCTGCTGCTCTCGCTCGTGGGCCCTTTTCATTAGACGGTGAGCCATTTATGCTCGCTCCTTTCGATGACGAGCTCAGGGGAGACTAATCGAGCCCTGTCAGAAGCTGCCTGAGTGCATGACTGGCCATGCCCGTGCCCGCAAAGAGGCTAGGCTAGCTCAACGTGGGCCTAAGCGTGGGCTTGGCACCAAGCTTAAATTATCTTTGCTGTTCGCTTTGGCAGAAGCACTGCTAGTTAGGGTAAGTAGTGGCTAGGGTAGCATTGGCAGTAGCCCCGCCTGTCAAACTAGCCTGCTTCTATTTCCTCTGTCGTCCAAATTCCGAGAACACTAGAGCAAGGTTCTAGCGCGATTGACGTGATCGCAGCCCGATGACACCATCCTGGCCCAATCTCGCTCCACCGGTTGGTGGCGGCCTCCGGCCATCTGATTGCTATAAGACAAGAGTCCGAAAGGGTAAGTCAGCCCGATTCTCAGTACTTCTTGGATCACTTGTCAGTGATCCAGCAGAGGCGTCTCTAAGGATATCATTAGGCCGTGGGATGTCTCTATGAATAAAAAAAAATATGCGTACAAATGGAATGCTGTGCTGTTTGAACTAGGAAACAAGGTGATTGAGACGACTGCCAAGCTCCAGCTCGAGCCTGAGGCGGCCCTTGTCGGTCTTGTGCAGTGCGTCATTCTCGAGGTGCAGCGTGTCTGTATTCGTCCAGTCGTCTTCTGGCTCGTCGTGATAGACTTCAGAGGCACCCT
This sequence comes from Acaromyces ingoldii, assembly GCF_003144295.1. Classification (NCBI taxonomy): domain Eukaryota; kingdom Fungi; phylum Basidiomycota; class Exobasidiomycetes; order Exobasidiales; family Cryptobasidiaceae; genus Acaromyces; species Acaromyces ingoldii. Next base: position 182,850 of record NW_020290248.1, read on the forward strand.
TGACGTTGGCCAAGACGGCCTGCCAGAAGTGATCGCGGAGAAGGGCGTCGAGAGGCCTCTCGCTCGATCCCAGCTCGACGTGGTCCAGATCGAGGCGCTCGCCGTGCATGCGGCCAAAGGGGCTGAAGTCGTAGATGGTGTATCCGCGGTCTACGTCGATGGCAAAAAAATGAGCAGCAAAATGGTCGTGCACGTCGGAGCGAAGGAGGAAGCCGTTTTGGATCGAATCGATCTTGGCATCGGCGACGTGGCGACCCGTGTCCTCAACAAGGCGGCCAAAGCCACACGTGCGCCACTGGAGGGAAGCACTTTGCATTAGCAGAAAGCATTGAGAAGGCCTGTCATTTGCTCACGCGATCGAGGTGCGCCCTCGGAAAGATGTGTGCGGCTTGCAATCCTTTCCATTGCCCGCGGAAAGGCCGGTCTCCGGTGATCAGACACCTCCGGTCCCTCTCACGAATGCGGTCGGTGAACGTGGAACTCCTCAAGCTTGATGATGACGAGTTCAAGCTAAGCGTGCGAGGATAATAACGATGAGGCGTCGTCAAGTGGTCGACTGGCTGCCAGGTACCGTCGGTGAGCACGTCAAAGGTGCCAGTGGGCATTGCTTCGTCGGCCGCTTCGTTCCCGGCCGGGCCAACCACGCTTCGCTCCTGGACGCTGCCAGGCTCACGTCGCTCCACGAGGCTCCACGCGACCGGCTTTCCCTCCATTTCAAAGTGCCAGCAGTACTCGAGCATTTCCCGAAAGCCTCTCTTGGACATGTCTCCGTGTTGCCAGAGGCCTGTGACGGAGAAGCATCTCCCTCAGCCCTCATCCACTTCGCTTCTGTGCTAGCAGCAGATACTCACCGCCGATTTCCTCTCCTTTTGAGAAGACGAAGATGTTGCGGAATGGCTGCGTCTCTGTCGCCCCCGCCATCTTGCAGCTCGTGGACTCGATCTAGCTGAGTTGATAGGAAAGCAACAGTCGACGAGAGCGCGGCGCACGGCTCTGGGCGGACGTGAGCAAGCACCGATGTTGAAGCCACATGGCGTGACCTCCATAATATAGAGGGGTCAGCTTTGTATTTAGCTCACGACTCGGAAAAACGGCTACAAGAGAAGAGTCCGAGAGGGAAAGTCGCCCGATTCTCCGTATTTCTTCAAAAAGTGCCCTGCAGCGACGGGAGCGAGATCTCGTCACCTCTTCTACCCATTTGTCTATCTCTACATTTTGTGCCCTCAATAAAGGAAATGTGGATTGTCCTGGAGATAGATGCTCGTCCAAGCTTCGATGTTTTTCTCTCGTCAGAAAGAAGAGCTTTATGTTACATGGTCTGTGCTTGTCCAGGGATGATTGTCTCCATCTCTGCGTCCTCGCCCGCCGTGGACGAGAATCCTTGCAGTCTGTCCGAAATGTGCGCACTACCGCGGCCCTCGGGGTGCGAAAAGAAGCAATCAGCTATACCGATTGAGGCAAGCAATGTCAGCAATCGAGGGGCAGAGGGAGGATCTTGTAAGGAGTAAACCCACCTCTGGTGCACGCCTTGCCATAGCGGCATGGCACCTGACTCGAAGAAAACGACGACTTGACTGCGTTGCCTTCGAGGTTGCGCCCAAACGGATGGGCAAAGGTGCAGTCCTTGCGCGTACAATTGACGCCGAATCGGCAGTTTGCCTTGTCGCCCAATGCTCGCTGCAAACCTGGATGCTCGCCCCCACCTCCGTTGCTCGCTTCTGCTCCTGCTCCTGCTTCTCCGATGGCGACATCGGCGCCATTGGAGGCAGGAATGTGTTGATTAGAAGAGTCCTTGTGCTCGCCATTGCCGTTGCTCGAGGTAGTCAGCTTGGTAAGGGCGGGGCTGGGGCCAACTGCGCCAGTTGTCGGATCGAAGTGGACATAGGCGCAGCTCGGATTGGTGCAGTCCTGCTGGTAGCGACATGCTGACCTGTCCAGATCTTCATTCTTGATCGAGGACGGAAGCACCTGGCGGTCGAGCTTAGCCTTGACAAAAGCGACGGCGGGGCTGACGTGACTAAATTCGCAGTCGACCTTTGTGCAGCCAGACCCGAAGCGACATGCCTCCTTTCGGAGCACCAGTGGGTCACCGTTAGGATTGCCTCCTTCCTTGCGATTTGCACTTGCAGCTGCCGTGGAAGGGTGGGAGAAGCCGCAGGACGGATCGGTACACCGAGTGCCCCAGCGACAGAGCGTGGCATCTGTTGGCTTGTCAGGAAACGAGGCAGTGTCGATTGCAGGTGCAGCGACGACTGGTTCGTTGTCGGGTATCATCGGGTCGATGCGAGAAAGGAGGCTGGGCTGGTTGTAGCTTGGCGAAGCAACGGCATTCATGGGCACAAAGGCCGCCGCATACGGGTCTGGTACGCCGGCGCGGGCAAAGATGCTCGGTGGCGACGCGGTAGTCGGCTGCCGTGACTGCTGGTTGTGAACCTGGCTGATTGATCGCTGAAAGATACTGCCGCTCGCGTCCTTTGATGTGCCCAGAATCCTCATCGCCCGAGGCCGGTCGGGTGCATTGTTGGATGCAGGTGCTCCATCGAAGAGCTCGCGCCTCTCCGTTCGCCTCTCCGCACTTCGATCGGGACCCGCCGGCCCTGCTGGTTGACCATTCCACCTCGCATTGCTGTCTTCTGGTCGTTCCTCGCCAAAGAGCTCTCTTCTTCTTGGCGGTGGACCCCATCTGTCGCCACCGTCCGCTGCCCTTCCCCCGCCAGCCCTGCTGCCCCTGCCCCAGTCAGCGTTGCTTGCGATTGGCGCTCCTCTTCCTCGGGAGTCCCATCTCTCTTGCCCTTCCCGATCTGCACTTTGTAATCGAATGTTCTCTGGCGATGCTGACCTCCGTCGAGATGGCCCCGGTGCGGCTGGCGCAGGCGAGGGCGAACGCCTCCGAGGCTCAGCCTCCTCCGCCCTGCCATTAGCACGATCCTGGCCAGACAGGATGGCCTGTGCCTCCTCCCACATGCCCCCAATAAAGGCCTGCACTTCGGCGTCAGAGGCCTCGCCAACCAGCTCCTGCAGCTCGCCGCCGATCTGGGTGGCCGTCTTCTTGTTGGCGAGCATGACGAGGATGTACTCGGCCATGACCTCGTCATCCTCGTCGCTCCATCCCTTGCTGGCCAGTCCACGCTGGATGGCGCCCTGGAGCATCTTGGCCTCCTCGCTCCCGAGCGCAAAGGGAGGTAGCGGCGCCGACATTGACATAAGTGGCGTTGCTTTCGTCGTCGCCGTGACTGACGATGTCGCGTGAGGAGCGAAGAAAAAACAAACAAGTTGGAAAAAGTTGGACTTTCCAGGAAAGGTGGAGACGACGGGCGCACTGGAGCGATTTTTCCACGTGAGCGAACAGGCTAGCCTGCGTTCGAGAACATCTGACGCGCGCGCCGGGAGCAACACTGCTTCGAGATCTGACGACAACGACGACGGCGGCGACGACGACAAAGGAAAAAGTACGCGAGCGTGCACGCGAAGGCGGTACGATGCGCGAGGATGAATCGATACAGGAGCAGACGCTCGAGCTGGTAGCAAACGTCGAGGCAGCGGCCTCTGCCGAGAAGCGCGTCGCGGCATTTGCCTCGCTCCAGGCCCACCTCGAGGAGCAATTTTCCCGCAATGGCGCGGGACAGACGCTGGAACACGTCGAGGCAGACGCAGTTGCTTCGGCCATCAAGGTCATGCTCAAGAACGCCAATCAGTCTGTGTCGGCCGCTGGACTCCTGTATCTGCCGAGCTACGCACAGCTGCTCGTCACGTCGTCGCCTCCTCATCAGCTGGCGCACAACATCAGGGCGCTAATGCATGCAACGCTGCCCCTCGTCCTTGAGAGGCTGGGTGACCACAAGGACAAGATCAAGGAAGGAGCAAAAGCGGCCATTGCGGAGATGGGGTCCGCCGCATTCAATACGGGCACAGGGGCAGCGGCGACTGCGGCGGCGGGAGCGAGTAGAGCGGGGTCTTCCAGGCTCGACGGAGACTCGTCGCCCCAGGCGTACTTTGAGCGCATGATTCGCGACCACGGACTGGGAGCCAAGTCGGCCAAGGTCAAGGAGCAGGTGGGTACTTTTGCCAATTTCTAGGGCGCTTCTGATCATTCTGCTGACGAGACTGGGTGGGACATTCAGGCCATCCTCGCCCTCGTGCCCCTGCGCGAGGCCCACAAGAAGCTACCCCTCCGGCCCTTTTTGTCCTCGCTTGTCGACCTCGTGTCCCATGCCGATCCAGGCGTGCGAGATGCCGCCCGAATGACGCTCATCTCCCTCTTTTCGACGGCATCGCCCGCAGCCAAGTCGGACCTGAAGAAGGAAATGGAGAAGAAGGCCGTGAGGAAGCAGACCGCCGACGCCATCCTCCAGCACGTCCTGGCTGCAGGCACAGCCGGTGGCGAGCTGCTCGAGGCGCCAAACTCCACAGTGGTATCAGGTGAAACGCGGTCAAAATCACCAGCGTCGGACCATGCCCCACCTCGGGCCGGCGCCAGACCTGCATCGCGCGCCGGCGCGCGGATGGCACCGGCACCCACTCATGCTCCTGGTGCAGCTGCAGGCGACGACGTGCCAGCAGTGTACATTGCATCGCAGTGGGACTTGGACCGCACCTTTTCCGCCATGCTGCCGCACTTTGAGGGAAAGGAGACGGAGCACAACTGGCTCGCCCGCGAGCAGAGCGTCGTCAAGATCAGGGGCATGCTCAAGACGTCAACCCAGGACAGCTTCAGCCCCGGCCTCGTGGCGGGCGTAAAGAGCGTACAGGAGGGCATCCTCAAGACGGTGGGTTTGGTTTGTGTCTTGACTTAGGAAAGTCTGACTGACAATGACATCCTTTTTTCGTCGCTCAGCTCGCCAGCCTGCGAACTACGTTAGCGATTCATACGACGTCGCTCATCCAGGAGCTAGCTCTCGCATTGGGCGACGATCTCGACACACTCCACGATACCTTTCTCCCTGCGCTCCTTCGCATGGCTGGCTTCACCAAGCGCATCGTCGCCACGGCAGCCCAGCAGAGCGCCTCGGCCATCCTGTCGTCGGTCATGTTTCGTCACAAGTTCTTTGACCTTCTCTGGCAGGGCATGAACGAGAAGACGGTAGCTAGCCGACAGACGATGTGCGAGCATCTCTCGACGATCCTCGATGTGCACGGGAACCATCGGCGGCACGCCCTCGAGGCGCACGGCGGAGTTGAGATGCTGGACAAGATGCTGAAAAAGTCGCTGGCGGACCAGAATAAGGATGTGCGCGCAAAGGCCAGGGAGGCCTACTTCAAGGTGGCCGACATCTGGCCTCCCTTGGGCACTAAAGTGCTCGACTCGCTCGATGTGGCGACGAGAAAGCAGGTCATGGCTGCTGCCGCTGCCGCTGCGCCGGGCCCTGGTCCATCATCTGTGGCCTCGGCAGAGCCGTCCCCTATCAAGATCAGGACGACGGCAGCAGAGGCACGGGTGACTGCTCCTCGAAAGTCGGGAGCCTCTCAGGCGATTCTCGAAGCTAAAAAGGCGGCCAGCTTGCAGCTGGCCAAGGAGCGTCGGGAGCGCGAAGAGGCCGAGGCCGAAGAGGCTCGGCGTCAGGAAGAGGAAGCAGTAGCGGAGGCGGAGGCTGAGGAGGCTCGTCTACAGGAGGAGGAAGAGGCTCGTCGGCAGGAGGAAGAAGAGGCTCGTCGGCAGGAGGAGGAGGCTCGTCGGCAGAAGGAAGAGTCTCGACGAAGGCTTCCCGAGACCGAAGCGGCGACAAGAACTCCGACGGCGAGCGCATCCCACCTCCGCACCCTTTCCAACGGCATGTCACCCACCCCATCGAGCATCCCGTTGCCCACGAGCCCAAAGCAGTCGTTGGGCCATCAAGCCGGCTCAAGCTCGACTGTTTCGACGCCGAGAGTGAGGGCAGGAAGTAACAGCAGCGGGGGCAGCGGCCAGGCAACGCCAGGCAGGGGCGGTGCCCTTCCCTCGTCGCCACGATCGCGAACCTCGTCTTCGAGTACCTCGCACTCCTCTGGCCGTCCTGCGTCCCGCATTGCGAGCAGCGCAGCGTCCTCGAGTCGCTTTGCCTCCTTCGGCCAGCGGGTCAGTGAAGACTCGGCGGGGTCCAGACCACTCCCCACCTCGACGGCGACCAGCTCGTCGAATCGTGCTGGCGTGCCCTCGCATGCGGTTGCTCCACCCGCCTCAAGCGTGAGCTCAAGCTCACCACCAGGAGCGAACCGAGGTGCCGATGAGACGATTCAGCTTGGGGATACGTCTGACGTCTCCATGGACCTGCTGTCCTCATCGTCGCTCCAGGGTGGCGACTTGATGGAGGATGAATTCGCCGAGATGAAGCTCGACACGGCGGCGATGAGGAGAACCGTTCCTCGTCGCATGCCGATTGAAGAGCCACAATCACCCTCACCCTCGACTCCATTGGTACCCGCACTTGCTCCTTCCACTTCGACAACATCGACGCCGATAGCTGCTAGCAGCAGTCATACTACTCCAATGGCTACTTCGGCCAAGCGGCGGTCGGGGTTGCCCAGACCTGTCTCGATGCTCTATCCTTCTCCAGCTGCATCCTCGCCCAGCGAGCGAATAAGGCACAGCCAATCTCAATCGATCGACTTGGCAGATGGACGGGGTCACGAGGCCGCGATGTCGTCCATACCTTCTTCTTCATCCACTTCGAGTCTGACCCAGCCAGCAGCAGCAGCAGTCTCGACGCCGTATGGAGCGCGAGCCATACGGCCGGAGGCGCAGACCGGAGGCGTCCGATGGTTCCTCAATCGGGCTGCAAGACTCAGAGATGAGGGCGAGGATGGTGCAGGCCTGACCTCGCCTGTAAAGTCGCAGCCAGACTCCAACGAATGGATCCGTCAGCTCGCCACAGGAGAGGCAGGCCTGACGACATTCAAAAAGCTCGCTGCCCTGTCAAAGGAGTTTGCGCTTCCGGCTTCGGGCAAAGAGGCGGGGGAAACCAATGGCCACGGCGCTGTTCTCCAGCCTGGGCCGTTAGGAGGCAGTAATGGCCCGTCATCGTCGGCGCTGGGCCTCAGTCGAATGAGGGCGGAAAACGAGAGAGGGCCAGGCTTCCACGGTCATCAGGGAGAGGACGACGATGAGGACGATGATGCCATGCTGGGCATGGACGAGGACCGGGAAGCGGCCATTGATGCCTGGCAGGAGTCGAGGCTCTTTGAGCGCCTCTTTTCAGCCCTGTCGGCATTCCTCGAGACGCCGACCCCCCCACTTACGGGCGGAGGCGGACGGTCCAGCAGGGACGTCTACACGGCTGGCCTCGTGCTGCTGCATCGGCTTGTCGAGAATCAGTTCCCGCTCTTTGGAGCAACGGGCGCAGAGGCCGACCTCGTCTCGCTGCTGTTCCGGCTGCGGAGAGACACAAAGCGATGTCCGCAAGGTGCCTGCGAGGCCATTCTCGACAGCTGGGCCGACAAGACGGACGCCATCCTGGGCATCGGCACACTCGTTGCGTGCCTGCGCGCAGCTCTGTCTGCGGCCGCGCGCCTGCCTGCTTCGAGCCCCGAGGAAGCCGGCCGGCTGATGGGTGCGCAAGAGTCGCGCGTCGCAATCCACACTCTCGGCCTCCGCGCACTGTCCCGCGTGCTCCTCCGGCTGCCGACGGAGCTCATTGAGGAGGAGCTCCCACGCGCGCGCGATCTCGTCAAGAGCGGCCTCAACGATGCCCAGGTCACACTCCGCCAAGAGGCCGTCAAGGTCATGGTTGCGGCCAACCGCAAGGTGGGCGACCCCGCCCTGCTCTTTGGCATCCTGCAGCCCCTGGAGCGTGCGCAGGAGGATCTGTTGATGTACTATATGGCAAAGAAGTAGCTTCCCTCTCTCTCTCTTCATCTTCAATCGATTATTGCTCATGCTGTTGCAGAGCTTTCACATTTCCATTTCGGCTTTGGAAGGCAACCTCGTACAGTACTAGCTGACACTTGTCGGGCACGCTGCTCCAACGAATGCATGCGAGCACGCCCCGACGCACGCCCGCACGCAGACCGCTCGCAATCAGGAAGATGAAAAGCATTTGTTGGGTTTTTGGAGTCGTCATGAGCTAGCCGTGAGGCCAGATGCGATCCGGTATTGAGGTTTCGCTCATCATTGTGCAAGGCTGGCCTGCGTGCTTGCGTGCGTGCGTGCGTGGATGCGTGCGAGAACAAAACACACTTTCCGGCAGAGGAAAGCGTAGAGGAGGCCTTTTCCTGTAAACTCACCATGGATGCGCTCTTCGCTGCCTTTGTGGCTGGTCTCGGGACTGCATGAACGGTGACGCACTGAGTTAAAATTGGGAACAGTGTTGATTGAGCAGTGAATGGGATTAGTGGTGATGCAGAAAGTCTTTTTTGCTGCGTGTTTTGCTTGTAGATTAAAGGAAGGCCTTCTCGCCTCTCCGTGCCATCTAATGAGATAAAAGAAAAGGGGGTCAACATGGAGCTCACCCTCTATAGCCAGGTCACCGGAGAGACTCACCTCGATGACCTTCCACCCGCCCGTGATCTCATTGTCCATCTCCTCCTCGAGCCTTGTCAGCACGACGACATACCGGCAGGCATCGGCCTGGTCCTCCCTCCCCGCCTCTACTTTGCCCGTCTTTGCGTCCTTGAAGTACATGAGCTCCTGCGTGGCAAAGCTGACGACGAGAACGGGGACGTTGTTTTCGAGCATCCTCGCCTGCTGGATGTCAATGTGTTTGAGGTCCAGCAGGCGGCCGTGGGCCACCATGCCCCGCTGGATGTAAGGGTCGACGGTAGCCATGAGGACGTTGAACGTCGCCTCGCTGCACCACTGCCGGAGCAGGTGCCGCGCTGCGCCGTGGTAGGCGTCGATGATCTCGGGGATCACATACTCCCGCAGCTCGCGCTGGTAGCTGTCGAGGGTAAACGAAGGCTCCTGCATGCGGAAGACGCCAACAACGCGTGCCGTCTCGTTCTCTTCGAACCATCCACCAATCGTGTCGGTGATGGACCGGAGCCGCTCCACGACGGGATTCTCTGACTCCTCGTACTGCTCCCGGAGCTCGCCAAGCTTGCGCATCAGCGGGTTGCTCTCCTTGAACGATGACCAGGCCTGCTTGTATGCGGGCTCGGGCCTCAGGACGAGGGCTTCTCCCGCGTTGGGGTTAGCCACAAGCTGGGCTCGGACGCGTGTCGCGTAGCCCTTTGGGCGCGATGGCGGTGGAGCCGAGCCGGACGGTGATGAAGACGAAGACGACGGCGCTGATGACGACGCAGCTTCCTCTGGTGATGCGCTCGCATCGCTCGTCGTCTTGGTCCCATCCTCCTCGGCTGCTCTTCGGGCGCCTTCCTCTCCAGCAGCGGCGCCAGCCTGGGCGGCCGCCTTGATGGGGTCGTCCTCCGCCTCATCCTCCTCGACCTTGTCCTTGTTCAGCTCTTTTTCTTTTGCTTTCAGATCGGCCGCCATGATGAGGATCTCCTCGACATCGGGCGACGGCATCGGCCTGCCAATCTTTCGCAGCCGGGCCTCTCGCTTCATTCTCCGCTGTGTCGCTGCGTCGGCCGAGGCATCCGTGTAGATCCGGAGTGCAGACCCTCCATCGTCAAAGGCATCGGCGAGTGTCTTGGAAAGATCCTTGTATGCCTCGGTGTTTCTAATCGGCGCCGTGCTGTCCTGCAGCTGTCTCGCGAGCCGTGATGAGATGGCACCGAGACCCTTGATCAGCTCGCTCTCCTCCATCTGCCTGAGCGTGGCCCCCACGGCATCTCCGACCTGGCCTCCGCTCTTTCTCAGGGCGTCGGCAGCGGCCTGCAGCCGCGGGTTCTCCTTGATGCTCGACACGATCCTTGCCTTTTCGTACGCCTCGCGCATCCTCCGCATCGTCTCGCTGTCCTGCACCTTGCCCGCCTCACCCTGGAGCTGCTTCATGTTGTCCTGCATCTCCTGCGACTTGCGCAGCTCCTCCTTGAGCGTGTCGACAAATGCCTGGAAGGGCGACTTTGTCTGCTCCCGACGGGGGCTTGCGTGGAAACCGCGCACCCGCTGGTGGTACGACGGCCGGGGCTGGCAGTGACTGTGCACAAGAACCGGCGTCGTCGTCGTCGCCGCCGCCCGCAGCACCTGTTGCCGGCGGGGCACGCTACGGGCCGCCATGGCGGTGCGCGCAGCCACGGCTGTTGATGGTTTCATATCTCGCTCCTCTCTGCGATGCTCGTCGTCGTCGTCGTCGTCGTCGTCGTTGTCAGCGGCGGCGTAGTCATCCGAAAGCCTTTCCGGCGTGCAAGCACCTCGACATTTTTCGTTCTTCGCTCCGAGCTGCACGTGAATCTTTGGGACACACGTGCTGGGCCAAAATTTGGCTTCTCCACCTTCAGCCCGGCCTGTTCATTTTTGTGCTTTTTGGGTAAAATAGCTAGCTCGCTCTCTGGTGGGGGCCTGTTCCAAGCAGCGGCAAGACGCCATTCATCATCGCGCATCGCTCGGAAGTGGCACTGTTGAAAGGCTTCAGTCGTCCTTGGGCAGGAAGAGAGGACACAAGAAGAGGTAACAAAAAGTGAGGTCGAGAGGCTGTCCATGTTTCCGCTCGAGCTGGTCACCGCCCGCCAAAAGGTCAAAGCGACGGCGAGGGAAAGAAAGAGGACGGCGCGAGTACAGCGAGGGCGGCTGAGAAACATTCATCGTTGGACTGCGCACCAGGCGGCGTGAAGGGTGTTGCCGAAAAAGCCTCGTCTCTGCAAGGAAGGAGTAATTCATGTCAATTTGCTCAACCAAGGCGGTCGAGTTTTCAACGGGCTAGCGCGGAGGCCAAAGCGCTCGAGCGTATTGCTATTCGCATCGACTGGCCGTATCAAGGCCTCATCTTCAAGAACAATCAAGAACAAAGGGCCTGTGCGCTTCTGCTCCCGCTCCCGCTGAGACGTATAAGAGGCATTCTTACGAAGCGAGAAAAGACACCCTTCTTTGCCCCTCTTGGTACGCTCATGGATATCGACAACCTATACCCAAAGGTCGTCGCTGAGGACGCTGGCGGCACAGACCCATCCAGCACTAGAACAAATGGCGCTCGCAAGAGTGATGGAGGGCAGGACGACGGCGACAGAACCTCAGCTGATGCGCCTCGCCAGGCCGCCCAGACGCTGCTCCCCCTCCTGCTCACGACGCCGCCCTACATACCCAGCAGCCTCAAGTCAAAGGATGTGAACCGTCGCCACAACATCCTCAACCTCACGCCCGAAAACGCAGACGAGTACCTTGTGACGAGCTATGCCTCCCACCCAGAGGGCACATCCGCGCATGTCGTCGAGCTCCTCGGCGAGCTGCGCGCACAGGTGGAGCAGCTCCACGGCATCTATGCCGCCGGCGACTCGGACGCAGTCGTGGGCACGGCAGGCTACAAAAACGTCGGTTTTGGCGAAGTCGTCGCTGCTGTCCCCCTGGGCGACGTCAAGCAGGCGTCAGCCCCGCTCCTCACAGTCCTCCTCAAGGTCGAAGGGTCGGGCGACAAGAGCAGCAGCTTCAAGTTTGACAATCTTCTCCCTCACGGTGCAGCTACAGGGCCCTGGAAAAATCGTCTGGCCGATGTCGTCGGTACGGAGCCGTCGACTTCTCCTGGTGACAACCAGGACGAGAGGCCGGCAAGCCGGACCCGCTCCGACTCGCAGCTTACCAGCTTCTCGTCGTCGACTGCCCCTCGCTCGATCCGGACCACCAACTCATTTCAGACGGCCTTGAGCGGCGATAATTCGCCCAGTGTGACCGCCTCTGGCTTTCGCTCCGCGGAAGGATCTCGATCGCCGTCTGTGCGGCATCCGACAGCCCAAGCAGAAGCCAATGATGGCCAGCAGATCGACGCCGAATACATCACCGACCCCGCCGAGTTCTGGGGTGGCTTCGGTGATGACGACGAGGCTGACAAAGAAGACGGTCAGGAGAAGAACAAAGATGACGGAGTCGAGGGCGCAGTCGATGAAGAAGCTGCTGAAAGGGCAAAGGAAGACGCTTATTGGGCGATGTACGAGACGCAGGACGAGGAGACCCGCGACGAGCCGTACCAGTTCCAGTTTGCGCGCAGTGACCGCATAGACGACGACGCCGACCATCACAATCTCGACAAGCTTCAAGACATGCAAGAGCAGCACTGGATCGCGTCGGCGACGGCCGACGACGGTGCAGACTCGTTCATCGAGACCACGACGATCAAGCCTCGCGCTCAGCCTGCACCCTTGGTGCTCCCCGATGATGCCGAGACCTCCAATGGCGACGATTGCACGGAGGAAGGCACGGTGCGAAGCAGGGGCCCACCCTCGCCGCGGTCAGATGAGACCGATAGTGGCATCTCAGACACCGGCGACCGTGTAGGTGATACCGACGACACGACTGCGTCGAAGAGGAAGAAGCTGTCCAGCATCGGTGCAGCTATGACGATGTCGCAGAATGCGGCGGCCGCATCGATGATCGACGTAGCCACCGCAAACGCGGGCATGATGTTGGAGAATGGCCATGAGGACACGTCCAAGATTGACGATGGGCTGAGCGAGAATGATGAGCCGAAGCTAGCTCAGAAGGGCAAAGGGAGAGATGGTAACGAGCTTGGAGACATCGGCCTGTCTGGCTCTCGAACTCAACAAGACCAAGGGCCTCGACACGGGCGTGCAGGGAGCGTCAGCATGTACTCGACCAGCGGCCAATCCTATGTGAGTGGCTCTTCTCCCCCTCTGACACATCTTCCTCTAATCTTCTCTTCGCTAACTTGAACCAATACGATGCACCAGTTCGAAACGCCGGCTGACATGGACCTGAAGGACCTCGAAGACTTCTACCGGAATCGCGACCTGCAGCGCTCGCTCGAGCAGCGGGAGCGCATCCAACGAGCGTCGTATCCGGAGCTCTTTGTAGACTACAAGACAAAAGAAAACGCCATCGGGCTTCCAGGGCTCGAGATCGCAAACCAAGCGAAGAATGCGGGCGACTTGAGCACAGGTCAACAGGATCCAATCACCGCCCTGGCGTTTGCCGAACCTGCTGTCGCCGTTGCGGGGAGCCATGCGCAGAAGCAGTCGAGACGGCCCCTCGTGCCGCGACATGCCTCGATGGACACGCTGCGCAAACTCGTCGAGCAGAGCGCCACCGGCAGCGACGCAGACGCAACGCCAGAGATGCTCAGGAGGCGCCAAGCCGCCCAAGGTATCAGCGCGTCCAAGCCGTCGGAGGAGGGCAGCAAGGCCGGCAAGCACAACAACTTTCTCCATCTTGCGCCTAGCGTCATCTCCGACTCGGACGTGGGCGACGAGATGGAGACGAGAAGCATGTCGCTCAATGTCCCGCCCAGTGTCGCCGAAGAGCTGGAGGAGGAGGAAGACATTGGGATGGACGAGCAGGGACAGAAGCAAGATGAGCCAGGCGACGATGGACAGCACGACGAAGGCTACGGTTTCGACGACGGCAAGAGCGTCATTGGGAACGAAGCCGTCGATCAGGCTGATAGACCCAGTCTGCTGCGACGTAGACTGGACTCGAGGCCGAGCGAGCCCGGAAGCGCCAATGGGCTCCTGCGTGGTCAGACAGACCTCGACGAGTTCATGTTCCCCGGCCTCATCAAGCCGTCAAAGCGTCCCGCACTCGACTCTCCCCACGCAAGCGAGAGTGACCCCCTGGTCAAGGAAGTGGCCGAGAGCTTCCGGACGAACAGTCACGGTCGTATCCTTGCTGGCGACCAAGCGAGAAATGCACGCGGAGAGATCAGCTCGGTAGCTCCCAGCGACACGTTCTTGCCCGGAGCCGCGAGCGATGCTTCGATGATGCCTCTGACGGGAAGCTTGACCGGGAATTCGAGCCTGCAGCGTCGGGGCAGCGACGGCGGCTCGAGCGTCGTCCACCTCAGAGATGGCGAGTCCATCGCAGTGGGCGATCGAGCGTCCGAGATTCGATCCACTGATACGGATCTGGGCCTGGGTGACGAGGACAAGGGTGCTGCGTGGCCAACGTCGACGAGACCCACCATCAGAGCCGGGCTGCAGGAGGGTCGGTGGCCAAAGGGGGCTGGGCCTGGGCCTGGATCACTGGAGCCACCGCGCGAGCAGCAGGGGCCACGGCAGCTTCGTGCTTCGCCTAGCGCTGTCCACACGGCGCATCTGATGCAGGAGCACCTCAAGCAACAGCGCCAGCAGGCCCTGCAGGTGCAGCGCGAACGCATTCAGGCGCAACGCAACGAGAAGAAGGGTCCCAAGGAGCGTGAGGCGTCGTACGACGACAGGCTGCACGGTCAGGATCCAGATGGCATCTCTCAGTCGATCCCCACCGAGGCAGAGGGCGAAGAGGAGGAGGCGCAGAGGCGAAAGTCACACATGGCTCTAAGCCTCGCTCATGGAGAGATGAATGGCCAAGAGGACCGTGCTATGGGAAACGAAGCCGAGAGGTCGTCGGATCAGAATTGGTCAGCGGAACATACGCCAACGAGATCCTCCCAAACTAACGGCCGAGTGATTGAGGAGGACCGGGACGCAGACCAGACCAGGGAGGCAGCTGACGATGGTACAGACGTATTCGAGGGAGAGAGCAGAGCCGAGGTGGCAAGTCTTGCAGAGGATGCCGTGCGGAGGCAAGAAGACCTCGAATTGCAGGAACCCTTACCTCTCCTGGAAGGCCAAGAACCTGCCGATGCAGTTGCCGAAGGAGCAGACTTCAGAGAGATCACTCGGTCGTCTAGCAGTAGCGAGCTTACCATCGACGAGTCTAGCGCCATACTGCCAAATGAGAGCATGAGGCAGCCCGGTGAGGGCGCCTTTGACGTGAGCAACGCCCCGACGCACGCGCAAGCCGCTCGTTCACCGTCCAAGCGCGACATGCAATTGCCTTCCTTTATAGGCACTGTCGCTGAAAATCAAGACGAAGGAGAGCGCAGGAGAGAGAATGATCTTTCGGCTCTTGCTCAGCCTCAGCAGACTGCGCTCGATAGACAGGCCAAAGGCAGGCCGTCGTCACGGCAGCAGCTACAAATACCCAAGGCCCCGAATGCTCAAGTGGGAAATGCGGAGCTGGCACGCCGCCGTCGCGAGGCCATGCGAGTGCTGCAGAGCCGCAACGAGGCGGCCAAGAGCATCTTGAAGGGTGCTTACAGGCTCATGGACGAGGTCGCAATAGCGATGTCAATCGATGCGCCCGCTGGGAGTGCATCAGCCGACGCCGGCGGCTCCAGGGTGAGCGAGACGGAGTTCCTGAGGCTGGCCAGGGAGGCCTTTAGGGAGTGTCAAAACGCCGACGTGCGGTGATTTCGCCATTTGCTTCTTTTAATGTCATCTATTTCTACTGTGCTACAACTCTCACCCGCTTCACGAAGGGAGCGTAGGAGAGAAAAGCGCTACATCTATTCTGCGTCTAATTTTTTGTAGCTGTGATCGTGTTACGAGAGCTTGCCAATGGTGAGCATCAGGTCGCCTTGTTGGCATAGGGAGTAAGAGGATCAAGCTGCCAGGGTAATGGAATTGCTTAAGGACAGACAGCAGACGCTCAGGACATACAACAGCTGCTTTGTGAAAATGCACGCAGGAGAACAGGGATATTTGGTCTATGAATTTCGTCATGATTCAGATTGCGATGGTCGGTACAAATGCTCTTACAGGTGAATGTGTCGCTTATTCAGAAATAGAGAGGACCATCATCCCAATCCTCCTCGCCCTCTACACCTTCCCATTCGATGTCAAAGCCATCGCAGCTGGAGCTGTCTGCGTGCCGCTGAAGGAATTGGTCCCAGCGCTCGTAGCTCAAAGATCGGCATTGCACGTCAAAGGCGACTTCCGCAGTTTCCATCTCGATCCGTTTGATATGTTCGTTGTCGAAGAGGAGTTCGATATGCCAGAGGTTATCGTGAGTACGCCTGACCTCGTTCATCCTGGGCAAGAGGTCATTGTAAAGTGGGAGAAAATAGTCATTGAAGTAACGGCTGACATCTTGAGTCGTCATGTCCCCTTCCCGAAGGCATCGTGCCATCTCGTGGGCCTCCTCGAGCAGGTCCAGCAAGTCCTTGACATATGGAAGTTTAGAGTCCGCCGTTATAAATTCTCGCACATTGTCTGCATAGTCCTTGATCGATCGTGCCTCAGCGACGACCTTCTCCTCCCGTTCGGTAGGCTCACGGCCTCTTTCCTTTTTCATTCTTTCGAAACCTTCCTCGATGAACAGAGCTTGCTCCAGAATCCTTGGCAAGCATGGGGCCACCTCTTCGTAATCAGCAATGCACCGCTCAACCAAGTCTTTGCGTTCCTCGACAAGAAACTTGAGCCGGAAGAGTCTGCACCGAGCTTCGTACAGTTGGCTGACGATGGTCTTAGGCTTGCTAAGCTTTGCGATGGGAGGCAAATGTACCCCTACTTCTTCCTCCCTCTCCAAACAGCTGTAATCGACACCGTCCTTATAATGAACCCAGGTTTTGTACGCCCTTCCGCAGTCATAGCAAAGATCTTTGGTGGGTGGGAGCGTAAGAAAAGGATCGGCGGAAGCGCTCGCGTCTTGATCAGAGGACCCGTCGTTGAATTCGCTGCTGGCTTCTTCCGTGATACTCATCACGTTCATGTTGGCTCTCTGGCTTTTCTTTGAAGTTGAAAGTTAGGTGTTGGTGATCGGGATGAGAGATGGTTGGAAGGCATGGGCTGGTGATTACTCCTTGCAGCACATATGAGACGCGTCACGCACAACCTGGTGAGGATGGATAGTACAGTCTAGTACAGTACAGTACATTCTGCCGAAGATTCTGGGAGGACACGCTGTTACTCCCCTGCAAACACTGATGGTCGAGTGCGAGAGAGGTCTCAGGTCTGGCCACCGAATCAGAGAATTAAACCGACTCATTGAGCATCTCAAACAGTCCTGAGTAGCGCCGAGGTCGCGAGCATGGGATGCGTCACAAAGTTGGCAAGCAAATAAATTGCAGCAGTCATCGGTCCGATTTTTTTGCTGCCGCGTTAGACTAAAGAGAAGACGAGCACATTCTCACACTCAAAGGAGCACCGCATTGTAAAAAAGGGCCTATGATGCATGTTTTACATTGCGATTACTGTACAAAATGATCGCCGGCGTCTCGAGATTATTCCTCGTCCTGCTCAGCGGAGCCGCCCTGCTCTTCGCTACGAGCAGCCCACCAGCCCTTGCCATAGCTGACGCAGAGCTCCGTGCCGGCCTTGATGGGATGAGCGCCAGTAAAGATGGCCAGGCCCCTGATTTTCCGTGGCAGTGGCTGCTGCTGCCCTTCCTCTCCCGAAGTATGTGCACTGAGCTCGGCCTTCTTCTCTCTAGGAAAGGGCCGCTCGACCTCTTTGAAAAAGACATTGGGCCGCTTCAAGATGCCCCGGTAGTCGTTGACGAATCTCGCCTCGTTGCCGCAGTGCGTCGCATCGATGCCACACCGTGCGACCTCGCCGTCATTCTCGCCCTCTTGCGCAGACGCCGGTGCGGAGACAGAGATCGAAGCGTCGTACTGGCTCTCGTCGTCCTGATCGGGCGGAACCGAGAGGTGCGCGCGGCCAAGGTAGGGCACTATGAGAGTATTAGGCTCGAGGTCGCATCTGGCAAACAGGCCGCATTGGCCCTGTGCGGGGTGGTGGTCCAGGGACGAGCCATAAGCTGGGACGAAGGGCGTCTTGGGCGTGATGGGGACGATGGCCACCAGATTGCGCTTCCGAAGCTGGACGGGGTGGAAGGGAGAGCTCGTCGAAGGCGCCGTGCAGAGCGTGAGCGCGATTGCGTGGGGCAGCTGCGACGAGGGGAGGCAGCTCGACGACAGGTACTCGATCTCCGCAGGCCAATTTGGCGGTGGCTGATTGACCTCCAGCTCTTGGTTCGAAGAGGAGTCGTCGGACGGACGCGACGGAGCTATCGATGCGGCCTCTGTATCTTGCCGCCTGCCTCGACCCATTCCATGCGGCTCGTCTGGCTCTCACCTCGCCTTGTCGCAAGCGCGCGCTGTTGGTGGAGATCCACCTTTATTTTTTCTCTGAGCCAAGTTCTTCCACAGAATGACGTGCGACCGTTCCTGTGGCTTGAGTTCGGTCCGAGTCGCGTGCGAGCTGCATTTTTTGATTCGCTGCTAGTCGGGTCAACACTAAAGAGAGATAAACTTTTCTCCTAGTCACATCGCGCCCCAACGACGACGACGAAGTGCGATAGGCACGGAGTGTGTGCGTGCGAGAGAGAAGGGAGAAGGGAAAGCGCTTGAGGATGGACAGCAGCCGCGCAACGTCGACGTCGGCGCATTCGTCAAAGATGGGAGACACAAATCCTACTGCGATCCCTGCAGCGCCCGTCTACGCGGGCAAGGAAAGCAACGAGGGCAAGGCGCCGGAAGCGGGAGAGGCTGGCGACGAGGGCAGGAGGAGCAGGAGCAAGATTAAGGATGCTTTCCAAAGCCGCTTGGCTCATGTTGTCTCGCACGAGGAGGCGACAATCCCTCTGGCCTGGCAGGCGCTCAACACGGGTCTCGTCGATGCGCTCATCTACTCCAAGAGCCAGATCTGGACGGGCTTCCAAACAGGTGTGTATCTAAAAAGGGCCCTAGCCTCAATGCTATGCGTGCTCATGCCCCCTTACCTCTCTCGTCGACCTGCAGGGAACATGGTGCAATTCAGCCAGAATGTTGCCCAGTACATGCTGCCCGGCGTCGAGCGGTACCCGCTGCTGACGCTCGAGAGGGCGCTCAGCGTCATCTCCTTCATCCTGGGAAGCTTTGTCGGTGCACTGGGCGGCCGCCGATGGGGAGATCGCAACCGATCTTGGCTAATTGCTTCGAGTCTGCTCCAGTCCTTTGCCCTCTTTGGCGCGGCAGGCATCCTGCTTAGCCGACCCGAGGACGAGGCGCCCTCGTTCACGTACTGGCCCGGTACGATTGTCTTGGTGAGTCTGACACATTCTCTGAAGCAACAGCAGCGCCGCGAGAGCTGATGTCTATGACAACAAGGTCGCCTTCTCGATGGGCATGCAGTCGATCGCTGCGCAGAAGCTCGTCTCACCTGCTTTTGCAACTGTGAGTCTGATGCCGCGCCCCCCTTGGTCTTGCTCGCCACCTAGTCTGACTCGCATCGCTGCCCTGTCATTTACCCCACAACAGACGGTCGCATTCACAGCGACACTGACACAGATCGCGTCGGACCCTTATCTCTTCTTTCTTACGCTATCGCCCATCGAGAAGCATCGCGCAAAGCGCCAGCTGCAGCAATCGACAGCTCTCGAAGATGGCCCATCGTCGAACCCCCCACCGCCGAAAAAGCCGACGATCAGGACGCTTGGCAGGGACCGAAGGCTGCTCGGCATTTTCGCCCTCTGCACAGGCGCGGGTGTGGCTGAGATGCTTCTTCAGTCTCACGCTGGCGTACGCGGCGGCTTGGCCATCGCGGCCGGCTTCAAGCTGGTCCAGTCCGTGAGTGCCTCTTTCCACTTCTTCTTGCTCTTCTAGAAGCAGCGCAGGCTCATGTTTTGTTTGCATCGTAGCTCCTTTGGCTCGTACCGAGCGGCGAATGAAACGGGACAATTCGCATCCCTCCTTCCTCATCAGCAATTTTTCCGCGCAACCTGTGTCGCCCCCTCCGCCACGATTCCCTATCCCAGCGCACCCCTGCTCTCCCCTCTTACTCCTCCAACCCCCCCCCCTTTCCCTTTCTTCACATAGACAAAGTCCTCCCAGAGGTTAGATGGTGTTTATGATATCCCCCTTGGGTCGCAATGGTCATGCACATTCGGAGAGCAGGGCAGTATCATTCTGCGTTGCTCCCCGAGATATTTGCAGCAGCATTGCAAGCGATTTTCCGACCACCAGAATCAAGCCGGACTGTACGCCAGCATTGTGTCGCGTTCGGCTCGGTAAACGCCCCTTACGTTGCCTCGATCTGTGCAATCACGTCGAGAGAGCAAGTGGTAGTGGCAGTAGAGGACAACAGAGATGAAGCGGGGCACCGTAGACTGCAGCATTGACCTGGGGCGATGACAGGGACTACACAGGTCAGGACAGGCGTGCATTCCCAGTTGTTGACGTACCCTTTCGCCCATCGATGGTTGCCCATCTGCTCGGTATCCCCGCCGCCCTCTCGGCCCGCACAAAAGAGTTACAATTCTGAGCCCCGAACTCTTTTATTTTTTTCCTCTTTCACTCGGTCAGGTTACCTCCAGGCAGTGTTTGGGCATGGCTCGTTTGCTGCAATGCATGGCATCCTGGTGTTTATTTAGAGTCTTCCCGTGTCGGTTTCACTGCCATGGGGAGCAAAACAAGGTGAAAGGCCCCGAATCGGCCTTCCTCGGTTGGCCATCGTTTGCCCTGGGCGCTGTTGTCAAGTGCTGTTTGTCACCCACTAGACGCCCATCGATCGAAAGAGGAAGAAGAAAAAAGGCATAAAAGGATGGGTCTCAGATGGGTGAATTGCATCTTACCCACCTCCCACCCACTTTTCTCCTTCTATCCTCTCCTCCCCTCCCCTCCCTTGGCGCAGGCTCGCCAAGGTCCTCTGTCCCTTCCCTTTCGCACTTCGACTTCCTCGTCGACCTCATCAAGACCATTGCGGCTGGCCCGTCATGGTTCTTTTGGTGTCAATGCGAGGCTTGTGTCTTGCATTGCTCCTCCTGACCTCAGTTGCTTGCGCAGGTGACAACAAGTCGCTATCCCGCCAGCTCTCTAGACTCGATTCTTCGTCAGGGTCTTCCGAACCCGACAGCCCAATCTCAGTCCTGCCCTCCTCCTTCAAGAGCCTCACCGACTCCGTCCACAACAAGGACGTTGAAAGAGTCAAGGGGAACGAGAACACTTTAACGCTTTTTGAACAAGAAGACCCAAAGACAAGGACAGCGCGGCTGGACAAGTTGTACCACAGGGCCAAGCAGTCCCACGGCCGCCTTTCCACACTCCGCCCCTCCGGTCGCTCCAACTCGCCATCGCATCAGGAGAAGCGGTCTGATGAAGGATCACAGGGTTCATCAGAGGAGGAGGAGAAAAAGACAGTGGATCTCGTTGACCTCGCAGGCGAGGAAAAAGGAGAGAAGCCGGCTTCCTCCGTCCCAACGTCCCCTTCGCAGACTGTCTCGTTCTCGCACCAACCTGACGACCATTCGCCCTTGCTGGACGAAAAGCCAGTGATTGAGAAGCCGGACCCCAAGCCTTTCTATGGCTCGAAAAAGTATTTCGACAACCAGAAGGATAGGGAGAAAGTCCACGAACGTAAAGCACATCCCAAGCACTCGTTGCCAGAAGAACACTCGTGGATTTCTGGTGAAGAGGCGCCTCGGCTCGAAGAAGGACTCCACAAACGTGAGAAACTCGCTCTTGAGAAGGAAATGGACGATGGGCACATTGAAAGATGGGGCCATAAAGGTGAAGAGGGAGAAGAAGAGAGCATGAAGGGCGCTGCCTTGCCATCGACGAGCGGGCTTGATCCTCGACCCCTCTCTCCCGCGGTCAGGACACATACTTCACCGATTCATTCCCCTCGCACTGATCACGAAGGCACTGGCAGCGTCAATATGATGCAAGACAAATTCGATGAGATGAAGATCACTTCTCCGAGTCGCGACAACAGTATGCCTGGAGCTTCCACACCCAGCAAACCTGCTCGAAAAAGGGAAGAAGAGGATCTAGTTAAGAAGATAAGCAGAGCGGAGGCGAAGGTCAATAAGATGGAGGCTGCCCGTAAGAAGATCGATGAATTTATCGAAGCGAGTCGCTTGGGAAGAAGAGAATTGATAAAAAACCTCATCAAGGCCCGAAATTATCTGAGGCGTCTGAAGAGGGAGTGCATCGGACAAGCTGCAAAGAGAGGAACCGAGGATGGCACCAACGTGCCTTCGGAGCCACCCAGGGTGGGAGAGAAGTTTGATACTCTCTCAGACCCAGGCGCCGAGCCTCACAAGATGAAGCCCAGTGGCACGAAAAGCGATTCCGATTCTGGAAGCGGAAAGGAAGCGCACAAACTTCAAGTCCCCCCCAAAGAGCAGGAAGAGGAGGAGGAAAACGCGCTGAGGCGGCGCAGTAGTCTCTATAAACGTGAAAAACTCGATCCTGAAGCGAAAGTGGACGACTGGGTCATCGAAAAGAGAGGCAACAGGGAGGAAAAAGAAGACGAGAGCATGGGGGAAGCTACCTCGTCATCGACAAGCAGGCTTGAACCTCGACCTCTCTCTCCCTTGGCCAGGACATCTACTTCACCGATTCATTCCCTTCGCACTGATCACGAAGGCACTGGCAGCATCAACATGATGCAAGACAAATTCGATGAGATGATGACCACTTCTCCGACTCGCGACAACGATATGCATGAAGCCTTCACACCCGGAACTACTGATGAAGACGAGGAAGAAGAGAATCCAGCTGAAAAGCTGCAAAGATGGAAGGCGAAGGTCGCTAAGTTCAAAAAGGCCCGCAACGAGTACGATGGAACCCTCAGGTGGGCCCGTAAACTTCTGGAGAAACTGAAAAAGAAACCTTCGGAGCATGCTGCAGAGGGACTCACTGCTCAAAACGAGGAAAAAGCGGAATCAGCTAATTGCCATTGCCAAAAGCTAGCGGAGGCGGAGATTGCTGAGTTAGAAAAGGTCATCGAGAAGAACGCTGAAAAACTCAGAACGGCCCGTCGGACTGTGAAGTGTGTGAAGGGGAAGTGTCCGAAGCATACTAAAAAGAGACTCGCTGCACAGAGACAACACGAGGCACGCACCAAGCCATTAGAGCCACCCAGGGAGGGAGAGAAAGTTGAGACACTCTCAGACCCAGGCGCTGAGCCTCACAAGATGGAGCCCAGTGGCACGAAAAGCGCCTCCGATTCTGGAAGCGGAAAGGAAGCGCACAAAGTTCACGTTCACCCCAAATTGCAGGAGGAGGAGAAAACGGCGCTGAGGCGGCGTAGTCATCTCTACAAACGTGAGATACTCGAATCCGAGACGGAAGGGGACAACCGGGACATCGAAAAGAGAGGCAACAGGGAGGGAAAAGAAGACGAGAGCATGCAGGGCGCTGCCTTGCCATCGACGAGCGGGGTTGATCCTCGACCCCTCTCTCTCTCGGCCAGGACACCTTCTTCACCGAGTCATTCCTCTCGCATTGCTCATGAAGACATTGACGGCGCCCACACGATGCAAGACACCTTTCATGATGAGATCAAGACCACTTCTCCTGCTCGCGAAACCGACATGCTTGAAGGTTCCACATCCAAGAAAACTGATGACGAGGAAGGAGAGGATCCAGCTCTAAAACTGGAGAGAGCGAAGGCGAAGATCGACAACTTAAGAGGTGCCCGCGAGAAGAACCATGAAGAACTCAAAGAGGCCCAACGAGAATGGCAGGATCTGATAATGGAGTCTTTGAAGCTTGATGCAAAGGTACCCACTGCTCAAAGCAAGGAAGAAGCGGAACTAGCTCAAAAGGAAAGCGAAGAAGTAGCGCAATTAGCTCGGAAGGAAAAGGAGGTGGACAAGAAGCTAGATAAGATATACAGGGTCCTTGCAAACATCGAGGAAGAACTCAAAAAGGCCCATCAAAATCTGAAGAGGCTGGAGGGAAAGAGTCCGAAGCATCCTGAAAAGGGACTCGCTGCAAAGGGAAGGAATAAGAAACGTCCCAAGCTATCGAAGCCACCCAGGGAGGAAGAGAAAATTGATACACTCTCAGACCCAGGCGCCGAGCCTCAAAAGATGGAACCCAATGGCACGGAAAGCGACTCCGATTCTGGAAGCGGAAAGGAAGGGCACAAAGTTCAAGCTTCCCCCCATGAGCAGGAGGAGGAGGAAAACGCGCTGAGGCGGCGTAGTCATCTCTACAAAAGTGAGAAACTCGAATCCGAAACGGAAAGGGACGACCGGGACATCGAAAAGAGAGGCTTTCCCGATGAAGAAGAAGATGAGAGCATGGAGGACGCTGCCTCGCCATCGACAAGCAGGCATGAAGCTCGACCGCTCTCACCCTCGGCAGAGACACCAACTTCACGAACTCATCTTCTTCACACTGACCACGAAGGCACTGGCAGCATCAATACGGTGCAAGACAGACTTGAAGAGATGAAGATCACTTCTCCGGCTCGCGACAACGATATGCCTGAAGCTTACGAGCCCAGAGACAAGGCCCCGAAGGAAGAGCTTCGAAAGCAAGAACGGCCCGCTGAAATGTCTTATAGACTGGATCTAAGGAGGCTCTTAAACAAATGGCAACGGGACGACGTTGCCAAAGCTGAATATCGACGGCACCTACGACAGAAATTCAAACACTTGACAGCATCTGAAGCCCGGAAGGTGATGAAAGAACGGTCAAGGCTCAAAGCAAGGGAGCGTAGGCACGAACGTAATTTAGGGCTGCGAGAAACTGGTTTTCGAATCGGGAAGGCTCCGAAGAGAGTTTCAAGGGCTAGGAAGAGCCACGGAGGGCCTGATACGATTCATGAAAGTGATTCGGAGGTTGAACAAGAGCTGCTACGATTAAGAGCTCAAGAGCTAGCACGAGCTAAAATTGCCTGTGTGGCAAAGAATGGGAAGCTTCAGAATCAGAACGCCGCAGCGATAAGCGATGAGCAGCGTCACAGCGCTCCACCGGAGCCACCCAGTCCCGACGAGGAATCTAGTTCATCATCAGACACCAGTGCGGGGAGTACGGAAAGCGACTCCGACTCTGGTTCCGAAAGGAACGTCGGCAAAGTTCAGTTTCGACCCGAGGAGCAGCAGCAGGGAATGGAGCTGAGGCGGCGCAGTAGTCTCTACAAACGTGAGGTACTCGATCCCGAAACAGAAGTGGACGACTGGGATATCGAGAAGAGAGGCAACGACGATGGTGATGAAAAAGAAGAAGAAGACGAGAGCGTGGAAGACGCTGCCTCGCCAGCGACAAGCAGGCATGAAGCTCGACCTCTTTCTCCCTCGGCAAAGATACCAATCTCACGGCCTCAACTCCATCGCGCTGATCATGAAAACATTGGCAGCGTTGACGTGGTCAAAGACAGAATGAGGGACATGAAGATCACGTATCCAGCCCACGACATCAATTTACCTGAAGCTTACGAGCCCAGAGACAAGGCCCAAAAGATAAAGCTCCGAAAGCTGGAACGACCCGCTGAAACGTCCCATAGATCGGTCTCGAGTAGCGAACTCTCAATTAAGAGGGAGAGGGAGGCGGAGCGCCTTTGGGAAGCTGAAGTCCAACCTTCAGCACCACCTGAACCCCAGGAGGAAGAGAGAGAACGCTTAAGGCTCGAAAGAGAGCACATGCTGGAAGATAATCCAAGTCTGCAAGAAGAACGAAGAGCTCATCTCGAAGGCTTTTTTCAAAACCCGAGGGCATTAAGTTGGTGTCGACTCCATGCAGTCCAACCTTCAGCTCCACCTGAACCCCGGAAGGAAGAGAGAGAACGCTTAAGGCTCGAAAGGGAGCACATGCTGGAAGATAATCCAAGTCTGCAAGAAGAACGAAGAGCTCATCGCGAAGACTTTTGTCAAGCCCCGAGGGCAGATTGCCACTCCTCAATGGGGTGGAAGACGAACTGGTGGAGGCGCTTGTGTGAGAGGAAGGAAAGGAACTTACAACGGAAAGCTCGACATGGAGCACAAGCTGGATCTATTGGCCGTAAGGAAGCAAACATCCGGAGGCAGAGCATGAAGCAGACTGCAGCGGCCATGCTAAAAAAGAAGCGCCTCAACGGTCCATCGGAGCCACTCAAGGAGGAAGAGAAAGCTGATCTGCTTTCAGACTCAAGCACCGTGCCTCACATGATCAGTTCCAGCAGCTCGAATAGCGATTCCGGCACTGAACGCGAAAAGAAAGCCCACAAAGCCAAGACTCACCCCGAGCAGCAGCAGCAGCAGCAAGACGCGCTATGGCGGCGTGGGCTCGGAGACGGGGAGGCTGAGGAGTATGTTTCAGAAAGCGAAGAGGGTGAGATGCGCAGCGACGAAGATGACAAGGGCAAGGGTGAGCTAAGCAGCGACGAGGGTGACAGGGGCAAGGGTAAGAAAATCGCAGAAGAAGACCATAAATATCAGGTGAGGACAGACGTAACCAGCTTTATTGAGGTGATACTGATTAGAGGAGGGTAATATAGCCAGTGAGGAGGCACTCGGCCTCGTATGAGGACCCTTTCCTCCCTCATATTATCGAAAGAGAGGCTATCAAAGAAAGGATGAAGAAACAAGAGGAATGGCACAGCCAAGAAAATGAAGTGGAAGCGGGGGATGCGGACTCGGGAATGAAGGGAACAAATCAAGAAAGGAGGTTCAGAAGACAGAGGTCAGCGGAGAAGCGTGAGAGGAGCACTTATAAGCGCATGGGATCCTCTCATATCCTGGAAAGAGATGCTATCACAGAATGGATAAGAAAACAAGAGAATTGGCACAGCGAAGAAGATGAAGTGGAAGCGGGGGATGCGGACTCGGAAATAAAGGGGACAAATCAAGAAAGGAGGTTCAGAAGACTGAGGTCAACGGAGAAGCGTGAGAGGAGCAATCCTAAGCGCAGGGGAACCAGGAGCCGCAACACAGAGGGGAATGGAAAGCGTCCTTACTTGAAAAAGATCGACGTGCCTTCAGATCCCGCCGACGAGCTTCAGAGGAGGAGCACCGGTAGCACCGAAAGTCGCCGTGAGTACGGAAGGTGCCCCAGAACAGGGCATCAGGACGAGACTCCATTGGAGAAGCGAAGCGGCGACGGGGAAGAAGAGTCGACATCGAGTGAGGATGCCGCGGAATCGTTTCATGTAGCGGAGGCGAGACCGGGATCGTTTGAAAAGAGAAGCCCGGGAAAGGAGAGGGGTCAAGCTTCCCGTTTGTCAGACTCTCCAGCCGACTCTGACGAATCAATGGGAGACGCTTCACAACCGCAGTCACAATGGGGAAAGTCAAAGAACCCAACCCTCGGCGTGCAGAATAAGGGTATAAAGAAGTCTGGCTTAGGCCTTCAGGGGCGTAGAAGTACTGTGGCAACACTTCAAATCCCTTCTGCTGATATCCAGTCTCTATTTGGGAAGGATTCAAAAGACCCGACCCATGCACCGCACTTCGGGAAAATTAAACCAGACAAGAAAACAGAGGAAGTGACAGAACTCCTGGACGGTTTGAGCTTCAAAAAGGGGTAATGTCCTCGTCATCTTCCTCGGCGCACAGCGCCTTGGCCTTTTGCAGCCCTCCCTCGCGTCGTGCTCCTGGCCCTTTCCTTCTTCACTAAGCATCTCCATCACCACACACCCACATGCCGTATCTCGCTCTTCCTTGCTCCTCCTTTCCCTCTCTAGTTATTCACCTTCCCCGCTGCTCCATCTTTCCACCAGTCTCTCCTTCTCCTCGAAGAACCTCTTTCTCCCCTTTCCATGTCACTAAATTCTCCGTCTCTTTGCTTCTCAATCCAATTCGATGCCCTGAGACTGAGACACGCAAGGATGGAGGCCGGACAGGCTGACTGCTAGACACTCAGTTTAATCTCCTCTCTTGTTTAGTCGTACACTGTCTCGACGGCAGGTCAGCGGTCGTTTCAAGGTACTGGAGCACAGACGAAAGAGAGACTAACCATGGATCAATCCGGTCCAGAGCGTCCACCAGAGGACATAGCCAAAGGCCATCTCCTGCAGCCCGTCAATGAGGAACTTGGCCAGGCCCAGCGCCTGCACGCCGCCGCCGCTCTGCCGCGGTGCGCTGGATGTTGCTTTCTCACCAGTGACGGGTGCCGGGACGGGGTTGAAGGAGACGAGGTACCTCGAGGGCCGGGCCTGGGCATTGACGAGGAGGATGCACACGTTGGCGACGAGGAGCGAGGCGGCGTAGAAGTAGAAGCCGTCGAGGTTCGTGAGGCCCAGCACGCCCGCGGCGGAGCCAGCGACGGAGGTAAATACGGACCTTATGCTGCACGCCCCTGTACGTCAGCGACTGGCGTCTTTTCTTGTGCTATAGAGCAAGAGCGCGGAGAGGGAAGGGAGAGGAGAGGAAGCGGAAGCCACTACTCACTAGTAGAGCTGCTTGGCGTTGTGCTGCACGTTCTCGGGACAGAAGGACTGTGAATGCAGGAGCTGTGCCTGCGTGTGCGCAGCCGCTGCGTCGGCGTCCATCGCTGCTCTGGGGTAAGGGAACAGCGGCGTCAAGCGGTTGCTCTAAGTTCTGACAGCTGGTCTAGTCAGTCGCCAAGTGTTGCATTTAGAAGACAGCACTAAAATGTGCGCCAGTCGTGCGCGCCAGCCTTCTCGGCCGAAAAGTACTTAAGAAGCGATTGGCAGCCGGGCAGGAACCGACGGTTCCGAGTTGTGCCCACGCCCCTCTGGTCTGACTGCACGGTACAAATTCCGGCGGAATTTTGCGTCAGGTTCCTGCCTGGCTCGAGGTACCAGTTGCGCAACCTGGCCTTAGCGTCCTTTTTCCGAGGCCGCCTGAGCATACCTCGTGATGGTGCATGACGCAAAGGCCAGATGCATACCGACAGAATGCCCTCGCTTCCCGAGCCCACGTCAAGTCACACGGATCTGAGAAAGGGTACTTAAAGGGTAATCTCGACAGCGGACGCCGACCTTCTTCCCCTCACTTCTCGATCATCGCGACCTTCCCTTCCACTAGCAACCATCTGAACCATGTCCAAGGTCAGCACCTACCAGGCACCCCCTACGAGCAACATCGACGCCATGGACGAGGATGCCGCGGCCCCGCCCTCGTACCACCAGACGGTGCAGGGGGCCTCGCTGCCTGCGACGGCCGCCTACATGCAGGACAAGAAGACGGCCGACGTGTCGTCGGAGCGCGACGTTGGCGCCTACGCTGGCGAGTCGTCGGCCTCGGGCGCAGTGGGCGTTCCCATGTCGTACGCAGGCAGCCCCGACTGGGCGCCCCAAGAGTCGGACCGGCAGCTGACGGCGCTGGAGAAGGCCATCATCGTCTCGCGCGCGGCACTGCGGCGCAGCGGCGAAAAGGCAAAGACATCGGCCACGCTCAGCATCCCTTCGTTCCAGCGTGCGCCGGGCACAGCGCTGGGCCAGACGTATGGGCGCTTCGCAGACGACGTCTCGATCCCCTCGCTGCGCGACCAGCACGAGATCGAGTTCAAGCCCCAGTACCCAGGCGTCCAGATGGTCGACCACGACGTGTCGTCGGCCGACTGGGCCGCCTTCCTCGAGGACCTGCAGGTGGCGGCAAAGTACTCGGCCTACCAAAAGGCCTATGCCAACATTGCGCCCGTGACGCAGTACATGACCGTCGTCGGCCTCGTGGCCACGCGCGTCGTGGGTGCGGCAACAAAGACGACGACGAACAAGGCCGTGTTTGAAGTCGTGGAGCGGTGGAACGAGCACTGCTTCCAGAGGCGCCGCCTCGATGTGTGAGTGTTTCTCTCTTTCACCCACGTCCTCTTTCTTTGCACGAGCTGATCTGAACTGAAAACAGCTTCATCCACAACGGACACAGTCGCCTGACGGCAAAGGGCGTGGGCGAGGCCGTGCCTCCGCTCAAGAGCTCGCTGAAGAAGACCAAGTTCGATGACTCGTCTGATTCCGACTCGGACTCGGACTCAGACTCAGACTCGGACGAGGAGCCGGGTGCGCCGCCTCAGCTGGGCAGCAAGAAGTACGAGCAGCGAATGGAAAAGTACAACCGCAGGCTCGCCAAGCGCGAGCGACGGGCAGCGAGGCGCGAGGAGAAGCAGCGCGGCAAGCAGGCCAAGCGCGAGGCAAGGAGTGGCAAGCGGGCCTGCAGGGCCACACAACGCGGCTTCAACAAGAACGTCGACTTCTGGCTCGTCGTTTCTTCTGTGTAGTAGGAGGAATAGTGGTGTAACTGTAACTGTAATTGTACATATGGGCTGGCTTTGATGCAAAATTGCATGATCTTCCTTCCTTTCCGTGTGGCCCCAGCGAAGCGCAGGTCACGCTCACACCACTCTTCTCGGCCTCTTCTCGCGCGAAGAAGAAAAAGGCTAAAAAAAAAGGTCAGTCGTGTGGAGGGACACCCTTCTTCCTCGCCACCATAGCGACATCAAGACTGTGACTGCACTAGCAATAGCAACAACACCATTCCGATCCCACGCATACAGGCACGCAGCAGCCTCGTCCGGCACCTCGCGACCATGACGACGACGACGACTGCGGCTGCGGCTGCAGGCGCAAAGAGCGGCGACGGAAGCAACGGTGTGGGAGGGCAGCAGCAGCAGCATGAAGGGACCTCCAAGCGCTCGATCCTGGCGCTACCCCTCGTCGCGCCACGCAACCGCCTCACGGCCTCGCTCCTCGCCGACCCGCTGACGCCGCACCCGGCTGCGCTGCTGTCGGTGCCCGCCTCGTCGCCGTCGCTGCTCCGGCGCTCGCGGGGCGTGGGTGAGGGCGCGCACTTCACCTACGTCTCGCCGCTCACGCTCGAGTTTCCATACGATCTCAAGCCCGATGCGGAGCAACAGAAGGAGGAGGAGGAGCGCGAGAAGCAGCTCGATTCTGAGGAAGGCAAGGCCGAGGAGGAGATGACGGCCGAGGAGAGGCAGGAGCGGGCGATGAAGCGGGCTAGGGAGGGCATGGAGCGCGTCGAGCGCCTCATGCGGCCCCTCGAGATCCATCCCGACGACGTCCAATCAAAGAGCACCGACAACGAAAATGACGGATTGCAAGGCTTCCTGCCGAAAGGGAGAAAGACACAAACATACCCCTCGGCGCGCCTCCTCGCTCTCTCGACGGCCTGCATCGACGACTGCCTGCCTGCGCTTGATACCGGCGATGCATCGGCATGGATCAAGGCGCACAACGGGCAGGATGGACCCTCGTGCTACTCGTCGGGCCCTATGGCCAAGGCGCCAGAGACAGCGGCGGAACGGGCACGGTATGAGCTGAGCGACTATCTCAGTGGGCGTCTCATCGGCGCGCGGCTCCCTGCCCCTGCGAACCTTGCACACGTCGACGAGGGCGCCGAGCTGGGCGTGGCCGAGGCCAAGCACCAGCGCATCGTCCGTCTTGGCCAGGACCACCAGGAGCCCGCCGTGGAGCGCTACGATCGCAGGATGGCGGAGCTCTCCAAGCGCGCCGAGGAGGACGGCGTCTGGCAGGGCTATGCACCGTGGGCCAACGCCTACTCGGGCCACCAATTTGGCGTCTGGGCCGGCCAGCTCGGCGATGGGCGCGCCGTCTCGCTCATGGAGGCTCTCGATACGACAACGGGCCATCGCTGGGAGGTGCAGCTCAAGGGTGCTGGCCGGACGCCGTACTCGCGCTTCGCAGACGGGCTCGCCACCCTCGGCAGCTCCGTGCGCGAGTTCCTGGCCAGCGAGCACCTGGCTGCGCTCGGCATCCCCACCTCGCGCGCCCTCGCCGTCACGTCGCTGCCGGACCTGCCCGTGGTGCGCGAGCGCCGCAATGCCGCGGCCGTCTGCACGCGCCTGGCGCCCATCTGGACCCGCATCGGCTCCTTTGAGCACCACGCCGAGCGCAAGGAGTGGGAGAGCGCGCGCCTCCTCGCCGAGTTTGTCGCCCGCCAGGGCTACGGCTGGCCGCTGTCCTCCTCCTCCGAAGAGGGCAAGGCATCCTTTGTCGGCAACCTCGTCCTCGAGTGCGCGCGTCGCAATGCCGCAATGATTGCAAAGTGGCAGGCGCTCGGCTTCATGCACGGCGTCATGAACACCGACAACATCTCGCTCCTGGGTATCACCATTGACTTTGGGCCGTATGCGATGATGGACCTGTTTGACCAGAGCCAGATCTGCAACAAAAGCGACGGCGAGGGCCGCTACACGTACAAGATGCAGCCCACGATGGGCCTGTATGCGCTCGAGAAGCTCCTCGACGCCGTCGCCCCGCTTGTGGGCTATGAGCGCGAGCACGGTCACGCGCCCGCGCCTGGCGTGCTGGTGCGTGCGACGGGCGAGCAGATTGCCGCGTGGGGTGCCAAGGGCCAGGAACTGCGCGAGGAACTCAAGACGACGTACATGGCCACAACGCTCGAGGCGTGGAAGCACGCCTGGCTGCACCGCCTCGGCCTCGACGCGCTGCCGTCCTCGGAGCAGCAGCAGCAGCGCGACGACCGCGAGGAGCTCATCGACCCGCTCCTTGCCGTGCTCGAAGAGTGCGACTTTTCGACGACGCTCCGCCGCCTCTGCGCCTTTGCCGCAGAGCCTACTGGCCAGGACGCCGGCACGTTTGCGGAGCAGTGGATCAGCTGGGACAAAGTGCCCGAGTACCTGCGCGAGACGAAGCGCGAGGGCGCAGCGCGCTTCTTGGCCACGTACGCCGCGAGGCTGCAGGCGCTGGGCGACAACAGGCTCTCGCTCGACGAGCTCCGCCAGAGGAACCCGGCGTTTGTGTTGAGGAACTGGGTCACGGACGAGGTTGTGCAGCGCCTCGAGACAAAGGACGACACCGACTTCCTCGAGAGGGTGCTGGCGTACTGCGTCGATCCATTCAAAGAGCCGAGCAACGACGAGGAAAAGGTGAGTCAGGCAGTGTGATTGCTTTCTCATCTCTTTTCGCTGATCAATCTGGCACAACAGCGACTCTGCTCCATCGGGACACCTTTGACGGGCAACATGCCATCGTGCTCTTCTTAAAATCCTCATGTAATTGCATCTCAGTCTCATTCCTCCTCTTCTTTGTCGTCTTCGCCGATGCCCTCTGCGTACTCGTCGAAAGCGGCCTTGAACGCCTTTGCCTCTGCCCGCTCGATTGCGTCTGTGCGCGCACACTGCCGCCAGTCGATGCGATCCGGCACATTGAGGTACTTTGCCAGCGTCTCTCTGGCAAATTGCAGCGTGAACCTCTTTCCCTGCAGCAGCATTATCCACGTCTTTCCCTCTGCTGCTGCTGCTGCTGCTGCTGCTGCTGCTCCCTTCTTTGTTGTCGCAGGAAGGTCCAGCCGAAAGTAGTCGCCGCGGTCCCTTCTCTCCTCGTCACTCTGGCTCTCGCTGATGGCAAGCAACGCACGGACTTCGTCTGCATCCTCCACAAACTCGTACCCGTTCTCCTGCGCCGCCTGGCGAAAGACGGCCTCGAGCTTAGGCCCACACAGGTGCTCGGGTACGGGCACGACCTGCGTCTGCATGTGACCCGCGCGCGTGCCCGAGGTGCGGCAGACCTCCCAGGCAATGGGCAGCGCGCCAAACGAGGCGTAGCACGCGGTCAGGGCCGAGCGCCAGGCGTCGGCCTCCTTTTGCACGGGCAGCGATAGCTCCGGCGCGGCACCCAGCAAAGAAGGAAAGTGGTTGATCGGGCTGTGTTAATAGGGAAGAATCAGTACTTGTGATATTGCGACGTCTGAATGGGCAATGCACCCACATGATCAGTACGTGTCCGCCTCCAGGCACAGGGCTCAGCGGGTCGCTCGTGGGCGGCAGCTGGCCCTTTGGCATGGCGACGTAGCAGGCACTTCCGACGGCGACGATGAGGTGTTTTGCGCACTGTGGGTTGCCCAGACAGAACCAGCAATCCTCGGGCCCGACAGGGATCACAAGCGCCTTTTTCCGCGGCGGCATATCGACGTCGGGCTTGGAGGGCAGGCCCGAGCGGGCGCGCTTCCCGCCGCCTGCGCCTCCAGACCAGCGGAAGTTGGGACCAGACTCCATATGGATGCCTGGGCCATCTGTGGGCGGTTGGCGCCGCTTGTTTGGCTTTGAGCTTGTCAGAGACGCTGATGATGTCTGGCTAAAGGGGCTCGCCGTCGCATTGGCAATCTTAGGCGCTGTCTTGCTGGCTTCCGATGCAGCGACGGCCGAGGCCGGCACGACGTTAAGCGCCATGAACCATCGGGCCTTTTTGGCATTGGCGAAACGGGCCAGGGAGACGAATCGTGTAGCATAATTGTACGGATGAGGCGGCCTGATGTTCTTGTAAGGCTCTCGTTCCCAGAAGGAGCCCGTCGCCCGGAGCTCCTTGCCCTGCTCTGTGCCGTCGAGACCGACAATTCCAGTGGCGAGCGATTCGTCGCCAGGCTCGCCCGTCGAGCCAGGTGCCAGGGCAAAGTGGTATCTTGGCTGCCCAGCTCTGGCGAGCGTGGCACACGGAGGCGCACCCCACATCCTCGATGTTGCGTGGGGCAACTTTTCGGCATTGGAGAGAAGCGTGATGCCACTCGGCCAGGCATTGGTCAGCAGCAGGTCGATGGGCGGACGGCTGGCCATGGCCTCCTCCTCCTCGGCCCGTGCCTGTAGCAGAGACGCACGAGCAGCCGCCTGGGCCCGCGCCTGGGCGAGAGACGTCGGCTCTTCGTCGAGCGTCGAGGCGCTCGTCGACGCCTCTTTGAACGAGGGGTGGGCCAGCAGCCTACCGACAGAGGACGACGTCATGCAGGTATTGTCCAATGGCTTTGGGAAGTGATGTCAGGCTCGATCTTACTGCTTCTTCACCTACATCGTTCTCACCTGCGACTGGGCATCTTCGCTAGATGCCCATCGACTTGCATTCCACCGTCCGCCTGCTGCTGCGACTCGCAGTCCCACGTGATCGGGGTCCGGCTTCACAAGGCACACGTCGCCCTTGCCAAGAGAATAGAGCCGTTCGCAGAGTCTGTGAGGCTCATCGCCATTGGATGATGACGAAGAACCTGTCGTCTCTTTCGCAAAGAGCGCCTCGACCGAGGGGTGCAGCTTCGATGGCGGATGGAGAATGTAGGTCGTGGTGGGCACTGCAAACGCGTGCAGGGTAAGCTTGGCACTACTGCTCCAGCTCTCTTTAACTCCACTCACACCTAATGTCTCCAGCCAGCAGCAAGCGTTCGTCCTCTGAGAGATCCTCGTCTCCGCCAGACCAGGGCTTGAAGAAGTCGCCCAGAACGAAGAGCGCATCAAAGGGCCCGTGCTTTGCATTGATGGCCGACACCTTTGCAACCAGCTCTTGTATCCGCCCACATGGTGGTCCAATCGTGAGGCTTCGCTCCAAGTCTCAGCCATCAATCAAACCTCGACTCATAGGTAGAGTTCACTCACAGCTTTAGCGCCCTCGTCGACGATGATGACGATGCCATGTCGATGCTGGGTTTTGAGAAGAATGAGCAAGACGCAAGCTTCAACAGGCCAAAATGGAGGTGCTTACGTAAGTATCTAAATCAGTCACAGTCTTCTGTCATTTTGAGAATCCCGAAGGTGGAGAGGTTAGACCGAAGCAGGGCAAGCCACAATTGTGCCGAGGTGCCGAATCCGACAGGGAGCTGCATCGACATCGACAGGCTCCCCTGTTCGGAGCCTCGGATGTTCTGCTGCTATGCCCAAAAGTCGACTCGCTGATGAGCCTCCTGTCGCGATCTCCCGACGATTCTCCTTGCGCCACGATTGCCACTCTGCGGTATGAAAACACCGTATATGCATGCATGCATGTCGACGAGGTGGACGACAACACTGCTGCTACTACCAGCTTGTGGCATGTGAATGAGGCTGTGAAGCATACGTGTCTATTTCTGTCCTTTCTCTCTCAGTCTCTGACGTCGCAACTACCGGCGGTGGCTGGGCTGAGTCGTTGGAGATCGATCCCTGCATCCGCATGTTCTGTCCAGTGCTGCCGCAGAGCCGCCAGGCGGGCTCGGTGCGCCTGTGCAGCCCTTGATGAAAGAAGCACGATGTCCACCACGTCCCTCCCTGTCTCTCCTTCGCTTCTTGCTCAAACTTTCTTGCTAGCACGGCGAAACCAGCCACAATGCCTGACAAGCCTGTTTGGGTCCAGGGCACTAGCCGCGGATCGCGTTGCTCTCTTAATACATCGGCCTTGTCCATCCGTGGACCATCGACGGAGACTAGCACACTAGGACTGGAATGCAGCGTCGTCGCAATTTCTCTGCACCAGCGTACTAGCCCCCCTCCTTTTTTTTGTGGCTTGCAGGCCTGTCAAAACGCTGTCTTCCTTTGCCCCGGACTAGCATGTACGGAAAGAAGCGAACGAAATCCGAAACAAGCAGAGGCCTCCCAGCTTCGCGCATGCACAGAGACGCAAATTACAAGACACATAATTAATGAAGAAGAAGAAGAGGGCGAAAAAGGGCAGAGGAAAACTAAATTAACACCGCACAAATCCGATTTTTTTCTACCAACAACCCTTTTGCTTTGCTCACCGGACATTACTGTCCCGTACGTACGACTGACTGGCTGGCTCTGGAACCTACCTCTTTTCACCCTCCTCTCCACCACTCTCCCATCTCCTTTTGACGATCCGGTCTCCCAATCCTTGGCAGCGCTGTCATCAGCCAGCTCCCGGTATTTGTCAGAAAGAGTGCGAGTCGCAGTCAGCTCCAACTTACCCCTCAAATCGTCGGTCCAGATCTCGACTTTGCTCGCATTTAGCTAGCTTTTTTTTCACACAAATAAAGCTGGGAAAGAGAAAGAGAGAGCGCGCGCGCGCCTGGACCTCGTTTGCCTTTGCCCTTCATTATTGGCTTTTCCGCTTCCGCCGACCGACACAGCTCAAACAACGGCTTTCCTCTGTTCACACTCCCAGCGACGACACGTTCGGAGCGAGGTCAAGGATTCGCTCTTCTATCTCGCCGTCTCTGTTGGGTTCCTGGTCCGATCATTTCCGCGGGCGGATCGTGAGAACCGGTGGGGCGGAGATCAAGCAGAGGGCGACCGAGTCAGAGGACAGACAGCGCCGCGCCCAGTGCCCCCTCTCCGTCTCTAGCGCCCTGAACGGGAGAAGAGGATAACGAGGACGAGGGAGCGAGGAGAAACACCCCCCCCCCCCTGTTCTGCCTCCTTCTCGTGCGAGAAGTTCGCAGGAAGGAAGAAGAAGAGCAACAAAAGACAATAAAACAGCTTCGCCTGGGCATGTCGTTGACCGCCTCGGCCACTCTGACTGCATCGCCCCAGACCACAACCGCTGCTGCGCCACCGCTGTCGACGTCGACGTCGTCGTCCTCGTTGTTGATCGAACACGACGAAAACGCGGGATCGCACGCCACTGCCAGCAGCAGCAGCAGCAACAGCAAAGACGCCGTCCAGAGCTTCTTCCAGCATCCACTCCACAGGCTCGCCCAGAGGGACGCTTCGGCCGACTCGCACACGACCGACTCGGGCAGCGCAATGAACCACAGCACAGGGCCCAGCAGCGGCAGCGGCGGGAGCAACAGCAGCCACGGAGGACCGGCGCCGAGCGGTGGCTCGCCCTCGACGAGCTACGAGTTCATCTCGTCATCTTCGGCTGCCTCGTCGTCGTCGGCGATGCTAGCCGGCGGCCTCGGCGCGAGTGCCAAAAAGAGAAAGGGAAACTCACCGCAGTACCAGCATGACATCGACAGCAGCCCGCATCGACAGCACAAAAAGACGGCGAGCGGGGCCTCATCGGGCGCGAGCGAGTCTCCCCACGGCCCTGCCGACGAGATGGCCGGAGGCACAGCTATGTCGTCTTCTCCACCGACATCGTCATCGTCGGCATCTGCAGCAGCAGCAGCAGCAGCAGCGGCGGCAGCCGCGAGCAAGGCTGCCAAGCGCATCAAGACTGCGCGTGCCTGCGACTCGTGCCGTCGGAAAAAGATTCGGTGCGATGTCATTGATGACGGATCGACACCGATCGGCAATCCGCAGAACGGCAACGGCGGCCTCACCTGCGCCCACTGCCGCCAGTACGGCTTTGAATGCACCTTTTTCCTGCCCATCACCGAGACGAGGTTCAAAAAGAAACGCGAAAAGGAAGCAGAAGAGGCCGCCGCTGCTGCTGCTGCCGCTGCAGCGGCGGCGGCAGCGGCGGCCCAGGGGGGAAGGATGGGTCCGCCGTTTCGAGGAGGCGTGTTCCCTAACCAGGCACTACCACCGCCTCCTCCAGGGCTCATGGCCGCGCCCTATGGCGCGAACCCGGCCGCTGTTCGGCCGCCCTTTGCCACGCCTTCTTCATTTGGACCTATGCCCGGCCAGCGAGCCCATCTCGATGGCTCCCTGCCACCGCACGGCAGCGGCAAGATCAGCTCGGCTCAGGAGTGGCCACCGGGGCCTTCAGTGCCCCGCCACCTGCAGAGGCCCACGCCCCCCGCGGCGCAACCACAGCAGCAGCAGCAGCAGCAGCCGCCACAGCAGCCACAGTCATTTGAACTCATCGAAGGTCCGAGCGCGTCGGCGCACCTCTCAAGGCGCGCAATGAGCAACGGCAGCAACGCAGTCAGCCCCAGGAGCACCGCGCCGGCTGCCAGCAGCAGCAAGGGCGCCGCCGCCGCTGCTGCTACTGGGCAGCGGACCTCGACGAGTCCGCCACCACCGCCCGATACGCGCGTCCTGGGCCCCACCTCGATCGCATACATTGTCCACTCGACGGCCTTTGTGCCCGGCGCAGCGATCGAGGAGCACGATCTCAAGCACCACCAGACCTTTGAGGTTGGCGCATCCGGCGACGGCATCATCAAGTTCCACAAGCCACCCAAGGGCTCCGTCCCCTCGGACGGCGACGACGACGACATGATGGCCTCGGCAACCATGCTCAAGGTGCCCGACTCGATCCGTGGCCGCCTCGCCGGCGATGTGGCCGAGAAGCTCGTCAACACCTACTTTGAAAAGATTGGGCCCTTGTTCCCCGTCATTACCAAGAGCGAGTTCCTCCATCTCTCGCCGCCGCCGCCACTGCTGCTGTACGCCATCTGTGGTGTAGCTGCGCTCAGCCGCGAGGTGCCAAAGGAGGTGCTGGGCGCGATCAAGGTGACGCTCAACAGCCTCTTTCGCGACGTGGACCTGCTCAGCGACTCCAACAACCTCACCGTCAAGTCGCTCCTGATCATGAGCCTGCACAGCGACCTCCACGGCACCACTGCCGTCCAGAGCGGCTCCCGCTGCTGGAACAGGACTGGCGCCGCCATTCGCATGGCACAGGACCTCGGCCTGCACAGGGACGCCTCGGGCCGCGACGACGTCGACGACGACGCCTTTTTCCTCGAGCAGAAGCGCCGCATCTGGGGCTGCTGCGTCACTGCCGACCGCACAATGTCCATCTCCCTCGGTCACCCCTTGGCCATCGACCTGACCGACTGCGACGTCCGGCTGCCCTCGCCCCACGAGATCCTCCGCTACCCCACCGACCTTCCATCGGACCCAGGCAAAGAGCGTCCGTTTGGCTTCAACACCGAGATGCTCAAGCTCAGTATCCTCTTTGGCCGCGTCATGAAGACCATCTACAGCCCCACGGGCCTGATGAAGACGACGGACCAGGACATTGTCGGCCTCCTCAACGACATTGACGCCTGGCGCGAGCATCTGCCCGAAGACCTGCAGTTCAAGGGCGCCACCGAGTCGTCGCACGCCGCCGGCATCCTCCACGTCTCGTTTGCCTGCCTTCTTCACCTCTTCTTCCGCGTCTTTATGCGCATCTCCTACAACTGCCCCACCCATCTCTCGTTCTCGCTCACGATTGAGCGCATGACGAATCTGATTCGGTATTCGCGCGAGGCCATCGAGTGGGTCGACGGCAACGACTTCTACCTCGACACGCTCCAGTTTGTCTCCTACGGCCTCGTCTTTTGCGCCACTGTGCAGTACCACGCCTGGGTTCGTCGCGGTGAGCAGACGGCACTCACGACGCTGCAGCGGGCCAAGGACTGCGTCACCAGGTTCAAGCGCCAGGGCGAAGAGGACCGCAACGAGGAGCTGTCGATGCGCGCAAAGACGGCCGAGGTCATTACACTGCTCCACAAGGCCGCCTCGGGTGCTTACTCCAACAGCCCCAGCTCGGGCAACCTCAATCCGACGGCAGGCGTCACCAATCGCCGGACCGCAGAGACGGTCCGGGGCCTCGTCTTCCGGCCCGACGTCTCGAGGCCTGGGGGTGGCGTGTACGTGGCGACGAAGCCGAACCTGATGCTCGACGACCTGCCGAGAGGCACCATCATCATGCAGGAGACCGAGGCTGGCCGAGTGCCGACGCTCGTCAGGACGTCGCAGGACGGCCAAGGTGGCTGGCAGCCCATTGCGCGAAGTGGCCTCGATTCGGGTCCCAAGCCTTCGGGCGGCGGCAGCGGCGGCGCAGAGGTCGGTCCGCGCGACGAGACGCGAGGAAGCGCAAGTGGAGGAGCAGGCGCCCCTGTCGATGGCAGCATGCCCAACGGCGATCTGACCTACGTTGCAGGCAACGTGTGGGCAGACGCCCAGGGCAGACCAGTCGACCGTCGTGGCTCGAAGCTCCTGACAATGGTGCCCTTCCAGCCTGGCCAGATGGAGAAGCAGCCGGACGGCACCTGGGCCCCGACGGGCGCTGCTGCCAATGCTGTCCCTTCATCGCTCCTCCATCGCCTGTCCTTGAGCGGTGGCAATGGCGGCGGAGGCGGCAGTGGTGAGGGTGGAGAAGCGGGCAACGACGACAGGCGTGTCTCGTTTTCGACGCTTGCCAATTCGCTCTTCGAAGGCGGCAACGTGAACCCGAGGCTCAACGATGCCTCCTGGTTTGCTGCGCTGTCCCAGGTCGCCTACGGCAACGACGGCCAGCCGCTGTCAATGACGGATGCCTACACCTTTGACGGACAGAGCATCGCCGTGCTCCCGCCCAACTTCACCTTTGGCGGCAACCCGTCGTCGTCATCGTCGGCGGCCGCGGATGGCAGCACGCCCTCGGGTCAGTTCTCTGGTCCGGGCGCGTCTACCTTTGGCACCGGCGCCTTTACGCCGTCGGCCAACCTCGGCGGCGGCAATGGCCCTGCCTCTGGCTCGGCCGCTGGGCTGCAACAGCACGGGCTCAACGCCAACGGCGCGCTCGCGTCGGCGGCTGCTGGCTCGGGCCCCAGCCTCGTCGATCCTCTCATGATCGACGGCATGCCCGGTGGACCTCTGGACTTTGCCGCATGGGATCAGTGGTTCCGCTCCACGGGGACGCAGCAGCAGCAGCAGCAGCAGTCGCTCCAATAACAAAAGAAGAAGGGCTCGACTCGTAAAAGAAGAAGTTTATTTATTACCGTTGAAGGATGTAGCTGTACCTCCGTCTCCTCTTCCCCATCCTTCTGGCCCCGTCCTTGTATCTTAGAGATGTTGCATTCCCTCGTCCCCCTCTCTTCTCTCCTAGTCCTTGTTACTTGTCCTGAAGCTTGTCTCTTCCTGGTCCTTTCTCTTCCAACGGCAATGGACAATCTGGATAATTAAGCCATTCGGTAAAAGGGGGCAGCGCATGGTATCTAAAGTATTTGACATGGGACGATAGTCTATATCAGGGAAAGCGGGGGGAAAAAGGTGCCGAGCATTTTTCTATTCTATGTCTCGCGGCCGGTGCCCAAGAGGACGGCCTCCTGCTTCTCGCGGTTCCAGTCGAGGGGGCCCGTAGGCAGCTCCTGCGCGCCGAGCTTGGCCTTGATCTCGTCGTCCAGGTTGGGTGCGTCGTCGAACACCCACTCCATCTCTCCACCATAGACGCGCGGCAGATCAGCAGGAGCAACCAGCGTCCGAAGCTCCTTCTTGGCAGCCTCGGACTCGGCGGGTCCGAGGATGTGGATCTTGCGGCGGGTGCCCTCGTCGAAGCAGAGCCGGACCCAGGACCAGACGGTGGGGAAAAACGAGGGTGCATTGACTACCGCGATGGTGTCGAGCGTCTCGGGGTAGTGGGCCGATCCCAGCGTGATCGACTGCTGGAGGTGGGAGCGCAGTGCGAGGAGCGACATGAGCGAGACGGAGGCGAGATCGACGATTGTCGTGATGGACGTGATGGGTGGCGCGGGCGCGTCCGACGGCTTCGACTCGGGCGAAGCATGCTTGACGTCTGAGACGAAGCGAGTGAGAAAGCGGCTCAGGAACTCGGTCAGGACGACGCTGTAGTTCGCATATACTGGTCAGCATGAAGAAAGGGGGGGGGAGGAGCTCAAAAGGCGGGTAGGGCGATGCTCACATGCGATTGTAGCGCTCCTCCTCTGGCTCGGCAAAGATGGCCTTCTGCCGTTTCTTGTCCAGCGAGGCGATCCGAAAGACATAAAGCGGCCTGCCGTCGAGGTCGCGCCGGCCAGTCCAGCGCGTGTAATAGGTCCGCGAGGTTTCAAACTGCGACACGTCAAACGTCTCATAGAGGTGGTCCAGGTTAATCTTGCGGCGCCAGGCGTCCGTCGCACGGAGCTGGTCCAAGGCCCGCGCCACGTTGTAGCTTCTCGCACGGAAGAAGCGGCTGGAATAGGCCCGCGAGTGAGTTCAGGACATAAGGTGGCAGAACGCGCGAGATGGGGGCTGTCAAACTTACGCGAGCGTGACGTCGTCGAACCACCTCTTGTCCTCCTTTCGCTCCTCGCCAGCGCCAGCGCCAGTGCCAGTGCCAATCGTGGCGTACGCCTCGCGGCGGAACTCTTCCCAGGCAGACTGGTGCTTTCCGTCGATGAGCACCGTCGATTGCAGCGCGACCTTTTTGTCGAGCTCGTCCGCGTTTGCTGCGTGCCCATTGGCGTGGCCATTCTCGACCGGCACCGGGTTCTCGGCGGTGATTGTTGCCATGGC
The DNA here is from genome assembly GCF_003144295.1 of Acaromyces ingoldii. Taxonomy (NCBI): domain Eukaryota; kingdom Fungi; phylum Basidiomycota; class Exobasidiomycetes; order Exobasidiales; family Cryptobasidiaceae; genus Acaromyces; species Acaromyces ingoldii. Next base: position 225,077 of record NW_020290248.1, read on the forward strand.
TCTCGTTGCGTCTGTGGTGATTGTTCAGACTCTTGCAGTGGTCCCTCGATTGCTTGTGGTGCCTGCTCAAAGCGCTCGCAGTCGTCTTTATAGCACTAGATGTGGCTGTGATGCTTGCTCGAGAGCGGTGAGGAGGAAGCACGTCGGGCGCACGGACATAAAAGGAGCTTCACGCACATCTCAGGCCAAAAAAAAACATAACGGAAAAGAATTCCTTCTTGTCACTCAGCTCACTTACTTCTTCTCCATTCGTTTCAAATGCCGGCAGATTTTTTATTGGATTTTTTTTTTCGAGGTTCATGCGCGACGAATCCCATGAATGCCTTGAATGCCATCGGTCCGATCACCATGCCGAGACGGGCGGTGACTCATTGTGCAGAAGATGTAATGTTCCATTTTTGCAAGAATAGAGAGAGGAAGGAGGCTGGGAATCTAAAGAACAGAGGCGCATATCTATCATGCCTTGTTCGCCGCATCCTTTTCCTCGTCCTCGTCTTCGTGGACGGGCGCGAAGCGGCTCATCTTCCTGAGCGTGCGGCCATACCTCATAAAGATCAGCGGCACAGGAATCGCGGCGGCGGCCACGGCGCCCAGCACGCTCATGGCGGGCCCCACGCCCATGTTGTGAAACATGGGCCCTGCCGCGAGCGGAAGGCCGCACCCAAAGATACTCCGCAGAAACGTGTTGGCACTGACGGCGCTCGCCGCGTACAGGCCGTACGTGTCCACGAGGAAATTGATACATTGCTGTGAGAAGGTGCGGCGTGTCAGCTTTTCCCTCTCTCACCACATCTCGCGCTGGCTAGACCAAGTAATCAGGACAAGGACACTCACCTGGAAAATAACGGTGAAGCCAGCACCGATGAAGCCAATGGCAAAGCACGGGATGAGCCAGTGGAATTTGGGGTCGGCCGTCCAGCCGAACCAGAAGAGGCCCGTCGTAAAGAGAATCGAGCCAATGAAGACGGGCGGCAGGCGCGCCTCGGGCACAGGTCGACCCTTGTTGCGCTCGACGGCACGAAAGTAGAAGGGCTGGTTGCCAATGTTGATGATCAGGGCAAAGAGGATGCCGATGGTGAGTGACGCAAAGGGCAGTGTGCTGACGATGGGCCCCCAGTGACGCATCTCGGAAAAGACGATGGGAAACACCTCGAGGGTCATGTAGAGGAGGCCGTAGACAAAGGAGGCGTATAGGCAGATGAGTGTCACCATGGGCTCCGTTGTGAGGAGGATTAGAGGCCGCGAGAGCTGCTTTGTAACAATCGAGTTGACATCGAGCTTGATGTCCTCGTGCGGGTGGTGCCACCGCGTTTCGCCGGTCTCACGACGCAGGCGCTGGGCCTTGCGCTGGAGCAGCACAGGCGAGTATAACTCGGGTAAACAGAAAAAGGCAAGGGCGAGGGCAGCGAAAGTGATGATGGCTTGCAGGTACTCTGTCCACCGCCAGCTGACTTTGACTGTCAGGGCCGAGCCGATAATAGGGCCTAAGGTGGGGCCGGCGCTGACAGCAATGGCATAGATGCTGATGGCGATGCCCCTTGCCTTCGAGTTGTACATGTCGCCCATACTTGCACCTACGTTGGCAACGGGTGCCGATCCGAAGACGCCTGCAAAGAAACGAGTGATGAATACCGCCTGCGCATTCGTGCTCGTCGCGGTGCCGATTGAGAAGAGGCCGAGGCAGAACATCGGTGGGAGCAAGGACCACCGGCGGCCCCACACCTCGCTGATGGGGCCCCAGAGCAGGGGCCCTAGGGCAAAGCCGAGAACGTAGAGCGAGATGGCGAGGACCATGACCTCCTGGCCGACGTGGACGTAGGCGCCAATCGCCTTCTCTGCTGGGGAGACGATGCTGGAGCCAAGACTGGCGGCAAAAGCGAGCATGGCGAGCTGAAAGGTGGCAAAGGACTTGTACGCAATGGACCAGTTGCGCGGGTCGGTCTTGTCGCCTGGCCCGTCAAATGTGACCAGCCATGGGTCTTTGTCGGCATGGTGGTGAGGTGTGGTGTCGTTGGCGGGCGCAGACGCGCTGCCGATCTCTTCGTCTTTCGCGCCGTCCTTTGCGGCAGCCGATGGCGGGACGGGCGACGACTCATCAGGGCTCGGCGCCACCGTGGACGAGATGCTGTGCATAGAGGGCGTCGGTGTGGGCGCCATCGTCGTCCTTAGTTGACCTCTCTTCTCGCTCCCGTTCTGCGGCCCCCTTTCCCTTTTATTCTTTCTTCGCCAGTGGGACCTTCTGAGTCAGTTAGTGGTGGCACAGACGCAGGTCCATCGGTAGCCTCAGCGGTTTCGGCCCATAGGTCCGAAACGGAGTAGGTAGTACTGTATGTTATTTAGGTATGTTTCCCTTCCTCCATCTCACAATTCCCGCCCTTGAGCTTAGATCATCCGGCATCCTTTTCTTTTTTTTTTCCCTCCAAGCTAGCTTACCGTACGGTACCGTACGATATGCCAGAGCTTAGAAATAACCCTGTGACGTACGCGCGCTTCTTGCCGGCGGTCTGCCTCTGGAAGCAACGCATTCGAATAAAGTAGTCCAAAGTCCGATCCGAACAAATCCGAAAGGGGGTGGAGCTCCCTCCTCGTCGATAAGCGGGTTTGTGGTACTGTACATTAGTAGTGTTCAGACTGTCGCCATCTTAAGACTAATGCAAGAGACAGGGCCATCATTTGGTCGGACGCGCGGGCGGGTGCCTTCCGTCCGCGCGTGTAGTGAGCGCAGAGAGCTCGATATTGCTTGGGGAGCGGTGGTACACAAAGGTCATCTACACATGGGTTTGTCTAGAGAAGATTGGGCTACGGAGAGACATCGTCTGATGAGCGAGTAGTGATGGAGGAGGAAAGAGTCGTAGGGATTAAACTTCAGAAAGGCCAATGTAGGGCATGTCGATCTGTGTGCCGGGGACATGGGTAGCGTCGCGTATCGACGACGGGACTTGGAGCCTTCCAAAGAGCTCGGGTGCCTCGCGGAAGACGAGGGCCATTCCCATTGCTCTGCGAATATTTGTCAATATTTCAGCTTTTTCTATAAGGTCAAGGAAGGGGCTTGCAGCACCCACAGATGATGGCCGATATGACAGTGCATCAGCGTGGCCGAGGGGTAGGCAACCTCGAAACGCACGACGGCCCAGCCAGCAGAGGGAATCTGCCATCCATCGCGCGACGGAGGGTTCCGCATGTTGAGCAGCGTCGCATTGCGTCGATTCGCCTCGGCCACGCTGTTGAAGGGAAATCGAGTCGCATTGCCGTTGGTCCCTGGCCCAGACTGGCCCAGGACCCAGACTTTAGACTGGTGCTTGTGGAGCGGGTGCGGCGGTGGGCCCTCGGGCTCAATCTTGGTGAATGCCTGCTCAAAGATGATGTCTACGATGCTGCCGTTGCGCAGGTCAATGACCGTGCCCTCGTACTCGTTGATGCTGAAGCTGTTTGGGTTGCGGAACAGCAGTGGCTGCTGAAGGAAGCGAAGCGACTGGAACGGCTTGGCCCGTGGCGAGACAACCCAGGTGAGCACATTTGCCAAGGCGACGGTGACACGGATCGTGTAGTCGGCTGCACCCTGGGGCACAGGCTTGGCAGGGAATGGCGCCAACCCCGAGTCGTTCTGCGTCCTTGCGCCGGAGAGCTTGGTACCGTTGTACCGGACCCAGACGCGCGAGAGATTCTGCGGTGTGGGGAGCACATTGGTGATCTGGCCTTGCTGATCCTTGCGCTTGTCCCAGCCATTGAGCCATTCGGCAGGTCGCACCTGGAGAGGAGCATCGACGGCGTCGGTCAGGTTCTGTCCCTTGGAAAGCAGCGGCTCTAGGCTCGGCAGCATGCGTGGCTGGCAGACGGTGCTGTTGATACGCAGGCAGGCCGTGTTGACAGGCGGGTAGCCTGGCTGGCCAGCTGGGAAGTCGGACAAGGTGTCGACTTCGACACCGTTGGTCACCGATGTTGCTTTTACGGAGCCCAGAAGGGCGAGGAGAGGTTCACTCTCATTTGTGCTGGGCCTCGACTGGAAGTTGGACCCAAGCGGGTCTTCAATACCGACGCTCGCCAAGAGGCCGTTGGCCGGGGGAAGAATGGGAAGGCCTTGCGCTTTTACGCTGCCGAGCGAGATCTGTTGACTTAGGCCTTGAATGGCCTGGCCGGGCCGCGAACGGTCGACGTTAAAGACGGCGAATCCGGAAATGAGCTGGGGCGCAAAGCGGAAGAGGGGAAGGCGAATCGTGTAGTTGCCAACGGGCTGGTCCAGACGGACAAGTACGGTGTAGCGCGTGCCGACGATGAGATCGACGGCCTGGACCTGCTGTGGGACGACAAATTCACCGTCGGCAGCGACCACGTAGAGATCGTGGCCATCGATCGAAAAGGTGTGCGAGGCCAGCCCACCGGCATTTACGAGATTGATGGCTGCCCAGCCGCCATCGGAGCTAGCGTGTCGCGATGCGGTAATGACGGGGTAGGACGACGTGGTGTTGGAGCAAGTGACGGGGTTGAGGTCGCTGCTCTTGTTGACAAATGCGTACGTTGGTCTGGCCATGCACCCTTTGACGTCGACGTCGCCCATTGCTTGCTGATCTCCCGCCTCGTTTGCGATCACCGTTTGCGAGGGGCAAATGACGCGGCCCTGGCCATTGAGGAGTACGCTGTCGATGCACACTGGATTGGTGCCGGTCTTTTGCTCGCGGATCAGCACGTTGTTCATATCCTCGTGGCGCCAGGTGAAGAGGAGCGCGTGGTAGGGCTTCCGGAAGGCCTCCTCCATCGACCGCTGCTCGTTGATGTCGCCACTGATGAGCCTCCATGGTCTCGGCCGGCTGTCACGGGGCCGAATGAAGATGGGTCCCCGAATGCCGTCTTCAAAAGTGTCTGTATTTCAACGTAATTCTCGGTCCTCGGTCAGTAAGCAAAATCGGGCGGACGAAGGTGAATTCTCACTCACCGCCGACGTGGGTGTGGTACCAGTAGGCGCCGTAATCGATGACTTTAAACTCGTACGTGAAGTTATCCTGGGGCAGGATGGGGTGCTGCGTCACGCCCGGCACGCCGTCCATCCACGGACGTGCCTTGTGCTCGAGGCCGTGGAAGTGGATCGTGGCCGAAAAGGGCAGGTGGTTGTGGACATGGATGCGGAGCGTGTCGCCCTCGTCGCACTCCAGTGCCGGACCGGGTGACTGGCCATTGATGGTGTAGACCTTGCGCCAATACCCGTCGGGTGCGAGCCAGTCGGTGCCGAAGGTCAAGTCGTACTCGCGCACAGCGGCATGGACGGCGAAGATGAGCGTCGAAAGACCGACGAGGAAGAGATGAGTGGCCCTCATGGGAATTTCTCAGGACCTGTGTTGCCTATGTTTAGGGGGAGAGATAAGGGGGCTGCGAGCGATGAGCTGACGGTCCCAGATGAAGATGAGGAAAGAGGAGGCAAAATGGCTCACCTCCAGAAAAACGCTCATTATATACCTCACCGCTGCACCGGTTGCGGACCGGCGTCGGAGGCCAAAAGTGCGATGGGGGGCAGTGCGCAGTTGTCAAGCGGCTCGGGAAAAGAGAGTACGTACTGACCCTCCTGAGGCCCGGTCGTGGGCCAGGGCAGTTGCAGGGTGAGCATTGTTGTCTCGCGCGATGGGAAAGGGAGACAAGCGGTGTTCAGGGCGGCGGCGCCGCAGGTCCGTCAGCGCGTGCTATGAATGCTGCATTTGATGCTGAGTAGCAGTCGAACAACGTAATAACAACAAATAATGAAAAACCCGCTGAGCTGCTACAGGCGGCCAAGCATTTGCAGGTGCGCCGCCCCGAACGAACAGCCGGTAGACCCTCGTCACTCAAAGGCACAAATGCACAGAACGGCCGGGCCGCTCTACATACAGATCCATATATATGCATGTTGAGAGCGGCAAAATGCGCGCAATGCACGGGAGGTTGGGCGCGCAAGTTTTGGCAGGCGCATCTCCGCCAGCGCGGCGCGCGGCACGGAGCTGTCAATAAATGGCTCTCCCTCCCTTCTTGGCGCACAGCAAAGAGCGGCTTTTTTTCCGTACTGCGAGCGAGCCCAAGCAGTAGTGGCAGGAGATGAGCTCTTTTTCTCTCCAGCTCACTCTTGAATCTCCGCATCCTCGCCGGCATGGCTTTCCTTCAAAGGTCCTCGGACATGTCTCTAGACAGACATGTCTCACGCCGGGAAGACCGCGGTCTCCGGGCGGGCCGCTGGGGGCGAAAAGGTCCCAGGATGACTTGTTCCCTCTGCTGCTTCTCTAACGATGACGTGAGCGGCATTTGACAGACCGGTAGGATTACTATATCATGCTCTTTCGAGGCTTTTTATTTACACTGCGCCCGCCGCATCACGGCCCATGCTAATCGGGCCTGACCCTCCCCTCTTCTAGGTGCAGTGGTCGCTCTTGCTGTCTTTCACCTCACTGGCGCCCATTCAGGTCCCCACTATCCCCACTTTCCTTTCAAACGACACGTTCAACTCGAATACAAACCAACGCTCAGTAGATGAAGGGGACGATGGCCTTGCGCTGGCGAGGGTAGTCCTTGAACTCTTTGCGGTAGTTCTGAGAAAGCCAAGAGACGTCAGTTGCTATGGTTTGGCAAAGGCAGAAGAGAGAGACGCACCCGGTGCCTGGCCGTGGCCCATGGGAACATGTACGCCGAAGCGACGACGGTAAAGATGGCCGACGCGGGCGACAGGGTGAGGACGGTGAAGGCGATCCACGCGACAATCTGGCCAATCCAAAATAAATCAATGTATCGTCTTCTCTAATTATGGAAGACACCCAACTCACCTCGTAAAAGTAGTTGGGGCAGCTGACGAGCTCAAAGAGGCCGCCGCGGGGGATGCCGCGCTTGCGGGTGCCGGCAGGCCGGAGGTTGCGAAGCGTGAGGTGGCACGAGAAGTTGGCCAGCTCGGCGAGGGCCCACACGGCAGTGCATGCGCCCAGGAAGCGAGGGTCGTCCTGGATGGTGCCCTTGACGGCCTGTGCGCTAAAGTAGGGCGAGAAAGTGGCCGCGCCCAGGAAGAGGCCCGAGAGGAGCCAGTAGTGGGCCGAGTTGCGGAAGATGTTGAAGAGGGGCATCGTCGCAGACGAGAAGCGGTGCACGAACAGCGTCTCGAGCTCGCGCTTGGCAAAGTGGGCAATGACGAGGCCAAATGCGACCCTTGTTGAAGGTAATGTGAGCCCGGCTGCGCAAGTGGCTCGACTGGCTCTCAGTACACTCACTTTTGCATCTGCGAGTACTCAAAGTGCTTGCGCCAGATGACGGGGCCGTAGTAGTAGAGCAGGGGCTGGATCAGAAGAGGTCCAGCCTGTGTGCAGCAAAGATTCGTCGGGTGACCAGTCAGCCAAACGCGCAATCTAGGGGGCAAAGGAGGAGTGTGCGCACATATTCAGTCAGGAACACGGTCCTCCATGCGACCTGGGGACCAAGGTCCTTGAGATAGAGGACGTCGCCCGTCTTTACATTTTCCTCGCGCAGCGTCTTGCTCTCGTCGAGCAGCGGCCGCTTCTCCTCGGTGGTGAGGCGCTGCCGGTGGGTGCCGAGCCTCTTGATGCGCTCCTGGATCGCCTTCTTGACCTCACCCACGGTGGGCTCAGAGGAGAGATCGAGGACGAGGGGAAACGGGCTCGAGGTCGCCTTGTTGGTGCTCGGCGACGACCGGTTGGCAATCGTGATTTCAAAGGCGGCCTGGCCCTGAGATCGCGTCTTGTGTGTCGACATTGTCTCTCTAGCTTTTGCTCGCAGATGGGTGGGTGGATGGCTGCTGTTGTCCTCCTCCCTGCTTGCTGGTGGAGGAAGAAGGTGTTGTGTGATGCCAATTTCTTCCCTCTTTCGCGCACAAGCCTCGCCACGCGAAAAGTCTAAACTTGCCAAAGCAGGGGCCAAGGAAAGAAGAAGCACCGGCCACCGCGACGACTAAAGACAACAAGACAACAACTAGGTGCAAAGAGAGGGCCGCCAGCACTGCACTCGATGGCCGCAGCAACCACGGCGAGCATCAATGGCAGCGGCGGCCACGACGGGGATGCGCTGCTCTCCCTGCTGATGCGCGGTGCAGGGGCAAACGAGGGTCTGCTCGATCTGGGCGGCTCGTCGTCATCATCGTCGTCGTCGTACCTTCACTCGCTCACCTCTAAGTCGCTGGCCGACCTGCGCGTGCAGCCTGCTGCACTCACCACGACAATCACCTCGCTTGATGGCCAGCTCTCGACGCTGTGTGCGCGCCACGTCGACTCATTTGTCCAGGTGCGCCAGGCCTCGTCGTCGCTCCCTCGCGGGCTCGACGCCCTCGACGCCAAGCTCGATTCGCTCCTCGACTCTGCCATCCCTCGCCTCGCACAGGCCTCGCAGCGCTTCCCTTCGGCTGCCCAGCCTCACCTCGAGGCCAAGCGCCGCGCACAGGCGCTGCTCAAACAGCACCGTTCCTCGCTGGCCGACGTGCTCGAGCTGCCGGCGCTCCTGGCTACATGCGTGCGCGCTAACCACCCCGTCGAAGCGCTGCAGCTCGGCATTCACATTGCCAAGCTCTCCCGTCCTGCGGACTCTTTCGCTACTGCTGCTTCCTCCTCGCATTCGATACCATTCCCGGGAGAGGCAGCCAGGGGTCATGCTGTGCTGGTTGCCCTGCGGCGCGAGGCGTGGCAGCATCTCGTCGTCCTTCGAGACGACCTGCTCAAGGGCCTGGATGCCCGGGGTCTGCGCCTTCCCGTCGCTCGCCGATACGTCTCACTGCTCAGGATATTCTCGGAGGTGGACCACGAGGCTGCCGGTGGCCCCTCCCGCGGTGATGCTATCCAAGCCAAGCAGCAACGCGGCGGCGTGCCCCCAAAGCTGGCCCTGTCCGACTCGACCATCTGCCTCTCGCTGCTCAGATCGCGGTATGCTGCCCTCGTGTCGAGGCTCGAGAATGCCACTTCGTCGCACGAAGAGGCCAGCGATGCTGCTTCGAGGTGCTCAGCGAGGATCAGCGTCTGGAGAGAGGCAGTCAACGACGCCATTGGCATGGCCTTGGCCCTATTCGTCGACAGGCCTGCCCAGCCTGCCTCTTCCTCAAATACCACAAGCGCCGTCGATGCCAACGCTGACACCAGCGACGGTGCGGCAGAAGAAGCAGACAGCCAGCTGAGCCCCACGATGCTCATCTCGGCCTTTGCGTCCAAGGCCCTCCATCTGCTCGGCGCCTCGCTCGACGCCGACGTGCCCGGGATCACATCGAGCGCATTCGAACGGCATCCTGCCTCCTACTCCAAGGCCGCCACCGACGTCCTCTCGACCTTTGCCTCGCTCCACACGCAGCTCTCCTACGCCTCTGTCTCTCTCGCTCGCCTCGGCCTCGACTTTTCGGGCTCTCTCTCCTCCTCATCGTCGTCATCATCTTCAACAGCAGGGACCTGCGGCGCATTTGAGCGCGAGGTGCTCCGTGTCTGGACGCGAGGCCTTCGACGAGCGACAGATGTCTTTTCGCAGCGCTGGGCCTCGTCCGCCGACGTCGCCAGCCTCCTCGCTTCGGCCAGCGCCGCCACCGTGTCCAAGATGCTTCGTTTTGATACTAACGGCAGTAGAACGACGACGACGGACGCCGCAACGGCGCCCTCGAGGGACCTGCTCGATGTGCCGGCGCTCGCGACGCTGCTCAACCACCTCCTCGAGGCGTACAATGCGCTCCAGACATTCTGTCCAGCCGCCATTGGCCAGGAAGTCGGCGAGGTGCTCGACGAGACGCTGGATCAGACGGTGGAGCTTGCGTTGGGCCTCGCGAGCAGGCTCGACATGGCTGAGGCCATCGTGGATGGTGGCCCTTCCACCGACAGCATCGCCGCCCTCCTGCCTGCCCTCGATGTGCAGCTGGGACAACTGGGACAGGGCGCAGGCGAGGGCGAGCGCGAGGACGTGGCGTCTACGTCGAGAGATCCGCAGCGACTCAAGGAAGCACAGCGGATGCTTGCGGCGACGGTTCTGTCGCTCCTCGAGCGCGATGTCGTGGGCTTTGTGCGGCCCCACGTCGTCCGGCTCGTCTCTGGAGGCGCGGACGGCGATGTCGGTGTAAAGGAGGAGCGAGCGGGGCTGAAGGAGAAGCGACGAGCAGTCGTGGCGTGGGCCGCTCAAGCGAGAGAGACGTGGGAGACGGGCGAGGAGAAGAGGAGGGACGCGCTGCTGAAGAGGCTCGAGGCGAGACGGGCCGAGAGCGAGCGCGAGAGGCGGAAGAGGGAGGAGGAGGAGAGCGCGAGGCGGGCCAAGGAAGAGGAAGAGACGAGGGCGAGGGAGGAGAAGGAGGAGAAGCTGAGGAAGGAAGAAGAGGAGAGGGCAAGGAGGGCAAAGGAGGAGGAGGCCCGGCTGGAGAGAGAGCGGCTCGAGAAGGAGCGGGTCGAGAAGGAGAGACTGGAGAGAGAGCGGCTCGAGAAGGAGCGGCTCGAGAAGGAGCGGCTCGAGAAGGAGCGGCTCGAGAAGGAACGGCTCGAGAAGGAACGGCTCGAGAAGGAACGGCTCGAGAAGGAGCGGCTCGAGAAGGAACGGCTCGAGAAGGGGAGAGTGGAGAAAGAGCGGCTGGAAAAGGAAAGATTGGAAAAGGTAGAGAGAGAGCAAGAAGAGATGCGCAAGAAGGAGCAAGAAGAGCGACAGAAGCGAGAAGAAGAAGAACGATTGAAGCGAGAGGAAGAGGAGCGCCTCAAACGAGAGGAGGACGAGCGCCTCAGACGCGAAGAAGAGGACAAGCTCAGGCGGCAGCGCGAGGAAGAAGAGAAGCTCAAGAAAGAGGAGGAAGAGCGACGAGTGCGCGAAGAAAAGGAGTTGGCGGCCAAGAAGCGTCAGGAAGAAGAGGAGAGACGTGCAAAGGAAGAGGAGCAAGAGAAAAAGAGAGTGGCTGAGGAGGAAGCGGCCAAAGAGGAGGCGCAGCGAAAGAAGAAAGAAGAAGAGGAAGCGAAGCGGCAAGCAGAGGCAGAGAAAGAGGCCAAAGCCAAGGCAAAGGAGGAATTGGCGAAGACTGAGCAAGAGAAGGACGCAGCTGCAGGCTCCGGTGAGACGAAAGAAGAAACGCCGGCCGCTGCTTCGGCGCCGAAGAAATCTGGGTCGATGTCATTGGCGGAGAAGCTTCGCAAGGCTCGCGAGGAGCGGGAGAGGGCGGCAGCATCAGCTGCTGCTGCCGTAACCACACCTGTGCCGGCAGATACAGGTGCAAAGGAAGCTCCAGCGAATGACAAGGCGACTGGAGAGCCAGAAGGCAAGGCGGAGCCTGCACCCAGCACGGAAGAGGACGTTTTAAAACAAGGGGGCCAAGATACGCCAGTCTCAAAGGGCTCCCAGTCTTCGGGCGAGGGTGACGGCGACGGCGACGAGGAGGGCGACGATGGCGAGGGAGAGGCAGAGGGGCGGCCGTCCTCAACTGCAGCAGATGGAGCAGCAGCAGCAAAGAAGAAGGCGAAGAAGAAGCGGCAGAAGAAGAACAAGGCGGCGGCGGCGGCCACCCAATGAGAGAAATGGTACGCATTCATCATCGATTTTGTTCATGTGCTGGAGTGGTACAAAGAGAGAGATGCTCTGGGTGAATTAGCTACGTCATGCCTTTGTAAGATGGTGCGGGATCAAGGAGCTATTGAATGGGTGAGAAGGAGAGGGAGAGGAAGAGAGAAGAGGTCGAGATTGATACAAGCCAGGCCAGCACTTAAGCCAGCAGGGCCTCAACGATGGCATCGTCGGAGACATTTGCCTTGTTTGTCCCCCGGTAGTTCTTCCTCGCGAGTGCCTCGATGACCTTCTCCCGCGGGAAGCCAAGCTTCTCAAACTTGTCCACATCCTGTCCGTCGAGGCCGGCAGCAAGCACAGGATCCGGGCCTGCTGCTCCTGGAGCAGCGCCGGTCTTGCCCCCTGCTGAGGTAGATTCCTGTGGGCCTTTTGCCCTCGCATAGCACTCTGTCCAGAACTTGGCCGTGTCCTCGAACCCTTTGCGGTCCGCCTTGTAGTGGCTCGCCACCGTCGCGTCCTGTGGGTCGCTGGGCTCAGGCGAGCAGAGCAGGCTGCGGAGCGAGACGAGCGTGGACCGCAGCGTGAGCACGGGGCTCCACGCCTTGGTGGTGAGAATGTCGAGGCAGATGGCCCCGCTCGCACTGCTGATGTTGGGGTGGTAGACTTTTGTCAGGAAGCGCATTTTGAGCGGCTGGAACGGGTAGCCCTCGACGACGTCAATGTCCTGCAGAGTGAGCCACGCGCCTCTTCCCTCGTCAGCTGTCCTATTCCCCCTACGCTGCCAACACCAACAAAGCGCAGGTCCCGACTTACCACTTCGAAATGGCCCCCTTCGTAGGGCGAGCCCTCTGGCCCAGGAAAGGTGCCAATGAGATGCGTCATCGATCCTGGACAAAAGCCGTCAGCTCTCTCCTTCCTCTCTCCTACAAAGACGAGAGACAGAAGCCAGCCGCTGCTCACCATCGACGAGGTCAATCGTCAGGCCGGACTCCTTGTCATTCTGGATATCGGCAATCTCCTTTTTGATCCGTCGTATCCTCGGATCCATCTTCGTCGCTGCTTGTCAACCTGCTCTTCTCGCTCCTTCCTTTCTCCTCCACCCACCCACCCACCCACTGACTGACTGACTGACTGATGCAGCCCGAGGTCGCGTGGCTTATTCCATCTGCTCCACCTCTGCGTCCAGTCTTCTTTTTTTGAGAAGCCAATTTTCTTCGCAAGCAAGCTACTGTAGACACGGAGCGAGACCGAAGCGACCAATGAGCATCCTTTGCTCAAGCCGCCGGGCGCTGGTGCTTGCGAGGTTCGTGGAGAGGGAGAGGGTCTGCCGCTGCAGTGTCTCCACTCGACACGCATCGAACGCCGCCTCTGTCTCTGCCGCCTCGAGCGCGCCGAGCAACACCGACCGCTCGCAGAAAAAAGCGCACTGGAAGCGCACGGCGGGCCAGGCGACGTTTGTCGACACGCTCAGCCTGCGCCTCTCGGGGGGCCGCGGCGGCGACGGGTGCATTGCGTTTGCGCGCGCAAAGTACCTCCCTTACGGCCCGCCCTCGGGCGGCTCCGGCGGCGCAGGCGGCGATGTCTTTGTGACGTGCGATCCTGCGCTGCGGTCCCTGGCGCGCGTCGGCAGTGCCGCGCGCGTCATGGCCGACCGCGGCGAGCACGGCCAGGGCGATTGGAAGGGCGGCGCGCGGGGCAAAGACAAGGTGCTGAGGGTGCCCGTCGGCACCGTCGTCCGTGTCGAGCGGCCGCCCGAAGTGGGCCTCGATGACGAGGGCGAGCTGCTCGAGGACGAGCAGCGGGACCGGCGGAGGATAGAGTACGAAAAGGACATAGAGAGGAGGTACGCGGGGGCCTATGCCAGACTCAGCAGAACGAGGCGCAGGAATTCGGCCACTGCGTCCATGGCTCTGCCCAGGCGTGCCAAGGGAGACGGCGGCGACGAGGGGGGCGAGGTGGACCCGTTTGAGCAGAGGGCGAGGCGAGACGCTGTCTGGCGGCACTATGCAGGAGGCGCACTCAACCATGCCTCGTCCACGTCGCCGGACCTGGAGCAGGAACAAGGACGAAGTAAAGAAGAGGACGAAATGGTAGAAGAAGAGGAGGAGCCCTTCGAAGAAGAGGAGGCAGATCCAGAAGAGCTCGAGAGACTGGAAGCAGAGTACGAGGCGACGTCGGACATTGCCTCGCAGCGCGCCAGCTTCAAGGAAGCCGAGAGGCGCTTCGCATTCACCCTACTCCGCCAACGGGAGACAGACCTGATGCAGCAGCGGCAGAGGGACGAGGAGTGGGACGTTGTCCGCGCCGACGAGGATGGCGCATGGACCGTGGATCTGGCCGAACGGTGGAGCAAACGGCTCCGTTTATCGACATCATCATCGACTACTGAGCCAGAGGAAGCTGCTGGTGGAGGAGTCGGCGCGAAAGACGATCAGCTCCTGCTCCTGGCAAAAGGGGGATCGGGAGGACTGGGCAACTCGACTTTCCTCTCGGCCAGCCATAAAGCGCCCAAAGTCTCGACCAGAGGCACGCCTGGCGAAGAAGTCATTGTCCACCTCGAGCTCAAGCAGCAGGCCGATGTTGGTCTGGTGGGCTTGCCAAACGCGGGCAAGAGCACCCTGATTCGGTCGATGAGCAGCGTGGGAAGCACCGTCAAAGTTGCAGGCTACGCATTCACCACCCTCAGCCCCAACCTCGGCGTCGTCAGGCTCGACGAGGACGGCAGGCTGATCGGCACGGGCGAAGGCATCATTTCCGACGAGTCGGCCATCGAAGATGACCGCGACGCACCTTCGATTCCAATCCAAGCAGCAGCGAACAGAGCGACAGAGACGGACGTGGAAGCGGCTCGCTTCACCCTGTCGGACCTCCCCGGCTTGATCGAAGGTGCAGCAGAAGACCGTGGCCTGGGCCACTGGTTCCTTCGGCACGTCGAGCGCTGCGCCGCGCTCTTTTACGTCGTCGATGTCGGCCCCAACAGCGCCGAGCCGTGGCTCGATGTCGAACTGCTCGCCCAGGAGCTCGAGACGTACAAGCCCGGTCTCTCGGACAAGATCCGAGGTATTGTCGCAAACAAGTGCGACCTCCTGGGTCCAAAGGACGACGCCGAGATCGAAGAGAGCCGGGAGAAACTGAGGAAGCTCAAGGAGAACGTAGAGAGGATTCACGGGAGGAGCATCGAGGTGTACCATGCAAGCGCAAAGTACCGGCTCGGCGTAGAGCGCGTGGCTCGAGGCATGTCGAACGAGGTGCGAAAGGAGGAGGAGAGAAGCGCTCTGCTGGATGAGCAACAGAGGTGGGGAGATGAAACCACCGCTTGAAAATACACGCATGTCCTGTACTTGTATCCTCCTTGGCAATTGGGCAAAGCAAGCATGTATGTACAGTACAGAATACAATTGACAATCGCAGACATGTTGTCTCAAGAAGGGAAATTGATGCTCAGGTGTACGAGAGATCCCAGCCGGGGATGTCGTCGTATTTGCGCTTCTCTGCCGCCGCCTCGGCCAGCTCTTCCTCGGTGAGACCATCGTCGTCGAGGACGCCTCCCACCTCGAGGCAGATCTTGCCAAAGATGTCTCGTGAAGCCTCCCTCGCCTCGCGATCCACCCTTCGCATAAACGCCTTCGGCACCTCTGGCACAAAGTCGGCCTCCTCTGAAGCCTCCTTGCCCTTGTCTCGACGCTGGTAGTCGGGTGGCCGGGGCGGCGAGCTGATCGAGAGGCCTGCGCACGTGCCGGCGAGCTGCGAGACGATGGCTCTCCTCGTCTGCCGGAGATCGAGCCAGGTGGCTCGCCGCTCCTCGATCTCGTCACGGCTCCTCTCCTTGCAATGCCTTTCCCTCGTCTGCGACGTCCGTAGTTCCTGCTCAATGTGCATCTTGACGACCCTTGCCTGCGCATACGTCTGCTCCAACGAGCGATGCAGTCCCAATTCCGAGACCCGATTCTTGTCCTTCATGTCCGGCAGCTTGTCCAGCTCGATGACGGTCAATTTTGGCAGCCTGGCCACACGCCGCTGCACGACTCTCGCAAGGACATAGGCTGTGTGCAGGTCGCCCGAGATCGTCTTGGCGCGCAGGATGTGGCCCCGGCTCATTCGCGAGGAGGCATGCTGGCTCGATCCCTTCCACATGCCACTCTTGTGCTTCTGGTTCGTGGCGACACCCACGTCGATGCCTATGTTGAGACCGGCCTGAACCTCTTTGATCAGGGACGCCGTCAGCTTCAGGGCCTTGTCGAGGTGCTTGCGTGCCCGCATCTCCGTCTTGGCCGTGTTGAGCAGCAGAGACGATGTCTGGCTGTGGACATGGAAGCGGACTTCGATGGCATCTTCGTCCTCATGATGGTTCACAGTCGGACCCGCAAAGATCTCATCGTCGATCCTGTGTCTCCAGTCAGCGACCCATCGCCTCCTCCTCCTAAGCTGCCAAAAGGAATAACTCACCGATCTAATTTTGCCTCGACCCTTCTGTACTGCGTCACCTCATCCTCAAGCCTCTCCAGATCTTCGCGGTCCCGCTCCAGCCTCTGCTCGCCCGCCTTGACCTCGTCGTGCTTTCTCTCGTACTCGCTCTTTGCCTCGTCAATCTCTCGCCGTACTTCTCTTTTCCTCTTGGGGCTCCAAAAGGCCCGCTTCTTGGCGCCGGCATCCTCCCAGCGGTGCTGGACAGCCATGAGGCGCTTGTGCGCATGCAACGTCTCTGTGCGTCTGCTCGCGATCCGACCCGAGTCCGCCAGGACCTGCTCCTTCATGGATTGTAGCCGCTCGGGAAGGTCGGATCTGTCAGAGAGGTATGCGTGCAGCGAGTCGTGCGAGGCGAGGTGCGAGGCGATGCGCTTCAGCAGCTCCTCGGCGCCCTCTTCGGCCGGCAACGGTGGTGTCGGCGGGGGCTCGAGTGGTGTGGCTTCTCCTCGTACCTCGCTGTCATCGTGAGCGTCCTCTTGCGGCACAAAGTGAAGAATCGATGTGAATGGGTTCGGTCGCTCGTCTCTGCGGCTTGAAGAGGAGGAGGAGGGCCCTTGGTATGCGGGCGGCGGCGGCGGCGTGTCTGCGGGCATTGTCGCGACAGCTGCTGCCATCTTCTGGTTTCCTTGGCTCCGTCGAGTGCCCCTTGTCCTTTGGGCTGGCTGCTGGGCGATGGACAGCGATGGAACGTCCTCCTCGCTTCGCCGCTGCTCGTGCCACGGATGCGTTGCCCCGATCTGTGTTGACCTCCTCTTCTCACGTCCTCCTCCACTACCACAAATCTTAGGCGCGCGGAACTCGGACGGCCCGCCAAGCTCAACCCACGTGTGATCTCATTGCTGATTGATTTTTTTTCTGATCATCAGGACAGGACAGGACCCTCGCGAAGAATCGGATTCGCGGCTTCTTCGCCATTCTCTCTCTTCCACTGCTAAATCCGGGACGGACGACGTGTAACGATGGCGAGCACATTCAAGCCGATGGCAATGCGCCTCTCTTCGCGGGCTTCGGCACCGGCGCTAGCGTCTGCACGGATCTCGGCTCGGCGGTCGGTGGCCACTTCCGCCTCTGCTACTTCCCCCCATGCCGGGACGAGAGGGACAGTGGCTGGCGTCGTTGGCCTCGGTGTCGCCCTGGCGGCCGCGACGGCTTTGCTCAAGGAGCCCTTGCGAGCCGAGTCAGACGGATCGGCTGCGTCGCGCGAGAGAAGAAAGGCATATGCGGACCGCATGAACATCTCGAGCGGGCCCAAGACGTTCCAGCCGAAGCAGGAGGAAGAGGAGGAGGAGGCAGCGGCAGCGGAGGAGGAAAGCGACAAGGAGGGAGGCGAGGGCGAGAAGTCAGAAAAGGAGGGAAAGGAGGACAAGAAAGAGGCTGGTGAGTGCTAAACTCAGGTCTCGTTAGTAAGATGGCGATGCTGATCATTCTGCTAAGCAGACAAGGCGCCTTCAGCGGTGAGCGAGGCGGCACGGGAAGCCGAAGAGGACCCTCAGCAGGCCGCGTTTAACCCAGAGACAAACGAGATCAACTGGGACTGCCCCTGTCTCGGCGGTATGGCCGACGGCCCCTGTGGCGAGGAGTTCAAGGACGCATTCAGCTGCTTTGTCTTTTCGGAAGCGGAGCCAAAGGGCATCGACTGCGTCGAGAAGTTCTCGGCCATGCAGAACTGCTTCCGCAAGCACCCCGACCACTACAAGGAGGAGATCCAGGACTTTGACGACGACGAGGAGAGCGCCGACGCGCCGGCACAGTCCGGGGATAAGCAAGCGGCGCAGCAGGAGCAGCCTAAGAAGGGAGCCCAGGACGAGGATGAGGACGAAGGCGTCCGCGAGTTCAGGCGAGAGCTTGAAAAGGAAAAGTAAAGATAGTCTCATGAGAGACCACACCTGCAATGCTAATTCACTACTCAATGTTGTGCATGGGTTTTTCGTTTGTGGTGCTTGGACTCCTTCGTTGCTGCCAGTGAGAGGCAGCCTCGACAATTGCTTCACTTTCTCTTCTTTCGAAACTTGCAATCGCCGCCGCGCTATTCTGAAGCTTACGACACAGCGCTCTTATCAGCAGTTGAGACATGGGCTGTGGAATGCCGGCCAGGCATGGCCACGGTCATCGTCGTCCACGGACGATGTCCGCGCAAGCCATCACCGCCTCGGCCGAGCACGCCTCCACTTTCACGTGTCCGTCGTACCTCGACCAACCAACCTTCCTTTCCACTTGACTTCTTTCCACTGTAACCCCTCTTTCTGATTAACATCAAGCAAGCATGCACGAACGACGCCCCGCACCCGCCCCTACGTCGTTCCCGGACGCGGCATCGCTCCGGGTCGGCATCGTGCACGCGCGCTGGAACACCGAGTGCATCGACGCGCTCGTCAAGGGCGCCATCTCGAGCCTCGAAAAAGCCGGCGTCAAGTCGGAGAACATTGTCATTGAGAGCGTGCCTGGCAGCTTCGAGCTGCCCATCGCTACATCTCGGTGGGTTTCACCTTGCCCTGCATCTTTGAGTCCACGCACGAGCTGATCTGGCTGCGATCCTGTGCTGGGATTTGCGAACAGGTTGATTGCCGCTTCCCAGATCCAGGCCTCATCGAACGCAAACGACCTCATGGGCTCGCTTATCGAAGCCACAACCGGAAATGCAGGGACCACGGGCAGCGACGCAAAGGCATCGAAGCAGAGCCTCGACGCCGTCATCTCCATCGGCGTCCTCATCAAGGGCTCGACGATGCACTTTGAGTACATCTCCGACAGCTGCTGCCACGGCTTGATGCGCGTCGGCCTCGACACGGGCGTGCCCGTCATCCTCGGCGTCCTCACGGCCCTCACCGAGGAGCAGGCGCTGGAGCGGAGCGGTTTGGGCCAGAGCAGCAAGAAGCACAACCACGGCGAGGACTGGGGCACGGCTGCCGTCGAGTGAGTTGCCAAGGACTTGCAGAAAGAGGCTTCGCATAGGCTGACCCAAGCTTTTATTACCACTAAAGGATGGCGACAAAGACAAAGACATGGGCAAGCGGCAAGTTGGGCGCATAGGGCCCACGTACTCACAATAGCAAAAGGGAATGAAGAAAAGAAATGCCAATGGTGACGTGACGAATGAGAAAAGAGACTGTCTACGACTACTGTACAAGGAAAAAGGCCCAAACCCAAGAGTCGCAAGTAAGAGAGGGGGGGAAGAGATGTGGTCAGGCACCGTTGCCGCCCGAGTTGCCATTCATGCCAATGAGTCGCGTGAAGGCCTCGAGGTCAAACGACGGCTGCTGCTGCTGCTGCGGAGGTGCATTGCTGTTGAAACCGGGTGCCATGCCCATTCCACCACCATTGCCGGCTGCTCCGGCAGCGCCGTTGTTGCTGGCGCCGATGCTTCCGAGAATGCTGCCAAGGAGCGGCGGTCGCTGCTGCTGCTGCTGCGGCTGCTGCTGTTGCTGCCACGGAGCAGGCGCGACTGCCTGTTGTTGTTGCTGCTGCTGCTGCTGCTGACTCTGCATCTGCAGCACCTGCAGGATCTCTGGCGTGAGACCGAGCTGGGCAGCCAGGGCAGCCATGTCAACTGCGCCTCCTGCGCCTCCTGCGCCCGCTCCTACTCCTGCACCAGCACCAATACCAGGCGCAGGCGGAGCAGAAGGCTGTCCCAAAAAGGCCGAAGGCGGCGCAGACGACATTGCATTGTTCGTCGGTGCCTGCTGCTGCTGCTGCTGCTGCTGCCAGCCAAACGGAGACGGCTGAAACTGTCCAGAGGGAGGCTGCGCAAATCCAGGCCGTGGCGCTTGCTGGAGGGCCTGCGGCTGGCCAGGAGGCTGGAAGACGTTGAAGTTGGCCATGTTGGACGCCGCCGAGGGGGGCTGCGACGGCATGAGCGGCGGCATGGGCGGCTGCGACGAGGGCGTGGCTTGTTGCGGCTGCTGCAGTGGCTGCGCCTGCTGCGGGCGGGGTGGTTGCTGCAGGTTGAAGGGCGCGCGGGGGATGGTGTTCATCTGCTGCGGTGTCGGCACGGCGGACATGCTGCCCTGGATGTGAGCCATGGCTGCACTGCCCAGGCCTCCAGATGGCTGCTGCTGCTGCTGCTGTTGCTGTTGCTGGTTCTGCATCTGTGGTTGCATCGATTGCATCGGCGGTGGTTGCTGTTGCTGTGGCTGCGGCTGCATGGGAGGCTGCGGGCCCGAGAAGAGATGCCACGGGACCGAGTCCCTGAACACAAGACCAAGCAGCCGTCGATTTGCCTGAGGCTGCACGGCCCCATCGGGACCCTGCGTCTGGGCGGGCGCAGGCGTCGACACCACCACAATGCCCGGGCCGGGACCAGTCTTGTTGTTGTTGTTGCTGTTGTTGCTGTTGCCGTTTGGGGGCGACAGGCGCAGGAACGCAGCGCCACGCTTGCTGTCGATCATCTTGGCGAGCATAAAGTACATGGCCTCGTTGGCCTGCTGGGGCGTCTTTGTGCTTCCGTCCTGCTGCGCCTGTGGCTGCTGGCCCGGCACGCTCAGCGGCTGAAACAAGACGCAGGGCACCGTCGACTTGGCCGCATAGGCCTGCAGCATGGGAATGTTGACGGGATTGACCTCGCTGATGGTCATGCGCGATGGCCAGGGCAGCATGAGCGTCTCCTTTGTTGCATTCGTGGCCGCCTGGGCCGTGACAAAGGTCACGACTTCTCGCCGCACGTTTGTGCCCGTCGTGACGCTCCATGTGATGGGGCCCTGCCAGATGGCTGTCGGCATCGGCCTTCGTGGGAGTGTAGCCTGCTGCTGCTGCTGCTGTACTCCCGGTGCTTGTGGTAGCTGACCCTGCTGGGGTGGCTGCTGAAGCTGCGGCGCTTGTTGTACCTGCTGTTGTTGTTGCTGCTGCTGCTGCTGTTGTTGTTGCTGTTGTTGCTGCTGCTGCTGTTGCTGCTGCTGGAACTGCTTGATGCGCTCGAGACGCTCCTGCTGCAGCTTGTGCTGTAGCGCCATGGCCTCGAGCCCGCCGGGAGCACCAGCAGCACCAGCACCAACACCAGCAGCAGCAACTGAAGACTGCCCCTGCTGCTGCTGCTGCTGCCCCTGTCCACTGTTGGGTGGCAGGAACACCGAGCCCGCCGACGGTGGCGGCTGCGGCTGAGTCGCTCCTGCCTGGGTCCTCTGCTGCTGCTGCAGCTTCTGCTGCTGTGCCACCAGCTGGGCGCCACTGGGCCCACCGAGGTAGACACCCTTCTCGCGCGCCTCTTTTTCGATGCCAATCAGCGTCGTGAGGGTGTTGTTGAAGTTCGGCGGTGGCCCACCAGCCGAGAGCTGGGCCGCCTGTGCCTTGAGCGAGTGCTGCTGTGCCAGGACTGTCAAGGTGAAAGTAAGAGATATCAGTGGGCCTGGTTGCAGCAAAGACACCGAGAAAGAAGCACCAACTCACGCTTGTCTCTGAACTGCTCCAAGAGCTGCTTCTTTGACGGTGAGTCGGGTCCACCGGGCGGGTCCGAGCCCGTGGCGGCGGCCTGGGCGGCCCTGGCCTGCTGCTGCCGCGCGGCAATGGCCAGATTCCTCAGCATCATCTGTTGCTGCTGCTGCAGGAATAGGACCTTGTTGACGGCCAAATTGTCCACCTCGGCCCCTGTAGCGGGTGGTCCTGCCCCGTTGCTCGTCGCCGCTGTCGTCGACAAGTTGGCAGTGATGCCATTGTTGGCAGACGCATTCAGCGCCGTCTGGGCAGCCGAAGAGGACGCCAGGTCTGCAGATGGCCCAAGGCCAGCAGTGTCCGAGGCAGTGAAAGCACCCGCACCAGCCATCTCGGACCGGCTGGCTGTTCTTGCTCGCTTGCCATTGACACCGTCGAGCGACGCCGAGTTCTTGCGCGCCCGCTTGCGCCCATTGACAACGCCACCGGCAGCAACAGCAGCAGCGCCGGCAGCAGCACGGGCCGCCGTGGCCGCTGCGTCGCTGAGGCCCGACAGAAAGAGGCCCGACTCGGTGTGGATAGAGCGATAGGCACTCCCCAAGATGCTCGGCGCGTCCGTCAGCGAGGGAAAGACAGAGGCGAGATCCGTCAGCAGCGCACGATGCACCTTTTCGCCATCAGAGGCAAGCGAGTGCGACAGAGGCTTGTTTGAACCCCGAGAGTCGACGCCGTCCAGGTCGCCGTCTTCGCCGCCCTTGGCCTCGTCGTCGATGAGGCGGTAGGACGAGGGATCGAGGCAGATCGTGCACGGGTATACGCCCAGCTTGCCGAGCTCGGCCACGGCGCGCTGCCAGTCGAGGTCGTCGTTGTGCGAGAATAAGTTGTGGGTCGGGTGCGAGTCGGCGTCGAGGTTCAGCGGCGGCGTGAGCGAGCTGGGTGTTTTTGGGAGGATGTGGACGAGGTAGCGGGCCAGCACGGGAGGATGGACGGGCGCCTGGGAGAAGAGCTCGAGCGAAGCCACCAGGCCATCGACGACCCTCCCTCTGCCCGAAGTTTCCGAAGAAGCGCCTTTTCCGTCATCGTCGTCATCACCGGCAACATCTCCCGATAGAAGTGCGTCAAAGTCGTCCTCCCAGCATGCCTCGATGGGTGCATCGACGGTGGTCAGCGACCCGGCGAGCAGGGCAGCCGCGGGCGACCACGGCGTCACTGAGAGGCGCGACGACTCCAAAAAGTCGTCGACTGTTGCTACTGATGACGATGACGCAGCGGGGGCCGAGGCAGCTCGTCTGGTGCTGGTGTAGCCGTAGCGCACCTGGCTGGCGAGGACAGCTGCGTTGGGGTACAGGCGCTCGATTCTCGTGAGCAGGGCGCCGAGGAAGGCGACCGACTCTCTCAGCGACTGCCGTGCTGCCGGGTGCAGGACGACGGCGACGAGGACCTGGTGTTGCGGGGCCGGCTGCTGCTGCTGGGCAGAAGTATCGGCGTGCGACGGCGGCGGCAGTAGTGTCCGTGGGGCAGCGACGAGGCCTTGCTGCTGCGGGCCATCCTGCCGCTGCGACGACGAGGAGCCAGAGTCCGACGGCAGCATGGCGGGTGCGATGCCCTGGGCAGCGAGCACGGTCGCCATCTCTCTCTTCTCTCTTTCTCTCTCTCTCCTTCCCTCCCGCGCGCGTCTTGCTTGTGGTAGAGATCTCTTGCGAGCGAGCGATGGACTCGGACTGTCCCGCCTCCCGATCACAGCCATAGAGGCCTAGCTTTTTTGCCTGATTGGGTGAGATTCCAGATAAATAATTCCCAGCCTAGCTTGGATGGCGCGTGCGTTCCTGGCTCCTCTAATCACGCCTTGCCTCGTCTCTCTTTCGCTCTTCCTCGCTCTCTTTCTTGCTCACTGCGACAAATTGCACGGCGACAAATTGCACTAATCGCCTCGGTCGGGGAGCAGCCCACCATGAGCGAGGACAGCCAGCCAGAGTATCGCTATCTCCAGGAGATCTCGCAGATGGTGAGCTCGCCTCGTGGTGTATTGAGAGCAAAGAACAAGGAAGCTGAATGAATGCACGAGCAGATGTTTGTCTTCGGCGACGTCGTCGACCCGCACCCCGATGTGCTGAAGCTCGTCGAGGACATTGTGCGCAACCAGGTCATTGAGCTGGTGTGTGTCGTGCACCCTATCCTCTCATACTTTCGGCTGACAAGCCTGTCCTGCCCCCAGATGCTGCAGTCGCGCGCCCTCTCTGCTCGGCGCTCCTCGCGCTTCCTCTCGCCCGAGGACCTCATCTTTCTCATCCGCTACGATCGTGCAAAGGTCAACCGTCTGCGGACCTACCTGAGCTGGAAGGACGTGCGCAAGAATGCAAAGGACAGCGGCGGCGATGCGGGTGCTGCCGGTCCCGATGTGCCCGAGGGCGACGATGCAGGTGGGTTGCTTTTCCCTGCTTTTTCTTCCCATGCTTCTTCTTCTGCTGCTGCAAGGGCTCAAGCTCACGATTATGGATGCTTCTTGACAGTGGACAACCCAGTCAAGTCGCGCATCGCAAAGATCAGGCTGCCGTGGGACATCCAAACCGTCTACAGCGAGCACCTCACCGCGCCCGGCGGCGCAGGCGACGAGCGCGAGGAGGAGGACGAGGACGACATCGAGGCGCACCAGGACAGCTTGCAGCGGCTCAAGGACGCCGACGAGGCCACGCGGAGAATGACGCGGGAAGAGTACGTGCACTACTCTGAATGCCGCCAGGCCAGCTTCACCTTTCGCAAGGGCAAGCGCTTCCGCGAGTTTATCAATGCTGGCGCCTACCTCGACGTGAAGCCCAACGACGACATCATCGATATCCTCGGCTTCCTCGCCTTTGAGACGGTGCGCGAGCTGTGCCTGGGTGCGCTGGCCATCAAGCAGGCCCTCGAGGAGGAGGCGGCCCGGGCCAAGAAGCACGAGAGCAGCAACAGCAGCAGCAGCAACAACAACATCCAGGCGATCAATGGCGCGAGAAAGGGCACAATGACCACTGCCTCTGCTTCTGGTCAGGAGGGTGAGGCAGCGCAGGACAACGATGTGGGCGACACATCGATGGAGTCGAACAAGACAGTCTCGCAGCAGAGCACCGCCTCCTCCTCTTCCCTCAAGAAGCGAAAGGCGGACAGCAGCAGCCAGGGCGAGGCGCAAGTTCAGAAGAGCAGCGCCAAGACGTCGCCAAGCAAGCGCGCGAGGCACGAGACGCCCCCGCCAAATCCAGCAAACGGCAATGGCAGGACCTCGCCGGACCCGTCGCCAAGTAGCCACAGCAGTAACGGCAGCCTCACCAACGGCCAAAGTGCCAGAAAGGCGGCTGCGACTGAGGACGGCGCAGCAGCAGCAGCGGAGGAAGAAGACGACGAAAAGGGCTGCGGGCTCTTTACGATGCCGCCGGCAAAGGCCAGTCCGCTCCTGCCCTCGCACATTCTTGAGGCCTTTGCCCGCCTTCAGCGCGGCAGGGCCGCCCTCTCGGCCGGCAAGGGCGGCTACCCGGGCGGGCTGCGTCGCACGAGAGTCTTTGTTATTTGATTGGGCCGCCTACTTCTCCTCCCTACCATTGTATTTTTATAGAGACCCTGCAATTGTCAACCTCGATCCGTGCTTCTCTTTCCACCTGATCTCGCCTCCATGCTCATGGAGCGAGACACAGGAACAGATTGTCGTACTCAGCCGTAGTGGCAGAAGGGATGGTGAACGCATACAAATACATTGAAACAAAGACAAGCAACCCCTCACGGCTCTGTGGCGCCCGCATACTGCTCTTCCTGGCCCGTATACTCCTGCTGGGCACCAGCCCACCAGCCCACGGGCCCGAACCCTTGTGCCGAGATCGAGGCCTGTGGAATCATCACGATGAGTCAAGGGAAAGAAGAAGGAGAGGAGCCAGACACACCTTTATCCGGTAGGGCGAGGCCTTGTTCGACGATAGCTCCTCTGCCATGTTGACCTGCCCCACCTCGCCCGGGATCGCGCCAGCCGACGACTTGGCGGCGGCAGCAGCAGCAGCCGCGGCGCCCTTTGCGCCCCACGAGGCCGGGCCCGGCGGCTCGGGCTCCTCGAACAAGTCGGACTCAACGAGGAAGCGGACGACGGCGCCCGTGTCAATGTACAGCCGGTCCTCTTTGCTCGAGCCGAGCGGGTCGTCGTACAGGCGCGGATCCGAGGGTTCCCAGAGCCAGAACCAGAGCGCCTCGCTGTGGTCGTAGCCGCTCGGCTCGGGCAGGTGCTCGCGGGGCACAAAGACGTCGTCGAAGAAGCCCATGGTGAGGCGCAGGCCCTCGGGGTCTGACGACTTGACTCGCCCGACGAGCACTTCGCCTGGAAAGGGCCGGAATACGACAAGTCGGAAGACGCAACGGTGGTACAGGCAGCCGTCGCCCCACTTGACGCGGCCCTCGTCGACGCTGACGAGGTCAAACAGGCTCACGCAAAGACCGACATCGGGCAGGATCCGGTTGGCGTACTTTGCATTGATGGCCCGCTGGATCGGCTTGACAGACTCCGAGGCGTTGGGCGAGAAGGACGAGGGCGGGATGCGGATCGTGTCGTGGATCAGCGAGAGGTTGAACATCCTTGTCCTTCCCTTTCCCGAAGACGACCAACGCGAGATGAGTGGGAGGGAGGACCTTTCCTTGGGAAGAAGGTTGTCAATCGCGCATCTGGCCAAATTTTTGCAGCGACGACCACACGTGAATTTCTTCGCACGGCCTTCCACAATTTGTCCTGCTCGTCGCCTTTGTCGTCACTCCTGACACAGCATCACACACACAAAGATGGGCGAGGTGCTGCATGCGCCACAGTCGATGCCGACTGCGCCGCCCGCATTTGGGCCGACGCCGACATACCTATGGACGAGCCAGGCGCGGCACTGGCGCTTCAGTCCGCGCCAGCTTGAGAAGCGGCGCCAGGAGGGCAACGAAGGCGCCCGCTTGCGGCTTGCCGATGCCTGGGAGAGGGAGAGAGCCGCCGAGCCAGTCGAAGGGGAGCCGCCATCCTCTTCCTCGTCGGAACCGATCCAGTTCCTCCGCGTCGAGGACGAGGTCGCGCTGGTCACCTACTACCTCACCCGCGTCAGGGGCGTCATCAAGGCCTTTGACATGCCCGAGCTCGTCGAGGCGACAGCGATCACATACATCAAGCGCTTCTACCTCGTCAACACATGCATGGATTGGCATCCAAAAAACGTCATGATCACCTGTCTCTTTCTGGCCGCAAAGGCTGAGAACTGCCCCATCTCACTCGCCAACTTTGCAACGAAGCTCGCGGGAAAGGAGCCGACGCAAAAGGCCATCGATGAGTACGTTGCGCTGGTGCGCGAGCATGAGTTTATGGTGTCGCAGAGCCTCTCGTTTGAGTACATGGTCCACGGCGCCCATCGGGCCCTGCATGGTCTGTTTCTCGATTTCCAACAGGTGGGTTGGCAGTGATTCTACTTGTTCCAACTACTTTGCTGAAGTGCCGTGCTCGAGCAGACGGTGTGCAGCGGAGAAGACCTCAAGGATCTTTTGGCACCCGCGCAATCAAACCTCCGCCTTTCTCGGCTCACCGACGCCGAACTGATCTACACGCCGTCGCAGATTGCAATGGCCTGCGTCCGCGCGGCTTCGGACCAGGCAAAGGACCTCGTTGGCAAGTTCCTGGATTTGAAGGAGAAGAGGGCCACGGAGGCTGTCCTCAAGGGCAAGGCGGCAAGGGAGGCGTGGAGGCAAAAGGAAAAGGAGAAACAGGAGAAGAGGCAGCAGCAGGGAGCATCGAGCACAATGAAGAAGCAGCAGGCGGGCAGCAATGCGCAGGATGCCATCGAGGTTGACGGAGAGGGGAAGGCCAAAGAAGAGGGAAAAAAGGAGGCCCCGTCTGCGGCTGCCGTTGAGCTCGACGATGAGGAAATTAGGGCCAAACCGCTGGGTGCGACACGCTCGGAGATCGAGCAGGTTCTTGATGACATCGAAGGCCTCTTCCGCGCCCGCGAAGCTCTTGATGCCTCGGAAGAGAGGACCAGGGCTACGGAAATCGACAAGCGTCTCAAGGCATGTCACAACCCTGAAAAGACACCAGGTACGAGGCTTCACCATCTCGGACTGGCGAGGGTCTCGTCGAACGCGGGCGTTTCAAAGAAGAGGAAGCTCAAAAAGGAGGAAAAAGACCCATTTGACGACGATGACGACGACGAGAATCTGCCGGCGACGTTTGGACCCGAGGGGAAGAAGGCCAAAGTAGAAGTCTTGGAGGGCAATTTATTCAAGGATGACATTGAGAGGGGAAAGTCGGCAAAGTAGAAGGGGCTTGATCCTCGAATCTGTATCATAACAACACTCTGCTTACAAAATCGAGTTGCGGCTTGTGATGCCACGCCTCACCGGTGTTCAACATCGTACGCTTGTTGTTGGCGAAAGTGATCGCTTCGGTGATGAGCAAGAAGACAATTACGATGCTGATCTGGTTAGCGAAGTTTGCCGTGCATACTAGAACGCGCAGCGCGCGGTCGGACCTCCCATCATCACCACCTTCTTCTAACAACATCTGCCTAAATTTGCCAGAATCTCGGCACGATTCACATCGCAAATCTGCTGCTACATCAGGACATCACCAAAACAATCAACAGCTTTCCTCGCTTGTAGACGATTTAGTGCGACGCTTACTTAGCCTCTCGTTCTCCATTTGTCCGTGATGCAGAGCACAGGCCCCTTCCCGCCGTGTGCTCAGTCCACTTTGGTACAGCAGAGGCCTTTTTCCCAGGGGCACAGCGAGGGCCTCTTTCGGCCACCATTTAATTTTAATCGTGAGAACCGTGTCGTGACGTCTTCCTGATTCGAGCTGTGAAGTGGATGCGTTGATTGTTCTCTTCGGGGTTTGATGACCTACAAAAGGAGGGCCGAACCTGCCCTCACTTAGTCACTTCCTTTACTTTCTCCCGTCGTTGCTCTCTATCGCTTTTACTCCCTCTCTGTTGACGAAGAGCTGGTTCGAGATGTCTGCACGTAACAACAATCACAACAATAGCAGCAACAGCACAGGTAGCACTGGCTCGAACGCCCACGTCCGAAACGGGGCAGGCACCGGTAGCGTAGGTGTCGCTTCACCGAGACAAAATACTGCCAGGAGCGCCGGAGGACAGTCAGCTACTTCAACCCGCAGTGCAGGAGGAGGAAAAACGGCGCGAGCGACTGGCGGAGCCGGCACCAGGTCAAGCGCTGTCGCCGTAAACAATGCAGGACGTATCAAGAATCAAGACAACGCCTACTCGTCCGCAGGAGGAGGACCACCGGGAGGCGGCGATGGCTTTGTAGGTATGGGTGCAAAAGGAAGTACTGGAAGCGGTGAGCCTATCGAGCTGGCAAAGCCTTGGAACAACAAGCCTCTCGCTACGTGAGTTCCTGCCCCTTTCCATATTGAATCATCTTCTGTTCTTCCCTAAATACTGATTCTCTCTTCAGCGGTCCTGGCTCTGGCTACTCCAAGGTGGGTTCATTAATTTCTTTCACAACCCTGATGGCACACTCTCAGGTTTACGTTTCATTTTGCATAGGGCAATGCAGCCGGCGGAGCTTCGAAAGTCGACACCGGCGGACCGTACTTCAAGAGCGAAAAGAAAGGAGCTACCACGGGCAAGAGCGACCGTAACCCAATTTCTGCCTTGTCTAGTGGGGGAAGCGGTGGCGGACTATCCAAGAAACACGATACAAATGCTTTCGTTACCGGTAATAGCGGACAGAACTACGGCTCGAGCTACGAGAACAATAACCAGTCATCGTACGGTTGGGAGATCACCCAACCCAGTGGTAATGGAGGCAGCAGCAGCCACAATAACAATCGTAACAACAACAGTCATGTCAATGTGCCAAATGACGGCAACAATTTCGGCGGCAATTCTTCCGTGACGAAGTCAAGCAGGGACGGCTACAGCAGCAACAACTCCTCGAGGTCATCCCCGGGCCGATGGCGGGCACAGTCACAGTCTGGTGGTGCTGAAGATAGCAGCAACAGGGCCTCCGTGACTGGCGGAGGTCCTACTTCTGCTTCGGGTCCAGCGGGCAACTACAGCGGTGCTAACGACAAGGATTCTCAATCTGGGAATGGTTTCGAAGCTGGTGGTCAGTCTTTCAGCGGTGAGTTGATCTCTTTGCTTGAAGCAGCAAGAGGTGCATGAGTCTAATGTTGAGCGCTCGCCTTTCTGTAAAAGGAGCAAACATCACCGATAGGGCTGGCGCTGGCGATGGCTATGACAGCCGCAAAGATGAGGAAGACACTTCCACCGCGACGAAAAATACTTTCAGCTCAGGTGTGTCAAGCAACAACAGCTCCTCAAAGACGCACGAATCCTATGGAAGCAGCAATGCAAGCTTTAGTACGTCTTACACGCGCACCGATGGCCTCGGCGAAGGAAGAAACGAAAACAAACAGACGAAATCGTCGTCTCCCCCTACGAACAGCTCAGGAATTCACGCCGATTCCTCAGCACGAGGCAATGCCAGCGACAATCGCGTTCATTTCCCCGAAGCTCATAGCGGGGTCGGAAGTAATGGTGGAAGCGTCTACGGGTCTCCTTCGAGCAACGCCAACGAGAATGTTTCGTCAACGTCGATGACTGGAGCAAACAGCAACAACAGCAACAATAACAGCTCGTCACCGTCTCCACACGGAGGAAGAGGTAACAGTTCCCTGTCGAACCAGTCCTCGAAACAGAGCCTGAATCAAAGCTCTGGCCAGGGCCAGAATTCGGGCCAAAGTGAGAGCCAGAACAAGTCTCTGACGAAGTGCTTCTCGTCGATGGGCGTCAGCGATGGCGACAGCTCCTCTTCATACGGGAACAAGACAGCCAACGCGGGCAGCAACAAACAGGTCCAGAACGATGGCAAGGGACAGGGTCAAGGCTTCAACAATAATAAGAGCGGCACCGCCAGCAAAAGCGGTGTCAGTGCCAACACAAGCTCCAATACCAATACCAATTCCAACTCCAGTTCCAACAGCGATAGCACCCACAGCCATGGTAGAATCTTTGGCGTCCTCAGTCGTCGCTAGACCGTGACTTTGCAACCACTGACTTAAAAGTTGTCTTCAACAATATCACCCTCTTTTGATCAAACTTCAGCACCTCTGTTCCTTCGTCCTTTGTCGCCCTCTCTTCACCCTTTCTTTTCCTTGTTCCTACTATCTGCACCTCTCTGAGGCTTTGTAGATGATTTTTGAGCGATGAAGTACATGTTCTTGACTCGATCTTCTGCAACTACGCTTGAAAATCGTACATCACTGATCAGGAGGCAGGGCCGGCCTTGAGAGCAGTCTCTGCATCCCAGGCCCGATGGAGCTGCATCACCCTCCGTTCCCTCCGGACAATGCCACCCTCGATGACCTTGGTCCGCCAGGGCGTGTCGAGCGCTGCCTTGTATTCCGGCGTTGATTCAAAGTCGCCGTTCTCGTATTCTTCGAATCATTGTCAGCTGCTGTCAAGCGGTAAAGGAACATTCGAAAAAGAGTTTCTCACCATGAAGACCGAGGCACAGGGGCACCTCCTTTCCGTCCTGGTTGTCCGGCCTGACGTCTCGTCCGTTGATGAGGGCGTCGACGAGCTCGAAGCGCCTCGTGCGCTTCCACCCCGGGACCTTTTTCAGCATCGGCACATGCTCCTTGACGTACCACTCGTCATACGCTGCCTTGTTTTCTTCGGCAGGCGTGACGCTCGTGGCCACTACGAACTTTGCCTCGGACTCCACGTCGGCCTTGGTCCTGGGTCGAAGATCGGCGGGGGCAGGGCCCAGGCCGTCGCGGCTGTCCGTCGTCGTGTCGAGGGCGCCCTCGGCGGAGCTGTCATAGACGAGCCGATAGATGCGGCGGTCAAGGACAGCAACGCGCGAAAGGAGCTCGGCCTCGCGCGGGGACCGCTGCGAGCGCAGCGACGTGTACGCCGGGTCCTTGTACAGGGCGTTGGAGGAGATGGTGTATGCAGCGGCCCACTTGGCCGAGAATGCGCGCGCGTCGTCGCTCGTCGACGAGACAAATGATGACGAGGGCACAGCATAGCGGGCCGCAGTGAGAAACTCGGGAAAGCGCGAGATGCGCAGCGGGACATGCTCGTTGTCGTACCAGTCTATGGGCACTCAAGGCTTCGGTCAGTCTCGTACAAGGGCCATGAGGGGCGCCACTACCTCGAAAACGCACCATGGAACTCATCGACCGTGGCATCCTTGCCCGGGTCGCTGAACACGAGCAGCAGGCCCGCATCGCGCTCATTGTAGGGATCTTTTTGTGCTTCAGCCATGATCGCTCGTCGGTGTTGGGTGTGCAGCAACGAATGGGTCGTGCGAGAGAGTAAGAGGACCGACCCCTCCGTCCGACTTTTAAAAAGAATCGGAGTCAGTCTCAGCCAGACGCCATGTGGAAAGAAGCCTTTGCACGGGCCCTCTCTGTGCTTTTTGGAACAGAACAAACGCGCTCGCCGCTGGGGTCGCGTCTCGATTTCGTCTTCTCATCAACTCTGCTTACAACTGACTGACGAAGCGCGATGCCGGACAAGTGGGCCGCCTCGTCCAACGAGGCACTCCGCGTGTCCCTCGTCTCCTCCGAAGGCACCTCGACTTTCCATCCGACGTTCACCTATCCCATCTTTGGCGAAGAGGAGACAATCTACGGGTACACGGACCTTGGCATCTGCCTCTTTCTCGCCGCGGGCAGCCTCAAGCCCGCGCTCGTGGTCTCGTACGACGAGAAGAACACGAGCACGACGATCAAAGTAGACGATGTGCAGGAGACTCTGCTCGAATTCCTTCCTGACCGGCAGGACTTTGTCAAGATCAGCCAGACGTCGGGCGAGGCCAGGGATGAGCAGGCCGAGGTCAAGCGGCTGCTCGCAGAGGACTGCAAGACCTTCCGACCGGTAGGAGAAAAAGTGACAACGTACGAGGCTGGGTCTTCGTCTGCCTCCAAGGGAAAGGGAAAGTCAAAGACGGGCCAAGGGCAGAATTTTGAGATCTTCCACTGCGATTGGGACACACCTGGATTCAAGGAGCTGCACCGGCGCATGCAGATCTTTGCCTTGCTCTTCATCGAGGGCGCCTCGTATATCTCTGAGGAGGAGCACAACTGGGAGTTCTTTGTCGTCTACGAGCGTACCGATGCGGGAGAGTACAAGTTTGTTGGCTACACGAGCCTGTACAAGTTCTGGTCCTACCCGTCTAACTCGCGCATCCGGCTGAGCCAGTTCCTCGTGCTCCCCATCTACCAGGGCCAGGGGCACGGCTCGAAGCTGTACGACACCGTGTATGCAGCCATCCAAGCGCGAGCTGGCGTGTCGGAGCTCACAGTCGAGGATCCCTCAGAAGCATTTGACCATCTCCGCGACCGGTCCGACCTGACGCGCCTCTTCTCGACCGACTCGTCGGGCGACGGCTTCCTGAGACGGGCAAAGGAAGCCAAGAAGGGTGGTGCGCTCCGCGCCCCCGTCGACAAGGCATGGAGCGAGACGGAGAGACTGCGGCACAAGATTGCACCGCGGCAGTGGGCCCGCCTCGTCGAAATGTGCATGCTGACGATGCTCGACGAGGCCGACGTGGAGCAGTGCAGGCAGTTCCGGCTGCAGGTGCGTCTCCTTGTGTGTCAGTGTTTAGCAGATATTTGAAAGCTGACGACGGCATTGTTCTCTGACAGGTCAAGGCGAGGCTGTATCGTTTCAATAGAGATGTGCTCAAGCAAATGGAGCAGCACGAGCGCGTGACAAAGCTCCAGGAGACGTACGAGAGCGTCCTCGACGAGTACGCTGCCCTCACAGGTACAGACGTCGACGGCATCATTGAGGCGGGCCTCGACAGCGCGGCTACGGCAGGCGTGCTCAACGGCGGTGCCGGCAGCGGCGGCGGGAGCGGTAGCAGCAGCAGCATAAAGAAGGCCCGCTTTGCATAGCACTATATGCTTTTGATAAACGTATGAAATTGTAGCGATAGACTTGAGAGAGAACATGCAGAGTGATGTAGTAGTCATCGAGCAACGATCACGGCTGGCCACCCAGGACGGCCACGTCGACCCTGGCGCCCTCGCCCTCCCATCGATCGTCGTCGTCGTCATCGTCCTCCTTCCCATCCTGCCTCACTTCTGCCAGGATTCTATTGGGCGTCGCAGCCCCCTCGGCGCCCGGCAGTGTCGCTGGACTGAGCTGATGGCCGACGGGTGCCGTGCCGGGTCCTCTGTACTCTGTCTTTCCCGGCCTCTTTGCCATGGCCAGCACCGCTGCCGGGTCGCTGATACCCCGTTGGCCCTGCCGTCGCAGCAGTTCCTGGGCCCTGCGCTGCGCGATCTTTTCGAGGTTCTGCGCGACCCAGCCTGGGTCTGTCAAGGGCGACAGGTCGTTGGACTTGTATGGTGGCAGTCGCTGAAAGGTCGGTCACCACGGATGGCAGAAGTCAGCTATTTGGGAAGGAGGAAAGGAAGAGAGGCACAGACGACGGCAACTCACAGACTTGACCTCGGCATAGCTAGCTTGGCAGCCGCTGCACTCCCGAATGACGCGGAATTGGCTGTCCTTTGCCTTTTGCTTCTTCGATGGGCCCATTGATTGGGCACCTGCAGAGGGAGCGCCCATCATCTGTCGACGGGTCGGGCCGAGCGAGAGGGCGCCCATCTGCCGTGTTGCTGTGTCGGCAGAGATGGGTGCTGTTGGTCGAGCCGTTGTTGGGAATCCGGTTGCTGGAGGGGCAGCAGAAGCAGCAGTTGACTGAGACAGATCCATAGAGTCTTCTTCCTCGTCAAAGCCGACGTACATCCTCGTGTCAAAGATGCGAAAGAGAACGTCGTCGACACGGAGGAAGAAGCGCTGAAGAACGAGAAATCCAGACGGCATGACTCGCTGCTCCAAAAGTACTCGGTCAGTCCGCCATTTTTTTAAGAGCGTCACTGCCAGGAAATGCAGAGCAGACTCACCACCTTCACGTTGAGCATACTCGAGCCATTGTCGCCCAGTTCGTCTTCAAAGAGGACCAGATCGTCGTAGAAGAGGATCGGTTCTGGTTTCGGCGTGCCGGGCATGCCAGCATTCGGTGGCGGACCGAGTCTCTCGATGGGAATCCGATCGCGCGCTGGGTCGGTCCCTAGATGAAATTGTGACTCGCTCACTACCTCTCCGTCATTTCCGTGCGCAGTAGAGGGCTTTGGCAGAAGCTCATGGCCAGGCCAAGTGCATGAATAGGTCCAATCGTAGTCCCTTGCCAGGGAGATAGTCGACGTTGGGTCATTGACGGCGGAAGCGACAGCCTTGGCCACGTCTGAGCCGAAATTGGACGCTGTATTGAGGAGGGTAGGCGATGGCCCAGAACCAGGAGCAGGCTCCCTGCTTTTACCCCATTCGTCGGCATAGGCCACCTTGACTCGTCGGCTCTTCTTCGGCTTGTCGCCAAGCAGTCCGCCACTCCGCTGTGCTCTCTTGCTACCAGCGCCTCCAGTCCCCGCGCTGCCATTCGAGGTTCCCACGCTTCCGTCGCCGACATCGAGTCCCGTGGTCCTGTGCGCCTGGTCGACGCCCTCGACGCTCCTGAGCGCACTGACGGCATCAAAGATGTACTGCCAGCCGCTAGCTTCGTGGGTGATCCGCAGCGCATTCTTGTCAAACGGCATCTCTGGGAGGGGAATGTTGAGCCTGTCTGACAGCTCGTCGATTGTCTTGCTGTCCGCGATGGATCCACGGCTAGTCTCGACGGTCCAGCCGCAAATGTCGATGCCCTTGACATGCACCACGTCCGCTGCAGACAGCGGAGCATCAGGCGCCCGTCGCGGAGTAGACGACGACGCGGCCTCCTGTCGCGAGTACAGGCGGTGCGATGCCTGCGATGGTGCGCTATTCATCATCGTAGACCTCCCCGTCCCTTTCGTTTCCTTTGCCGTCCCCGTTGCTTGTCGTCGATGTTCCGAGAAGTCAGTTGCTTTTGGGTGGACAAAGGCGATGGCGCGCGCACGGGCTTTTTTTCTCACCACCCACGTGAGAAAGCCCGACGTCCGGCTGACGTCCAAAATAAAGCAGGAAAAAAAAAAGTTTGATTCATCAAAAGGGACCCAAGAAAGAGTCTGGAGAAAGAGACGACGACCCAGGTTGAGCAGCGTCTGACGGGGACTAGGACCGGGCATAGCGAGCGAGCGAGCGCGTGTGTGTGTACCTGGGAATAGGGCAACGATGACACTGTTTGTGCCCGTGGACGAGCAGTCGGCGGAGGACAAGCGATGGATGGAGGAGGCGCTGGTCATGGCCGACGAAGCATTTCAGGCGGCCGAGGTGCCCGTCGGAAGTGTCTTTGTGCGCGATGGCAAGGTCATTGCTCGCCACCGCAACCGTACAAACGAGCTTATGAATGTGAGTGCTATGACTTGCCCCCCCTGATGGCTCCGAACGACCAATACTGATTTCTGTTTTCTCAGGCAACAAGACATGCTGAGCTCGAGGCCATTGACCATATCCTTAGCCTGTACCCACCCAAGTCGTCGGAGTTCCCCATAAATCCGCACGGGTGTCCCGAGGGCGACAACCCATTCAAGTCCACGACCCTCTATGTCACCATTGAGCCGTGCATCATGTGCGCTTCCGCTCTGCGCCAGGTCGGCATCAAGCGCGTCGTTTTCGGCGCCGGCAACGAGCGCTTCGGAGGTAACGGAAGCGTGCTGCCGGTCAATAGCGAGTGAGTAGTTCTACTTCGTCTTGGCTTGGCCTCTCTCCCTCTGACAGCAAACTCTTCCTTGGACAGCCCTATTCTTCAGAACTCGCCAGGGTACGAGGCCGTGGGAGGCTACTCCCGCGAACAGGCCATCATGCATCTCCGGCGCTTCTACCTGACCGAAAATATCTATGCGCCCAACCCGCGGAGCAAGGCGAACCGAAAGCTCAAGACGGACTTTCAACGTGGGTCATCCTTTATCCTTG
Source organism: Acaromyces ingoldii (assembly GCF_003144295.1). Classification (NCBI taxonomy): domain Eukaryota; kingdom Fungi; phylum Basidiomycota; class Exobasidiomycetes; order Exobasidiales; family Cryptobasidiaceae; genus Acaromyces; species Acaromyces ingoldii. The sequence continues at coordinate 261,259 of NW_020290248.1, forward strand.
GGCTCCTTTTTCTTCCTCTTCCCCAATGCCACTCTGCTGACTGCCAATCGATGCACATTCTCAGCTCCGGGCGTGTCAATGCATGGCCCCAATGGCCAGCCGACGAAAAAGACGACGAGAAAGAAGAGCGGACTTCCGGCAGTCAACGGCAACGGCAGCCTTGGCGGTAGCGCTCCCAACGAGGCGGGCAGCGAGAGCGGGAGCGGGGCAGAGGGGAGCAAGCCCGCACATCCCAGACTTGAGGAGGTGGCTCTCCTCTAGGCCGCCATTTCCTCCTTTATCTCCTTATAAATTATAGCTATCACTTGTATTTTTATTCGTCAACGTCATCGGTCATCGAGAGAGGAGGACTAAACAGAGGAACAATAGCATCGTAAATTACGCCTTGTATGCGTCCCGGGCCGGGTCAGCACAAGGTCGAGGTTTCGCATCCAAAGTCTCCAGAGTGCACACTCACGTATCCATCAAAGTCGTAGTCGATGCCCTGCTTCTTGATCTTGTCCTTTTTCTTCTCCTGTCTCTCCAGCAGCTTACGCTCTGCCTTCTCCCGGCTTTCCTGGGTGCGCACCGCATTGTGCCGGTCCTGGTGCTTTTCTGCGTGACGAACCTTTTTGAACTTGCGGTCGGCACCGACCCACATCTTGGGGTGAACCTTGTCCTTGGGCACCACCTTCGCCTGCAACATGCGGTTCTCGATGAGGTAGTTGTCCATTGTCTCTGCCACGATCCGCGCCACATCCTCGTCGTCAAACTCGACAAATGCGTAGTGCTTTGACGCGCCCGTTCGCCGATTCCTCGAGAGCCGCAGGCGCGAGACATCGCCGAATTGCGCAAGGTACTTTCGGAGAGGCTCCTCAGTCATCGACTTGGGCAGCCGTCCAAAGTAAATAACTGTCGGCGTCGAAGCATGCGCCTTTCCCTGCTTCTTGTCGCGCACCTTGTCCAGCTTGGCCTTGACCACTGCGTCGTTCTTGCTGCTGGGCAGCCGCACCACGCCGGAGCTTGAGATCTCTGCCAGACTGCTTCCTCCATCGTCATCCTCGTCATCTTCGTCTGACGAGTCGGCGCCCGACTCGCTGCCCGAGACATCAGACAGGCCGTGGATGTAGTCTCCATCGTCCTCGTCATCCTCGCTGTCTGCCTCCTCCTCTGCGTCCCTCTCCTCTTCGACAGGTGCTCCCACTTCGCTATCGTTCTCGTCCTCTTCGCTTTCTGACTCAAGTGCCGCCGTCGCTGCCGCTTTCTTCTTCTGCGGCCGCTCGCTCTTATCGGCCTTCTTCACCACCTCTTCCCTCGCCCTCTTCTTTCCCTTTTCCAGCACAGGCTTCGCTGGAGGCAGGGGAGCAGCACTCTTCTTGCCCTTTGACTCCGCAGCCGCCTTGGGTTGCGCCTTTGTCATACTGCTCTTCTTGGCCGCAGTGCTTTTTGATACTGCCATCTTCTCTTGTCTTGACGTCGTCGTCGTTGTCTTGTCCGTCCAGTACTTGCGCGCAGGAAGAACGCTTTCTCTCCAAATTTTTTATGGCCGGATCCCTCTTGGAAATTTTTGGAAACAAGGCTCGACTTTTTCGCGCCACGTGCTTCAGGCGCGCGCCCGCGCCTGACGCTCCACTTCCCTTGACAATTCCCGACACCTATTGCTGCTGCTTATTAGTCGGAGGGAAGGAAGCAGTGGAGACGAGACTATAGCGTTAGGCATTCGTTCTGAGGGAGACATGGATCTGTCGTGGCTGCAGCTTCCTCCTTCACTTGCAGGCCGGGGACGCCGGTCGTTCTTCCTCGTCGGCGTCGTGTCGGGCATCACGCTTTCGCTCGGAAGCCTCGCGACTGCGCTGCTCCTCGCCAATGTCCGTGCGCGACGACGACGCCGGCGGCGGCTGGCTCGCTTTGCGGGTCGGACCAGCACCAGTGGACGAAGCGATCGGAGCGACGAGCTGGACAGCGGACGGCGGCGCCGGAGAGCGGGCGGCATCATCGACATCCGTGCGGGCCAGGTCGTGCGCGGCGTCGACGGCCTCATTGGCAACACGCCGCTGATGCGGATCGAGAGCCTGAGCGAGCTGACCGGCTGCGAGATCCTGGCCAAGGCCGAGTTCCTCAACCCGGGAGGAAGCCCAAAGGACCGTGTCGCCAAGCAGATTCTGGACGATGCCGAGGATGAGGGGCTGCTGCATCCCAATACCGGCAGCTGCATCTTTGAGGGGACAGTCGGGTGGGTCATGCGCGGCACCTTAGAAAAAGGGCTAGAGCTGACAACGGAAGAAATGTATGGCCCCTGCAGATCGACGGGGATATCGCTGGCAACTCTCTCGAGAGCAAGAGGGTATCGGTGCTCCATTGTCATTCCCGACGATGTAGCTCGCGAAAAGGCAGAGCTTCTGAGAAAGCTCGGCGCCGAGATCGACGCCGTCCGTCCTCGGGGCATCGTCGATCCGAGACATGTGCGTGATAGATCCCCTAACTGCGCTGATTCTGTGGCGACCTGACACGCTGTTCTTCATGCAGTTCGTCAATGAGGCGCGAGCTCGCGCGGAGGCCTTCGGAACCACTGAGCTTGTCGGCCCGCATCCTCATACCGACGAGCAATCAGCGTCAGGCGAAATCTTTGACGGTGGAGAGAAGCGAAGCGACCTCGTCGTCACCACAAATGCGCATGCTCACCGCTCAGGGTCTGAGACGACGCATGCAGACGATGCAGACGATCTCGAGACGAAGCCGCGGGGCTTCTTTGCCGACCAGGTGGGTTATTCGTACACAGCTACAGGAGCTTCCCATTCGACTGCTGACGAAGGAGTATCCTAATCCTAGTTTGAGAACGTTTCCAACTTTTACGCCCACTACCATGGGACAGGTCCCGAGATTTGGAGGCAAACCGGTGGGATGCTCGACGCCTTTGTCGCGGGTGCCGGCACGGGAGGCACGCTTTCTGGCGTGGCCGTCTACCTCCAGCAACAAGTCGCCGAGGCCAACGCTAGCGACTCGGGGTCTGACGACGGTGACTCCGACTCCGATTCAGGCATCTTCACCTCGTGGCTCCGCTTTGGCAACCGGAGGTCTGCGCAGCGAAGGTGGGCCCCGTCCGAAGACGAGGTCAAACCCTGGGAAGAGGAAAAGAAGGAGTCGGGAGGGCTGGAATGGCCCGGTCAGCGCGAAGCGGAGCGGCGCATTGAGATCGTGCTGGCAGACCCCCAGGGCTCGGGTCTCTTCAACAAGGTCAAGTACGGCGTCATGTTCAACCAGACAGAGGCCGAGGGCAAGCGCCGAAGACACCAGGTAGACACGGTCGTGGAGGGCATCGGGCTCAACAGGCTCACAAAAAACTTTGAGATGGGCCTCGACTACTTCGACTCGGCAGAGAGGGTCACAGACGATGAGGCACTTCGCATGTCGAGGCATTTGGTTCTGAGGTGTGTTTCTCCTCCTCCGTCAGTCTATGTTCTAATATTACTTTGAGCTGATCAATGACTCGACAGAGACGGCCTCTTTCTCGGCTCTTCGTCGGCCGTCAACTGCGTCGCAGCGGTGCGGACGGCGCTGAGACTCAAGCAGCAAACAAGAAAGGGCGGGGAGCCGCCGGTGGTTGTGACGATCTTGTGCGACTCAGGGACGAGGCACCTCTCCAAGTTCTGGGATGACGATGCGGTGCGGAAGCTTGGTCTGGACCCGGCAAAGAATGATATATCAGACATCTTGGCTGCTCCTGCTCCTGCTGATGCGCCACCTGCTTCCTCTTAGAGGCTTGGCCGTGAGCTTGGACCCGAGATGTGAGCCTTCGAAAAGGAATGTATCACAAGCAACATTATGTAATCTCAATCTATCTGATAGCGTAGCAGACGCGCGAAACCCTTCATTAACCTGCTTTCTAACGCACTGCTCGAGAGACGACGGCGCTGTCTGTTCTCTGGACTTGGGGCGATGGCGCATCATCTACGGTGGGCCTCGACGTCCAAGCTGACACTGGCGTCGACGTCGTCGTCGTCGAGTGGGCTACTCTCTGCTCAGCCTGGGTGGCGAGGCAACGCCTCCTCCACTTTGCCCTCGTCGGCTCGGACGCTCTTCATGCACACGCCAGTGCCAGTGCCGTTGCTGCTGCCGTCCCGTGCTCCTCCTCGTGGGATACGCTCGGCTGTGGGCCTTCAAGTAGCTGGAAGTGTGAACAAACCACGGCTGCTCCATACGACGGCACCGTGGCACGACCACTATAGCACACTCGACATTTCTCCCCAGGCCTCGCAGAAGGACATCAAGGCGCAGTTCTACAAGGTGAGTCGTTGTCAACCCGAGCTTGGGGCCATGAGTGGAAAGGCAGGACTGACGAACGATGTATGTGGACACAAACAGCTATCGAAGCAGTTCCACCCAGACCGCAACCAGGGTTCAGACGATGCGAAGCGCAAGTTTCAGGAAGTGTCCGAGGCGTATGCGTCGCTCGGGACCGAGGCCAATCGGTCAGTCTCTGCGTTCTAACAATTTACTTCTGTTTCGCCCTGCTAATGCTGTTGCTTTCTCTCAACACAGGAAAGAATATGACCGGTCCCTTGCGGCACGGAGAGCGGGTGGTGGGGGAGGCGGAGGGAGGAGCTTCCGGTACGCCTCGTCGGACAACTCGTCGCGACGGGCCCGCGCGACATATGCGTGGAATTACCGGCAGCAGCAGGGCCGGCGCGACTCGCAGCACCATCAGAGCAGGGCCTCGTCGTACCACCCCCACTTCTCTGGCTCCTCGACGAGCAGCGGCAGCGGCAGCTCATCATCGATGTTTGAGCGCTTTGCGGCGCGCGAGCGGCGGCGCGAGGCCGCGACGCAGGCTCGCCAGGGCACCGCGGCCTACAAGGACAGCTTCGGCAATGTCTCGCCAGAGGAGCACCATGCACAGACGGCCAGCCCCGTCATCAGATTCCTCCAGGTCGCAGGGCTTTTCTACGTCGTCTTTTGGGTCGGCACGAGGCTGGGGGGCGGGAGCCAGACGACCAAGATCAAGGCCGAGCAAGAGGACGAGTGGGAGCATAGAGACTCAGTGACAATCAGAAGATGTTGAACGTCCAGATTCCACCCCAAACAGCATTTAGACGGTCTGTTTTCAAGCTCCTTACTCATGTCATTAGCAAATCCGCGAGGATCCTGTATTCTACCAAGTGATCCTCTCACAGACCCTGAGGCTATATACAGTACATGCATCTTTTTTTCAACTGTCTCTTTGACCAACGTCCTGCCTTGCATTTTGGGTTTTTCCTTCTTTCATTGCGCTCGGAGATGAGCGCATTTATTGGCTCTTCTTGCCGTTTGCCTGGCCGCTCCTCAGGTCCTCGACCTTTTCCATGGCAGCGTCCCTGACCTCCTCGCCCGTCTTCTTCGCCTCGCCCTCGATCTTGTCGACATCGGGCACCTGCGGGTTGCCCTCCTTGGCTCCCTTTTGCTGCTGCTGTTGCTGCTCCTTCTCGTTCCTCTGCCGCTTCTTCTCGGCGCCAGCGCCGCTGACGCTGTCGAGCCACTTGCCTGCACCGAGCCGAATGGCCACCATGGGACCGAGGGCCAACACGATACCGTAGTACCAGAGCTGGCCCCACGCCTGCAGGCTCTTGCCGAATTCGAGGAGGATAAAGGGCGCCGCCGTGTAGTTCATCGTGAGCTGCACGGCCACGACCGAGAGGGTGCAGTAGGCGAGCTGCGCGATCGTGTAGCTGCCGTCAAGGAGGGAGCGGACAGAGGTGGGGTTCGACTTGCGCGCGACGCTTCCCTTGAAGAAGATGGGGCGCAGGTGGGAGCGCAGCCCGCGGCCGCTCGACTGCAGGAGGCCACCGAGGACAAAGGCGAGGTAGTAGCCGGGCGCGACGCCGTGCCAAAAGGCACTGGTGATAAAGGTGGCCATGGTGCTCTTGAAGCCCGGCTTCTTGCCCGGTCGCGACACGCGCTTGTAGACATTGTTGCGCAGCCACACGTCTGTGGTCGCATTTTTTAGTCAGTGCCGTGCTCGTCGGGACTATAAGGCCAACGATGCGCGCTTGCACTCACTAGTGTTGATGTTCCAGCTGTCGAGGAGCTCCTTCCAGTTGTTTGCAAATTCGATGCCCATGAAGTTTACATTCTGGCATCGGTTCCACTTTGACTGGCCCTGGTTCTCTTTGGCGCCGCCAACGAAGCCATTGAACGAGAGGCCGGACAAAATGCATGCCGCCTTTTATGTACGGGCAGCAATTTGTTAGAACAGGTATACCTTGGGAGAGTAGGAAAGGAGGCTTACGTTTGTCAGATTCCAGATGCCGTAGTACTTTGTCCTGGCTGCAAATCCCGCGAGCTGTGTGAGGACTACGCGCGAAAGAATACCCGGCTTCTCCTCGCCAAGCTTGAGGGGAGCCACGAGCATCTCGTAGTCGAAGCGAGGGGTGAGGTAGGACCACGCGGCGAGCGAGAGGATGCCCAGGGTGAGCTGCTTTGCGCAGGCCTGGACGCGACCTCGGGGGGGAAGACGCATGCCCGAGTATGGTGACGTGCGCGTCTTCTCGGGGTACATCGCCCCTGTGGACCAGGCCCGGTAGTCGACGAAGCGAGTCGATGGCCCGATGAGGAGGCCCGGAAAGTAAAACCTGTCGGGTAGGTCACGTTGCTCGACTTAGTAAAGCCCGTACTACAGCACACGGCAGAAGGGGGAGGGGGGCGAGAGACACTCACGCGTAGCCCAGAAACTCAAGGATGCTCGGGAACTCGGTGATGCGCATGCTCTTCTGCTGTTCATCGCACTGCTCGGCCGTCCTGTTCTTGCCATCGTGCACGCTCCAGGCGAAGCTCGTGAGGTTCATCGTCAGCACCATCTGCGCGGCCGTGATCTCGATGGTGGTCAGCGGGATATTTCCAAAGGCCCGCACGAGGTGGTTGACGGTGAGGTGGCCCATGGCCAAGCCAAAGACGAGCCAGGGCATCCAGGCCTTGCCGCCGACATTGTGCTTGGTGACAAAGTAAGTCGTCAGGGTTGAGACCAGCAGCTGAAGGTAGCCGCCGGGAAGATCGAGGATGCCCCAAAGGAAGAAGGAGCCGACAAGGAAGTTGAACAGGTGCTTCTGTACTGCCGTCAGGTGCGGCAGAGGCACAGCGAGCGGAAATGCCAGAAAGAAGCAGGTAAAGAGCTGTGGAGTACCGAACAAGATCGGTGAGCCTCTTGGCACCTGGCGACAGTTTCTTTCAGAGAGACAAAGGAAACACGCACCTTGACATAGTCGGGGGGCATGGCCGTAGCCTCGCCGAGGTAGATAAAGGTATCCCGGAACATGACTTTGTCTTGATCCTCTGTTCCTCCTCTCGACCGCTGCTGGCTAGAAGAGAAGCAGCGAGCAGGAGGAACCTTTGCAACACAAAAAAGCTTTCTCGGACATTCACGTGGCCCTCCACTTCTCACCTTTTTTTCTTTTTTTTATACCCGTCCCCCCAGAGAATAGGCCAGTAGTGGATGTGAAAGGCCGCATCAATCGCTGCGTCATGGCTAATCAGATGCTCGTTGCCCGCAGCATACTCGGCCCTTGCTCGATCAGACAGATAGAAGCGCAAAGATGGCGCACACATAGATGGCGCACACATAAGACGAAAGAGCATGATTGTAGCAGCTATAGGTACAAAGAGCAGACAAGGCCCCTCAGCGCCTTTTGCGCGCCTCGTCCCTCGTCCACGGCCAAGATGTGCTCGAGCGTGTTGCTGGCTCGGCCTGCCGCCAGCCTGGCTCCTGCCACGCTCGCATCTCGTCCGGGACCGCAACGGCCTGGTCCTTTTGCCCCTTCTTGGCGAGCCTCAGCGCCTCGCGCTCCAGCCAGCCTGGATGCAGCGTGAGCTGGCTGGGTGAGGCGCCGTCGTACACCAGCTTGGTCGGCCCTTCTACGGTGTACACGGCGATGCCATTGTCTCTGAGTATGCGCGTGCCTTCGCACTTGACAAAATCGTCTGGCTCCTTGACGCCCTGAAAGACGCGGGCGATGCGTAGCGTGACATTGTGGCCCGCAGGCGCCCTGAAGCGGTACTTGTCCCGGTTGAACTCGAGGATCCGCTCGACGCACGGCGGTTTCTTTGACAGCCGGCTGCTGCAGGGCTCCATAGTCGTGTACAGATCTAGATCAAGAAAGTTGTCCGGCTCTCGCGTTGCCTTTTTCTGGACTTGGACGCACCGCAGAGCGAGTCTCTCGAGGGCCACTTCCTCGGCGTGCGTGTTGCCAGGCGTCTCGCGAGAGTAGCCGGTGGTAAAAATGCCCCGAGTGCCGCCGTCATCGCGCTGCATGCTGCCGTTGCTCGACGACCGGGCGATGACGCAGCCGACACTGAAGGCGGTCGTCGTTGGATCGCATCTACTAGCGAACTCGAGTGCCAAGAGCATCCTCTCTAGGTGAATCCCATCATTGGGACTTGTCGTGGCATCGTTGCCCAAGGCATATCTCCTCGAGACTTCGAAGCGATTGAGAAAGTCATAGTCTCGCTTCCACAGCCCGTACTCGTTCTCCACGCCCCCATCGTCCCACACGGCCCAGCTGTCGCGTATTCGGAGGGCAGTGACCAAGGGGTGCTCGAGGATCACCTGCCGGACAGTCTTGGGCCCGCCTTTATATGCAGTGGAGAAGAGGTTACGCCGACGGCTTAGCGTTTCAAAGACGTGGTACCATGCGATACCGAAGGCGAAGCCAAGCGCTGCTCCCACGATGATCTGCAGCGGCGTGTGGTAGGAGAGGTGGTACCTAAGGGTAGTGCGACGCACGGTCAGCATGGTCCCTAAGCGCAGCGCTGTGAGAACTTAGAAAAAGAAAAGACTCACCGGCTGTAGGCCACGGCAGCGCTGAGAGAGACGATGAGCCCCACCACGACGGTGTGCTCGAATCTACGTAGGACCCAAATGAGAGACCAGCAACGATCCTTTGCCATGCCCGGCCGGAAGGTGAAGAGGTGGAGGAGCCAAAAGGCAGCAAAGTAGCCCATGAACTGAGCGTGGGAGCTCGGCATTGCGTAGCCCGTGCCAAGAAAGGACGTGGGCCTCGGATGGCGGAAAGAGCGCTTGAGGACCCAGTTGAGGGCCTCGTTGGCCAGCTGACCGGCGAGGCCGACGAGAATGCTGAGCTCGCGCCGGAAGAGGAGGAGTGTTACGTACGAAGAGAGCAGGAAGAGCGGCGCCAGCGTGACGAGAGCCAGGGTGGCCGAGAGTGAGTGGCGGGCATCGTCTTTGGGGCTACGTTGTCAGCGATGGCGGCCGCTGTAGAAAGGGGAAGGAAGGGCAAGTGAACTCACATTGGACGTGCGTGAGGGCCAGAGAGGTGAATTGGCCTGGGTCTAGAGATCCAACGTGGTCCGAGCTGAACACTCCCTGAACCAGCCCCAAGAGCGCCGAGCCCATATTGTGTAGGCCCCCTTTTCGTGCGCGGCAGCTTCCTTCTTCGTCGCCGCGATTGAGACTTGGACAGGCTGACGAAGGAAACAAGCGCGGGCGCGCGGGGCTCGTGCGAGCACGGGCTGTCGAATGACGGATTAATGCCGTGAAAGTGACAGTTCGCACACGCACGTGTACTCAACCACTAGCAAGCCCGAATTTTGTATTTGCACTTCGTCGGAGTGGAGGAACCATACAATTGGGAGAATTCAAACAGAAAAACGTCGCACGACAGTGTAAGAGAGGAAGCGAGGAGGGGATGGAGGTGGGGGGTAAGAAATCACCCAGCAGCTTCTTTCTTCCTCGGGCCTATCGTTGCAAACTCTCCCCTCTCTTCACCATCACCACTATTTCCTATCGTTTGCTCCTACCAGAAAGAACGCCATTAAGATGCCCAAGGGATACGCTATTGCCGACACGAAGAAGTGGACCGACTTCAAGGTCATCGACTTTGACCTCAAGACGCCCGAAGACGATGACGTCGACGTTGACATCCAGTTCTGTGGTGTCTGCGTGAGTTTGCCGGCGGGAAGAACCAACGGCATACAGCACTTGTCTTACTGACTCTTGTCTCTTGATTGATCTTTCCTTCCATTAGGGCTCCGACGTGCACACCATCTCGGGAGGCTGGGGCGAGCTGAGCGTCCCGGCTGTGATTCCCGGCCACGAGATCGTGGGCAAGGTCACCAAGGTCGGCAAGAACGTCAAGGGTATCGAGGTCGGCCAGCGCGTCGGCGTCGGCGCCCAGGTCGGTTCGTGCGGCACGTGCAACCCGTGCAAGACGGACCACGAGAACTACTGCATCGGCGATGGCAAGAAGGGCTTGGTCGACACCTACAACAGCCTTTACCCCGATGGCAAGGCCGCCCAGGGCGGCTACAGCACCGCCATCCGGGCTCACCAGCAGTTTGTCTTCCCCATCCCCGACGCCATCACGTCGGAGGATGCTGCCTCGATGCTCTGGTGCGCATCTTGCTCTTTCTCCTGTCCTTCTCCTTTATTCGCATTTTGGCTGACTTTGCTGGCCTCTTGCAGCGGCGGCCTCACCGTCTTTGCTCCCCTCAACCGCAACGGCTGCGGCCCTGGCAAGAAGGTTGCCGTCGTCGGTCTCGGTGGCCTTGGTCACTATGGTGAGCAATGCAACAAATGGAGTAGCTGCCAGATTGCGGACCACAAGTGGCTGACATATTCCCTTTCTCCAGCCGTGCTCTTTGCTGTGGCCATGGGCGCCGAGGTGACCGTCATCTCGCACTCGCCCAAGAAGAAGGAGGATGCATTCAAGATGGGCGCCAAGCACTTTGTCGCCACGGGCGAGGACAAGGACTGGCACACGCGCTATGGCCGCGAGCTGACGCCGTTTGACATCATCATCTCGACTGCTTCGTCCAACGCAGTCGACCTCAAGTCGGTGATGCACACGCTCCAGACCTACGGCTCGTGCGTCTACGTGGGCATGCCCGAGGACCACTTTGAGGTGCGCGCCCAGACGCTGGCCTTCAACGGCTGCAACCTCCAAGGATCGCACATTGGCAGCAAGAAGGAGGCCCTCAAGATGCTTGACCTCGCCGCCGAGAAGAACGTCAAGCCCTGGATCGAGGTGCTGGACATGAAGGAGTGCGCCAAGGCCGTCGCCCGTGTCCACTCCAACGACATCCGCTACCGCTTCGTCCTCAAGCAGGACCTGGAGCCCGTTGCTTGAGCGCTTCGGTAGTCGTGTTGGTCTGAGATACTGTCGCTACTTAACGGTGCGCCTAGCTAAAATGTTTGAGAATGTCATATTTTGATCCAACCTCTCCCGCTCTCTCCCTCCACCTCTGCCTGCCCGACCTGCCTGTGCCTGGGTTCGGCATTGAAGCGTGAGCAGCGGCTCACATTTACCGTCAGGTCTGGTTTGGTAATCTTTTCTCATTCTTGAAAAATATTGCATCAAGCGACAGTGAAACAGGTGTATTCCGCGTGAGCCCCAAGAAAAATCGGCGAGAGGCCATTTTCAGCTCAGCCTCGGCCATCGCTGGTCTTCTCGCCGAGGCAATGCAAATAGGCTAAGCAACCCCGCAGGACGCAGGCCGGGACCCAATCTGGCTTCTTAGCTACTCGACTACTCTACTACTACTGGTCGACTGTCCCCGTGGCGCTTGCTTCCTCACTGTGCATTTTTTAATCTTTCACGCCCCCATCCTTCCCTTCCCCCATAGTGGCTAAAGTTGGCAGACTTCGCTTTGCCTTTTTGCTGACGAGAACATCGGAAGAGCAAGCGAGCCAGCATCGCCCGCCACTTGCTTTTCCTTTTCTCCTTCCCCACGATCTCATCCTCCCCGCAAGTAGACCTTCGTCTGCGCCATCCCTTCCCTCTTTCTTCATCATGCCTTTCACAACCAAGGCAAGCGACGTCTGGGACGAGAACCAGCAGGCGGTGAGTTTGTGCGATTGGCGCGTGGCGGAAGCTGTCCTCCGCAAGCAAGCCCAATCTGACACACGACATGTAATGCCCAGGTCATGCTGGCCGTGGCTGATGCCTTTGTGCCTCACCTCGATGGTCCCGAGGCTGCCCGTGTTGTCGCTTCGCTCCCTCCCACGGCGACGGACCGGCAGCGGGAGCTGGTGGCCCAGTTTGCCGCCGACGGATTCAAAGACTACCCGTACCTCCTCGACCGGTTCGCGCACCAGGCCCGCGTCTCGCTCTCGGCCTCGACGCTGTGGCAGATCAACCTGACGCTGAGCGCACTCGCCACCCGGCCCGGCTGCCTGGCCCTCACTGGCCGCTTGGGCCCCTTCCAGGCGCTCGACACGCCCACGCGTGCCGCGATCCTCAAGGGCTGGGCCGCCTCGCCCCTCGCTCTGCTCCAGAAGGCAGCTGCCGGCTTCAAGGGCTTGTCCCTCATCGTCTTTTACCGCTTCCACCAGACGGCTTGGGAGGCAGTCGGATACAGCGATGGCCAGGCCAGCGACTGGAAGGAAAAGGTCCAAGCGGAGAAGGAGGAACCCCACTACCCGTACGTGTTTGAAAACGACAAGATCGCAGCGACGTCTCCCGGTGTCGACGTCGAGCTCGACACCGATGTCCTCATCATTGGCTCGGGCGCCGGTGGCGGTGTCGTAGCAAAGTATCTGACGGAGCGGGGGCTGCGCTGCCTCATTGCTGAAAAGGGCACTTACATGCGCCCCGCCGACGTGACGGGACGAGAGGACCAAGGCTACCCCGAGATGTATGAGGCAGAGGGCCTGATGCCCGTCGAGAACGGGAGCGTAAACGTGCTTGCCGGCTCCACGTTTGGAGGAGGCACCACGGTCAACTGGTCTGCGTCGCTCAAGCCTCGTCATTACGCCCGCGAGGCTTGGGCCACCAAGCACGGCCTGCCTTACTTCAGGGGCCCTGCCTTCAGCGACGACCTCAACGCCGTCTGCGGCCGCATGGGCTGCTCCACGCACGCCATCAAGCACAACATCGCCAACTCGCTCCTGGCCCTGGGCGCCCAGCGAGCCGGCCAGCCCGTCGAGGCGGTGCCGCAGAACTCGGGCGGCCACGTCCACTACTGTGGCAAGTGCCAGCTCGGCTGTGTCAGTGGCCACAAGCAGGGCGGCACCGTCACCTGGCTCCGCGATGCAGCCGAGACGGGCAATGCCGGCTTCGTTCTCAACTGCAACATCGACCGTGTTCTCTTTGACAAGTCTGGACGCAAGGCCATTGGTGCCCTTGCCACCATCGATGGACGAAAGGTGACGATCCGTGCCAACAAGGCCGTCGTGTCCTCGGCCGGCTCGATCCAGACGCCCGCCGTGCTGCTCCGATCGCCCGAGCTCAAGTACAACAAGCAGATTGGCCAGCACCTGCACCTGCACCCCACCACGACCGTCGTTGGCTTCTACGATTTCCCCATCAACCCGTGGGAGGGCAGCCTGCTCACGATGGTGTCCAATGCCGCCGAGCTCGTCGATGCCGAGGGTTGGGGATGCAAGATCGAAGTCATTGCTTCGTCTCCCTCCATCCACGCCGCCTTTTCCAACTACGAAGACTCGACGGCGCACAAGGCCGCCATGCTCCGCTACAGCCACTCGTTTACCATCATTGTCATCTGCAGGGACCGCGACGGTGGCCGCGTCTTCATCGACAACGAGGGCAAGGCACGGATGGACTACAGCATCAGCAAGCACGACCAGCAGTCGCTCCTCCAGGGCGTCCTCCGCGCCACGGAGATCCACATGATGGCGGGCGCATCCCAGATCTCGACGTGCCAGGTCGGCATGGCGCCCTACAAGCCTGCCCTCACGTCTGCCGGCGGCCACCCGGACGTGGGCGGCAAGGTGCTGCCCGAGAGCACGACGCTGCCGTCGACGGCGACGCCCGTCGAGGCGCTCCCACGCAGCCTCAACGAAGACGGCTACCGGGCCTGGCGAAAGGGCATCGAAAAGGCCGGCGTCGCGCCCAACTGGTGCACGACGGGAAGCGCACACCAGATGGGCTCCTGCCGGATGGGAAGCAGCCCAAAGACGTCGGCCCTCGATCCCGAGGGACGGGTGTGGGGCGCCAAGAACCTGTATGTCGCCGATGCGAGCTGCTTGCCAGAGGCCAGCGGCGTCAACCCCATGATCACGACAATGGCGACGGCCCGGGGCGTCGCGAGGAACATTGCAAAGGACCTCGGCGTCGAGCGGCCAGAGAACCTGACTGGCCCGAACATGAGGGAGTCGCGCATCTAGAGTGTGAACCTCTTTTGCTTTTCCCGTCCTGCCCAGCCTCTCTTCTCTCTTAGTAGTACCTCTCCTCTCGCATGTGCTGTCATGTCAAGTCCTGCAATGTCATGCTGTCTCTGCCCAGATCTCCTGCTTCTCTCTGTGCTGATTGTCTGATTTGAATTCCATCTATATTGGTGAAATGACTGATGCGCATCTATATCCCTAGCATATGAGGTCCGACTACAACCAGGCGGATGGAATTGTGGCCATGCACCTGGCCCATCGGTCCAGCCTGCCTTCCTCGTCGGGATGAACGACAGGCAGGAGCTTGAGACTGGTGCCTCCGCCCGGCCGCGGGTCCAGCTCCCTGAGTGCGCGTCCAAACTCAGTCATCTGTCCATCCTGCCCCTGCATCGGCCCGCGTCTGCGTCCATCCTCCTCCTCCTCGCTGGCAAAGGGCGAGGAAGCATCCTGCGTCAGCTTGAAGCTCGACGCCGACTCGTCCCAGACGTCTTCAAACGAGGCCTCTGCGCCCAGGCGCCGCTCGCCGCCCATGCTCGCGATGCGCTCCTCAGCGTCGCACCAGAACATGCTCCACTTAGGCTCCCAAGCCTCGGCGTCGCCCTCCGCCCCGGCCTCAGCTGCGGGCGCAGGCTTCTTCTTGCCCGCGACGGCGTCCGTGTCGATGCGAACAAAGCCATTGGACCGCTCGTAGTACCACCGATTAACTGGGTTGTCGCTGCGGCTCTTCCAGACGAGGTCTCTCCCACGGCCAAAGCCGCCCTTGCCGCCGTTGTCGTTGAGCGCATCCAGAAGGCCCAGTCCGCTCACTTCATCGCGCAGGGCGCCCCACAGAAAGTCGACGGCGCCCGAGCCCTGCAGCGAGGGCAGGACGGCAAACTTGTCGAGGTAGGCAATCGCCTCTGTCTCGCCCTCGACCTCGCCCGGCGCATACTCGCGCGTCACAATGGCCGCGCCCTCGTAGTCGCCCGTGACAATGACAAACTCACACTTGCGCTCGAGCCGCGCAAAGTAGGCGTCGCGGTCAAGCTTGCGCCTGAACGAGGCCTCGAGCAGGCGCGCGAGCTTGTCCTTGTCGACCTTGGACCAGTCGTACATGACGACAATGTCGAGACCGGGACGGATGATGGTGGGCGTGTGCCGCACGTCCTTTCTCCCCGCCACGAGCCGGTGCGGCAGACTGGGGCTGTGGGCGGCCTTGTTGGTGATGAGGTTCGCGATCAGGGACCGCGGGGAGCGGTGAGAGACGACGACGCCCGAAGACGTTGGGGGCATGTATGCCAGGCAATCCCGGACCATGGCCAGGTTGCTAAGGGCTGTTGGGTGGGTGCGGTTCCAGATGAATGAGTTCGTCAGGTGCGAGTATTCGGAAGCAAGATTGATGCTCAGGTGCGGGTTGCCGCCACGGGCGTGCGACGGGATGCCTCCCTCTCGGTTGCTAAAAAGAAAGAGTTATGAGCGACTTGTCAGGAAAGGGAAAGGAGGGACATCATCATCTCACATGACCATCAGCCGGAGAGGCATCATGTCGACGCTGGCTGCGCTCGTGGCATCGTCCTGCTTTGCCTTTGCCGCCATCTCGCGGGCAAGAGCAACGACGACGTCGTCGGCAGGCACGCACGTAGTCCTCGGTGCGCCGCCTGCCTCTGGCTCCTCAAAGAGGGCGAGCGGTGCAATGACGGGGATCATGTCGTGTGCGAGGGCGGATCGCATCGAGGACAGGCCATCGTCGCTGACGAGGGGCGAGCGTGGGATAGGCGTCGCATCGTCGTCGTCCTCGCCCTGTTGTTGCACTTTGCCGCTCCTGCCTTTCTTCAGCGACGACATTCTCTCGGCCCACGAATAGAGAGGGTGAGCCTTGATCTTGCCAGGTAGATCCGGTGGGTGGGCCTGCATCGAGGTCTTGACAGAGGCAGCGTCGATGCGCAGGATGGGATGCGAATAGGGCCTCGCCGGTGCGCCCTTTTCGATGAGAAGCTCCGAGAGCCGATGGACCTCGGAGAGCATGCGCTTCCGCAACGCCTCTTCGCTCCTCGCCTTGCTCGTCTTGATGCCTTTTCCAACACCAACCCTCGAGTCTGTTCTTGACGGGGTGGAAGAGGAGGAGGAGGAGGACGAAGGAGGGGACGGTGATGCCGTCGCGAGCCAAGGAGCCAGACCCTTGCGCTCCTGTTCGGCCTCGTTGGCCTCTGCGTCGACGCGCGCACCCGTGTCGGGGTCAAAGTGCGATGTAGCGCCCCGCCAGGCGACGTCCTCGGAATCAATGACAATGACCGAGACGAGGCCGAGGCGCTTGAGGTAGACCATGCCCTCTGCGATGCTCTCGAGCTGGCGCTCGGTGAAGGGACCTTGGATCTTGACGAGGGCCGTGTGCTGCTGTATCGGTGGCGTTGAGAGCGACTCGGCGAGTGCAGCCTCGGGGCCAGTTGCGACTTGCGCCTCGGAGCGCGAGGCAGGCGGCGCAAGCTCATGCATCGCCGCCGTCGTCGCTCGGACGGCGATGTCGGGCTGGGCAAACTGGTGCGAGTCTGCATTGGTGTGCGGCTGTTGCTGTTGCTGCTGCTGCTGTTCGGCTCTGGGCTGGAGCAGCTCTTGCCGGAACCGGTCCTGGTCCTGCTGCTGCGTCGACGGTGGTCCAAACGGCCTCGGCGGCGGGGGAGGGGGACCCGGATGGGCGAGGTGCTGGTGGGGTGGGGGTGCATTCGACTGCAAGTGAAAGGGAGGCGGCGACGAGCGTGGCTGCTTTGATCCAGACGCGACACGGGGGCCAAAGTAATTGAGGTACGTCTTCGAGTCTCTCAGCGACGGCTGGGCGTTGAGGATCTCGAGGATCAGATTCTGCATCGGACGCTTCGACCCCATCTTTGCGCGCTCTTCTCTCCTCCAACAGTCTTGGTGGTGAGGAGTTTCCAAGGAGCGATCGAGCGGATTGTGAGGGAGGGTTTGGAGAGTTGCTCGTCAGGCCATGCCGGCAGGTTGGGTGTGCAGCAGTGGCACAAGGGTGAGGGCTGAGGGTTGGGCTCGAGAAAGCCTCTTATGAGGGCGAGGGCAGAGGGTTTGCTGATTGCGAGACGCGCCCTGCCTGATAATCTTCGCCGCGCCGGGGCTATACTACAACCTGTCAATTCGCCGGGTCTCGGGCTAATGCTCGGGCTAATGCCAGAAAACGAGGACCAAAAAATGAGAGAAGAAAAATTAAAGGTGCCGAGGCAGATGAAGCACCGGCGCTCGTGCCACCCGTCTCCAGAACATCTGTTCTGAATTGCCTGAGATTAAACTCAGCATCTCTTTCGGCACAGCTAGCGAGCCCTGCCGCCCCCTTTGTGAGATTCATTAATCGCCCGCCCACACACCCCGGACCAGATTCGACGAGGCTTCGGCAGGCAAGCCACACACACACACACAAGCAGCTTCTGAATATAGAAGCTGCAGTCGGGCCAGCCCACGTTCGGCTTCGTGCACTCACGAGCAAATGTCAGAGGGTGGCAGTGGGGCGAGCAATGGCAGCAGCGGGGGTGCGGCTGCTCCTGCGTCTGCACCTGGCTCGAGCCGGCCCAGGGTGCAGCAGCTGAGACCGACGAACAAGGATGCATCCAATGTGCCACGCGTCGTCCTCGACGGCGGCCGTCAGGCGGTTGCGCGGGGCCCAGGGCAAGGAGGCAGCAACGGAGCAGCTGCAGCAGCAGGAGCACCAGCAAGTGCGGCAGGAGGACCACCGGGACAGAGACCGCAAGTGGTGCCGCGGATCGTCACTGGCCAGGGCTCGGGCTCCTCGATCCTCGTCAACTCCTGCCAGAGGGGCAACCCCGTCCTCCAAGGCATCAAGAATGTCGGCTGGGAGTATGCCGACATCGTCCCCGACTACCAGGTCGGCGTCTCGAGCTGCGCGCTCTTTCTCAGGTGTGTGTCCAGGCTCGTTCTTTTCCCAGGAAGCGCTGACATTTGGGAGCAGCCTTCGATACCACCGCCTTCACCCCGAATACGTCCACACGCGCATACAGAAGCTCGCCAACATGTTCACCCTCCGCCTGCTCCTCGTCCTCTGTGACGTGGACCAGCACCAGGCGGCGCTCAAGGAGCTGACCAAAGTCGCCCTCGTCAACAATCTCACCCTCATCGTCGCCTGGTCCAGCGCCGAGGCCGGCCGGTACCTCGAGACGTACAAGGCCCTCGAGCACCGGCCGCCAGACCTGATCCGGCAGCGCGTCGCAAACGACTACCTCTCGCACCTCTCGAGCGCCCTGACGAGCGTGCGCGGCGTCAACAAGACCGACGTCGTCACGCTCGCCTCCAACTTTGGCTCCCTGAAGCGCATCGCCCGCGCAGACGCAGAGGAGCTCGCCATGTGCAACGGCTTTGGGCCCACGAAAGTCCGCCGGCTCACCGATGCGTTCCACCAGCCCTTTCGGATCGGCGAGACGAGGTCCTGGAAGGAGCGTCGGGGCACGCTCGCGCGCAGCAAGGGCTTCTTTGGCAATCCCGACGAGGTTGCTTCCACCACCACCACCTCGAGGAACAGGGACAGGGCAGGCGTGGCAGCAGAGGTCGGCGCCATGGGCCCCAGCGAGGACACGGCAGCAGAGGCAGGCGTACCGACTGAAAGTGCAGAGACACGCGGCGACGAAGAAGACGCACGCGACGACTTTGATGTGCTGGAGAACATGACGGAGGAGGAGCAACTTCAGCTGGCCCTCGAAATGTCAAGGAGCAACGGGCTCGACGATGACGATCTCGACGGTGAATGACCATCATCACCATCATCACATAGCTGTATTATAGACAAAGACCAAGTGCGAGATCCTGCTCATTCCAGAAGCGAGGGTGGGTATGTACAGTACAATTTAGCAATCTAAAATACGATGCGCTACCTCTTCTGCTTCATGTCGTCGTCACGCAAGATGTTGAGGCCTTCCTGGACCTCGGCCCAGGGCTGCCGGACGTAGCGGACATGGAGCAGGTTCGAAAAGGTGACGAGCGCGCGGAGGCTGAAATGCGCCACGAGCAGGGCAGCCACGAATGCCCACGTCGGTGGCACGACATCGTCGATAACTCCCTGCTGCTCATCCAAAGACCGCCGCAGCACCTCGCCCGTGTTTCCAGAGAGCCAAAGACACCATCGAAGGTGGATCTCGCGGATCCACGCCGTGAGCCGGTTCGCCAGTGTCGCCTTCTGCCCATCCGTAGCGGGAGAGAAGCCGCTCGAGAAGAAGGCACGGTAGTCGTCTGCGTCGCTCACGCCCCACCTCCTTGCTGCCCTCGCGCCAAAGAGAAAGGCCAGGTCGGCGCTCCTGTATAGGCCCAGATCCGTAAAGAAGGCCGGCGAGATTGAATAGATCGTCAGCACTCGCTTCCCATCCCTCTTTTTCTCGTCTTCAAGAGGAAGAGAGGCAATGCCTGCAGGAAGAGTTGACACCTCGCCGTCTTCCACGACGGTATTGGGCGTCTCGGGGTCTTTTGTGAGGATGCGCAGGACGAAGCCCGACTGCGCCGTTTTCCACTTGGCGTAGTCGAGGATCCGGCTGCGGGCTGCGGCCTCCATCCAGCCTTGCTCAGCCCAGAGCGTGGTGCCGGACCGGCGCGGCCTCGTTGCTGCACTCTCCTCCTCTATTTTGTCCTCGGCAGCTGGACGTCGATCGACCTCGATAGGGTTGCTGTCCAGAGGCCAGCCGATGCCTGAGTCTGAGCCACCTGTTCTTCGCAGGGCGCCGCCGTCTTCTGGCTCTGGACGCATATAGACAGGCAGCCTCTTGCGCCAGTGCAGCTTGGCCGCCTCGACCATGATGCGCATCGTGGGCAGCACGAGGTCAAATGGCTGGTACGCCAGCGCAAGGAGCATGTTGGCGCTCGTCAGGGGTACAGGCCGTCTGGTAGGCCGCAGCGTCGAAGTATGTGCGCCAGAGCCGTCTCCTGCGTCCGTCGCTGCACTGGCGAGCGAGGCCATGAGCTTCTTTTGCAGCTTCTTCACCTTCTTTATTGCCGTTGTCGTCGTCTTCACTGTGACCTCATCCTCGACAAGGTCATAGGAAGAGCTGCTGAGCGGGGTGTCGTCGCCGTCGGTGACGGCCGCCTCTTCTTCCTCCTCATCTTCGACGAGCAGCAACAGCTTGACATCGAGCGTCGGTACCGTGGACTCAGCGCTCGCCCAGAGATTCCGCAGCAGCAGTCGATAGTAGCCCGCACGATCGTTAAAGGGGCTGACATGAAAGGCCCGTGGGAATGTCCAGGCGTAGTCGTATCCCTTTCTTCCCTCTTCGTCCTCATGCTGGCCCACCTCGCAGACGTAGATGTGCCGCTCGGAAAAGGTGTTGTGCACCTCGAGCACGGCAAGCCAGAGCGGACCGCGCAGCTGTGCGTCGCTGACGTGGGGACGGTGGACGTAGTAGACTGTCAAGGGGTTGAAGCCGCCCATGCCGAGCAGGGACGGCATCGTCACGGCCCAGACGTGCCCGACCTTCTCTTCTTCTTCTCCTGGGCTCTGCAAGGAAGCAGAGGAGAGAAAGCCGCGTGTCTGCAGCTCATAGATGAGCTTGCGGTAGATGGAGCCTCCGATACGCGCCTGCTGCTGCACATCGTCGACCTCGGGAAACGCTCGCCGGCCGTATCCGTCTGGGTGCATCGCCGTCATTGCTCTTCTCCCGTCTGACCCTGGGCCTTTCCACGCAAAGACGGCGAGGAAAGGAGTCCATCTCGACAGCGAACAGTCGAGCACCCCGCTCTCAAGCTCATCAAGGCGGACGGCGAGGTGGAGTGTCGGATAGCGAAAGGCGTGCGCAGCATCGCGTGGGAGAATGCGGGCGTGGTGAATGAGCGAGGGCAGGATGTATGCGCGCGCCGCCGCTGCTATCCCCGTGTCCGACGCTGGCCAGAGCGGTGGAGCGAAGCACAAGACGGCGACGAGGACGACTGTCAAAGTGACGAGCACGTCCAGCAGCCACATCGTCCTGTTGTTGTCGTCGTGGCCTGCCGTTCTTAAGCTTAGCTAGATAAGCAGTAAATGGGCTGACTGTGTGTGTAATGCACTTCTGGACGTGCGCGGCCCTCCAGTGGAGGGGTCCGGAGAAAACCAAAAAAATGAGCTTTGTCAAACCTTCGTCTCCAACGACGCGGCAACAGCAGCGCACATACATACACACACACGAAGAGGAGACAGGCCCTACCCACACACACACGCTGTTGAGTGCCTTCTCCCTTTGCAGCAATGTCGGCCTCGTCATCAAATTTGATCCCCAAGCTCGACGACCCAGCCAACAAGAGCGTCATTGAGTTTGTGCGCGCACAGACGCCCGGCACAAAGTTTTCCTTTGATGGCGAGCGGGGCAGCAAGCGGTCGCGGTTGTGTATGCATCCAGACGTGCCCGGCAAGCAGATGGACTGCGTCGACATTGCCCTCGAAGGTGTGTGAGGCTCGGCTGTTCTGGCCGAAAAGTATTCTTGAGCTGACTGATGAGGATGGCGACGCTTGTTTTCGGCAGCCAAGGAGCTTTTTGCGACGATGCAGGTGAGCGGCCCATTCTCCTTTCCCCATCATCGCAATTTGACTTCTGACCGGACATGTCCAACAGAGGCTCAGCTTCTTCTGCCAGCTGCCACAAGATCCGGCAAAGACACACATCACCTGCGAGCGGATCCCCAGCTAGCGTAGCGCAAACCTGGATGAACTGAACGAATAAATCAAAAGACTCTGTCTGTACCCTCTCGAGAATCCAGAGTGACGACGCAACCACCAATCAAATCATCTGGGCACTGACCTGAACTCGCTGCCGGTGCTCCTGATTGGCGCACCGATCTCTGGTCGGGGAAATGAGGTTTTTTTTGCCGCGGAGTGAGCTCAAGCGAGAGACGAGTGGGGCGGGCGGTCATGCTGCCTGTGTTTTCAGGGACACGCCTGCTCCGAAATCTCCACAGCGGGGCAACGAGAGGAGAGGCGCCGCTCACCCCTCTTTCCCTTAGTAATCTCTCAGCCTATCTCGGTCCAACTAGAGCAATGGAGAAAGCGGCGCCACCGCCGCCCTTGCCTTCCATATAAGAGCCAGCCTACCTTAACCATTTCCATCTGCGAGCTGTCCCCCCCCCCCCCCCAACCCATCAGCATGCTGCCCACTGATCCTCTGCTCATCTTCACCGCTCTAACGGGCTGCTTTGCCGGCATGTCCATGTATGTCAGCTCGACGGACCCCAACCCCAAGACGAGCGAAGAAGCCAAGCGGCACGCCAAGCAGGTGCGTGCTCATCCATGCAAGCCCAGTCTGGAGCAATGACGTTGACGCACGAGAAATGTGGGTTCTAGGACCGCCTCTTCAGGGAGAAAAGCGCCTTCGACACTCTCATACGTGTCAACCGATGGCCTTTCTTCAAGCAGGTTTGCGTCTGCCTCGGCTTTGGCCAGGCCGTGTTCCTCTTCAAGCGATCAGCCGAAGCTACCAAGTCCAGCCTTTGGCCTGCGCTGCTCTTCAACCTCGTGGCCATCAGCGGAGCCATGGGTCGCATGTGGTGCTACAGGACCCTGCAGCACTTCTTC
This sequence comes from Acaromyces ingoldii, assembly GCF_003144295.1. NCBI lineage: Eukaryota > Fungi > Basidiomycota > Exobasidiomycetes > Exobasidiales > Cryptobasidiaceae > Acaromyces > Acaromyces ingoldii. Next base: position 283,863 of record NW_020290248.1, read on the forward strand.
ACATTCAACCTATCAATCCAGAAGGACCACAGGTGAGTCGTCCCCTCGTGGAAATTGTGAGCAATTCCTAAAGACAGCACGGCCACGACGACAGGATCGTCCAGGCGGGGCCCTATCGCTACCTCGTGCACCCCTCCTACACCTTCTTCTTCCTCAACGCTCTCGGCACAGCGACGGCCGTCCTCGGCAGCTTCAACCCGCTCCTCGTTGAGGCCTTTAGCCGTCTTCCACCATACGCGACGACGATCTGGATTGTGTTCCAGGCCCTCATGCCCTTGTCGCACATTCGCAATCTCTCTCTCAGGATCTCAGACGAGGAGGCCATGATGAAGGAGCGCTTCGGAAGGCAGTGGGAGGAGCACGTCCGCCAGCGCTGGAGGCTCGTCCCGTTGATTTGGTAGAGGTAGCGTCTGCCGAAAAGTGATACGGTGGGAGGTTATTGGTACATGTGGGAGCCACGGGTCTCATGTAGTTGTGAATTAGAGCGAGTTTGTCAATCGAATGCGTCCGGTCTCCCGCTCGTCCGATCGCTTCGCCTTTGTGCGATCCAGAGCTCCTTGCACTTCCGGCTGTTCTCAATACCTCTACAGATCAGCTCATCTGGCCCGCCGAGCTGGGTACCAAGCCCGACGTAACGGGCGAGCTTACTCACTAGTTGGTAAAGGCCTCAGTGCACTTTGAGCGATCGTAGTGGTTGTCCTCGAGGCAGCGCATGCTCAGCTTGGCCGCCTTCTGGCACGGGTCGGTATACTTTGACGGTGTCTTGCCGCCCATGACCTTGACAAAGTCCTCGGGCTGCGCACCTTGCGGGTCCAGATCTCGTCCCATGCTCGCCGTGGTGGTTGACTTCTTCCTTTGCTGCTGAGAGGAGTGAGGGACGGTAGTAGTGGAGAAATAAAGCGCGCGCCTTCTGAGGTACGTACCATCGGCCGAAAGTCGACGTTTTCATAAGAGTACAAGGGCTGGTCGCGTCCTTCTGACCGAGGACAACGAGGAACGACCACTCATGACGACGACGGCTGTGACGCCACTGGCGGCCTCGCTGGCTATGGCGCCCGCCACCACGCGCGCAGCCCAGGCCATCTACGGCGACTTCCACCACAACACCATCCCCGCCGAGTCATTTCTGGCCTCATCGTCGTCGTCGGCAATCGTCGCATCCAACTTCCACGCTATTAAGCTATCCTCGGATGCTCAGCTTTGCCCACGCCACCTCGCTCATCTCTCCTCCCTGTCTTCGAGCAACAACGACAATGGTGGACCACCCGTACCAGACTGTCCGCTCGGGCGCCGCTGCCCCTTTCGGCACGACGCACCCTCCTCGCTCAACTTCAGCGCCGTGCCCCTACGCGACCCGGGCAAGCGCACCGTCTGCAAGCACTGGCTCCGCGGCCTGTGCAAAAAGGGCGACTCGTGCGACTACCTGCACGAGTACGACCTCCGACGTATGCCAGAATGCAGATTCTTTGCCACCTTTGGCTTCTGCAACTCGGGCGACGAGTGCCTGTACCTGCACGTCGATCCCAGGGCCAAGATTCGAGAGTGCGAAGAGTACCGCAGAGGCTTCTGTCCAAAAGGTGAGGTTGCGCTTGTGTTTGAGAAAGAGAACCTTTAAGAAGAGACAGCTGACTGGGGGAGCTTGTATCGGTACACAGGCCCGAAATGCGAGAAGAAGCATGTGCGGAGAACGGCGTGCCCGCTCTACATTGCTGGCTTCTGCCCCAAGGGACCCGATTGTCGGCTCGGCCAGTGAGTATGCAGAAGCCCTGGCAGAGTAGTACTACAAACAAGGTGCTGACCCGTGAACGATTGATGAAACTAGCCCAAAGACGAACCCGCCCTCTGCGCAGTCTCGATCGAGCTCGCCCGTGCAGACGCACAAGCCCTTGACGGCCGAGGAGGCCTTCGGGCCGAGGGATCGTGGCGACCGGGGAGATCAGCAGCGAGAGTACGGAGGAGGACCAATGCGCAACAATTTCAGACAACCGCGCTTCAACAACGAAGGCGACGCTACCCAGGTCGGAGGGGACCCGTACAGTGTCCCTCGGGGCGAGCGGCCGATGGGCAACCGTTCAACGATGGGAGCCGCCGGGGGTGCCGGCGGAGGCAAGAGGGACTTGAGCGAAGTAACGTGCTTCAAGTGCGGCGATCGGGGTCACTTTGCCAACGCCTGCCCCAACCCGAACAAGCCGGGCAATCGGGGCGGCGTCGAGAGGGGATCAGGTGGGAGGGAAAGGGGCGGCGGCGGAGGAGGCGGCTTCTATCACAAGCAGCAATACTAGCTGCTCCAAAGTCACCATACACATTTGTACTTTTACCATTTGCGCACTCTTACTGCAATGCCTTGAACCTTCAGAGACTCGCCACTGCAGACAGACACATCACTGACGAGCCATTCTGTTGCGCATTACTGCGGCGGAGAGAAAGGCCCCTGCTTGCAAGAAACAGGAGCAAGGACTGACATCTAGGCGGTAAAGCTGCCCAAGAAGTAGGTCGAACCAATGACCTTGGCACCTGTCTCCTGTTGGTATGCCCTCAGATCAAAGGAGGCCGATTTGAGCAGGTTCTCGAGCACGTCGGGCGCGTAACCTCCCTTTGGTTCTCGCAGGATCGTGAGCGCATACCGGTGTGCCGTGGGCGGCAACAGCGGCGGCGGCGTCGGCGGGATGTAGACGCGGACATCCTGGCCTCCGTCTGTGGCTGGCGTGTCACATGACGGTTTCAGCCCGCGCCGGATCCAGTGCAGGAACGAGGGGCCCAGGGCATCGCCGAGCGCATCGGGGTCATTCATGATGAGCGTGTATGTCGTGTCGTCGCCATCGCGGGTGGGCTTTGGAAAGTAGACGGAAGGTGCCGTCAATGTGTCCAGTGCGCCCTGCGAGGCGTTATATGGCACGAAGTCACCGTGGTAATAGACTGCGACCGTCGTGGATGGCTCAAAGTCATCGTAGATATCTGGGATCAGCTTCGAAGCAAGCAAGACTGTACGCTCCTTCTGAAGCGCCGAGGAGGTCGGTGTGATGCAGTCGCCGGTTTGTGGTGCACGGCGCTCGACGGGCGAGGCTTGCACAGACGTAAAGGTCACAATAGCAGCGAGTATTGTTGACAGTCTCATGGTGGGCTGAAGAGGTAGAAGAAAAAAGGACAGGAAATGCCACTCTGGTCTCAAGGGATCATCCTTCTCTCATGCATGAGCTCCGAATAGGATCGGAGCAGCCGCCTGAACTCTGGCGAGCTTGTATTCATGCTCCCATTTCAGCGCAAAGGAATCGGTACCGGGAAAGTCAAAATGAACGCTTCTCCCGACTTGTATTCTTCCGTCCCGTAATCTACCCTCAAAGCAAACCAAGCAGAGTGGGGTCAAGCAGACAGAACACGTCCTACGTTCCACGCCAAAAATAATGAAGGGGCAGAGACTTGACAATTGTGTGTGTGTGTGTGTGTGGTCCAAGTCGTCGTACTGGATGACATTCCTGCTCGAAAGTTCACCGTACAATTGGGCCAAATGGCTGGGCAGATCACACAGCAGACACAAGCAAGCAATAGAATGAAAGCGTCCATCTGATTTTTCCAGAGAATTTATAGGCAGCGCGCTCATCTTCCTTTTTCTGCCCTCCCAAAGAGGCGAGGACAAGGAAGAGAGATGGAGAAAAGAGAGTGTGAGTGAGTGTTCGGAGGAAATATAGAAGACAGAGAGAGGAAGGTGTATGTTCTGTAAGACAGAGCGAGTAAGATACGAGAGAAAGAGGGAGAGGGGCGACTGAAGATGCCGGACATCTCTCTCCGTATGTGCAAACAAGTGAAAAGGAAGACAGAAAGAGTCGGAGGAGGCGGGAGGATTTGTTGAGTGCTGAGGACCGTTGACCTTATGACCAGAGAGGAGGGGCGTGACTTTGTGTCTCGCCTACTGAAACCAGTTCAGAAGGACTGAGAGTTGTGATTTTACCAGACACCGCCGTACGCGGCTTCATCGTCGGCCGGCTGGCTGCTGGCCGTGCTAATGGGACGGCCAGAACCTCCGGCAAGGTGCTGCTGGAGCTGCTGGTGAGGGTTCGGCAGCAGGTTCCTGACCTGGAGCGGTTGCTGCGGCGGGCTGTTGTGCTCGACGGCGTTCTGGAATGGGTCACCGACCGAGTTGCGAACCGTGGGGCTGGTGTAGCCCTCGTCACGACCCAAAGAGCCGCTTCCGCTGCGCTCGAGACCGTCATCAAGCTGCTGATGGTGGTGGTCAAGGTTCTCATTGGCGTCGCCAAGTGCATAGGTCTGCTGCATGTTGGGAATGTCGGGCGTGCCACTGCGTCCCTCGGCCGTGCTCGGTCGTCCAGCCGTGTCGAAGCCATGGCCCATAGACTCATCGTAGAAGTTCTGCTGGTGCTGGTGCTGTTGCTGCTGTTGACCGTAAGATCCTTGGCTTTCAAGGCTGCCGTTGCGGTTCAGGTGCTGCTGCTGGTTGTCGAAGGGCCGAGCAGGCATCTGCTGGGGCGAAGCGGTAGTAAACGACTGTTGGCGATCGAGATGAGCATAAGGGTTGGCAACATTGCCGTCGTGGTACTGGCGTCCGACACCGGCGATGCTGTAAGGGTCCGAGCCGCCAAAGACCATGGGAGGAAGCGAGGGAGCGGACGAGTGCGTGGGTTGGAAGATGGCACCGACTTGAGGCACTGGCGGCGCCTCGCTGAATTGGGCTGCAGGAGCGTTCATGTGCCGTTCGAAAACCGTGGGGGGACGCGGACGACCGCTGTCGTTGTGCGATGAGAACGACGAGGCGGCGGCCAAGCCTGCAGCGCCAGCGCCGGCTCCGGCTGCACCAGCGGTGGCGTAGCCAGCGTTAGACATCATGTCAGGGTCCGTGCTGTACGACGCAGGCATGTGATTGTGCTCCGACATGGTGTGGTGACCTTCGTCGCTATCAAAAGTGTCCGGAAGCATTGCGCTTTGTCTTCGGAAGTCGCCTCGGTCGAAGGGGTTGTCCTCGTACGGGTCCGACTTCTTGTTGTACTTCTTCACAAGGAAGCCAACGAGGGCAACGATGACAACGACACCTGCCAGAGAACCGGCGACGATACCGATGATGGGACCCGCACCGGGACCATCGCTCTTGGGCGTGGCCGTGACCGCGTCACTGTTGCTCGTGGGCGACGACGTCACGAGTGCGATCGACGTCGCGGTCGCAGGGTTGCTCATGATAGATGTCGATGTTGACGATGCAGAGGGCGTCGAGAACGAGGACTGTGACAAGACATGGTCAGGGTGTCACCGATGGGAAATTATTTGGAGACAATGAACACTCACCGTGGAGTGCGTCCGGGTAGGGGTGGACGACGTCGACGTGGAAGTAGGCGTAGTAGACGTGCGGGTGCTCGAGCTGCTAGAGGTGAGGAAGCCGAAGAGATCAGAAGACTTCGACGACGAAGACTTTGTCGACGTGTCGTCGTCATAGCTAGTGAAACCGCCAGGTCGTCCGGGTGTCGAGGTAGCAGCAGTGTCATCGGAGGAGCTGGCCCTTTCGGCTCCCGACCGAGAGCCTCCGGTTCCCCTTGTCGAGCTCGTGCTGTCGTCTCCACTTCCGTCGTCACCGGTGCCATCTGTTCCAGAAAAACCATCGGAGCCAGAGTCACCCAAGCTGCTCCTTCCCGTGCCGCCATTATCAGAGGAGGACATACCGTCATCACCGCCGTCAAGTCCTCCGAACAGGCGCTTTCCCATCGATGGCACCGTCTCCTCGACGCGTTTCCAAATGCCTTCCGCCTCGCCCTGGCTCCGCTCCACTACATTTCTGATTTCGGCCGCGGTATCACTTCGACGGTGACGCTCCATTCGCCTCATCATGCCCATGACGCTCCCGCCGTTGTTGTCGTGCATCATCTTTGCTATTCTGTGTTTTAAAAGTCTTGCTCCTGACCTTGACCTTTTCTTTCTTTTACCCTGTTTCTCAAAAGCGATATCACCTAGCCAGAGGCTTTACCGTTGTAACCGTTCCAACCTCGATCGAGTGGAAAGAGAATGGATGAGAGAAGGGCGCAAGGGGGTCACGTAGAGGAGAAAGTTGGTTTCCTCTCGTCCGCTTTGCTTTAGTTGGTTGAGAAACAAAAGAGAGTGCTGTAAGCCGTGTAGAATGACTGTCGTCCTTTTCCGGGTCGACCGTGAAGAGGTGACAAGAGAGTGAGCGTTGAAAGATGGTGAAGCGGGTGAGGGGGAAAAAGAGAAATGAGAGTGGTGGTGATAGCGATGAGAGGGAGCAAGCGGGCGCCAACCGACCTTGCGGTCACAATAACAACAATAACAGAAATACAAATGATGATCCAGTCAGGCTCGGGCACGGCAGGCAACAAGGCAAGGGAGCGGTTTGGCATTCAAAATTGCCCAGGAGTCAATATACCAAGCCTGGTTCGTTGTAAATTGGTACTGTTATTTGCGATCCTTGCTTAGCGAATTTGGAAATACCCTTTTGAGCTGGTGCGCTTCGTTGCCGGAGGGGCATGAGTAGTAGCGCGCGCCGGGTCTGTTCTAAATAACGAGCTTGGGCTAAACAATGAAATGATTTTCTGGTCGGAAAGATTCTTCGCAGAATTCTTGTGGTTTCGAAAGTTTGGAGGCTTTCCAGGCGTGCGGCGGCGTTCTCGAAATGAAAATTGAAACCTACCTCACGAGGTGGACCAAAACTAGGGGGTGCCGATGTATGCGGCCAATGGCCGCTGCTGCCACAGCCATCATCAGAAATGAGCCCTGCGCGTGCCTTGGCTCAAAAGGGTCTGAACGCCGGCCATCAGTCTCTTTGCAATTGGTTTCAGTCCGGCGGCGTAATCGCATGAATATTAATAGACAATGACTGATCGGCAATAGCTGTGAGAAGCGCATGGAGCGAGGCAGCATCACCACTGCCCGTAGCTTTGCCCTTGCTCGCCGTACCCTTGGTTGTGCTTCTGGTTGTGGCTTTGTTGGTGCTGGAAGCCCGCGTCGAAGCTTGAGCCATCGTACGACGACGCAGGCGCCCCTGATCCTGGCCCTGATCCCATCATACCGCCCATCTGCATGCCGGACATCATCATCCACATCAGCAGCTCTTGATTTGACGGCATGTACTAGAGTAGGTGGACGGGTGAGCTAAGCGCCTATCGTGCAAACCCTCGTGAATTGATCAACTCACACCGTATGTATTGTTCCACATCTGCGCAAATGTTGTCCAGGCTTTCGCATCAGTCGGGTCGAACGTTGTAGGGTCAAATTGGCTCAAGTCTGCCGTTGTGACTGGCGCCGGCCGTTGCTGTTGTTGTTGTTGCCTCTCTCCCCATCGATTACCGCTCACACTTTCATTTGTTTCCTGCTCTTCAAACCCTGCACCCTGATTCGGACCTCGCCTCGGAGACATGCTTCTCCTCTGCGCTTGACCACTGTCTGCTCGTTGCCATTGGCCTTCTCGTCGCGCAGGAGGTGGATTACTATACATTTGAGAAGGTGGTGATCGTCGATAACTTTCGGTCGAAGGACCCGCTATAGCCGGAGGTCGTACAGGAGGTCGCCCGGGGAGTGTTGGTGGTGGTCCCGGCTGCCGGGGCGCTGGGGCGGCTGAGGTTGACGGAGGCGTCTGACCAGCTAATTGTTGCAGCATCGCAAGCTGTTTGGGGTCGAAAGAAGGAGTCGATCTGATTTGTTCGCAAGGTCAGCAACAGGTGAGCTTTGAGTGTGATAATAGACTCACGAGGACGCAGAAGCAGCGGCGACTGCAGCGGCGCTCTGATGTGCAGACGAGGGCGAGCCCCCAGCAGGCTTCTTGCTAGCGCCACCGAGGAGTGCGAGAACATTTGACGGTAGGCCTGGGGGCGCGTTGGCTGTGCTGCCATTGGCATTTTCGCCCCCTCCCTCCCTGTCCTCCATGACCATCATTCCGTACGGGCTTGGCATCGAGTTGACTGCAATAATCAGACAGAGAGGTGTGTCGAGGAGGGGCAAAGAGAACCAAGTTTGAGTCTCGTGCAACACAAGGCAGATAGAATTTGAAGGCTTCTACGGGAAGATGCTCCATTACAGACTGTATGCATACCTTCACTGTGATCTTCTTGTGGCCTGCTTCCCGCTTCTTGTCGCCTTTTCACCGTCGCCTTGATGTCTCGAAGCATATGGACGTCAAATGTATCTGCTTTGATCCAAATGTCGACGACCTTGAGCGCCTTTTCCTGTGTCCAATGCTGAGATTAGCTCTATGAAATCGCCCTTGTAGTATAGCCCTTTGCTCACCCTTTGCTCGCTAGGCACCGATTGCACGGCGTCGACCGCGATTCTCTCGACAACATCACCAAGAGCTTTCAAAAACATCTTTGCCGCGTCTCTTGCGGCTTCCCAAGTACCCGCTGTCGCCTGGCTTCCCCGTGGAGGCTTGACATTGCTGACATCAATCCCCTCTGCACTAGCGCCTTTTGCCCCTTTCCTGGCAATGTCTTGAGCGTGACGAGCTACGGCATCGAGAAGGTACAGAGCCGACAATTTTGTTTTGTGGGACGCTCGAAGATTTGCATCGAGGATCGCCTGCGCCAGCCCCTTGGACTCCTATATCAATTGGTAGCAAGCTTGTGAGCCGTGTGGCCAGCTGACGACTGGCGATTGACGAGAAACTCACATGCATACACGACACAGCCTCGTCACGGACCTTCGTCACCTTTGACGAAGACAGCTTGTTGGCTGCGATCGTATCCTCGAGAAGCCTTCCGAAGTCCTGCGTCAAAGAAATTGGCGTCAACAATGGTTCCGATCTTTGCTGCGCCGTCGTCACTCACCTCAAGCTCCGGCATATCGGCAGAAATCTGGTCTTGAGCTCCCGTATATTGAGCCACCTTGACCTCGTTGCGGCTCGATTGGCCGTCGGTGGAAGCTTGCGATTTGGGCGTACCCTGATATTTTTCTGGAGGACGCGCCGCATCGGCCGAGACAAATTCACGTGTTTCGGGAGACGGCCCTCTTTCTTCGACCATTTCGCATCACTCACCTTGGCCCTGTCCACCTCCTCAGCGCACAGATCTCACCATGTCCGGCGATGCCCGCGCACCGCGGATCAAGAACCGCGCCCCGGCGCCGGTGCAGATCTCTGCGGAACAGCTGCTGCGCGAAGCACAAGAGCGCCAGGATGCTCCTTTTCGCGCAACGACCCAAAAGGTCGAGGACCTGGAGGAGCTAGAAGAGTACCGGGGTCGGAAGCGGACAGAATTCGAGGAGCAGATCCGGCGAACAAGGATCAACATCTCAGCATGGATCAAGTACGCTGTCTGGGAGGCAAGCCAAGGCGAGATGGCGAGAAGTCGGAGCGTATACGAGAGGGCGCTCGACGTGGACCCTCACGATATGCGCCTGTGGCTCAGGTACGTCGAGACGGAGCTCAAGGCGCGTAACATCCAGCACGCAAGGAACCTCCTGGATCGTGCCGTCTCGGTGCTCCCGAGATTAGACCAGCTCTGGTACAAGTATGTCCACCTCGAGGAGCTTCTGGGCAACGTCGGTGGTGCCCGGCAGGTGTTTGAGAGATGGATGAGCTGGGAGCCTGATGAGAAGGCCTGGGCGGCCTACATCGGCCTCGAAGTGCGCTACAGCGAGCTTGAACGAGCAAGCGAGATCTGGCAGCGATGTGTGACGTGCCATCCGGAGCCGAAGCAGTGGATCAAGTGGTCCAAGTTTGAAGAGGAGCGGGGGGCTGTCGATCGGGCTCGAGAGGTCTTCACGATGGCGCTAGAATTCTTTGGCGACGACGAAGACCGCATGGAAAAGGCTCAAACAGTTTACACTGCATTTGCCAAAATGGAGACGAGGGCTCGCGAATACGACCGGGCCAGGGTGATCTACAAGTACGCACTCGAGAGGCTTCCTAGGACAAAGTCGGTGGGCATCTACTCGAGCTACACACGCTTCGAGAAGCAATTCGGAACGAGGCAGGGCGTCGAGGATACTGTCTTGGGAAAGCGAAGGATCCAATATGAAGAGGAGTTGGCCAGCAGCGAAGGTGCAAAGAGCAATTATGATACTTGGTTCGACTATACCCGTCTTGAAGAGGACGCATATCGGTCGCTCATAGCATCTGGTGCCGCACCCGACTCCAAGGAAGCGACCACAGCGCGATCGAGAGTGCGCGACACATACGAGCGAGCCGTCGCAAACGTGCCACCGAGCCAAGAGAAGCGTCATTGGCGACGATACATCTTCCTCTGGCTTTCCTACGCCCTCTTCGAAGAGATTGACGTCCAGGATTACGATCGAGCGCGCGAAGTATACAAGGCGGCCATCTCCCTCGTACCGCACAAGGTGTTTACTTTTGCCAAGCTCTGGCTGAACTACGCTCACTTTGAGGTACGCCGTTTGGACCTCAACGCTGCGCGCAAGATCCTTGGTACGGGTATTGGTATGGCCTCAAAGGAGCGTCTCTTCCGGGGCTACGTCGACCTGGAGCTCTCCCTCAAAGAGTTTGATCGAGCGCGCAAGATCTACGAGCGTGCCCTGGAATGGGACCCGACGAATGCCAGGACCTGGATCCGCTTCGCCGAGCTCGAACGCAACCTCTTCGACACGGAACGAGCCCGGGGCATCTTCGATCTGGCGACTAGGCAATCTGCGCCAGGATTGGACATGCCCGAAGTGCTGTGGAAGGCATATATCGACTTCGAATTCGAAGAGAGAGACTGGGAAAGGGTGACAAACCTGTATGAGCGATTGTTGGCGAGGACGGGTCACGTCAAGGTCTGGATCTCATATGCACTAGCCCAGATCGGCGCTGCCATTGCCGAAGAGGAGGATGAGGATGATGAAGAAGAGGAGGAGGAAGAGGAAGAGGAGGGAGCAGAAGAGAACCCGCCAAAGAAGGAGCTTAGCCCAGAGGAGGTTGAGGTTAGGCTCGAGAGGCGCGAGGAAGCCTGCAAGCAGACACGCAAGATCTTTGAGCGCGGATACCAGGACCTTAAGATGCGTGGGCTCAAAGAGGAGCGTGTCGTCCTTCTCGAGGCGTGGAAGGCATTTGAGCGCGAGCACGGCCGAACACGTGTGGAGCTCGAGTCGGGCGAGGTTGGCGAAGAGGAAAGCGAGCGCTTCAAAGCGGTGCAGAGCAAGATGCCGAGAGTCGTCAAGAAGAGACGGACAGACGAGTATGGCGAAGCGGCAGAGGAGTACTACGACATGCTCTTCCCGGACGACGACGAGAACAAGGGAAAGCCGTCGTTTGCCTTCTTGCAGGCCGCCCATGCTTGGAGACAAAAACAGCAGCAGGAGGCCGCCGCTGCCGCCGCTACAGAGTCAAATTCGCCGGATGCTCAAGACTCAGACGATGCTGGCGGGTCCGATGAGGAAAACGACGAAAAGATGCGAGTCGATGAGGAAGACGAAGACTAGGCCGTTCCCTCCCTACCTCCCTACTTGTACAGTATTCACACCAAGCAACGAACAGATCTCACCCTGCAGAAACAGAGACCCCGTGAGGATAAAAATTACCACGGGCTTGAAGGAAGCTGATCCGAAAGGATGATGCATGATGACAGGGCTCAAATTGACAATTGCATCTTGAGTGCTTCTGCTTCGAAATATATGGCCCAATCCTTCAATGAGGGTGGGGAGAGAGCGTAGAGAAGGAAGCGTAAATAAGAGGTGGCGCCAAAGGAGTGTGTGACATTGTATGTAGAGCGATAGCCACAAAACCAAAAAAGAAAAAAGAAAAAGAAAAAAAGAGGAGCCGAAAGTTGGTATATGTGACAAGAAGAAGATACTCAGCGGTGAATGTGAGTGATAAATTTTGGAGGCGATGAGGGCGTCTGTGTGGCGTCTATGGACCGTCGGCCAATGCCTTTTGTGTGTGAGAAGAGAAGTATTCGAAAAACCCATCGACGGTGAGATTAGAGAAGAGAGAGTGAGTCGGATCGTTATGAAGCAAAGCGTTCTCGCTTGAAAAAGAATCGTATCGTAGATGAACGGAGAAAGAAATTGGAGTCGTCTAATGTGTGAGAATGTCGGAGTGCCTCATGAAGCAGCATGGGCATGTTGTTGACCTCTGTTGAGAAGGTCGAGGAGGATGGAAGGTGCGAGTGGTGCGTCGAATTTCGCATTAACCGCCGTGTTGCTCATAGAATGACAGTGTTGGCCAGGCCTCGAGGCCGCCCTCGAGAGATCAGAATTCCATCGTGAGAGCGATGCATGCTGATCAGTCGACTTTCGTGCAACGGTCGACGTAGGTCGGGGTTGCGGACGGTAAGGACCATCTTCCTCGTCGAAAATGTCCTCCCCCTCGACCAGGTCGAGAGCCGCTGCGGGGGCAGAGTGACAGTGCTGGTGCAGATGCAGCGCTGTCTGGGGACGCCTCATCCGACCGACATCGGTACGGCTGTCCTCATGTTGGTCTTGCTGCTGTGCTGGCGAGTTCCAGGCGACATCGTTCTCCATGGTTGAAATTGGCGATTCGTCAGGAGACCGATTGCCAAGAGAGCTGCCCTTGCCGTTGAGCTCGAAGGGTGTGACTCGTCCGAGGACGGCGAGCGACTCTTCGATGGACATCAGAAGCCTTTTGCACGTTTCCTCGTCCACGGAAGAGACGCTGAGGGGTGCACCATACGAAGGACTCTTTTCGGACGCCGTTTTGGATGAAGTGTGGACACGGATGCGGCGGGTCTCCTTCGTTGACGAAATCTTGCGCTCCGTGCGACTTCGCATCAGCTCCAAGAACTCGACCCAAGGCTCCTCCGGCACGGTGACTTCGTAACCACTCTTTTCAAGGTACCATCGCTCCATGCGGTTGAGTTCGGCCAGAGGGATACCGGTCACCTCGTTCCACGTCTTGTTGAGAAACGTGTTATCGTCGAGATGTTCTGCAAGCACATGTCAGCATTCAGTCAAAAAGCGGTATAACTTGCGAGCACTCACTGTTGGCGATCATCAGGCCAAGCGTGAAGATCTTGAAGGGGGCAGCGGAATGAGGCTTGGCAAAGATCTCGAGAGCCTCTGCATCCACCGACAGGGCACCCTCATCGGAGACATTGACAGCCAAAAAGACGGCGCGCAGCGCATACATGAGCGAAAGCATGAAAGCCGTGGGCGAGACGAGCGTTTGGGCCAAGACTTGATGGGCGAACCTTCGGAAGGCAGGGCTGACTTCAGTACCAGGCAGCGCAGCTCCGTACGTGTCCCGCGAGTCGTTCCCACCGGTGGGCGACGTCGTGTTCGAGTTGCTTCGACGCATGCTGCTGAACGTGGGCCTAGCCATGGGCAGAATGTCGCCGGCCGATGATCGCCTGGCACCCTCTCGAAGACTCTGCGCCAGCGATGGCAGCACATCGTCGTTAACGCTCCACTTCCAGTCGGGTGAAATGAGCTTGAGAACACTCGTGATGGCCTCTCGGGAGTGATCGATACCTCGAGAGGATCTGCCGTTGCTGCTGGTGCTGGAAGGTGACAGTTGTCTCTGCAAAGGAGAGGAGACTGCCAGATCAAGTCCCAACCCGTGAACATCACGCTGCTGCTGCTGTTGCTTGTTGTGGGCGACGCGAGCAACGCGAGAAGCGTCGCCTGGAAAGCTCGATGGAGGAGTACCAGGCTCGGAACTGCTTGCGCTGCTGTCTTCAGAGCTCATGGTACCGTCCATTGCGCCATCGATGCCGGTGCGGAAGTGCTTTTGCGCACGAGCGTATCCATGCCGTTCCGATGAAACGTCGCCCTCCTTTCTAATGTGCTCCTGGGGATTGAGGGGGCTTGGAGTGTGCACGGCCGATGATGACCAGTCCATTGACTTGCCAGGCCGGTGAGAGCCCATTGGAGATGTTGCAGGCGTCGAGTGGTACGGACTCGTCGAGCTTGAGGCCGTGGTAGGATAGCGTGTACCACCAGTACCAGGCTCGAGGCAGTGAAGGAGCAACTCGGGCTCGAGGAGCGCCGCGCATGCCAGCCACACAATCTCTGCGCCGATGCCTGAGATGGGCACCGCCGACTTGTCGAGAGTGGCGGGCGAAGGAGGAGCGGGTCCGCCATTGTTTTCCGTGGGTGGCTTGATCACCGCAGCATCGGTGCCTGGCACAGGTGCCACAGCAGCATCTTGGACGGGCTGCGGCGCAGTCGTGTGACCGTTTGGCTGCTGGTACATGCCTGGCTGCTGTTGTTGGTATTCTGCAAATCCCTGCTCTGGCAACTGGTTGAAGTAAGGCTGGTGCATCATCGCCGGTGGCTGCTCCTGTTGCATCTGCGACATTCTCCAACGGTCATCCACATCAGCCCTGGCGGCAGCTACGGCGGCATGCTGGGCATTGGCCCAGGAGCCGTCGGATGGGATCGTCTCGACATAGCCAGAGCCAGTCTTGTAGCCATTGGTCCTTGGCTGACCCTGTGCCATCCACTCATCGCCGCCAACACCGCCGCCAAGGTTGGCCGGATGAGTCTGCTGCAGCTGCTGCTGTTGATGGTGGTGAGGGTGAGCGTCGAGGTGGCCCGCCCACACCTGCTGCTGTGGCTCTAGGTGGCCTTGATGAACTGCGTGGGGTTCAGGAGCCCAAGCCGCCGAAGTAGGCACAGGATGAGGCAGCTGAATCTGTGCGGCGGAATGCGGGGCGACCGCGTGCCCGGCGACATGGATAGGAGCCGAGGCGGCCGGGTATGGGGCCGGAGCCGAGGCCTGGTTGAAATACGAGTCGCCAGCGTTTGGAACATGCTGGGCGTAACCAGTCGGCGTCACATGCGAGCTCGACATTCGGCTCTGCGCTGCCGACCATGGATGGGCCGGCTCCCAGCCGAGGTTTGTCTGCGGCCGATGCTGCAGCAGTTGCTGTTGCTGTTGGTGATGGTGGTGACCAACGCGAGGCTGGTGCTGCTGCTGCCCATAGGCGGCTGCAGCTGCCTCGTAGCCCTGACCAAAGGCAGAACTGGTCGACTTGGGCGCTTGTGCTTGCGCTTGCGGGCCTTGCAGCTTGGAAAGTTGGTGGTGGAGCAGCAGCTGGTGTTCGAGCTGCTGGTGCTGCTGGGGATGCGGGTAGCCCTGGCGCAGGTACGGCGGTCCCCAAGGCGCGCCTTGATCGGTCGGCATCATTCCATGCTGAGGATGCAATGACGGGTTGTAGTACATGGCCGCCATCGTCGACGCGCGAGCAGCGGCGGCCGTGAGCCGGGGTGCCTGGGGAGGAGCATAGTAGCCACCACCCTGTGTCGAGTAGTACTCGCCTCCGTCCACTGCATCATAGGCTGCGTCCCTCATCGGTGGCGGCGGAGCATGAGCCACAAGGGGTTGTTGGACCGGGTAGTGAGGGTGATGCTGCTGGTTGGGGAAGGGCGCATCGAAGCGCGCCTCCTGCTGATAGCCAGCCATGATGACGGACGATGAGGAAAAGGGATCGGGTACCCTTGCCAGCGAAGTGGCGAGGACACTCGACGTCTGCTCAGACGAGAGCAAGAGCGCTTTCCCTATTTAATGGCCACCAACGAGGCCCTGCCCAATGACCTGCTGCTTGGCCTCTCTCTACTCGAGATATGTGATGGCGCGGATGATGATTAGGTGTTGGGATTGGTTGTGTTCTTGTTGTGTTGTAATTCGGTGGTGGGGTAATCTCCCTCTGTCGACTATCGTGAGATAGCCGATGAGAAAGGGAGGAAAACTCGAGGGACTCGTCGGTCGCAAGAGAGCAGCGCAGTGAAGGCGTCCCTTGTGTTCAATGCGACAGCGACGCTGCAGAAGCTACGGGTGCTGTCGAAGAGAGAGAGTGTGAAAGTCCCTTGTCCTTGCTTTCCTCTTGAATTGGTGTTTTGGTGAGAGACGCCGCTCGGTCGATCGTTGCTGGAGGGCAACGTTCGATTTGCTCCCCCTTTTCGCCTCTGTCACTGCCTCTGTCTGCCCTTGCGTCTACGTCCGAACGACTCGAGTGTCAAGCGCAAGCTGCAAATCGGAGAGCTTGTCCTGCAGAAACCTCTCGTCGGTATTCGGCGGTGTTTCACGCACGTCTGTTTGGAGCCTTGGTCCACTCGGGAAAGTAGAGCCGAGGTGCGACCGACGTGTGACCTCAGCCGATGGCAGCAGGGGCGACGTCGTTGCTCGATGCGCGCAATTCCTTTCTTCTCTCACGACACCACCTGTTACGGACACTGTGTGCTCGCGCGCGTGTGTACGTGTGTGAACGTGTGTGAGAGAGAGGGGAAAATGTTGCGCCGCCTTTCGCTATGCCTATGCCGAGACCAGGTCTTGGACTCGAGGATGGCGTAAAGCGTGTATATACGCGGCGTGGCGTGTTGTCGCGACACCGATCGAGCACGCAAAGAGCGCAACGGAGACGAAAACGAGAACGCAACGAGAGACAAAAGGGAGCGAGTCGTGTGTGCGGGCTGTCCAGTCGGAGGAGACAGGACGAGTCACCGCTTTTGGAGGTGAGGGAAAGGGAGCAAGCCGAAAGGCAAAGGAGCCTCCAAGTTTACCACCAATCGATGAGGCGTGGCCGCCTCCGCCATTTTTCGCGCAGCAGCAGCTGCATTCATTTCAAAGCACACACAAATTTTCACTTCACTCCAATTCAAAAACCGAAAGGAAGAGGAAAAAAAAAAAAAAAAAAACTTTCCCCTTTTCTATATCCTCTTTCCTCCCAGCGTGACCCTGTCATCGAGCATAAACTTTGAACAACCACGTGTAAAAAGGTAGAGAGGGGCACATTTCAGATTGTCAGATTGCAATAGATGGAGAAGAAAGAGGCCTAGCCGCAACGGAGCAGACGAACAAATGTCACTTGAACAGCTGTCTGTTCTCGAGCCGCTCGAGATTCTCTGGGTCGTGGCCACAGAGCAATACGGTGGGCTGCGAAGTGCAGAACACCTTGATCTTCCTCAGTGTCTCGACGGCCGTCTTTGGGTCCATGGTGACGCCGTCTGCTATGCCCTGCTGCACGCTCGACTGCATGTAGGCGGCGTCGCCCGAGATGAAGTAGGTAAGTCCGCCCGGTCCGTTTCTCACAATAACGCTTTGGTGGCCCTTGACATGGCCTGGCGTCGGCACCAGCGCAATGGATCCATCCGGGACGAGGGAGAGCGACTTCTCGAATGGCCCAATCGGTCCGTCGCTGAATTCGACAAACTGAGGCTTGAGCCAGGTGGGCCAGTGCTGGGGCAGATTACCCTCAACCATGCCCTTGATGCCCTTGGATACGTTGTAATTTTCCTTTGTGACCAGGATGGGCGTGCGGGGAAAGTGGTGAAGACCGCCGGCATGGTCGCCGTGCATGTGGGTCAACACCACACCGTCGATGTCGGTCGCAGGATCAACGCCGAGCTTGAGCAGCTTCGTTCCGATCTCTTCGTGGGGCGCGACCTTGATCTTGACCTGCGTGCGCATGATGTAGTGCCACCATGGTACGTGGCCCGAGCAGCAGGATCGCCAGGTATCGCCCGTGTCGACGAGAAATCGGCCAGCGGTGGGGTGCTCGATGAGCATGGTGGCAATGGGGAGATTCATGAGCCATTTGGGATCCCGGATCATGTCGACCTTCCGGCCCAGGCCTCCCCTTTCGCGACGTGCATTGAGCTGGGCGACCTTGATGTCGACCTTCCCCGTCTCAATGCATGTGATCTTGGTCTCTCCCTGCATTGCGCTGCTACCGCTGTTATCTGCCAGTGCTGTGGCCACGGCTCGTTGTTGTCGCTGGGACATGCTGAAGAAGAAGAAGAAGAAGAAGCGGATGTGTCGTGTGCAGCTTAATGTCTCGACACCTTCTCACGCCATCCTCCGAACAAGCCCAGCCAAGCCACGACTGACATGTCCCGAGTTCCGTGACATTTCTATTCGGAGCATTGTCTCGGGCCTAGGCGACGAATCCATCGAGCGATGGTCGAGCGACGGCTGTCATCACACGTGTCCCTCATTGTCTTCAGTCAAGAGGATGCCGGCCGACAGACCTATTGATCTGACGATGCCTGCCCATGTGTTCGGCGTGCGGCCAGCATCCGCCGGCAACAACATGCCACGTTGTTAGCAATGAACGGGGAATGGAGCGTGGAAGAGGGCCATTGCAGGTCTTTTTCGCCGCTGCATGCAGCCCGTATCTCCGAGCTATCATCCGCTCATATGCCGATGACGGTGGGCATCAAGTAC
This sequence comes from Acaromyces ingoldii, assembly GCF_003144295.1. NCBI lineage: Eukaryota > Fungi > Basidiomycota > Exobasidiomycetes > Exobasidiales > Cryptobasidiaceae > Acaromyces > Acaromyces ingoldii. The sequence goes on from NW_020290248.1 coordinate 301,927, forward strand.
CATTCCTCCGTTCGCCACCAGATGCAAGCTCGCCACAAAAAGGAAGCTTTGACTGGTACCGGCAGAGGGGAAAGGAGTAGATTGGCCGCATTCGTTCCTCGCGTGTTCAAATTTGACGCTAAATAAAATCCATGTTCCAGATGCCCTCATTCCTTTCCGGCCATTGGATGCTCCTCAACCGCCGCCACCTTGGGGCCTTTTCCATGCAATGGCCTTCTCCACCTTTGGAAGTAATAGAATGCGGTACCACACCTAGGCAAGAATTTGAGCAGATAGAGTGCCAAGATGCCCTCTGGCGCTTTCGGTGGATGGCATCGTCTTCTTTCGCCGGCGATTTTTTGATCGTCTCGAGATTGCATGCGCACGGACTTCTCGTTGACCCGATGACGACCCGCTGCTCATGATCTCTCGCTGGTGAGACAAGCGGCCGACTCCAACTCTATCCATTGACCGTTTAAGGCCTCTCACCCCTTGTAAGATGACGACGAGAGGAGCACCCACGAAGCGTCATTCTGCAGTGACATCTTCCTCCTTCCCCTCGCTGCATGCAACCCCGCTATTGACCGCGGCACCGAGCGAGCAGGAAGACCGCCAACTCGATCTCATAGATAGGCTTAGCACTGCCTTACCCCTCTTGTGACCTCATCCGGTCCTGTGTCGCTTTGCTTCCGGTGGACCTGATAACGTCATGGTGTCTTGCTTCTGCCTTGTGGCGGAACGTGCGGCGCTACGTTACGTCGTCATGACGTTGGAGTGACAAAGAGCAGGCACCTTCTTCATCTGACGGTGGAGAGGAGGGCAAAGTGGAGGACAAGCTGCCATGAACACAAAGCCATAAAAGAGGCCTCCTCAAGACACCTCCTCACTCCTCTCCCATCAATCCAACAATCTCTTTTGCATCTTAACAAGCTTCCCTTCTTCCTCACTCTCACATCATGAACGGAATCAAGAAGGTCTTTTCGCACCGCAGCTCGCAGGACGGCTCCGAGTCGTCGTCGTCGCCCACCTCGCCCCAGTCGCAGCAGTCGAACCTGTCTTCGACGGGCCGCACCTCGGTTGACTCGCAGGAGCGCGCACCCAACAGCAAGAGCACCGCCGGCGGCCTCGGCTTGACGAGCGAGTCGGGCGCCAAGAGCACCACCACGGGCGGCAACACAACCAACATGAATGGCGCCGCTGCTGGCTCCAAGGTCGGCACCGGTCTTGGCCGCTCCGCCGATGTCTCGACGGCCGACGGCAGCATGCGTCACTCGCACGGCCACAACCTCGGCACGACGGACCTGAGCAAGGGCAAGGTCACCCAGACGGTTGAGCACCTTGGCGAGAAGACGTCGCGCACCCACCACACGCACAACATTGAGGAGGTCGAGCGCCAGCGCGAGCTCGAGAGACACCAGCACCACATCCAGGTCCACCACCAGCCCATTGCCCACGAGACGCACGAGGCCGAGAAGCTGCACAACAAGGCCCACCCCGTCACCAACATCTACGAGAAGCATGCCTCGACGGACAAGGATGCCAAGCTCCTCTCTACGGTGGCTCACTCGCACGGCCACAAGGACGAGTTGAAGCATGCTCCCGTTATCCACCAGATCGTGGATCGGGGCGAGAAGGTCAACGAGACGGTGCACCACCACATCCACAACGTCGTTGTGCCCCTCGTTAACCACGAGAGCCACGAGCACCACCGCATCAAGACGACGATCCCCACCAGCCACGTCGTCCACGAGGCCCCCATCATCCACGAGTCGGCCCGCCTGGAGCCGCTGTCCAAGGAAGAGTACCTCAAGCGCGGCGGCATCCTCGGCTCCAAGAAGACCGACGTTGGCGAGGCCAACCTCCTCCACTCGGGCACCTGCGAGCGCAAGGTCGACGGTGTTGCCGAGAAGCTTGCAGAGGAGCTCAAGCTCGGCAAGGGCTCTTCCGCCAAGACCCAGGCCGTCTAATCACATCACTGGCATTTAATCCACTCGTGCCATCACGATGATGATGATCCCGTAACGACAGTTGAACAACATACTCTTCATGTACATACCTGTTTTATTACTACCCCGTAGTACCTCTTCTTTTCGTGCATCACAATCATGATACCGCAATTCCGGTCCTTTGCTCACTTTTTTCTCTCTCTTCCGTGTGTCGACCGTTTCTTCTCCTCTGCATTGATAAGCAGCCGTGATTTACTGTCATCTCCCCGTATACACTCTACATGCAGCACACCTATGTCGGCGGCGTCTCGGGAGGTGGAGGGCTTTTGAGAGGAGAAAGATTCGCGTTGCCTTGACTGACACTGCTTGGTCTTCTCAAATTTGCCAAGCTTCCCAGGTTGAAGCTTGTCCTCGACTTCTCGCCGCTCGGCCGTGTAATCGTGGGTGATGCTGGCGCCGAGGGAGATGCCCCATTGTTGTTGTTCTTATTGTTGCTGCCGTTTGTTTTCTCTGAGCTCGGCGACTGGGGCGTCTTGGCCTGCTCTGCCTCGGATAGGAGAAACTCGACAAAGAGATTTGAAAATGACTTGTAGGAAGAAGGACAAGGAAGATTCTGTCAGCCTCCAAGCATTCAACAACAACAAAGGCAAAAGACCGTGCGCGCTCACCTCGTCGCCAGTCGATGAAGCATTGGCAAGTGCTCCACTGCGTCCGTGGCCTTTCCCTTCGGTCTTGATGCCGATGCCGACCATCTTGCCGGGACTCATTGTCGACGAGCTCGAAGACGAGCCTGGGTTTGTCCGCTGCAGCCCTGCCGTCTCTCGCTCGTCGTCGGACCACTGCAGGACGCTCGCGATGAGGGAGAGCATCTCGAAGCGCTTGCCATCGGCGCGGGGCGTCGTGATAAACTGCAAAAGCAGATTGGTGACCAGTCTCCGGTCCACGTTGGAGTCCGAGGTATTGGCCCTCAACCGTCGCAGGGCCTCGGTCAGGTGCTCGTTGAGGATGACGGCCTCGTGGCGGAGCTTGCCAATGAGCAAGTTCTTCTCCTTGACCTCCTTCTCCAGCGCCTGGCATCGCTCGGCCGCACCCTTGAATTCGGTGGCCTGGGCTTCGGCAGCCACGGTCCGCTCCTGGTGCTCCCGCAAAGAGGCCGCTGCCCTCTCGTACCTCTCTTGGTGGTCGCCCAACGCTCTCTGCAGCTCGGTCTCTTGTGCTAGGAAAGTGCTCGTGTCAGCGCATGCATGCCCGTGGTCATGTGTCCCATGCCCCCTGCTAGTCCACTCACCAGCCTGGAACTCCTCGAGGACCTGCTGCAGCCCCCTGGCGCTCTGCGCCTCGCTCTCTGCCAGCCTCCTCTGTTCCTGCTCGCTCCTCTGTGCCTCTTGACGTTCTTCCCTGGCCCTCCTCAGCTCCAGCTCCAGCTCCTCTCGGTGGGCCCTCTCTTCCATACATGCGCTCTCCCAGCCCTCGGCCTCGATCCTGTATCTCTCTGCCATCTCCTGGAGCTCTCGCGTCTTGACCTCTGTGCTCCTTCGCGCCTCGTCTGCTGGCCCCGAAGAAGAGCCAGCCGTCGCTGACGACGACGAAGATGCATCTCCCCCCGTCGCTCGGAGCGCGTCGAGCTCCTTTGTCGCCCGGTCCACGTCCTGGTGCGAGGCAACGAGCTCCGTCTTGAGCACCTCGACGGTCTTTTCCAGCTCCTCGGTCCTGCTTGTCAAGCTGTCGATCTGCTGCTCTCTCCGATCCAGCTCTTCCTGGTGCCTCTCCCCACTTTCAGCGTACAGTGTCTTACAAAAGGAGGGCAGGGAGACACACTCACGGCATCCTGCCTCAGCCGGTCGCCAAGCGTGCTTCGCATCTGCGTCAACTTGCCCAGCAAACCCTTGTACTGCCCCTCGAACGAGTCTCGCTCCTCCCTTGTCCTCTCCAGCTCCGCATGCAGCGCCTCGACGCTCTGTCCTTGCGCCCCTGCCTTCTCCTCCTCGTCGTCCTCGGCCGGCCACGAGGAGGGCTCCTCATCTGCACTTGCATCTTTATGCTCATTGCTGTTGCTACCACTGCTCTTGTGGCTCGTCGATGCCGACGCCGCTGCTTCGTGGTGCCCATTGATGACCATGTCCTCGACGGGCTTCGTGAGGGCCTCTTCGACCGAGAGGGCCCCACGGCCGTCTGCGTTGGACGTCGTTGGCGCCATCGTCTTTGTCGTTGCTTGGCCGCCGCGTCGCGCTAGCTTCTTACGCACACCGGCGTGTCCAGTATGCCGCGGTCATGTACAGTACAGTGCTGCTGCTGCTGCTGCTGCCGGCCAGCCTGCTTGCTCTGTGTGTATGTGTATGTATGCGCACGCTCGCTGCTGATCAATGTAACGAGAAAGGACAAATTAAGTCTAAAAAGGGCATCGCGGGAAAAAAGCCCCAGGCTCCACGCCCGCGCCCGCGCGTTCACGTTCACGCTCTTCAGGCGCTCTCGCTCTCTCTCGCTCAGGCCCACGCCTACTCCCCGCTTACCACGCCCAGCAGCTCGAAGCGTGGTAATAGTCTGGAGAAACAAGCAGTCATGATAGAGCCCATTAAAGATCTATGACACCATTTTGTGATGTGTACACTAAGACGCTCAGGAGAACATGTTGTTGCTGTCGCTAGTCCCAGACGAGCCACCGCTGTTCCCCGACCCTCTTCCGGCACCTCGTCCCGCCCCGGGAGCACCACCAGCGCCTCCCATCATGTTCCTGGAGCGTTTTGCAGACGGAGATTAGCCAATTTATTTTCAAAACAAGAAAGTGGAAGACGACGCACCTCGCCATCTCGCGCATCTGCGGGTCCTGCATCATCGCATTGATGTCGGGCATGCCGCCGCCTCCAGCACCGCCGCCGCCGAAGCGCGACATCATCTGCTGGATCATTGGGTTGCTGTGCGAGAAGGTGTAGGACATTTCAGCATCCCATCTCAGCGTCATCCTGGGGACAGACGACTTACTTCATCATCTGCTCGAGACCGCCGTTGCCCATCAAGTTTTGCGCCATCTGCGCGATCATTGGGTTGTTCATCAGTGCACCGAGGTCGGGCATCCCTCCGGCTCCACCCATTCCAGGGAAGCCAGCATCGGCGGCGCCGTCGTTGTTCGACCCAACTTCCCTCGTGGGGCTCGTCGCCGAGGGAGACGAAGTGCTCTGCGCAGCGTGCGTCCTTGCCGTCTGCAGGCCGGCCTTCATTGTGGCATTCTGCGGGTCCACCTCGCAACCCTTTTCGTAGGCCTCGACAGCTTCTTGGTACTTTCCAGCAGAGAAGAGCGCATGTCTTGTGAAGAGGGAAATGCAAGGTCAGCATGGAGAAGCAAGCAGAATTCAAGAGCAGGAAGCAGAGACCCACCCAAGCCTGCTGTAAGCCTTTCCGAACTTGGGGTCCACCTTGCTGGCCTCCTTGGCGTCTTCGATGGCCTTGTCCAGCTGCCCAACTTGGGCGTAGGCAGCGCTCCGGTTCGAGAAGTAGACGAGATTCGTGGGGTGAATCTCAATGGCCTGCGTGTACGCCGTGATGGCGGCGCCAAAGTCTTTGGAGGACATCGCCTTGTTTCCGTCTGCCTTGAGCGACTCGGCCTTGGCGACCTCCTCAGGCGAAGCCTGCTTTTGCGCCTGGACAGAGTGGGGCGTCGTCAGTACCTCTGCTTTGTGCGATAGTCGACAGGCCTCTCGCAGGCCAACTCACCGGCGTCGAGGCTGTAGGCGCAGCACCCGTGCCCATCTTGGCCTGTGTCTTTGCAAAGACGTTCCAAATGTCCTTGAGCCCCGGTCCAGCGCCGTACTGGCTCTTCTGCGCGGCATCGCTCAAGTCGACGCCAAAGGCCTTGGACACGGAGTCAGCAGCCGACTGCAACTGGCCTGACGCGTCGCCGGTCTGCTCCTTGGACGCAGTCTGAAGCCAGGCTGCGACGGCGTACGCCAAATGCTTTTGGTCGCTCATTCTTGAATGCAAAGGTGAGAGGTGAGGAAGAAGCAGGCAAGAGAGCTGGGCTTGGGCTGGACTGAGGCTGACGACGACGACGAAGGAAGTAGAATAATTCAGTGGAAAGCACTGACCACCGCGCGCGCAGAACACGTGGAGGCTGAGCTCCTTCCTGAGCAGCTGCTCTCCACCGTGAAAAGGCACGAAACGGCAACTTCACCCTAATTTGGTCGACGGCAACGGGATTATTCTTCCTCATGGGCCCCTACGTAGGGAGGGACATTCATGGATACTATTGATTGCAAGAATTGAACGATCAGCTTCCGTAATTTGGTGGCAAGCAGCGAGCAGGACTTGTAGGCAAGGTCAGAAGGGATGAGAAGACATCGAGCTGTTGGCCCAAAGCACCTAATGCAGTCGGCGTCGTCTTGTGTTCCTCCTCTTTCGTGGTTGATGCTCGCATGGAGCATTTGACATTTGCTCGTTGGCGTCACAAGACCGCAGAGCGCAAAGGAGACCTCCTCTTTGCTATATTTAAAGCAGCAGATATCTCCCCGAAACCATTCCTCAGATACGCGACTTCCTTCGGAACGCCGCTTTGAAGCGTCGTGCGGCCCTTGAAAGCGCAAGCAGGGCTCATCGGGCCGAACGATTCGTGGGAAAGTGCGCGCCCAGCAAGGCCAGGCACCCCAACGCGGTCACAGTCACGATCACGCTGCTCCGATCCCAGTCTCGACATTTCTCTTCTTACCCTGCATGCCCGCTCTGCTCTGCTTCCACCTGTCGCATCAGGGTTTTCCATGTGGGATTAGCTACTCCTTTCCATCTAATCGCAGTGCTACCGGCGCAATGTCTCTGTCACGTAGCTTGATCAATGATGTATCGGTCGGTCCTTCAAGCGGGCTTTCAACAGTCAGCGCCTTTTTGTTACTGTCAGACCAGCGGGGCACAGTGCTCAGGGCAAGCGGAGAAAGGCCTTGCGGAGAAGACTTCAGGTCCGCCCGCTGATGATGAGACGACGGCAGCAGCAGCAAAATGGTGCAGCACTGGCGTCATTTGGAGAGGCGAACCAAAAGGAAAAGCACGCACCGTGCGAAAGAGGCCTGATCGGGGCACACTGTTCAGGGACCAGGCTTATAAAAAAGGGCTCTTTGGGAGTCGAAGCAGTCAGTGGCGGTAGTATCAGCTTGCAGATGCAGCTGGGAAGGACGCCACAGGCGAGATTTAGCTCCATAGTATTTAACGGCAGCAAGTGTATGTCCTTGCCTCCTCTCCCTGGGGTTCGCCCGCCACACCAGCTCAGGCGTTCTCTCCTCTCTTCTCGACAGAGAAGGCGTGCCAAGATGTTGCGGTGTGCGCCAATTGGGCGAAGACGACGTCACTTGACCTCATCGAAGGGACAAAGGAATGACGAGGCAAGTTGCTGGCTCCTTCACTGTACAGCTGTGCGAGCAAGGTGCTGACATAGCAACCAGCAGAGCATGGCAATGATGCTGCATGACACCATCATCGATGAACAGGATGCACGGGATCCTTTTCGAAAATCAGAGCCCAGAATCAGCTTCTCACAGCGTTGCAACACCTCACTGTCATCTCGGTCGCCCTCAGCGTTGCAGACAAGGCCCGAGTCACTGTCTCAGAGCAGAGAAGAGGCCTTCGAGCTTATCACCGATGGGTACGAAAGCATTGACCAGCATGTTTCCAAGCTGTACGATCGGAATGGTTGGGACCCCATCCAGCAGCCGCCGCAGCAAAATTCGGTGGCGTGGCGCCTCTCCAACCTGTCAGTGTTGACAACGACACCCGCCTCGCTCCACCGCCAAGGCTCAAACAGAAGGCCACGCACCGCTAACCCGACGATGAAGACGACGACAGTGGAGACGACCGTCAAGAAAGCCGATGGCGGTGACGAGTTGCCGGAGCAGACGCCTCGCAAAACCAATTTGCACCCCGACGTCTTTCTCATTAGCAAGGGGCCCGACACATTAGTGACGCGAACAGCTGGGCATGTTGCAGCCTCTCGTGTCGAGACCTTCAAGCCTCACCCGGGTGTCTCTCGCAGCCACTCAAAGAGGGAATCTACCCGCCCTGTCATGGCCTCGGGCAGACCTCGCCACGAGTCAGCGCAACTCGACGCGCTCAAGAAAGACCCCGACTTCCTCCAGGACGTGGCCGCCGTCGATGCTTACCTCCAAGCAGGACCAATATCGCCTCGGAATGGGACAATCAGCCCTACACAGATGCTCAGGAGAAGTAGATCCGACTATATCTCCAAAGCTGCTCGACATAGCGACGCAAACTATTTTCGTTCGCTTCCAAAACCGCCGCCACCTCCCGTTCAAGCGACTGAACAAAGAAACGTCTCCTTGAGCTCATCTGTCCCTCTCACCGCTGCTGCCTCTTACTCACATATGGCCACGAAGAACACAAGCTCTCCTCCTCTTCTTCCTCGGCCCCATCGCTGTAACAGTGGTTCACGCCCAGTCACTTCACCGAAGGCCGCTCATGAGGAAGCTAAGGATTCCCACCTCAGAGCTCTTCGGCAACGCTCGCAGGCGCAAGCACAAGCACGCACTTCCGTCAGGTACATAAGGTCCAACGAGGGGCTGACGACCAACTCTAGGAGAAGGGAGGACAAGCAGTGGAGCCAAGGGTTGGGCAAAGGGCCTCCCACACGTACGTACAGGGCTGTAAGCGACGTCGGCACTCGTGAACATCATCCCTCAACCGCTCCTCTCAGCCCGACATTTGAGATTCTCATGCCCCACTTCAGGTACGAGGACCGATTTCACTCTCCTGCACGCCCTTCACCCCCTACGCCGGTACTGTCGCCCGACTGCGGCCACGAATCAGACATCTCAACGCCCTCCGCATCTACCTCGACGCCGAGTCTGGCGCTAGGTGGCGAGAGTCCGCCGTGGTACCGGGCTGACGAGCTAGATACACCACCACCACCACCACCACCTCTCTCTTTCTCGATGCTGCAGGACTTTCTAAGGTCCCCGTCGAAGGGATTGGTCACTTCATCCTCCCTACCAAAGCATCTCTCGAACGCCACCTCGGCCTACACATGGCCCGACACGGCGCACATTTCCTCGGTGACGGCTTCTCCGACGAGGACGAGACACCCTACGATGCTGTCCATGAGCAAGGCAGAAGACACTCGGACAACGAGAGACACGACGCTTTCGAGAGACGATTTTGGGAATACAGGAACGATGGATGATGATGACACAACGGCGAAGATGCGTGACAGGGTGGTTCGCAGCAGCAAGGGCGAGGTAGCCGGTACCGGCTGGCTTGTCCGTTCTTCCTCGCAGGCTACGACGACGACAACAACACTAGATGGAAACGAGGTGGGAGCCGATGGAAAAACTTCGGTATTCAAAGACGAGCTCCTGGCGCTCGACTATGTCAAATGGCAGAACAAGCTTTTGGAGCAGAAGTTGCACGATGTCAAGTCGGCGAACATGTTGATGTAGCAGGTATAATTATTGTTTTATCAGGGCATCGGTTTAAGTGACAGATTAGAGTGGGAATCTGTTGATCGTCACCATCACTACTGCTCCTACTACTATCTTTTTATTACCGCACAATCTACTCTCGTTTCTTGTCCGTCCTCTCGTCTGAATGAATGATCGAGCTGATGGGAAGTGAGCGTGCGCGCGTATCTCAATCCCAATTTATATTTTTTGAACGTTCGCAGAAAGCGACGAACAAAACGATCCGAAGCGAAGAAGGGCTAAGGAGCTGTCGTGCGTGCGACTCGGAAGCTTCCTCCTGCCACCACCACCACCACGACGAACGAAGAAAGGCGGCCGTTCCCTTCTACTTCGGCAAGAGGTCAGAGTCACCTGGGCTCGTGCCTCTCTGGACCGGACCACTCAGTCTCCTGTTACCGAAGGGCATCCTGGGAGAACCTCGGTCGCTCGCGAGACGAATCGTCTGCAGCGGATTCCTCACCAACACCAGCAACTTTAGCGAGTGGTCTGGCTGGGCCATTTCGTCACTCCTCGATCAACCTCTAGAGTTGAAGGAGGACGGCCGTCGGTCTTCCTACGTCGGCCCGCTCCGTCCTGCTCTCGCTCGTGCTTGACGCGACGTGCAGCACATCAGCAGCAGGAGCAGCATCAACAGTACTCGCAACAGGAGCAGAGGCGGCCGCGGCAGCTGAGCACGAGAGCACAAGCACAGCACAGCCTTCACGCGCACTCCTTCACTCAGTCGCTCTTCCTGTCTCTCACGCAACAAGGCACACAAGGGCACAACAGAGGCGAGACGCTTGCGCGCGCGTGGGGAGGAGATTGAACGGGACGAGAGCGAAGTCCCGGATAAAGAGGGAGGAGAAGGGAAAAAAAAAGCCAGAGGCTGCCGAGTGCAGAGGAGTTGGTCGACATGGCCCGTCTCACAAAGGCGCAGCGTGAAGCGGCGGCGGCCGCGACAGGAGAGGCTCCGTCTGCCTCGACCTCTGCATCCTCCACTGCCCCAGCTGCCGCCGCCGCCGTCGCAGACGCTGCAGAGGATACGCTAGCGGACGTTGCTGGCGAAGACATCCTCGACGAGGCGGAGAGCAACGGCAATAGCGGCGCCAAGCGGGCAAAGCCAAGAGGAACGTCGCTCTTGACAAACGCGGGTCCGCGCGCGAAGTCTCGAAGCAGTGGAGCGGCGGCGGCAGCAGCGAGGAGCAGCCCATCGGTCGGTGCTGCAGCTGCAAACGAGGATAACGAATATCCTTCCTCGGCCGCTGGTGCAGCAGGCAGCACGGGACCAGGAGTACAGAGGGCCAGGTCAGCATCGGAGAGCGAGATGAGCACGAGCGAAGGGTCGTCGGCAGGCGACGAAGAGGATCAGCTGGCGGCTGCCGGTGCCGCCGGTGATGACTCTAGGGTTGATGGCGGTGGTGATGACGACGACTCCATGGTCGGGGGCACCGCCGAGTCGCCAGAGGTCAAATGCATGTGGGAGGACTGTGGAATGACCTTCACGAGCCTGCAGCCGTTCATCAACCACTTGCACGACGGTGAGTTTCGCATTGTCATTGCTTGGATCTGCACCGTATTCTGACTTGAGACACTATATGCTGCTGTGACAGACCACGTTGGGATCCACAAGGCTCGATATGCATGCGAATGGACAGGCTGTCCGAGGAAGGGCAAGGCACAGACGAGCCGCTTTGCACTCTTGAGTCATCTCCGGAGCCACACAGGCGAGAAGCCTTTCACATGTCCGCGTCCTGGTGCGTCATTCTCCTCTTTCTTTTGTTTTTCTCTGTCTGTCTGTGAGATGCTGATACTGGGGACGACGAAACAGAGTGCGACAAGTCGTTTACGAGGTCGGATGCGCTTGCCAAGCATATGCGCGTGCAGCACAACATCAACCCCACAACGAGCCGAGGCAGAGGCAGCGCCAAGGACACCACGCAGGGGTCTGGCGGCCGGGCATCGCGCGTCAAGGGCGAAGAAGATGACGACTGGGCGAGCGGCTCTGCAGCAGAGGGAGGAACAGGTCTGGGAGGCGCAGGAGGATCCGGCGACGCGTTGGACGACGAGCTCCTCGGCCTGGCCGAGGGCCCAGCATCGGGGATGGACTTGGATCAGTCTCTAACGCTCAATGGAGCCGCCTCGGCTGCCTTTACATATGAGAATCTTTTTGAGACTGGCGCCTCTGCCGATTCCAAGGACAAGGGCCCACGGGGCGACACGGGCGAGCTCGACGGTCCCCTCTCCGTTGTTGCCGGCCTGCCCATGACGGACGAGGAGCTGGGCATCGTGCGTGACCAGAAGATCAGCAGCAATGTGCTCCTCAATGACGAAGATGTCGATGAGGAGGCATTGGCAAAGGAGCACAAGGAAATGGACCAGGTCCTAGAGATGGCCAGGCGCGAATGGGTGCGACGTGAACGGGAAAAGGCAAAGATTCGGCTCGAGGAGGAGAAGCTCAGGGCGCCGCAGGAGGAGGCTGTTCCGCCACCGCCGCTATCGAGCACGGCAATGGGCGCCGACGAAGAGATGGCCGACGCGGGGCCGACAGAGACAAACGGAAAGAGGCCGGCAACGTCTTACGACTCGGAAGAGGAAGCGGCAGGAGCCGAAGGAGGGCCCAAACACAGCAATGCCCTTGCGCCATCACCCCCCGCGTCTAAGCGGCCGCGCCGGGCAAGCCAGCGCAATCTCCACGCCTCTACCACGGCCGAGGAGCACTCGATTGGCACGACGCGGAGCGCCTCCAAGTCGGCCCTCGCCACGGCGCAGCAGACGGCAGAAGCGACAAAGCTGACAAAGGTCTACCTGATTGAAAAGGCTAAGCTGAGGCTAGTCAAGGACGAGAACGCCAGACTCAAGGCCGAGCTCGAGCGGCTGAGAGTCGAGGAGCGGTGGGAAAAGGGCGACAAGCGAAAGCTGCTCGAGAGATGCTTGGAGGCAGAGCTTGGGTGAGTCTTGCTTCTTTTCTGAGAGAGATTGCGCGGAGTTGCTTCAGATCTTTGTCGCTGACTCTCACACGAAACAGACGAGACGTAGGGGCCATCTTCAGCCCGCCGCCTTCGCCTGGTCCAGGTGCTGCGCCTTAGATGATCTCTCTCTCTCTTTCCTCCTCCCTCTCTTCTTCTTCTGCAAAATCGCACCGCGACCAGTCCAGATATAGGTGAAAAAGTCCATAGTGAAGATTCAAAAGGAAAGACGTGTGTGTGAGACATGTGTGATGGAAGAGGACAAGATCATTATACTTCATCGCTGGTAGTTCGTCGGGGCCGGAGCGGCCTTGTATGGAAGAGGCGCTTGTTGCTGGAAATGACCGTGGGGCAAGAACTGCTGGTAGCTTCCAGACGGTTGTCTTTGTTGTTGCTGTAGCGGTGGTGGTGGCTGTTGTTGGCGCGGATAATTTGCGGGTGGCCCTTGGTATTGATTAGGTGACTGGTACGGGCTGGAATGTGGCTGGTAGTTGTTATTCGGGGGCGCTTGATAATGGTTCTGGGGCGCCTGGAAGTTGTTCTGAGGCGCTTGGAAGTTGTGCTGGGGCGCTTGGAAGTTGTTCTGGGGCGCTTGGAAGTTGTTTTGGGGCGTTTGGTAGCCGTTCTGGAATGCCTGGTTGCTGTTGTGCGACTGGACACTCTCGGGAGCCTTCTGGTTGTCGGTGGGCACCGCCTCGTAGCTCGTAGGGGCGCCTTGTGCTTGATAGTTTGTCGGGCCGGAGCCGGGTGCCTGACCGGAGCCAATGGCGGCAAGACGCTGGTTCGCGCGCTTGTCACCGTGCTCTGCGGCCGCTCGGTACCAGGCTCTGGCCTCGTTGAGATCTTTGACTGTGCCGATGCCCATCTGCAAGAGACAAAAGTCAGTGCGTCATGTCGGACTTGCATCTGGGAGCAAGAACTACACACCTCCTTGAAGTAGCCGACAGCATACTCTGCCTTTGCGAGACCCTGTTCGGCGGCCTTCTTGGCCCAAAGGTAGGCCTCGGTGTCGCTCTGGGGCAAGATGCCGGGCGCGCCGACGAGGTACCATGCTGTCAAGGCGAAGCAAGCCTCCTTGTGATTCTGCTGAGCGGCTGCGCGAGCAAACAAGGGAACACAAGAGGGAGATGTCAGATGACACCAGGGGGACAAGTGGAAGAGAGAAGAGAAGCAAGAGCTCACCAATGTTGTACATGTGAATGCTGAGACCCCCATCCTGTGGGCAGCCCATCCTTCCATACTCGTAGTTGACGCCGAGCTTGTATGCGCTCGGGGCGTAGCCCATCTCGCCAGCCTGGGCGAGCAGCTCACAGGCGTACTCCTGATCGACAAAGAGGACATTCTCGATGCCCCGTTCGTGCAGCAGTGCCAACTCGTGCAGCGCGTGTGGGAACTCGGGCGTAGCAGCCTCTGCCGATCGCTTGAGCCACTTGACGCCCTCCCTCGCACTCTTTTTCAGACCCAGCTCGCCGTTGAGCTCGGCCGTCGCCAGGCGGTACTGGGCGCCCGGGTGCGACTGGCTGGAGGCCTTTCGGTAGAACTGCAAGGCCTTGCTGCTGTCCTTGCGGCATCCCCAGCCCTTTTCGTAGCAGGTAGCTGCTCGGTAGGCTGCGTCAGGATGGCCGTGCTTGGCAGCAAGGACGAAGAGGGGGTAGGCACGGTCGAAGTCCTGCTTGCCCTTGGGCGTGCCAATGCCATTGGCATAGCAGTCGGCGAGGAAGTACTGTGCGTCCGGGTGGCCGCGCTCGGCGATCTTCTTGAGCAGGCCAATCGCCTCTCGCACCAGCTCGTCCTTTGCCGTCTCTTCCTTGTTCTGGTGGCCCGAGCCGCTTCCACCACCACCGCCCGCAGCTGGTCCAGAGCCGCCACTCGAATCGTCGCCGCCCATGCCCTTGCTGGCATCGATCATGAAGACGGCAAATTCATAGATGAGGTTGGGATCGTTGGTCTTTTTCGCATTCTGTCGGTACAGCTCGAGGGTCTTGTTGTGACTTAGCAGGGCAGCCTGCTGGCCTGGCTTGAGGTGGCTGTGATCCAACAGGGCTCCGCTGACGGTGGGTGCGATGCTTGCCGGTCTCGTGGCGCCAGTGGCACCCAGGCCGCCCATGTTTGATGCCGAGCCAGGCAATACGCTGTTGGACGCTCCCGCCGCCATCGCGGTGGAACTTTGGTTGGGAAACGACTGATGTGCGATTGATGAGGGAGGAGAGGTCGTCGTTGGTGCGGGGGCCGCCGTTGTGGGAAGCGAGGCATAAGCTTCGGCAGAAGAGGAGGCCCCAGCGCCGTGCGCGCTGCTGTTGGCAGCTGAAGCAGCGGCGGCCGCATTGGCCGCCGCAATCTCGTTGCGGTGGAAGGCGGCGATCCGAGCAGCCTGTGACGGCGCTTCGGTGACGTCGTACTGCGAGGCATGGGCATGGTACGATGACGCCGAATCTGAAGGTCTCCCTGGCGGCTCGGGCGGCGGCTCCATGCCAAAGAAGGACGAGGGTCTTTCTCCTGCCATGATGTTCGTGATGTCCTCTTTCACCTCCCCAGCTCCTTTGTCACTTCCAGACGGGGAAGCGTGCGTTGCTGTGTCGTATAGGGGACGCGACGCCGGACGGTAATGAAGCGTACGTGATGATCGTCAAAACGAGAGAAAAGGGTGCTTCGCTATTGCTCTGCGTGCGTGTATGTGTGTACGGTCCGCGGTGTGTGTGTGTCGCTGTGCACGAAAAAAACAGGCCAAAATTTCTAAAATTGCGACGACTGGCGGGTGGTCGACGACCCCTCTCTTTTCCGACGCACCTCCTATGTTGCAGAGCGAGAGAGGCAAGGGCGCTCTCTCCCTCCTTGGCCCTGAATCTCACGTGCTTTGCTTGTTTCTTTTGGCGCTAAAGAATGGAAATGGGAATTGGGGAATTGAGCTGGTCGCGTCGTGAATGCAGCAGCGGTTAAGTGGCAGGGGGGGCCTTAGCTCTGAGAAGGGGGGAAGCTCTAAGTTTAGAGTGTCTCTCCATCGAACACGACTCGGAGGCGACAACGAGTCCATTTCCTCGCTTCTATTTCGTCTCTTGCTCGCCAGGCCGGGCCCCCACATCGGCCGCTCATTGCAAGACAGACGTACCGGTCGAAGGGACGGACAGGACGGTCGGACGACGAGGCAGGTGCATATTGGCCAGGGAAGGAATCGAGCCGGATTCGAGGAAGAAGGTTGGCTGGCTGGACGAGGCAGGCCACCTGAGGGCAACAGGTGGCTTTATCCGACCTGTGGGATGACCCGGGTCACGGCGGAAAGGCTATGTCTGCGGAAAAGTCGTCAGCCGTTGCTGGCATCACAAGTAATGGCGTCGTCGCTGCCAGCGACGTCAGCTCCCCCGACGATGTCGTAGCTACGACAAGAGGGGGGGAAAGCTGCACCTTTTGTCTTGTCGCCGAGTTCGACATCGACAAGGGCAGCACGCTATCCTATCAGTATCCAGAGCCAGTCAATCACGACGAGCACATGCTTGCGGAACTTATGCTTCCGGACGGTGTACATGCACGCTCCGAGGACTGGACCGTCTTCTTCCTGCCTGCATCCTGTGCGCGCTTCGCAAATGGGCATCAGAACAATGGCCAATCACACGACACTGGTGTTCACGATGAGCGAGGTGAAGGCCAACGGAAAGATGGGGATCGCCAGCGAGACAGGGATCAGGGAGGGCATCAAGAGGGCAAGGCAAAAGAGGAGCCGCTCATCTACGTTCTCAATCTTGTCAGAACGAAGCACGACAATACGGTTCGAAGGTGAGCTGTCGGTCTTGAGAGTGAATGAAGCGCATCAATTGGCTGACTTGCGTTGTGTAACAGAGGAGCCATGGTCAAGGCCATTGCCATTGGCACCACACATCCGTACATTCAGGTGTTCAAGGTGAGCGCGCGTGGTCACATCTTTAACTTGCCAGGTCTTGCTCACCTGCTTTGTTGAAGCCTGCCTTGCTTTTGGCTCTTGACGACTACTTTAAATCACCGTCGATGGACCCGCTCGCCAGGTTGTACGAATCTCTCAACATGCTCGACCTGAACGCCATGCCCGTCTTGACGCGCGCGGAGAAGCTCGTCCTTCGAGCAAACGAGCGTAGAGACCTTTTCGAGGAGCGCTTCAAGGATGCATTATCGAAGTCCTTTCTCGGCCGCAACAGAACGGGCAGTGGGAGCACTGTACACTCATACGACAGCTCGCGCCCGGGAGAGGGGTCAAGACCGAGCACGGGCAACGAGGCATCTGCACCACCCGTTGCCCTTTCGAATCAGGGCCGATCAACGCCTCACCTTCCGCACCGGCCATCGCTGGCGTCGCTGCGTCAAGCGGCAGGCAGCACCTCGAGCATCCTCAAGAGAAGGACTTCCCATGCAAACCAGCTCGATCACGGCGGCAATTCTGGCTCTCAGCCCCCCTCCGCACTCCGCAGGCCAAGCGGGGCAGCAGTGAGCCCTCTGCCGCCCTCGAGCGCCCGGTCCTCATTCACAAAGGATACGCACTTTTGGGAGACGAATGTCTCCTACGGCAAGATTCAAGAGTTGCCGCTGCGCATCCCCACCGACTCTTTCCCCGAGGAGGTGGGCGAGTATTCGCTCATCAACCTTGTGAACACCTTTGCCGGCAGCACACCTTCGGGGCCTCAGCATCCTCACCTGCACTCCAATGGCAACCTGACGTCACCCATCATCCTTTTGTTCAACGCCGTGGTCACCGGAAAGAGGATCGTCTTCCTCGGTCACAACCAGCCGGCAAGCAAGGTCGCTGCACACGTTCTGGCTGCCTGCGCCCTCGGCAGTGGCTGTGGAGCTGCGTGGCGGGGCGTGGTCAAAAGATGCTTTCCTTACACCAATCTTGGCATGATGGACGAGCTAGAAAAGACGTGAGTAGGGTCGTGTTCTAGCTTTTCCCGAAAACTTCTCTCTGACGACTGTGTCACCTCTTTCCTGACATATGCAGGCCGGGGTACATCGCTGGCGTCACGAACCCCCGCTTCGAGGAGCTTCATGCCTGGGATGTGCTGCTCAATATTGAAACGGGCAAGATCACTGTGGCAAAGGACATCGAACCGGCTCCTCCCCTGCGGACAGCGACACGTCCGAGCGGCATGCCAGATACAATTTCAAGCGGCAGCATTGGTTCTTGGACGGGTAGTGCCGGGGTCGGCCACGATGCCGAGTGGCGGGCCAATCGGGCGCCCAGCGAGCCCGATGCTCCGAGCAGCGTGGGCCACTCGATGTCTGGCAGTAGCGTCAAGGGCGGCCGAGACCGCAGCGGGACATTCATTGAAAGCCGGGCCGATGCGTTCGACAATGCCTTTATCGACGAGATCCAGCTCTCGATCTCGGCCAGGTACGGCGAGAGGCATATCCGGGCCCGCTTCATCGACTATGCTCTCAACTTTGTCAAGCTCATCGCTAGGCACGAGGAGCACTACTTCTCCCACACCAGCCTTGGACCGCCCAGCCAGCCGTTCCTCAACGGACAGCTGGGCAGTGGCGTGGTACGCACGGACCGGGAGATTGAGATGCGCGATATCCTCGCCAATGCTCAGCGCATCGAAGGCTTCCGCGCCACAGACACGTACGAGCTTTTGTGTGGCGATGAGGCCAGTAGGGACAAAACGGCTGGAATCACCGGCTTCGATGTTGGTCATCAGATCGTGCGGCTCCGTAAGGCAAAGAAGCTGGCGAGCGCAGAGGGCGATCTCATCTTCTCCACCTTGGCCCGATCCGTCCACACGTCTGACCAAGTCATCGAGCTGCTGTCGCTGTTGCCCCCGCACAAGGGCGGCCTTTTCCCCCTTAGTTCCGGGCTCATGGCTTCGTCCAAGACGATGCGAAGCGCAGCTCAGGACCTTTTGATTGTCATTTCG
This sequence comes from Acaromyces ingoldii, assembly GCF_003144295.1. Lineage (NCBI taxonomy): Eukaryota > Fungi > Basidiomycota > Exobasidiomycetes > Exobasidiales > Cryptobasidiaceae > Acaromyces > Acaromyces ingoldii. The sequence continues at coordinate 320,121 of NW_020290248.1, forward strand.
ACGCATCCAGTTGGCAAGAAGTTCGTTCAGGGCTTGAACCTCTTCCACCGGCTGGCTTTTGCTCGCGCGTTGCAAGATGCGAGCGATGCCGCTGCCTACCTTCAACAACAGCAACAACAACAGCAACAACAGCAATTGCAATTGCAACAACTGCAGCACCAGCAGCATCAGCAGCACCAGCAACATCAGCACCCCCATCAACCTCAGCAGCTTCAGCAACCAATGCTCGGCAATGGCTATCTCGGCCACCCACCGCAGAGCGGTATTTCGGGCAATCAGAGCCCCTTGCCACGCGAAGGCCTGCCTACGCAGAGCAGCGGCGCCGCGTCTCCGCTGCCCTTTGTTCACTTTCCCCCCGCAAATGACGGCCCTCCTCCTCCTCCTGTGAATGAGGGCATGCTCTCTGCAGGTGTGGGCGGTCTGAGCGTGCCAGTCGGCTCGTCGGCCTCCTCTCGGTCACCTTCACCTCTATCGACCCAAGCTTGAAGCGCAGCGCTTTCTGCACCTTGCTCATGTATCCCAAGACTCCAATCCAGTTCTGGCTCTCTTTGTTTCCCCTACATGTACTTGTACCAGAACAAATCAAGAATCAGCGATGCCCACTTCCTTGCTCCCTCTTGTCGGTTCTGATGAGGATGAGAGAGCGGCTGTGTTATGAGAGGGAGATGGACAAGCAAGAAGGAAGCGACGTGACGCAAGGGTGCATCTCTTCACGTGTTCTCAGCACGACTGGTTCCGGGATCGTGAAATTTGCTTGCTCGGAATCACGAAGCTGTCGGTTTCAAACGGAGCCCATGCATGCAGACAGCACCTGCCCGGACAAGGCATTATATTCGCCCGCACACACGTACTACGTACACTACAGTACTAGTACTACTACGTACTCTACACTAATGTAATATGTTAGCTGGTAAGCAGCTACACCCTGCTCCGCCAGTGCGATTCCTCTTTTGCCGCGTTAGGGGGCCCTGAAATTCTGGCAATTTGACCTGTCAAATTCCCCGCTCTTTTCCTGCCCCCCCCCCTGGCGTGCCCTCGCGATCAGCACTATTTGGCCGGAGGAGGAAGGGGCCTGTTCTTTATTGCATTTTTGTTATGAAGCCGGAAAAACAAACGGCAAAGAGGAGAATAAAAAACAATCTCACCACGACGTGTATTGAAAGCACAGGGGGGGAGACAAGGCAAAACAATATAGCGCTCATTAAGTCGCCGTTGGCCCGCTCTCGCTCTCTTCGGAGGCTGGCGCTCTGATGATGGCGGCGAGCGGTCGGTGGCGCGTCCGAGACGGGCAAAAGGTCCGCCTTGTCACGCTGGCTTCGATTCCACCCTGCCAAATGCACAGACGCAGCAGCAGCTTGTGTAACTCAGGTAAAGGATGATGCACTGACTTTGGCAGAGTGAGCCAAGGGACTGCGACAAGTTTGCAATATTATTAAAATGCATCGCGACATTGTAGTAGACTAGCTATAGCAGTTTTAATGTTGTCGCGGTAGCAGTAGCAGTAGTAGTAGTAGTCCAGATATTCGCTTCCCCTTGGGCTATTTTTAAAAAGCCACTCTCTTTTCCTCCCATTCACTCTCACCTCTCCTATTGCTGACCCGACAACTTTGCCGCGTCTCTACGAAAGCTGCTTGACGCACTGAAGCGGCGACCAGCGGCGACGACAACGGCAAGGACGCGACGACTCAGCTAGCAGCGACGGCATCGAGCGGGCTTGGCCTCGTTGATTCATCAAAAAGGCGGGTGGGGCCGCCTCCTCGTGCAAAGGCTGTGCGCGTTTCTGAAGCCGCTTGGCCGCCCGGACCCCCCCTGTCGTTGACGAACGGAGGGGACGAGCAAAAGCGTTGCATTCCTGCGCTATCTCAACGCACTCCTGAGAGAGGGAAAGTTCTACGCTGTCGTCCCTACTCTTGCGCTTGCCAGGTTGACCTTGGCTCTCATCAAACTCAACTCAGCTCGACTGGTCTGTCGGAAGGCCAGACGCGGCTTTTGCTAGATTCTCCGGTGGGGACACACTCGCACAAGCAGACGTTGTCGCGAGCAGATACAGGGGCAGCGACTCGACTCGTGTCACCGGCCCTTTTCCCTCCCTCCCTCCCTCTTCCTCTGCCTGATCCCCCCTCCTTTGCGACCATTTCCCTCGACTCCATCCCTCCTCGAGTCCAACTCGTCGGCAAACTATCGTGATCGAGGCGAATCTGCGTTGGCCCCCTCTCCTCTCTCTCCTTCTCTTGCGCGCGCGCGCTTAGGCCCTCGCTCTCGGCTCTTGCGATCTGCGCTTGGCTTTAAAGGGCGACGATTTTCAGCGATCCTTTGTGGCCCATTCCCCTTCTCGCTGCTCCTCCCCCCTCCCCTTCCACCCTACTTTCACCTCCTTCTCCCTCTCCTCGCCTTTGCGACCCGCAGTGGCTGAGCAACACCGCCCTCGACGCGTCGCCGTCTTCATCTTCTGGAGGCGATACCGCTTTCCCACCCCGATAGCCCCACCGAAATTTCCCAGGTCACACCTCTGGTGTGTGTGTGTGTGACAGGTACCGCGGGGTCTCGGACAGTAAGCCGTTGCGCGGACCCGTTCGTCTCGCTTTCGACTCGCTCTCTCCCCAAAGTTGTGGCTTGAGAGTCTTTTGATCCAAACAAGACAGCCACGGATCGATTACGCGACCTAATCGTCAAGCCAAGTCGTTCAAAATTCCCACGACCTCACAGGTGAGCCGTCCCTGAGAAGTTGGTGATGACTCTATTGCGCTCTGCTCACCTTTACTTCCATATTACTTCTCCCTCTCACCCAGCAGCAGCAATCAGAAGAGGTCTGATAGCCCAAGATGGGACGCAAGAAGATTAAGATTGCCCCCATCACCGATGACCGCAACCGTAGCGTAACGTACCTCAAGCGCAAGGCCGGTCTGATGAAGAAGGCCCATGAGCTGGCCATCCTGACCAACAGCGAGGTAGCCGTGATCGTCTTTAGCCAGAACAACAAGCTAGCCGAGTTCAGCAGCTCCGACATCGACCACCTTCTTCTCCGGTATACCAACGTAAGCATCTTTACCTCGTGCCTTTATTGTGCCTTTTCCAGCCCAGTTTCACGCTGTCAAACTGACACGCTTTTTCCTTTTCCCTTGAACAGCATGAGGGTCCTAGGGAGAGCAAAGGCCCAGAGAACTTTGCAAACGACGAAGGCGACTCGGATGAAGACAATGAGGAGCACGACGGCGCCAATGGCGGTGATGCCGCCTCGGGCGGTGGACCGGGAGGTGCATCGGGAATGCCTTGGAGCGGCGATGCATCATCAGCCTATCCCAACGGTGGCAGTGGTGGCGGCGCTGGCGCTGGATCTGGCGGCGGAGGGGGCGGCGACAATGGCTCCTCTTCGCGCTTGAATCCGGCTGGGAACAACAAGAAGCGCAAGGCGATGGCAAGTGGGTCAGGACCATCTGCATCCTCCTCATCAAGACGACCTTCGCGACCCGGCAGCTCAGCAGGACAGGTCAAGTCTGAGCCTGGACTAGATGACACGCCAGAAAGGGCTGCACTCCGAGTGGCGCTCACCCAGCGCTGCATGTCAAAGCCTGGCTCGAGCCCCACGTCTACCAACGAGGAGATTCGCCGGCCTCAGAGCGCATACATGCATCATCACCACCACTCCTTTTCGGCCACGAGTCTTCCCATGGCCTCGTCGCAGCTTTCAGGTCCACCTCAACACCAGCAGCGCCCTTACACGGCTGGCGCCATGATCTCCCAGCAGCAGCAGCAGATGCAGCAACTGCAGCACCAACAGCAGCTTCAGGCTTCTGTTTACGGTACTCATCAGCGCATTTCTCCCGATCGCTTCGCATTCACAGCCGATGGCCTCAACGGCACAGCTCAGCAGCCATTTACTCAACCTCAGTACATGGTGTCACCTGCTGCGCCGCCACCACAGACCTACGTCGAACTCGCTGGTCGATCGGCGCCGTCTTCGGCAACCTCGGCTGCCAGACTCTCAGGCCCGATGCAGTACCCCGTCCAACCTCAGACTGGTACCAAAGGCACCCTCTTGCCACTTGCACATCCTGCACTGCAGCAGCACCCTCAGTATAACCAATACGCCAAGCAGCTTGGGATGCAACATCAGTCGCACCTATACCTCTCTCGGGGCCAGAGCATCAGCCACTTGCCATCGCACCAGCAGCCTCAGCAGCAACAACAACAACAACAGGCCCCGCAGCAGGTTCCACGCCATGGCAGTTCGCCGCATGCGATGATGGCCCATAATCACACTGCACCTCCCTCGCCTGCAGGTGGAGCAACCTCCACCGGTCTGACGGGAAGGGCGGCATCGGATCTACAGTCATCTGCAGAGCTGAGGAGGGTAGTGTCGGCTTCGATGGGTCAGCGCAGTGCGTCGACATCGCCGATGACGGGAGCTCAGGGAAGTGCACCCACGCAATTCATCGACCCCTTCTCAAGCACCACCATTCCGGCCCCATCGCAGCAGCAGCACGACCAACAAAATCAGCAGCAACCACAGCAGCAACAGCAGTCGCCCGTCAAGGAAGAGGAGGCAGCTAAAGCTGCTGCAAGCGATGCCTCCTTACTCAGTGCCTACTCTGCTCTGAGCTCTGCCACCTCGCAGTCCTCCTTTGGCGAAGGCGCTAGCAACGATGCGAAGTCGCCCACAAACGCAACTTCGAGCTCGACACCGGCTGACGGGAGCAACGCGGGCGCCTACACAAAGGCTCAGCTGGATGACATCGTCTGCTTCTTGTCCGACGTGACCAACGAAGGCGCCAAACAAAATCCAGCCAATCAGCAAAAGCAACAGCAGCAGCAACAACAACAACAACAAATGCAACAACAGCAACATCAACAACCTGATCAGCCACAGCATCAGCATCAATCGCAGCAGCTTTCGTTCTCAGACCCATCGCTGAAGAACGAACACGAACAGCATCACCACCATCATCATCAGTCTGCGTCGGACGGTGCGATCGACATGTCGATGTCGAGCAGCGACAGCCAGTCATCTTTGACCACACTCGTCAACTCGAGCTTTGAGCTCATGGGCAGTGGCCATGCTGGCGGCGATGGCAACAGTGCATCGACGGGCGCGATGGATGGTGGTATTGATGGGCATCACGCGCAAGACGTCTTCAAATACGCGAGCGCGTTTGAGAGTCAACCTCCGGCCGTGATTGTCGACAGTCGAGACGCCAACTGAACCCGTCACTCCTTTCTCTTCCGTTCTAATTGTCACATTCTAGGCAGACGCTGTATTTCTATCCACCTCCCTTCAGCCTCATCCACACCTCACATCGCCCAGATCGACAGTTCAGAGCGCTACGTTACAACCTTTCTCGTTACTATTTCTCCTTCACATGGACGATTCTTTCCTCTCTTCTGTCTTTCTTATTGTAGAGCCAAGGGAACCGGTCTTCTCTTCCTCTTGTTAAATTGGGCCCTTTCAGTATTCGCCTCTTGGTACTTCATCTCTTCTCTCTTTCAATACATTACACTGATCTTTATACACAATGAACAGGGCCCTTCTTGCTCCTCGTCTCTACCATCTTCGTCGTTACTTGAAACGATGTCGATTGCTCGGTGACGCTTGATATTTTGCCCCTATCTATTTGGTACCTGTAATACATCTCTCACCTCTTCCGGCTACCCTTGTGCTGAGGACCACTCGCAACAATGTCATCCAGCCTAACGACTCCCTCGCCTTCGTTGTCCTCGTGACTCTCTACCTCTTCATCGCCACGACCGCCTTTCGGATAGCTGAAGCTTCCGTTGCTCTTTCGTCTCTTCTTTTCTGCCTCGGCCTTCTTCTTGGAAGTCCAGAGGCCACTGACGCCCAGTCCGGCAAAATTGACCCGACGGTCCTCGTCTTCAAAGTCGGAGTCTTCCTCGTCGGACCCAGGCAGCGGCATCGTGCCCTTGTATGCGTCCAAGTGCGCCTGCAGGTACATTGAAGGCGGCTTGACATTGGGCCCCTTTTTCTCCCGCTCCCGCTCACGATCCCGGTCCCTCGACGTTGTTTGCGGTGTGGGTGGGAGAGTTGGACGGGCACTGCTGCTCGTGCTCGTGCTCGCGCTCGTGCTTGTGCTCGTGCGCGACGAGTCAAGGACCGATGGCCGAAGCTGCTTGACTCCCGTCGACGGTTGCTTGGCGCAGCCGCCGCCGCCGCCGTTTGGCAAAGCACCTGCAGCAACGGCGTTCGAGGAGCTGTGAGTCGTCGCAGAGGAGGTGGAACTGCAGCTCTTGGCACCGCTGCTACTTCGTCTATTCTGGACGATGGGTACAGATGGGCCCATCCCTCGAGGATAAGAGCCAGAGCCTCTCGGGGTTGTCTCCGTCGTGCTAGGATCCGGTTGTAGTTCAAAGACGACAGTGTTGTCGAGTGCGAAGGAGACGGACTTTTCCATCGTAGAGATTGTCGTTGACATGAGAGGTGTTAAGAGTGGGGAAGATGGCAATGCGCCTTGCGCTCGACGAGGAGTGTACAGAAGCGAATCGTTAGGTGGAGCTTGCAGAGGAGGGCCTGAGCGCTTCGTTCGCTTCAAAGACAAGAGTGAGGTGCTAGATTCAAGAGCACGTTCAGCAATTTGAGTGCTGCCGCTGTGGGTGAGAATCGACAAGGCGGCTTTGTGTTGTCGTAGATTCGCTCCGGGCAGGGAGTGTTGATGTGGCACAGCAGCAGCAGAAAGCATGCTAACAGGAGAGAATTCATCTGAAGGTGCCGACTGGGAACTACCCGAATGCGGCGAAGGTGGACGACCGGTAGAAGAGCAAGCAGCAACACCTGAATGTCCACCTGACGATGACGACATCATCGTGGAGTTCGCAAGCAACAACGAGTCCGAAGAGTCATTGAATGACACGCCCGATGCTCTGCTCTTCAGTCTCGATCCCTTCAAGGCCGAGAAAACTTTGTTGGCCGAGGGAGGGTGTTGCATCGAGGCATAGCCCATCGCAATCGTCGGACCTTTGTGAGCAAGCGCAGCGTTGTCTTTATCTACGCTACTTCGCCGCATGGCCGCTGAAAGCACGCTTCGAATCGAGTTGGTATCAGTTTCCTTGCCCAGAGAACTGCGCCTCGAAGAAAAAGAAGCGGTCGACGTCTGCAGACCCTGGTAGATGACAGTGTCGCCACTGAGATTTTGGTCGCTGCCATGCCCAGAGAGCATGGGAGTGGCTTGTGAAGGAGAAAGCTTGCCTTCTTGAGTGCTTGGAGAGCTTAGTCCGTCATCATTACCGCCTTTGTTCCTCTTGGGAGTACGGAAGAGGGCGCTTCGTACCACGCTACTGAATGATTTCGCCGTCGAAAGCTTGGGCGTACGGACGCTCTTGCTTGACGGCGAAGGTGCGCGAACATCTGCTGCCGGTCCTCCCTCTGTTCGTTGGATGTGTACGAATCGGTCTTGCTCGCCATCATGATCGGCCTCAGAATCCGCTGATCCAGCCGGTATTGTCTGAATAAGCTTTTCATTCCGCTTCTGTGTCGCCCTTGATAGCTGACTGCTATGGTTGCACTCGATACCTTCAGTCGCCGCCTCTCCTTTTGGTACAAGAGAAACTGATACATGGTGTCGATGAGCCCGCTCGTCGCCCCAAATAGCCCCTTGTCTACGTCGCGAGACTGATGTGGTGGGAATTTGCTGCTGCTGCTGTTGCTGCTGAGGAGAATGAGCATGTAAAATCTGCTTGGCGCCATGAGGGGCTGTATAAAGCCTCGTTGCTGTTGTGGAATGGAACCTCGAGACCCTAGGAGGAGTCCAGAAAACAGATCGCTCTGACTGTGTTGGTAGTCCCTGAAGTAATCTAGGTGGTGCTTCGTAGGACACAAGTGCGCTAGGCAGATCCGTGAGGAGAGCGGGCACGTTTGGAGCTGGCCTGGAACTGTTTGTAGGGTGGTAGCTCATTGATCGATTGCGTCCGTGAGCTGCGGCGACATGCTTCACCTCCTGTGTCGCCCCTACTTCCTCGATCTTTTGCCAGGTCGACAGGCTTGACACCACTGGGCCGGGCATGACCTCAACGTTAGGACCTACTTTGGGCATTGCCTCGAAGACTTGTACTTCCTTTGTGTATGACTTGCTGCTCTCTGTGCGACATCGACTGCTTGTGCCGTCAAGAGCTGCAGTGGCTATCGTGTAAGCAGCGTCGATTGAACGCTGCCATCCCTTTCTCTCAGCCATTTCGCTGACAGAGGGACCTGAAGAGTGTGTCACTTCCACGTTTGTTGATCGTTCGCTGCCGTGATTCGACTGCAGAGGTGCTAATAAAGGGGTCTGAATGCCGAAGTGGGGACCGAGACGCTGATGGTATGGACGAGCACCGCTCTCCACACCAGGAGCATTTCTTGTGCTTTGTCTCTCTCCTGCAGTGGTAAAGTGGGATGTCAAAGACCGGTCGTGGCGGTCCGGAGAAGACGTTGCTACTGCCACATTGGCTGTTCTGGCTTTCGCAGAGGCAGTTTCGGAACGGGCCGTCGAGTCCCTGCGGAGCTGCGGACTGGAGCGAGAGGAAAGAAGCATGTGTTGTTGAGGCGGCGATGTGCGAGGAGGACTGTCGCGGAAGTCATCGGCGACAGTTGCAAACGAGGGGCGAGCACCAACAATTGTCCTCACAGCGACGCTGATGCTCGCTTCGTTGGGACAGTCGTCCATGCTGTTCTCCATCGAGCTCGTCTCCGATGTGGACAGCTCTGTTCGCCCTACTTTCCCTGCTTTCCAAATTAGCAAAAGCTCTCTTCGGCTCTGAACAAAGATGGCGTGCACAAACACACACCTTGTCCTTCGGTCTGTACCGCAATGGAAAGCTTGCCGCTTGGCGGCGGAGGCGATCGAACCATAGAAGAGGGCCTGTGAAGAAAGACGGGTTGGCTGTCGACGGACTTTAGGACCCCGATTTCTCTGTAGCCACCAGAACGTTTTACTGAGGACATGATGGGTTCTGTTGCCATACGGCTCCTGGGAGCAGTTTTGGGAGTCTCTGAGCGAGAACGAAGGTCGGCATTGTCGGTCGAGACGATGGCATTGGTGGCACTTGGGTCGCTCTGGGGCCTCAATGGAGCCGTCGCGGTGAGGACGGGCCCAGCCGAGAGGGACAATGTAGCTTTGTGAGCTCTCGGAGTACTCATTGACATAGCTGAGTGCGGCTTCGTGTCGACCCGAAGTTGAGGGCTAGGTGTGGCCCATCGGTGATTGTTGGCAGAGAAGCACCGTGAGCCCCTATGTACCGTCGATGTCGTAGACGCGGCCAAAGACTCTGACCTGGACGGTAACCAGGAAGGAGAAGATGTAGAAGAACGAATCTCGATCGAGGACGCCTTTGCTGAACTCCTGGGTCGTGCTGAAAGAGACGGAGCCTCAAGCTGCTGCTGCATGCGCGAAGAGTGCGAGGGACACGAGGAAAGGGACGTGGACCTCTCCCTGGCTCGCATCAAGTTGAGCCCCTGTGGTGGGAACTCAATTGAGCTCACCTCGAACGTCATGTTCAGGACGGTGGTGATGCTTGATAAGCGAGAGTCAAGAGATGAACAGAACAGAGAAGAGCTGAGAAATAAAAGGCGAAACAGCTGCGCTTCATTTCCCCTCATCAGCGTTTCCCTCCGGCACGGCAGCACCATCTTCTCCGCCGCTTTCTTCAAGCCCCTCGGCTCAGCTTAATCGGCTCCACCAGTGACCCCAGCCTCATTAGTGCCATGCTTCTCTGCACCGTGACAGTTGGGGGGCCAAGGAGTCCCGGCACCGCGCCTGCACCGCTGCGCTCCCTTTGTCCTGCCCGCCCCATGACCAGACCTGGCAAATTTCCTTCTTGAATAAAGACGTACGTAGCCACCACATTCGTACGAATCGGAACTTCTTTCGGTCTCACCGCCGCCCCTTATCTGGCAAAAGAGCAGGTAAATTGACCCAGCCCGCGACAGGGGGTGGGCGCGCGCGGAGGTAGAAGGCGGCGGCATCGCAAATGCTTAAATTTCCACGTGCAGCGCCAGGCTAGTCTGGCTGCACCACCACATCAATCAACTCTCTAACTTTCTTCTCTCGAAAGGCACACGAACGGCTACCACAGAAAGGAATCAGGATGCCGCCAAAGGGGAGCAAGATGAAGCCCTCGATGGCGCCCAACTCGGCAGCTGATCCCAGTCGAGAGCTCCCCCTGGCCTACACGACATTCACCGTGCCCCCGCCCCTCAACGCCAAGAGTGAGTCGGCTCGCCCGCTCGCCCCGGTCCCTCTTCTTCGATATGCATCGGCATGGCTGACTCTTTATCCCTTCCTGCTCGCCGCAGACATTGCCTCTACCTATCTAAGAACGGACTCGCAGACATGGGTTGCGCGGCTACAGGCACAGCAACAAGCACAGGGACCACTGAACCGGGGCAAAAAGCGGCGGAAAGCACCGATGGGACCCGCTGCCTCGACGGCCGAAGGCACGCCTGTGGATGCTCAAGGCAGCGAAGACGAGGACGAAGAGGCGGTGAGCTTGATTGAGGTCTACTCTGAAAGAAGGATGTGCAAAGCTCACACCTTTCTGGCTATGCAGACTGGGCCGCCGTCTTCGACCACCATCGTCATCCACCCTTGCTCCACCCACCTTCGCATTGGTCTCTCTTCGGACATCTATCCACTAACAATGCCCCAGATGGTGGCGCGAAGGCCCAAGGAAGGCGTGCATGGTTCTGAGATTGCACAGGAAAGTGAGGAAGACGAAGATGCGATCATGAAGGATGCCTCCTCGGCTTCTCCATCCGGCCCATCTCGGACTGGAAGTCCCTTCTCAGATGTGAGCTCTGTCTGATGAGACAGTCGACGCGAATGTCTTGCTCACTGTGAAATACGCTCTCGGAAAGCTCTCTACAAAGATTGAAGTGCTCCGCTCCGATCTCAAGAACATCATGCGGAACCTCAAGCTGAGGCCAGTGACGAATGCAAAGCAGCAGGCATCCAATTACAACGCTTCGGTCAAGCCCGAGGTGGTTCCTGAGCACAACGATGTATTTGCCGTCGAGTGGATCAACTCCAAGGCAAAGGACATGGGCGACGTTGTGGTGGGAGAGAAAGCAAGGAGGATGGATTGCTTCTCGCAGGAAATGCCGTCCTCTTCATCGACAGGTGACCAAGATGAACGACGATGGAAGCTGTTCCAGCCAATGAGGAGCGGCCGGCTCGACACGGACTCTTACATTGAAGCGTACGGACCCTCTGCCGCCAAACAGGCCCTCCTCAACGACCTTAAGACCATCTGGACCCATGCGATTGCAACGCCAAGAGAAGACCCTGATGCCAGGCACGAGCCAGGCAAGATCGTCGAGCACGGCCTGGGCATACCTTCGAGGGACTGGTCCCTGTACAACGTCATCCTCGTCATTCCAGACCTCTATTCTATGTCCGATGTCGAAGATCTGACGAGGCTGCTATTGGACGAGATGGGCTTTGCGGCGATCCTGCTCCAGCAAGAGGGCGTCTGCGCAACCTTTGGTGCCGGCATCAGCTCTGGATGCGTCATCCATATCGGTAGCGACCGGACAAGCGTGACGTGCGTCGATGAGGGGCTTGTCGTTAGTGAGAGCCGTCTGTCGCTCCACTACAGCGGCGCCGACATCTCAAAATTCTTTGTCGAGCTGCTGCAGAGGGCCAATTTGCCCTACAAGGGCCTCCAGATGGAGAAGCTGCTGGCCGATGCCTGGCTGGCCGACGAGCTCAAGGAGCGTCTCTGCACCTTGGACCCCATGCAGCTTGGCCTTGTCATCAACGACGTCCATGTGCGGCTGCCTAGCCAACCGACAAGGAAGTACGCACTGCGGACCTATGACGAGATCATCCTCGCTCCGATGTGCCTCTTCAGCCCTCGAGTCATTGACTTTGACAAGAAGCGTCCCAAAGCAGGGCAAAGGACGGTGAACTACCAAGCGCCTGCTGCGTCGGATCCCGTCGCTGACGAGGACGATGGCACCGAGGAGCGTGGAGTGCCCGTGACGACGGCCATGAACCTCTGCATCCGTCACCTATTGCCCGCAGTTCCCACTCCAGCTCCCGTCGCCATGACGCCAGACGCTTCTAAGGGCGCCGCTACTTCGTCTAAGCAAGGCACGCCTGCTGCGTCCCCCATGCCCAATTCGGGCGAGTCCAATGGGCAAGCGACAGCCACACTCAAGGCAGACGAGGCCGCGACCGCTCAGCCCAGTCGAGCTGGCAGTCCATCCGCGAATGATGGGCCATCGACGCCCGCCGTTCTGGCTGGTGATGGTGACGTAGGCTCTGAGCGACAGTCGCCAAACCCCGCTTCGAAGGACACGCCGACTAAGGCTGCACAGCAGCAGCAACACCTTCCTGCTTCCTTTTCGATCGATGCGGCTTGGGAGGCAGGCAAGGTGCCCTTGGACTTTGCAGTGTGGCACAGCATCCTTGGTAGCATCTCCAATATGACGAGCACCGGCACAGCAGAGGAGCGGGTCAAGCGTCTTACGGCCAACATCATCTGCACAGGAGGCACTGGTCTTTTGCCGGGCCTTGGCATGGCTCTGGAGGCGAGGTTGGTATTTGGCGTTGCCTGTTTAGTGAATGTATTTTGTGACTTACCTGGCTACTTCTCTTTCTCAAAGGATGGGTGCATATGTCACCCAGTGGTACACGCTGCAGCTGGGCAAGGACGCCGCCAATGCGCCCAACGCAACGGTCATTCCGCCCCCCAGAGACATGGATCCACGCGTGCTCGCCTGGAAGGGCATGTCTGTCCTCGCGCGTCTCGAGAGCGCCCAGGAGATGTGGGTTCCTCGTCACGAGTGGTCCGTCTTTGGAACACGAGCCATCAGAGAGAAGAGGTAAGTCGTTGGCACTCAGTCCTCTTTCTTCTTTATGCTCATCTTCCCTTTCTCCACAGTCTGTTCTTGTAACATCATTTGTATTCGTATCATGCCATCGGCAAGACAAAAGAGAAGGGAGAAATAAATCATCAGCCTGCCACAGGGCGTACGTATTGCAGGGCGAAGGCTTGACTGCGCCGCTCGCGCCTTTGCGTGCCAAGCCTGTCAGCACTTTCTTCCCACTTCATGATCTAATTCTCGACTGAATCCCCCTCCTTACCACGGCGGCTCTACTTGTGACGACCATCTGCTTCTCGCTGACCTCTGCAGCAGTCCCATTGCACTCTCAACTCTCTTTCCTATATTCACGACCACTAAACCAAGAATCACCCGGAAACGTACTTCCGTCCTGGCCCCAGCGTCGCCAGCACCCTCAATTTGCACATGTCTTCGACTGGCCTCGTTGACATCCAAATCTGCTGCGCCACTACTGCTACCACAATACCCCAAAAGCCCAAACTCTCTGCTTGCTCGCCACACATCAGTAGTACGGCTGTCGATCTCCGGCGAAACGAAGAGGAAACTCAGATTTCTGAAACGCACCTGGGGAAGAAGGCGTGACAAAAATAATTAGTTCATAAAGTCAAAAGTCGATCCCTAGCAGCGAAGGGGGAGGGACGGGCAGTGGTAAGTTTAGGTGCTGTGCAGTGCTGCGCGCTCGCACTCCTCTGCTGCTTGCCTGTGCACCGCAATTTTGTTCGTTCTGCGCGCGCGTGCGTGCACGCCCTGTCTGCGAGGAAGCTCTTTTATTTATTCTCGTCCTTCCACTCGAAGGGGAAAGCCAGCTGTTCTCAAACGGGCAGGCCATTAGCCGACGACGCCTCTCCATCTGCCACTACTTCTACTACTTCCACTTCAGATTACTCTCTCTTGCACCCTCTCCCTCTCTCAAATTCCCACATCCTCCAGCTCTGCACTACCCAGGGTTCTTTCTTCCCCTTCTCTTCATTCGCCACGCGCCAACGAGGATTAGAAAAAGAGAGCCGGCACGCTATTTCCGCCTCGTCTTTCTTCTGTTACCCCTCTATTACTACCACTACACCAGCCAACACACGGCATTTGGTGGCCACCAGTCTTCTTCGCGCGACAAAGGAAATACCAGCGAAGCAGATCACGCTGTCGTCGTCGTAAAGCGGGCGACCAATTGGCCAGAGAAGAGAGGATCTGGTACTGGACTAGACCTACGGAACACTCCTCGCAGAGCAACGACTATCCAAGGGTAGTCGTCTCCAATCGGTCGATTTTTTTAAAGTAGGAAGCACGTTCGCTGCACCTTTTTCACCATGGCTCGTGACAGGCTGGCGGCCATGAGGGTGAGTGATCCCCGTCTCGACTTCGACTGAATGATTGCTAGAGGGCTGACGCATTGTGATGGGGTGGATTGGCATGCTTTCAGGCGCAACAGAGCGGCGGAGGCGGTGCCGGTGGATATGGCGGATACGGAGGCGGTAACCAGGGCTATGGGTGAGTTTTCTGGATGACATTAAGAAATATCCAAGCGAGTAGCCTGACCAAGGAGACCACGCACACACATACATAGCGATCACTCTTACCCTACGCAGCAGCCTGGAGGCTATGCGCCATATGGAGGTGAGCAGGAGAGAGCAACTTGGGGCGGCACCGGCGCGTGATGATGGGCTGCTGACACTGGCATGGATCCGATACTCAAGGCGCACAGCAGGGCGGCTACGGAGGAGCAGCACCGGCACCTCAGGCTCCTGCACCCGCGTACAACCAAGGGTACGGCCAGGCCGGTGGCTACAATGGCTACCAGCAGCAGCCCGCCGGTGGTAACAACGGGTATGGGTATGGCGGGCAACCGGGCGGCGGCTACGATGCTGGTGCAGGCGCCTACGAGATGCAGGGTGTCGGTGGGGAAAAGGTTGGCGCGGCGCCGGCCGGCGCGCCCAGCATGGACTCCTTCTTTGCCGAAATCTCCGACATCCAGGACACGATCCGCCAGATTGACGACAACATCAACCGCATCTCGGATCTGCACTCGCGCAGCCTCAACAACATGGACGAGGCCTCGTCGCAGCAGGCCCACCAGCAGCTCGCCGGCATGTCATCGGAGACGAGCCGGCTGACGAACGCCGTCAAGAACAAGATCCGGACCCTGGACTCGCAGACGGCGCGCATGCCCGACGGCGGCGACAAGAACGTCCGCAAGACGCAGATTGGCGCGCAGAAGAACCGCTTCAAGGAGACGATCCAGCGCTACACCCAGGTTGAGCAGACGTACCGGAAAAAGTACAGGGACCGGGCCGAGCGCCAGTTCCGCATCGTCAAGCCCGATGCGACGCCCCAGGAGGTCAAGGCGGCCATCGACGACGACCAAGGGCAACAGATCTTCTCGCAGGCGCTCCTCAACTCGAACCGGCACGGCGAGGCACGCGGTGCCCTGCGCGAGGTGCAGGAGAGGCACGAGGACATCAAGAAAATCGAAAAGACGCTCGTCGAGCTCGCCCAGCTGTTCCAGGAGATTGACATTCTCATCACCGAGCAGGGCGAGACGATCGACGTTGTTGAGCAGCACGCTACGGCCGTTGAGAACGACATGGACCAGGGCCTGCAGGCAACGAACAAGGCAGTCAAGTCGGCCGCCGCGGCCCGTCGCAAGAGAAAGTGGTGCTTCATCATCATTGTCATCATCATCATCATCGTCGCTGTCATCATCGTCGGCATCATTTGCGGCAAGGGCGACTGCACCGGTGGCAACAAAAACAACAACAACAACGCTCGCCGTTCGCTACTCGACGACGAGGAGCCTCTCCTCTACGTCTCGCGCGGCATGCTCACCACCTTTGCCGACGACTGGACTCGCGGAAGCATGCGGCGAGACTTTGTCCTCGACGCACCCGACGAGGCATGAGCATCATAGACGGTTGTTTTCTGCTCTTTCCTCTCCCACCCTTTCTCAGTATATCTTTCCTTCTTTCTCCTCTTCTTCTTCTTTCTGGCCTCCTTACCCTCTTATTTCTCCGCTTCCCCCACTCAATTATCCTCCAATCACGCTCGCTACCAGCTCAGTCTGCATTGGTACCTCTCTTCCTCCGACAGTAAGGCCAGAACCGCCAGCCTCGTTCTCTTACATGCATCGACGCTCCTCTCCCCCTGTCGCAATTTTAATCAGATTCCTTTACTTGACCCCTTTGCACACGCTCTCTGCCTCTCTCTGCCCTGTTCAGCAAGATTGTTGAATGAATGCACTTGAAGTTCTCTAGACAAAAAAAGAAACCGTCCCGTATGCCACTACTCTACAATTTCGCCTTGCTTCCACCATCGCCCCGGGCAATCTTTGCGCGAATGAGGCCGCTGGGGTGTGCCGTGGGCAAGAAGACCTCTGCCTGGTCCTCTTTGAGATTCTCGACGCCGGCCCACTTGAGGTCGATTGGGATGTAGTGTCGATTCGGCATCGTGAGCTCGACATCGGCGACGGCCTGGCAGGCGCCGTCGTCGAGGATGCGCTCGGCCGTCTTGAAGAGCGTGGCCTGGACGCTGGGGCTTGAGTGTGTCGCAAACGTGTGGGTAACGTGTGCCACGGCGCGCGACGAGGCAGCGCAAAAGTCGGGCAGCAACTTGGCGGGCGCTTGGAGCAGCTCGTCGATGGGCTTGGCCGCTGGCAAGGAATAGGCATACTCGCAATCGACGGCCGTGCTGAAGATGCGGTCCTGCACCTCGGGCAGCGTCGTGTACTCATCACGCAAAAATCCGTAGAATGCGCTGCCGGAACTCTTGAGCACGACGAGGTCCTTGATGCCGCCCTTGAGGTAGCGCACGACGCCGCGCCGCGAGGCGCCGTCGCGCGAGGCATACGCCCGCACCGTGCGCACGTCGTTGCCGTCGCGGATGAAGCTGTGCTTGTGCGGCTGCAGCGAGGGCAGCGGCCGCCCGTCGGCATCAGCATCGAGGGCGATGCGGCTCCACCGGTGCTGGATGAGGTCCACCTCGACGCCGTCGATGTGGGCGTAGCGCCTCAGAAAATGCTCCATGACGTGCAGCACGTATTTTTCCGGGCACAGCACCGTGTCGCCCGGCAGCGTCTTGGCGAGCAGGTTGAGTGTGTTCTTGATGCTGTCCGTCGCCACGACGGGGCTGTTGTCCGCCTCGGTGTACGACGGCACGAGCGATTGGCCCGAGAGCAGGCACCGGACCGTGTACTCGGCGATGCGGTGACACGAGGGGTCCGACGGCTCGCGGACGACGCGCAGAATTCGGACAAGGTCCTTTCCGTAGGAGGCGCTGGCGAGCGTGTGAGGGGCCATCTTTGCGCTGCCTTGCTGGGTGCCGTCGGGGATCCTATCTTGGAAGGGGGGCTGTTGGGAGGCGAGTCGAAGAGACAAGCAGGCAGTGTGGACCTGGGCCTCGTTTTATCTTGGCTCGAGCTCTGCTCCCGAAATTCTTATCTGAAGACACACACACACCGCCCGGAGACTCGCCCGAGATCGCAGCTTTGTTTTTGTGGATTTGCATCTTTTTTGAGCGCGCGCGTCTTCTGACGTCCGAATTGACTTTCTTCCACGGCTCAAAGCGCAGGTTCCTTCTCTTCTCCCCGTTTGCTTGGAGGATTGATAGACGAGGTTCGTCCGGAGATACAGCCTCGGCCACTCCGCGGATGGCATGACGGGCCCGCCGCCGCTCCCGTTGCACCTCCACTGCACGCTTCGAGCGCATTCGGGACCCATTCATGTGGCGCGCCTCAACTCCTTTGGCCGCTATCTCTTGACTGGCGGAGCCGACCGGCAGATCCACCTCTTTAATGCTTCGTCTGCCTCGTCGAGTGGGCCGCCCATCAAGACGTACAATTCCCACAATGGCACGGTGCAGGCCCTCGACATCTCGCCCGACAATGCGCGCTTCCTATCCGGCGGCGAGGACCGCAACGTGTACCTCTACGACGTCGCCAAGGGTCTCGTCCTCCGCCGCTTCTCGGCCCACCACGGTGCCATCAATGCGCTCGCCTTTGCAGGCGAGCAGGGCGCTGCACTGGTCGCCGCCGCAGGCTTCGACACGACGCTGCGCTTCTACGACCTCAGGGCACAGGGCGCATGGAGGCCCATCATGGAATGCAAAGAGGCAAAGGATGCGATTCTCTGCATGGCTATTCGCGACGCAAATGTCTGGACCGGATCCGTCGACGGCGTCGTCAGGACCTACGACCTCAGAAAGGGAGAGCTGAGGGAAGATACGATTGACCGTGCGTTCTTCTTGCCTCTTCTATTCCTGCCTCTTTTTAAGGAGGTCTAAGGAGGGAGGTACAAATGATGCTGATGAAAGAGTCCTTTTACCAGGTCCCATCACTTCACTGACACCGTCGACTACGCAGACAACACTCCTGGTCAGCTGCCTCGCAAGGGAAGGCGGCGGGGATGGCGAGCAAGCGACGCACTCGCTCCTGGACCTCTCCGACGGCACCCATCTCCAGACGATCCAGGGAGGGCCCAACCGGCAGTACCGCTGCCGATCCACGCTCTGGTCATCCGACTCGACAGTCATTGCCGGTGATGAGACAGGCTGCGTACGGGCATGGGACATTGTCACAGGCCAAGAAAGGCGGGTGGCGGGTGGAGACGAGCACAAGGAACACGCAAAGGCCACGCTCTGGGTCGAAGGAACCGACAAGGATGGAGGAAAGCTCGTCAGCGCGGGCGCAGACGGCGTAGTCAAGGTCTGGGGCGTGCAGCCATCGTGATCAGCCGTCCACGCCCGCCCCCGGTCCGTGCTCCATCCAACCCATCTACTTGTACAGTACAGTACTCACTTGGCACGCTTCCGTTTTCAATCGACAAGCAACAAAGGCGGGGCTTGAACGGCCTTAGCTCGATTTGAAGTGGGTCCTTTTTGTAATACTATCATTATTCAATCTCTCGTCTCAAAAAGAAATAGTGAATGAAAGCGACTTTTCTGCTCTTGGAATTATTGGTTTCGGGCTTGCAAATGGATTCGGGGGTGTCTCTCCCCACACTGGGCCTGTCTTCGATCTAAGCCGGCCTCGTCCTCATCCGATCTCAGTAGGACGCCTTTCTTCATCCCTCCTCCTCCTCCTCAACATCACAATTTTCCCTCGTCCGCCGTCCGCCAACTCTCTGCCTCCCTCCCTCCTCCCTCCCCTCTCTTTCTGATCCAACCGTCTCCCGCTCCCCCAACCCTCCTCCGACCCCTTCCACCTTGTTTTTCCCGGCACTCGTTTTGCTTTATTAATTTCCCGTCTTAATAAACTTAGCAAGCAACCCGACTTTTCGTCGGTGACCGGCGACCTCGTCCTCTCTTTTCACCAGGCTTTTCCCACCACCTTTCCCCCCCGCCATCGAGGCACTAACTCCATTCGGAGCGAACTCTCGATCGATGTCCAACTTCATCGACTACAGCCGCAGGAGGCGCGATGAGGGCACGCCTTCGCCCCAGGGCAGCATCCAGCAGGCTGACCACGCCGACCACGGCAACGGCGCTGCTGCCAACCCGTTCAGCGATGGTGAACACGAGAACAGGCACCGTGGGCTGAGCCTGGGGACGGTGGCGAGCAACCCGTACAGGAGCCCGTTTGAGCAGAACTACAAGAACGAACAACCTGCAGGGGGGTACGAGCACCCGGCCACGGGTCGTGGACACCACTTTGACATTGAACAGGTCCACACCGATGTCCCTGAGGGCGGGCAGCGCTACCAGGGCCAGCAAAACGAGCCGTTCTTCGACCCTACCTTCCGCGGTGAGTTTTTTTTAGAAGGAAGCCTCCTCTCCTTCAGGCAAAGCCACTCACACGGTGAATGTATGCGCACCAGGCTATGAGGAGGAGGAGCCCCTGGAGATGGCCTTCTTCGACCACGTCGTGCAAAACTACGGCGATATGAGCTTCATCAACCGCAACCGTCTCATGGTCCGCCAGGCGCTCTCGTTCGGTCTCACCCTCGGCGCCCTCGGTCTCGTCCTCGTTGCCTCGTTTGCCGCATACCTCAACCCCCTCAAGAAGACGCCCCCGCAGGCGCGCGCCGACCGCGAGTATGAGCGAAGGGTCACGGGCGAGCGCTTCAGCGGCAAGCCGGCCTACTACTCGGAGGTGAGCCGCCTTTTCTTCTTTTTCGCTCTCCGCTGCTCTCCCTTGCTGACCCTGACGGTGCCTAATTCCTTCTCATGTCGCCAGTTCTGGGGCTACCGTTGCGACGAGCACGAGATCATCACCGAGGGCGGCTGGATCCTCAAGGCCCACCGCATCTCCGACCCCCGCCGCGCCGGCCCGCCCGGCTACCCCGTCATCCTCCAGCACGGTATTCTCTGCAACTCGTCGCATTTCTTCGTCTGTGAGGAGCGCTCCATGGCCTTCTGGCTCGTTGACCAGGGCTACGACGTATGGGCCACCAACATCCGTGCCAACTTTGAAGCCGGCCACACCGAGTACACACGAAACGACCCCCGCTTCTGGGCCTTTGGTATCAAGGAGCTCGCCTATGACCTCCGCGACGTCATCGAGTTCATCACCGGCGCCACTGGACGGCCCCGCGTGGCCTACGTCGGCCACTCGCAGGGCTCTGGCTCCATGTACATTGCCCTCTCGCCAGGCGTGTGCCCCGAGGTCGGCCAGAAGATCAGCTCCTTCACCGCCATTGGTCCCTCCGTCTACGCCGGCCCCGTGCTGCGCAAGTTCCCCTTCAGCCTCATGCGCCAATTTCGCTCCCGCAAGTGGTGGTCCACCATCTTTGGCGTCAAGGAGTTCATCCCCGCCATCGGTCTCTTCCAAAAGTACCTGCCCGCCTTCTGGTTCGGCCACCTCGGCTACGTCATCTTTTCCTTCCTCTTTGGCTTCCACGACCACAACTGGGTCAACCGCCAGAAGCCAAAGATTTTCCGGTCCCTGCCCGTCCCCACGTCTTCGGAGCTCCTCTACTACTACATGTCTGGCTTTTCCCACCGTGGCTGCATCTTTGACCCGCGTGTGACCAAGCCCTGGTTCCCCAAGACGTTCCCCAGGCACAGCATCTACTACGGCAACCTCGACTACCTCGTCCTGGGCAAGCCCCTGGCACAGCGCATGGAGCGAAACGAAAAGAACGTCGACATTGTCCACGCCGTCGAGCTCGAGGGCTACGAGCACCTCGACTTCATCATGGGCATCGACGCCCACCGCGTCGTCTACACCGGCATCAAGGACACCATCGAGAGCTCCATCTCGGACGAGGAGAGGAGCCCCGAGATGGCCGAGAGGAGGTAGAGTCGGACCTCTCGACTGACCACCTTCACCGACTGACCGAACCGACGGACTCCACCCGATGATATCCCGCAAACAAAACTCAACCACACGCTCTTTTTCTCTCTTTTGATTCTCCCACGGGGCGCGAGGCGCCGATGAAGCCTCCCCTTTCTCTGGCCCAGTACTTACTACTTGTCTTGGCTCTTCCCCGCTCTTTTCGTAATTCTCCCTATTGTTGTAGTACTCCTTCGCACGCAGGCCAGACGCTGCCCACTCCCCCACCTTTGCTTTCCCAGTGTTCGTTCTGTCTATAACTCTCTCTCTCTCGTTGCCTGAATGCTCATCGAACGTTCGCAGCTTATTCGCAGCTTGTTTGCAGCTTTCTTATTGCTTGGCTACTTAGTTCGGTAGTACCCTTGCCTACTTTTTCGTCTCGGCAAGAATGACGTCGAGGCAGTCCCGGACGTCCTGCCGTCTGGCCTCTTCGTCGAAGCGGTCGGTGGCCGACCAGCCGAGGCGCTCGTGTCCGCGGCGAGCGATGCAGCGGCAGTTTGTGCGGCAGGGCCAAATGGGCGTGCGTGCGTCGACGTCGACGTCGGCCTGGGACCGCGCGGCATCCTCGATGCGGACGCCCTTCATCGAGGCGTCAAACGGCGGGCATGGCACGGCGCGTGGCTCGGCCGACGCGACGAGGCCGCGCTCGACGCTGAGGACATGGCCGATCGACGCGGCCACCTGCCGGAAATCGATGAGGTCGTCGTTGTACGAGGCAAAGTAGAAGCCCTCGTGTGCCTCTCTCTTCGCCTCACCCTGCCCCTGTCCCTCGCCCTCCTTGTCGCCAGCAGCGAGGTGGAGCGCGACGAGGCGCGTGATGAGGCCGACGCAGTCGCGCAGCGAGACGTGCACCCAGACATTCTTGCCCGTGCCCACGTACGTGGCGTGGCCATTGTGGAGCGCCTTGCGGACCATGTCGGGCACGAGTGTCGATAGCTTTGCGCCGGGCCCGGGCGACGGGCCCCAGACGAGGGCTGGGCACACGATTGAGGCCCAGAGCGCGCCAGAGGTGTCTGCCTCGACGATTCTTTGTGTGGGGCATGGTCAGTTTAGACACAGCAAGGGGGATGAGGGAGACTCGGCTCACTCGAGATCGATGGAGCGGTGTGCGGCGCTGTCGGGGATGCTGGCGATGGACTTCGTGTCGCCGTCTGGACGACTCTTCACAGTCAGCAGTGCTCGCCACTTGCCGTGCTCTTGATGCACAAAAACTCACCGTCATAGAGCGGCGTCTCGACGTAGTCGCCCACGGGCTCGCTCTCGATGAGCTGCACGCCGCTGAGGTGGATGAGCGTGCCCCTGCGCCCTTGCTGGCGCTTGCCCTTGACGAGGCCGCGGTTGATGGCCCGTGTCAGCTCGAGGTCGTCGGAGGTGGCCGCATTGATGGCGAGGTCCGCCTGGGACGAGAGCTGCTCCACTGTCTCGTACCATGCTGGCCCCTCGCGCGGCACGACGGGCACCTCGACGGTGCCGGAGAAGGCGGCAGCAGAGGAAGGGAGCGAGGCGCGCCAGCGCTGCACGTCTGCGGCCTTGGCGGGCGACGAGACGGGCAGGACCAGGCGCGCCAGGCCTGGAGGCGGCGACTGGAGCAGCGCGTGCAACACGGCCCCGCCGATGTAGCCCGTGCTTCCGAGGTGGAGGATCGTCAAAGCCATGGTTGTCTATCTTGTCCTTGTCCTAGAGGAGGAAAAGGGAGGAAGGAGCAAGAGAAGTTCGCATGCACCCAAGTGGAGAAGGTGGCCAAAGCCGAAGACCGACTTCCGAGCGGGCGCGCGTCCAAAGGCGCGCTTTTAGTTAGACTAACAGGGCTGTTGGTCTCGGTCCAACACGCACGCACCAGCCACACGACGCAAGGACACAAACAAGGATGCCGGTGCGCGAGGAGCGCATGTCGTCTGCGTGGGAGAGCGCCCGCCGGCAGGTGCTACTCCTCGACGATGGCGGTCGCGAGCGTACGGGCGAGCGGTGGACATTCCAGACGGGCATCCTGGAGCAGATCATTCGCGATCCCCTGGCATGCGACGGCGGCGCATTCAGCCAGCTCGAGGCAGCGATGGACACGAGTGCGCCCCTCGAGGGAGCGCTGCTGAGCGAGCTTGTTGCCTGGTTCATCAGCAGCATCAGTAAGCGAATCGAGGGCCTCGTCCAGCAAGAGTCAGAGCGATGCGCGCCGCTGGAGAGCAACACGGGCGCTTTTCTCAGCAGGCTGGCAAGGGCCGACAGGCTGTGGGAGAAGTGCATGTATTGGGCCCATCTCGGAGGGGGATTGAATCACGACGCTTGCTATACGGCCAGATGTGCAGCATTCGACCACGCCCTCCAACGGCACCACGAGTCCATGCGTCGCTTCGTTGAGGCCTGTTTCAGGAGGCCGCGAGATCACTCCGAGGGCGCTCAGCAGTGCAGAGACGTTCTCTACCAGCTCGGCATGGGCGATCTGATGTACCGTTTCATCTCGCAGGCCGCAGGCAACCTCGTCCGGAGCGTCGTCCAGGCGGGGCCAGATCAAGGGCGCGACTACGACGAGGTGGCCGACCTGGCACGCATCCTCATTGAGTACACGTGCGAGGCATTCCCCATCCTCGACGACTGGATCAGGAGCAAGATCATGCCCCTCGTCGTCCACTGGCTTGCGCCCTGGGCAGACATTGACCGCGTGCTGTCCCTCGACGCCGGCCTCTGTCCCGATGCCAAACTGCTGCACCAGGTCCAGTCGCTGCTCGAGAGCCTGCAGGAGAAGATGAGCGTGTGCCTGGGCAGGCTGCGCTCCAAGCAGCTGTTCGACATCGTCGTCGACTTCCCCCACTCGGGTCCAGCGCTCGAGGACCTGCGCCGGTGCATCGCAGTTGAAGCAGACATCAAACGCGCCATCTCGCGCGACCTCGACGGCTTCCTTCAGGCCCGTCTGCTGCACCCGGGCGCCTCGACAAAGAGCATCCTCCAGGTGTACACCCATCTCATCCGCGCACTTCGCTTGGCCGACCCCAGCGGCGTCGTCCTCTCGCATGTCATCGGCCCTGTCCGTGCCTACCTCCGACGCCGGCCGGACACGGTGCCGATCATCGTCTCGAGCCTGCTCGGCCAGTCGCAGGACTTTACCCTCCTCAGCGACATGATGCGTGATCCTGGCCAGGGCTCCAGCGCGCCCGCGCCCACGAGTGCGGACCTGTCGGCCATGTACGACGAGGAGCACCCGGCGCATCCAGCCGACGCTCTCGTCGTCGATCTTTCACAACAGCAGCATCACCACCAACACCATCATCATCATCACAATCATCACCTCTACGGCGGCATCACCCAGCGTTCCATCATGGTGCCCATCGACGACCCGGACTGGGCGCCCCGGCCAATTGATGCAGGCCCTGACTACCGACAGAGCCGCAAGTCAGACGTGATTGCTATGATCATCTCCATCTTTGACGACGAGGCCGGCTTCGTCGAGGCGCTGGAGCGCAGCACGGCCGAGCAGATCATCAAGGTGGAGAACTACGATGCGCGAAACGAGGTGGGTTTTAATGAGACAGGCTACTTGTGTCATCATTGGGCTGACACGACTGGCACGCTTGGCCAGTACGAGATCAACGAGAACCTCAAGCGGCGCTTTGGCGATGCGTCGCTGGGCAAGTGCGACACGATCATCAAGGATGTCAAAAAGTCACAGCGCTACGACCGCAGCATCCACGACGGTCATTCCCAGGCACAGGCACAGGCACAAGCAGGTGAAGGAAAGGAGGAGCAGGGCGCGCTCGCGGCATTGCACCCGCTCATCATCAGCCGGCAGTTCTGGCCCGATCTCGAAGAGGAGGGCGCCGCTGCGAGGAATGCATCGGCATCGACAATGTTTGCGAAGATGTCGCAGTCTGCCCCGCCTGCCGCGGCTTCTTCATCATCAAAGGCATCTGCGCTCGCGGCATCGCTCTCGCTCGACGCCGCACCGCCCGGTGGCGCGCGCCTCAAGATGCCTGGCCAGTTTCTCGAGGCGCAGGAGAGGTACGTGGAAAAGTTCAAGGAGGTGGCAGACATGAAGACGCTGCGGTGGATGAGCGCACGCGGGCGCATCAGGCTCGAGCTCGAGATGGACGACGGCAGGTGCATCGAGGAGGACGTCGTGCCGCTCCAGGCCGCCGTGCTCGAGTGCGTCAACAATGCTTCAGACAGCGGCGCCAGGCCCGAGGAGATTGCGAGGGAGCTCGAATGCGACGCACGGGCCGTCGGGGAGGCGCTGGCCTTTTGGGCCGCAAAGGGCATCCTCGGCGAGGTGCCTGGTCAAGCGGGCATGTACCGTGTCTTCGATGGCCAGGCTCTTCCATCCTGAGTCCTTTACTCTGCTCTGCTCTGTACTGTACAATTACCACTCTTTCAAGCACGATATACCCTGCCTTCCCAACAATCAAAGAGAGAGGCGACTTGCTGTCTCAACCCCACAATACCAGGGTAGCCAACGAAGAAACCCCAAGCTGCGAGTCCAATCCAATCCAGCCGGAGAATAAATCGAAAGTGCAAAATCAAACAAAAGCCAAAGAAAAGTTGAATGAAAAGAAGTGGACCCACGGGAGACAAGAGAGAAAGAGGAAAAGCCGGCTCACTCACGCACACATGTGTGGTCGGGCATCATTTCTGTCGCCGCCCATTGTCTGTCTCCACCTCGCCGCTCGTGCGCTTGCTCCTACTCCTGCTCCTGCTCCTGCTCTTGCTCTTGCTCTCGCACAGAGAGTGAGCGTGATCGCAGCAGCGAGAGGACAGCAAGAAAGGCCGCCTTCCAGCTCACTTGCGTCGCAGTACTGCCGCCTCGCCGCCTTGCGCATCTCAGCATCTTCCGTTTGTCCGCACCGGGCCTACTCCGGCCGAGGATGCGAGGCGCATAACCAGTCAGCGCGCGGCCCCTTTTCGCTATATCCTTCGTCACCTGGACAGCCGCCTTTCAGCACCGACGGAAGCTCATCCCCATCCGCGTACAGGCATCTCTCTCGAAGGCGACATTGAGGCCACAGACCAGCCTAGCGAGACCCAACGTAGCATACACCTGGTAAGCACAATCCAACCAAGCACAGTCCAACCTGGCAAGACGCAGTCCCTATCGCAAGGATGAATTCAATCAGCTATCTCGACTCTGTCCTCACGCGCTCCCTCACCTCGACGTCGACCTCGTCGTCGACATCGACATCGACATCGGCGCGCCGAGCCTCGGGCACCTCGACGCCGTCGCACAGCGCCCCCGCTGACGAGACGGTCTTTGCGAGCCAGGGACGGCAGCCGCTCGGCCGGCGCGCGTCCGACTACTCGCTAAGCAGCCGGCGGCAGCGCGAGCGCCAGCGGCTCGCCCTCAGCCTCGGCTTCTCCTCCCTCGACGGGTCCGCTGAGCACGCCAGCAGCAGCAGCGGCGGCGCGAGGAAGAAGCGCTCGTCGAAGCGCAGCAGCCGCGCCGGCAGCGCGAGGGGCAGCGACATCGATGGACCCACTGCAGCCGAGTCCGACGCGAGGGACGCTTTTGCCGCCGCAGCCGCTATCGAGGCAGGCCAGTTGCGAGCCGGTGACGACGACGACAACAACAACGAGGGGGGTCGACGGAGACGCGAGCGGCATCCAAAGTCGTCGTCTGAGTCCGTGGTCGCCTCGTCGACGGACGAGAGGCGCCGGCTCAAGCGGACAAAGAGCACGCCGGCGCAGCTCCGCGACGCCAATCGAGGCGACGGCCGCAGTAGCAGCAGCAGCAGCAGAAGCAGCCGGTGGGGCAGCCTCTGGGGCCTCGGTGGCTGGCTGGATGGGTCGGAGAGCTACGACTCGTATGCGCGGAGGTCGTCTTCATCATCTGCTGCGGCGGCTGGGACTGCTTCTTCGTCGGTGCGCGCAGGCCGGCGCGGCGGCAGTGTGGGCGAGACGGACACGCAGGCAGCGAGGACGCGGCGGCGGGCATCGTCGGGCGAGGCCAACATCGACGGCATTGCACCCCAGCTGCTCCTGTCTGAGCGCGAGCGCGAGGACGTCGTCGACTTTGAAGGCTTCGACCCCGACGACGACGGACAGTCTCCCATCGCGCCGCCCTCAACGCCCCATCCTTCTGTGCTGGACCAAACACAGCAGCAGCAGCTGACACCCACGGCCACGCCCTCGCCTGGTGGCACGAGGGGTGGGCTGAGCAGCATCGGCACGGGGTCCCGCCTGAGCTCGCTCCTCTTTGGCGCCCTCAACCCGCTCACCGACGACTACTTTGGGCCGCAGCCGAGCAACAGCGCGGCGGCGAGCCATGCGCGCAGGTCGTCGGCAGAGGAGAGGGAGCAGCGGCGCCAGCGAAAGGCGTCGTCGAACAAGGTCGCATCAAAGTCACAGCAGGAGAAGCAGGAAAAGCAACAGCAAGAGAAGCAGCCGCAAGAGAAGCAGCAGATGGCACCGGCTGCCACGGCGACGCTCGTCGTTGTTGAGCAGAAGCCCGCTGCTGCTGAGGACGGCGACGACGACGACGACGTATCGGCGGCCAAGCACAAAGAGGCCGGCGCGACATCCAGCGACGACGGAGGGGCGCCCTCGGACCCGCCGCCGCCGTACTCGGACGTGGCCTCGTCTCTGTCGGCATCATCCTCGTCATCGTCCTCGTCTCTGCTCCTCTCTGTGCCCCAGCTGCCGACGAGCAGCGGCGTCGACTCGCTCCCTTCATCGCGCAAGTCAGCGCCAAGACGCATGGCATCGGGGCTGGGCAGGGGCCTCAGAAGGGTCCTCGAGGTGCTCCGGAGGATCGTGCTTGCCATCCTGCTTGCCCCTGCTCGTGTCGTCTACCACGGCCGAACAGCGCGGCGGAGGAAGCAGCAGCAGCAGCAGCAGCAGCAGGCAGTTGCAGTCGCAGTCACCGCTGAATCACCGCATCGAAGGAGCGCAGACGAGCCTGCTGCTGCTGATTCACCCTCGCGGCCCACCGTCGGCCGCACCGGCTCCCTCATCAAGTTCCAGACGCAGTCACAGGCTGATCGGCCAACGGCGGCGCGCCACGTCGCTGGACGGCGCTCCCATCGCCCGCCCACGCCCAGCGCAGACCGCTCCGTCTTTGACGACCAGCAGCTCGCAGACGCCGCTGCAGCGGGCGCAGGCGCCACGCTCTCCGTTGCCGACGACGAGAAGCAGGGCCAGCAGGAGAGCGAGCTCAGCGAGACGGACGAGGACCAGGTCGTGACCGAGGAACAGGCCGAGGCGAGGGCGCTGAGAAAGGCACAGCGAGCACAGCGACTGGGACAGCGACTGGGACTGCAGCAGGCCCAGCGCGCGGACGACGCAAAGGCAGATGGAGGACTGAGCAGCCGGCTGCTTCCGAACCCCAACCCCGTCGACCCGCTCCTCGCGCACGACCGCCGCGTCAAGCCAGTGTCGGGCACGAGAAAGGACGCCGAGCTCAGGGCCGCGCAGCTGAGCCAGGCTGTTACTATGGTCACGGCCCCGGGCGCAACGGGTACGGCCGCCGTCGCCGTTGCTCACCGTGGGCCTTCCTCCTCGCTCATCCACCACTCGCCAAAGGTACTCGTCCTCGACCTCGACGAGACGCTCATCCACTCGACCAGCCGCAACCCGACCTGGAGTGCGCTGGCCGAGAAGGGACGGGGCGCCTCGATCTCGACCGGTGGCAGCCTCCTTGGCCTCGAGGGTCTCGGCGGCGTCCTCGGCCTCCGCGGACAGGTCGGCGTGCGGCCTCACCAGGTAGAGGTCGTTCTCGATGGCCGCAGCATCGTCTACCACGTCTACAAGCGGCCCCACGTCGACTACTTTCTGCGCAAGGTCGCCTCATGGTACCACGTCGTTGTTTTCACCGCCTCTGTCCAAGAGTATGCCGACCCGGTCATTGACTGGCTCGACCAGGGCCGCGGCCTGATTGGCACCCGCCTCTTTCGCGACTCGTGCACCTACAGGAACGGCAGCTACCAAAAGAATCTCGCCCACGTCGACGCGGACCTGTCGCGCGTCTGCCTGGTCGACAACAGCC
This sequence comes from Acaromyces ingoldii, assembly GCF_003144295.1. Lineage (NCBI taxonomy): Eukaryota > Fungi > Basidiomycota > Exobasidiomycetes > Exobasidiales > Cryptobasidiaceae > Acaromyces > Acaromyces ingoldii. The sequence continues at coordinate 349,170 of NW_020290248.1, forward strand.
CGGCCTCGTACCAGATCAACCAGGCAAATGGCATTCCCATCGAGGGCTGGACCCACGACCCAAATGACGAGGGCCTCCTCGACCTGCTCCCCGTGCTCGACTCGTTGCGCTTCGCAAGCGACGTCCGCCACATTCTCGGCGTAAGAGGCTTCTGAAGCGCGGGGGGGAGGGACCCCTTCTCACATCATTGCAGTAGTAGTAGTGCTTTGTGTCATGACTGAAATATCTAACTTAATGGCACGTGTTTTTTCATCAAAATATCTTGGATAATGCACGTGGTGATCTAAGCGAATAATGAGCTGGGAGGGCCCAGTGGGCGGGCGCGGTGCGAAGAGGGCGCTCCGAGCCGTCCCGTTTCTTGTCCGTTGGCTTCATCACTGTTCCTTGGCGCGCGAAGCTTGGTGAGTTGGGACTTCGATTGATTCTGCATCGCTGGCAACTGGAGATGGCGGTTTGCGAGAGGGGAGATTAAGGCGACGGGGAAAGGGGTGACGGGCGGCGATGGTGGTGTTGCAGAGGCGCTGTGCGATGATCTGATATGGACAGAGAAACGGAAGAAAGGAAGGAGGACGCGCGGATGGATGGGTGGATGCGTCTGCTCGAGCACAAACTTGATGTCTGGGTGGGCTGCAGATGCGACGGAGGCTCGGCGCAAATGGAAAAAGAGACGATTGGATATCTTGGAGGAGGAAGGGAGCGCAAACAAGCGAGAAAAGCAGACAACGAAACTGATCAGCGGCCTTGCTCCCACCTGCAGAGAAACACACACCCATCATGCTCTCGCGCAACGTCCTCACCGCCGCTCGTCGTGGCGTGGCCTCCCGCTCGACGGTCAGCGGCGTCCGATACGCCTCGAACCTGCCGATCCCGCCCAAGGTGGCCACCCCCCAGTCGGTCCAGGGCCCTGCCGGCGGAGACAGCGCGCGCATGTCGGCCGTCGTTGACTTCTACAAGAGCTTGCCAAAGGGTCAGGCACCCGCCAAGCGAGGCGGTGGCATCAAGGCTCGGTGAGTAGTTGCGCTCCTCACTTTTCCACTACCAAAAATCCGGTTGGCTGACGAAGAATTATATTTCAGCTTCTTCGATGGAAAGAACGCTTCGGGCGCACCGATCCTCGCCGTCATCGGGACGCTCTTCCTCATTGGCTACTCGCTCGAGTACCAGCACCTGAAGCACCACAAGAACTACGAGCACTAAGCTCGTCGTCCATTGAAATCTGGGTATGTACTCACTCACCTTCACCTTGAACATTTCTTCTCTTCTCGAGCTGACTCTGTTCTCCTCTCAGTGCTCATGCTTCTCAACAAACGTACCTCTCCCTTGCAAGAACCCGGCGACACCCCTTTTCCTCCTTCTTTGTCCTTGAGTGAAAGCTCACTCGATTGAGGACTGGGCAAGCACGTCTGAAGGGCCTCTGCTCATATCCTCAAATATCTCTACTTCTTCTGTTTCGTCGGCCGATCTCTTGGGTCGGAACCCTGTTTAAGAAGCTACGAATGCCCAGCAATGGAGATGACTAGACAAAGACAGATCATGGCTTGAGTGTGCTCTACAATGTGTCGTTCCTATTTTCGCCTCTTCTGACCTGTAGGCAGCATCGCTTTGCCTGGCTGTCAGAAGCGGTGACAAATGGCTCCGTCATGACCGAATAAAAAAGTTGCTGCAGGTAGAGAAGACTCGACGAACCTCCCAATTCTTCTTGTGGCTCTTCGCACGTTCTTCCGCCCCCTCCTCCTTGCTCGTTCTGCCTTCTGACTGCCGACGAAGTTCACCACCCCTCTGTATTCGAACATGCCGGCTCCAGCCCCATTTCCGCGCGTCAAGCGCCAGCTGCTCATCTCTGACTTTGACGAGTCCATGGCCGATGCCGACAGCGACCGATGGACATTTGAGGTCCTCTCGCCGCGCCTCCGCCGGCAATTTGACGACCTCTCACACGCGCCCCTGGCAGAGCGCATGCAGTTCACGGACCTCTGCGCGCACCTGCTCGAGAAGCTGCACGTCGAAGAGGGCAAAGGCGAGCAGGACGTGCGCGCGGCCCAGCGCCAGCTCTACATGCACCCGGCCATGGTGCGCGGCTTCCGCGCCATGCGTGACGCCAAGGCAGACACAGAGACGCAGACGACTTGCTTCCTGCTGAGCAACTCAAACGAGGTCTACCTCGGCACCATTCTCGAGGTGAGTTGATTTGCCCTCCTTTCCTTCTTCTCCTTCCCTTCTTGCACCCTCTGCCCCCGGCTCTCTTGCCGCCTGTCGTCCGACAGGGCCAGGTGTGCACCTCCTCCTGACGATCAGTCACTGACGCAGACCATGACCCGGGGTTGCACAAAACCAGCACCACGGCCTGCAGACATCGACGTACCGCCTCTTTGACGAAATCGTGACGAATCCCGCGCACTTTGAGCCGTCGGGCCTGCTCCGCCTCTCGCGCAGGATCCTCGCAACGGCAAAGGACCAGCACGACTGCAAGGTCGGCTGCAGCGCCAACATGTGCAAGGGAGACGAGCTTGAGGCGTTCCTGGCCAGAAGAGGCGGGCGTGAGGCAGCAGGCTTCGAGAGACTCATTTACCTCGGCGATGGCGGCAACGACTACTGTCCTGTCATGAGGATGCAGGAGCAGGATGTTGCGCTGGTTCGGAGAGGCAGGGGCCTCGAGAAGAGGATCAAGTCCGAGGGGGAACCAAAATGTCAGGTCAGGTGGTGGAACGACGCTTGGGAGGTCGAGGAGCTCTTTGCCGCGCTGAGAAATCAGCCGCTGTATTAGAAGAACACAGGAGCTCAACCAATCATAGAGAAGAAAGTCATGTCATGATCATGATGTCGGTGCAAGATTTTTGAACCATGGGTGTGTGTGTGTGATGGCAAGAGTACAAGGATGTCGGTCATGAGAGCTGCGCTACATGACGACGAATGATGACGAATGACAATGTCGAGAATGTTTTGGGTTTGGCGTCTCTAAGACCTCGGCTTCTCCTTCTTCTCCTTGAAGAGAGCGAGGAGCGAGACACCAGAGACCTTGACGACCTTGAAGCGGACACCGGGGATATCACCCTTTGCCTTGCCCTTGCGACCGAAACCAGAGATGAGGACCTCGTCGTTCTCGTCTGAGTGAGAATATGACCGTCAGCATGATATTCCGAAGGCGGCAAGGGTAAAAGCCTCTTCGCACGATTCGACCTCCTCCGCTCTACGTGCTCCTTGGGCGGGCCTTCGTATCTTGCAATTCTCTGTCCACCCGTCCATCCAAACCCGACACCGCAGAAGTCGGACCGAGAAAGATGACTCACCGACGAAGTTCAAGCAACCGTCGTTGGGGACGAAGGCAGCAACCTTCTTTCCGTTCTTGATGAGCTGGACACGCACGCACTTTCGGATGGCCGAGTTGGGCTGCTTGGCCTCGACACCGACCTTCTCGAGGACGATGCCCTTGGCCTGCGAGGAACCTCCAGTGGGGGACGACTTGTAGAAGTTACCAAGCATGCGCTTGTTGTACTGGGCGTCGGCCCACTTGTTGAGGCGACGGTCCGAGCGCAGCTTGCGCGCGGTGAAGAGACCGGAAGGCTGACCCATGATGAAAGACTGCGTGGGGAGTGCCAGAGAGGTTAGAACGAGACATGCCCTGACAATTGTGCAAGGCTGGGCAGGTGGGTGCGCCTCGAGAGCATCGAGCCGGTCATTTTCTCCTCATTTCCTCCCTCCTTTCGGACACCAGTCTCTTTTCCCTCAGCGTTCAGCTGCCTCATCGGCCTTCTGTCATCGCGCAATTTCCAGTCTCAACCGATTCATCTCCTCCGTTCTCGACCTGGTCCGCCCAGCCCTCCAATCCTCTTCCTCTTTCGCTGCGAACTATACGCGGACGCTTCCTCCCTAGTGAAGGCATTCGATGCTCCAGAGGCGGCACCACGCCCAGCCACAATCGTAAATACTCACATTGTCGACTTGTCGGAAAGGGAGAAGGCGAGGGTTGAAGGTCGACCGGAAGGCTGCACGCCAGACTCGAAACAGCCCAAAGCCGCTGCTGCGGTGGTTTGCTCGACACGTGGATTTCGTGAGTACAAAATTATTTATGATTTTAAAATTGCTTACCAGCTTTCTAATCTTCCCGCGGGCGCGCAGTGCGACGCCCGCTGCCTCCTAGCGATGCGTTCTGGCATGTTGTGACGGGCGACGGTGTGTTGGCTTTGTTACGCGTGCTTGAGGGAAATCCGAATGACAGCGGCAAGGTATTGAATGCTAGACAGAGACATGAAAGAGCGTCGCCATAGGAAAGCCCGAGACCAGGCGCTTGAGCGGTCCTCCACTCCTTCTTTTCTTCTCACCGTGACGACCCTGCTTGGCTGACATGAGGTCTGACGATGAGACTGGCATGCCGTGGATCCGCCTTTGGTAGCCTCATCAGGCAGTGCACACCACAGGGCCTCCCATGGCAGTCTAATCGCGCTCTGAGTGCTGGCCCCCGGAGCTCGCTCCTCAGGCCTCTCGAGCCGCACGCCGAACTGATCGACCCACCGACATTTGCGAAGGAGTACCTCGAACCTGCTAGACCGGGCTTCTTTCCGGGCCTGATCCGTTCGGACTCGCCTTACGCCTGGCCCGCCTTTCGAGAATGGTCTGCACAGGGGGAGGGCGGAGAGGCTCTGCAGGGACTGGGGCGCAATGAGGAACTGCGAGACGCCATGGTGGAGGTCGAGATTGCACCCGTCGGAAGAGGCTACGGCGATGCTGTTGCGGACTCCTCATCGTCAAGCTGGAGCAAGGTCAATATACCATTCGGTGAGCCGCTCGGTTCCTCTTCAAGATCTGGTTAATTGATCGCTGAGACCGGTCCTCGCTCAGGCCTCTTCCTCGAAGCCTTTATCCGCAAATCGATACCCTGGTCAAGCGAGCCAGCCCAAGAGCTCGTTGGCTACGTTGCGCAACAAGACCTCTTCTCGCGCTCTCCTATCCTGCGCGACCAGTGCCCCACGCTCCCGCATCAGCACGCAGGCCCGCGCGGGGCCCTCGAGCAGTGGCGCCGAAACGTCTGGATTGGCGGTCGCGGCTCCTTTACACCCCTGCATCGGGATCCGTACGAGAACCTCTTTGTCCAAGTCGTAGGCTCAAAGAGGATCCACATGTTCCCGCCTCGCGCAGGGAAGCACCTCCATCTCTTCCCCGCATCCAGCTCGCAGCCCAACACGTCGCAGATCCCGACTGAAGAGCCATTGCTCTCGGAGAGCGTGTTGCGGCAGCATACAGAAGGCTCCTTTCCTGATCTCGAAAAGGCAATCAGCGACCCAGAGGCGAGGAGCGTCGTCCTCGATGCCGGCGATGTCCTCTTCATCCCGCAGGGCTGGATCCACTGCGTAGCGAGCCTCAGCATCAGTGCGAGTGTCAATGCATGGTTCCGCTGAGTCAAGAAGAGAAGAGACTGGTATTCTTTGGGTTTCAAATAGACGTACAAGTGAGAGAGAAAGTTGGGAGAAAGACAAAACCAATGACCAAAATGAGTGTGTGAGGAGGGTAGGAGAGCTTTGAGGGGAAAGGTGGTGGAGTTGAATGAGTGTGCCGTTGTGTTTGACTGAGGGATGATCTCTAGTGGGTATACGAAGATATTCGTCAACCGCGATAGAAGCTCTAGCCAAGAATTGTGCGATTATGGCGTCCAGACTCGGATGCAGAGGTCGACGCTCGTCGTCGCCACAGCGTTGACGATCTTGACTTCGCTGGCCGAGTTGCCATTCGCTTGTCCGTCTGGGCGTGGCCCAACCTCTGTTTTCGCTCGCGCCCATGAGATGCCAGTCACTAGAAGTGCTATCAGTCTTTTGCTCAAGGTTGCAAGGAAGCAAATTCCTTCAACTCACCGAAATGATTGTGGGCCTCGAGCGTCTTGCTACATCTGGCGCCTGCTTTGAGGTCCCAGACTCTCACCGTCTTGTCGTCTGAGCAGGACAGCAAGGCATGCCCGCTAAAAAGGGAGCATTAGCTTCTATCCTTCTTGCAGACACCATGACAGACTCACTTTGGCGCCCACGCAAGGCCCCTAATCCAATTGTCGTGACCTGTCATTGTCTTGAGGCACTGCCCACTCGACGTGTCCCAGATCTTGATGACCTTGTCTCTGCTGCCCGTTGCGACAAATTGGCCAGGAGTGTTGGTCCCACCCTGAATCCCTGCCAGATCCCGAATCGCGGCGTACGCGCTGATAGGGGCAAATGCGATCGTCTCAACAACGTGATCGTGGCCCCGCAGTTCGACCTTTGTCTCGCCGCTTGCAACGTCCCAGATGCGTGCCGTCTGATCGTACAGAGTCAGTCAGGAAGCTAATTGACGTCCTCGAGAAGCATTTGCTTACCTGATCATTGCTGCAGGAGGCGAGCAGGCGGCCATCATCGGACGGCACCACGCTTCGTACCCAGTCCGAGTGTCCGCTCAGCGTCTTTGTGCAGTAGCCCGTCTTGATGTCCCACACTCTAATCGTCCGATCTCGCCCCGCTGAAACCACAAAGTCATCACCGGGTAGGAAGCGGACTGCGGACACTGTATGATCGTGGCCAAAGAGGGTCTTGACGTTCTTCCAGTCGTCGTTGGTGTCCCACACCTTGATCGTCATGTCCGACGAGCACGATGCTACACGAGCGGCATGAGCGAGAGATGACATCGACACAAGAAAGAAATTCATCACCCACCCAAGAGGTTCCCCTTTGAGTCGAAATCGGCATCATGAACCGCCTTTGTATGCGCCTTGAGCGTCCTCTCAAACTCGCCCGTCTCCCAGTCCCAGACCTTGAGGGTGCTGTCGTCGCTGACGCTGACGAGCTGGCTAAAGACGGGGTGAAAGACGGCGCGCGAGACAGGCAGTCGATGGCCCTGCAGCGTGTGCCTCGCCGGGTTCCTCGGCACCCAGTCAGTCACGGCAGCCCCTCTCCTTGCTGTGGGCGCCGTCGCGAGCTCTTCCTGCAGTTGCTGGTTCCGCTGCTCGAGCTCCATGATCTAAGAAGAAGAAGTCATCAGCACGATGAGCATCGTGTGGAAGAGCAGTGTGGGCACAACCCACCTTCTTCTGTAGCCGGATCACGCTCGTCCACTTCTTCTCCAACAGACCGGCATACTTTGCCTTTGGATCGACGACGAAGCCGGCCTGGCCCGCCTCCTTTTCGAGCGCCTGGTAGGCCTCTGAGAAGCCAGCGGTCTGGAAGTAGTCCAAGATCGACTTGTGCCTGCGGAACAAAGGAGCGAGACAATGTCAGCTTAAAAGGAGGATAAGACAGGGCAGCTCACTATGAGTCAGCTAGACCGGAACTCACAGCTCATCCTTTTGGCGTTCCGACAGTGCGCTGGCCATGATGAAGGATGATTGCTTGTGGAGCGTCACCTGGACTCGACAGGGGACGCCAGCGTTTTCCGTCAGGGGACGCCTGTCTGGAGCTCAGGGGCTGGCGGCGAGGCGACCGCTCGGCAGCAAAGGGAACGATGCGGCAGGACTGCGCAGGCCAGTCAGGCAAAGTCGGTGATCCGAGCGCAGCGACTTTCGAACCGCCAAGGATGCGCCGAGCCGTAGGGACGAGCCAAGCCTCGACTTAGTCGCGACGTCCGCCGTGCCAGACCGGAGTAATAGTCGTCTGCAAAGGTAGGTCGGGATCGCAAAGAATGAAAGCCCAAGGCTGTTAATCCGAGCTTCGACGAGAGAGAGAGGAACGGGGTGCTTGCCCGTGAGAGCAGCACTCAGGGCGGACGTGTTTGGCAGCTGTGCGCAGTCACGTGCAAATTTCTCCCTCCGCCCTGGGCGCGCTCTCTTGGTCGTGCATATATCCACGCCCTCGCTCCCTCCCTCTTCCCCTCACGACATCCATCGTCCATCAGACCAACTTCCCGTGACCTGGGCTCGAGCGCTGGTGTTGATGTGTGACTAGGTCCGCTCCTGCCAAGACCACATCCAAAGGAGGATCGATCGAAGCGAGAGGGATGGGCAAGCGAAAGAAGAGCACCCGCAATGTGGGAGGCTCCAAGAAGCGGGAGCCGCTCGACACAGGTAGGTGCTGTGATGCGAGGAGGGGCCTAGACCAGGATGAGAAGCTGACCTTGGCGGTAACAGTCTTCAAGTGCCTATTCTGCAAGCACGAAAAGGCGGTGACGTGCAAGATGTGAGTGGATGCGTGGACACTGTGAGAGAAAGAGAGAGGAACAAGGACACCCATCTGACACCGATCCCATTTTCCCCCCTCTCTTTCACCCGCGATAGTTCCGATGGCAACGCGACACTGATCTGCAAGATCTGCGGTCAGTCCTTCTCCTGCCGCACCAACGCATTGACGGCGCCGATTGACGTCTACAGCGAATGGATCGATGCCACAGAGGAGGTCAATGCTGGGGCGTAGCTGCTAATGAAATCACATTTTGAGGAGGGGTATTGTCCATGATAAAGACAAGCGTGCACACTGGACGCCATGCACTTGTGATAAGCGAGTTCTGAGAGCACGCAGTCAAGAAAGGAATTTTCTACAGGGAACCCTTTTGCTTTGCCTTGTCGCCGAGGAGCCTCCATCGAGACTCCATGAGCTGGAGCCATTCGCCGTCGGACTGGGGCATCCTGGGCACCACCTGGTGTCCCACGCACTCCACCCTCGCTCCATCGGCCGATGTGACGCCCTCATACTCTTTGTCTGGCTGGGCCAGCTTGCCGAGATGTAGGAACAAGCCCCGCGCTGCCGCCGGGTAGAGGTGCTCCGGGTAGGACTTGTACAGATCCGAGACGAGGCTCTTGATTGACCACTGGGAGTGGCCCTGCTCGCCGCTGCCTTCCTCTTCCTCGTCGGGGCTCGGCTTGGCCAGCAGCTCGATGATTTGGGTCTCACGCTCCATGCGATGCCGCACATACTCGCGCAGCGTCGCCTTGCCGTTCTCGATGATGGGTCCATGAGCTGGATAGAGCCTGTTTTCCCCCTCCTTTCTCTCTTCGCTCCTCTCTGCGAGTCCACCCTCCACCTCGTCCACTTGCGTGGGTCCAGCTCCCTCGAGGACCTTCTCGCATGTGCGCAGACTCGAGAGGTACGACGCGAGATCTTCAAATACCGTCGTGCCCTGGCCCAGGACGTGGTCGCCCGTGAGCAGGGCACGCTCACCGTGGTGGAGGATGCAGATGTGGTCGGCCGTGTGGCCCGGCGAGTGGACAGCCTGGAGCGTGACATCGTCGAGCTCGATGGTGTCGCCGTCCTTGAGTGGGCGAATGGGCGAGGGCCCGTCGAGGCCGTTGTGAGGCTGGAAGCGCTTCGCGGGCAGCTTCTTGAGCTGCTCAAAGAGGAGGCCGTCGCTGGCCTGGTCGGGGAACTTGTGGAGCTTGGGCGGCGACGGCGCAGGTGCCCGCCGCGAGAGCATCTCGAGCACCGATGGCAGTCCGCCGACGTGGTCGTGGTGTCTGTGTGTCAGGATGCTGCAGCAGCGGCCCAAGATGTCAGTTGCTTGGAGGGGGGTCTATGGCTGACACATTGTCAAGCAACAACTCACATGTCGGAGATCCACCGTTGCGAGGAGCCGGCCCGCGCATCCTTGCCGTCCAGCACCGCCTGCAGCAGGAGCGCATACGACTCAACGCCCTCACCCGTGTCTACGAGGACAGTTTGGACGGGGGTTGTGGGTGTTGCCGTGGCCCTTGGCGGGGAAATGAGGTAGGTGTTTGTGCCTGCGCGCCTCCTCCTATTGTTAAGTACACATCTTCACTTTCGCCTCGACGACGCACTGCCCACTCACCCTGTAGTGTGAATTTGCCTGGATTGCCTCCCAGGACTCGAATGACTGAGTCGCTGAGGCGCGTCACCTCGCCCAGTGGCTTGAGACGCTCCGTCATGGCTCAATCAGCTTGGGGAGGGCACTGCTGGCTATGGTGGTGGTGGTGGCGGTAAAGAAAGAAGCGGGCCGTGCGTGCCGGACCGTCGACGGCTGGTGATAAGGAAGTAAAGGAGGACGGAACGTGGGGCCGTAGGGCTGTGGGGGGTCGTGGGGAGGACGTCGTCGGCCTCGCGGGCAATTAACTGTCCGGCAGTCGCGGCGCGCTGATAGAATAAAAAAGCTTGGCTGCCTCTCTCTCTCTCTTCTCTATCTCGAAATGAAACCTTAGCCTCGATGGCGTCAACTGTTCCTTTTTGACACAGGATACAACTTCCTGTTTGCCTTCTTCCTACCTTGCCAGCTTGCTTGCCTGTTCTCGCCGCCAGAGTCTATTTTCAAGACTGCAAAAGGGTGAGCTCAGCGTGTCACTGAAGAAAGAGACGGTCTAACGACCTGCACCCCAGGCTGGAAGGATGCCGGAAAACCCCCACGGCGATTCACCTCGCTATCTGGCTCCTTCCTACTACACGTGGGCTGCAGCGTAGTGCGTACGGTTGCAAGTTGCTCTCTCCCTTTCTCCACATTGAGAGACCGCGCCACTCTTGGTTAATTGTTTTCTTTCTCCGTTTCTACTTTTTTTCTCGTGACCCAAGCGGCAGCGTCGGACCTGAAGCGAGTCGAACACAGGCATGGCGACCATCACCACCGTCTGAGCCAGCAGCAGAGGGCCGTGCAGCAACGCATCCCCTGGCGCCCATCGAGGACAGAGACAGGTTGCGGAGAAGCAACAGCAACAGCAGCAGCGGTGGGAGCGACCGTGGCCGCGGCGGGCGGCAAAGGCAGCGACAGCGGCAGTGGTAGCCGTAAAAGCAGCGGCATATCGGCAAGGCTACAGAGGAGGAGAAGCGGCCTGGGTGCCCTTGCTGCCGGTAATGGAGGTGGATCTCAATCCATCCTCGCCTTCGCCCAGTAGCAGCGGCAGCAATCGCTCGTCGCCGTATCGCGTCGTCGCCAGCCCCTCGGCCCCGACCTTTGCCTCGGCTTCTTCCAGCTCGACGGCGCTGGGCCCCTGGACGAACACGAGGAAGCGGCGGAGGAGCAGCACGGGCGGCCACGCCAGCGGGCTCTACAACTCTGGCTTTCTGGAAGGCAGCCACGATGACCAACATCAGCGCGATTCGGTGCGTGCATTTCAGTCTCCTGCTGCAGATGCTGGAAGAGCATTGTCAGAGGATAGATTGCTGACTTGCGATGTTGCAGAAACGACAAGTGCCCGGTGCTGGGTTGCCAGGCTCCCCCATCGTCGACGAGCGGCACCATTTCCGGTCTCTTGGCTCTGCCTATGACGCAGACGGCATGGGCCTCGAGGGCGACTACGGTGTCGACTCGCCCATGCAGACGTTGACGCTGGCGAGCTTGGACACATGCGAAGATCTGTGCGATGACGAAGCGATAGCGCTACGTCGTCACGAGGACGACATTGACATGGAGGTGAGCCGCAGCAGCAGCAGCAGCAGCATGCCTGCTTTCATCGACATTGGCCGAATGCTGACAGAAAGTGGACAGCAGGGCGATCGGAGCCATCACCGCGTGCATGCCAACCCGGCAACGACATCCACATTCATACCCCGGCAAGTCTCTCGCAACTTGCGCGCCTCCCACATACCCGCACGTCCCTCGCCCCTCGCACGGAGCAACGTGCTCGAGTCGGGCAACAGCTCGCCGTCGTCTGCTTCCAATTCGCCCCGTCAGCGTCGCTCTCCCTCGTCCTCGCCTGGCCGGAACGTGGGATCACCGGCTTCGTCAGGCACGGGCGAGGCCAGCAGCAAGCTCACACAGATGAGCATTCCAGCGCGAACGCCTTCGCCACTACCCTACGACGCCGTCCCCGGTCGCGCAGCAGCGCAGCTGAACCCGAGCCCGGGCCTCAGCCAAAGGGAATTTCCCGGCGCAAAGCAGATGCTCAAGTATACAATGGGTTTCCGAGAGGACTGTGAACTGTGCCGAAGTAGAAGTGAGTCTTGGGCTGTGTCTTTTTCTTCTCTTTGCCTCGCCTCTGACTTTCAGCTTGATCCATGACAGCTCCCGGTCACTATGGACACCTCGTCAGTCGCAATTAGACCTTCTACACATCCGATGGCTATCGCCCCCACATTAGTATTTAGTTTTTCTCTTCAAATGCGTCGCCAGCTACCGAGACCATCGTCATATCGCCATCATCCATGTACATTCTCTCACACTCATGTCTCTCATGAAACCTCAACAATCAGCACAAGAGCACTCACTCGCTGACTGGGTTGGGGAAAAAGGCTTTTCTGAGGGTGGCCCGAGCGCAGTGCAGGCACGGCAAGGCAGGGTAGGGTCTAATTCGCAATAGTCTCTTGCGCTTTCGAGTCGCGTCAATCACTCACGCACTCCTAACTTGAGGGCTCAGCAACTGCCATTTGGCCCACTTGATTCGCTCCCTGTCTCTTCCTTTGTCTCTCTCTCGCTCGTGTTCATTCATTGGTGAGGGGGCATGGAAGATGATGCCCGTGTCGTCTGGATAAGGAGGAGCACGCCAACAACACACCGCGGTTGACGAGAGAAGAGAAATCCAGATCGCCATGCCGACGCCGCCCTCGGGGAGCGCGCTGGACGTGCCAGTGCTGCCCGGGGGTGGTGGCTCGCTCGTGCGGGCGTACGAAAGCTTCAGCTTTGCCTTTGACCGCATCGAGACGGCGCTGCTTCCCGACGTGGCCCGGGCTGTCCTGCACACGATTCTCTTCCAGCGCGCACTCGGACACGTCCGTCCGGCCAGCGTCGTTGTACTCGAGCGCGAATTCCCGTGCGTGAGGGACGCGGGCGTGGAGCGCGTCGTCGAGGAAAAGGTCGAGGAGCTGGCGAGGCTCGTAGAGACGCGGGGAAAGGTCAGGGTTGCGGTGCTGCAGACGCCGCTATCGGCATCGAGAGCAGCGGCGAGCACTACGCAATCGACGCAGCAGTCGCAACAGCAGCAGCAGCACCCGCCCGCCACTTCAGCAGGAGCAGGGACGGCGACGGCGACGGCGGACAAGCAGGCGACTGCCCGGACGGGCGGATATCCCTACGCGTGGATCACCCATGCCTGGTCCGGCGGCATCACCGGCACCACCGTCCATCGTCCCGAGGAGAGCGCCGTCGCGCCACCGCACTCGCCCAGCCCGGACCCCACCAGCCCAGCAGCCCCCTCGCGCGCCAGCACCACCGAGGCCGAGTTCGAAGAGTGGGCCGTGACATTCACCCTGGTCAGCGCACAGACGGAGCGCGAGCGCAACCGGCTCCATCGAGCGACGTCGAGCCAGCTGGCCGACTTTGTCCGGCAACTCATCCGCTTCACGGACGAAAAGAGGCTCCACATTCCCTCGATTACCACCAACGACCTAGAGCCGTTTCCCATCAAGATCGACGTTGAACGTCTGCCTTAGTACTCGGTTTTTTTTTTTTTTTAGCCAACACGCAGCGCATTTGCCAAGACGTCCTTGGTAGTTAGTACTTGGTATCGAAGAATGGTAGGATTGATAGAGAGATTTGCTACTGTACAAGGACTACGAAAGGAATCTGATCAGTGGCACGCCGTGCCCTTGTCCTCTTCAAAGAGCTGGCCTGGCCCGCCAATGTCGCGATTGAAGAGGTAGTGGCCCACCATGTATCCTGCTCGGCCGATTCTGTGTCAGCGAATTCGGAAAGAGAGACAAGCGGGGAGGGTAAGTCTATTGGCTCACCGAAGAGGACGGAGAAGATGAGATAGGCGTTGTAGGTCATGAAGACGAGCATGAGGAACATGCTCAGCGTCAGGCTCAGGCCGAAAAGCAGCGTGCGCATCAGCTGCGTCGACTGCGCCACGGGCAGTGGTGGCCTGGAGAGCACGAGTCAGGAGTCAGAAGAGTTTGGCCTGTTTGTCGAGCACTCTCGCACAGCCATACACTCACACGGCGAGACGGAATGAGCTGCCAAACGACCAGGACGGCGAGACTCTCCGGGTGCTCCTCGTCGAGGGCCCGCCGCCGCCTGGAAGGAGCGGAGCGCCGTCATCAATATCGCTGCCGGTCCGACTGCTTCCGCTGCTGTTGGCCCCGCTCCCCGCTCCCAGCGCTGGACTTAGCTGGCCCGCGCTGTTGCTGCTGCTGCTGTTGATGCCCTTTACGCTGGCCTTGCGCCTGTGCTGGCCCAATCCAAGCCCAGCCATCGTCGAGGCCGAGCCGAGGCCGACGGCACCGAGCGAGCCTCGACTGCGCGCGGATCCCGCCGAGCCAGCGGCAGACGCCAGGACGATGCGCGCATCGAGGTCCCGCATCCTCATGCGCACGTACTCGAGCGTCGCCGCGAGCACCATCAGGACCAGCGCCGACAGGATCATCGAGTAGGCGCCCGAGATGCGCCAGGAGGAAAAGACGACGCAGACGTTGGACGTCGATGCATTCCACACCATCGACATGGCGCACATCATCTCACCAGCCCCGCCATGGCCCCCGTCGCCATGGCCCGGCATCGGCATCGGCATGCCTTCGTGCTCCCCACCGCCGCCGCCGTGGTGGTGTTCCATGTCGTGATGTCGCGTGGTCCAGAACAAGAGAGATAGGCTCTCCTAATAAGGCCGGTTTGGTGAGCCTAAAGACGCCGAACGGCCAAAAAAAAACTAGACACGTGAAATCTGTCGGTTCTTTGATTCATGATGATGATGACGGTGATGATGATGATGACAATGGTGCTTGTGTGAAGGCTCCGTTAAGTTAAAAAGACGAAAATGATAGCTACATTATGATCAAGCAGCGCCGAGAAGATCGACCTCAAAGGCTTTTTCGATTTCCTCAATCAGACGGACCTCTTTGTGTGCCTCGACGACGCGGCTCTCGTCCCACGTCTGACGGGCGCACCACCACGTTGCACACACGAGGGCTTCGTCAAGGCTCGTACTCTTGCCTGCGAGAGTCCCGCCGTTTGCCAAAGAAGGAGACGTAGGAAGCAGGCACGTCAAGATGGCTGACTCTCCTCCACCCTGGCCGCCATTAGCATGCAGCTGATGCTGGGAGTGATTGTGATGATGTCTCTTTTTGTGGTGCGAGGCGGCAGTTGAAGATACGTTGAAGGTAGCTGTGCGTAGGTGCATGAACATCTGAGCCTCTAAAGCACAATGAAGGAGATGATCTTGACATACCTTGCGCGAAGAGGGTCCCGTGTTCGTCGGAGCTTCGACCAAAGACGCGCATTACCTTGTTCTGTGCCTGAACATCGGTGAACCACTTGTATGCTTTGCCTTGCGGTGAGCGAAAGTAGAGATTCTTGTAGTCATCGTGATCCCTTTGTGGTGGGCCAAGCCAAGGGGTCAGCAGGGAAGCAGATCACAGCGAGGAAATTGCAGCTGCCTTACCCGTAATGCGTCCTGGTGGCAAACTTGTCCTCGTATCCCTTTGCGCCCTTGATGAGCCAGCCATCAACGCCGCTCTTCCGTCGCGGTTCAAGCTCATACAACACGGGCTTTGAAAAAAAAAAAGACTGGCATCAGCGAATTTGCTCCCTTCAGGCTCTGATTGGGACTGACCCCGTTCCTGCCAAGACCTAAGTAGAGCTTTCCCTTGACTTTTGTGCCGCGTTCGAGGCTATTCAGCACCCAGTCTTCGCCCTTGTTGTCTCCGTACTGCGCCGCTCCAACGAGGCGATATGCCACGGTGCCCATTTCACCCTCGCTTCTTGCAAAGAGAATCGTGCAAGAGTTCGTCTCCTTGAGATGCGAAACAAACAAAGTCGAATTGCCTATTGGCTGCTGTTGCTGAAGATAGAGCCGGCGGTGCTGCTCCTTTTCCAGTTGCTGCCTTTGTTGGTGTTGGAGTTGCTGGTGCTGCTCGGCCGCGGCAACCATCCTGCGATCATGCAGACGGCGAACTTCTTCTTCCATTTCCTTCTGCCTCTCCCTCTCTTCTTCACGTTCGCGCTCGGCAGCCGTCTTTCGGAGAGCCTGCAACAGGTCGTCCCGAGTGATCCTACGGCTGGCCATCTTCTCTTGTCTCTCTTGTCGGCGCCTCATCTCTTCGATGACCTCAGCCTGCTTCTGGGCGTCCTCACGCTCCGTAGTGCTTCCTTGGCGCTGACGCTGACGGCTTGCGCTCCTTGCTCGTGGAACGGGCGCGCTTAAACCGATCTGGTCCTCAGCCGTGGCCGATTTCGTCCTACTCAAAGTGTAGCCGCCAATCTGCATGCCTTCTTCCAGCTTGCGGTCGACGCGTCGGCTCACTTGTTCCTTGATCGAGCGTCCCCTGCTGAGCGCTTCTCCAACGACGAGGTGCAAATTGTCGTCAGAGGCCTGCCTGCTGCGCGTCCCACCTCCACTGCGACGGGGCGCCAGGAGCGTGCGGTCATCGACCGTGGGAGACGAGGCGCTGAAAGGTGCCTCCATCGTGGGACCCGTCTCGCTGGGTCTCCTCTCGTGGCGTCGGTACTGCTGGCGGCTGTGCGACCGAGTCTCTTCCTCCCAAGCCGCGATGCCCTTTGGACGAGCGGGGATCTCTTTGCTCACGCGGCCGTCCTCATCGTGGCGTGAAGTTACGGTAAGTGAACCGAAAGGCGTGGGTTGCTGCTGCTGCTGCTGTTGCTGTTGCACTTGTTGTTGCTGCTGTTGCTGCCCACCTGCGGCGGCCGCCGTGTTGGACTTTCCAATGAGGTCGTGCGGATGGACACCTCGCTGGAGCTTTTCGAGCAGATCCTCTCCAGGTCCACGACGGGGCGACGTATTGGAACTGTTGGTCTGCTGCAACGTCAACTGCAGCTGCAGAGCATTGGGACTCGTATCGAGCGGTGGTAGGTTGGAGCGCGAAACGCAGAAGCCAAGGCATTGGCAGTGCTCGCAACACCCACAGCCACGGCGGGGCACCCGTTCCATTATCGAAAGTTGAGGTGATGACAGGCTTAGCGACGAAGGGCTTGGATCTGTCAACGGTGAGGCAGAAGCTGCTACGCTGGCCAAAGGGTGCTTTGAATGAAAAGCTCGACGAAGAGATGGGACCAGTCCCAACTCGAGCAGACTAAAGTAGATGTCTGAAAAGGGAGAGAAGAGAAGGGAAGACGAGAACTGGAATAGGGCTACACATTTTGAAGGATGAGGAGGCTGAAGGTCGCCAAGGCCTTCAGCCCGCGTCAAACTTGTGGCGGCAAGGGCTGAGCCTTAGGAGCGAGATAGCCGGAAGCAGCCGGTGAAGGCGTCGGACTCGACGCGTGAACGCCAACTGGTATGCTAGAAATACCGAGCACAACCGCTTCTCAGGACAGGCATCGAGCAGAAGAAAGAGATGTCATTTATTATCACGTCACCAGTAGTAGATAAGCCCAATCGTATCACAATCTTCGTGAATAAAACCGCCTCTAAGGCGAAGCCGACGCAAGCCGGTGCTCTCTCCACGCCGCGACAAGCCTTGGGAAGACGACCCAAGGCGCACTGCACCGCTCTGGCTGTTGCGTATCTACCGCTGCTCGAAAGAGGGAGTAGAGGCTGTAGTACCTCTCCTTCATCTTGCGCTTCTCCCTCTCGGCGGCTCTTTCTCCACTCGCGTCATCTTCCTCGTAAAACTCCGTCGTCGTCTCATCCGTCGTGGAGGCTAAATCGTCACTTTTGATATCCTTCCAGTATTCATCGTCGGATTCGCCCTGGGTGATGACTGATCTTGCATCCTCAGCATCTTCGAGGTCGATCTCGAATACGCCTTTGACTTCCACGTAAGGCGCTTGGGTGTCATCGTCTTCATCCAAGCACAGCTTTGCTGCAAGCTCGTTGTAGTCTACAGCCTCTTCAACTCCACCTTTCTCTGCCCCCCCAGGCATCGTGCTCTTGCCCAGGGTCCTGCTGCTCGGCGCTTCCTGTTTGACCTTTGCGCTCTTTGAATTCGCAATGGCCGCCGTGAGCAACTGTCGAACGAGCGTTCTCAGCCGCTCGCGCACCGCCTCCGCCATGTCAGACGCCTTGACACTGCCCCTGACGGGCGACTTGCCAATGACGCAAGTCAGAAAGGTCTCTGCTTCCGTCAAGGCGTTCCTCCGGCTGCTCAGCACCACCTCGTTGGAAATGATGGCTGCATAGTCGTAGTAGTGGCCCACGAGCTTGCGGTGGGACTCATACGTCGCCATCCATTCGTTGTCCGCGGGCTCAAGCGCGACAAGAAGCTTGCCTTGCCATTTTTGGTTGGCTTTGCTGCCCGCATATCCGTCTCTTGCGCTCTCAATTCCAAGGCCCCACTCGTGGAGAAGCTTCGGCACGTCGATGTTCCGGAACAGTTTGCCGAGTGCGCGTTGGCTTGGGTAGTAGCCATTGAACATCCGAGGGGCCTTTGAACCATACGATGCTCGGTTCTCGACCCTGTACTCGTCTTCCATGAAGTCAGGCTTCTCCTTCGAAAGGGCCTTTGGAATCTCTCCGAACTCGACGAAGTGTCCCGTCTTGGGGTAGTCGACGGCCGTGCTGTGCAGTTCGGCGAGGACGAGACAATCGGGATCCAGCGCGCGTTTCGGCGACTGATCAGACAGAACGAGGTGGCGCGTCGAGATGAGGCCGACCTTGTTTTGTTGTGTGTGATCGAGGAAGAAGTCAATGATATCGTCGACCTCGACCGACCGATGGATCTCGACTGGCTTGACGGGAGTGTAGTCTGCAGCTTGGCAGGTATTCGCAGGAAAGAGACTGCTTTCAAAGCAGATGTTGTACAAATCTCCGTCTAGATCGCCGCCCGCGAGCTTCGAGGGCAGGGGCCGTTCGCCGTGTTGCGAGAAGATGACGCAATTGGTCAAGGCTGAGAGTGGGTGTTGGACGTCGAGCTTCCCCACTGCTTCTGCGAATTGGACATCGCCGGGGTGAAGCGTGGGTGAGCGAAAGACGAGGCATTTGCCCTTGAGGTAGGTGCGACTTCCACCCTTTGGAATCACGCAGGCGTAGATCTGATTTTCCTGAAGGAAGCCCGTCTCGTCCATGATGCCCATTAGGCTGCACGAACCGTCGACGCGGATGCGGTGGGTATATTTGAGCTGACGTAAGGCGAACGTCATAGCCGTCTTCATAGCCTCGCGAATGAACGGCACGTCTTTGATGAACGACAGACCGAAGGTATCGTTGAGCTCTCGGAGCGTGCGTCCAAGGTGGACGCAGTCTCCGAGCTTGTATTCACGGAGAAGTTTGGCTGCAGCGGCTGCATCGCAAGAGGCCGTCTTGATCGCCTCGAGTGCTTTTGCTTGGATCCGCTGGAAGGCGCGATGAGGCACGCCGAGGCTCTCGAGGAGAGGAATCAATGGCCTATTAAGCCTTAGAGGAAGTGGACGGGAGCATCGTTCAGCAATCTCAATCTTTATCGTGTCTTTTGCTTTCACGTCGAACTTGATCATCGAACGCCGCAGACAGACTTGTCTGCCCTTGAGCCTCGTGTCGAGAGCAAGGACGCCCTTTGCTCCACCGATTCGAACCTGAAAGACCGAACAAGGATCCTTGGCATCCTTTTTGGCATTGGGATTCCGGATCTTGAAGGCTGCATTGAGCATGTCGACGACTTCCCGGCTGATGGTGCCTACACCATCTGAAAAAATATAGCCGCCATACCTGGCCTTAATGTCGGGTATGATTCTAACGGTGGACTCCTCAATGTCTACGCCGTAGAGAGTGGTGGTAAAAGCCTGGGTGGACAGGAGGTCAGAAACGCTCTTCCAACAAAGGAGAAGCACAACTCACCTGACCAAGACGCGCAGCAAAGCGAGGGGGGCAACGGATGCGATCGAGGTCTCCGATACTGTTACGGATGCCCTGAGCAGTGATCTGCTTGCCTTCGTATAAGAATAGCGAGCGGACGAACCAGCAGCTGTGAGCCCTGAGCTGGCTGGAGCTGAACGCCAGAAAGTCCCAGCGCCTGCCTCCCACTGTGATACCTTGGCGCAGCACGTCCTCAAATCGGCGGTAAAGGACGTCTTCGATGTTGAGCATGCCATTGTTGTCGCGAAGGAAGCCACCGTCCTCGTCGCAGATGGAGACGCGGAGGTAGTGGTCATTCGTGCCGGGGTACTCGCGAATGACACGGTTGCCGCCAACCTCCTCGTACGGTCCCTCGAGCATCATGCCCATGGGCGTGAGCTTGACGCTATGGATGAGAATGCGCTCTTCTGACGACATCTCCTGCTGCCGTTTTGCCGCTTGGAGAAAGTACTGCAAGACCAGATCGTTGGTCTGCGTCGAGCCGTCTTCCAGCTTCTGCCCTTCAAGCAGCCTGGCCTTGATGCTTTCCACAGTGAAGAGTGACAAGCTATCCAGCGGGTCGCGCCAGCCGAGAGTTGATTTTAGGCTTTTCAGTCGCTCGACGGCAACGGGAGGGTCTAGCATCATGATTGTGTCCTCGAGCGCCAGCAGCTCGTGAGGCAATAGATGCCAGCTGGCAACAAGAGCCTGAGCTTGAAAGGCGACTTCGAAGGGCAGCCTTTTCAGAAGAAGTTCGAGATCGCTCTTGACGGCCGCGCGAATTGCTCCATTATCACGGACGCCAAGGACCCTGATCATGTCTGGCTCGGCGAAGCGGCGCAACCACAGGGGCATGAATCGAGCATAGTCTTGGATCGAGGTGAAGCTGAGAGCATATACCCAGGACAGGCTCTGCATCTCTTTGCAGGCGTCTAGGCCTAGGCCGACTTGGCGCCGAGGGGGATCCAATTTGCTCTTGCTGATTCGCTTTTCAATATAGCGTCGGCCATCACGTATCACCTCCTGCTGCACTGTCCGAGTATCGTGCGTCTGAACATAGGTCGGAGGCGAGGCGATGACGAGAAAGAGAGTGAGGCTGTTCCTGTCGAAGATCGACGGCATGATGCTGGAGAAGGTGAAGAAGACGGAGCCATGATCTATGCGGACTTCAAGCTGGGCAGAATCCATGTGCATCTCGAGGGAAAGTATTGTATTGGTCGGAGGCACAGGCCTGTCGAGCGGCGACGACCTCCAAAGCTCGAGGTATCGACCCATTCCATCCCAGGCCCCGGAGCCGACGCTCTTTAGGGAGAATGCGCGCGAGCCGTCGTCATCGTCGCCGTAGTCGCTGAGAATCTCCTCTTTGAGCATGAGACCAAGGGAGCGTTCTGCCATGAAGTCGCCGAATCGGTCATAAGCAAAGGAGATGACGGTTTTTCGGTATGTGAAACGCTGTCGGAAGAAGCGGTCCTCGACAAAAAAGACGAAATTGGGGCCTTCGTCCGGGAGTACGAGCCTTGCAGTCGATACGCCTCGTCCCTTTTGATCAATGCGACCGGCTTGCCGCCTAAACTTGTTCATGTTTAATGTGACACGAAAGGGGATGCGCTCGCCATTGTAAATGAAGAGCTCCTTTGCAATACGTCGTCTGAAGCTGCGAGGGTCCGTGTCCAGGGGTATGTTTTTGGCAAAGAGCTGCATTGTGATGTGCAGCGATGAGTTGTAATAGATGGAGCAAATGTTGATGAGAGTATGATGAGAGGGAGAAGGGAAGGAAGAAAGAAAGGGAGAGACGAGCGCATGCACGCAGAGGTGGGCCGACCGCCTTCCCTTTGTTGGCACCGTCAAGCCACTAAAAATCCGCGTCGGCGAACCGTGCGCCCTTTCGATGATAGCGCCGCGACCTCTGCCGCACGTACGCTAATTGAATACAATTACAATTGAGATGTGTTTTTGCTATCATTTTGCGGCCTTCTTCTTCGTCTTTGATTGGGCTCCAACACCGCCGTTGGTCGTCGCAAGCGCATGGCCTGTCTCGCGGATGTGGGTAAAGAGCTTGGACCGCGAATCAAAGGCTTCGCGGCAGACGTTGCACCGCTCCGCAGCAGCCACGTCGTTCTTTTTGCCCCGCCGTGCTCTCCGTCCACTGCCGCTGCCGCTGTTTTTGACGGTGTCATTGCTTTGCTCCCCATCTGCGGCCGATTCCTGCGGGCTTTCGACGGCCTCCGCTTGATGAGCTCCCTTGTCTGCCCCTGCTCCGTCGTCGTTGTCGGAGTTGACGGCCGAGGCAGCTGCCATCTTCTCCTCCTGCTTCATGCGCTTCTTGAGCTTCTGTCTTGCCTTTTTGCTGAGTCCCTCTTCTGCGCCGATGCTGGTGTTTGCACCGGGTTGGTCGTCTAAATGAACATCGTCAATGGCTTCCCGTAAATCTTGCTCATCCTTCTCGCCGTTGACTTCTTCTTCGAGCCCGAACTGCTCGTCGTCGAGCTGCATCTCTCTCTGGAGCTTCTTGACGGCCTGCTTGTGCTTCTTGCTCCTCTCGTGATTGTCCCAAGCCGCTGCGGACTGGAAGATCTTATCACACGCGACACAGTCAAAGAGCGCTTCTCCTTCTTCGTCTTCGCCGGCTTCGTCGTCATCTTCGTCTCTGTCCTCTTCGCCTCTCCCTACGCCCTGTCCCTTGACGCGCTCACCAAAGGACGCCTCGCTGTCCTCGTCGCTGTCGCCTTCACTCTCTCGGTTTCTCGCTCCTCCGTCGTCCCAGGCGTCCCAACTCTGCTGCTTGAACGCTCTCGCGCGCTCCTCCTGCTCCCTCATCTCCCGTTTGGCCGCCTCCCTTCTCCTCTCGAGCTCCTCTGCTGAGTTTGCAGCTGCCGACTGCGAGGCGAGGTGCGCCTTGACTCGCGGGTCTCGCTTTCGCACAAACGACACCAGCGACTGGGACATCGCCTTGCATCAGCCTTTCTATCGGGCACACCAGAGCGCTGGCCACGCGTATCTCTGCTGCAGAAAGACTCACTCTGACCACATCGTTGTACTCTCTACGCGCTGTGTCCCTCATCTTCTTGTTCTCCTTCTCCATGAGTCTGGGTGATGAATAGAGGCGGTTGATCAGCGAGGGCCTATGAGAGAACGAGCAAGAAGCCAAGCCGCAGTGAGTGCCTCACCTTTTTACCCTGCGGTCGGGAGCATCTTGGAGGCGATAGCTGTCTCGCCACCCGAAGCCCTTGCGCGAGGTGAAGTTGGACCAGACGGCGTAAAAGTCTCGGGCTGGCGATTGGTTGACAGGCGCCTCCTCACCCTTGGCGTGCAGGTAGGGTGTATGCGAGTAGCCAAAGCTGGGCATGTCGTCGTACGGCCACTGTTTCTCGCCAGGGTATGGGGCAGCGGCCTTTTCCTCGTCTGCGAGGCGCTCAAAGAGCCGCCGGAAGGTGCCAAAGAAGCCGGCCTCGTCGGCTGAGGGCGGCGTCACGTCGATGCACAGAGAAGCGTCGAGGAAGCGCATCAGCTGCCGGGGAGTCATGCCCGGTGCCGAGCTACCTGTGGGTGCTGGCGGTGGCTTCTTCTTGCCCGTGCGAAATGCTTCAAAGGCCTCCTCGTCGAGGCCGCCATCGTCGCCGTCGTCGTCCATCAGACCACCGAGGATGTCAGCCCGGTGGCCATCGTACCACGCCCTCTCCTGGTCGTCGCTCAGCACCTCGTAAGCAGCTTGGATGAGGTGGAAGCGCTTGTTTGCCCCTTCCACGTCATCTGGATTCTTGTCCGGGTGATAGCGAAGGGCGAGCTTGCGATACGCCTTGCGAATCTCCTCAGTCGTCGCCACCTGCTCGTCGGGCGATGGCAGCTCGAGCAGGCCATAGTAGTCCTGCACATCGATGCCGTCGGCCGTCTTTGGCCGTCCGCCTCCACCGCTGCTGCCCCCTTCCCTCCCTCCCGACGACGACTGCGACGCACCCATCGTCGTCTTCTCCTTCTTCGTTCCTGGACGTCTGCTCTGTCCCTCAGCTAACTTGCGCGAGCGAGATTTTTCCTTTCGGACATTTCTGCGACTTTTTATTTATTTATTCCTTTGGCTCATGCGCTCGCACGCCTCTTTCGGGCGCGGACAGGAAAAAAAGTGTTGGTTGAGGCCCTTCGCCGCACCTCTTCCGCCTCGACTGTGCCTCTGACGCTTGGGGACGCATGCTCATCGGTGAGCCGTCGAGGTGATCCCCTCGCCATCATCAGCGACTGCTAGACATGGCCAGCAAAGCGAGCGTGGGGACCGCCTTGCATGGCAGCCAGAGCCCCGGAGGAGGGACAAAGCCGACGACGCAGACCAAGAACGTCGTCCTGACCGAGGCCGGGAGGGCCCCGTGGTACGATGCAAATGGCCGGCCACTGGACGCATACATCGTCGGCGTCGCGGGCGGGAGCGCATCGGGAAAGACCTCGGTAGCCAAGGCGATCCTCCGGAGCCTGCCCAATGTGCCCTGGGTCGCCATCGTCTCGCAGGACTCCTTCTACAAGACGCTCACGCGGGAGCAGAGCAAGATGGCCTTTGAGAACAACTACGACTTTGACCACCCGAACGCATTCGACTATGACATCTTCCACCAGTGTGTCTCCGACCTCAAGCAGTCGCGGGCCGTCGAGATTCCCGTGTACAGCTTCGTCGAGCACCAGCGGACCGCGGACAAGACCTACCTCTATGGCGCCGTCGTCGTCATCGTCGAGGGCATCTTTGTCCTGCACAACCCGGCCCTGCGCTCGCTTCTCGATCTCAAGATCTTTGTCCAGGCCGATTCGGACCTGATGCTCGCTCGGCGCATCCGGCGCGACATTGTCGAGCGAGGCCGCGACGTGGCCGGCATCCTGGACCAGTACCTTCGCTTCGTCAAGCCGAGCATGGACAACTTTGTCAGCCAGACGTCCAAGTTTGCTGACATCATCGTGCCCGGCCAGAACAACGACGTAGCCATCGATGTCATCTCGCAACAGATCAAGAATCAGCTCGAGAGCCGCGCCATGAAGCTTCGCCACGAGCTCAGCAGGACGCCTGCGACGCCGAGACGGGAGCTCTTGGTGTCTCCGCTCGCCGCTCCAGGTGGCTCTCTGTCCATGTCTCGAGCGGGTAGCCGTGCTGGCGAGACGCTCGGTGCGCTCCGAAGGCCTGACCTGGAGAGGTGGACCTCATACTCGTCCAACTCCTCTTCGTCATCGTCGGGCGCGGGGCCTGCCATGCTTGCCCTCGCCGAAGCAAGCCAAGATGCTGCCCATCCCCTCGAAGAGGAGCTCCCGTCTAGTGTCTGTGTGCTCCCCCAGACGCCTCAGCTTCGCGGCTTGCTTACGATCATGCACGACCTTACCGTCACGGGCGCCGACTTCATCTTCACCGTCGACCGGCTCTCGACGCTTGTCATGGAGGCGGCTATGGCTTTCCTGCCTTACAAGGACAAGGAGATCACGCTCAAGGGCGGACGAAAGCACATGGGCACAGAGATGGACGTCCAACACATTTGCTCCGTCTCGATTCTTCGTTCGGGCTCGGTCCTGGAGGCGTCTGCCCGGCGCGCCATTCCGGCCCTCGCTCGGGGCTCGGTCCTGATCCAGTCGAGCGACGACGACGGCGAGCCAAAGCTATACAACGTCAGCCTGCCCTCGTTTGTCCGCAATCGGCAGCGCGCGGCCAACACGTGGGCGATCATCCTCGACTCCCAGATCGGGACCGGCGCCGCGGCACTGATGGCGATCCGTGTGCTGCTGGACCACGGCGTGCAGGAGCACCACATTGTCTTTTGCTGCCTCCTCGTCTCGGCAAAGGGCGGTGTCCACGCACTCCATCGCGCCTTTCCAAAGGTTCACGTCGTCACTGCAGGCGTCGATGCGGAGCTCAAACGGAGGCGTGTCAGGGTAGATGATGGAAACGCCGTCGCGTGGCGAGGCGGGAGCGAGGCCAGCACCATTGGCACGATCGGAGGACAAGGCAGAGCAAGAAGGGGCGGGAAAGGGAGAGGCTTTTCATCTTCTGGCATCTCTGACGACGACGAGGAGGAAGACGACGGTCATCCAGACGACTCGCTGGAGCACGACGACGGGCGGTACGAACAGGCCGGGAGAATTACAAGGCTCAACGGGCCCGGAAAGAGCGAAGGAGCGGCGAGGCGGAGGACGAGAATTTGCTTTGCCATCGAGCCAGGTGCAGGCAACATTGGCGATCGCTACTATGGCACAAAGGTGCGGCCGAGGGTCATGTCGACGCAGATCTCTCCACAGGTCTCGAGAAAGGACCTCAATGTGAAATGACACCGACACCTAAGCTTGCCGCATTCACTCCAATTCCTCTGCCATGACTCATAGAACACAACCATCATTACAATTGTTTAGCATCTCAAATTGGTTCGCAACTATCATTGAAGTAGCATTGTCTTCGCGGACCGATTGAGTGATGCTGTGCAACGGCTTCCCAGCAAGCTAATTGGGGTCCGGCGCGCGCCTCAAAAAAGAAAGCGTTTTCTTAGAGCGCGCCTTATTCGACAAATTGCGCCTGAGCAAGCCCGCATGCCATATCTTCACGGTACAGCGCGATGAAAGTGATAGAGGCTTCGCTCCTGGGCCAGCAGAATGTAGCTGCGAGTATCTAGATGGCACACATTGTGTATCACATGACTGACTTCAAGCGACGAACATCGGCGCAAGATGGCTTTGGTTTATGGTGAATGGCCCGGAAGAGCAGCAGCAACAGGGACAGCGAGCTAGCTGACCGACATGACTTTCAGCCGGCAGCCGGGAACAAACCGGCTCACAGGGTATTCGTGCTCACAATTCAAGGAGAGAAGGTCTTCAGAACGAGGACAGACGATAATGCTGTTTGTCTCTATAAGATTGGTGGAGAGCTGAGAGGAGGCACTGCCTCGTCGTACTCCAGTCTTTTTGGGGGGTGGATATTATACAGCTTCTGACGCTTGCCCGGAGAGCGACCAAATAGCCCAAAGATAATGTAGGGAAAAAAAGATAAGAACTATAGAGTTGAAAAAACCTCTAGACCCGTGAACCGAGACGGAATGAATGCGAAAAGTGGATGGTGGATGTTGCGTGCAGGCGAGGCGTTGGCAGTAGTAATTTACCAGTTGCCGGCCCACTCGACGTCGAGCTCGCCAGCGTCCATGGAGCCAAGAGCCTGGAAGGCAGCGACGGAGAGGTCGATGTTCATGCCAGGGCACGTGGGGCACGTGTCGGCGATGGTGGCCTCGATGGTCTTGCCGTTGTGGCTGATCTGGATCTTCTTGAAGCAGTTGTCAGGGTTGTGGTAGCTGGCGGGGATGGCAACAACGTAGTCGCTGTCGCTGTGCGTGACACCGCACGAGCCGGGGTTGCCGCCCTGGTAGAAGTAGGTGGCGACAGCCGAGTGCCTCTTCTCGATGGGAGCGGCGCTAACGGCGACGGCGCCGAGGGAGATGGCAGAGAGAGCGGTAGCGAAGAACTTCATTGTGAAAGAAAGTGGAGAGAAGTGGTGGGTGGTGAGAGAGGTTTTTGTGTGTCTAGGCAAGAGAATGAAGGTGTGTGAGGTTGTGAAGAGGAGGTGGGGGAGCGATCGGAGGGCCTCCTTAAGTACCTTTCGACGTTGACCACGGTCAAAAGTTTTTCACCCGGTCTTTCCTCTCTCGTCTGGTGAGTAGATGCTCATCTTCACTACACCGTACAGCTACGGAGCTTCACCGAATTCGGGACGAAGAAGGAGGGACCACCATCGTTCTTGTCTTCGTCTGGTGCCTTGCCCCGGTGTGGGAGCAGAGACGACGCTTCCATGGGCTAGACGGTGGAAAAATTTTCCTTTTCGCAGGAACACGTCGAAACAACGGTCCGGATCTAATGATCTTCCTGGGGCAGCACCTGTGGCTCACATCCTCGGGCGGACCTCTGTGATGAGAAACAGTAAACGAAAGGGTTTGCTGGCGGACGATCCTCGCTCGCACAAAGAGGGTGCCAATATGAAGAGTGGCTACTGAAAGAGGGATACTTCGCCTTAGTCGGCCGGTCGGATGAAGGAAAAAATGCTCCCTGTTTTTTTTCCCGACTTTTTTATTTATTTATTTCCCTGGTGCGTTTATTTGTCTCCTCTCACGCCGCGCGTGGAAAAGCCGGGAACCATTTGCCTCTTGCGGCAATTTGTAACGGGCGCAGCCCGTGAGAAGATTTTCATTTCCCAAGGCCGATCGAGCCCCTTTGCCTGTTCCTGCTTGACACAGGCTGATCTTCCGCACGATCGACAAGCTGCAGCCTTGTTTTGTAATTCGCGAACCCAAATGATATCGTTTCTCACCTTGGAAAAACCATCTCCCTTACAATTGGACCTAGAAAACTTTTTACCCTCTGACTTTGAACTCAACTTCAGGCGAGACTGAAAAGGGGGAGGGACACTTTTGATACCAATAAAGGCGGCTTGCGGATCAGATTGACGTTGATTTGACGTGTGGCCTGGAAGCACAGTGCAGTATAGCCTAGAGCACCTAACGTTTAGAGCTCGCCTTTAACCACGTACCCCGGCCAGGCTCAACTCCGCCAACTCCTTACGGTGTCTGGGGCAAAGGCTCCGTGAGACAGGATGCGTGATTGTGAAAGAGCCAGACAGCCACCGAAGAAAAGGACCATGACAAAGACACAACGTGCACAGATATTCACCGGCGATTGGGAGAAGCGAGTCCGGTAGGAGAAAAAAAAAGGCCTGTTTAGCCTATTTCCCTAACGCTCCTATCGGCTTTGGAGCTCAGCGGTGAAGCGCTTCCCGATTGTACAGCAAAGCGCTTCGCTCCCGAAAGGGTTGTGTCATGAGACGCGCGGGCCATCTCCACTCGCTTGCAGTGCGCTGAAAAACGTAAAGGCACATCTATGCAAATGCAACATTCCTTCACGCAGCGTTCGGCTCTACAGTAGCGTCGATGAGGATGGACTAAGAAGCCGTCGGCCGCAGCTCTGTGAGATTCAGGCCAATCTTTGTTCCTACAGCCGAAGCCAAGCGATGAAAAAGGACGATCGTCCAGAAGCCGTGAAATCCAAGGTATTGCTCACGTGGATGATTAAGCCTCCGCGGCTGGACTATGAATTTGGTTCAGTCTTCGAAAGCTATCGGTCTCAAATTCGAATTCGAATTCGGATTGGGACTCGGAGAAAGTCCGTCGATGGCGATTTCCCGTTTGCGGGTAGAAACAGCTGCTTAAGGGCCCCTCGTTTTCCACGCGACAGACGGGGAAGTACCTTGCCTCCCTCTTTCACTTCTCCCGGTGGGAGGTCGGCGAAACGACCGTCATGTCGAGCTGAGGCATTGTCTCTCTCCGAATTGGGAGAAGGGTGCTTTGCAGACCGAGCGAGACTCCCGCGACCGAGCCCCACAGTGTAGCAGCTGCTTCGTCATCATCTAATTGTCTGATCGTCTGCCAAGGTAGGGACATATGCAACGCTTTAGCCACATGAAAAGCCATCGACGAAGGCCCGTGGCTTGCAAGCGGCCTGCAAGAAGCTCATTTGAAGGAGTGAAGTCGTGCTGGCTGCTCTTCGAAGCGGCGAGCGCCTCAATATCCTGGGGGAACCACCAATATATCGCAAGATACGGTTGTGAAGCGCTTGAGCTTGGCTTGGGGATAGTCTTCCTTTACGGCAGTGCTGTTTTAGCGAGGGAGAAGACGTTACTCCCGTTGGGTTCAGCAATTTCGCGACACAGAGCGTCGTATGAAAACAAGACATTTGTCTCCAGAAAGCATGGCCGGAACAGGACAAGCGGGAGTGTTGTTGCCTGCACGGTGTTCGTGCTAACGGTATTTGAAGGCAATAGCAGAGATAACGGCGTGCAAGGGCTTTGACCTGTAGACATTCTGGGACACGATCATTTCCAGCAGCTCGAAGAAAGTGCAGAGATTCTACATGACCCTATGGCGATCCTATGCCAACTCTTGCTCAGCTCCATTCTGACAGCAGAGTAGAGGCCCGGCTTAGATTAAAGGATCCGCCGAGGAGGGGGCTCAGAGAGTGTTGCACATTTTAATTAGCATGGAAGAAAGCAAACAAGCAGTCTAAATCCCACGTGGACACGAGCCTGACCGCGCTCGAGCCACGAAATATCTTTCGCACACCTCTGCAGCAAAAGCCAAGGGACGGCAAAGGGCTACGACAACAGCAAGAGCAACGGCAGCAGCAGCAGCAGCAGCATGCATTGACATGACGACTGCTGCGACGACGTCCGAAGCAGAGACGCCGTCATCCTCGAGTAAGATGGCCGGCGGCGCCCCAATTGCGTCGCAAACATTGACGAGCGCCCAGACGAAGCCTGATCTGCTTAAGGTGGCGCGTTCTCATGTGCCGCGCTCAAGCTCCCCGGCCGCCACGATGGCGGCCTATCGGGCCTATCGAGACTCGGTCAGGCCCCCTGTTCTGTCTACCTATACCATCATGGGTTTCCTTTCGTCGGGCACGTATGGGCGCGTATACAAGGCCCGTCTCAAGAATGTGACGAGTGCGCAGCAAAGCACACAGCAACCTGGCGCAGCTCCCGGTGGCAACGAGGACGAGGCTAGCGGCTCAGTGTTTGCCATCAAGAAGTTCAAGCCCGACAAAGAGGAGCACGCTTCCTACTCGGGCATCAGCCAGAGCGCCATGAGGGAAATAGCAGTGAGTATTTGCTTCCTATTCCGGCTGCCTCGAGATCTCGCAGCTCTGACACCCAGACTTCCCAGCTCAACAGAGAGCTTTGCCACGAGAACATCGTGACGCTTCGCGAGGTGATTCTCGAAGACAAGTCAATCTACATGGTATTTTCCTATGCTTCGCATGATCTCCTCCAGATCATCCACCATCACAGCACAATCGTTCGCCAGCCAATCCCTCTACCCATGCTCAAGTCCATCCTATACCAGCTCCTCAACGGCGTCCACTATCTACACAGCAATTTTGTGCTGCATCGAGATCTAAAGCCCGCCAACATCCTCCTGACAAGCTCAGGTGTTGTCAAGATTGCCGATCTTGGGCTTGCGCGTGTCTTTGAGGCTCCACTCCAGTCGCTCTATTCTGGCGACAAGGTCGTGGTGACCATCTGGTACCGTGCCCCTGAGCTGCTGCTTGGTGCACGTCACTACACGACCAAGATTGACATGTGGGCCGTAGGCTGCATTTGGGGCGAGCTTATTGCGCTTCGACCCATGTTCAAAGGCGAGGAGGCCAAGATGGACCCAAAGAATAAGCAGACGCCCTTTCAGACGGACCAGTTTCGCAAGATCGTCGAGGTGCTTGGAACGCCCACCAAGGACGTCTGGCCTGGTATCGAAACAATGCCGGAATACAAGACGTGGTGGCCGCATCTTCAACAGCGTCTCGAGGGCTTTTCGGACGGACTGCTTAATTGGTTCTCAACCAGGACGAGGCCGCCGTCGCAGGGCTTTCCCCTCTTTCACGACTTGCTGCAGTACGATCCACTCCGGCGCTCATCTGCTGCGCAGGCCCTCAAAGACCCGTTCTTTAACGAAGTTGAACCGTTACCAACGAAGAATGTATTCGCATCACTGGCAAATACGAGAGAAGGTGAGACGGTGTACCCTGCGAGGCGCCTCATCAAGGACGACACGGACCCGAAGATGGTCAGCACAGTCCCCCAGCAGCCTCAGCCGTTGCCCGCCGCATATCAGCAGCAGCACCAGCAGCACCAGCAACAACACTCGCATCAGCAGCAGCAGCAGCAGCAGGCACAATTATCTGGTTCTTCATTGCGACCACCTCCCACAAACAATGTCTTTGGGCCAGCCTCAGCGGGCGGAGGCGCTGGCAAACTTGTAACAGGCGCGCCCGGTCCTTCTATGCTCCTCTCCTCAGCCGCAGCGGCTGGCCTCGTAGGTGGCGGCCCCTCTGCCCCTCCCCCTGCGCCGGGAAGCGTCGGGAGCGCAGGCCCCAGCAGCGTGACGAGTACGACTGGCGAGGGGGCAGGAGGCCCATCATCCTTTCACCCCGGCAGCAGCAGCCTCGTCGGACCAGCTTCGGCCTCGTCATCGACTCCCTCAACCGTACTGGCTGCCAATACAGCTGGTGGTGGTAATGGGACGGGTGCTAACGGCGGCAGTGGCGCTGGCGGAAACGCCACAGCCAGAGGAGGGTTGGTTGGAACTGCAACGGCCAATGCCAACCGGGCGGCGAAGCGGCAGAAGCTTCAGCAACAGCAACAGCAGCAATAGTAGACTGTTCCTTTCTCTCTTTTCCTTCACATTGTAAAACAAAGACAACCACTTCCATTCCATTCAAATCTTCTCTCTCAAGACGAGAACAGCCAGAACGACAATAGTGTCCAGTCTCATTGAGTGGGGCAGATTGATGGAGAGTAAGTGAAAGGCCGGGACTGATAGGTCTACTCTACTTTCCACTTTGTTGGCAACGATTCGGCCTTGCTGGCTCTTCACCACTTTGCATACGCTTGTGGTTGCTGATCCCAGCCGAATGGGCTCGACTGTTGCTGTTGCTGGGAAGCTGACGGCTGAGCTTGCGGAGGCGAAAAGGGCGATGACGAATTGGTATGTGAGTGCAAGCCGTGAGGCCGCGGCAGCTGACCACTAGGGCCCACTCCAAAAGACGGGGAGGACGAGCTCGAAGGAGTGATGGACGATGGTTGCTGCTGCTGCTGGTTGAGATGCTGCGAAGGGCCCATTGGCGAATAGGGTGGCCCCAGCGCACCTACGGAACCAAACGCAGCAGGCCCACCTCCCCAAAGGCTCGCGCCCTGACTCTGACTCTGGCCCTGCCGAGCCGACGAGATAAAGTGCGCCGCATCATTTGCGTCCCATGCTCCTCGAAGTGGAGAAGAGGAAGATCCACCACTGCCGCCTCCAGCTGCCGCATTGAAAGAGGGTTGCTGGGCAAAGTGGTGATGGGGGGTCTGAATGCCTCCATAAAAGAGATTGGACTGAGTCGACGGTAGCCCGCTTCCGCTGCCAGCGATTGCGGCACCCATCCCCATTGGAAACCCGGGCGGTACACCGATGGGCGAAGGCGGCAGCGGTGGCTGATTGAGGCCATTCTCGTCGTTCCGAATGGGCCCCGGTCCATTGAGGACCTGCAGGAGTAAGTTCTGGGCCGTCATTGGCGGCGGTGGTGACTGTTGCTGCCCTGATGGTGGCGTATCGGTCCTCTTGTCGATGAGTGTAAATTGACCACTCGCTCTTGAACCAGGAGTTCTGGGCTCCATTCCATCATCGTCATCGCCCCTCAACTCCTTTCTTGCCTCTTTCTGCTCCTGTGCTCTCGTCAGAGGTCCACGTCCTGCGAGCGTGCCTGTTGTGACGGCCTCTGCTGCCGTCGAAGTCTTTTTCGTTCTGGCGCTCGAAGGAATCAAGATCACCTCGCCATCATCATCATCATCGTCATCAGCATCGTCATCGTCGTCATCATTAGAGGCAAGTGTCCTTCGCCTTTCATCAACGGCCCTCATAGCGAGTTCGACGACATCTTCTGTCGATTCGCTCGCGATTTCACTCTTCTCATCATCGTTGGTCGCCCTGGCACCTGCTAGTGTCGTCTGCTGCTCGCTCCGAAGAGG
Source organism: Acaromyces ingoldii (assembly GCF_003144295.1). Classification (NCBI taxonomy): domain Eukaryota; kingdom Fungi; phylum Basidiomycota; class Exobasidiomycetes; order Exobasidiales; family Cryptobasidiaceae; genus Acaromyces; species Acaromyces ingoldii. Next base: position 382,235 of record NW_020290248.1, read on the forward strand.
TATGTCGCCATGGCTTCCACTGCTACTGTTGCTCGTCTCACCGAGGAGAGCCGAGTCAATGACGCTCGAGCGTCCCATGGTAGAGGTCCCTGCTCCTCCAATCGATGACTGAAGTTGCGAGTGTAGCGAGGATGAGACGACGAAGGTGTTGTTCTCGTCCTCGAATGCAATCGGGCTGTCTTCGCTCTCTGCTACGACCTTTGCATCGATGAGGATGTCAGCAATTCGGATCAAATGCTCCTCGTTGGGATGCATAGTCTTTATTTGCGCGGTCGCAGGTCTGGCAGCGTTCGAAACACCTTCGGAGGACGTGGAAGGATTTGCTTCGACGGCAAGCATGGCCTTGCGCATGGGCGCGAAGCCGCTCATATCGCTATCCTCCTCGAGTGCAAGAGGGGTGGCGCCGGATTGACCGACGGTACCCAATGAGGGCAGAGCATCAAAGGGAAAAGCGAAGCGGATGATGTTGACGAAATCGACGTATGAAACCCATAGCCTCCTCGTCGCATCGATCAGGGCAGCGTCAATCATCAGTCGGGCTTTTACCTCGTCTTCGTCAGTCGTCGTGCTCTGCGTCGTTGTGGTATTGGTCTCCTTCGACGAATTCTGACTGTCATTGGCAGCTTGGTCCACGCTCCGTTGAATGTGCTCAAGGTGACTCTTGAGCCACTTGCTTGCAATCCTCAGCGCTGGCAAGGTCCGCCGGAAAACGGCCGTGATGTTTCTAGCAACGCTTGCACTTCCTCCCTCGCCTGGTCCGCTGGGAGGATGCCGTTTCTGGCTTTCGAGGGCTTCGCGTGTTTCGGATGCGCCCACCTCGACAAGGACGCGGATCGTGGCCAAGACAACGACAAGGATCTGGTGTTCTGCGTCGGCTGCAGAGATCTTGTTGTTCAATTGAGCGATGAGGCGACTAGTGTCTGCGTCTTTGGACCTAAGGCTGAGTTCAGGTGCTTTTGGTGTCCTCCAAAGCCTTGCCGTGTAGTGCGAGGCGATGGCAGTCACAACGACTCTGACGATGGAATCGGCTTGCAGCGCCCGATCCACCAATAGTGACGAGAGGCCATCGATACAGCGAGGAGCAAACTTGGAAGAAGCAGCCCAGCTATCGAGGATAGACAAGAACATTAGACTCTAAAGCGTTGACAAATTCCGATCGAAAACTTACCGGCAACGGTGATAGAGAAGTCCGTGAAGAACAACCATGTCCTGCATCGTCTTTGTCGTCCTCTCCTCAATGGACCCAAGTAGGGGCGGTATGGTGAGGGCTTGAGTTTCTTCATGCTGCATAAGACCTTGCAAAAGCCATCGCTCAATAGATTTTCGATAAGTCGCTTCGAGGTTGCCTTTGGCCGATTCGAAAGGCGATTTGACACAGAGGGCGCGGTAGTAGTAGTAGATCGACGAGAGCACATCGCCCTTATATGAAGCCAAGACAGCCAGCTGGTTTGAAGGGCTGCCATTATCGGGAAGCAACAAGCGGGCTTGCTCGTATGCCGCTTCAGCGCGGCTGTAGTCGCGAGGCTTGGGCGAGGATTCTCGACTCGACCTGGTTGAATTCGCTCCACCGCGCTGACCTCGACCAGCAGAGCCTCCCCTTCCGCCGCCGACACCCCCCCTTCGAGCTGGCGCATGCCGTCCAGCAGCCATGGGCTTCTCGTCAGGGTCCTTGCGGTCGTCTCGATAGAGCTCGCGATATCTTGCCAAATCGCCGCACGAAACTAGAGCTTTGTGAATCATTTCAATCAGACGAGCCTCATTTGCGGGGATCTGGGCTGCCTCTACGAGCTTCGGATCGTCTCTTGCAGCGAGCGTGATTCGATCCATGCCAGTTGCCGATGCAGACGTCGCTACTGACTGCGCACCTCCAACCTCGCCGCTTGCCGGGTTATCGGGCTCGCATGGGATGCCGAGGGCCATGAGGCGAGGCTTTGCCTTTTCCACATTAAAGACACGGACTACGCGGCCTGCTAACTCTCTCCACCACTCCTCTTCCTGGCCGAGGAATTCGCGAAAGGCCGCGCGCAGACGCAGGAGGGCCGAAGCTTTCTGGCTTTGCACCTTTGCCTGCTTCTTTCGCTCTTCCTTGCTACCTTCACCTGTCCTTGCTTCGTCATTGAGGCCTCGAACTTGCTTGTCGAGCTCAGAGATGCGCGCTCGATAGATGGCGATGAGCTCGTAGGTCGTGTCGGCCCACAGGCTCGAGTCCGCGCCCTTTGCACGGCTGGTGAAGGTGCACGAAAAGAGCAGTTTCAAGTAGACGTTGCGAAGCTCACGTCTTGCGAAGTCTACCTCGGGAGATGACGACAGCTGGCTCACGTTGTTAGAGCTTTGCTTCTTTAGCCGATCCTTGAGCCTGGCGCGATGGCCTTTGGCCTCCTGATAGAGCTGCGAGGAACGTGATTCGCGAGGCGCGCCAGCTCCTGCGCCATTGTTGGCTGTCGTCGCCATCTTGGCAAGAAGTAAAATGCTCCCGCAAGAGTCTTTCAGAGGGCCTTCTGCCTCATGAGCACTCCAGGGGCGACATCTTTGTCGGAGATCAGATAGGGACGGGCTTTGTCTGAAGGGAGAGACGAGCAGAGCGAAAGGGAGGAGCCGACACACAGACCTTTCTTCGCTCCGTGGGCGGACATAACGCCACGTGACTTTGCATCACGGTGCAGCACCGTACCTCGCGGAGGATTAGGTGTGGTCAAGCCACTAGCGGCCGGAGCCCACACGCTATCGATCTTGGGGCAGTGCCGGTCGCTGGCTCATTCTCCTCTTACCTCCCTCCATCACCCACAAGCCGGGAACTTGACGAACCACAAGATGACCATCGAATGTATTACGGCTAAAGCCAATTCGGCTCTGGCGACTGTCGACAAAGTGAGTCAAGCGTGTGAACGCTTTCATGGTCACGGTGGACTGATGCTAGCTTGCAGCTCCTGCCTGTGGTGGTTTTCTCCATCGTCTTAGCTTTCCTGCCATACTCGACTCGGAAGTTGCTTGTGCAATGGCGTGGCGTCCAGGCTCTCGACGCGCAGGGCGTCCCGAAGAAGATGAAGATGTCAGGCTCTGCCTCTGCAAAGTTCGCCTGGTTCAATCTCGGTCTCCTTTTCGCTCAGATTGTCGTTTGCGCCACCACCCAGCTCGACGAGTCCAGCGACCTATTCTGACCGTCATTCGCAAAGCAGTACTATTACTATCGCCGAGCTTGCTCTTTGTTTTCAGCGCCTTCTCGTTGGCGATAAACTTGTGCAACATCACGAAGTGCTCCGAAACCCTCGTGACTCGCACGGTTGCCAATCTCGAGATCAAGAAAGACAGCGTGCCAAAGGCCACTCTTGCCGTCGGTCTGCGACATGAATCAAAATCTCAGCATGCTCGAAGCTGGCAACATTACACGATCGTCGCACCGCTTTGCATGTTCCTCGTTATCTGTTTCTCGACAGCCAACGAGCCTCTGACTATGTTCGCTTTTGCGCTCGTCTCTGCCCTTGGCGCAGGATCTTGGTCAAGCTTCATGCCACCCAGCACTTATGGCGTCAGCTCCTCCACGGGTCAGCTTTCCCTGCGGAACAGACTCTACATTGCGAGTCTATTCTCCGTCAATGGTTCAATCTTCCTCGCCGACGAGATCATGACCGGGGTTGTTAACGGAACGAGCGTCTATCACGAGCGCAAGCCTGGCCAAGGTTTTCTCGACGCCTTTCTTTCGGACAAGACCTTGTTCCAATACCTGGCACTGGTTCAGATCTTCATCTGGACCTACCTAGCTGTCGTCTCTATCGATATCTGCGCCTTTGTCTATCGCTTCGAGATGTCGCGCTTGAACAGTGCTGACAACGCCGGGAATGAAGAGTCGCCCTCCGATGGCGAGGTCTTGAAGCAGGCGATCTCCGAGACAGAAGCCGCGCACGGCGACTTGATTCGACGCACAGACATTCGCTTCTGGTACGATGCCGCCCCCATCTCTCTATCTTCTCCGTCTCTCTCCGTCGCCAAGCCTCCACCCTCCAAGACGCCCGTCTATCGAGCGACAACGTGTTCCGTCGTCCTCGTCTATCTGCTCTTCCTATTTGAGCACCTCTTCTACCTCTCGCCACTGCTGCACAAGAAAAATGCTACCCTGCACTTGCCTCTGTTCCCGAAAGAGGGCCAGATGGTCATGACGCAGTTGTACTTTCCTTCGGCTATTTGCCTCTGCCCGGCAGTGTGCATCTGCGTCGCTCTGGCCGCCAGCGCTTGGTACTACGGTGGCATGCGAGGTGTCCGCCAGCTCTGGGGATACAAGGAGCAGTGGAACATCATCAGGCCCGTCGAAGTTTCGAAGCTAGGTTCCCCAGCAGCGACAGCTTCGACCGAAACAAAGGAAACAAAGGAAGATGAAAAATCTCTCCAGCTTTTTAGCTCAGGTAGCCTGGATCACGCGGACGAGCGTAAAGACGAGGAAGAAGCGGCAGCTCTTCTCAAAGACTTTTGAAGCACCTACCTCATTGGAAGATAACCTCAGTATGATTCTGTTCTCTTGGCCTTGGCTTGGTGTCTCACGATGGAAGCAATTAATGTGAATGATTCCTTATGAAGCGATCCGGTGGATGTCTACTTTTACAAACTAGTCCGGTCAAACAAAGGTGACCTTCTTCCTCTTCTTCGCTATATCTCCGTCCTCGTCGTTGACCCCGTCAACCTCGGGACGCTGCCTCTTTGGTGGAGTGAGCCCGTCGTGCATCGTCGTGGCCTCCTCATGGGCGCTTCTCGTCAACCTCTTCAGCGGTGTAGGGCTCGCATTGCGAAGGATACCTCCCCCGCCTCCCTTATGTCTCAACAGGGGCCGCTCGTCAAGCTTGCCGGCATCTGCTCCACTGACCTCGCTCTTTGGCACAAATCGAACCGCCGGCCGGCGTAAAGGAGCGCCAGGAACGTCGTCTGGCGTAATTGGCGGCGTAGGGGGAAGCAAGGACGCATCGATGTCGAAGCTTCGTCGCTCAACGGCGTCTAGACTCTCGTCTCTTTCAGAACTACTGTGGCTATGCACTTCCTTCCTCACATCTTCCATATTCGGGGGTGAAAGTGACTCTTTCTTCGCTTGCGGCATACGCTTCATTCTTAACGGTGGCGAGGGTGTGGATTTCGAAGTCGTCGGAGCAGAAGGAGCAGAAGAGAAAAGGTAGATGGGCTTTTTGAGTCTCCTCCCTTTCTCCAGCGGCGTCGGTGCTCCATGCTCCATCCCCGCCTTCTTCTCTAGGGCCTCGCGAATCGCATCGGCTCTCAGCCTCCTCCTCCCTCCGAGAGACTCTTCTTCCTCCTCGAGCAGCCTAAGCTCCGCATCGCGAATGTCCTCCTCTTCTTCCTCCCCGTCTTCCGCCTCGACAAATTTGGGGTTGGAGACGACTGCGCGCATCGACGGGTCGTCGGACATCTTTGCCACGTTGCCCACGCCTCCTGCGACAGACGATGACGTAGATGAGGCGTCTTCGAGACGGAGGCGGAGGACCTCCTCCTCGAAGGTACCCTGCATGACGAGCGTCAGGACCTTGACGGGCCGCGTCTGGCCCGTGCGCCACGTCCGCTTGAGCGCCTGCACCCTCAAAGCCCGATCGATGATGGGCTCCAGAAAGATGGCGTGGTTCGCACACGACAGGTCAAGGCCTCGTCCACCGACATTGATTTTCATAAGCATGAATCTTGCGTACGTCTGCTTCGATGTGAATGCGGTCACGGCCTCGTTCCGCTGCGCTTGGTTCGTGCCCGAGGCATAGATAAAGTGCGGGAATCGAGCAATCTCGAGCGCCGTGGAGACTTCGTAGAGAACGTTATCGAGGTTGCTGAAGATAATCGCTTTCTCGTCTCCAGGAACCGCTTCGACGAATTCCAGCACCCTCCTCAGCTTGGTACTGGACGTGGCTGTGAGTTGCACTTTGCCCAAGCTAGAGTCACGAGGCAGAAGGGTCTGTGTTGAGCCGCTCTCCATCATGCTGGTCAGAAGGTCCTTCTCGGCGTTACGCTTCTTGCTTGTTGCTCTGGAAGAAGAATGGGCAGCTCTGCGGCCAGTTGACGTCGATGACGAAGCCTTCTTCGCAGCCTCGTTGGCTGGCAGTGACGTCATCGTCGTCCCATTGGCTGATGAGTCTCTCTTCTTGTTTTCCCTGTCCATCCGGTTCCAATATTCGCGCCTGTCTCGGACGCCACGGGTGATGAGCTCCTCGACGAGCTCCTCGTCATCTAAGTCGTGACCATCAGGCTCAACACCTTCTTTGTTGTCCAGCCCAACTTCGACGGTCGTCTGCTGCACCTTCTGTCTGGCCTCTTGTGTAACGGTGACTGCAGCTCTCTGCATGGCCATGAGCTCTTCGGCGCTCATCATCGGTTTTTGAGTCTTTGGAACCCAGTTCCCCCGGAACCAGGCCTTGGCCACGTTTTCTGGAAGATTGACCGTCTCGAACGTCACGTCATTGGAGCGATAGAGCCATTCTTTGCTCCCCGTCGCCTTTCTGAGATGTCTGATTGCCAGATTTGCGGCACTTCTATCGGCTTGCTTCCACCGCCCGGTCTTGCTGAGCATCTTCCTCGCATGGGCCAAGGCATCCCACGCCTGCTGCGCCATGTCTGGTCCACTAAAGTGGAAGCAGGATAACGAAAGATTTTCCATGATCGTCGCCAAGTACTTGCGGTTCTTTGCGTGGAAGAAGTAGTCGTCGTCTTCTCTCTGCGACCAGACGGCGTTCAGCAGGATGAGGGCCTGCAAGATGTTGAAGGTCATTCGCTCGATGGCTGTGAAACGAAGGTGTTCGACCTTTTCCTCGAGCGGTGGCAGTGGATAGTCTCTTTCTACATCTTCGGCTCGGTTGCGGACCATGACATGTGACAAAATTCGGTGCAGCCTCGTAGACGCCCCCCATCCGGATCGGAGCAGGGGCTGAGACACGTGCGTGGACCAATCCCGGCGGCCTTCGTGACCGTCCAGGGGCAGTCCGAGAAAGGAGCAGACGAGGGCGTCCAGCCGGTCGAGATCCCTCTTTTCGCTCTTAGAGACGCTGAGCATAGGCCAGTCTAGTCGCTTCGGTCTCTCCACGTCACCCTGACGCTGCTCGCTTTCCTCCTTGCCCTGTCCTTGGCGGAACAATGTCGATCCCACGAGCGTTTCGGTTGGTGTCCCGCTCACGATCCAGCGGCATTCTGCTCGTATCCGTGCAGCAAGTCTCACCATGGCGCTGTTTCCCGCGGCAACGTGGCCCTCGTCGACGACGATTCTCTTGAACTTGCACTGGAGCAGCGGGCTGGTGCCCGTCGCTGGTCCCAGATCGGGCGGCGGAGGACATCTACAGTCTCGTATCCGCGTCGCACCAATGAAAGGGCACTGGCAGGCCCGAGGCACGATTGGCCACTTGTAATCTAGCACACCCTCCTCGTTCTCACGACCAAACCTCGCGTGACTGAGAAGGATGACGTCGTATCGATTGGCCAGATCGACGGCGCTCGGCAGTGGTGAAGAAACACGAGGCAGCGAGAGAATTCGGAGCGAGCCCGGCTCCATGTGTTTGTGGAACTCTTCCTCCCACTGAAGGAGGAGTGTGCCTGTATGCGGCGGTGCCGGGGTCAGAGAGGGACAACAACATGAAAGACGGACTCTGCTTACCAGGAACAAGAACCAGCGTCGCAGGACTGAGGTAAATGCGGAGTGGCTTGCGGGGAATCTCCACGCGGTACGATCTCGTCGGGCGAGGAGGCCAGAGGTGGAAGAATGGTGTGGCGTCGATTAGCCTCTTCTGAAGAAGTCGGAGCTGGAATTGCACCTCAGGCTGATCCTCAAATTGCTCGCCAGAGAAGGGCTGCCCAGTGGCTCTGACCCGGTGCGTGCAGATATCTGAGAGCTTCGGCAGCTCGACCTTGGCAGCTTCCGGCGAGGGTGAGACCACAGTGGGTGGTTTCTTGTGCGACTTGACATACTGTCTCATGACCTTTTCCATTGTCTCGATCTCCTTTGAGTAGTTAGGCAAAGCCTCCAGTTCTCCATCGTTCTCCGGAGCCGGATCGTCGCCATGGCAGTCCTTATGTGGCCATTTAAGAGCCACCTGGCTCGTCACGGCGCTGGCCATGCCCTCCTCGTTGTCGGATACGTTCGGCAGAGTGCCTCGGGTGAGAAGGAAGAGACAGATGCACTCAATTGTCTTTCCTACGCCCATCTCTTCGCTCAAGATGCCCCCTCGAATGTCAGTGACGGGGTCGACATCGGATTCGAGCTTGACGGTGAGCGTGTGTGGGTCGACGTACAGCCTGGTGCCGTCGCCACAGAGCAATTGAACCGGCCAAGGGTCTTGCAGAGGCTGAAGCGCCTGCTCTCGTTGAAGCATCCTGGCGAGTGCATGCATTTGGTAGGTGAAGAGCTGTGATACCAGGCCTGGCGGTGCGTCGACGCCATGTGAGGGCGGCGAGGGCAGCGCTCGATAAATGCCCTGAAGCGTATGACCAGCCTGAGTGATGCTGTCAGCCTTCGTAACCAAACCATACTTCTTGCAGTCCGCAAAGACTCACCATTGTATCTCGCACGAGGTACCTCCATTTCCCCGAATCTTCCCTGACCCTGACCTCATCGAGAAATTTCAGCAGATCCTTGCGCAGCTCGCTGGTCGGCCTCACTCCGATCGCCAGTTCCATCATCGCACAGCCATCGTTGGCTGAACTCTTGACCAGGCGAACAAGGTCCTGCGACACAAGTCTGGCCAGCGCTTCATCTTGCCGGACCTCGACACAGCCAACCGACACGAACAGCCGGTCGTGCTGCCCCATGGTCGTCCTTCTCAGCGCTCGTAATTTTGCGCAGCGAGGGAATAAGCAACAGCTCTGACGCGAGGCTCGCTCTGTCGTGCCCTGTGCTTCAGCATCCGAAATCCATGCCAGCTCGAGCCAGCTGTGCTGAGCTGCCGTCGATCAAATGAGCGGATCGAAGAAGGTGAGAGGTGAACGAACCTCTCGATCACCATCAGCACTAACTCCTTTTTCAAAAAATATCGAGAGGCTCGGGCCTGCAGGGAGTGTCGCGTGGGAAAAAATTACGTTTCCTCCACAAGGACTGCCACACGCTGGGCCAACATCGACCTCACCAACTTTACAGTCTTTTGTCTAGTGTCTCGATTCAGGCCCAAACACCTTTCTTGTATGCAACATGCGCTTCCAGGCTTCCATGCCGCCTTGGCTAAAGCCTGACATTATCGAGACTGGACCAGGGCAGAGCGATCAAGGTCAAATGGATTCACAGCAGCAGCCGTCACCGACGGAAGTCTCTTCTCCGTCTTGCTCTTCGCTCGACATCCCCATCGCTTTGTTCCTGCCACTTGCTCCTCGGCACCAGAAAGAGCCCTCCTGCGAGCCGCATGTTGCATCTTATGTCCTACAAGAGCAGCAAGATGGCGACTTGGAAAGCTTCAGCGACCAGATTAGGCAAGAGGAAGTGCATACAGAGACATCTGCAAAAGTTGAGACGGGATTGTCTGGTTAGCTTCTCTTCTCTCGCTCTCTCCCTCTACTTGGTTTTGACGTCCCTGAGGCTGCATCTGACCTTGTATTTCTGCCGATCTTCGTTTTGAACAGGAGAAGTGGTTTGTACGAAGAATCCAGAGGATCTGGCGAGAAAAATAGAAGAGCAAGCTGCCCGTGAAAGTCAAGAGATTACTGCAGGATTCGATGCCATAGAAGCAAGGCTGAAAGAAATGAATAAAGTCGAGGAGAAGCTTCTATCGGAAGGCCTGGACGGCGACCGCTTGAAAGTAAAGGAGAAGAGGGCAGAGCACGGGCACACGGTCGATGAAGAGGGCATAAACATTATGGAGACCAAGGAGAGCGCCGACATTGTCAACGAGGAGAATGGCCTCAGCATCGTCGAGAGGACAGGTAGGAAAGCTACGGTTTTAAGCACAGCAAGCAAGGTGCCAGAGTCGAAGACCAAAGTAGTCCAAGGTCCAAGGGCTATGGAACCTGAGAACGTTGCTCACATCGAGGAAGCCAGTGAGGAGCATAAGAACGAGCCTTTGAAGAGCTGCCTCCAGACTCCCGAAACACAAGTCGAGACCGCTTCTGAGTTCGTCTCCGGACGCATGGCTCTGAAGAGAGAAGAGGTTGTCTGCGAAAAGTTTCAAGGTGTGTTGTTAAGTGCCTTTTCCTGTTACGAAGCTCAATCTCACGTTTCTTTCAGAAGCGGTTGAAGAGTGCGCAAAAGCCCTGCAAGAGGACGGTGCAGTGGAACTTTGGTTTGAAGACGACGATATGAACTCGTCAGGACCGGCAAAGGAGAGAGCCTTGCTAAAGGAGAAAAGCGGCAAACATGGATCGAACGGCGTTGTCTCTTGCGAAGCGAGAGCGGATGATTTCCGGAGGGCGACAAGGGGATTTCGCGGCTCGCCGGTGATGACCGACTATACTCAGGCTCCTGCAAGCGAGTCTCGTTCAGAAAGCAAGATCCAAACTGCAGTAGTGTGCAGAAAGAGATCGAGGGGCAGTTCAGCTGATGCACCGCTCAGAAAAAATCGCACACGACGCGAGCATGTCACTTTGTCGAGCCCAATTCGTGCGCGCTCAAAAGGCAGCTTTCGGGATGCAGAAGCAGAAACCGAAGCACCGATCGCGGCTGGAATGGACGGTAATGCAATACCAAGCTCTGACGCTGACGAGAGCGTTATATATGCGCCAGATCCTGTCTTTATGCGCTTCTCTGAAACACGGTCTGGATTGGAGGAGCTCTACCGAGAAGCCATGGACCTTACGAAGAAGAATGAGAAGTTGCAACGCAAGCTTGAGGGTCGCCAGAAAGAGAATGCGCTCCTCAGGCGGAAGATCAAGCAATTGCGTGCAGACAACCAAGCCAAAGAAGAGAAAAGCGACCCTGAGGGCCGAGCGAATTGAGCATCTCATCGTTCATCCCGAAAATGTGGCTTCGTCTTTATCTCGCCAATCGCGGCGAAACTACCCATAGACCCTAGCTACGTACCGCTCGCCGCTGGCAAGGGGCTATCCTGTGTAATATAGTGAAATACAGCTCCCAAAAACCATCCACAAAATGGTAGGTCGACAGCAAGGTGCGTTTAAAGTTTCCTGCAGCCTGATTTGCACCGAGAAGTCACCGAAAATATTGCAGAGAGAGTCTAGAAATGTTGAGGAAAAACCCTCTTCCAGGGCCTGTGCTATTGTTGAAGTCGATCGAGCCAGTCGGGGGATCCCTGCCTCCCTGTGCTGAGATGAGACCGAACGACCCTCGCATAGGACACTGGCAACAATCCCTGAACGAAGCTTCATCTAACTGGTAGCATCGTAGTAGTAGTCGTTAGTGGTATTGCGCACTACTCCACTTGGCCTGCCTTGTTCGCACTGTCACGCAAAGAAAGCAGACCTGTTTGTCGACGTCGAACTCTGATTAGACATCCATTAATACGAACGACCAGCTCGTGCCAACGCTCGTCCATCTGCTCATCTGTGACAGCAACACGATCTTCATCTCCGCCTGAATTATCGGCACCACAGCGACTCCTCACCGGCCGGTCCTTCTAATCGACGGGTTGCAGCAGACGGTGCAGAGCAGGAACAAGGCACGCGCGGACGCTACAGTTTCGTCATTGGATTTTCTATTCTATTTCTTCGGGGATAGGTAAAAAGCAAATCCCCCCTCTCTTGCTCTTTGAAGCAGCCAACTCGACAGCTCTTGCTTGGCTTTCTTCGTCAAGTCTTCAAGAGCCATCACCAGCCAGCGGGCGGTGCGGCTGCTGTCGGTGAGTATCGGCGACCAAATAAGCGCTAGAACCTCCTTCCAGAGCGACTGGCAGACCAGGCCAGGCTGGCTAGGGGCCTGCGCAGATCCGAATACAGCAAAGCCAGGCCTCGCCCTTTCTGACTTTTTTCTATTCAGACAGACGCGTGCGTCTTTGCCTCGCCTCTCTAAGAGAATCCCAGCCTCTCTCTTTTCCTGCCCTCGTCGCCGGTCCAATCTCTGCACCTTTGCGTTGGACTTCGTACCTCACCACCTCTTGCGCTGCTCAAAGTCAACCAAGAGGAGCTCCTCTATCTCTATAAGGGCTCGACTTGTTGGCACAGCGCTGGTATTCGTGCGCCATCCGGTTTTCAAGTCTCGTTAGCTGTTCAGCAAGAGACGAGCTCCCCACACCCGCGCACATCTCACCTCGTCCTGGCGTCAGGCGATCGCTTCCTTCAGTACAACATTTGCCCATCAACTTTTGAACACAGCCGGCGTCCTTCTCAGGAACGGTTGTCAAATCTCTCGTTTCGAAAGAGCGTAGCGGGCCACAACCCTCGGAACTGGGCTTTATAATCGCTATCTCCACACCAGGCTACGATAGCCATGTCGCTCTAGTCCGACTCTTCACTACCCTGCGCACTCGCCACCCTTTCTTGTGCAACGCTTTTTCCTCTTTCGACAGCCTAGCATTCCTCGCGCGCATTGGTAGTCACCTTCTAGAACCCTCGCCCGCCTCGATCCGCCTTACTACCCTTGTGGCGCCACTCGATCCCCCACCCCAAGGTAACACCTCGATCACATCTGCCCAAGATGATGTCCGCACCTGCGCCTTACCCAGTTGTGCAGGCCTCGGCGCCGGCGCCGGATGACCATCAAATCACCAAGCGGACGCCGTCAATCTGCGTAGACTACCTCTCTCACAACTGGACCGACGAAGATGTCTGGAGCAGCTGGAAGGCCATGACAAAGGTGAGTTGGAAGGCAAAGCAGAACAGTCCATTACTGACACACTTTTTACACCCTTGGCTCGCAATAGAAAAAGAACGAGATCGCCAACGGAGTCCGGTTGGAGAATGCGAGCTGGAGAACTTGGGCAAAGCAGAGGGGAAAGCTCAAGACCATCAGCCCAGAGACACTGAACTGGTACGTCTCGCATGCATCTTCTCTGTCCTGCCGTATATCAATCTCGTCACTGACCGGTCTTTTCCCCTCTTCAGGCTCAAGGACAGCGATGTTACCTGGCTTTATGGTCCCCTTCACGAGCATGCTGAACCTGTGCCGCCGCCAAAGGTGGCGAGCACCCAAGATCGGCTGGACCTCGACACATCGCGCATGACTAAGTCTATTCTCAAGCACCGGACCATCTCCGAAATGCTCACGACACCAGGTCGAAGCGCAAGCCCAAACATGGAGTTCCCTTCGAGTGTCGATGCGTCGAGAGAGACGAGTGACGACGAAGAAGAGGCAGTCGCAGGGCAAGGCTCGTCAAGATCAAGCGGGAGACCGGCGATCTTTGCCGTCCGGAGTGACACCAACCTCAGCGCGAAGAAGCGCAGGACGGGCGGAAGCCCTCCGGCTAGCGAGCGTCTGCTGCAGAAGCTCGACCAAGCCCCAGGCCCTGTCAGCGAGAGGAGCAACAGCAGCAACAACGTAAACGGGGGTGGAGAGGAGCGAAGACATATCAGCTTCAATCAACGCGTAGACCAGTGCATCGCAGTCGACGTCGAAGACGATAGCGATGAAGACGAAGACGGGGATGAGGACGAGGATGACGTCGACGAAGACGATTCTGACGGCGAGTACAGCGGACGTAGGGGCAGCGCGAATGAGACGTCCGAGGACGAGACGCCTTCGTCAGATGACGAGGTTCTCACAATGAAGTCGAGCCCGAGAACGTCGCCCTCCTGGCCCCTGACCTCTGCGGCGACGGTGATTTCGTCACGCGGCTCAAGCCCGGGCTCTGATCATCAGACAATTGCCAAGCTGGCGCCCACGTTGTTGAAGACCAGCGAGACATTTCCAGGTCCTTCGCCTGCTGTCGTCGACCCTACCGGCTTCAAGCAACTACATTTTGGCCCCAACGGCGAGGGCAATCAGCCAACCCTTGCAAGCCAGTCATTTGGCTACGACGATGGTGACGATGACAATGATGCCTCACAGACCCGTTACAGCCAGTGGGACGCAGATGACGACTTTGGCGGCGACTTCGACTACTTCAACGGTCCTGACATGAGCGAATCTTATCCAGGGGAGAGAGATGGCTCCAATCACGGGTCTGCAACCCACAGCTCGACGGACGACGCCAACGAAGGAGAGGATATTAACGCGACAGAAGAGAGCAATAACACGCAATCAAGTGCTGCAAGAGCTGGACCGAAGAGCATCCTCAAGCGCAGGCCGATACCTTCAGAGGCTGATTTGGCCGCTGACAGTGTCGCTGGCGATGTCGACATTCTCGGCACGTCGCAGCCAGCTTCAGCGGCGCCACCAGCGCCCGCTGTGCATTCGCCTGGAGAGGGTTTCCAGTCTCCAACCTCACCCACGTCGCCTGGCTCGCCTTCGTCGGGCGAGAGGGGACGACCGTCGCAGAGGCTAGGGAGTTCGGCCAGCTACGAGAGAGTTCAGGATGCAAGTCGAAGTGGAGGAGTTGCTGCTGCAGGAAGCAGCGGTCGAGGGAGGAGCAGCTCCAATGGCAGCATCGCATCTTCCTCGACGAGTCCGACCCCGACAGGGAGCGGTATGGGCGCGGACGACGGTGCCGGCGGGAGTTTTGCCGGTGGCAGTGGCAGTGGCACCGTCAACAACAACAGCAGCAGCAGCAGCAGCAGCAGCAACAACACTTACCGACCATCTGAACGTCGCGAATCCTTTCGAGGCCGAGCAGGCGACGGAGCAAAGGCGATGGGACCGGGGCAGCAGTCTGGCCCAGCGTCGGCGCCTCGACTAGTCCGAGGTGCCAACCAGGGGCAGTCTGCTTCTGGAACAGCCGTTGACTCAGACTCGGATGGTAGGGGCAGCTTCGTTTTTGCGAGTCCAAACTACCCTGCCAGCCCGCTGTTGGGCGATCGCAAGGAGGGCGAAACGGATGGCTCAGATGGCCTCAGAACAGGCGGCGACGGAAATGATGCCAAGATGTACGGACGACGAGAGGACGACTCAAAGTGGGCCGACGAGGGCGCCCCCACTGCGGTTGCCTCGTCTCCCGTACAAGCCAAGAAGAGGAGCAGTGCCAGTGGCAAGAAGGTGAAGAAGCAGCAAGCAGGCGACGAGTATGTCGATGACAACAACGAAGGACACCAACGCTTGAGTGTCGATCTGGAAAATTTGCCCAGAGTTGATGCGAGCAAGAGCCCAGAAGACGCTCCCGGGGGCCCCACGCCACTGAACACGCCCACGCTGGCGCTGGCCAAGTCACGGTCCTCTGCCAGACAGCGAGGAGGCTCGACCTCTACTGCTGGACGGTCGACAGATGAGGACAGCAAGGCGCCGCCGAGTCCGACGATTCCGAGGCGATCAAGTGCGACGGGTGCTCTTGTTGCCCCCAGCGATGCTGATCGAGACGCCGGTGTTCGCGTTCCCCTGGCCCACGACTACGTAGAAGAAGATGAAGGCGGCATCGTGGGGAGGGCCGTCGAGATTGTCAACACAGCTAGGGATCTCATCGGTGCCTTGCTCGGGACCGGCGGCGATCGGGGCCGGAGCTGGAGGGAGGCTTCATGATTCCTTCAACACGCAAACACACAAACATACAAATAGCTCGATTCAGGTTCTCTCGGTTGAATGGCCAGGTCACATTCTCTAAGACTCTCACCCAAGCCATGTTCGCGGCGACCCACCCTAGCACATCTGTCGCCTCATTCCCTCCTCTTTTATCAATCGATGGGCATTGTTCAGGTATAGCACTCTTTTGCGCTAGTCAGCCGGGATTGAGCTGAGCGCATGTTCTTCAGTCCCAAAGAAAGTGAGGACTGACATGCAAGAAGTCCACGGCACTCCGGTGCGTACAGAGCCAAGCACAAGACTTGTTTCAGGCCGCGTGTCAAGCCTTCTTCGGTACGTGTTCGGAAAACAGTGAAGGCAGGACTTCGGATCTACCGTGATCGGAAACGGTGAGGGCGAAACTTCGGATCTACTCTTATTCGGAATCGAGACGGAGCCAGACGTGGGCCAGATCCGTGCCCTGGCTGTAAGGGTCACTTATTCCACTCGGCACGCGGTCGGTTGGAAGTGACTTTTGCCAGTCAGCAGGGGGACCCTCCGATTAATCAAACACCGCACGTACACTCAACATTGTATTTGCCCGTCCTTTGTTCTACCGACGGCACGGAGAGAGAGGGTCAATGACGATTTGTTCGCACACAGCTCGCCCGTTCTTTGCCTTGGCATCCTGGTGCAGCGCACAGCCGCTTCAGAAAACACCTAGGCCCTACGACGGCAGAAGATAATCATATGCGCAGCCCGCTTTGAATTCTTTTGCAAATTGTTTGACCGCGTGTCGCAGCAACAGCGAGAGAAGGAGGCGGTGCGGACGCGCGCGCGGCGCGCACACAGAGAGAGGAAAAAGTGGCACCATGCGGCGGCGCAAGCCGGGTTTTTTTTTTTTTTTTTCTCAGGTTTTAAGACTTATCCAAGTGACGTGTGTTGTTCCGCAAGGAAAGATGCGAAAAGTAAAAATAGGACGGCGTTGCAGGCGGCGCAGGCACACGTTGGGCATCAAATGGGTAGAGGGGGTGGCAGCCCAGGCGCCACAGAGCTGTATTTGAATAGGAAAGATGAGGCGCGAACGACAGGAAGGTGGGGAGGCCCAAGAGGTGAAGAGTAGCTGTTCCTCTATCACCACCTGCTCTCTCTCTATCTTTCCATTTTCTTTTGCAAGACCGGTCGTTTTCTACCTAGATCCCCCCGGTCGGCTTCCTCTGCTAGCAGGCCTCGGTCTCTGGAACAATGCTTGGCAAGCAGCAGTCGAAGGGATACGACCGCATTCCTACCGAAGCTGATGAGGACGAAAAGCCGTACGACGTCGACATTGAGCCTGTGCACGATGATAACGACGAGCTCCTCCTCGCTGCTCGGGGAGCACAGCGGCACGGGCGTCAACCAAGATGCACATGGATCATCGACAAACGCTTTACAGTGCCCTTGATCTGTCTCGTCGTGACCCTGGTGCTCTCGATTCACTTCGACTGCCCCAGCACTCTCTACCTCTATCTCGCCTACCTCTTTGTGGGCTTCCCAATGGACATCGCCTACGAGCTTTATCCTCGTGCTACCAACACCGACAACGGCGGCGCAAATGTGAGCAAGTCGAGGAGGATCGGCAAGCTCAGGGCAGTGCACCTTGCGAAGCTGCTGGCGGCATTCTCGATTTGGTGCTGGGCGCTCGCCTCACCGCTGTTGGGGCTCACTCTTCATCCAGGTCCCATCGGGGACAGCCAGGTGGGGATGCCTTCTTCCCTTTTACTGAAGCCTCTGGCGACGACGACAGCGACGAGGCCAACAACACCGACCCACCGACCTCAGGGGCCCATCTTCCTCGCGGCAAACCTATACAATTCGGCGCACCTCTTTCCACGCTTTACTTCGAGCCTCCTCGACCTCATCGATACGCTGGGAGGGCCTTCCAACATCTACGTGAGCCTGTACGAGTCCAACTCCGCCGACGGCGGCCAAATGCAACACCACTTGGCCGATCTCGACAGCGTCCTGGCGGCCCGCAACGTCTCGCGGAGGATCCACTGGGGAGGCGACACGTTTCGCGAGGAGCGTGTCGGCAAGGAGGATCGCAAGCGGGGGAGGATCCGCTATTTGGCCAAGGTCAGAAACGAGGCATTGCGGCCGCTCGACGAGGGGCTGAGGGGTATCGACGGGAGAGATTTCACCAAGGTGCTTTGGCTGAATGAGTGAGTGAGGCGCAAGGCGCAACCTTAGATCCTGAGCCAGACTCGAGGGCAGATGCTAACGGGTGCCGAATTTTAACAACAGCATCGTCTTTGATGCACCCTCGATCATGACACTGCTCGATACGATGGGCGGTGCATATGACCTTGCATGTGCTTTCGACTACATCCCCCTTGGCCTCTACGATACGTGGGTGACGCGCGACGTAGAGGGCTTCCGCACCAAGCCGCTGTGGCCCTACTTTGAACGACAGAGCGACGTGGAGAAGCTGCAGAGGGGCCAGCCGATATCAGTCAACAGCTGCTGGAACGGCGCGGCAGCCTTCGACGCCAAGTGGTTTGTTTTACCGGCGAACTCGTCTGGCGGAGCGCGCACATCGACGATCAGGTTCAGGACGTCTTCGAAGTGTCACTCGTCCGAGTGCCTCTTGGCTTCGCTTGACATTCACAAGCACCACCGCAGCCTCGACCCGACCTCGAGGCCGCGCATCTACATGAACCCGCTCGTTTCGGTCGCATACGAGGCGCGCATCTACTTTCTCTACAACGGCCTCATGAAGTGGACCATTGTGCAGCCGTGGCACGTCGTGTGGGAGGGTTGGGTGTCCAGCTGGCTCTTCAAGCGCTGGACCGACGTGGGCAGAAAGGAACCGAGCTGCAGAGAGGCGTTCAAAGATGACTGGGCACCCCCTCCTCCTCCTTATTCAGAAGGAGAGGAAAGGACAGCCATCATCAAAGCGGCAAGCAGGTAGAAACCAAGTCGAGATCTCTTTCTCTCTCGCTCACATATCCAGTAATATAGAGTTTCCAGTTTTGAGACCATTGTTTTTGGGTGATCTATTACTGCTGTGCAAGCTCCCCTTTACCCCTTCCTGGACCCGCTACACGACTTTCTCGACTGGGTCGCTGAATATTCTCCGGCCGGCCTTCCAGTTGGAGTAGTATCGGAGGTAGGCCTCGTTGAGAACGAGGGTAAGGACCTGCGACGAGGGTGGATCAGCTTGTGAATAGATTGCGAGGGGAAAGGGCAACGCACTGTGTGAGGCGCAATCCGCGCAAGGTGAGCCGTTGTGCCCTTGTACCACGCCAGTGGCCCCTCGGTCTTGGCCGTGAGGTAGAGGCAGTGCAGTGGGCCTCTGTACAGCGTCCCGACGGACTTTCCCCTCGCTTTCCAAGTCGAAAGAGGAAAGAAGCAGGAGCGTAAGTGGGGGGGTTTGAATGTTAGAAAGAGGGACCCTGACTCACCATCGATCATCGTCGGCTGGTTGTACACCCTGCTCAACGCCGTGTCGGCAGGCTGCATGACTGCACAGACGCAGAGGCCGCTAAACGTCGACGAGGCCAGGTATGTCCAAAAGGAGTTTGGCTTGCCCGCAAGAAGCAAGAAGGGATTGTAGGTGCCCAGGGCATTGTTGTCGGGCGTGAGACCGACGAGGTAGGTCTTGAACCAGTTGTAGGCCGGCAGCTGCACTGTGCTCCCCATCGCTGTCCGGAGGATGGCTGCGTCCATGCCTCTGGCCAGCCCGCGCACGCCGTCGGTCCTAACGATGCTCACCAGGCCGTCGAGGGCATTTTTGTAGTGGTACGACGTCTTCCCGATGGTGAAGTGGGGTGAGTAGGCCTGCTGACGCGCCTTGACGAGGAACAGCGGGTTGCCCAGGATCGCACCGACGACGCCCGAGCTGGCACCCGCAGCCAGTGCACCGGGTGCCCAGACCTCTTTGACGTCGCGCCCGGCAAGACGACTGAATGCGCGCCGAAAGGGCTCGTAGAAGCCCAGGCGGCTGCCGTTGAGGCAGACCTGGTAGACGAGGGCCGCACCGAGGCCGCGCTGGACACCGGCGACGCCCTCGGTCCGTGCCGTCTTGCGCAGGCAGTCCCATGCGTTTTTGTAGAGCCGCTGCTTGGAGGCGCCCGACTCCAGCAGCTCGCCCTGGAGCTGCATCCTCGTCTTGACCGCCTCGGCGGGGTTCGAGAAGAGGACGGCACTCGACGCAGCGCAGGACCCGACGGCGAATCCCTCGAGCGTCGAAATCTTGACGGGCGGCGCCGGCGCCGCGACTTGCGTCTCGGGGCCCTTGAGTCCAGGCCCAGTCGTGCCAGCATTGGCGCCCGTTTGCGCCCTCTGTACAGACGCCATTTGCACGACGAGATCGATCAGATCGGTGGAGGCAAAGAAGAAAACGGTTCCCGAAGACCCTCAGAAAATTGCAAAGCGCGTTCGGTCTTGCCGTTCTTCCGTCCGTACGTCCGGGTGTCCTGCGTCCGGCGTGTCCGTCAGTCTGCTCATCGCTTTCGCGGTTGGTGAAGGCCTTTTGCCGTCTCTTCGTCAAATGTCACTGTTTCGGTTGGCTTATCGAAAATCACACAATTCTGGCTTCTTCTTCTTCTTCTTTTCATGGTAATCGTTTAAATCATCAGAGCGAGAAAGAGAGACCTGTATATACACAACCACTACCATCGCTTCCTTTTAAGAATTCACTTGACTTGGCCCTTGTCCACTTTACAGCTTCTTCTCGACAATGGCGCGCAGGTCCTTGTTGGCCTTGTCGAACGAGCGGATACCCTCGTGGAGCTTGTCGAACGCCATGGTGTCGTCGAAGAGAGCCCACGAGAACTTGGCGTGGTCGTCGACAAACGAGACCTTCTCCATGGGGTCCGACTTCTTGGCGCTCTCGGGCGAGAGCTTGCGCTCGAGGCCACCCTGCTTCTTCTTGAGCTCCTCGAGGAGCGCAGGCGAGATGGTGAGGAAGTCGCAGCCGGCGAGCTCGGTGATCTCGTCGACGTTGCGGAACGAAGCGCCCATGACAATCGTCTTGTAACCGTGCTGCTTGTAGTAGTTGTAGATCTTGGTCACCGACTTGACACCAGGGTCCTCGTGGGGTGCGTACGAGTCCTTGCCCTCGGCCTTCTTGAACCAGTCGAGAATGCGGCCAACGAAGGGGCTGATGAGCGTGACACCAGCCTCGGCGCAGGCGACGGCCTGGCCGAAGCCGAAGAGGAGGGTGAGGTTGCAGTGGATGCCGTCCTCCTTCTCGAGCTCCCTGGCAGCCTGGATACCGTCCCAGGTCGAGGCAATCTTGATGAGGACGCGCTCCTTCTCGACGCCCTGCTCCTTGTAGAGCTGGATGAGGTGCTTGGCCTTGGCCTTGGTGGCCTCCTTGTCGAACGACAGGGCAGCGTCGACCTCGGTCGAGACACGGCCAGGGATGATCTTAAGGATCTCGACACCGAACTCGACGAGGAGGCGGTCGCAGGCAAGGTCGACCTGCTTCTGCTTGTCGTTGCCGCCCTGCTCCTTGGCGTACTTGACAGCAACGTCAATCAGACGAGCGTACTTCTCCTGCTTGACAGCGGCGAGGATGAGCGACTGCAGAGGAAGAAGAATAAAGTCAGCCACAGCTTCTCCAGGCGGTCTCCATGCGTCAAAAAGCAGCGACTTACAGGGTTGGTTGTCGCATCCTGGGGCTTGTAAGCGTCGATCGACTCGAAGTCACCCGAGTCGGAAACGACTGTGGCGAAAGTGAAGAGGATAATCAGTAACTTGTAACGAGAGAGAAGAGAGGGAGAGAAGAGATTTAAAGGGTGGGGGAAAAGGAAGGAGATAAGTACTCACCAGCAGTGTACTGCTTGAGAGCGTCGAGCTGAGTGCCGGCCATTGTAGTTATGAAAAGTGGTAAGCTACAGGAAGAGGAGGGCTGGAACTGTAAATCTTTTGGTAAAGGGTGGTGGGAAAGGAGGAAAAGTTCGACGAGGTGTTGGAAGCTTTTATGTGGACCGAATGCTGCCGTCCGTTCGTGCACCACCCTTTTGTTGGTCCGACCGAGAGAGAGAAGTTGTAATCTTCGCGATCGCAAATTTTGAATTAAAGCCTTGAACAAGGGTTCAGAAATTCTAATCTGCACCTTCAGATCGTCATGTGCAAGCTATCGCCTCGATCGCCCTCTTGACCGGGTCCCGGGACGAGGCCTTCACACCATCATCTGCTTCTTTTCCCCAGCTGCTTCCATCTGTGAGTCGACAGGGCATCACTCTTATCATTGTCCAACATCGTCGACAAAAAAAAAGCCCGAGGGAAGGAGACCCTGTCGAAGAGGGTAGTCGAAGAACGCATAGGAAGACCTCCCTCACCGTCCGATGACGTTATCTCGCGCGAACTTTGCCACGTGTTTTAGAAACCACTCTCGACAAGGGAGGACGAACTATCATTGATGCACCTTGGACGTGCAGACATGAATTCACAAACTTAGAGGGACGGCGGGAAAGCAGGTTTGTAGTGATAGATGGATTGCTGGCCTTACTGCGCCACGGCACCGTACTGTTGAATAATAGGATCAGCGCGAGCCCTCGGCGAACAGGCATGAATGACTCACGTTGGGCGGGGGCTGGTTGACCTGCGCTCCGGGAGCGGCCTCGTAGACGCCCGAGCCCTTGTACTGTGGGGTTTGGTACGAGTGTGAGCTTTCCCTGCCTCTTCACATAGCAAGGTCACAAAGCAAAACTCACGACGAATCCGTGAAGACCGTACTTCTCCTCGGCCTTCATCTGTTGGGTTGCGGCTCATGTCAGCAAAGCTCCTCCTGATGGAACAGTTCATCCGACTCGTCACAAACCTTCTTGTAGATGAGCCAGACTGGCAAAGGAGACTGGTTATCAGTCTGAAGTCTTCGAAAGAGCAAGGATTGCACTTTTTCTTGAGCCGATCAAAGAGCGCTACTCACAGGCATGAATGTGACCGGGCAGGTAGCCCAGAATGGTGAGGAGGATGTTGATCAGACTGGGCCGCACTGTCAGCTCGCGCACGTTAACTAATCGCGAAGCTACCAATCACGAGGCTCACAGATCACAGGAGCATCCCGTCACAATGGCGGCTGCCGCCGGCTAGAGATCACGTTTCATGTGGTCAGTCTTGGGACTCTTTAGACCGCTTGTCTACTGCACCTCTACTCACAGGGAAGAGAATAGCCACGAGGATGAGGAGGATGTCGCTGCCCTTGACCATGATGGAGACGCTTCAGCTGGTAGTGATGGTTGATTGTGGAAGCAGAATGCGGATGATAAGATCTCACACCGCCCTCTGTGGAGTGAGGTCGTGGAAACGACATTAGAGGCCACGTGTCACGTCAAAATCGCGGAGTAGACTCTCTCCGTTGTTCTGTGAGGAAATTTCTAAAGTGAGGAGCTGAATACAAACATTTTTAAGGGGGTTTTACAAAACGGCGAGGCAGAAGAGGGGCATGGCGCGACGCCTTGTTTTCAGTCGCCAACCTCACTCCTCGCCAACGACGACAACGAGAGCGGCGACGACAAGGGGAGACCAGACCCCTTTCTCCAACCAACTCGGTGCGGCCACGCCCAACCATTTTCTCACTTACTACACTCGTTTACACCACCACCCAAAGGGACCCAGCCCGTAAAGTCTTTTTCTCTTCTATTTCCCACGTCTTTTGACAGCTCTTTTCCAAACACAACCTAGCCAGTCATGGACCGCATTTCACGATTTTCGCAGTACCTTCGGCCGCAGCGACCTGCGCCTCAGCCCGAACCTGACGCCCAGGCGGCGTACGAGTCGGAGAAGCGGCCCGAGGAGCAGCAGGAGATCTTGCAGGGCGAGAGGGAGGCATCGCCTCAGCCTCTGGTCCCAAAAGACCACGAGCAGGTGCAGGAGCAGGTGCAGGACCGAGACGCCCTGAGGAAGAGGCAGACGAGGAGGTCGCTCATCCTCACGACGAGTGCCAGTCGAAAGCGTCTCCCCACACTCGCGGAGGTGCTCGCCCGCCGCACGCTACCACCGGTCGACCTCTACTGCTACTACCTTTACCTGCAGCGCGAAGGCTCCGAGGACGCTCTCGACTTCTGGCTCGATGTTCAGCAGCACGAGAACCTCTGCCGCGCCTACTTTAAGGACCTGAGGAGGAGCGGCAAGTCTATCCGGGATGACTGGCCAGGATACTACCAGGAGGCAAGGCAGAGGGGCTCGATCTACAACCGCTTCAACGGCATCGAACACGATGGAGGCAGCCAGGTCGAGGAGGTCAACGACCCCGAGCATCAGTCTTCGATCGCACACGACAACGCCGGTCCCATGAGCAGCAGCCATGGACATCGCGAAGCTGCTGCTGCAGCGCTGAGCAGCAGCCACGGACACGAGCAAGCCCCTGGCATCGAGGCCAGTAGCCACGGGCACGACCGTCCTGCATCAAGGGCGTCGGACGGCGAGTGGAAAAAGTTCGAGGACGAGCCGACGTCTGGGCCCCGGTTCCCAGGCGACCCAGAGTACCAGATGCGCCAGTCGACGGACCGTGCCGAGCGCCGATCTATCCTGGCCAAGCGGGGAAGCCATGCGCCCACCGTCATTGCCCGGAACACGGCCATCACCAAGGCCGACCTTGTGGGCAGTGCTGAGAGAATCTACGCCAGGTTCCTCCTGCCTGGTTCGGAGAAGGAGATCTACCTGCCGCCCCAGCTCCGCATCAACAGCTTCCCCATCTCGAGCTCCACCGTTCCCGGACCTCACGACACGGAGCAACAGCAAGCGCTCGCCAAGGTGCCCGACATGTTCCACGCCCAAAAGGAGTACGTCTTCCGGACCATGGAGGCCGACGTCTTTCCGCGCTTCCTCCGTGCCAAGGCCTTTGGCAATCTCACCCCTGTCTCGGCCCTCGTCCGTCTCAGCCTGGGCCTGCTTGCGCTCTGGGCTGGACTGGCCACTGGCTTCAGCTTCATTTTCCTCGATGTCAATCGGGTCAAACGGCTGTGGGTCATTCTGCCCTTTGCCATCGCCGTCTTCCTCATCATGTCGCACCAGTACGAGCTGGACCCCATCTTGGCCATTGCCCAGCAATCAGAGACGACACCCTTCCACTTGATTCGCATCAAGGAGCCCTACGTCCGCAACCTCCTCCTCCAGCGTACCGCGGGCGTCCTCCTCATCGTGACGCTCATCACCGCTGCGCTCACGGTCCTCTTCGTCTTTGTCCCCGGTCACCGACTGTGATTTCACCTCTTCACTCGCATACCCAACAAGACAGCCGGCACACTGCTCGTCCACTCCTTTTCTTTTTCTAACACTACTTTTGAGCGCTTGCCCTCTTCCTGTCTTTGTGTCTATTTACTTCTGTCTTCTTTGTCCTTACACACCCCTTCTTTACACGGCAGCAAAAAGAGGTTGCTGATCCGTTCAGCTAGGCCTTTCCTTTCTCGGTTCTTTACCGTAATCCTAATCATCTTTCCTTGCTGATCAGGGAAGGAAAAGTTGTCCGTGGTAGCCCTGTTCTTCTGTTCTTTCCCGTTTGTGGTAGACTGGTCTCTGTTGTGTTCTCGGGCAAGGCAGCAGGCTGCTTGTCCATTCGAATGTTCTATAATGTCTCCCACGCCTCTTGGCATCACAGGAACAACAGAATACAGCAACGTCGGCTACGTACTGCCCGGTCTTCCCAGACGATGTCTCGACTACTAAACCTTTCTCTGCCCACGGCTCTTCTCGAAAAGAAATCCTGCAAGATGAGTGTGATTTGTCGGTCCAAGATGCCCTTTGCGCGCCGAAGTTCTCTTTCGCGCTAAAAGGCCCAGTCGCTTTTCCCCGCGTTCGGTCCAACGCGACATTTCATTTACCGTGGCATTCCTCTTGACTCGCGAAAAACACACACGCACACGTCGGACAAGTAAGCGACAGAAACAGCGCAGCCAGCGTCGTAGGACTGCGATCGACATGGCTTGCTTTGATGGACCTACCAGCGCAAACCTGCCTGCCAAACCTGACCAATAAAATAGTAGTACAGGGTTCAGAACCGACGAAGCGAGCAATGATGCGCGGCAGAATTCTACCAGAACGTTGTTTTCCTGGTCCATTCCGTACGTACAGGCAGCAAGCCAGCTAGCTGTACCGCAGAGGGAAAGGCAATAATGGAGATCGCTTGAATCGCCCTGCCCTGAAGAATCTAAAGGCTCCTGTCGCTGCTGTTGTTTCTCTCCTTTCCATCACCACCAACCCCTTCTCCCCCTCCCCTTTTCCCTGTCCCCAACAACACCACGGTCCTTACGATGCAATACAACGTCGCCATTCTGCTGGCCGTCGCGCTTGCGGCCAGCCAGGTCAACGCTGGCCTTCCCGAGGGAGCCACTCAGCCCATTGATGCTGCCAAGGCTGCTGCTCCTGCGCAGCTCGCCGACATCCCCGCGAAGCTCGCTGCGGCACCTTCCAAGCTTGCGTCGGCTCCTTCCAAGCTCTCCGGCGTGCTGCCGAAGCAGATGAAGAGCGCGCCGGGCAAGCTGGCTAAGGGCGCCAAGGCTGCTGCTCCTTCGCAGCTCACCAATGCCCCCTCGGAGCTTGCCAAGGCCCCCTCGAAGCTCGCCGACGCCCCCGCGGAGCTTGCTTCGGCCCCTTCTAAGCTCTCCAGCCTGCTGCCAGAGCAGGTGACGAGCGAACCGGGCAAGCTGGCTGATGCCGCCGCTTTTTACGGTGAGAGTGCAAAGAGCGCCGCCAAGGCTGGCATGGACGCCATCACGGGCGCACCGGCCTATGTGGCCTCGATGCCCGAGAAGGTCGGCAACGTCGCCGACGCGACCAAGAACCTCGCCTCGGCCGCCAAGCCCGAGCTCCCGACGGCGCAGGACCTGTGCCAGACCGACGACGACGGTGACCGCGTCGGTTTCTGCAACGGCCTCGCGCCCTCGGTCGAGTCCGACGGTGAAAAGGAGACGCTGCTCCGGCGCCAGGACTTCCTCGACGCCCTGTGCGAGCACGACGGCGCGACCGAGGTTGGCTTCTGCCACGGCCTCATCCCCGACGCCAAGCTCGGCAACCTCGACGCGACCAAGGGCAAGCGAGCCGACCAGGACCTGCTCGGTCTCGCCAACACGTACGCGCCCGACGTGACAAAGGCCGTCACGTCGCTTCTCCAGCCTTGCGACCAGGCCGATGACGCGCAGCAGAAGGTGCCCGGCCTCGAGGGGCTCTGCAAGACGCTCGTGCCCGACGCAAAGGAGCAGGCCGTCGCCGCGGCCAACGGCGGCGGACTCGTCATCAAGCGCCAGGTCGACTACGGCGTCAAGAAGGGTCTCGAGGGCTCGGCAAAGGGCTTCAAGGCAAGCGAGGACCAAGTCGTGGGCACCATCGAGCACCCCCCTACGCCTGAGCAGCTGCTCCAGACCGTCGGCACAACCGTCCTTGGCACCGCGCTCAAGTCGCTGCCTAACCGCAGGCGCCAGCTTGGGCTCGAGATGCTCCTCCCCTGTGCTCACGGTGAAGGAAAGGACCTCAAGGGCGAGGCCGGCTTCTGCAACAGCCTCATTCCCTCGGCACACGAGCGAGACGTCATGAGCGTCGTCCGTCGCAGCATCGCCGCAAAGATGCACAGCCGCTTCGTCAAGCGTACCCAGAGGTTCTGAGGGTTGTAAACCTCATCCCCTTCTCGCTCTCTTCATCATCATAAACACACTCCTTACCTTGCGCCGCTGGTCACCGTTCTCGCTTTCATTCACACTCTCCTCATTGTCTTATTTTCCACAGCGCTTCGTCATCGCCTTTCTATTCACTCTGATACACACCTCGGTTGTCGTGTCAATGTTCATCATTCCTATTGGATCCGCTTAATGCTACAATTTTCGTCCATTTCCTGTCCATGGCAAGATAGAGCGTCAGCTGCCTTTCCCTCCCATCTTCCTTAAGAACTTGTTTCGATCTCTGAACCGTCAGTGTAACTATGACTAAAGGTATATGCTCTAGATCATCGCAACCAAATGAATGGCGCTGAGCGTTAAAAATGGGATAATTGTCATCCGTCGGTCTCGCTCTCCTCTCCCTCTCGCATCTCCTCTGGAAGCAAAGCAAAATCCCGGAAACTCACACGTTCTACGGGCAATCTACCACTAGACGAGGATTTATGATGTCTGAGCAGGCGACTTGGTGACGTCAAAGACAACACCAGATTTCACTGTACCGTCGACGAGTTTAGAGGTGATGGTGCCGTCTTGGTTGCCGAAGTAGGCCGCCTTTGCCATGTTGCAGAAGAGACCAACTTCGAGAACACCCGTAAGGAGCTTGATGCGCTGCAGCAGGTCCTGTGGGTCCCGCATCACCGCCTCTGGGAAGGCTGCGTCAATGACAAAGTTGCTGTGGCACAATCATCACGGTCAGCTTCCTCCCAGCTCTAACGGCACGAAACAGCAGACTCACCCGTTGTCGGTGACGACAGGGCCAGCCTTCATCTTGCCCATTCTCAGAACAGCATTGGTGCTTCCCATCTTGACAAGCTGACGAAGCACCTTTGCATAGGCGAACTCGGCCACCTCGACGGGGACGCCCTGCTTCCAGTTGTCACCGAGCAGCTTCGACTCCTTTCGGTAGTCTGCCACGACGATGAATGTTGCTGCGGCCTCGGCTAGAACCTTCTCTCGCAAGTGGCAAGCTCCGCCGCCCTTGATGCAGTTGAGCTTCGAGTCGACCTCGTCCGCCCCATCGATTGTCACATCGATCTCGGGATAGTTGTCTACGTCGCCGAGGCGGAGGCCAGACTTGATGATGAGCTCCTTGGACTGGAAGCCCGTGGGCACGAACCACCTGTCGGCATTCACGTTGGCGCCCTGCTGGACAATCCGTTCGACGACATAGGGCACCGTCGAGCCTGCATGGGGCAAGAGATGGCAGAGGGAAGAGAGGAGGATTGTGAAGAGAGAAAAGAGAAGAAAGGGAAAAAGGAAAATAAAAAGTCAGTCTGATTTTTCTGCCTTGCCTCGGGAAAATCCAAAATTGCAAGGGGCGCCACGGGGGGGAGGCAGGGGACGTCGGCGGCGACTCACCGGAGCCGACGCCAATGATCTTATGGGTATGGTTGACGTGGTTGTCGACAGCAGCGTAGGCTGCTGCTCGCTTGGCTGCCTCGACACCCTCGAGGTGGGGAAGTTGCAGTGGTGCTGCAGACATGTTCAGAGAGGAAGCGTGAAAGAGCCTTGCTTTGGGTCCTGGGCGAAGGTCTACGATAGCACGAGGTGGCGATCTAGCGAGAGCGAAAGTGAGCGGCAGAGATTTGAGGTGCTGCGAGGAGGCTCTGTGTACGGTCGTCGATAGCAGTCGTCTAGAGAGCATCCAGCACGGCGTCGTCTAACAGGGAGAAGAGCACCTGCGATCGCTTCTTGCCATTGTGGAGCATGGACATGCAGGAGATCGGAGCGAGTGGACTCGTCACGTGCAGCGGCACTAATTTTTTCGGCCGAAAAGTGCTTCTCTGCGGCAGAATTTGCATCTTAGGCGCGACGGCCACCGCCATCCTACCTTCTTCTCCAACTTTGGTCACCGCTGGCTTTACAATATTCACACAAGATGAGCTACGTCGCCAAGGACAAGGACGAGTCGGGCCTCCCCTCGGCTCAGATTCACAAGATCCGCATTACCCTCACGTCGAGGAACGTCAAGAACCTCGAGAAGGGTGAGTTTGCCTGCTGCCCATGCAAGTCTTTCTAGACGCTTACCCTTGTCTGCTCTTTCTCAGTCTGCTCGGACCTCGTCACTCGCTCCAAGGACAAGGACCTCCGCGTCAAGGGCCCCGTTCGTCTGCCCACCAAGGTCCTCACCCACACGACCAGGAAGTCGCCTTGCGGTGAGGGTTCCAAGACCTGGGACCGCTTCGAGATGAGGATCCACAAGCGCCTCATCGACCTGCACTCGCCCTCCGAGATCGTCAAGCAGATCGTGAGTGCCCCTCGATCGAACAGCCAAGATGGACATGCATACTAATCGCAAATTCCTTCTGACAGACGTCGATCTCGCTCGAGCCCGGCGTTGAGGTCGAGGTCACGATCCTCAGCTCTTAAGAGGGTCCAGATTGGCGGAGGGATTGTTTCGGAGTGATCCGATGCAGGTCCAAGTCTTGAAAAGGGACATGGCGGGTTGCCTCTTGAAGACGCGGCTCGTCGTCCCATGTCACCTACGCTTGTACAACAATTCCTCATACGACCTTTCATGAATGGAAAAGCTCTCATTCCATTTCTTTCTGAGACGCAGATGTTGCTGTTTGCATCGTCTCGGGTCAGGGTCTCTGTTGAGGAAACTCGGTCTTGGTGCAACACGTCTATGCAGTGCTTGCCATTGCTCCTGAGCTGAGACAGCATTGCTCTTAGCATGCTCATTAGAACTGTCATTTTGGTGGCCTGCGCGGTATGTATGAATGCGTTTGGCAGATATAGTACAGATGCTCGCGGACTCTTCAATTGATATCTTCGTGTTGTTGAGGCTAAGCCGGGCGTTATGCATTGCCCTGAGGCTTCTTTGCGGTGTTTGAACCGTGATTCCACCCATCAAGGCTTACTTGGGCCGGCTCCTCGTCCTCGCTCCCGTCTGCCTCCTCATTTCGAGCTTTCTTACGCTTCCTACGGTCGAGCTCCTTCGTCTTGTCTTTGACAGCCTTGCTCGAGCGTCGACGCTGAGCGTCCTCATGTACTTCCTGGCTCAATCTTGAGAAGCTTTGTCTCAGGCTCCCGATTTCTCGCGCCTCTTGCGCCGTTGGTCTGGTCAAGGGGCGAAACGACGATACCTGGAGGGGCTCCGACGATGCTGACCGCGACGACGCTGGCGATAACGACATTTGTCTTTCGACCGCAAGACTCGAGTGAGAGTTTTCCTTCGAGTTTAGAGTCACTTGTCGCCCATCTTTGCCTTCGTCTTCCGTATCGCTTTCGTCAATGGCCAGACGCCTTTTCTTCTTGCGAGGCGCCTTTGGTGAATTCTCGTTGTCCATCAGCCCTGGTGGTCCTGGAAGCGTGACGTACTCGAGTTCGTCAGACGAGCCTGACGACTGTCTCAGTCTTCCAGAGGAAGAATGTGTTTTGGACTCTCCCTCTTCGACATACTGTCGCCCGTCTATCGGATGATTTTCTTCATCGTCGTCCAAAGAATAAGCGCTCATGTCTCTTGAAGCGGGTTTTGAGGCGCTCCTCGATACAGGCGTCGACTCGGCAGAAGACTTGGCTACCATTTGGCCCTGCCTGAAAGACGGGGGCACAAAAGGTACTCTCTTCCTTGGCGTTGCAGATGTCGGGAGGGTCGCCTCGACGGCTGCCGCGATGCTGGTTCTTTTGTCTTGCTCATCATCGATCATGAAGTCATCGTCGGCTGAAAATGTCAAGGCAGTCTTAGCAAACTGGTCCAGGTCGATCGTCGCTGCCGTACCAATGATTCTGCGGTTGGGGCCGAGGACCACGGGGATCGCCGGAGGTTCCATCGACTCACAGCGATCGATAACTTCAACCCAAGGCTGTACAACACCTAATTGTGCGGGTGCTGCTGGTCCGACTAGACTCGACTCTACCTGTCGCGGTCTTGCTCGAGGTATGAACGGCATCTTTGTCTTGGGTATTTGCCTGCCAGAGAAACTGATGAGCGAGCAATTCGAAATGGGGTAGCACAAAGCCATAACTCACGGGTCCAGCTTGTAGCGAGACACAGGCATCGTTGGCAAAGGGGGAAGGCTCGCCAGCGATGGCATTGCCTCGAGGATGAGGATGGGGGCAACAAAAGGACGCAATGCGTCTCCCACTGAATGGTAGAAATCGATGTGCTTTGAGGAAGCATGGGGTCAATTCTGCGGTCCAGAAGCTCGGTAAACAATGCTTGTTACCCACCTCAGCCTGCGACTCCTTGTCTCGACAAGAAGTTCCTCGTCGGCAATCTTGAAAGGGACAGGCATAGGCGTGTTGCGCGAGGTGCTGCTGGAAGAAGTGATCCTCGAACTGTGCCCGAGTATAGCTCCTGTAGCGCGAACATTTGTCCCAATGGCATTGCCACTTGCCCTCGGCCAGAAAGGGCCTGCAGTGGGATTCGACGACGTGCCGGGCGAGGGCGTCGACTGTGAGAAATTTTTTCCTGCAGATGATGGGGTTCGATACGTCGGTCTTGAAGACCCACTCGCACGCGACTCGGCCTCGGGACGTGATCGGCCCTAGCCGTTGTGCCGAACACCATGAATCGTCGGCGTATGAGGGACAAAGCTCGGAAAGGTAGGAATCGGGACGAGGACCCTCCGGTGGCTTGACTGAGGATACCGAAGTTGATGACTGGCCATTGATTCGCAATCTTGGCTCAACCTCGTCTTCGTCGGTTGTCTCCTCGCCATCCTGCCGTCTTTGCCTCCGTCGGCGTCGCCGCTGCCGCCATGGCTCAAATGATTCTCTGGACGAAGCTGTCGAAGGTGAAGAATATCGAGATGAACTCGCACCATCATCGCCATGCACTCCTTTAGGTGTGTTGTTGTTTATTGGTGTAGGTGCTGACGCGTCGTCCTCACGCTTTACGGACCCTTGTCGCCTGGGCGGCGCTTGTGATGTTGACAGCGACGAATGTGAGAGCACGAAATCCTGCCTGGGAACGACATCGATCTCGATGTACGGTTCCATAGCCTCTGGGACTGCCCAGAGCAGCCCAACGAGCGTGCCCAGGGTCGGAAGACAGTCTATGCGCAGAGTCTAGACTGCCATGACCAGGAGGCGCATATGAAGTCCTTTTCTGTGGGAGGTTACTAGGAATGGAAACTCTCACCAAGAAAACAGGCAAAGGCTCCAACTAGCTGCTAGGGAGGGAAGATGTGGTGGAGCAGAATAAAGCTTAAAGTGCATATACCCAAACACTTGCTGGTCCAAGCAACCAACCAAGAGCTCCTCCAGAGATCCAAATTTCAGCTTTGCTATGTCACGTGCAAAACACCTTGAGACGAGCGATCTTACGGTGCGTTCCCACACCTGAAAGGCTGGAGGCGGTCCTCTTGAGCTTTACTGAGATTGACTAAGGGTGCGTTCAGTTGTGAGTCTGCTATGTGACCCCTTGTGTCGTCACATACAGTCCAGACACCAACACTACATAATCCCTTCTCTCTTGCATCGTTGCCTCCATTTCTATTGTAAACACTTTTTTTTGGCGTGAACTTGCGTCAAGACGAAGGGGGCTTTGTCTTGGAGCATCGAGCCGGCAACAAGCCCTAGCGGTGTCTATTTCCACCCTCCAGCATCTTCACAACATTCTCATTGAGATCGGCATACTGCCTCTCACCCTCCTTAATCTTACCTGTGCTGCGAACCGTCCAAAGGTGCACTTTTCCTCACGCAACAACGTACCCATCACACTCTATATTTCGGCCGAGAGCAGCAACTACACCCGCTTCTTCTTCTTCTTGCTCTGCCCGTCCGCATCTCGATCGCCGCTCCTTCCCGCCCGGCCAATGATGCCCTCAAAGACCCTTCTGACCTCTCCCTGCAGGTCCTTTGCGAGGCGAGGATCGTAGTATGCCGGCGCAAAGTCGAGTAGCCATTCCGGCTTGACCTCTGTCACTGTCCTGATGAAGTTCCTCGTCGTGAGGACAAACTCGTGGTAGATGAGGAATGGCGGCATGTGGTCCATGGCGGTAGATGGGTGGGGCGCAACGACCTGGTTGTCCTTGATAGTCGTGTAAGAGCCCTTTGAGCTCCCCTCCTTGAAGGCCACTTGCATGAAGAAGCCGCACGCGATGGCCTTGCGGATATTGGTGTAGTAATCTTTGTTTTCAAAGGGAACGCTGACGAGATCCAGGTCGAAGCGCTCCATCGTCCTGGAAAGCTGTTGCCGGACATTGTCGGCCTGTTGCAGGGTACGGTAGGAGAGATAGTTTTGCCAGCACCACTGCGAGGCCGTCGAGGCATCTGGGCAATTGTTCTTGTAGGAGTGGTAGACGTTGAGCATAGTCAAGTGGTCACCATCAGGATGGGCGAATTCGGCATGCGCGGCGTCTGCCTGCTGTCGCTGGGCATTGGGCCGCATAAAGACGTTGGGGACCGAGAGCATGGCGGCGATGGTGAGAATTTCGTTTGAGCACCGGAACTCGGGGCTCACGATGAGCATCTTTGCCAGCTGGGGGTCGAGGGGAAATTCGGCCATGATCTCTCCAAGAGGCGTGAGGTTGCCTTCGTCGTCGAACGCGGCCAGGTAGTTGAGGAGCTCGAGGGCTCGCATGATGGTCTCGGGCGCTGGAGGATCCATGTAGTCGAATGTGACGAGATTGTCGATGCCAAGCTTCTTGAGCTCGAGAACAGTGTTGGCCAGGTTGCTCCTCAAAATTTCTGGATAAGTCTGCTCGATGAGTTCCGAGACAAAGTCCTTCTCGGTATACAGCCGGAAGCATTTTCCAGGCCTTGTTCTGCCGGCTCGACCCATCCTCTGCTGCGCGGAAGCCTTGGAGATGGGGCTGACAAGGAGCGACTCCACGCGGATTCTTGGGTTGTACACCTTCTGCTTGCTAAAGCCGGGATCGACGACGTAGACGATACCGTCGATGGTCAACGACGTCTCGGCAATGTTTGTGCTGATGACGACCTTCCTGCCCGGCGGGCCTCCTGGCTTGAGGGGTTCAGGAGCAGCCTCGAAGATACGCTGCTGTTGGGCAGGAGGGAGCGACGAGTAGAGAGGCACAACCTTGAGAGGACCGCACATGTCTGGATCTTTGCTGGCAAGTTCGTCGGCTTCCGCCTTGATCTTCTTGCAGGCATCCTCAATCTCCTCTTCACCTGTCAAGAAGACGAGGATGTCACCGGGGTCTTCGGCCTGGTGAATCATGAGGACGGTGCGGATGGCGGCCTCGAGGTAGTCGGGCTCCGGCTCAGGCGTGTAGAAGGTCTCGACGGGGAAAGTGCGACCAGGCACGCGAAGAAGAGGGGCGTCGTTGAAGTACTTTTGGAACTTGAGCGCGTCGAGAGTAGCGCTCATGACGATGATCTTGAGGTCCGGTCTCCGCTTGGCCACATCCTTGAGCATGCCCATGAGGATGTCGGTGGCCAGGGTCCTCTCGTGGGCCTCGTCGAGGATGATACACCCATACCGATCCAAGTTGTGATCGTTCATGGCCTCGCGCAAAAGCATACCGTCGGTCATGTACTTGAGATAGGTCGTCCGGCGATCGGTTGCGTCTTCGAACCGGATCGTGTATCCCACCTCCTTGCCCAGCGACACATCCATCTCCTCTGCGACACGCTTAGCCACGCTCATGGCAGCCACCCTCCTCGGCTGGGTGCAGGCAATCATCTTTGGTGCCACGACGCCGTCGACTCCCTTTTCCTTCCGAACGTGTGGCAGATCGGCATACGCCACAAATTGGGGGATCCTGCAATGCAGATCGTCCGCCTTGTCAGTCAATGCTCCTCTGTGCAGCTCTGTGCGGCTGGAGACTCACTGAGTTGTCTTTCCACTTCCTGTCTCCCCGATCATGACCATGATCTGCGACTCGTTGTACTTCTGGTAGAACTCATCCATCTGCGCATACACGGGCAGGGCCTTCCTCTTCTCGAGAATATCGCGATATCGAGCTGAGAATGGTCGGGGAGAGGGCGATGCAAACGCATTGACATCGCCTTCCATGACCTTTCGCGCCTGGGCGCCCGTCACTTTGCGAGGCTGGAATCCATCGAGTGGGCCACCGCTTGTCGACGTGATGCTGCTGCTGCCCCCGCCGTTGGTGTATCTCTCCGTGGGAGGCAGATGCGCGAGGTACGGGTTCTCTTGAGCCGCAGAGGCCGAAGTCGAGGCAGTCGGTTTGGACGGAGGCGGCCCTGGAGGCGGGGCGGCACCATTCTTGTCGCTCATCTTCGACGTTCCTTGCACAACACTGTCGTCGCTGTCGTCGTCTCTTTGACAAATCGTCGAGGAGAAAACTGCCCTAAAGAATTTCACCAAAAAAAAAACCGGCCTCAATGACAGATCTTGCCAATGACGGATTTTATGCTTTTGAAGGAAGAAGAAAAAAAAAGGTGGACCGAGCGCATCAAAGCTTCTTCTCGTCATGGCAAAGAAGCATAGGATGTCGTACCCCCGACGAAGATGACGACAACAATATCACGAGCGCTGTGTTCGGCCAGGCTGAAGGCGGCCCTGAGATGTGAACACCGACTTGCAGCCTGTACAAGAGGCGCGTTCATTGCATCAGCGACGACTGCCCCACCACGAAGACCGTCAGCGGGTCACCAACTCCGACATGCCTCTTCGTCTTCACCTTCACATACATCTTCCAGACCCAAGGCCAATTACGTCACAACACCGATATTCTACGTCAATGCTGATCCTCACGTCGGCCACTTGCACAGCATTGTGCTTGCAGATGTCTTGTCGCGATGGGCTCAGGCCAGGAATGGGGGTTGGTCGTCATCACTCGCCGAAGAAAGTCCAACCAAGGCGATCTTATGCACGGGGACCGACGAGCACGGGATAAAGGTGCAGAAAGTTGCGGAAGCTACAAGCGTTGAGCCAAGAGCGTTATGCGATCGAGTCAGCGGTCGCTTCAGAGTGAGTTGGGCAATGTACCACGACACAGAGGATCACGCTGAACCCAAGCGGTGTTTCAGGACCTTGCGGATGCAGCTGGGGCAGGGTACTCGAGGTTTATCAGGACCACAGACAAAGACCACGTCAAAGCGGTTGAACATCTCTGGAAGGCCCTTGAGGACGCAGGCCACATCTACAAGGGGTCGCATGAAGGATGGTACAGCGTCTCCGACGAGACCTTCTACCCAGAGTCCCAGATACGTCCGGCACAAGACAGCGAACTGACTGCGCAACAGAAAGAGTCAAATGAAGCCATCATGGTCTCCACTGAGACGGGGTCCCTCGTGGAGTGGAGCAGCGAGGAGAACTATAAATTCCGGCTATCGAGCTTCCAAGACCAGATCATCGAGTGGCTGGAGACAAACTCGCGTGCAGTCGTACCTCAAGTTCGATACGAGGCGCTCTTGGACGAGGTCAAGTCGGGGCTGGCAGACCTGAGCATCTCAAGACCTCGATCGAGGCTGAGCTGGGGCATCCCCGTCCCCGATGACAAAGATCATACCATGTATGTCTGGATCGACGCCCTGACAAACTACCTCACCGTCGCGGGCTACCCTTGGAAAGAAGCAGGTGGAACGCACAGTGACCAACAAGGATGCTGGCCACCGGATTCGATGGTCATCGGCAAGGATATTATCAGGTGAGCTCTGTAGGACACCACAAGCCTCGACCAATAATGAACCCGTCTCTGTCTGTCTGTCAGGTTCCACGCCATATACTTTCCCGCTATGCTCATGGCTCTGGGATTGCCCTTGCCTCGTCATATTGTGACCCATGGCCACTGGACGATGAACAAATCCAAGATGAGCAAATCTCGAGGCAATGTCGCCGACCCTTTTGAGTCGATTAGACGCTTTGGCAAGGACGAGATCCGATGGTTTCTCTGTCGCGTCGGCGGCAACCTATCGAACGACGCCGACTGGTCAGAGGCGACACTGCTCGAGTTCCACCGGAAGCAGCTCCAGGGCCAGCTGGGTAATCTAGCTAGTCGCATCCTGGCGCCCAAGCTCCAGGCTCGATTGGTGGAGCACGCAAAGCGGAACGACCACCGTCAAGATGGAAAATGTGTCGTTGGTAAGCCCGAGCGCACTTTTGAAGCGTCCGTCGTCGACACGCTCCAGAGTCTGCCAGCAAGGGTCGATGAACACTTCAAAGCCTTTGAGGTCCATCGCGCCCTCGAGGCTGTTTCAGAAGCCGTTGGCGAGGTCAATGAGATGCTGCAGCGCACCGAGCCGTGGTCGACCAAGATCTGCACGGACGACGAGGCGGGAAAGGTAGTCTACTTGGCCAGCGAGGCGTGCAGGATCGTTGCATGGCTTCTCAAACCCTTTATGCCAACAAAGATGGAGCAGCTCCAGCGGGAGCTTGGGCTAATGGGAGAGGCTGTGCGATGGGAGGACCTTGGTGTGCTCAGGGACCATGTAATACTGAGGACCAAAGGGGAGAAGGTACAGCCCCTGTTTCCCAAGATTGATTAATTGTATTCCTATCATTATACTTTTGACCTTCGTTTGTCGCTACCATCACCGTGACGGCGGTTGAGCATGCCTTGGTGCGCCACGTGTTATTTGAGCTTTATTTTGGCGTGAGCACCTCGGGTCTTTCGAAAGAACTCTTCCCGGCCTTTTCAAGAAACCACACCACAATTCAAGTCCGACGATGGCCGACGCTCGCAAGCGGTTCCTTGACCTGTTCCCCAAGCTCACCGACGAGCTCGTTGGCGTACTGGCCAAGGAGGGAATGCCCAAGGAGGCACAGGACTGGTACCGGCGGACCCTCGAGCACAACACGCCTGGCGGTAAGCTCAACCGAGGCTTGAGCGTCGTCGACACGGTCCAGATCCTGCAGGGCAAGGAGAGGCTCGACGATGGCGAATATGAGAAGGCTGCCATCCTTGGGTGGTGCGTTGAGCTGGTGAGTCTGCACATGATGGAGCATTGTTCGCAGGGCTGTTCCTAAGCACATTCGGATCCCGTCAGCTCCAAGCCTACTTCCTCGTTGCCGACGACATGATGGACCAATCCGTTACGCGCCGAGGTCAGCCCTGCTGGTACCGAGTCGAGGGTGTGGGAAACATTGCCATCAATGATGCCTTCATGCTCGAGGCTGCCATCTACCACCTGCTCAAAGTCCACTTCCGATCCGAGCCCTACTATGGCTACCTCATCGAGCTCTTCCACGACACCACCTTCCAGACGGAGATGGGCCAGCTCGTGGATCTCATCACGGCACCCGAGGACCACGTCGACCTGAGCAAGTTCTCGCTTAACAAGTGAGTGCGAGCTTGCCCTTCACTGGGCTCCCACCGAGAATCTGCACTGACTTCACGATCGATAGGCACCATCTCATCGTCGTCTACAAGACTGCTTTTTATTCTTTCTACCTTCCTGTGGCACTTGCGATGCGGATGGTCGGCGTCTCCGACGAGAAGCTGTACAAGCAGGCCCTAGACATTCTCCTTCCCCTCGGAGAGTACTTCCAGGTGCAGGACGACTACCTCGATTGCTACGGCTCGCCCGAGGTGATTGGCAAGATTGGCACCGACATCCTTGACAACAAGTGCAGCTGGAACATCAACGTCGCCCTTGAGCACGCAACAGCGGAGCAGCGCAAGACACTCGATGAGAACTACGGCAAGAAGGACGCGGCGTGCGAGCAGAAGGTCAAGGAGGTGTTCAACGCGGACAATATCGATGTTGAAGGAAGGTTCAAGAAGTACGAAGCGGAGAGCCAGACGAGAATCATGGGCCTCATCAACCAACTGCCCGAAGAGGGCGGCATCAAGAGGCAGGTCTTTGTCGAGTTCCTCAACAAGGTGTACAAGCGCACAAAGTAGAAACGCTTTTCCCTTTCGCAATATAGATGCGGAGTTGCTTCATCGAGCAGGCCTCCCCTTCTGCATTCTCTTTGGCTCTCTGAAGGACATCTGTCTGAGCATCGTCCTTAGAGAAGCATTAGTAATTGCTACGTGGTCTGTTCGTCACTGTTCATGGGCGAGAAGGGAAAGTTGAAGATGGATCAAGATCAAGCCACGCGTTTTGTGCATTTCGGCCGTACAGCGGATTGGGTATATCAAGTGCTCGTCGCACACGCCCAGGTTCTCTCAGCACCACTCACTCCTCACGCCACCGAGGACAGTCGCCCAAACCGCAATTGCACCTGCACCTGGCGCGGTTGTTGTCGAGGGCTTCCGGAGAGGTTCGACAGGCCAGCTACTTGTTCTGACGATCCTCACTCTCCTGGATTCGGGCTTCCGACCTTGGTGGACGGACGTTTGAGGCTTTGATAGGGGAATACACTTGCTCCGCCCGCCACCTCGCGCGCGCACGCGATCCCCTCTCACTCCCGCCGCCCCAGCATGGCTTCCCAGAAGAACGTTCAGTACTATGAGTTGTACCGTCGCAGCAGGTGAGCTGCTCTTGCCCAAATGATGGCCTCTGCGCTTGCCGCGCCGGGCAGAAATCATTGTATGAATGGTTTGGGCTGATTGCGGAGCCTGTCCTGCTCAGCATCGGAATGCAGCTCACGGATGCTCTCGACGAGCTCATCCAGTCGGGCCACATCAACCCCGTTCTGGCCATGAAGGTGCTCACGCAGTTTGATCGGTCCATCGCCGAGACACTGTCCAAGAACGTCAAGGCCAAGTCGAACCTCAAGGTGAGCGAGCTTTGATGAGCCCGCTCATGTTTGCCTCTAGAGTCGTCTCTCTGACACAGCAGCATCTGCGTTGTGTCTCAGGGACACCTGCGTATCTATCGCCAGTGCGACGAGGTATGGACCTTCATCATCCACAATGCGCAGATGAAGCTCGACAATGGCGATGTGGTCAACGTCGACAAGGGCAGAATTGTGGCCTGCAAGATGGCCGATTCAAGCGCAGCTGCCAATGGCGGAAAGTAGAGTCGTCCACATCCCCTCCAGCATGACATTTCTTCCGTTTCTTATCCTTCTCCTTCTCTGACTCTCTTCACACGCTGTACTCTATACTCTTTCATCACATCAGACGGTTCCTCATCGAGAGCCTAAAAATACATTGAAGAAGCATCTGAATCACTTGGACCCCGAACCTAGCAGTTGATTACCCTTTCGCAGAGGTTGGCCCGCCTGGCTGTACTCTGTGTACTGCTCACTCTGGCCCGCCAGGAGCTCCTTGGGTACGTTGTCAAAGTGCTCGGCGCCACCATACCGGTCGAGAATGCTTCCCTTGAAGGTGTCGCGGAGCTTCTCTTTCTTTTGCGTGTACTCGCGGTGCTGCAGCTCATTGACCGTCGGGTTGGCCTGCATGTGGACGTCGTTACCGCGGGCCTCCGACTGCCAGGCAAAGAGCTGGAGCTGCTTGAGCTTGGCCACGTCGCCGCGCGATCGGTGGAAGTTATCTCCAGCAAACTGGGAGTCCTCGGGTCGCGTTCCGGCATCAGGTGCCTCTCGCATCGACCTCGTCTTCGGATCGTAGTAGGCCGACTCTGGATTGAGGTTGTAGAGGTACTTTGCCCGATCTTCTCGAATACGCAGGTTTCGGATCGTGATGCGCTTATCGGTGTCAATCTTTTGGCCAGGCATGTTGGCCTTCTCGGCGTACTTGTCCTCGTCGTCGTCTTCCTCGTCGCTGCTGCCGAAATCAATGTCGTCCTTGGAGCTCCCTGCCGTCTTCTTTTCCCGCTTGGCCAGCTTCTTGGCTGTCCCCATGTCTGTGCTCGTCTGCTGGTCAATCTCTTCCTCTCGCCTCTTTCGGCGTGCCTCGTCGATGGCCTCGAACTCTTGTTGCACGAGCTTGTGCTCAGAGGGATCGTACCCGTTCCACCGATCACGCTTGGCTTGAAAGTCGCTGTCCATGCCCTTGACATCTTCAAAGACCTCGTCGGCCGCGATACCCTTGCCCGTCCACTTGGCGCCCTTCTTTCGGGGCCGTTCGAGGCAGTCGTTGGCCTTGTGCGACATTGCGCCACAATTTTCGCACGCGCCCTTTCGGTATTTCGTCGCCGCCACAGCCGTCTTGCCTCGCTTGCGCCAGTTGCCGAGATCGACGTGATCCTTGCCGTCGTCTTCGGGC
This sequence comes from Acaromyces ingoldii, assembly GCF_003144295.1. NCBI lineage: Eukaryota > Fungi > Basidiomycota > Exobasidiomycetes > Exobasidiales > Cryptobasidiaceae > Acaromyces > Acaromyces ingoldii. The sequence continues at coordinate 423,238 of NW_020290248.1, forward strand.
TTGCGCTGGTGCTTCAGCGAGGGCCGACCAGAATCGAGATACCAGGGCGCCTTGGCGATGAATTGGGGGATATGTGGGTTGATGTCCCTGCCCTCCTCGTCAACCTCGGCAGGAGCCTGGCCGGCCTTTCTCGCCGCATCAAGGTCCTTTTGCCGTCGGAACTCCTCCCGAGACATCTTGCCGATTGAGGACGACATCCTGGCTATATATTGGACCGAGCAAACGACTGGCTGACGAAAGGATTTGACTGAGAGGTACTATGTCGTCCGAGAGGTTCGTTCGATTAGCGAAGTAGTATTTGGTCGATGAAGTCGAAATGACCTTTGTGGCGAGGGAGGGGAGTAGGGGCGACCGAACGCGTTGAGAAACACTTTTTTTTTCGGCCGAGGATCAGGCACTGCTGATTGTTGCCTGCAACGTCTTCCTCACCATCCGCTACCGACGACAATGAGCCATGGTGCCGCCGTCGCAGGAGGTTGACGCCGCTTTGTCGAGCCACGGCGAGGAGCGAGAGGAAGGGGAGACGAGCGACGGCGAAGCGGGCCCGTCCTCGGGACCTGGCTCTGGTCCAGGCCCCGGTCCTTCTCGATACGGGAGCTCAAACGCGCCCTTGGGAGCACCCTCATCTTCTACGGGAGACGCAGAGGAGGGTGAGAAGTCGAGGAGGAGCAACGCCAGTCCTGCCCAGAAGGAGGGCCTCAAGAGAGCAAAGGCGAGCAGTGAAGAGGGCGACGAGTATGGCAACGGCTCGGCGCACCGCATCAAGATTGACCGACAACGACTGGCAAGGGACCAGCCACAAGAGACCGCGCGGGACTCGCGACAGGCTGAGAAAGAGCGGCACCCACAAAATGGCGGGGGCTCAGAAGATCTTCGGGACAGGCACGGGAAAGCAGAGCGCGATCGACTTCGAGAAGAGGAAAGAGATCGGCTAGGCAGGTTGGAGGCCGATCGAAGCAGAGATCGCAATCGGGACCGCGAGCGTAATCGTGATGTTGATGATCGCAGTGAGCGCCTTGAGAGAAGCCGCGACAGATCAAGAGACCGTGTTCGACAGAGCCAGAGTGAACGGAATCATGGTGTCGTCGATGCCAGGGACGTAGAGCGAGAAAGGGAACGAGAGAGGAATTGGGAGAGGGAAAGGACTCGCGATAGGGAAAGAGAGAGAGACCGGGAAAGAGAGAGAGACAGGGAAAGAGACAGAGATAGGGACAGAAACATTGACATTGACAGGGACAGGGACAGGTACAGAGACAGGGACAGGGACAGAGGCAGGGATGCCCTTGATTATGGCCCACCTTCTCAATCTCAGGTGCGAAGAGACGGCGCTGAAGAAGACGGTCGCCACTACCGTCCGAGGTCACCTGACCTCTTCGATCGCCGGAGAGACTCGTATCGCGATCACGGGTACGACTACGGCTATGATTACGAATACGATAGGGCAAGAAGGGATTCCCGGGACCAAGATCGAGCGAAAGACTGGTACGGCTCTAGCTCGAGGGGCGTCGAGAGAGATCGTCATCGCAGCATTAAGCGCCGCGAGTCACCCTCTCCATCCTACGAAACACGGGCACCGGGCACCTCCACCCAGGGCAGAGCTTCACAACTACGCTCTCCCGAACGATATCGTTCCAACAAGTCTCCCCCTGCAAAGACGCTGAAGCGGATCGCATCGCCAATCAAGAGCAGTCCACAAAAGGGCGCACCGACGACTCCACTGCAGAGCTCGCCTCACACGAATGGAGTATCCCAAGCCCATGTAGATGCCGATGGTGACGTAAGAATGTCGTTCGCACGAGCCCCTACAGCTGGAGAAGTCTCGCCATCAAACATCTCGCGGCAACGCTCAGACGGGAAGCGACTAGAGACTGTGGCTAGTGACGACGCTGCTGCAAAGGAGGAGCCCACCGCGCCCATTGATTGGCCACAAGAAGAAAAGGACTATGAAGAAGACGAAGCTCAGATGATGGAGCTTGCGAAGGCCAAGAGAAAGGGTCGACCACCGAAAGTCCCGCTGAAGGAACGCACCTTTTACGGCTGCAGCAACATCGACGAATATGATCTCGGCGTTAAACTTGGCCAAGGCACTTTCGGCGAGGTCAAGAAAGCCAGACATACCAAGTCCGGCGTCGAAGTCGCACTGAAGAAGGTGACAATCCACGAGGAGAAGGACGGGATGCCAATAACGGCTATTCGCGAAATTAAGCTCCTTAAGCGTCTCTCGCATCCATCGATCGTCCCCGTCATCGACATGGCTTATCGTGCGCCCAAAGAACGAGGCAAAATGGGCGACGTGTACATGGTAGAGCCGTACATGGATCATGATCTCAACGGCATGCTGGAGAACCCTTCGATTCAATTTACGCCCGCGCAGATCAAGCTCTACATGAAGCAGCTCTTCGAAGGAACACTCTACCTGCACCAGAACAAGATCCTGCACCGCGACATGAAGGCTGCCAATTTGCTCATCAACAACGAAGGCCAGCTCCAGATTGCTGACTTTGGTCTCGCTCGGCCCTACCACGATCCGGGAAAGGCGTGGCTCGGCGAGCAAGGCTGGAACGGCGGTACGCACCCCTATACTGCGATGGTGGTCACGCGATGGTATCGTCCACCTGAGCTGTTGGCCGGTGACCAAAGGTACGGACCGCCGATTGACATGTGGGGCCTTGGGTGCATCCTGGCAGAGATGGTCAACCGCAAGCCGATCTTCAAGGGCAATTCGGAAATCGATCAGCTGGCTCTTATCTCTCAGCTCTGTGGCTCACCCAATGACGACAACTACCCAGGATGGAGCCAGCTGCCTGGTGTCAAGGACGCCGATCTTCCCGCCCCTGGTGGTCAAGGGGCCGGTGAGCGCAAGATTGACCTTCCCCCCGTGCACGATTTCGGCAATCATCCTCGATGCGTGATTGAGCATTTCACAACAGGCCAGCTTCAGGTGTGAGTCCTAGCTTTGAAAGTCACAATTCGAGTGTCTGAATGCTCATTCGTGGATACAGACGTCGAGAGCTCGCCGACCTCATCGACAAGCTCCTGGTCTTAGATCCTCGAAAGAGGTATACGGCCCAACAAGCCCTCGATCACGAATGGTTCTGGCAGCCGCCTTTCCCAGCCGATCCATCAGCGCTGCCCAAATATGAAGCCTCCAAGGAAATTGACAGGCAAAGGCGAGATCATCAGAAGGCCGCACATCAGCATCAACAGCAACAACAGCAGCAGCAACAACAGCAGCAACAGCAACAGCAACAGCAACAGCAACGACAGGCACAACAGCAGCAATTCAATCAGACGGCAATGCAGTCTCAGGGCATGATGCAGCAAGGACGACCGCCGTATCGGCCTGCGCCTATGGGACGACCGATGGGTGTAGGGACCGGTTTAGGGCCTTCTGGCATGCCGTTGGGCATGGGCGTTCCTGCATCGTACGGAGGCCCGCCACCCCAGGCGTACGGCGGGGCCGGCCCTGTGAAACCCAGCTTCGGCAGCGGAATGGGCGGTCCCCCAATTCCCGCAGGCCCTCGAAACTCTCTTCCACCACGCCCTGCGCCGATGGGCTATTCGAAAAGACCACCTCCCTATCCGCCACATCAGCAGCATCATCAGCGGCCAGATCCGCGGTCTTCAAGTCATTCAAACCCATATGACGACTATTATTGAGAATCTTTCTCCCCCTGTCTCTGACAACACCTGTACTATCAATCTACCTCACCTGCAATCATCTAACGATTCCCATTCATGCGAAATTTGCAGCTTGTGGAATTTTACTGTGATCAGCATGAGTTGCATTGTCTAGTAGTACTACAAAAGAGGGGTGGTGTTTGTACAGTACATGTTATATCTTGCGGTGTTACATCAGGACCTAGCAGCCTCGGTATCCTCTTTGCTTGCGTCGGCTTTGGTCTCGTCAGCCAAGTCGATGCTCCTCTCTGCTTTTTCGCCGTCAGGTTGGAGATTATTACCGTCTACTTCCTGTTGCGTGACTGCCACCTCCTCTTCCGTGATCTCGTCCGGCAAACCCAAGTCGAGCGGCACGCACTTGACGTCTAGCCTCTTGAAAATGACAGACATCTTGAGTTCCGCCGTGCTCCTCTCAATGTGACCCTTCCTCTTTGGCTTCGTCGGATCAACGCCTTTGACGATTGAGACTATGTTGCCACTTGACCTCATAGCCGCTTCCTCGTCCACACCCTGCGTCTCTTGGCCGATCCTAGCGACTCGACCCGCGTCATGGACATACGACACGGTATCGATTTCCATGCTGCTGCCAGGACCCACGAGGAAGACGTGATCGAGCTTTGGCACGTCCAGCCCACGCACTAGAGATGCGCTCAGAACCACGAGCTCGTTCTCCTCCTTCACTTTCGCAGAGGCGGCCGATCGGCGGATGGATGAGGTGGCGGGCACCCCAAGGCTCTGCAGATGCTCGACGACGGCGCGAGTAGACCACCGGGGCGAGATGAGGGCGAGACCGCGGTGTACGTTGCGGATTGCAAAGAGGTAGGCCAGCATTTCCAGGAGCGAGACATCCACTTGACCAGTGGAGGACGGAACAGGCGGGACAATTGTTGTCGTTCCCTCTGTTCTTTTGTTCGTCTCTTCGGTTCCTCGCTCTTCAACATCTTGTTCTTCTCCCTGGCCTTCTGCCATCTCCGCAAATGATGTCTGCGCTGGATCCGATTCCTCTTCTGGTTCGACGTCCTTTCCTTTTCGAACTTCTCCAGGGTTCAGGTTCCTCCAATGGCTCAGCTCGCTCCTCTCTCCTCCTCCTACATCGCTGGGCGGAAGAATGGAGGGCTCATCAACAACAATGCACGAGTGCACGATCTGCCTCGGAATTTGAAGCGGCCAAGCCTCCAATTTCGGATAGTCGATGCCCTGCTCCCTCGGGACCTCCCCTTTGCTAAGTCCTGTCAAGTCTATCCACTTGCCCGCTCCTCCATTTCGCCTGCGTTGTTCGCTCTCGGACCGCACATTCGTCCTCAACCAACCCGTTCTCGCACCAAGGAAGTTCCGCAAGACCGCATTGGCTGTAGCGCTGAGCGCAATAAGCTGGAGAGGCGTTTCCCCTCGGCTCCTTGTCTTCGACTGACTCAGACGGAGTCCCTTTCCGTTCTTCTCCTGAGACCTCCGGTATAATTCATCAGCTCCTTGGTGCTGCACCCTTCGGATACTCTCTTTGACTCGTTCGCCTTCCATCCCTGCCCTTGGAATAGGGAGTCCTCCAGAATACGTTGCCCGCATTGCCATGATTTGGTTGAGCGACGTCAGTCCAGCAGGTGGATGTCGCTGATGCCTCCACAGCGCCTTTTTCGAGGGAAACCGAGGTGGGAGGTCCAAGAGTGCGTCTGCCTCATCCAGGACCAGGGTACGAAGAGTCGAGATACCCAGAGTAGCGGGACCCGCAGGTCTGTCAAGGAGCTCCTGAAATCTTGTGGCGGACACGACGAGGATGTGAGGGTTTGTATCGCGAAGCTGCTTGAGATGATCCTCGACACTTGTATTTTGATCACGATGCATGCAGGTCACCACGGACGGGAGCGATGATTCCATCGATTCTGGCCACAGGGTTCTAGCCCAGCCCATGTATTGCTCGGCGAGCTCGGAGCTGGGCACGACGATGATCGAGCTGATGGCGTTCTGCCGTTTCAAAGACTCGTCTTTGCCGCTCTCGAGGACCAGCCGCGGCTTTGACAAGAGGGCGAGCAACATCGAGAAAGATTTGCCGCTACCTGTGTGTGACCTCAAAATGAAGTCACATGGCTCTCTGGAGAGCTGCAGTATTGCTTGTTGCGCATGTGTAGGCTTTCGTATGTGCGGGAATGTCTCGTGAATCCTCTGTGTCAGTTGTTCGCTGAGGCCGAGTTTCTAAAAGGCGGCTTGATCAACTTTCAGATAGGACGAAGCAATAGGCATGGTGCTTACCGAGAATGGTACCACCGCCGTTGATCTACCCTCTGCTTCTGAGCCTCTCCTGTCATTGTTGCTCGCCCGACCTGAACCCTGGGGGGCGCGCTGTGCCGGTGGACTGTGTTCGGCTGTTGGAAACACCGATGTTTTCGAGAGCGTCACCACACTCCTTGCCAAGGACGCGTTCGCCCTGCCAGCTGGCAATGCTAAGCGACGCCCTAGGAGGAGGGTACGCCCAGCACTTCGCAGCATCTTTGGATCGTCGTTGTCTTGGGAAGATCCTTTCTCGTCAGGAAGTTTTAACTTTTTTATTTTGGAGACTCACGTGTGCGCGAGTGTCAAGCTGGCCCGTGCGGATCGGCTATCGCTCGCCAGGCTCGTTCTCGTCACTACAGTCACACGACCCAGAGACAAGAGAAGAAGTCAACAATGCTGGAATCGTCTGCAGTCGAAGCAGGGCTCAGCAGCCGCCTGCTTCGATCCTTCTCTGAGACCGCGTCTCTGTCGGGACAGATTCCCGTGCATCCGACATATCTCCCCATCGCCCCGTTGACCTTGATCCACGCGCTCCGCGTGTCGCACGGCACGCTCCAGCTCGTCCAATCTTCCCGCCGGGGCGGCCGTCCAAATTTAGTCACTACTACCTTTCTCGCACTCGTTCTCCTCTTTGGCTCAGTGGTCGTGACGAGCGCGTTGCTCGCAATTCCCAGTCCCATCCTGCTGGCACCCGCAACCATCGTAATCTACGCTGGCGTGCACATCGTCAATGCCTCGACTGGCTTGGCCGACATGCTCTTGAGCCTCAACGAGGTGCCTGGCCTCGGTCTTGCGTGGGTAATAGCTGTGGTCTTGGAATAAGTCGATCCCTACAAATACTGATCTGGTTTCTCCTTCTTTGTCAGAATGGACCTTGGCTTTGCGCTCGTTGACGGTGTCTGCCGCTCGGAAGGTATCGCACAGCTGGGCGTGACGACTGTCCGAACGCACCCAAACGCTCTCATCGCCTCGTCTCCCTTTGCGGCCATCCTGATCGGAACGCTCGTCGGCGGCGGTGGACCGCTGCTCATCGGTGCCTTTTCCCTCGAGGAAGCCAATTGGACCTTGCGCACGCCGACCTGGCTAACGCAACCTGCGTCGCTCCTCGCCATCGACGTCTGGTCCTCCGCCCTCCTCTCGGCTCTTTACGCGGGCCTCACGAGCCCGCTCGGCTTCTCGTCGCTCATTCCCCCTGAGCATCGCGCCTGGCTCAAAGGCGCACAGGGGCCCGCAATCCTGTATGCCCCGCTCGAGATGGCCAGTGCCGCCCTCGAGATTGAGCGGAGAGAGAACACCACCTTTAAGCCATATCGCTTCGGCCAGGAAGTCGAGGGAGCGTATCTTGCCATCCAAGAGGCGCATGCGCTCTGCGCAATCGTCCTCTTTACGATCCTGGCTGGTCAGAGACTCAGTCTGGCTGTGCTAGCACCGTTCAGCCAAGGTCCCAAGAAGCCAGAATCAGTCAAGGCAAGGACATTGACGGCGGCTACGCCCTCTGCCAAAAAGAAGAAGGGCATCAGCAACGATCCCTCGCTCGTCATCGACGAGAAGAATGGTTTCGCGACGACGGCCGTTACCAAGAGCAAACTTGCTTCAAACGGAACGCCGCAGAAGAAGAGAAAGTAGACGGAAGGAAGCGAAAAGAGAGAAACATGCTGAGAACGGTGCGACACGCTCGATCATCGATCAATTAGTGCGTGGTGCCGACGAAGAGTTGCCTTAAGTACTGTACAATGAGGAAGGCACGCAAAGAAGGGACGTAGAAGGTAGTGGAAGTAGAAGTAATGTACATGCAGCGCAAGGATGAATTACCAGATACGGCTCTTGATCATCGAATAGCGACTGACGTCGATGAGGTTGGGTCCCTTGCTGAACTCCTTCTTCGCCTGACCCTGCCCTGACGAGTTGGCGGCAGGAGGGGCGTGCGTAGAATTTGCCTGGCTGAGACTGAGCTTAGCAGCGTCATCCTCGTTCTGGTCCATCAACGCGCCCAGCTCGGCCTCGTAGCGGATTGTCTCCTTGTCGATGCCGATTGGCGCCCGGTCGCGAGCATTGAGCTCCTCTTCGCGCTCTCGCTCCTTGCGCTGTGCGCTGGCGTAGCGATGTGAAGCAAATGAGACGAGATTCGTGCCGAGGAGGAGTTTGAGCGCAACGAGGCTGTTGACATCGATGGAGTGTTAGGAGGAGTAGAGGCGAGGAGAAGATTGGATCCGCCCTTGCGAAACAACTCACAAGATCCAAGCTATCATGATCGTCAAGGCCCAAGCGGCTGTCGAAACGACCAAGTGGGCCGTGTGCTCCATGACCCTCTCCGGGTCTTGGACCAAGAAGACTTTCCGAAGGACGAGGGCCGTGGCGGCCTGGAGCATTCGCAGCACCTTGATCGCAGCGTTGGCGTCACCTTCACCATCGTGTGTAGAGGAAGGAGGATTAGGCATAGCGCACTCGTCAAAGTGACTGTCGTCACCGACCATGCCGATCATCTGCAGCGTGATTCGGACAAGCATGCACGCCAACGGGAGAGCAGCGAAGCCAAGCCTCCTCGAAACAATCGGACTTTGGTCCACAAATGTGTGTTTTCTCGCTCGAGCATTGGGCGAGCCGGCAGAGGAGCCCGTGACGACGAGGTCGCGACAGAGCACATCCATGAAGCGACCGTACACGGCCGGTCGAATGTGGTTGAATTTGGTGATAAATGCGTGCTTGAGCCAGTCAACGAGGCACTCGGACCCTAGCACGATGCACACGGGCGCAAATGCCGTTTCGAGAAGGCTAAAGGATGGAAAGACGGTGAACGAAGTCGGCAGGGGCCCCAAGATGGTCGCGCCAAAGTTGCTGCCAGAGCTGCTGCTTGCTCCTCCGCTACTATTGATGGACCCCGCTTTGACTCCCGAAGCCGACAGAGTTCCACCGTTGACAATCGAAGACGCAGCAAAGGGCGAAGGGGCGCCACTGAGAGGCACGCCAGCTCCTCCCAGCTGCCCTGCACCGCTCGGGCTGATGGAACTTGCTGCGGCGCCCGATACCTCGATCAGGTTTCGCAAACCAATAGCGCTCAGCATCAGAGTGAGCTGGAATCGCTCCACAATGTCGGCACACGTCAGCTGGAAGAGATTCTCCTTCTCGAACTTTTTGAAGACGGAGCCCTTGATCTCCACGAATTGGTTCGATAGAAGGAGCGTCAAGAGGGCATTGTCGTAGGAGTTGATAGCCACGTTGAGTGTCACGAGCTGGTAGAAGAGCACGAGCGTATGTGCGAGAATGTAGCCCAGGGACAGGACAAAGAAACCGAGCGGGCGCAGGAAAGGCTGGCTGCCGTCCTTTCTCCTCGCCAACGTGCTCCGCGAGAAGAGCGAGTCGAGGAGGTCCTGTCCAAAGCTGCAGCAGAGGCGGTCGGCAATCTCTAAGACATTAAAAATGACGTAGAGCTTCACGACGTCCTGTCCCCTGACGGAATGGTACATCTTGCTGGCGTCTGTCGCTCGGCTGAGGATGTAGCAACTGAGGACGACGAGGAGCGTCTTAAGCATGTCACACTTATGACTCGAGTGCAGATATCGCTTGGGACCGCCCGTGATCCAGACGAGGGTATTTCGGATCCAGAGGTAAAAGGCGACGAGGAATCGCAGCGGCAGAATGGTAAACGTGTAGAGAAACGAGTCGAGACAGACGGCAAAACCAAAGAGGATGATCTTCTCCATCCAGAATGGTATGGCGATAAAGTTGGTGACTCGTTCCCACTTCATCTCCTGCGTCGAGTCGAAGTCGGTGGCCATGACCTCCTCCTTGAGGTAGTCCCATAGACTGAACGGGGGCGCCGCCTCGGCCAGCTCGTCTAGCCTGGATGCCAGCAGCTCAGCCATCTTTGCGTCCCGGTTCGCCTTGGCTTGCTTTGCTGCCGCTGATTCGGCCTTTGCTGCAGCGGTCGAAGATGGAAGAGCGGGCTGCCCGTTGCTGTCAGATGCAGTGTTGGATGCCGTTTCGTCATCGCCTTTGGTGGTGGAGCTATGAGGGACTGAGATTTTTGCAGGAGTTGCGCCGGTAGCATAGCCTACCGCACTACTGATGGCGGTGCCTAGGGCCACGATCTTCGAAAGCGGCGTGTCCTGCACGCCCACGCCAGATCCTCGGCGCTGTTCCTGGGGCGGCGTGCCTTCGGTGCCGCCCTCATCGCTGAGCCAGACATCCTTGTCGCCCTTGACTTTTGGGGTCGAAGGCTCAGAGACATTGACTTGCTTGATCTGCTCTGGTCGGCCTCTGTCTTTTGACGACTTTCTGCTCGATGGTGACTGCCAGTCCTCCGGCTGACCCTCGACGGCTTGCACAGCAGCTGAAGACTGGCCGCGTCGATGCGAAGGCATTGTTGGAACAGCGGTTGACCTTGGAGAAAGCGAGGGTCTCTTGGAGTGCGAGGGCGTGCTCAGCTTGCCGTTACTGCCGCTCACTGTGGATATTGGAGCAATTGAGGAAGCCCGTCTGTTGCTGTTGCTGCTGTTGCCAGACACCTTTTCGATGCTTCCCTTGTCACTGTCGTCGCCATTTAGGGAGAGGCTGACGTCGTGTGCGCGGCCTGCTGGCTCGGCTGCGTCGACAGATTCGGTGCTCGGGGCCGCGCTGAAGGGGTCGTGATGCGTAAGCATGTCCTCGCTGTCTGTCCTCTCAAGCCGTCTGCCGTTCGTCTTTGCCCTTGCGTCAGGGCCGATTTCGTCAAAGGCCGGTGTCCTTCCATCCATCACATCGACGTCCTCGTCCACGTCTTCGTCCTCGTACGAATGCTCCCACGGCGAGAAGCCAGAGAGCAGCAAAGCTTTCCTGCTCCGCCTGTACTCTCTCAATGCCGCCCTGCCACTCCCTTCGCTCTTGTGCCCGTGCTCTCTCTGCTTGGATGCCGATTCAGTCAGGTTCGACAGGCCGCTCTCACTTTCCTCATCCGACTCTTCGCCTTCCTCGTCCGACTGTTCGTCCTCCCACTGGTCATCCTTGTCATCGATGGCCACGCCGTTCTTGGCAATCGTCCCCGCCTCCGCCCCCGCCGCCTCTCCCTCATCTGACTCCACGTCCTCCCAGCTCGCCTCGACTCGCTCAGCCCTTTTGCGGGCACGAGCCGGGAGCGTTGTGCGATCACTGGTGTTCGCCTCTCCGTTGAGGTGCAGCATCCCGAGAGGCGATGGCTGCTCTAGCGGAGGCGCAGCGACGGGCTTCGTCGGTGTCAGAGAGTCGCCATTAGCGGCCATGACGCCCGTCCACGGTGTGCCCGTCGGCGTGCTTGCCCGATCCACCTCTCCGACGCCATTGCTGAGCGCTCCACCGTGCTCGCGTCGGGGCGTCGACGGTCCCGCCTCGTTGTCCATCTACGGCATGTACTGGTGGTCCAGGGACAACAACCTCGGCCTCTCCAGATCCAAAAAGTGGATCTGAGCCCTCAGACTTCACGTGTGCCTGACGCGCGCTTTCGCCAACATCAAGACTTTCCAGAAAATATTGGAGAAAAAGAGACCATCACCCACTACTACGTAGATGCAAGCAAATAAATCCCTGGGGTTTTGACAATTGCGAGCAAAGCGCCGGTGTGCATGAGAAATCTACTCTACAAGGAAGACACTTCGATGAACCCCGTTCCAGAACTGTCGCTCGGCGTCGGACAGTGCCACATCGCCTTCCTCGCCCAGGATCTGGTCCACGAGCGGGGTCCTGGCACCCTGCGCTTCCCTCGAGGTACCAAGGAGAACGACGGACCACGGCGTGCCACCTGACTCTGCCGTGTCTGGTCTGCGAACGAGCTCCCGTAGCGCTGCCCAGAGCGAGCCGACTTCCGCCGCAGAATCGACGGTTGTCGTCTTGAAGACTGCACCTTCCTGCTGCCTCGAAAAGAGAGCTCTCAGCAGCGTTAGGATGGCCTCTGCCTCGCTCCGCAGCGACTCAACGCCGCCGTGCGGAAAGGGGTGGGAGTTTGCCCTCTGTCTCTCGGCAGCAGTGGCTTTGTACGAGAGCATCCAACCGAGGCCTACCTCGGTGAGGCCCTTGCGAGCGTACACCCTCGCGTTGTCCAGTAGCGTGCCGAGCGAGGCCGGATTGATAAAGCCGAGCTGCGCAAAGGCCTGGTGGGTGCGGAGCAAAGATGTGACACCAAGACTCGTGTAAAGAGTCAGCCTTGCGCGCGAGGTCGTCGTGGACGTATTTGCAGAGCCAAGAACCGCAGAGCCGGCCTGTGCGCCCGCCTGAGTATCCAGAGATGCCAAGGCCGCTAGAAAGGCCTTGGATGATCGGGCAAGAAAGTTCCAGCTTCGGGTCGCAATGGACTTGATTCCTTCTCCAGCGGCACCGCCTGGTTGAAGAGCGAGCAAGTCAAGGTACCGGATCCGGATTCGGGCCAAAGAGAGGCAACAATCGCCTATTTCTTCCAGATGACCTGTCCGCAGCCTCTGCTGCAATCGCCCTGCCGTGCTCGAGACGTCGATAGGAGCCTGGGCCTCTGAGAGAACGGCATCAATCGATGAGAGGACCTCTTGCTCGAGAGCGGTGAGCGCAGCTTCCTCTGCGCCTGCCTCGGGCCAGGATTGGGTCCCAGCGATCTCGGCGTGCTTGGCGGCTTGAGCCACCTTTATGGCCAGGGGCGCGTATTGCATTTGTGCGAGCCCCTCCGCCCATTCACCGTCCGGACTTCGCTTCTCGCCGTCGGGGTATGCAGTGGCGAGCTGCCGAGCCCGGGCTTGTGCGTGAAGCGAGATTGTTGCGGCGGCCTCGACCGACTGAGGGGACAAAGGAGAGGCGTCGAGGAGTGCCAACGAGGCCATGTGGATGTTGTGCAGCGTCTCCATCGCCGAGGCGGGTGTGATCAATGACGTCGTGTACTGTTCTTCTCCCTCCTGTTCGCCGTTGCTCTCCGCATCGCCGTTTGACATGGCATGGTCCTGCCACTGCTCGTCCTGCTCTTGGCCTGGCGCCTCGGCATCTGTCTCGGCTGACTGGCGAATCGCCTCTTCCTCGTCTACACGCTGTCGCGCAAGGACCATCTCTTGCCCCTGAATGACAGCCTCGAAAAAAGCAATGGCCTGTCTGACGAGGCTCACTCTCTCACCGCCGTCATCGCCGCCTGTCGACCCTGGAGCTTCATCGACCTGGTCGCCGAGTGCCATGTATGCGGCCCCGAGATTGAACTGGACGTCGAGGTAAAAAGCATTGGGGAGGGTGTTGCCATCACTTGCCGTCTCTGTGGGCGGCGAGAGTGAGAGTGCCTGCTGATAGAGCCTGACAGAGTCTCGCAAGATGGAAATGCTTGTCCTCGGCTGGTAGAATGCCGTGCCTAGGAGGAAGCACACCCGTGCGCTGTGACGCCATGGCAGTGAGCTCATCACACGCCCAAGAAATCAGGCATAATGCTCGATACTCACCAGTTGTAGGCTGCATCAGCAGACCTCGGATTGAGCTGCAGCGATCGCCGATACAGCGACAGACTCCGTTCAAAGTGTCGCCTGGCCTTGATGCCCACTGCGAACCGCTCGGCCTTTTCTTCTGCCTCGACACCCGCATCGATTGCATCGTCAAAGTCATTGTATGCCTCAGGAGCAATCTGCTCGCCTCTTGCGCTGCCTCCCGCCCCGCTGAGAGCTTTCTTGGGGGGCCTTGCCATGTCGCAGGAATTGGGAGAGTACCTTCTTGGTCGAGGTCAAGAAAGAAGAAGAGTGAAAATGGTCGAGAAATTAAAATTTTTAGGGTTGTTCGCACCTCCACTACTACTGCCAATGGCGGTAGCGTTCGGAGAGAAAGAGGCTGTCTAGTATGGACAGCCTCGCCAGTGCATGAGAGTGAAAAGCAGCACTGCTGCTATCAGCATTGTGTCTATTCCGTGTCAAGCCTGGGAAATTACACCACAGCCTCTCTCAATTGCGGGCAGATGGGTAGCGAATTGCAAAGGCGGGGGATGCACCTGAAAAAATTGACACACAGAAGCTCCTCATCGCGGGGGGCCTGCGACCGCATACAAGCCACACGCTTTTCATTACAGACCCGTATTTCTCAACCTCCCTTTGCATCCTCCTTTCTCCTCCCTACCCTCTCTTTTACTGAGATACCTCCCTTTCTTGTTCCCTTGGTCTTGCAATAGTCGTTTTCAGACTGCCCCCCCCGTAATCGCACTCGCGACACCTTCACCATGAAACTCCTAGGAAATAGCCTCAGGGTGACCGTCCGGGCAGGTGCACTTGTCAAACCCGAGATTAGTCAGAGAGAATACCTCACTCCTCTCAAGAAGCGGGTGTCATGCTGTGAGAGGGCTGCCACACCAGGCCTGATGAATACTCGCCTTGATTCTTCGATGGCGCTGACATTTGCCCGAGGGGTAAAAAATCAACCACAGACATCAAGGCTGTCCCGGGCGAGAAATTCAACATTGTCGTCTCACCTGGTGAGCGCATCGATGACGCCAAGCTCTTCTGGATTATCGTGTGTACAACAACCATCCTCGACTGTGTGCTTTCACTGCTGACAATACGGTTCAGGTCTACGTGGACGGCGTCTTGGTAGACGACCACGTCCATGTCTTTCATCCGGCCGTGGTCAGCCCGCTCGCTGTCTATGCCTACTACGGCTACGTTGACCAGACGGACGAGGAAACCGACGGAAGGTGGTACATGAATCCGCTGTGTTTCAAGCATCCTAGTCAGTCAAAGACCTGGTCGGAAATTGAAACTGCATCTCCAAGCACCTGACAGAGGGAGTAATCGTGATTATCTTTATCTTGGTCGACAGAATACCCCGAGACCACAGTCTGTCCTAATGGCGACGAGGCCAGGGGTGAGATCAAGATCTGCTTCATTCCTTGCGAAAGGTGTCGTCCAGAAGAGAGCACGCCCTTCGAGCACAGGGCCGGCTACCGCGAGAACAAAGCCAAGAGCGCGAACGACTTTGGCGTCGAGGCCAGGTGAGACACATTTACTTAGTCAAAACCGTCGTGCACACAAGGGGACTTGCAAAAAAAGATGCTGACGAAGATGGTGTTGTGAAGAGGGGGCACGAAGGTGGCCATCGCTCCTCACATCGACTGGCCCTTTGGTCATCGCGTGAAGCAGGGAGCGACAAGCTACGAGGCCGTGTTTCGCTACCGCTCCGAGCGCTGGCTCAGCAACCGCAGCCTATACGCCGATTAATGAACGTTTACGACTCCATCGTCGAGAAGGAAAGGCAAATCAAACGACATCTCGGTCCGCAAAGTGACACATACAATCTTCGACTTGCTCTCATGCTCCCGTCTCGCTGTCCAGATCCTTGCTCATTTGCTGTGCATACATAACTCCTCGCTAGCCTCACACCGCTGTTTGATGCTTGTATATCCTTCTCCATCACACCATCTATCAGTGTGACCTCATCGAATTGTAAATAGAGAGTATCAACTAGTCCTCGTCGTCCGAAGTGGCCCACTTGCTCTTGGCAAGCACGTTGCTCTTGTCCCCACTCCGACCTGAAGGCGCCTCGTCCTTCTTATCGAGTCGATCGCCTGGCGCGCTTTGCGGCTGCTTCTTGCGCGAAGCCAGCGCTCGGGCCCTCGCCTCTGCTTCGTCCCTGGATCGCTCTGGCGAATCTGACGACGAGCCTCTCCTCTTCATGACTGGCGTCTTGCTTCCACTGCGACCGCGCGGGCTGTCGCTGGGCGACCTCGCAGCTGCCTTTGCCTTTGACCGCTGGCGGTAGTCAGGCGTTTGGTCGCCCTTCACCTCTGAGCTTTCCCTCCTCTTTGCCCTCGTCCTCCTCCTGTACTCTTCCTCAGAGTCGCTGTAGCTGTCTCGTCTCTTCAACGAGCGGCGCGGCGGTGATGGAGAGAGCGGAGCATAGCTCTCTGATCTATCTCGCTTTCGTCTGGGAGCGCGCGAGGGCGAGGGTGACCTCGAATCCTCGCTAGGCGATCTCCTTCTCCGAGAGTAGACCGGGCGAGGCGACGGAGAGCGTGAATCGAAGCTCGCCGATCTCCCCTTCGGCCTCCTAGGCAGCGCATCTGGAGAATACGTGGGCGACCTGTATCTTCTCGGATCCGGAGAGGGTGAACGACGCTTTCCCCTGTCCTCGTACTTGTCCTCCTCGGGGCGTCGGTCGTAGTAGCGCATCGGGCCCTCGTCGTCGTACCTTGGCCTCGCCGAGCGAGAGCCATCGTTTCCTCTGGGGGCATCTCGGGAGTAGCCATCGTACCTGTCCTCTCTGTGGCGATCGTAACGGGGCGAGGGGCTCCTTCTCCTCGGGTAGTCTGCCTGTCTGTATGGTGGGGGGCTGCGTCGATTCCGATCTCTGTCATCGTCTTGACCTCGTGGGCCCTTCGCGCCCTGCATGTACACGCAAAGGTCAGTTTGAGACTGACAATAAAGGTGCTGCAAGGCACGACTCACCCAACCTGAGTCTTGAACACGTTGCGTGACGTTGCCCTGCCTGTCCCTGAACTCCTGGCTCCTGCCCCCATCCCACCGGCTCCCGCCTCTTCCCCTCCCTCGTCCTCTTCCCCTTTCCCCCGCCCTTGAACCCAGTTCCGCGCCTGCCCGCCCCTGGTAGTGGATGACGCCGCTGTCACGGATCGCGCCGGCATCCTTCTCCCGCGCCTCTCGCAGCTCTTGCTTCTTGCGCTCGACAAATTCTTGAGGAATGCCGCCGACGGACTTTTGGGCAGAGAGAAGCAGCGTCCAGAGCTCCGACATGAATACTGGCGTCTTGGTTTCAAGGAATCCTGTGAGCGAGAGCTGCAGCTTGCGGGGATCGGGAGTCTGCATGGGCGTGTCAGCACTTTAAAATCACATGAGAAGAGAATGAGGGAGCCACACACCCGGTTGTCCTTGTCCTCGAGCATGCCATTGACGTATTCGACGACGACATCGTCCTCGAATCCGAGCAGCTCGCTGACCTTCTCTGCGATCCAGGGCTGTGCGAATTTCGACCTCTTGTCAGCCTTCTCTTCCAGAAGCACAAGACCGCAGTCGCGCCGGCACTCACCCTCATGACCTCGAGCTTGACCTTGGCCATGTCCACCTTCTGATCGAAATGCGCCGGGAACTGGCCCTGGTCCTTGAGCTTCTTGAGCAGCGTCTGCTCCTTGTTCCTGTACCGCCCATCCTGCGCCGCTGAGACGCCTCTGTAGCTCGTGCCCGACATGCCTCCCTTTCTCTCTCTCTCTCTTCTCCTCTCTGTGTATGCGCCGCGCCCGTCCTCGTTCCTTTCTCCTCCTCCTTTGTTCGTAGAGGAAGCTCGCGCGGACAAGGGAAAAAAGTGTCACTTTGGTCCGCCCTAAAAGCAGCCACGTGAAATCACACCACTGTGCGTGTTGCAGTCTACCGGTAATGCAATCAAGACAACCAACCCCCACAAGCTTCCATCTCTCTCGTCACCTCGATTTCTAAGCGATAATATTCAAGCACGATAGAAGCAAAGATGATGGAACCAACGACGGCGCCGACGCATCCTCCCAAGGACGACCCGTTCACCAAGGACGAGCTCGCCAAGTTTGACGGCTCCGACGAATCCAAGCCCGTCTACGTCTGCATCAAGGGTTAGTCACACTTCCTTCCTGACTCTCTTTGACTCCCTGACTTCCTGAGTGATGGCTTGGCTGAATGAATGATGGACTGCTCCAGGCCAGGTCTTTGATGTCTCGCCCAAGCGCGAAATGTACTGTGAGTCCGCCCTTCTCTCTAACTATCCAGGTGCTGGTGCTGGAGCTGGTGCTGATCGGGAGCCCACGTCGCAGCGCCCGGAAAGGGCTACCACATCTTTGCCGGAAAGGACGGCTCGCGCGGCCTCGGCATGTCCTCGCTCAAGCCCGAGGACGCCGTCGCAGACTACTCTACGCTCGACGACAAGCAGCGCAAGGTCCTCGACGACTGGGTGAGTCTCTTAAGCCACCTGGCGCTTTGTGCTTTCTTGGGCTCGTGGGGCTGACTCGTGTGTGTGCGTAGGTGGCTTACTATACCAAACGATACAACATCGTCGGCAAGCTCGTCGAGTGAAAGAGGTAGCAGATGTGCTTTTTTTTCATCCTTCATGCTCAGATTGCGCGCCCACACGATCGAATCAGCAATATCTTTCATGGGATTCTCAGGAAAAGAAAAAGAAGTCGTCATGAGAGAGAGAGAAGAGAGAGAGCGCGACCTAGGCTTTGTACAATTTTGGTGGTCATCTCGGCGTCGTCAAGGGGTCGTTAAGTGGTCGTGAACAGTTGGGCGTGACGCAGAAAGAGAACCCATTTCGAGAAGAACCTATAAGAATGTATGGAGAAGAGAATAAGAAAGGGCCGTCCGACTGAGCTGGATCAGTGGCGGCCCCTTCCAAGGACCTCAGAGAGGAGCACGAAGCCGGCACCAGCGGCCAGACCGAGAGCTGCTTTGCGAGCGAAAAGGCAAAAGGTCAGTCAAGGCACACAAGCCTCAGAGAAAGAAAGAGGGCAGCAGCAGACGCACCGTAACTGGGGATAGCACCCAGCTTGAGAGGCCGGCCAAAGTTGAAGCCCCACGACTGCACGTCTTCATCGTCGCTCTCGTCCCCCTGCGTCGCTGACGGCTTAGTCTCGCGCTCCTCGTCTTTCGAGACCTGACCTGCATGCTGTGGGATCGTAAAGACCTCCTCCAGCGCCGTCCTCCTCCTCTCGTGGTTCTTTTCGCCAGCAGAAGAAGAGGCTAAGGAGCCCATGCCGAGCGCAGAGCCGGACTCGGTCAGGGCATCGAGCTGGGACAGCTGGTCTTCCAGGACACCCATGCGGCGAGCGAGGGACTCGAAGCGCTTGCGCTCGACAAGGACCATGCTCGTCTTCTTGATTGAGCCCTTTCCGTCGGGCGAGGGCGCCAGTGTCGTCAGGGGCACCGAGAGCATCTCTACGTTGCCGTCACCTTCTGTCGTCTGGCCTTCAGCAGGCAGCTGTTCCTGTGCCTTTTCTCCCTGACCCTGCTTGAGCAGCTCGTCCAGCGCCTGCAAGTTCTCGGCGCTGAGCTCGGCGCCGCAATCTTCCTTGGCCGCCTCAGTGGGCTTCTCGTCTTCGATGGGACTGAAGAGGTCCATCATGCGTTGCCTCAGGTTGTCGCGCTGCGGCGGCGGTGGCGGAGGCTGTGATGATGAGGATGCTGATGAGGATGATGCAGCAGCAGCGGGAGGGGTGAAACTCTCCTGCAGCTGAAGCGCGACTGGGTTGCCACGGCGGGAATTCTTGCGACTGAGCGTGCCGCCCCACTTGCCCTCATCCTCGGCGGCAACAGAGGCGTGTGTCTTGCCGTCGTCTTCGTGCGTCGCCGAGTGGAGAGCGACGAGCTGCTTGAGCTGACCGCTGCGTCTGCTGCCTGCCTTGCGCCCAAAGGTACCCGCCTTGCTCATCTCGGTGGCCATGCTGGCCAGCGAAGAGGGCGGAATGGCGTCGTAGCTCTCCTCGGCGGCGGCGGCAGCCTCTTCCTGTCTCTTGACCGACGTGCGGCGAGACACGCCGGGGCTCAGTGGCTTGTAGGGTGCCACGCCAGACGCCTCATGAGCGCTCATGTGGCTCATGTGGCTCATGTGGCTCATGTGGCTTGGCTGGCTTGACTCAGCCTTCGCTTCGGCTTGAGGAACCACACTCGCTCGAGTGGCATCCGATGCAAAGAGGCTTCTGGAGTCCTCTCGGCCGGGCGCCGGGTTGCGAATACGGACGCTTCCCTTGGCAGCCGGCACATCCATCTCGTTGTCGGCCAGCAGGCCCGAGTCGTCGTCGTCGGGCTTGGCAACGATCTTGCGGGCCGTGCCGTACTTGATGTCCTCGTCGTCGTCTGCGCCGATGCCGAGTGCTTCGCGCTCCTCTACGTCGTACGTCGAGCTCCTGTACGGGTTCGACTTGCCGCCGTTGGAGCGGCCCGGACGAAGGTGTGCGTTCCGGCGCGCCGCAGCCTCGGCCTCGGTCTCGTCATCCAATTCCACATCCATGCGACGAGGAGGGGGAACCATGGCCAGGCCGAGACCAAGGCCGAAAGTGGCACGGTCATCATCGTCCTTCTTTGTCACAGCACCCTCACCGCCAGACTCGCTGGGGTCAGCGCCACCGATGATGGACTGCACCAGGCTAGCGTCCAAGGGGGTGAAGCCGAGTGGGCTGTGAGGAGGTGGCGTGCCCGGTGCACTCTCGCCCGTGCCCGTGCCCGAGTGCGACGAAGAGCTGCGCTGGTGCTCATGCTCGGCCTTGACCGTGTCTCTATGTTCGTCGTCATCGTCGAAGTTGAGGTCGTCGTCTTCAAGCTCACTGACGAGCGAGGCAGCCTCCTGCTCGCTCAAGCTGCCAAACCAGTGCTCGAGCTCGGCCATCTCAAAGTGCCGCTTCTTGCGGCTCGCCTCGTCGCCCGACATCTCCGACAGGCTCGTGAAGCTCTCGGCTCGCTGCTTGACGTAGCCCTCGCCGTAGATGGGCGCCATGGGTTCGCGGGGAGAAGACGAGGTGGCCTGCGAGGAGGCCAGCGAGTCGACCGACTCGCGCCTGACGATGATTGGCGAGCGAGGGGTGCCGGCTGCGCCTTCGTCCTGGGCAAGGTCGGCGGCCGACTCAAAGGAGCGAATCATGCCCCTGACCTGCTTCTTGTCGCGGAGGCGCTTGAGCGTGCCCTTGGCATAGGCGGGGCCAGTCCTCTTGCTGTCGTCGAGCGCCTTGCCATCAGCCTCGTTCTCGGCCTCGTCCTGCTCCTCGACATCGTCCTGCCGGGGCCACTGCATGCCACCCTCGTGGCCCCAGATACGACCACGAAGGCAGTCGCGGCGAAGCTTCTTGACGGCTTCGATCATGAGCCTACGCCACTTTGTGTTGAGTCCTTCCTCCTCGAGATCCGACGCCTTGAGGCGCAGGAAGACGCGGCCGCCCATGTGCGCCCGCCGGACGTATGCCGTGACATCCTCGACGATCGGTCGCGGGGTGAGACCAAGGACGTGGGTGAGGTAGAGGGCCACCTGCGAGGGCGTCCATGCCTTTGGATTGGCCGGCAGCTTGGCCACGAGGGCGGCCACAGTCTCTTGCTCGCTCAGCTTGCGCATCTCGGGCTCTGGCGAGGAGAGCGAGACGACCGACGACGATGACGACGAGGTAGTCAAGCTCCTCTGAAGCCGCTGCGGCGGCGCAGGAGGGGGAGCCGACTGCCACGACTGTGTCTCGGCCGCGATATCGGGCTTCGCAATATTGATGCTATTGCTGTTGCTGCTGCTGTTGCTGACCTTGACGCTAGCCATGGCCTCCTTCTCGCCCTTTCCAAGTCCGCTGGGGACATTGCGCCTCGTGGGCGTCAGCAGCGAGTGGGAGCGGTGGAGGTACGAATAGCCGCTGGGCACCTGTCCGCCCGGGGAGAAGCCCGCCGTGACCGAAGAGGGCGAGGGTGGGACGGGCGCAGCAAACGAACCTCCGCTCGAGGAGCCGCCCGACGAGGAGTTGTGACGAGCGTGGCCCGACGAGGTCCGCGGTTGCGTGCTGGTCGACATGGCCGGCCTCTGGTCCAGGGTGCCAGGTGTGTGAGGGCTCTGATCTGTCTCTGTTGATTCGTTTCTTTCGTCTCTTCTACTTCTGTCGCTATTGGAAGAAGGGGGGTATATAGGTCGTGTAAGGTCGTCACAAGGATCGTCAAGAGGAGCAAGAGGAGAAAGAGGAGAAAGAGGAGAAAGAGGAGATGAAGGCAGTCGAGGCAGTGATGAACCTCTGAGACGAGGGCCAGGGCGGGGGAGAGGAATAGGAGGCGGGCGCGGCAGTTTAAATTCGACAGGTCCGTCCAGTGTACCGACCCCTATCGAGGGGGGCTTGTTAGCGCGTCAACATTCACGCTTTGACAGGTCCGTCACGTGTTTTGTGGCTTGTTGACTGTTTCACCTTTCGCACAAGCCGGCCTGCCTGGGAAGCACTGATGGCGAAGCTAGGGAGCTAGCTAGGACGGCAGCGCACTGATCCCTGGTCCTGATCGCTGCGATCTCCTGTACATGACTATCTTTTTCTGAAAAGAAGATGGACTTCGATTACATTTCGAAGAGCGGCGCTGACTGCAGAATGCGGGCTCCGTCGCTCCGCCTCTCGCACCGTGCGGGCTGGTTTTCGGTCGGTCGCTACGGTTGCTATCCCCATCTCTGGCTGTAGGGGTCTTCGACCTTTTTCCCCTTCTCACCATTCTCGATAAGTACTTGGTACACACACGCAGCCAGTCGTGATGGTTTTCAGATCCCTCAGTCTCTTCACTGCATTCGCTTCGGCTTTGCTCTTGTTCAGTGAGGCGACCGCTCATAAACTTGCCCCACGGGCGGCCGCTTCCTCAGGGCCTGCGCTCACCGTGCACGGCTGCCTCGTCAACAATGTCACTCTGCCACCTCTCGACTTCCCGTACAACGCGCTCGAGCCCTTCATCAGCGCAGAGATCATGACGTTGCACCACACCAAGCACCACCAAGCCTACGTGACAAACTACAACATCGCTGAGCAGCAGCTGGCCGCCGCCGTGGCAACGGGAGATGTGCACAAGCAGCTCGAGCTTCAAAAGGCCCTCAACTTCAACGGAGGAGGACACATCAACCACTCGCTCTTTTGGAAGAATCTCGCCCCAAAGTCGGCTGGAGGTGGTCAGCTCAAAGACTCAATGCTCAAGAGCGCCATCGTCAGGCAATTCGGATCGCCCGAAGGTCTCCTCATGGCGGCCAACAAAACACTTTCCACTCTCCAAGGAAGTGGATGGGTCTGGCTGGCCTACAACCCCGTCACCAAGATCCTCGAGCTGACGACGACAAAGGACCAGGACCCCCTCTTAAATATGGATCCCATCATCGGGTGAGCACACCAAGCCGTGCAGTCGTTGCTCGTCATGCGGACTGAATCTGACGCATTCATACTCCAGCATCGACGCCTGGGAGCACGCCTACTATCTCCAGTACAAGAACGACAGGGCTGGCTACCTTGCTCAGATTATTCAGGTTATCAACTTCGACGAGGCGATCCGCCGTTACGTGGCAGCTGTCGACAAAGCCAAGCCTTAGAAATTTGTTATATGATCAAGAATGTCTTCTTTCCCCCATCCTGCGATCTCGTCTCGCCCTCTTGAACATTACATCTTGATTTTGATGAAGGAGGCGGTTGTGTGGAAGCGGGCCATCATATGTCTCTTCGCCATTTCGTTAGAGGGTTTGACACGTGGACGCGTTGAGCCTGCGCTGGCCTTGCACCTTCCGCGACTTTTAGCTTTTTGAGAGTGCACGCACAGCCAAGCCCGCTCGGCGCCGTCGACGACCAGCGGCCTATTCTTCCCTCGCCTCTTTTGCACTTTCTTCTTCTTTTCCTCCTCGAGAAGATTCGCAAAAGACTCCAACAAGTGGGCTGACGACGCTGCCGCCGCCTCCTCCTCCTCCTCCTCCCCCCCTCTGTCTCCTGCCACCCTCCTGTCGTTGTCGCGGCAGCACACCATGGGCGACTCGTTTACGAACCAGCCAGAGTTCTTCGAGGTCGACCTGGGCGAGAGCCTCGTCTCGAGGACAGAGACCCTGGGTGTCTTTCGAGAACTAGGACCGCCCGACCTCTGCCATACGATCAAGACGACGGGGAGAACCGGAAGCAAGGATGTAAGTCGCTGTCTTCGCTGACTGCCGCTCGAGAGCGCTCCTGGCTCATGCTTTTCTCCCTTCTCTGCGCTCGCCCAGATTGGCTCCTACCACTATGTGTCGGGCGTCGACGCGTCTTCCTCGGCCGCACTCGCCGCCTACATCAACAGCTTGACCTACGAGCTGGACCAGAACCCGGCGTGGTTCTCGGGCAAAGGTGCATACAAGCTCAAGAGCGGCGCATACTGGTGAGTAACGGTCTAAGTTGGGGGAAATGAGGAGCCTGCTGATACGCATGCGGTCGACCCAACGCCAGCTGCTTCAATGCCTTCTCAAGAGTCGATGTCCGCGTCGAGGTCAGGATTCCAGGCTCGGTTGATGCCTACATCGTCGATGCGAGGGGCGAGCGGCACGAGACAACGCCCGAGCTCTGGCAAGAGGTCTACCTCTCTGCGCTCCTCCGTGCCATTCTCTACTCGGACGATGCGAGCTACAGGCTGGCGGGCTACCGGAAGCTGGACCCCATCTCGAGCCCAGACGCAGAGCATCGCTTCTTGCAGGCGGCAGAGAATCTCTTCTTCAAGGGCTGGCAGCTCGGCTCGGACCCGGAGATCCAGGTGGCCACTGTCGTCTCGAACCATCTGACGGCGGGCATCCTCAAGTACTTTGGCGAGGCACAGCGGTATGAGCAGGCCGTCAACCTGTTTGAGAAGCTCTATGCGCGGGAGCCAGAGGTGGCCGCCCTCGTCGCCCAGGCCTACATCGGCATGAGTGAGTCTTAAGCATCTTCCCTTCCATGTGCTCACAAGCAGGCTCACCTCTCTGGTTTCACCCTGCAGACGAAGAGATCAAGGCTGTGCAGATCATGCACAACGCCATCAAGGTCACGCCACAGAGCTACTCGCTGCTGCACGTCCAGACAGACTTCCTCCGAAGCAAGGGCAAGCTCGAGTGGGCGCAAAAGCTGGCCAAGGAGGCCGTCAACTGCGCTCCGAGCGAGTTTTCCACATGGGCCAAGCTGACAGAGTGCTTCATTGATAAAGACCAGTGGGAGTCTGCCCTCTACACGCTCAACTCGTGCCCCATGTTCACCTACAGCGAGCGAGACCTTCACCGGATGCCTGCGCCGGCGAGGACACACCTTCCCGTCAAGGCCTTTATTGCCGAGAGTGGGTTGCTGGACGACGAGAGCGCGCGCGACAACGAGGCCGATGTTGCCCTGCTTCGGCTGCCCGCCCCTGCGCTCAGAGGCACCTTTGCAAAGGCCTATGGACTTCTGACGAAGCTCGTGGCCAAGATTGGGTGGGACGAGCTGCTCAAGTGCCGATCCTCGGTCTTTGTCATGGAAGAGGAATACCGGGCCCAGAAGACGACGACATCAGAGGTCAACCTGGATCAAGCTCAAACGACAGACGACGATGCCGCTTCGACGACGGCGATTGCCCCTTCGATTGCGCCCCAAGAAGGCGAGTCGGGTGGCGATGCACCGGCGGACAGCAATGGAAACGAAGGGGAGGGAAAGAGAGAGCAGGAGGAGGAACAGGTCCGGTCGGTAGACAGCGCCTTCCCCTCAAGCAGCGGCGACGGCGAGGAGACGAGCGAGAGCGACGGGCTGCACGAGAAGCTCGACAGCCTGGGCATCTCGTCGCAGGCCAACGCCTCTTCCCAGTCGATCCCCACCATCAAGGTCTCGACGGAGTCGGATCGGGAACGAGAAAAGAGCCAGCTGGAGGAGTTTGTCAAGCAGCAGCAGGAGCACGAGCAGGAGCACATCAACGGCGCGGCGGCAGCGCAGAGTGGGCCAACGCCCGATGTCAAGGTCGAGGCACCGCCGTTGGAAAAGCCTGCACAGGCCCAGGCTGGCGGCGGACACGGCAGGACAGACTCTACAGCCACGGCTGGTGCTGGTGCAGCGGCCCTAGCTGATCAGGGCGGGAAAATCAACGGGATCGCCGAGGGCGACAGCTCTGTGCAGTCACAATCGGGACCGGCCACCTCGAGTGGGTCGGCGTTCAACAATAAGAGGCTGTGCGAGCGGTGGCTCGACAACCTTTTCATGGTCCTCTACGAGGTGAGTCCCCAGTGACTCTCGTTTCTGCAAAGAAAAGGGCTGCTGACCAGGGTCTCTGATAGGACCTCCGCGTGTACACCATCTGGCGGGCCGAGGTGGCGCACTACAAGGCCCAGTCGCTCCCCTACCGCAAGACGGGCACCGAGTGGGAGATTCTCGGCGAGCTGGCGCTGCGGTTACAGCACAAGGAGGAGGCCAAGGACGCCTTCCAGCGCTGTGTCGATGCCAAATTCTCGGCAAA
This sequence comes from Acaromyces ingoldii, assembly GCF_003144295.1. NCBI lineage: Eukaryota > Fungi > Basidiomycota > Exobasidiomycetes > Exobasidiales > Cryptobasidiaceae > Acaromyces > Acaromyces ingoldii. The sequence goes on from NW_020290248.1 coordinate 449,025, forward strand.
GGCGTACCTGAAGCTGCTCGAGATCTACTCGGAGCAGCGCGATGTCGAGCGGAGCCTCTGGACGGCGATCCGCTTGACGGCCTACCACCATCGGTGGTACATGGAGGGCACGGTGAGTTCCTTGTGTTATGTTCTCTCTCCAGTGTGTGTGAGATTCCTTGGCTGACTCGCTTTTTCCACCAGTTCCCGGGCGCCGTCGCCCACCACCTCTACAACCTCATCGGCGACGTGGGCCTGGCAAAGGTCAACTTTACCCTCGTCTCGATGAACCCACCCGAGCCCATCTTGCGGCTGATGAAAAATTACTTTGCCTATGCCCAGGCCTTCAAGGTGCCGGGCTGGGAGTCGTAAGGGGGAAGAATAGCCTCTTTTGTCACGCTGCCGCTCTGCAATGTCATGTTGAGAGGATGATGATAAGAAAAGGACAGGCTGATTTCTATTACGACACGGATGGGAATGCATTACAAGGTGGTGGTGGTGGTGGTACTGCTAGACAGATGCTCAGCCGAGCGAGGACAGGTCTGCGCTCGGTTTCTTTCCCTGGATGAGCTCGGCGAGGACAAAGCCGGTGCCGGGGCCCAATGTGATGCCCCAGCAGCTGTGGCCTGCGCCGACGTAGAGACCGCGCTCGCGGTCGCCCGCGATGGTCGGTGCGCCGCTGCCGTAGCCGCTCTGCACGGGCAGGTAGCAGGCCTGCTCGCGCTCCAGCGTCGCGGGCGCAGAGGCAGCAGCAGCTATCGTGTCGAGGTGCGAGGGGCTCAGCGCGGCGCACTGCTCCACAATGGCAGCCGTGAGCTTGGCGTCGTAGGCAACATCGGCCGCGCGCGCGGGAAGCGGCACATTGTCGGACCCGCCACAGGCGTACACGGTGCCGTCCTCGCGGCAGTAGACCTCGGGCGCACCTGCTTTTTTACCGTAGCGCATCTCGGTGAAGAGGCAGGTTGCTGAGGTTGGTTTCGAGGAGCGGATGACGACGCTGTGGGCGCGCGAGCCACCGATGTGGCGTGCAGAGGAGATGAAGGAGAGGAGCGGCGATGCGGACTTGGGGAGGAGACTCTTGAGCAGCGAGCCGGTCCAGGGCCTGGGTTCACGAGGAGGGGTGGTGTCAGTAAAGAGTAAACAACAACCGGGAGGGAAGGGAACACTCACCCGGCGGCAACGACGACGTCCGTCACGTCGCTCAGTGTCTCTTCTTTGCCATCTGCACCCTTGACGACGAGGCCCTCGACTCGGCCTGCATCGCTGAGAAGCACCCGCTCGGCGCGCGTGGCCAGCCGCGTGTCAAAGCCGCTCTTTTGCGTTGCGCACTCGACGAGGTGCCGCACCAGCGGCTCGGGCGTCACCTGGGCCGTCGTGCCGCCGCCGCCCATGCTGCTCGAGCTCGTGACGTGCTCCGTGTCGAGCCAGTCGAGGTCCTTTGGCACGTGCGCTTTGCTATTGTTACGCCGCGCCTTGCCGCCATTATCAAACGAGAGGCTGAGCGTGTCGACGAGGCGGTAGCCCCAGCGCGCCTCGCCGCCGTGCTCCTGCGCCAGCTGGCGGTGCAGGTCGAAACTCAGCGCGGCCAGCGACGACGTGGCGGCGCCGTGCCAGTCGAGGGCGAGGAAGCCGCCAGACTTGCCAGAGGCGCCCGGCGCGACGGCCGGCGCCTCTTCGATGAGTGTCGCACGCAGCGGGCCTGCTGCGTCGGAAGAAGACGAGGCGTGCGAGAGGTAGTAGAGCGTGGACGCGCCGATGATGCCGCCGCCGATGATGGCGACGTGCCGCCGTGGCGCTGTGGTTGAGTCTGCAGGGGACATGGTCGTGGTGTAGCTGTCGCTGCTTCTTGTTCGTCGTTTGCCACCCGAAAAAGAAGCCGAGGGCGAGAAGAATTGTCGAGTCTAGCAAAACTCGCAAAGTGGAGGGAGGCGCCCTGCAGCTCAAAATTAGTCTTAGCCCGGACTAAGCGCGCAAAAAAGAAAGAGGCAAGCTGAGAAGACGGCTGGCTGGTGACCACCAGCCAGTCATCTCGCATAGGGATGAGCACGGGCGCGGCAACGAGCGCCGGTGTGCAGCGCAAGACCGTGAGGAGAGAGAATGACAGGATGGCGGCAGAGATCCTTGCCTGGACCATCGCCCATCGCGTGCTGGCGCTGACGACGCTCGTCGCCGCGTCGCTGCTCCAGCCCGCGCACTTTGACACATCGGCGCAGCTCCTCCTCTCCCTCGATGCCACGAGCCCGTCCGGACGAGGTAGGTGGCTGACGAGGGTCGCCTGCGCACTGACCAGGTGGGACACGATCCACTTCCTCGGCGTCGCCAGCCCGCGCCCGCTGCCCCTGCCACGGGGACTGGTGCACGACCGAGGCTGGCACGTCGCAGACAAGCAGGGCACCGCAGCTGGCGGCGGCCTCCAGCACGAGCACTCGCTCGCCTGGCAGCCGGGCATCGTCTGGCTGCTCAGATTGGCAGGCTACCGCTCCTTTGATGGCCTGCTGCAGAGCTGGTCGCCCGTTCAGGCCGTCCTTCTCGTCTCTCTCCTCGCCACGGCCGCCTCCTGCCTCTTGCCCGTCCTTCTCTATCGGTGAGTAGTCTCTCTGAGATTTCATACGTTCGAATATCGAAGAGCTGATGGCCTGGCACGCAGCCTCACGCTAATGCACACGCGAAACAAGGCCCTCGCGAGGACGGCAGCCTACCTCTCCATCCTCTCGACGTCGCCTTCGACGCTCATCACACCAACCCCGGAGCCCTTCTTTGCCCTCTTTACTCTCCTGGGCCATCTGTCGCTCGAGTCTGTCTCTCCGCTGGCTGCAGCGCTCTTCTACGCCATTGCGACGGCCTTCCGTGCCAACGGCATCATGCTGGCTGGCTTTCTCGTCTGGAAGCTCGTTTGGGCCAGGCTCCACGCTGCTGCTGCTGCAAAGACGACCAATTCTTCCCTGGCCGCCGAAATGGTATTCAGAATAGCCGTGGCGACCCCTCTCGCGGTTGCCATTACTCTTTCTCCGTTCATCCTCGGCCAGACATGGGCATACATGCGCTTCTGTCTCGACGACGGCGCAGCGGCAGCGAGGCCGTGGTGCAATAGAGCACTCCCGCTCAGCTACACCTTCGTGCAGCGAGAGTACTGGTCAGTGCATTCCTTCCTTTTCACAAAGTTCAAGCCTCTCAACTTCTCTCTCTCTTTTCCCAATCAGGGACGTGGCCCCCTTTCGCTATTGGACCGTGGCCCAGCTGCCCAACTTTCTCCTGGCAGCGCCCGTGCTGGCGCTGTCCCTGCGCTTCTGCTCGCAGTACTACGCCACCGATCCCAGGGCAGTCCTGCATCTCACTCTCCGGCCCTGGAGGGCTCTGGCAGCACCAAGAACCCAAAAACGGGCTCAGCCCAAGGAAGACAGCGAGACATCGGAGGGCGTCAGCGTCACGACGACGCCCTCCCTCCTGCCCCACGCTCACTTTACTCTCCTCACGACGGCGCTTCTCATCGTCAGCTCGCACGTCCAGATTGCGTTGCGCTTCGCTTCGCCCGGTGGACTGCCCGCCGTCTGGTGGGCCGCCGCGGACGTGCTCCTGTCGACAAAGGGCCACGGAGGGGAGAGAGCAAAGAGATGGCTGATTGGGTACCTTGTCATCTGGAACGTCGTCAGTCTTGTCCTGTATGCTGGCTTCTACCCTCCGGCCTGAGGCGCAGCAGTAGCAGGAGACAGAAGAAATGAATCAATGTCCACTGTGTTTTCGAGCCTAGGTACATCGTCGCAGTCCTGAACCTGGATTCAGATACGATTTAGATTCCTCCTAGACACAGCGGCCTCCATCGACTGGCAGGTCGATGCCCGTGATGAATTCGGAAGCAGGATCGGCGAGGAAGAGAGCAGCATTGGCGACGTCTCTGGGCTCCGAGAGGCGACCCAGGGGAACGCTGTCGTTGAACCTGGCAGGGCATCGCGCTTGTCAGAAGTCGCGACTGCTGCACTGGTTGGGGCCACTACTCACTGTTTGAGCTGCTCCGCTGTCAGGGGGTCGCCACTCTCCTTTGCGCCTGCAAATTTGGAGAGGCTGTGTGCGCAGGATGAGGAGAGTCAGTCCTGGGTCAGCATCAAGGGCTTGCTTGGCTCCCTCTCTCACAGAGGTGTGTTGCCCGCAACGGGATTGAGGCAGTTGAAGCGGATCTTGTTACCTGCGTACTCGAGCGCCAGCGCCTTGGAGGCCGTCGAGACGGCGCCCTTGGACGCATTGTACCACACCAGCTTGGGCCGCGGGCGGAGGGCGGCCGTGCTGGAGATCTGGATAAACGCGCCGCCCTTGCCGGCCTCGATGAGCGCGGGCACAACCGCCTTGACGCTCACGTACAAACTCTTGACATTGATGGCAAACACGCGGTCAAACTCGTCCTCGCTCACGTCCAGGCTCGCCTTGTTCGAGTAGGTCCAGCCGGCATTGTTGACGACGATGCTCGGCACCCCGCCCAGCTTGTCGCGGCACGCCGACACGGCCCGCTCCCAGTCTGCGGCCTTGGTCACGTCGCCCTTGATCTGGTAGGCGGCCTTCTCTCCGACGGCTCCCTTTATGCCGCTGAGGTAGTCGTCAGACGGCGCGATGATGTCCATGTTGAGCACCTTTGCGCCCTGGCCGACAAACGTCTCGAGGATGCTCCGGCCGAAGCCCTGGCCGGCGCCCGTCACGATGGCCACCTGCCCCTGCAGTCGTCCTGGATGCTGCGTCATGGTTGCTTGAAAAAGAGAGAAGCAGCTGTCTGTTCGAGCCAGTCGATTGTGGAGAGAGTAATTGCGCTTCAGCAGTAGAGGCCGACTACGCAAGTGGCCGACAAGGTCCTCAAAGGGTGCCTATTAGTCCTTGCCCTTCCCAAAATGCGGGGAAATGGAGGAGGCATAGGAAATGCTGCTGGTCTGTGCGAGAGAACATATCACGTGCCTTACCATCACGTGTCAATGGCTTGCCTCACTCACAAAAAAGTTTTTTTTTTATTCCGTCGCGTTTTTTGATTTTTTTTTGGACGTGGGCTTCTTCCCGAGGCAAGCGCGAGGCTCTGACGTTGCTCTTCTCCTCCTCCTCCTTGAAGGACGGCCTCATAACGTTCTTCTTAATATTGGTTCCCCATCCTTCCTTCTCGCCTCTCGATCTTGGGTGAACGATTGGATAGACGGTCGGAAGGACGGACGAGGACACAAATAGAAACGGCAGGCAAGCGGGGCGAAGCTAGACCTTCGGTTCGTGCGCAACCATGGCTTCACCGGCGGACAAGCCTCTCGCGTCGCCCGTCGCGGGCCAGCTCTCGCCTGCTACGACGAGCACAGCTGCCAATGCATCGGCCACAGCCGCCGCGGCAGCAGCCAGCGCCGCTGCCCCTCGTCGTCCTGGGCTTGAGCGCGCCATCTCCCGGGCGCCCTCCCCACCTGCCCCTGCGACTGCCCCTCCGCTCGGTGACGACTCGAGCGAGGAGATGGTCCTGGAGCTCGTCGACGGCACCGCATACAGGGGCATCAGCTTCGGTGCGCCGGGAAAGAGCATTTCAGGAGAATGCGTCTTCCAGACGGGTGAGTGAGAGCGGCGGGCCTAGGGGAATCTGGCCTCCTTCTCGCTTTACATGCGCTCATGCTGACCGCACCGCTCGTCATTGTCTGCAGGCATGGTCGGCTACGTGGAGTCGCTCACCGACCCCTCGTACGAAGGTCAAATCCTCGTGCTCACTTTCCCGCTCGTGGGCAACTACGGTGTGCCCTCGCGCGAAGAGGCCGCCTCGTCCCTGAATGCCCTCCTCGCCTCGCCATTTGAGTCGAGCCGCATCCACATTGCCGGTCTCGTCATTGCATACTACAGCCACGACTTTAGCCACTTCATGGCCAAGTCGAGTCTGGCTCAATGGCTCAAGGAGAATGGCGTGCCGGCCATCTACGGCGTCGACACGCGCGCCCTGACAAAGCGAATCCGAAGCAAGGGCAGCATGCTCGGCAAGATGCTCACCCGCAAGCCCAACGCGCCCAAGCTCGTTGCAGGCGTCCCCGGCGGCGCTCTGCCAGAGGGCGAGGACGAATGGCGGTCACAGTACATCGATGTGTCCTTTGCCGATCCCAACGCCCTGAACCTTGTGGCTCGGGTCTCGTCCAAGAAGCCTCAGCTGTACACGCCCCAGAACACGGCGCCAGGCGGCTTCCGCGGCGCTGCCGCTGCGCCCCTCCTCCATCCCAGCGGCCGGCCCATTCGTGTTCTCGCCCTCGATGTGGGCATGAAGTACAACCAGATCCGCTGCTTCACCAGCCGAGGTGTCGAGCTGCGTGTCGTGCCATGGGACCACGACTTCTTCGATGCCAGCGTCGAGCCGGAACCGTTCGATGGTGTCTTTATCTCAAACGGCCCCGGTGACCCCACCAGCTGCGCTCCCACCATCGCAAGGCTGCAGAAGCTCATTGCGCTGCGAGGCACGAGCATGATGCCCATCTTTGGTATCTGTCTCGGCCACCAGCTCCTCGCCCTCGCCGCAGGTGCCCGCACCGAGAAGATGAAGTTCGGCAACCGCGGTCACAACATTCCCTGCAACGACCAGCTCTCGGGACGCTGCTACATCACCAGCCAGAACCACGGTTTCGCAGTCGATGGCGCTTCGCTGCCGGTAGGCTGGAAGGAGCTCTTTGTCAATGCCAACGACGGCTCCAACGAAGGCATCTACTGCACCGACGGACCCTTCTTCTCGGTTCAATTCCACCCGGAGAGCACCCCCGGTCCCAGAGACACCGAGTTCCTCTTTGATGTCTTTATTCGCTCCGTCGTCGACTGCGCTGCCGTCAAGGGCGCCACCGCTGCACCAACTCCCCAGACGATGTTGCCTCCTGTCAAGTTTATCGGAGGCGACGCAGGCGAGAACGCGGCAAAGACGCCCCGCGTGCACTGCCGCAAGGTCCTCGTTCTTGGCTCTGGAGGTCTGAGCATCGGCCAGGCCGGCGAGTTTGACTACAGCGGTAGCCAGGCCATCAAGGCGCTTAAAGAGGAGGGCATCTACACTGTTCTCGTCAACCCAAACATTGCGACGATCCAGACGTCGAGCGGTCTGGCCGACAAGGTCTACTTCCTCCCCGTCACGCCCGAGTTCGTGCTCAAGGTCGTCAAACACGAGAGGCCCGACGGCATCTACTGCACCTTTGGCGGTCAGACGGCACTCAATGTCGGCATCAAGATCAAGGACGACCTTGTTCAGATGGGCGTCAAGATTCTCGGCACGCCCATCGACACCATCATTACCACTGAGGACAGAGACTTGTTTGCGCGTGCGATGGAGGAGATCGGAGAGAAGTGCGCTCCCAGCGCCAGTGCGACGACATGGGAAGAGGCCCTCGCGGCCAGCAAGAACATCGGCTTCCCCGTCATTGTTCGAGCCGCCTTTGCTCTCGGTGGGCTTGGCAGTGGCTTTGCAAAGGACGAGGACGAGCTGTGGAAGCTTTGCCACGCCGCCTTTGCCAACAGTCCCCAGGTGCTCGTCGAGAAGAGCATGAAGGGCTGGAAGGAGGTCGAGTACGAAGTGGTGCGTGACTGCAGGAACAACTGCATCACTGTGTGCAACATGGAGAACTTCGACCCGCTCGGCATCCACACGGGTGACTCGATTGTCATTGCGCCGTCGCAGACCCTCGATGACCACGACTACAACATGCTCCGAACCACGGCCGTCAACGTGATCCGGCATCTCGGCGTCGTGGGCGAGTGCAACATCCAGTACGCGCTCAACCCGCACACGCGCGAGTACTGCATCATCGAAGTCAACGCCCGTCTCTCGCGGTCGTCTGCTCTCGCATCCAAGGCGACTGGATACCCGCTTGCGTTCATCGCCGCCAAGCTCGGTCTGAACATTCCCCTCAACGAGATCCGCAACTCAGTCACCCGCGAGACGTCGGCGTGCTTCGAACCGAGCTTGGACTACGTCGTGTGCAAGATTCCAAGGTGGGACCTGCGCAAGTTTGTCCGCGTCAGCTCCAAGCTGGGCAGCTCGATGAAGAGTGTGGGAGAGGTCATGAGCATTGGACGAACGTTTGAAGAGAGCATCCAAAAGGCCATTCGGGCCATCGACTTCCAGTTCGACGGCTTCAGCGTCAACGACTACGCCGCTGTCGAGGAGATTGACGAGGAGCTGGCCAACCCGACGGACAAGCGCATGTTTGCGATTGCTAATGCCCTGAACCTGGGCTACACCGTCGACCAGATCCACGCCGCCTCTTCCATCGACCGATGGTTCCTCCGCAAGCTTGCGGGCATCAACGATGCAGCAAAGGTGTTCTCAAAGTTCAACGCCTCGGAGCTGCCGCCGAGCATGCTCAGGCAGGCCAAGCAGCTCGGTTTCAGCGACAGGCAGCTTGCCAAGTGCCTTGGCAGCACCGAGCTCGCCGTCAGACGGCTGCGCCAGGAGCACGCCATCATGCCGTTTGTCAAGCAGATCGACACCGTCGCCGCCGAGTTCCCTGCCTTCACCAACTACCTCTACACGACGTACAACGCCGTCGAGCACGACGTCAAGTTCGAGGACAAGGGTGTCATGGTGCTGGGCTCGGGTGTGTACAGGATCGGATCATCGGTCGAGTTCGACTGGTGCGCCGTCCGCGCTATTCGCACGCTGCGCCAGCAAGGCTTCAAGACGGTCATGGTCAATTACAATCCCGAGACGGTGTCGACGGACTACGACGAGGCGGATCGCCTCTACTTTGAGAACATCTCCCTCGAGACGGTCCTCGACATCTACGACACGGAGCGGTCGTCGGGCGTCATCATCTCCATGGGTGGACAGACGCCCAACAACATCGCCCTGCCGCTGCACCGTCAGAACGTCAAGATCCTTGGCACGTCGCCCGAGATGATTGACATGGCCGAGAACCGGTACAAGTTCTCGCGGATGCTCGACAAGATTGGCGTTGACCAGCCTTTGTGGAAGGAGCTGACGAGCTTCGACGAGGCCCACGAGGCCTGCGCCAGGTTCGGCTACCCTGTCCTGGTGCGGCCCTCGTACGTGCTCAGTGGCGCGGCCATGAATGTCGTCTACTCGCCAGAGGACCTGAGCAGCTACCTGTCGCAGGCCACTGCCGTCAACAGGGAGCACCCCGTCGTCATCACCAAGTACCTCGAGGGCGCCAAGGAGATCGAGATGGATGCCGTGGCAAAGGACGGCAAGATGATGATGCACTACGTCTCGGAGCACGTCGAGAATGCAGGTGTGCACTCGGGAGATGCCACCCTCATCCTTCCCCCGCAGGACCTCGACCCCGAGACTGTGCGTAGGATCGAAGTGGCCACTTCCAAGATTGCCGCCTCGCTCCACGTCACGGGTCCCTTCAACATCCAATTCATTGCCAAGAACAATGAGATCAAGGTGATCGAATGCAACGTCCGTGCTGCTCGTTCGTTCCCCTTCGTCTCCAAGGTGACCGGCGTCGATGCTATCGAGATGGCAACGCGCGTCATGCTCGGCCTGCCCATCGATCCATACCCCAAGCTCAGCCTGCCACGCGACTACGTTGGCGTCAAGGTGCCTCAGTTCAGCTTCAGTCGACTGGCTGGTGCCGACCCGATCCTGGGCGTCGAGATGGCTTCGACCGGTGAAGTGGCCTGCTTTGGTCGGACAAAATACGAGGCCTACCTCAAGGCCATGATTGCCTCTGGCATCCGTCTGCCCAAGCAGAACGTTCTGCTTTCGATCGGTAGCTTCAGCGAGAAGCAGGAACTCCTGCCCTCGGTGCGAACGCTCCACCAGCTCGGCTTCACCCTCTACGGCTCGTCTGGCTCGGCAGACTTCTACAGCGAGCAGGGTGTCCCCGTCATTCACCTCGAGGCCCTTCCCGAGGACGACGACTGGCGCGGCGGCGAAGAGAACACAAAGGCTTCCTACTCGCTCCTGAGCCATCTCACCCAAGGTCTCAGCTCCCTCTTCATCTCGCTGCCCAGCAAGAACAAGTACCGCCGTCCGGTCTCGTTCACCTCGATGGGCTACCGTGCCCGAAGGCTGGCAATTGACAGGTCCATTCCTCTGATCACAAACGTCAAGAACGCCAAGTTGTTCGTCGAGGCCTTGGCTCGGCACCGCAAGCTTGGGTCGACGTTTGAGATCTCGCCGGTCGACTTCAAGACGAGCCACACCATCCACACGTTCCCTGGTCTCATCAATGTCGGAGCATTCGTGCCCACGCTCTCTGACAATGTTGTCGGCGCTCGTGAGGTTGCTGAGCTCACGCAAGCCTCCCTCGCCGGCGGCTTTACGGCAGTGCAGCTGCTGCCCATCGGTCTGCGGACGAGCATCACCGATGAGACATCGCTGGCGGTTGCCGAGGCCAAGATTCCCGGCGTGGCGCACTGCGACGTTTCGTTGTCCCTGGCGGCAACGTCGGACAACGCCGAGAAGATCGTTGACCTCTCTGAGCGGACGCAGTCGCTGCTCGTCTCGTTCGAGACGCTGGGCAGCGACGTCGGCAAGGCCTCGGTCCTCTCTGCCCACTTTGCGAGCTGGCCCGCGTCTCGCCCGATTGTGACGGACGCCAAGGGCAACGATCTGGCATCTGCGCTGCTCCTGGCCAGCCTGCACAGTCGCAGTATCCACGTCACCGACGTTCGCCGCCGCGAGGACATGAACCTGATCGTGCTGAGCAAGGCCAAGGGCTTGCAGGTGACGTGCGACGTGGCCGTCTACGCGCTCTTCTTCTCGACGGAGATGTTCCCGCAGGCCACCTGCCTGCCATCGGACGCTGACCAACAGGCGCTCTGGGACAACCTCGAGAGCATTGACGTCTTCTCGATCGGAAGCACTCCGTACAAGCTCGCACTCGAGCTGGGCGAGGTTGCCTCGGCAAAGTCGGGTGTCGAAGAGACGTTGCGACTCCTCCTCGACGCCGTCAACGAGCGGAGGCTGACGCTCGATGATATTGAGGCGCGGATGTACACCAACGTGCGTGACATCTTCAAGCTTCAAGAGCAGCCCAACACCAGCGTCGAAGTCGAGGTCGACCGACCCGCGGCATTTGTCAAGCGTCCCTACTGGTCTCCGCTCGACTCCAGGGCGACGATGGGTTCGGTCCACCGAGTCATTGTGCGCGACCGGACCGTTGTTGTCGACGGCGAGGGCCTTTCGAACGGTACGCTTGGCCTCAATGTCTCGAGCGTTTCGGGCGGTGGCGCCCCGGCCAGGACGAGGCAGCCCTCGCTCACGACGAGCGTCGGCGCGCTCCAGGCCGCCGCCAATCGGCGTGTGTCGTTCTCGACTGAGACGCCCCGCTTTGGACCATCCTCGGCAATCGAGCCACCGTCGTCGCCCACCTCGATGGCTTTGGGAGCTGTCAGGTCGCCGGTGCTGGGCGCCGCAGAGCTGTCGCAGCCTCGGCCCTCGACGAGCCTCATGTCTGCATTCAGCGACCTCAACGCCTCCTCGTCGACTGGTGTCGCTGCGCCCAACGGAGTCTCGGCACTGCTCTCTGCTGACCAGCAGGAGATGCGTCTGCCCACGCTGCGCAGCATGGCTCTTCAACACCCGACCTTCAACCGCCGTCACATTCTCTCGGTGCGCCAGTTCAACCGTGACGACCTGCACGCCCTCTTCACCGTTGCTCAAGAGATGAGGCACCTTGTCGAGCGACACGGCTCCGTGGACATTCTTCGTGGCAAGGTGTTGTGCAACCTCTTTTACGAGGAGAGCACCCGGACCAGTGCCTCATTTGAGGCAGCCATGATCCGCTGCGGTGGTCAGGTCGTCTCGGTCAACACTTCGAGGTCGAGCGTGGTCAAGGGTGAGACGCTGGCCGACACGGTCCGGACGCTGGGTTGCTACGGCGACGCCGTCGTGCTCCGCCACCCGGCAAAGGGCAGCGCCCAGGAGGCAGCCAAGTTCTCCCCTGTGCCCATCCTGAATGCTGGCGACGGCATCGGCGAGCACCCTACGCAAGCCCTGCTGGACGTCTTTACGATCCGAGAAGAGCTCGGCACGGTGAGCGGCCTCACCGTCGGGCTGATCGGTGACCTCAAGCACGGCCGGACGACGCACTCGCTCGCAAGGCTCTTGTCGCTGTACGGCGTCACGCTCGTCTACATCTCGCCTCCCTCGCTGGCCATGCCCCGCGAAGTCATTGAGGAGCTGTCGAAGCGCGGCATCGCTCAGCACGAGACGTCGAGCCTGGAAGATGCGCTCCCGCTGCTCAACGTCGCCTACTGCACCCGCATCCAGCAGGAGCGCTTCGAGAGCGTCGAGGCGTACGAGGCCGTCAAGAACTCGTACCTCGTCAACAACGACTTGCTCTCTCGCAGGGCCAAGGACGACCTTTGCATCCTGCACCCCTTGCCCAGAAACGCAGAGCTGGCTCAGGACGTCGACTTTGACTACCGCCGCGCCGCTTACTTCAGACAGATGCGGTACGGTCTCTTTGTCAGGATGGCCCTCCTCACCATGGTGCTCTCCTCTTCGGACTATGCGCGATGAAGACCCAACCTCGCCATATATAACTTAGAAAAAGAAAAGAATGTATCAACTGAAAGATTCCATGCTTCGTAGCGATGCCTAGAGAACTATATTTTCGATGGAACTCTCTTATCGGGAGGAGGGCGGGGAATTGTTCAGCAAGAATAGGTGCCGTATCTTGAAAGTGGCCCGTGCGTTAGACCCGCGCAGGAGAAAAAAAAAAACTGATTGCCGGAGCGAAACACCGACTGACCTGACCCTTTCAAGAGAGAGAGAGAGGAGCTAGCTAGGCTGCTGACTTGGTGTGGGAGCTGGACGGGCACCGGGCTATCTTGGCCCCCATCCTCTTCTTTTCCTTCCATCCCTTTTCCGCAGCTGGCTCGCTGAACTGACTCCTCTTGGACACCTGGGGTGATCCATCTCGCCCTCTTCTTCGAGTGGACGCTCGTCTTCTTGGTGAGCCTCCTGCGCACGAGCCCTGTGGGGCCAACCATTCCGAGCGGGGACCCGGTGAGATAGCAACGTTGGTGCTGAAAAGAAGGCAACCCTGCTCACACACACACTCTCTCACACACTCTTTGCATCGTTCCACCATTCCATCAGGCAAACAACAACCGTGCTCCGTTGAGGGCTGCCAACGCATGCACCACAGAGCAAGAGACAATGTCGCACCGGCCCCTTGTCTTGCAGATCCGCGCCCGGGGCCAACGTTATGCACGGCTTGTGGCCGTAGACGGAGGAGCGTCGACTGCCACGCCCACATCTTTTGAGACCGTCCGGACAAAGGTCCACGATGCGTTCTGTGTCGGCGGCAAGCTCGAGGACGGCGCAGAAGGCTATGCGCTCGCGTACCTCGATAAGGACTATGGAGACGAGGTGGCCATTGCAAGCGAGGAGGAGTGGCAAGCATACATGTTGCTCGCTGGCGGCGAGTCAGCAGAGCAAGCACCAGCGGTGGTGAGGCGGTTTGACTGGGTGCCTCTTAGGGAACTTGGCGTTGGCGACCGGAAGGACGCTATCTCGGCTAGGTCGTCCAGCAGGCAGACGGTGCCTACGATAGGACATCAAAACCCTTATAGTGCCTTACCAGTCAAGAACAAGGTGGGAGAGCAGGCGACGAAGCAAAGTCAACAATCCACACCGGCGCAAGAGCCACCCGCACCGCCACAGTACGCTTTCCAGAGCATTGAGCCTCAGAAGGTGGGAGACCGAGAGGAGCGATTGAGAAAGGAGAACGAGATGCGTAGAAACTTCGAGCAGCAAATGGCTCAAGTACATAACGGGAGACAGGAACAGACGCAAGACGAGCAAGAGCCGCAGGCAACGACAGGCAACGATGAGGCCAGAGACGAGGAGCCTAAAGAGATGACGGCCTTCGAGCGCATGATGGCGCGTAGCAGAGCGCAGGGAGAAGCATTGAATCACACCTTTGGAACGCTGCAGGCCAGAAGGGCTGGTAATGCGCCGACGCCGCGACAAGAGGAAGTGCAGCAGCAGGCTGCGCCAGTCGACGAAAGCGCATCTCACACAACCTCGCATGATTCGGCGCCACAACCTCGGGAAGGATCAAAAAGCAATGACGACAGAGTCGACAAGCAGAACGAGTATCTTGCTGACCGCTGGCTGGAGAGACTCCAGCAAATGGGACACGGAGGCCAGTCAAGCCCGTATGCCAGGTTGAGAGGCGACAAGGCTAGACAGCAAAGCCAAGAGGGCGAAGCCAGTCTCCAAGAGTGAGCATCTCCTCTGCTGCTTTTCCTTGCTGATAAGAAAGATGATCTGCTTGCGCGTGCTCTGGAGTGTCTTTGTATGCTGGGGTGGGAATACGAATTGGCGGCTGCTTGTGTCGGAGGGTCTGCTTCATCTTCACTCTACCCTACCCTTACCTTTCTGTTCCTTACTTCTTGCTTGATCTTGTCTTTCCTCTCTCTCTTCTCCTCTACTGTTTGGAGCGAGCTGACAGAAGCCTATCTGTGTCTGGCTCCCTCCAGCCCAACTACGAGCTCGCACACCTCGCTTCGCTTTGAACAGCCTACGTCGAGCGAGGTTGAAGGCTACCAGATCATCTCTCCTGCCGACAGGCCACCACAGCAGCCATCTGCCATACCCATGATGGTACCTCGTGTCCCTTCTTATCCTGACGTAGTGGATACAGCGGCGGAGTTCCAAACGGCACACATCGAGACTCAGGTCGGACAGCAGCATCAGCCTCAGTGGCAACCGTTTCCCTCCGTGAGCAGACCGCCGAGCAGACAGGACGGCAGCCGTCCTTCGAGTACTTTCCGGTCTCGGGCCTCGTCGAGCGGCGTTCCATTTCTTGGTAATCAGCAGGGTGGAAGAAGTGGCAGTATATTGTCGCTGAGGGCCATAAGTGGTGCGGTGGTGCGGACAAACGCAGCTCATGTCGCCGCGAATGAACCTTCCTCTTCTGTCGTCCCGGGATCCTCAGCCGCGTCCGCAACCGACGAGGGCGTTTTGGGCGGGACAGAAACGCCGAACCGTTTCGGAAGCTTTGGACGGCGCTATAAGGGCAAATCGTCTGCCTTGTCCTCATCGCGAAGTAGGAAGCTGAGCGTCCGGAGCCTTACTGAGGCCCTCTTGCACAAAGCTCCTGCTTCCTCCGCTTCATCCTTGGCTTTCTCTTCGGAAGAGGCCTCGTCATCAGCAGCGGCATCCACGTCGGAGCAGCGTCCGAGGATGCATGCGAGGCATTTGAGCTGGAAGGGCCTCACTCGAGATGTGGGTGCGATGAAAAACAGTCTTCTTTCGTCGAAGGGGCCCATAAACGCGAGGGACCACGACAGCAGCAGCACCGTTGCGTCTGTTTCTCATCTACAGGGCGCGGACACAGCTACTGAGAGGAAGAATTTAGAGGTGGGGGAACAAGGCGGCCCTGGAGACATCGAGCCAGATACCGCGCAAGCTTCTCAGCCAATGGAAAGAAGGGGTGATAACGCTGCCGACAAAAGTAGACCGTCACTTTTGCGCGCTTCTCAAAGCGCTCCGCTTTCGGCCACAGCCGTCAATCTAACTCCTGCTGGCGGCATCACGCTTCACATCTCAAGCGTCGGCCGCTTCCCTGCCGTTCACCGAAACTCGTTGTCCGGCGATGCCCTTGGAAACACGCCAGTGCCCAAAGATCTTTTCGACCTGATGCTTCCTCGTGAACTTCGGGTGGCCTGCATGCGCGCTCTTGTCCGGCTCCACGAAGAAGAGCACGACAGGCTCGTTGAGACGGGGCAGTGGCGCGGCAACCGAGCTCGTCAAGCAAGGCACTACGGTCGGGAAGCGGCGATGCGCGAGCTTGTTCGCCTGAGCAGAGTGTCCAAGACGTGGCACTCACTTCTCTTTGACGGCCAGCTCTGGAGCGAGGTTGACGCGAGCCTCGTCGCGGGCATGTCCAACGGAACGCTGCTGAGGATCGTAAAGAATTCTGGCGCATTTGTCAAGCACCTAAGCCTCTCCGGAAGGGCGGAATTGGAGGCTAACACGATCGCTGCGCTGGGTACGCAGCAAAGGAACAGCCCTTCTTCCCCTTCGTCCCATCGACCGGCAAGGGACGTGGTCATTGCCACGGGACGGAAGCGGGCGACGAGGAAGCTCAGCTTGCTCAACGAAAAGGAGCAGCTCTCGCTGCTTGGGCTTGCGACTTCGCTATCGTCTTTAACAACGATCAATCTGCAGGGATGCAAGACCCTTACGAGTCGAGCACTTCATCATCTCCTCGTTCGTACACCCAATTTAGGCCAAGCATTGTTGGCCGACGTCCCAGCGGTGACGAATGAGTCGTTGGTATTGCTGGGCGTCACCGTACCAAAGCTTACCAAGCTGGACATCTCGAGGTGTGCAAACGCTACCGCGAGCGGCTTGATGAACTTCCTTCTAGCGGCGCAGCAACAAACCTACCTGGAGAGGGAGCAAGAGCACCAGCACGAGTACGGTGTACAGCATCAGCAGCTGCGTCTGAGCGAGCTCCACTGTCCAGGATTGCTAGGGGTCGACGAAACCCTGTTGGCGACAATGGGGCAGGCACTCCCGGAGCTTCGTTCTCTGGACCTTAGCTACTGCCTTGGCCTGCGAGACAGTGCCATCGAAGCATTTGTCGCTCACTCTGGACCCGTCAAGATCTCTTCTCTCAAAGGAAAGTCTGTTATCAACGGACAGCGACACCATCACCGCGAAACGCTGCTCGAAGGTTCGTACGTCAGCCTCACGCCCCGTCAAGCCGGTGGCAACATCGCGTCGGACGACATTCACTACCGGCGACTCTTTCCACAGCTTGGCCATCTGAATCTCTCTTCTTGCCGACACCTTACGGACCGAGCTTGCACGCTCCTGGCCCATGCCGTGCCCCAGCTCGAGATCCTGGAAATGGCCAACATCGGTGCAGGGATCAAAGATGCAGGCCTCGTCCGTCTCTTCGAGACAACGCCAAAGATCCGAATGGTGGATCTCGAGGGTGCGACGGACATCACGGCACTGACGATGGAGGCCATCACACCGGAGGCAGCCTATGTCGAGTCACTGGGACTCGATCCAGAGGGAATGGGCGATGGATCGAACGCAACGGGCGGGACAGGAGCTGGAGGGGTTGCCGTTGGTGGTCTTGGCCTGAGGAGCGCGGCGAGGAGAAGCCTGCGGCGTGCTTTGGCAATTGAGCACCAGCCCGACACATCTGCTTCGGCGACAGTAGGACGCCGAAGCTACCGTCAAAGCATCCCCCCACCAGGCTCGCAGTTGACGCACCTCGTCATTTCGCACGCCAACCTTGTCGATGCGGCTAGCTTGCTTCAGCTGATTCGACGTTGCCCCAAGCTGATCCATCTCGAGGCCGACGACACACGAGCCAACGAGGCCGTCGCACGAGAATTTGTCATGCTGGCGCGCGAGAGGCATAAGCGCGGCAGCTATATCAGCCTGGTTGACTGCAGGGGTCTGACGCTGGCCGTGAATCGGGAGCTGAACTCATGCGCGGCAATTCGACCCCGGCAGGGCATGAGGGGCCATAGATGGGCCAAAGATCTGGCCATCACGTACGAGGATCCTGATGTGGACCCTTTTGCAGCAAATTCAACCACAGATGATGCTGGCACATCGCAGCAGGAGGGCACGTCAGGCAGTGCTCCCTCCCC
The DNA here is from genome assembly GCF_003144295.1 of Acaromyces ingoldii. Classification (NCBI taxonomy): domain Eukaryota; kingdom Fungi; phylum Basidiomycota; class Exobasidiomycetes; order Exobasidiales; family Cryptobasidiaceae; genus Acaromyces; species Acaromyces ingoldii. Next base: position 466,572 of record NW_020290248.1, read on the forward strand.
ATCGACTTCCCGACATCGAGGCGGCAACCAGGAACTGGCGCTGCAGTCGCTGTCGACTTACGGCGAATGTGAGCCGGACATGGTCGTCTTCAAGAGCTTCTGGGGCTGGGAAGCCGTCGATGTACGCTTGAAAGCAAGAAAGAAACTCGAGGCGAAGAGGAGCCTCTCTAGCTCGCAATCAAGGAGCGCTTCCATCTCTGCCGTCCTGGGGCTGGGGCTGGGCATAGGCATCGTTACTGGCACTCGCGAAGCAGGACATTATGACGAGGAGAACGGTGGAGATGGCCAACAGCAGCAGCAGCAGCAGCAGGGGCAACCACAGAGGTGGGGGAGGCTTTCGACTAACCTCTTGACACCTGGCGACGAGGCAGACGATGCCCGTGGCTGCCTCATCATGTAAGTCTCACAATTAGGCCCTCTTGTGTATTGTACATCTACCCTCTCCGCCAATAGCGCTCCCACATCTATCTTCTGTATCTTCACATGTATTTTCGCCATCCTTTGAGGATCACACACCTCTCTTTCCACTGTATATCTCTTTTCTTGGTTGTCAAACCAATCTCTTTTATTGCTTTTTCCCACCATCGGCAGACGCTATGTTGCTATTTGCCGCATGTAGGGCAGCCGCTGCAGACTGAATGGGTGAGTACTCTTGCGGGACGTCGAGACCAACGCGATTCGCCGTCGCTTTAATATGCTCGGCGTTGGACTTCCCGTAGACGGGATTGTATCGGGAGAGGAGTTCCTGTCGCGATTGCCTCTTCTCTGTCAGCACTGCGTTTCGTCTCTCTCGTCGCCTCCCCTCCGTCTCTCTCGTCGCCTCCCCTCTGAAGACGAATTTGAAGGAGAGACTCACAGCATGGATCCTGCCATGTTGAAGCATCAAGTGCAGATTCTCCATCCGCTTCCTCGCATGTGCGGCATCGTCTGCGTCGGCTCCGGAGCCGGAGGAAAAGATGGTGCGGAGGTAGGTGGGCAGCGGCTCGGCGCGCCTAGCCTGGTTTGGTCTTGAGTGCACTGACTGAAAACAAAATCGCTAAGTCCTCCGGGCAGCTATCATGTTGTACAAAGCTGGCACTCACCCCTCGCCGGATCTCGCGGGAGATAGACCGGAAGAGCTTGCGCGCTTCCGCAGGTGCCGACGACATTGTGCTGATCTCGCAGAAGGGAGGCCGAGAGAGCGAGCGCATGTCGCGCACTTAATCGGGTTTAAGATCTTTCCACGTGCTTTCTCTCTTGTCACACGGAAATCTCCTCCATTGCGACTATCGGGGTGGCGTGTGAACCCTATCACAAACAATACGACTGACCTACATAGACGCCCCAACTCTCCATCGCTGCTCCCCCTCGTCTTCCTTCTTCTTCTACTACCTCCTCTTGCTCGGCCCCGGTCGAGCTGAACGCATTCAATCTTCGCCCCTCCGTTGGCCCTGGTGCGTCGTAGACGGAAAAAGAGAGAGAAATTGGCGCCTCTTGCGAATTAGCGCCCGCGCCTCCGGGGTTTGCCTCTCGTCTGTCCCTCGCCCTTCCGCCTTTCGCGCCCCCGCCTCGCCCCTCACAGCCTTCCTTTGAGGGCTTTACCGCGTGTTCATAGACTACAGCGCACAGCTGTGCGCTTCTCCTTTCTCCTTGCCACCTTTCTTGGCCCTCGATCTCGTTGTCATCGCCACAGGTTTCAGCTCATCGGTCGCGTGATCATCTTTCAAATTGGTACCCAGCTTCAATACACTTGGCGCACTCAGCATGTCATCCTCGCAGCGGTCAGCAGAGGACACGATGGACGAGGACGACATTGGTCTTTCCGACTACGAGGATTATGAGGATTACGACGACGAGGAGATGGACGTTTCGGGATCCTCGTCGGCCGCCTCGGTGGACGAGGAGGGGGCGCTCGAGGCTCTCGCTTCTTCCGATGCTGCGCTCGACGATGCAGGCTTCAACGAGAACGACGACGCAGGATTCAGCCAGGACTTGGTCAAGAGCGCCAAGAAACCCTATGAGGTCGAATACAAGGTACTCAATGTAGAGAGCATCGTCAAAGAGCAGAAGAAGGAGGTCGACCAGGTGGCGGGCATGTTTGTGATCAAGGTGAGACTTCTCACCTAATTTCCGTGCCTTTTGCAAGAGTTCCGTGCCTGAACCTGAACTCTGTCTGCCTGGATAGGATACCGATGCCGCTATTCTTCTGCGTCACTTCGGCTGGAACAAGGAGAAGCTCATCGAAAAGTACATGGATGTGCCTGAGAAGGTCAACGTCGAAGCTGGCGTGCACGAGGACCAGGCGAGGCCCAAGCTGCTCGAACTAGAAGACTTCACCTGCGACATTTGCTTCCAGTCGGCAGAGGACTTCAAGCCCAAAGCTGGCCAGAGCAAGCCTACCATCGAGACGCTCGCTCTCGCCTGCAGCCACCGCTTCTGCACAGACTGCTACCGGCAGTACCTCGAGCAGAAGATCAAGCTTGAAGGAGAGAGCAGACGGATACAATGTATGGAGGAGAAGTGTAACCTCGTCGTCGATGAAAAGACGGTAGGCCTTCTGGTGGCAGACGACATTCGCGAGAGGTGAGGAAAGAAAAATGGCCTACTTTGATGATCCCGGTCTGTCTAACCATCCCTTCTTGCAGATACAAGACTCTGCTCAATCGAACCTATGTTGACGATGCCCCGAGCTTGCGGTGGTGCCCAGCTCCAAACTGCGAGTACGCTGTGGAGTGCCATGTCGCTGGTGCAGCGTCGGGTGCCTCTGGCTCGCGAGGCACAGCGAAGCGACGAAAGCGAGACGTGCCGTCCGAGCGCATCGTTCCGACTGTGAAGTGTCTCTGCGGCTACTCGTTCTGCTTCGCATGCACCTACGAAGGCCATGCCCCGGCCGTCTGCGACGTGGTGAAGCTGTGGGTGCGCAAGTGCGAAGATGACAGCGAGACCGTGAGTGCGCCAACACCTGTGGGGGTCTTTTTCCCTGATGGATTGCTGACTCAATGATGAATATGCTAGGCGAATTGGATCCAGGCAAACACAAAAGAATGCCCAAAGTGCAGCTCGACAATCGAGAAGAATGGCGGGTGCAACCACATGACATGCCGCAAGTGCCGTTACGAGTGGTGTTGGATCTGCGCCGGTCCATGGTCAGAGCATGGAAACAGCTGGTACAACTGCAACCGCTTCGACGAAAAGAGTGGGACCGATGCCAGGGATGCCCAAGCCAAGTCGAGAATGTCGCTGGAGAGGTATCTCCACTACTTTAACAGATTCGCCAACCACGAGCAGTCGGCGCGCCTCGATCGAGACCTGTACAGCCGGACCGAGAAGAAGATGGAGGAGATGCAGTTGACATCGGACCTGACTTGGATCGAGGTCCAGTTCCTTAAGAAGGCAGTGGACACGGTGACAGAGTGCCGCATGACGCTCAAGTGGACTTACGCGATGGCCTACTACCTGGCCAGGGACAACATGACGGAGCTCTTTGAAGACAACCAGAGGGATCTCGAGCGGGCCGTTGAAGATCTTTCCGAGCAGCTCGAGAAGCCCATCGAGCGCGAGACGATTCCGAAGCTCCGGCAGAAGGTGACGGATCTGACTGTCTACGTCCAGCGCCGTCGTGAGATTATGCTCAGCGACACGGCCGAGGGTTTCAACGAGGGTAGATGGGCATGGAACACATCTTTTTAGTATCTCGTCTAATCATCAACGCATCTGTCCCTGGTCTTCTCTCATCGGCATCTTCATGTACCCTATCTGTCATTTCCACCTCTTCCACTCTTTGTTCGTAGTACTATCACATCATCGTTTTCATCATTGTCACTGTCATCATCATCTCATCATCATCACCATCATTGTCGTCACAATTGCCATTTTGCTCCCCAGAATGAATGCTTTCCCTCTTATCAATGAGACAGATGCGTTTCGAAAAAGTCCCGGCTTCCGAAGGAACGAAGAATCCCTACCGTTGAAACGACGTTTAGCTCGCTCTCTCCCCACGAGAAAGACGACGGGGGGAACGGAAGAAGGGGGGAAGATGCACGACTTTGTCTCGCACGTCCTGCGACGGTACTGGGAAGCGACGGGATGGAACAACCAGAACTCGTACATGTACCTGACATCAACGTCGAATGCCGTCCTGGACTTTAGCATTCCCACGGGCCTCTCTCTCTCCATCTCCGCCTCGCCCTCGCCGCCCTTCTTTACGACATACCGCCTTCGCGCGCTGCCAACGCTCTCCGGTGCACTCGGCTACATCTACGCCTCGACTGACGCCGATGCCCCGCCGCTGGACATTGGAGGCTCGTCGCGCGACGTGCGATTCAAGGACGTCGTGGAGCGCTTTCGCGTCATCGAGGCGCCAAAGACGCCCCAAGGAAAGGAGCCCGTCTGGCTTGCAGGCAAACGCATCGATGCAAGAGACTACCTCCTGTATGGCTGCATGCATGTGCCTACAGCCCGAGTCGATGCCCTCTATACCTCGCGGCTCTCGCCGACGTGGCAGCTTCTCGTCACGGCCATTTCCATGCCGCCAAGGAACTCCCCCTCTTCTTCTGCCTCGGCGGGTGCAGGCCACTATGCGGATAGAAGCGACATGAGTAATTCCGGTGCGCCTCCTCCATCGGCTGCCGCCTCTTCTCCTTCCACGCCACCGCCCGGTGCTACGAACCTGCAGATCAACCTGCAGCGCGACACTGGAAGGTGGTTTCAAGAATACAGCTACAGCGCAGACGACGCCCTCTGGGGCTTCCGCTTTCTCTACAACTTTGGCACGCCCGACTCTACCGCTAATTCCATAGATGCCATGCTCCAAGACCTAGGCAGCTTCTCGTCGTCGTCGTCGTCGCCAAGTGGAAGCGATTATACACGAAATGGGACAAAGGAGATGCACCGCGTCGACGAAGAGTCGGCGCTCGAGGCCGTCGTCGGTGGTGGCCTCCAAGGCCGCTTCAGTGTCGGCGCAGAGGTGTTCCTGAGCGCCGTCGAGAAGAGCGCGGGCATCTCGACAGGCGTTCGCTTCACCACGCTGCCCGACCCTCTTCCTTCTCCTGCCTCCTCTTCTTCTCTACCGTCGCCCCAAGCTGCGCCGTCTTCGAGCGACGGTACGCCGAGCCAGCCTCCGACAACGATCACGGCGACGCTGAATCCCATGATGGGGCATCTAAGCACTGCCTACGCAGCACGAATGACGAGAGACATTGTCGCATGCTCGCGCTTCGACTTCAATGTCTATTCGTACGACTCGGAACTTACGCTCGGCGCAGAGTACTGGTTGCGAAAATCGAAAAGGCAGGAAAGACAGGAGGAGCTTCAACAGACGCAGGATATGGTAGATGACGCGGGAGCAGATAGAGGCTCCTCTGCCTCCTTTCCACCGTGGAGGGCCATAGAAGACGACGCGGAGGGCGAGTCGAGCGTGCACGCGGGCGGCCTGGAACGCAATGTGGCCGCAAATGCTAGAGAGGAACTGGCGGCGAGAGAATTGACCCGAGAAGCTGGAGCGCTCTCGCTCAGGGAAGGTCCGTCAGGCACCGCCTCTTCGTCTCCAGCGACTTCCGCGACCGCGACAGCACCTCCCACGCCGACGCGTTCTTGGTCGCTTCGAGAAGAGATCCCAATCTATTCTGAGCTACCTCCGCCATCGCCCTCGGAGGGGGAGGAGCGGCAAGCACCCTCGCCGTGGCAATCCTCCCCCTCGTCTCTATTTTCCTCGTCCTCCTCTCTGTCATCGTCAGCCATCGGAGTTCTCAAGGCCAGGCTGTCGACGTCAGGCATCATCGCTTTGCTCTGGGAAGGACGCCTCCGGAACTGTCTCGTCAGCTTCGGCGTCAAGGCCGATCTCTCGCCCTCGCAGTATACCACCCAAAAGGACAGCGCGGGCGCCGGCAGTGGATTTGTGGGAGGGAGTAGCAAGCCACTCAGAGCCATTGGGCTCGATGTCCTGTACTTTAGCCAGACAAAAGAAGCCAGGTCGAGGGCCTCGTCGTGAATCTTATCATACCCACAGCCTGAAATGCAGTAGTCGAGAAGAGCGACGAGACTGGAAGGTTTACGAAAATGAATTTACAACAACGGGATGGTGGTACGTAGTGGGACGTAAAAGGGCTGAAAAAAGTCTCTTTTCGGTAAAGTAAGGACCTGTATCAGAAGGTAGGAGGAAGAAGGTGGTTACATGTGTCATCTAGAGAAGGGGAGAGAGGAAGTCGGTCGAGGTCAACATGATCTGCTAAAGGAAAAGGGGGCCAGGGGGTGTGCTTGTGGTATTGGTATCGCAGGAAAGGGTGGGCTTGTCCATCAGGACGCTCGGCAGAAACGGCCATTTTAGAGAACCATGAAACCGACGAGGGCGGCACCAGCAGCGAGGGCACTGGTGAAGACGGACAGAGAGAGCGACTTGGGAGCCGCGTCGGGGCTTCGCGAGCTCGTTGCGGAAGCAGCAGACGAGCTACCGGCGCCCGATGCCGAGCTAGCGGCACCAGAGGCGGCAGACGTAGCCGAGCCGGCAGCGCCCGAGGCACCAGACGAGGCAGATGCGCCGGTGCCCGTCGACTCAGCGCCGCTGGCAGTGCCAGTGCCGGTGGCGGACGCCGTGTCGGAGCCGGAGCCGGAGCCGGAGCCGGAGCCGGAGCCAGAGGCAGAGCCCGAGCTGGAGGCACCAGCACCAGCGTTGGCATTAGGCGTGGCCGTGGCGAGCTGCGAGAGGAGGCTCTGAGGAACGCCAATGTTGGAGCTCTGGTAGTTGCCCTCGAGGTAGCGCGAGATCTCCTGCGAGTAGGCGGACGTGAAGGAGCGAGCGCTGGAGATGAAGGAGCCGTCGCCGTTGTCGGCCTCGGAGAGGATCTCCTGGAGGCGGCTCGGCTGGACAGTGTAGAAGAAGGAAGCAGCGTCGGCGCTGTTCTCGGGGAAGTAACGTTTCTGTTTGGCGCAAGACATGTCAACGAGAGGCGCACTGAGGGAAATGGATGAGAGATAACTTACAGCGAGGGGAGCAGCAGTGGGAGCGGCGGCGAGGTCAGCGGCGCTGACGCTGGCGGCCATGGCCAGGGCGACGGAAGCGACAGTCAACTTCATCGTGAGTGATAGTGTGGAAAAAGACGGTGAAAAAGAGGGGGGACGGGTGGACAGGCGAGTGGATGGGTGGATGGATGAGCGGGAAAGGGGTGGGTGGAAGCCACTAGAGATAGACGGCACCTTTATAATGTTCCCGCAAACATCGGCCGTCGACCAAGACACTAATTATTACAGACAGCCGGAACAGGGAAAATTCACCAAATAGCGTATGTGCGGCCAGCCTACGTTCCTATGCTCAATTTTTTTTTCTTGGCTTCCTCTACATCCTTATCCTAGGCCTGTCACTTTGCAGCTGTTTCTTAGCTGAGCTCCGCTGTACTGATCCGAGGAGTGACTCCCGCCGCACAATTAGTGAGCAGGCGGTGAGGGATGCTGTCAAATTGCACCGGCGGTGATCGCCTCCTGGTTGGGGCCTCAGAGATTACTAGCTCCCACCCATTTCAACTTCCTCTGCATGTAGAATCTTCCGGGAGAATGAATGGCTCGGACCTAGACTCATTTGTGGAGGTGCATGACGTACGTCTCCTTGCTTGTCCTAGACCGAGCACGACAGGCTGCCCAGAACGCGCTAAAGTGGCCAGTCGATCAGCTAGATTCTCCTTAGCGGCTAATGTCACTGAGACCTTCCTCTTGCGACGACACAACTGATCATCATCCAGCAGCGGGCGCGAGGAATACTTGCCGACACCGGGTGAGACCATCGGTGTGCCTTATTTGTTGCTCGCAATGACATTGAAAACATGAATAGTTGCCCGCGAATGATGCAAGCATTGACATGTATTGAAACCTGGTGCTCTAGGACAGTTGCTCCTTGCAAGGCACGGAAAGGCAGTGTTTTGCTTTGGTGAGGGTTGCGAATCCTTCACAGCTTGTCGAGGATCATGTCGAAGACGTCCAGATCCTTAACAGCATCGCTTGGGCTGCACATCTCTGCACTGTCCCCCCAACCCTTCAGCCCTGTCGACTGCTCTTCTGTGACTTTTGCTCCCGCGCGCAGCGCCTTTTCCAGGCGAAGAAATTCGGCCGTGTATGCATCGACGAAGGTGGGCCTGATGACTTTTTCATCAAAGCCTCTCCCATCTACGCCCGAGTTCTCACGGACGGTAATGGTGATAGGAAGCCCCTTCACGTAGGGCGTGTCATACTTGATCTTGACGATGCGATCGCGGCAGAAGACCTCGATGAAGGCATCAAAGAGCCCAATAGCGTGGATCCCCGTCTCGTAATTGACAGCAAAGTCATCCTCTCCCTCCTGCCCATAGACGAATTGAGCAGCGATGAAGTCACCTGACTGCGAAGCGAAGGCCGCACGGCACTCTTTGGGAAGCCCGCCAAAGACGTGGCGCATGCAGCTCAGATCGTGGCTGCCCAATGAGCCCAGGAGCCGGAAGATTTTGTGGAGACGTGCGTCTTTGCTCCTCGTCTTCCCTGGGGCAGTTCTGGCTATTCTTTGCGTCTCGCTGCGCTTGGCCTCGACGTCTTGTGGAGCAATGTCGGTGAAGTACTTGGGGTCGGTGCCTGATTGCGAGACAAATGTGCTATTTGGGCCTCCCAGATCCCTGACGACGGCGTACTGGATCGGCCCCGAGTCGGCGACGAGGTCAAGGAAGCGAGCCCAGACACTCGTGTACCTGGGGTGATGTAGTCACTATTAGCATGCCGGTAGCAGATGCCCAGTAAAACCGTCAAACGACGACCCACCTGCGCATGTAGCCGACTGAAATGTGGACACCGTTCCTCTTGCGGGCCTCCTCGACAAGCCTGGCGTCCTCGCGGGTCAGCGTCATGGGCTTCTCGATGAGCACATGCTTGCCCTTGTCGGCCGCTTGGACAGCATGGATCGCATGGAATTCGTCTGCGCTGGCCACAACGACAAGGTCCACATCTTCTCGGGCGCATAGTTCTGCGCTGGAAGACCCTCTGTCAGCTTTGCCAGTCGGCCACCTAAGAACAGAACAGCTCACCTATCATGGCAACCAAAGGCAATGTGAAACTTTGCCTGAGCATGGGCGACGGCTTCTCTTGAGACGTCGCATATGGCCGTCACTTTGTATGACTGCGAAAGGTACGCGAGCGTCGGTAGCTATGGTAGTTGCCAGTATGTTCAGCTGGAAGCAGTCTCTTTGCGGCCAAGCGGGAAGAAGCTCACATGGACGACCTGTGACACTTCGCCTCTGAAGAGAGCCAAGATTGTCAGTTCGCATTCATCAATCAAGATTGCCACCATCTCATGCTCACGCTCCGAGAATTCCTACCCGGATAGGAGATGTAGCGTCGAGCTGAGAAGGCGCCATGAGAAATACGCCTGAGAGAGAGGAGATGAGACGAGGTGGAACAAGCTGGCGGAATTGCGAAGTGGAGAAGTCGGTCGGCGCATTGACCTTTTTCTCTTTTTTTGGTATCGCGGCGGCGGTCGCGACTTGACCGACCACCGCGTCTCACACAATACAGAGCGGTACTACACGACTACCCAGCCCCGTCCCTTGCCCTTGATTCCCCTTTCCTCCTCTTCTCTTCGCCCGCTCAATGAAGAAGGCAATGGCGGTAAAATAAAATCTCGAGAGACGGAGTGGGCTTTCTTGGCAGCTATTGTCCCCCCCACCAAGGGGTTAGATGAACGACAGCTATGACGAGCAACGACAACCAAGGAAGGCTTGGCGATGCGCTCAGCTACCTCTCCTACAACGGCCACAATGGCCTCAGCAGTGCTGATGCTTCGGAAAAGCTGGAAGAGACAAGGACGACGCTCGCTCGTCCAAAATCGGCGACGCTCCTGTCGGACAAGAGTTCTCGTCGACGATCACCCCCAAGGCTGCCAAATGAACTGCTAGAGATCATCTTTCACCACGCCATACTACTCGACAAGACAATGCTGCACAATCTTGCTCTACTCAGCCGCGATTGGCACGCCTCGCTCAACCCGCTCTTGTACCAATGTCCGGCGCTGGAGGATCGAATTCAAATGTACCGCTTCGCGAGGACACTTTCTGACGAAGCTGCTGCTGCGGACGACGAAAAGGATGGGGACGTACAACATGCTGAGGCGGCGACTCCAAGTAGGCTTGCTACCCACGTCAGCGATCTCAGCTTTGGATTTAGGAGGAGGACACATGAGGCGTCCAGCTACCTCGATGGCACCAACGCCGATTTGGCTTGTGTGGTGCTGGATCGTTGCAGGCGGTACGGCGGTCGTCTGCATCGTGGTCTCTTTAGAGCGCATGGTGATGGTGCATTCAAAAGCGGTCTTACGAGCGTCTGCCTGGGTACGCTCAAGGAGTTGACCGTTGCGGGCTTGAATGAGGAGGCGCTGGGAGCGGTCATCCAGGCGCTCAACGTGCCTCACGTTCCCCACATTCCAGATCCCACACATTCAGGCCATGATCAAGACGGGGAGCCACCGGCACAAGTGACGCGGGTGTGCATGTCGGGTGATGTGGTACGTAGCATGGGCGTGCGCATCGAGGAGAGGCGGTTACGGAGCGGCGAGGTTGTTTGCAACCTCGAGGATGATACGCAGCTTCGACGGCTGCACATCACGTCCATCTCCGAAGACATCTTCAAGCACATGCGCGTTCCCGTTTCAAACCTGACCCACCTCGTCCTTTCCCTTCCGTCTACCAAAGGCATCTACGCACCACCGGGACAACCAGGAACCAGTGTCAGCAGCGGTAGTAACAACAACAATAACAACAATAACCATACCCAACAGCAACAACAATCACAAACACAACAGACGACTCCCTTGCCGCAATACCACCATCACCATCTTCCTTCTACACGCCTCCTCTCGCGTTTTCTTATCTTGCAGACCCTCGGTCCCCGCATTCGTCCCACTCGCGAGGTCATCGAGGGCGAAGTCGCCGCGCTGCGCGCCCACACCTCAGTCGAGCTCGAGCGGACGATGGCGGGTAATCGCATCTTTCTCCAGTTCCGCAGGCTCGAGAGACTCGTCATTGTAGCCGAAGCAAGCCTGCTGAGGTACATCATGACGGAGCTGGCGCCCCTCGACGACGAGCGGCTGCACTTTCGGGTTGCAAAGGATGTCAAGGGCGATCGTATCTGGCAGGGCCCGCTTTCGTGCGACGATCTCGAGGCAGGCGTCGCGGCCGAGTGGGACCGCGCCTCGCTTACAGCCTCGCCGTCAGGGCCAGGTAGAAGAAAGCAGAGAGGGGCGAGAGATGGGGAGGTAGAGGACGAGGACCTGGAAGCGCCGTGGAAGGACGAAGAGGAGGATCTGCTGGGCGCCACGAGCGCAAATATCGCCGAGCTCTCACGTCGCATTGATGCGAGAGGAAGCGGCCAACCTGACTTCTGGTCCATGGGCGGGTCAGCTCTGGGCTATGGTGGTTGGTGAATCCTCTTTATACACCAAAAAGAGACTTGCACAACATCAGATTGTATCACTACATTACCAATGCTGCCACCTCTCAACATACGCCGTTCTTTGATGCCCTTGGACAATTGCGCAGAGATACAAATACAATTGGCCCACTCCATACGCGGACGAGAGCTTGACTTCTATACTGCTACAGGAGGTCGTTGATGTCGCCGAGGAACTTCTGGTAGTCATCTTGACTCTTGTCAACTGGACCACCACTCTCTTCCTTTCTCCCTCCACCAGCAGCACCGGCAGACAGGTGAGGCCTGAGCGCATCCATAAGCCCGACCTTTGCTGGAGTTGAGCTCGAGCTATCGCCCTCTCCTGTGCCATCATCATCAGCGCCACTCGATGGCGCCGCATCGATCCGGGAGAGCCCCCCGGCTTTAGCCCTCGCCCGCTCGGCTGCCTGCTTCCTACGCAATGCAGGCGGAACAAATGCGGTCGCTTCTTTTTTCAGATCTCGGAGCTTGGGAGCGACGCTGATTGTTGCCGGTGGTCTCTGAGGTGGCGGACCGGGAGGAGCAACGGGAGGTCGAGCTGAGGCGGCGTAAGGACGAGGAGGAGGGCGGGGAGGTAGGCCGCCAAAGCCGGGAGGAGGTGGTCCACCAATATAAGGCATGCCTTGAGGCGCCCCATAGGGCACATTGTTGCCAAATCCCGGAGGAGGAGGAGGTCTGGGATGATGATGAGGCTGATAGGTAGGCCTGAAAGGTCGGCCATAGGCCAGTGCCGGACCCTGCGGAGGAGGGGGAGGACCGGGAGGCAGTGGGGGCTGCGCCGTCATAGCTTTGGGGCCGCTTGGAGGAGCACCGGGCGGAGGGCCCTCGGGCATCACGATGCCATCGCTGTCAGCGTCGCTGTCTCCCTCGTCCTCCTCTTGTGGCAGGGGCGGTGGCCCATCGGGCATAACGATGTCATCTCCGTCGTCATCATCGTCGTCGTCTGAATCGCTGTCGTCCTCTTCTGCAGACTCGTCCTCGACGCCGTACTCAGCTTCGAATTGCTCCTTTGCTGATGAGTGGGCTCCGAGTCAGTAAAGTAAGAACTACTTCCGGCAAGCGCACTTACTCTTTTCTCGGTATGGCATTCCCGGCGGTGGCGCGCCCAGAGGGTTGAAGACGGGATCATAATCCTGACTCCACCGCGGATCTCTTCCCTCCCACGGCCTCTTCGCATCTCTATTTCTCTCCTCCGCCTCCTTTCCTTCCTTTTGCTTTCTCTTACTCTCCTCTTCTTCCTCCATTTCTCTCGCAAAAACAAATTTGCGATGCTCTGGGTGCTCCTTGACGTACGCCTCTTTGGCTTCCCTGATCCTCCTCACCTCCGCCTTTAATTGTCCCAGCTCCTCTCTCTCGACCTGCGATAGCGCTCCGCCGTCCTTGCTCTCCAGCCGCCGGATGTCGGCCTCGAGCGACCGCGTGTCCTTCTTGACCGTCGCAACCTCGCGCACCTTTGCGCGCTCCTCCTTGTTGCGCTTCAGCTCGCGCTTCCGCGCCGCCTTGCCTTCAATCAGACGAGACAATGTCAGTCCACTGCCTCGCCGGCTGCCTGTCAAGGACAGCGCAGCACGCTTCAATCCCAGCACTCACGGGCAGCATCCATCGGGTTCGACGACTTGCCCTTCGCCATCTCGTTGCCGCTTGTGACGAAGAAAGGTGGAAGCGCAACTTTTGACACCTTCAGACTAATTTCTGGTCGGCTTTCGGGAGACAGGCGCCCGAGCGCTTGGACCCATATCTTCACTTCTTCACATCCCACTACTCAACAGATCGTAGATGATGTATCGTAGCATTCTAGACCAAAGCTGGTATCTTCTAAGACAGGTACTGATTGCGTATGACACACTTAGTCGAAGCCAGCAACGACCTTTGCCATTTTCCTGCCCAGGAAGTTGCCCACGAGCCGGAAGAGCGAGATGCGAATCCAGTTGAACCACTTGCCGCGCATCCTCGCCGCGCGGTGCATCGCGTCTGCCCGGCCGGCAATCGCCTGCACCTTCTTTCGGCGCTGGACCGACCACACCGAAAGGTCGTCTTCGATGCGGGGGTAGTCCTTGACAGACGCCAGGTTGTTGTTCAGGATGGCTGGTGCAAGCTGAAGTAATTGGTGTGGCAGTCAGTATCAGGAAGAAGCAAATCGAACGGAAAGAGGGAGCGGCCTTCAGTGGCACTCACGATCTGGGAAAGCTGTAGAGCATCTGTCACGCCAGCATTGAGACCCTGACCACCCATAGGCGAATGCGTGTGGCATGCATCGCCAATTACGACCGTCCTTGCTTCTGCCTTGAACATCTCGCTGGCGATGCGGTGCGCTACGTGGTAGGCCGAGGTCCAGACGATCTTGGTGATGTCACTGGGCTTCTCTTTCGTCTCTGCGTCTGCCTCAACAGAGGGGCCCAGCAGGTCGAGAACTGTCTGCACTTTGTCCGCACCCAGGTCGATGGTTTCAACAAGGTGGCCGCCTCGGTCCTGCTTCTGGTTGTCATCGACGAGAACATCGGATGTCGTCTGCTTGGTGGACCTCCTGCGCGCGTCCTCGATGGACCGATCAATCTCTTCCAACCCCGTCACGGCGGCCAGTCTGAGTCCGCCACCAGCCAGTGGGATCACCATGAGTGCTCCGTCTTCACTGACGACATTCATCCCGCCTCTCCGCCCGTTCCGTTCCCCCGAAGCCTGGCTGAAAGGCCAGGCAGGGTCGCGCACAACCACGTCGGCATTGAGAAACGTCTCGTTCCATCTGCCTCCTTCGAATGCAATGCCGGCCTTTTCTCGAACGACGCTGTGGCTGCCGTCTGCCCCAACGATGAGGCAACACTTGACTTTGGCCTCGACACCATCTTCATTGGTCAGCGTGACAGTGACAGGCCTCTGAGCCTCCGCCTCGTCCCGGGACACTGTGACGTCCTCGACGGACCAGCCCTTGTGGATCTGGCCACCGAGCGTCTCGAAGCGGGCCGCGATGATTTCCTCGGTGTAGATCTGGCCCAGACTCGTCACATGCCTGAACCTCGAGGGCAGCCCAGACATGTCGACGCCCATGATCTTGCCCTTGGACATGTCCCTCTCCCACATCGACATGCTCATGGCCAGGAAGCCGCGCCGGACAATCTCGTGCGTCGCGCTCCGGCACGGCCGCTCGATGGGCTCGTCGACGCTGACGCCCACGGCATCGCCATACTGAATGTTGCCCTGGGCATCGGTGCGTGCGTGCGTGTGCGTCAGCGGACTGTCCTGGTCGTCAATCTCGGCCGCGAGGAGCTCGAGGGTGCGGGCGTGAATGGCCAGTGCGCGTGACTGGTTCCGTGGCTTTGGCGCCGTGCTCCTTTCCACGACGAGGATTCGAGAGGACGGCACACCCTTGTTGAGGAGCGAGGCGGCGAGCGAGGTGCCGGCGCTTTTCGAAGGCCATGAGGTCAGCGATGAGACGAGATGTCTGTGACAGGCTGCAACTCACGGACCAGCACCGGCGATGACGACGTCGACCTGCTCAGGAAGTCGCGCACTCATTGTATCTTGCTTGCGGCAGTTGCGCGCTAAAGGAGCTGTTTGCTGCTTGTGGAAGAGGGAGCTCGCTGACAGACAAGAAGGCAGCTCTTAAGTATGAGGAGCCATGGAGGCTGGTACGTGCGCTCGAGGCGCGCTATGGATGTGGTAGCGCATGCACCCGCCAAGTCAACGAGACGCGCCGTTTCGAATCTTCCAAGGCGGAGAAGCGCGGAGACCGATGGTGACCGTGGGAGAAGCGCGTTTGGCCCGACATCTTGAGAGCAAATCCAGGAATTGTCTACCTCTTCGTCTAATTCTACCGAGCACGTTTCGGTAGAATTGAAGGTTGTTTGCCAAGGAGAAGAAGAGCAGATTTCATTAATTGTTCCTCTGCCCGATGTTGTAGAAATACAAAAGATGATCAAGCGTCTCTGCGACGTTTCACTGGAGAAGACGCAGAAGGGGAGGGCAAGGTACGCTTCTCGCCACTGCCGAGCATGGGCGCCCTTCCCGCCACCTCGTGGAAGCTCTTTCGTCCGCCCGTTGCCTCGTCCGAATCCTCCCGCTGCGCCTTCGTTCGCACCTCGGAATCCCACTTCCAGAAGCCACACCGGACTGCAGGCGACGTCAGCAATGCAGAACAAGCTGGAGAGCAGCAAGGGCGGGCGATGGACACAACTCACATTGCTTGTCGTGGTCAGGCTCTCCAGTGCCGCCGACGGGGCGAGCGCACATCCAGAACTTGCGCCCGTGATTCGGCCCGGGCTTGTTCACCGTCCATGGCTTTGCTGGCTCGTTATGACCGCCACACCGTGGCGAGGCTCGCGCTGCTGGCTATTCAGCTTGTGATGCCAGGACAGGGTGCAAAAGGAGAGCAACTCACGAGCAAAGATGGATCCCCACGCCAGTGAAGACTGGACTCTCGCTGCGCCCGAGTCTTCCTCCTCCACCATCTCTGCCTCTTTCAGTGGTGTCTTTGACGGAGATGGGTCTGGCTCTGCCACCAGGCCCGCCGCCTCTCCAGCCGCTTCTTGCCTCTCTAGCTCTTCTTCCTCTGCTTTGAATGCTGGCAGCTCTGCCTCCTTTGGCGATTTCCCAAAGAAGGACTTGAGCGTCGCTTGCTGTGCCCCCTTTCTCCCGCTTCCGTTCACCGTAGCCTTCTCTTTGCTCTTGGCCTGGCCATCTGGCCGCTTGATCGCTTTACCGGGGCTCTGTGACCCTCTGCTGCTCGCTGTCTCATTCTGGACCTTCTCTGACCGTAATCCTGTCAACGAGACAGGCTCCTGTGATGACATTGATGCCGACCTCTCAACCCTCGGAGCTGTGGATGTAGGCATTTGTGTTGTTGTACTGGGCACTGGCGAAGGTGTTGATGCAGCAAGATTCGGCGTCGGCGAGGGGGAGGGTGTTGCTGCAGAGGGACCCGCCGCAAAGAAGCTCTGAATGCGCCTCCCCGAGTGCTCGGGCCACGACGAGGTAGCAAGCGGAGGCGGCTTTGCCTCTTGGCTCAGCTTGTCGCGCAGCTTGACAACGGAGCCGTCCGGCAGAGTAATCTCGTCGTGCAGGTCGACATAGACAGGGCAGTGATCGGAGCCCTGGACATCTGGCTGAATGCCAGCGTCCTTGACCCAATCAACCAGTCCAGGGCTGAGGAGCGTAAAGTCGATCCGAGCGCCATAGTTGGAGGCTCGCGAATTCTTGATTGTGTTCCAGCATGTGTACATGAACCTTCTTCTCGGGTGCATGTGTCGACCGGCATCCATAAAACGGCCCACGGGGGTGAGGAACCGATCGAGCCAACGCCTGGCCGGGTGCTGGTCCAGGTGCGTCTCGGCATTCATCTTGGCATGGACAGAGTCGGCGTGGTCGATGGGGAGATGGGCAATGTTGAGGTCGCCGACGACTACCAAGCGAACACATTAGCTGACCTGACGCCACACAGAGAGAGAGGGATCGGAGATACGAAGACTCACTGATGACCTCTCGACCGGCTTCGAGCAGGTTGTGCACCCTCTCCTCGAGCGTTGTATAGTAGGCCATTCTTACCAAGAGACAACTAGATGAGCGAAATAACTGACACCATGCAAGAAGCCCTCACTTACTTGTACTCTCGTCTTCCTTCGTCGGTCTCATTGGGACAGTAGAGGTTGAACTACGCCGAGAGAAGAGAGCACCATGTCAGTGACCTGTTCGCGGCACAAGTGGGGCGACGAACGCCAGACATACCAGCACAAACATGCCACAATCAACGACCACTGCCCTTCCCTCTCGATCAATCAAGTCAAACTGAGGCGACTCAGGCGCAAGCAGGTCGGGATAGCCTCCAATGGCCGTCTTGGAATCCCGTCTGTCCTTGACGAGGTTACCCGTGATGCCCTCCTCGGCCCTCTGCGGGGTGCAGACCGAGTCTTTTACAAAAGTGGCCGTGCCACTGTAGCCCTTGGTGGGATGGAGGTTGTAGAAGGCATAGTAGCCCTTGGGCAGACACATGTCGCGGTCCTCGACGAGGAGCTGCTTGCGGGTGATCTTGGTCTCTTGGAAGCAGATGATATCCGCTTCGAGCGCTTCGAGGCACTCGCTCCACTTCAGCTTGTACAGCGGACGGTACTGGCGCACCGTGCGTATCCCATTGACGTTCCACGAAAGGACCCGCATCGCGCTGGATGTCCCTCGGCCGCCGTCATGCGGTGACCCTCGCTCTCTTCGTCAGCGGATTTCGGCCCAGAATGTTGGAGTGGAGAAGCGAGGACGCGTCTCTCCCCATCATTTCCGAGACCTGCCTGGCCTAGCCTTGCCTTGCCTTCTTCTAGTCTTAAATCGAGAGATACATGGTTGCACAAACCAAACGACTGGTTGCTCTCCTCACATTTTTCTCCCTCTTGCTCTGCGCCACATATCTGCTGGCCACGTACCGCCTACCGATCTCGAATCGCACCTTTTCGGGAGGCTGGCAAGCGCCATCGCTACCCAAGATGGCCGCTGTGCAGACTGCGACTGCCGAGACAGACCTCAACGGGCTCCTCAAGGCCAACAAGGCTGAGGCCCTCTCGCGCCTCTTTGCCAGCGACGCCGCAGCTCGCAAGGATGTCGTCGTTATCATGGGCAACGAAGCAGGCGACACGGACAGCATGGCCTCTGCCGTCCTCCTCGCCCATCTCCTCTCCCACCCAGCCAATGCAGGCGGACGCACGATTCGCGACTCCCTCAAGCTCCCAGAAGACACGCTCTTCACGCCCCTGATGCAGTTCCTGCGCAAGGACCTCCGACTGCGAGGCGAGAACGAGATGCTGCTGCACCTCCTCGACGTGGACCCGAGCAGCCTCCTCTTCCTCGATGATCTGCCCCAGGACCGGTCGCGCCTCCTCGCGGGCGGCGACCACGTCAAGCTGGCACTGACGGACCACCCGTCGCTCTCAAAAACGTGGGAACCCTACGACGAGCTCTCCAAGAGAGTCGTTGCTGTCATCGACCATCATGCCGACGACGGCAGCCACAAGAACGCCCCACTGCGCGTGCTCATGGGTCCCGGCGCAGGCCAGGTGGGCAGCGCCGTGAGCGTCGTCGTCGACCTCTTCTCCGACAAGGGAAAGGAGCTCAAGCTGTCAATGAAGCTTGCTGACCTGGCCCTCGCTGCCGTCCTCATCGATACCGACGACGTGAGTGTTTGGTCTCTGCTTCTATCGTGAACAAGCCTCCTGATCTCCTCTTTGCTAATATTTCACACAGCTTCGACCGATGCCCAGGGGCAAGGCCACCGAAGTCGACCTCACCGCGGGCCGCCTCCTCGCCGTGCAGTCCTCCCTCGTCCGACCCGAGTCGCGCACCTCCTTCCTGGACACGGCTGTGCGCTTTGGAGGCGACATTGCAGCCTCGGCCGCCAAGGCAGACTCGAGCTTCTTTGCCAAGTCGCACACAAGCTTGGGCTTCAGCGATGGCCTGTCGCCCTCCTCGCTCAACAGTGCCGACGCAGGCGAGGGCGTCCTAGCACGCACTGCACTCAGCACCTACTGGGCGGTCCTCTCTGCCGTCAAGCTCGACGTCGCGCGCCTCTCCTCGGCCGACCTGCTCCACCGCGACTACAAGGAGACGACGGTTGACGAGAGCCAATTCCGGTCTGGCTTCTCGAGCGTACCCGTCGGTCTGTCAGAGTGGATCAGAAAGAAGGACCTGTCTCCTGCTGGTGGAGGAGGAGGAGGAGGAGGGGGAAAGGGCGAAGACGAACGATGGCAAAAGTACTGGTCGACGATCGACGAGTTCATGCGCGAAAAGAGGCTGCAGTGGGCCGTCGTGGGCACCAGCTTCAGAGACGATGGTGAGGAGATGGACGAAAGCAACGACTCGACCACGGCGAGGGAGGGCAAGCATCGGAGGGAGCTGTGAGTAATGCCAAGATGCAAGCTGCATTTGCTCGCGCTGACGATTGGGACTAACATTAACAGGCTGCTGGCCTGCCGAGGCGCACCGGCCTCGGCGCTCTTCAAGACGGTGCTGTCAACGCTCGAATCCGACGCATATGCTCAGGGCCTGTCGTCGCCGGACTCGTCATCGCAGCAGCTCCTCCTCGAGTCGCCATGGAAGGGCCGGAGGCTGGCATCGACGGGCAAGCGCGAGCGCGTGGCCGGCCTCGATGAGCAGGGCAGGTGGCCTCAAGGCGACATGCAGGTGGCAGTCTACATTCAGCGCAACGCCAGGGCCAGTAGAAAGGTATACCTGCCTGCCGTCATGCATGCCATCCGTGCAGCGGCTGCCAGCGTGCCAAAGTAGACGAAACAGATACGATGGGGGAAAAGAGAGAGGGATACAACTTGTCATTGTGTTGATTACTGTACATGCGCCCGTCCGACCGAGAATGTCACCGATTTTTCCTACACTGTTACCGTCTCTGCCGCTTGCCGCTCTTCTCGCCGGACTTTCTCTTGACAAAGTTGGGCCGCTGGCCGGGGGTGCGCTTGACGTTCTGCTCCTGGAACTTGCGCTTGGCGTATGCGCTCGCCTGAGCATCCTTGACGAGCTCCTCGACGACGGTCCTGCCCCTCTCTTGTCTCGCCAGCGTCGATGCCGGCTGCGTGGCGCTCGAGATGACGCGACCCAGCTGCGCATACTTGGGCATGCCCTTGTCGCCGCTGCCGCCCCTGTAGAAGCGCTTGGGGTCCATGGCATTGCGCAGCCGGATCGCCTGCACCTCGCGCCGCATGGCCTCGGCGGTGGGCGAGCGCGCATCGAGCGAATCGTTGGGCTTCGTCAACGAGGCCAGCTGCTCCTTTTGCGTCTTGTTCTGCCCGCCCTTGCTGCTGCTGCTGCTGCTCGTGCTGCCGGGGAAGGCAGGCAGGTCGAACCAGCCTGGTCCGACCGTCTTGGCGCGCTCGGCTTGCCGCTGGCGGAGCGCAGCTCGGCCCGTCTTTGGCTTGTTCTCGCCAAGCTCGTCTCCGCGCTCTAATCTGGCAAAGTAAGCTTCCATGGTCGGGCTGGACGAGATGGCGATGAGGATAGTAGATGGTCAGCAGAAAGGTCATTGGGGGAATAGAAGGGCGTGACTGCAAGCTCACTCTTCCTTTCTCGTCGCCGCTTGTTTAGAAACACTTTGCCTCTTTGCAGTATTGGTTTCTCTCTGGACAGGGCCTCTCTCTTCCTCGTTTCTTCCTTCCTCCTGCTCCTCGCCCTTGCCCTCGTCGCCGAGGTGAATGACGTCCTCGTTGGCCTCAAAGTGCGCCTTGTCCTTGCCCATCTCGTTTCTCCGGCTTGCTTCGATGGAGGCTGCCAAGAGAGCCGCGAGGTCTGGCTCATCTTCATCGTCGTCTTCTTCAGCAGACGACGACGACGATGATGATGATGCGGACGACGAGTCCTCATCTTCGGAGGAGGAGTCCTCTGAACCTGACGATTCATCCCCGCTCAAGGAGCCCTCGCCCTCGCCATCGTCTTCTTGGCCGCCCTCGAGAGACGGCTTTGTGCCTGCAAGAGTGACGGTTGGTGTTGCAGACTTGACGCTGCTTGCACTGGTGTCGCCCACTGCTCTTGCTCTCCTCGTCGTGACCATCTTGCTGCTCTTCGTGCGAGCTTAAGGTAATCGGCGGATGGACGGACGAGCTTCCAAAATTTCCAACTTTTTTTTTTCTCAGCTCGGCGACCTCCACCACGTGTGGTTCGGAGAAAGGGCAATTCACAAAGGCCGATTTGATTAGGGCGTCAACCACACGACTGCTGACGACGACGACGTTCCCTTTGTCCTCTCTTTTACGTTTTTACCCTTTTTTTCTCCCGGGGTCCAGCTTCCCGCGGCACGCAGATAGACGGAACTCGAGGCCCACCAGCAGTCCCGCACTCGGAGCTTGGAGAGTGGGTACGTGCTTTGCGTTTCCTTTGATGCTCGCCATCACCAGGACCCTTGCGCGAAGAGGGACGCGCAACGCCACCGCTTCATTCGTTTCTGCTCCTCGTGGCTCCCCATTCTCTTCTTCCGCTCCTTTGACAACCCGGGCTCTGACGAGACCCCTTCAATCTCATCTTCCGTCCTCGAGATTAGCGTGAGTGAAGCAAATGCTCGGATGGCGTGCTATCCGAATGCTGATGTGTCTGGAACATGCATCAGTAGAATGTCGGCGTCGACTGGCAGCACCTCGCGGTCTTTGGCCACAGTCGCTCCGTCGACAACAAATGCTCATACGGCGGCGCTCAATCCTCTCGAGGCACTCCCCCAGGGCTACCAGGTCAAGACGACGATTGGCGATGCGCCCAGCGCGTCGCCCTACGCCGTCTTCGACAAGCCCCTAGAGACCTCACTCCTCGACGATCGCGCCTACCGCCTGATTCGTCTGCAGAACGGCCTCGAGGCGCTGCTGATTCACGATGCCGAGACAGACAAGTCGAGCGCGGCCATGGACGTGCGCGTGGGCCACCTCTCGGACCCAGAGGAGCTCCAGGGCCTGGCTCACTTCTGCGAGCACCTCCTCTTCATGGGCACCGAAAAGTACCCACGGGAGAACGAGTACAGCGAATACCTCTCGCACCACTCTGGAAGCTCAAACGCATATACGGGGCTCGAGAACACCAATTACTTTTTTGATGTTGGACACGCCCACCTCGAGGGCGCACTTGACCGTTTTGCGCAATTCTTCCTCCAGCCGCTGTTCGACCCCAGCTGCTCGGAGCGAGAAATCCGGGCGGTGGACTCGGAGCACAAGAAGAACCTGCAGAGCGATGCGTGGAGGGCTTTCCAGTTGGAGAAGAGCCTCAGCGATCCCAAGCATCCCTACAGCCACTTTGGCACGGGCAATGCAAAGACGCTGTGGGACGACCCAAAGGCCAGGGGTGTCGATGTCCGCGACGAGCTCCTCAAATTCCACGATCGGTACTACAGCGCCAATGTCATGAAGCTTGTCGTCCTGGGCAGGGAGTCGCTCGATGAGCTCACCCGCTCGGTCGTCGACAAGTTCTCGGGCGTGCGCAACAAGGGTCTCGCTGCGCCCACATTCCCTTCATCGCCCCTGGGCGAGGAGCAGCTGCAAACCCAGGTGTTTTTCCGCACCGTCAAGGACATTCGTCTTCTCGACGTCACCTTTCCCATTCCCGACCAGTCGCCGCAATTCCGCTCAAAGCCTGGCCAGATCCTCTCGCATTTCATCGGCCATGAGGGCCAAGGTTCGATCCTCTCCTACCTCAAGGCCAAGCGATGGGCGAACCATTTGAGTGCGGGAGCGACAAACGGTGCAGACGGCTTTGAATTTTTCAAGATCTCCGTGGACCTGACGCAGGAGGGCCTGGCAAACTACGAAAAGGTCGTGGCGGCCATCTTCCGATACATTGAGCTCCTCAAGAGCCAGCAGATCCCCGAGTGGTCTTTCAAGGAGGTTCAGCAGCTGTGCGAACTCGCCTTTCGCTTCAAGGAAAAGACGCCACCGTCATCGTATGCATCGGGCTTGTCATCGCAGATGCAGCTTCCCTACCCGCGTGATTGGATCCTCTCTGGGCCGTATCTCACGCGCGACTTTGATCTCGACCTGATCCGGAGCACTGCCGCTTGTCTCCGGCCGGAGAATTGCAGAGTTTCGATTGCGGCACAGCAGTTGCCCGACGGAAGTCAGGCGTGGGATCTGCGCGAGCGATGGTATGGGACCGAGTACAAGATCGGACCCATCCCACGGCAGGTCATCGAGGACGCAAAGCGAGCCGACGCGGCGGCCTTTGAGGGCATGGCTCTTCCCAAGCCCAATGACTTCATCCCGTCGACGTTCGAGGTCCAGGGTAAGCCTGACCGTGCCCTCGACAGGATCAAGCCGACGAAGCGGCCCATGCTGGCCCACAAGAGCGACCTCTCGATGCTGTGGCACAAGAAGGATGACAACTTCTTTTTGCCAAAGGCAAACGTCTTCCTCCTCATCCGAAGCCCTCTTATTGATGCGACGCCCAGCAACGCCGTCAAGTGCCGCATCTTTGCCGAGCTGGTCAAAGATGCTCTGACAGAGTACTCTTACGACGCCGAGCTCGCTGGTCTTGGCTACAACATTGAGTCTCAGGCCGACGGTATCGGCTTGGCAGTCGATGGCTACAATGACAAGCTCGCTGTCCTGTGTCGGTATGTCCTGGAGGCGGTGGCCAAATTCAAGGTGGACCCGCGCCGATTCGACATCATCAAGGACCAGGTTAAGCGCGCCTACCAGAACTTCCAGCTCGAGTCTCCCTACCAGCATGCAAACTACTACATGACCTACGTCACTGTCGAGCGCATGTGGACGGCCCAAGACAAGCTCAAGGAGCTTGACGAGCTCGAGGCTGACGATGTGCAACGATTCTTGCCCGACCTGCTCGGCAGGATGCACCTCGAGATGCTTGTCCACGGCAATCTCTCGCGGACCGAGGCAAAGGACCTCCTCAAGATGGCCGAGGACATTCTCAAGCCAAAGGCCCTCGCACCCGCTGAGCTCATCTCTCACCGCTCTCTCCTCCTCCCGCCTGGATCCAACCACTCGCTCACGGTGCCCGTGCCCAACGACAAGAATGTAAACTCATCGATCGAGCACTACTGCCAGATTGGCGACCCGACCGACGTGCCACTGCGAGCAACGCTCTCAATGCTTGCACAGATAGCCAGCGAGCCTGTGTTTGACCAGCTGCGGACAAAGGAGCAGCTCGGCTATCTAGTCTTTAGCTCCGTCCGCAAGACGATCGGCTCGATGGGTTTCCGTATCTTGGTGCAGTCTGAGCGAGAGTCGGCTTACCTCGAGTCGCGCATCGAAGAGTTCTACCGGACGACGTTCAGCGACCTGCTTCGCAATATGTCGGAGCAGGACTTTTTGGACCAGCGCGAGTCGCTCATCCAAAAGAAGCTCGAGGTCGTCAAGAACTTGGGCGAGGAGAGCAGCAGATACTGGTTCCACATTCACTCGGGCTACTACGACTTTTTGCAGCGCGACGTCGATGTCGATGCCCTTCGCCGTGTGACCAAGGAGGACGTCGTGAGGGTGTTTGAGCAGTTTATCCACCCCGAAAAGGCCCGCGAGAGGGCAAAGGTGTGCGTGCATGTGCAGTCGCAAGTCAAGCAGGCTCGCTTCAGCGCCGAGGCGACGGACGCACTCGCACAGACTTACAGGAACAACGGCTTGGGCGCCGTGCTCGAGTCCGACGAGGTGAAGCAGGCCGTCGAGGTTATGCGGGCGCAGCAGCCGTTGGTGGCTGTCGTCAAGGAGTCGACTGAGGCGCTGCTCAAGAGCTCGGGCGCATCCGAGCAAGTCGCTGGAAAGATCATCAAGGCCGTCGACGACCTCGCAAAAGCGCACCCCGTCCGAGACTCGGATGTGCTGGAAAGCGCAGGGCCAAAGGCGGAGGTGATTGACGATGTGATCCGGTTCAAGGCCGGTCTGACGCCAAGCAAGGCGGCCCAGCCCATGCGGTCGTGGAAGGAGTACATGGAGGAGCCGACGTCGGGCGAGATGCCAAGCAAATCGGCGCCCCAGGTCACGCCGAAGCCGGTCTCGGCCAATTTGTAGATCTTAGATTGCATCTTCTCGCCGCTTTGTCTTGTTCCGTACCATGTAGAGTTGCACAATCGTATTGACATGTTCTCCCGTGAGCAAGCGAGAGGCCCGCGTGAGGGGACTGTGCGGTGGCCCGAGCGCGCTCGGGCGAAGTTGGAGGGGGGAGGGGCATTTAGTTGGGAGAGCGGCGCCCTTTTCCGTCTTGCCTCTTTCCAGCGTAGCCAAAGCCGCCTTCTCAGACTCGTCGACGACAAATCATGCCCTTCTTTGAAGAGGCCCACTTCGAAAGCTGGATCGAGGTCGACGGAGTGCGGGCCGAAGAGTACCAGACGACGTTGACAGTCGAGGGCAATGAGATCATCAAGACGTGCTGCATGTATCGTGACAGAGGATGTCACGTTTCCATCACGATGTGCTCAACGTACGCTGACGTGCCCGTCTTGCCTCCTTCAGGGATCGAAGCTCGTGAAGGAGCCAAGTTTCAGTTTCGAGGACAAATGGGCCTTGAAGGTGCACGGCAATTCCAGGCTAGATTTTTCGCCGACGGCACGAGGGCAGCCTCTTACGTATACCCTGATGAGCGAGATCGAGATATGACCTGCAAGGGCTTCGACCTTGAGGATGGCACACACCCTTTCTTCTTCGGGCCGATGGACAAGACTAGTGAAGAAAGCAGCAAAGAGGAACAAAGAAAGCTAGAGGAGATCATCGGTACCCTTGAGCTCCGAGTGAGACCCTGCACACTTGAGCTCAGCGGCAATTCCGGCAAGGGGTCCGGTGAGCGCAACACAGCAAAAGTCTTCGAAGATTCGAAGCTCGCCAAGCTGGGTATTTCCGTGCGGTAGGTACCTCGGGGCCGCTATTCTCTCTGCCGCCTCGCTGAATGACCATGAACCAAGCTCATCGGAAGAAGTCACCCCTCGCGGGTACCATAACTGCTATCACTCCACCCCCATTCCTGGCAGTAAGACCCTGGTGACACGGTTCAAGTACATGTCAAGGTGAGTCTTGCAGCAGACTTCAAATTGAGCTCGTTTCTATCGACTGGTTCTTTCATTGTTTTTGACGGCTGACGGCATCTGCGTAGGCCCTGGCTAGAAAGACTGAAAATTGTGGAGCGCACTTGTGAGGACGAGACCGTGGTAGACAATGCAACGGTGAACAATGACGATGAAACCGAGGACGACAACGCGACGGTTACCGACACGAAGCCGGTCATTCGCAGTCGAGTAACGAAGCGCGAAGCCCTTCATGAGGAGGATCGCATACCCCGGGTGAGCTGATCTTCAACTTTTCTATCACCTCTTTGCTTGCTGCGCTCATCTTTCGGATTTTCTCTCCCTCGTACTAAAAAAAGGCCAAGAAGGCTCGTCGTCTCAATACCAGCGGCAGCGCTTCGAGGTCTGTGGTCGTCGTCGACTTGACTGGCAGCAAGCCAAAAGTCGAGAGCATTTCTTCTTCCGACGAACCTTGGTCGAGAAGAGTAGGACCTACAATCGTCCTCGAATAATGGAGCCAGAGCAGACGGAGCTGAGAAGCTCCCGGACTTCCGCATGGGGTGATCGACATCTGATACAGCTCCATATCCCCAGAAGCGCCTCCTTTGATGAAGCAAAATGTTGCTACTTTCAGCAAGACCGATGAGACACACAGAAGATATAGACATATTCAGCTGCTCAAGCTCCGAAAACTAACAAGACAGGTTCTCTCTCCCCATAGCTCTCCTCACGAAGAATTGTCTAAGCTTCGTTCTGCCTGGCCCTTCCCCTATATTCTCCCTTTATTGTTCATTCCCGTCTTCTTCAGAGAGCATCGTCAGAGACCAGTGCAAATGCATTCCTCTCCATTTCGCTTCTGTCCGCCCTTCGAAGCGATTGCCAAGTGGTTATACTCGCCTTCTCAGAGATATTCTATGGAGATCTTTCTGGATTTGGGCAGACCTTCTCTTCCCTGTGAATACGGGCAGTCCTGCATATGAGCCCGCTCAGGGGCATGCCGTGATGAATGGACAAATGCAGATGCGCACGACTTTCAAAGCGGCCGTCGGATCGAGCTGATGATGAGCGAAACGCCTTGTTCGCGCTGATTGAGCTAGGACCCAAGGTGTCGGCGTTTTTATTAAGTTACCGAGGACTCTTTGGTGCCTGCAATATGAAAGCCCTGAGATCGAGCCTTCCGTCTCACGCTGTATATTGGGATCAGATCGCTTCAGCATAATAAAGTCCACATGCGGATTGGCTGATGAGTCCTGCTTCCAGCTGCGAGCGCGCCCCGATTCCCC
Organism: Acaromyces ingoldii; assembly: GCF_003144295.1. Taxonomy (NCBI): domain Eukaryota; kingdom Fungi; phylum Basidiomycota; class Exobasidiomycetes; order Exobasidiales; family Cryptobasidiaceae; genus Acaromyces; species Acaromyces ingoldii. The sequence continues at coordinate 493,743 of NW_020290248.1, forward strand.
TTGATGGAGTCTACTCGTATCTTGCCATATTTCAGCTGACCTTGCTAATGTTGTCGTCGCATCTGTCTTTCAAGGGCTCCTGCTCGGTCTGTGGCCTTGAATAATCACTTAAATCAGTAGACATTCTTTCTTTTTTGACGCTATTCGATCGATTCGTCTGCGGAGGTCTCAGAGACATATTACAGCCCGACTCTCGCTCATCCATGGTGCGGGCAAAAGACTGGCTCACTAAGCGACCAGGTCATAAGACAGGGTTTTGGATGTCCTGGGTGCCTCGCTGGGGCCTTACAGGGGTGGGAAAGGGAGAACAACGACGCATATTCTCTCACGTAACCAAACAGGGGGGTCAAGGTGGGCGTCATCATCCCCTTTGTGGATAGCGTGGAGCCTATAATCTCCTGTCCCGCACGACGGCCGACACCTGATGACTTTGCAAAAATAACGTAGCCCACATAGAATAAGGCTGATGGATCTACGCTAGTATTCGTGGTGCATAAGATTAAGGCCCTGCTTCAGTTCATAATGTTCTTGACTTTGTTATGAGCAACAGCTAGTCAGTAGTTGAACACCGCTAGTCGAAGACCAAAAAGGGAAAGAAGGAAAGTCCGCACGCCCCTCCTATCTCTTTGGCTTTTGCTATTGGGCAAGGCGCTAAACAGAAGCTGCAGCATCAACGGAGTCTGCCGTACGGAGTTCGCGAAGCTTTCTTGGAAGCAGAGGAGGGATCAGGAAGGAGGCCGTATAATGGAATAGTGGAATAATTATTCCGAAGTCCAAATGGGAAATGAGTTGTATTTCGAAAATCTTCCTTGTCAGAAGCTGTCGTGTGGGCGAAGACGTCTTATATGATCGTCGGGAGAAGAGAGAACACTCTCACGCATCAGACACAGTCTATAACAAATTTATTGGGTCGGGCAAACAAGAAGAGGCGCAAAAACCCACGCTTTGCATTGCATCGCATCGCAACGGGAGTGACTGCCTGAGGACACGGCAATGATGCCTTTTCAAAGAACCCCTTTCTTCTTTCAGCTTCTTGGCTAGCTAGAGCAGACTTGCCTCTTAGTCCTGCATTGTGCATTCGAGATAGATGAGCGAGATACAGTGGCTGTCTATTTAGGATACATAAGGCATAATGCGTCCTGTCGGGTTCTGATCGCCCAACTTCCACCTCCCCATCCCCCAACCTCTTCCTCTCCTACCCTTCGCGATGAAGACGTCTCAATTGCTCTTTGCACTTGTGGCTGGGGTCTCGACATCGTCTGCTCTTCCTCTCAAGCAGGGATGGACCGACTTCATCTTCACCTCTTCAGTGCCTACTTCTTCCGGCACAGTGTCCAAGCAAGTCGAGATCACTACTAGTGGCCATAGCGGGCGTAACGCGGTTCCTCTCACCGGCTGGGCCACCCGACTTGATGTCAAAGAAGGCAGCGAAATAAAAGAATCGGAAAGGATCAGCCACGCAGTGCGACCCCTGACAGGATGGGCAATACGCCTCGATATCAATGAGGAGGACGACGGTGTACCGGAAGAAGACTCGCCCATCATCTTCCAAACAGCGCACGCGACTGAACAACCGTCTCCCTTCTATGCTTCAGACCCCTTCACTTCTCTCAGTGCCAAGGCTTGGGCGTGGGCAGGTCAGCGCCTGTTCGGTTCGAAGGGGCACCGTGGCAAGACAAGCGCTCTCAATGCGCCATTGTTGGTGTCTTTTCTTTGGCAGATTTGCAAAGTGCTCTTTTGAAGCTCACATCTCTGCACAGTTTCGCAGCTTACGGTGATTCGTACGTTGCAAGTAATAGTCTCGGCGTACCGGACCCTTCGCGTCTGAAAGGATTTACGCACTACAACGTGGCCTTCTGGACGACAGGCGACGGCCCGGCAGACAATGCCTTGGACTGGTCTCAAGGCACGAAGGCGCAGCGCCAAGCCATTGTCAAAGCATACAACAGCGCGGGCATCCGTCTTGGCGTATCTGCCTTTGGTGCCACAGATAAGCCGCAAGACCGTTACAGCAACGCCACGGAGATGGCCGTCGTGCTCAAGAGCTTCGTGAAAGGGCATAGCCTCCAGGGCATTGATATTGAGTGAGTGTCTTATGGTGCCCCTCGCTGCTCTTGTGCGCCGTACTGACAGCTGCTGAACAGCTACGAGGACTCTAACCGTCTGCAACGGGGCGAGGCCACGAGCTGGCTGATTCCCTTGCAACGGGAGTTGAGGAACCAGCTGCCATCGGGAGACTACTACATTACTCACGCTCGTAGGTGTCTTCTCTGGATGCGTAGTCTTTCATTCTTCTGGCGCCTGACGCTCTGCCTTCGCTAGCTCAAGCTCCCTACTTCAACAAGGATCTCTTCCAGCTCGGCTACGACTGGTTCAATGAGCGTGTCGGCGACCTCGTCGACTTCTACAACGTCCAATTCTACAATCAGAATTCATACGAAGACTGCACGGGACTTATCACTTCAAGCGGCAACTGGGCGCCTGGCACGTCGCTTTTTGAGCTCAACTCGCAACACAATGTTCCCCTCGAGAAAATAGTCGTTGGAAAGGTGAGTTACAGTAAAAGCTCAACCCACTCTTCGTTTGCCATCCTCACGTTGAATACGTTGTTGTCTTTGCAGCCAGCAACCAATGGCGATGCCGACAATGGCTACATGGCTCCAGATGTCCTCGGGAAGTGCTTGAAGAAGGCAACAAACAAGGGCTGGAATGGAGGCGTAATGCTGTGGGAATTCAAAGGCGGCAATGGTCTGAACAACATCATCTCCTCCATCAAGAGCAACGCAGGCTTCCAATGACGTGCCCAAGACGACTCTCTCTCTCTTCAATTTTTCCTCTCCCATCCCGACGAAGTGTCATGTTGATGACGATAATGTTCTGACGACGATTGTGTCCTACCAGCTAGGAATTTGTATTCAATTTATGAGCTGCTCTGTCGAGGTCTTTCTCCAGATTGATGGTCCCTGGCACTGGCCCATCGTCCATGAGCCTTGTCTCGACGAAACCGTAGCTCAGATAAAGCTGTCTGGCCCTCTCCATCGTGGGAAGCGTATCGAGGACGATCTTGTCGTATCCCTGCTCCTTTGCTCGCTCGAAGACAGCCTCCGCCAGACGCTTTCCGAGGCCCGTCCTCCGAGCTTTTGGTGCAACGTAAAGTCGTTTCATTTCGCATACCCTATCCTCGCTTTCGTATGTGCGTCGATGCTTGAATGGGCGGAGGGCCACACAGCCAATCGCGCAACTGTCATCTTCTGCCTCTGCCGACCGTGCCAGAAGGAGGGCTCCACCAGGAGGAGCGTACGCGCCCGGAAGTCCTAGCAGTTCAGCCTCGAAATCTTGCAAAGCGAGGATCTCGGGCGGTATAGTGGAAGTGTACTCTCTGAAGAGCTGCCTCACATCCGAGAGGTCGTCCTCTGTCTGGACAGCCCCAATCGTCTCCTTCATTAGAGTGAGGGTCGGAAGACAGAAAAGGACGCGCGGGGTTAAAAACTGCCACTGCCACCCTCCCCAACACCCGCTGGCAGGGGATGACTCGACGCTTCCTCGCGCCGCTCTTACGCCGCCTCAACCGGCTGAGGTTGCTGACTTAGTCACTCCGTCCATCACTTTTTGCCCGTATTTCCTGGTTTCTGACCTCAATCTCTCTTGGAATGAGTAGGTCTTGAAAGCCCATAGCCGCAAAACACGTGGCGTTTGTCTCGTCGTTGCCTCCACAGGTGAGAAGAGACCGCCCGGAGGATCTTCTGGCGACGCACCTTTGCTCGAACTTTCAATTCTTCCGTCTAATTCTCCCCATCAAACAAGTCCAGGTCTTCTTGCAACAATGTCGGCCGCTACAGAACGAGCTCCCAGGGCCGATGCCAATATCGCTGGCTCGGGCGGGAAGCCTCGAAGGACGAGTGGTACGCCTGCTGCCGCGCTGCGAGGAAGGCGCGGCTCGGGTGTCGAGAAATACGACAGCCATGTGAGTATATTGAGAAGGCCACACTCTTTTCTCTCGCTGAACCCCAGCACCAGACGGCGACTTGGCACACGACGTCGCACCGCCATGAGGGACGTCCTGCGACCGACGCCGAGAAGCTCGACGAGCACTACCAGAAGTACAAGGAGATGTTCACCCTCTCGCCAGACCGACTCAAGCACATCGTCGAGCGCTTTGTCAAGGTGCTCGAAGTTGGTCTCGAAAAGGACAAGCAGACAGTGGTGAGTTGCACCTCGAGACTTGCCGTCTCATGTTGCTTAAAGCTGATATGCGAGTTTGTAGCCCATGCTGCCCGCCTATGTCTTTGGCTGGCCCTCGGGCGACGAGAAGGGGTCGTACTTGGCCCTCGACCTCGGCGGTACTAATTTGAGGGTCTGCCACGTCGAACTCAAGGGCAAGGGAGAATTTGAGGTGACTCAGACCAAATTTCGATTGACCGACGAGCAGAAGCAATGCGAGGGACAAGAGCTGTTTGACTTCTGCGCCGACTGCCTCAACACCTTTATCAAGGACCACTTCGGCAATGGCACAGAAGAAGATGTAATTCTGGAGGAGGAGATTGCCCTCGGTTTCACTTTCAGCTACCCGATGGAGCAAGAGGCAATCGACCACGGCAGACTTGTACGATGGACAAAAGGCTTTGGCAACCCAAACACTGAGGGCAATGATTGCGCTGCCATGTTCCGCAAGAGTCTGGAGAAGTTCAAGGTGCCTATTAAGATGACGTCGATCATCAACGACACTACGGGTACTCTCATTGCGTCCAACTACGTCAAGCAAGACACGAAGATCGCCTGCATCTTCGGCACCGGTTGCAATGCCGCATACATGGAGCACATCCGCAACATTCCCAAGATCAAGCACCTCAATTTGCCCGAAGACGAAGACATGGCCATCAACTGCGAGTATGGTGCTTTCGACTCGTTCACACACGAGCACATGAAGGAGATTCGCACAAAGTATGACGAGTACATCGACCTTCATTCCAACAAGCCTCACGAGCAGGCCTACGAGAAGATGATCGCCGGTCTGTACCTCGGCGAGATCTTCCGCCTGGTCATGTGCGACATGGTCGACGAGGGCGCTCTTTTCCTGGGTCAGAACACGTACAAGATCGAGAAGCCCAACGTCTTCGACACGGCCTTCCTCTCGCTTATCGAGTCGGACCCTACCGACGAGCTTCTGACAGTGACTGGCCTTTTCACACACTTCTTCGGTCTCGACACCACGATGGAGGAGAGGAAGTTCTTCAAGAAGCTCGCCGAGCTTATCGGAACGAGAAGTGCCAGACTTTCAAGCTGCGGCATTGCTGCGCTTGTCACAAAGATGGGCTACCTGGAAGGCGACAACCCCAAGGGATGCGGTGTCGGCGCCGATGGAAGTGAGTTTCATCCCCGTCAATTCTCTTTTTATGCTGCCAACTGACCGCTCCTGATTCGTGCAGGCCTCTTCTCCAAGTACCCCAACTTCTCCAAGAGGCTCCAGGGTGCGCTCGTTGACATCTTTGGGGAAAAAGGAAAGCTCGTTGTCCCTCACCAGGCTGAAGATGGCTCTGGCGTCGGAAGCGCCATCATTGCAGCCATGACCAGGGCGGTGAGTACGCACCTCCATATTCTCTTTCGTGCGGTCAATAAGTTTCTGACTCCCATCGCAGCGCAAAGAGCAAGGCATCTACACTCATGTCTGAACGCTTCGCACCCTTCCATCGTTTCCCCGCCTCTCGGTCTCTGTTACTTATTCCTCAAGACTATAATAGCGTTTTGGTTTGTGGTTTATCTAGATGAAGAAATAGTGTGGACCCAAGAGCTGCCTGTTAGCACAAACGATGTCTGATAAGGTGTCTTCCTCCCAGTATTCGCTACTGCGGGACATACTCTTCCTTCGAGACAAGCCTGATGTGCCAATGCGGCTACAATGGCTTTACTGCACGTCACGAGCGAAGAGCATATCGTCGACTGACCTCTGGCCTGCTCCTTCAAACATGAGAACTGACCAAAGATCAACAACGGATCCTGCATAGAAATTTTCTCGGGGGTGCTTACCCGAATTAGGTTATATTGTTTTACTCGGGAATTCCAAGAAGATTGGCTGCTATAGCTTAGTTGCCTATTCAGAGTTTCCAAATCTCCTAAATGGTCCAGTGGTCAGGATCGCCGCCTCTCACGCGGCTGGCCGGGGTTCGATTCCCCGTTTGGGAATACTTTTTTGGCCTTCAAAAGGCCACTTCTTCGCAGGTGGCTATGAATCCTCTCCTTTTTTTGTGGTCCATGAGGCGATCCTGATATGTCCAGGGTCCCAAGGGTTGACGTCTGTGAGAACACTTCTGAAACTTGAAGGAATACTTACACCATGATGCCGGAAGGATGAGTGGCATCGGTTTTTCGGGACACGGGAAATAAGAGTCGAGAAGTTTAGTTTAAGGTCTGTGTCAGTCATTTTGGATCATCACAAGTTGAGGAACGCCGACGACGATGCTGAGTGCTGCCAGGTCGCGGCTCACCATCTCCGTCCAGCGGGCGAGGTGCTCGAGTACGTCGCTTGCTGGCGCCAGTCTCTCCACGTCTGCGCCATCTCTGTCAGGCCACAACAAGTGGAGCAAGATCCGGCACAAAAAGGCAGCCAACGACTCTGCACGCTCGCATTCGTACGGCATCCTCTCGCGCGAAATCATTGCTTCGATTCGCTCGCACCCGACGCGGTCCACCTCGACGGCTGACAATGTGCGACTGAACTATCTGCTCAAAAAGGCGCGCGAGATGGACATACCGAATAGCAAGGTCGAAGCTACGCTGAAGAAGGCCGTGGGGGGCGGGTCGGGCTCGGGGGACAAGACGGCAACGTACGAGGTCGTGGTGCACCTGGGAGGGGAGAGCCAGCCAGTATCGCTTGTGCTCGAGTGCAACACCGATGGCTCGAACCGAACCCATTCCAAAGTCAAAGAGAGCATTCACAAGCACGGAGCCAGGCTGTCTTCGACGATGCACCTCTTCACAAGGAGAGGTACAGTGAGAGTGTTGCTCCCCTCAGGGAGCGACAAGACCTTCGAGGACGTCTGGGAGGCAGCGGTGGAGCTGGGTGCGGAAGAGGTGCTACCGTGGGCAGAAGATGTGGACGAAGAGGACGAAGGACAAGAACCTAGAATAGGTGCAGAGGTGCGTCGATTGTCTCATCGTTTCCACAAAGAGGTAGAGGAGAATACTGATGTCGTACAGGTCCACTGCGAGCCTTCGCAAGTTCAAGACCTCGCAAAGTCTCTCTCGGTGGATCCGCACGGCCTCATCGTGGTCGAGGCAGAGGCTAAACTCGTGCCGTCGGGAGCCCCGCTCCGTGTCCGAGATCAAGACGATCCAGTCGAAGAGCCGGGGGAGGCGGCCGGCTTCGTTATGGCGGCCGACATCGAGAAGCTTGACAGGCTCGTCGAGGCGCTCGAAGACGGTGCAGAATGTCAGCGAGTGTGGTGAGTGGCTAGTACCTCAATCGCATTTCGAATTGGACTCACGCTTCTATCTCTTTCTCCAGGAGCAACCTCGATGGTTGGCCCTCACAATGATGATGGCAAAGATGAAATTGAATGGTAGACAGCAATGCTGCTCAGCGATACTTGGTATGAGTAAGAGAATTAACAAATACATTGGTAGGTTAGCTATCAAATGAGGACTTTCCGAGTCCATCCCTGCTCGCGACGAGTCCACTTCTCTTCTCATCGGCTGCCTCTCAACCGTCGAAAGCACCGAGCTTTCACCACACAGCACGTCCTCATCTGGAGATGTCATCAAGTCAATTGCACGACCTCCGTTTATTCAGCCTCCGTGCGTCTCCCCAAGAAGCCGACAAGCGCGCCATGCATACCACAGCTGTGCCCTCAGCTGTAGCACGTCCTCCCTCCAGCTCTTCTTGCCCGACGTCGGTACAGCAGTCGTCTTGGTCGAGCTTCCCTCAGGGACGCTGCTGCTCGTCGTCGATGTGGGCGGCTCAGGAGATGGTTTCGTCCGATGATTCGTGGGTGCCAGCGTATCGCCTCTCAGCGCCCTGAATTCGTGTGTGAGCGTAAAGCATCTCTGTACATTCTGCGGAGAGATGAAGTCGACGGCGACCTTGATGCAGTCGGTCAGATTAACAACCTGGTGAGCGCAGCCTGCAGGGATGAAGACGGCCTCGTGCTGTCGCTGACGGACTGTCCAGGGAAAGACGCCCTTGGCCTCGTACAGCCGCCGGAGGAGGTCGTCGTCGAGATAGTATAGCTGGGTATGAATAGGATCGTCGAGCGATTTCCCGGCATCCGAAATCGTCTCGCGGAGAAAGGATCGAATGGCGTTTGCATCTTGCGCTCTGAAAATGTGCCACAATGCGCATCGGTCCGACTCGCGCTTCTTCTCGTCGACTGGAGGCGCAGTGTAGAGCATGATGTTGACGGCATCGGCAATGTCCATGTGAAGCCGCGTGGTGCCCTTTTTACCCTGGGTATGCTCGCCCGGCCAGGCATTGTACATCTTTGGACCAAGATCGGGTCCATTTGCGTTCTTTGGAAACAGACTTGAGATATTTTTGCAGCCATCGCGCCTCGTGTAGTCGGGCATGGGCACAGCCGCGTTGAAGTCGTCGTAGAGCTCCGGAAAGGACTCTCGAAATTCAGCCGACGGGGGCCAATCCTTGAGCTTCCAGATGCCTTTGCCGAGGACGTCCCTGCGAACCTGATTCGTCTGTCCAAACGTCTCAAAGAACTTTTTGACCTGGACTGATTTGATGTACTTTGCGAATTGGTTGGGCTTGGTTCTTCGAAAGGTGGCAAAAGCTCCCTCGGACATAGAAGGGAGCTGCACGTCGCATCGTGTGATCTCGCACACGTCGTCGCCGTACTTCTCGACCATGGCTTCAGCATCCCATCGGTGCGGTGTGGACACGTCGGCGATGACGATGGGCTCGCCCTTTGACCATGTTGCAAGAAAACGCTTCTCGTCAAGATCCTTGGCTGAGACGATGTCCAGAAATTGACTTGGAACATCACCGTCTTCAAGTGATACTTCCTTGCTTGTCTGTGGTGCGATGCTTTGCCTCGCATGGTCTGCCTCCTTGCCTCGCTTTCGCGCCTTCGTCAGAAGATCGTCCATGGCAGTGAGCTCAGTGCTGAGCTCGTCGCAGGAAAAGCGCGTCATGGGCAGGAGCTCGCCGGACGAGTGAATTGGTGGCTTCGTCGGATGCTTGATGCAAGTGCGAAGCCAGTGCATACCCCTCGGCCCCTTCTCGCCGACGTTGACCTCGTCCATCGTCGATGCGCACTCGCAGCAGTACTCGAGCCCGCACCTGGAGCACATGTACGACGAGGCAAAGAGGCCAGTGCTGCAGAAATCGCACATGGCCCTGATCTGTAACTCCCTCTGCCTTCGCACACAGCCGTCCTGCTGAGCATGCTTCAGTCCCTCCGAAAGCACATCCCTCAATGCCGTTGCTGCCGTTATCTATGGTGTATATGCTGTGAGCGTGCGAGAAAGAGCGCGAGAGAAACGGAGCAGAGAAAACACTCACCATGGTCTGCCTCTGCGACTCGAAATCCATGGGTCGGTTCAGGTCCTCGTGGCTCGGTAGGATTGGCTGTTCATCGGCATCTGCGATGCTCAAAAACGTAACCTCTGGCTCGCTGGTGAAGTAGCCGTTCTTGAAGCCAATCACCTGCTTCGTCTCTGCATGTACAGCAAACGCGCGGAGATTTGCGAATCGACAGATGTCGTAGGTCTTCTTGGTGACACACTGTCGGCAGAGGTAGCCAGAACCTGGCGGAAAGCGGTAGGCAAGACACGTCCTCGTTTGGCGGGCCCACGTCCTGCCATGATATACGACGATCTTGAACTCGTCTGGTTCTGAAGAAATTGGGTGAGTACCGTCGGACCTCTTCGTCGCTGGTCTATTCGTGCTACTCACTTGGAATGGGTGCCCTGTCTTTCTTACTGGTACCTTCTCCTTTTTTGGTCCGTACTTGGCTCTTCTTGAGGCCCTCGTCGAGATCGGCAAACAACAGGGCCTCGTTGTAGGAAGTTCTTGGGCGTGCTCGTCGTGGGCGTCGCTCATCTGCCGGTACTTCGATGTAGCCCAAGCCCTCTTCGTACACTGTGACTGTTTTCTTCAAACATTCGTCGTCGACTCGCGTGCCATGTGATCCTCGGGGCGTAGAGAGGATGTCTCTACTGTTTCCATCCGCTCCATACCTTATTAATACCTCCCTCGTACAGCTAGGTGATTCTTCGGCCGAAGAGAGGGAGGAGCTGTCGTCGTCCAGCATGGCGCTCTGGTCTCTATCGCTTGATCGCGCGATGTCCTGGGCAGTAGTTAGACTCGACTGCCTCGACGTAACGCCGCTGGCTGTGGTTGTATCATTTCCTGATACCGGTTCTAACGGCCGCACGTAGCCGGCGACATCCTGCTTCCTCTTTGAGTTGGGTACCTTCTTGGGCCGCAGCTGCTCCTCGTCGCTGTCGATCGCAATGTACGTCGGACGCTTCCTTGACGAGGGTCCAGCCTTAGCGTCGGCTGCCGATGGCTTGCGCCGCTTGCCCTTCACCACGCCGTCACGACCCGCAGAGGGGTACGCCTCGTCGTCTGCGTCCAGATCAGTATCCGTCTGCCCCTCGTCACGACGACGACGGCTCACAGGCGCACTTTGCGCCGCCGCCGCCGCCGCCGCCGCCGTCATCGCGGAGTTCGCCTCTGGATAGGGTAAGGTGGACCCCGGCGGTGGCGAAGGCGTCACGAGACCATCGTCCGGCCATGACTCCACCACTGCAGGTTCGCCCTCCGGCCCGTCGTTCGACATGACTGGCCAAATCGTCCCTTGGCACAAAGCCTTGGGCAGGCGTGTTCGGAGCGCCGCCTCGCTCTGATCCTTCGCTTACGAGAAGGGGCTCACAGCGGCGCTAGACGCAATGGGAGCTCGCACCCGACGAAGACGAAGCTGCCGTTGCCAGAGGAGCCAAGCGCCCTGCTTGCTTGCGTGCGTGCGTGTGAGAGAGGGCGTAATGATGAACAAGGTGACTGAAGTAAGCTCTGTGGCCAAGTGAACTGTCAGTCAAAAGTTGAAATTGCACCAGAGTCTTGTCTCGTTCGCCCTGGCTGCAGCTTTCTCGCACGGGTCCACAAAAGACCAAGTCTAATCACCCCCCGCCTATCAGCTCGAGCATCTCGCAGCGACGCGCACGCACACGCACACGCACACACATGCAAAACACACGAGAACGAGAGCTGTCGATACTACACTATTTCGCATTACCCGGAAACTAGACAAAAGTTGTGGCAAGGGAACGAGGGGAGATCGAACAGGCCTGTTTGTTTTCGATTCTTTTTGGGCGACCGGTTGTTTGATGAAGACAGAGGATGGAGGGGAGCAGGTGACGATGGAGGTGATGATGAGTTGAGGTTGGGGGCCCTGCTTTGAGCGTAGAGGAGATAATAGCGCAGGATCCCCACGAGCGAGCTTTGTCGTTGCCTCCCCCCTCATGTCACCTTCTTTCGCTCGTCCATCGAGAATCCTCCGGGGCCCATGTTGACAAGGAGCAAGAGGCCACCGACAATGGAGAGCGTCTGGAAGAAGTCGTATCGGAGGAAGTCGCGAGCCGGGTGCGCGGCGTGCACGGTCCAGAAGTTGTTGACGAAAATCTGCAAAAGCACACGCTGTCAGTAGTGGAAAGGGGACGAGGAAAGAGGGTGGTAGGTGTGGCTCACGTTGAAGATGCTCAGCAGCAACACCAGGAAGCTCGCGCTCCAGCGAGCCTTGAAGCCAACGGCGACCATGACACATGCGCCAAAGCCGAGGATGGAGACGATGACCCGAGCAACCGACCAGGTGCCCTGGATGATGAAGCCGATGAAGAGGAAGATGAGTAGCACTCTCCCGGCAAGCTATAGAGCAGGGAACACGAAGGGGGTCAGCGGCAATACAAGCACGCATGCAGAGGGCACAACACACCTGGAAGTAGATCTTTCGGTCGGTCTCGCTGATGTTGGGCAGGCCGGCAAATATGTTCTTCTTCTTGCTCAGGCTGTCGCTCAGCACCATGAGGAGGCCACCAATGACGGAGAGGTTGCGGAGGAAGAAGTTGATGTCGAAGATCAGCCCGTAGCCGAACCCCTGCACGACAACGACGCCCAGGAGCGCGCCCACGGAGATCTCGGGATAGCGACGCATGATGACGGAAATAGACGCAGCCAACATGACCTGTTGAGAATGTCTGTCAGACCCAACTTATCCTCTTGGGGCATCTCTATTTCCGTCGCTACTCACAACGACGTTGGTGAAGAGGAAGATGTGGCTGATGCCCCATGGGAAGTGGCGGTGCTTTTGGAGGTAGTACTTCTGGTCGCCCCACTGCGTCACGATCCTCAGCGCGTCTTCGAGAAAGGTGACGACAATGAGGAAGCGTCCGAGGGCAGGCAGGTGCGGCTTGATGGGCTGCGTGTACTGGTCGATGAGGTCTTCCACCTTGGACGTGTAGGCCCGCACCTTGTCGAGCGGCGACTCCTCGGCCGCAGCAAAGCCAGATGGCCGCGCGTAGGGCGAGCTTCCGTAGGGCACTGACATGGTGAGCTCACAGATGGGGAGAGCGGCAGAATAGATCGGGCCCGGGAGATGTCTGCGACGGGGAGGGAGGAGGACGACGACGAAGAAGAAGAAGAAGAGAAGGAGGGAGGGCTAGCGAGCCAGCGGTCCTTCGCCTTTTTTTGTTTGGATGGTCACCGGTGTTCCGATCGACCTGTTGGCGTCGTTTGGGAAAGGAGAGCAGGAGAAGAGATCGAGGAAGAGGGCGTTTTTATGCGAAATGAGGTAGCTAATAAAGCGTGTCTCGGTTTGCGTGCGCCCTTCCAAAAAAGCAGGTACGGTCGTCGCCTAAACTTTCACTGGCTGGCTGAGAAGGCGGTCAAAGCGTCAAGGTGCGAAGAGATGGAAGCGGCCGTAGTGTTTTGGGTGTGTTTGTTGTTGGAAAAGGTGGTGACCCGAACTTGTTCGCTTGGAGTCTGGAAAGTAGCGTACGTGTAGCAGTCGTAGATTTCCACTACTAGCTAGTGTTTTTCTCACCAAAGGAAGCGAGCGCTCCGTGCAGATGGGCAGGCTGGCTGTTTCGACTGCCGCCACGTATTTTGCAGAGCCCTGTCAAGACGCGCCATTCATGCCAGCTTAGGTAAGCAGGCCTACCCTTCGATGCACGTCATTCCCCTTACGGTCGATTGCCCAATCTTCTTGCTCAACGCATCGTTGGGGCTTCACGATGGCTACGACACGGTCCTTAACAGAGCTAAAAGTCAGCTTGCACAGTGGAGCACAGGAGCAAACGGTCAACATTTTCATTCATTGACATGACAGGAAAGCAAGCAGCATACCGAAGCAGCTACCGTCATCTGTAGGTGTGGGCCAGCCACACCCAGGCGTTTTGGCTTTTTGAGACATGAAGAGAGGCGTGATGAGAGAGAGAGCAAAGGCAGACTAGAAGAACAAATGTGAACAAGAGTACAGATCGACAAGCCGGCCCGCAAATGTGAAAGTGGAGACGATGATCGCGCGAAGGAGACAATCATGGGAAGCGGTACGAGCTGGGAGGCGCCTTTGCTGACCTCGATTGGGACTGGGAAAGGTGCTGGGACGCACCGTCCTGATGAGGGCCGGAAGACGAGATGCGGCTTGAGGGTCGAACTGCCAGCGAGCTGCCTGGCCTCGAGGAAGAGGGCCCACCCTTGGCAGGAGAGGTTGAGGCAGCTGCATTATTGCCAACCCCTCCGATGCTCAGACGGCGGGCAGAGGCGGCATTGGAGCGGGGCGCAATCGTCGGTTTCTGCAGCGACGCGACGCTGAATGAATTGGATGCTCGTTTGTGTCCCGGGGTGTTGCTGAAGTCGACTGGCTTGCGCTCTTTCGTAGCTGGAGAGCTGGTCGTCGTCGAGGCACTCAGCGATGCGCGAGAGGTGCTCATCGCAGAAGCGGCACGCGTCCGGCTCGGCGACGTAGAAGCAGCGGCAGAAGCAGCGGCAGAAGAAGAAGCAGTTGGGGCTGCAGCTCCGGTACCTTGCCGGGCAGCCGAGGCCTTGTTCGCTCGAGGAGCGACTGAGGGAGCCTGGAGGCTCTTGAGCTGGCTTGCGCCCACCATCGAGTGGCGCTTGTGACCAGGCGTGTTGCTAAAGTCGACGGGCTTGCGAGCAAGCGCTGCGCCTTTTGATTCGCTGGAGGCCTGAGAGCCGTGGGAGGAGGCCCTAGCCGAAGATGAGGAGGCGGTGGTGGAGGTGGTGGGAGGCACTGCACCAGCTCCTCCCTGGCTCTGACGCGCAGCTGCGGCCTTGTTGAGACGGGGTGCCACGGTGGGCGCGGCAAGGCTGGCGGGACGAGGACCACTGGTCGACAGGCGCTTGTGGCCCGGGGTGGAGCTGAAGTCGACGGGCTTCCTCGTCTTGGTGGCCGTGGGTGACGAGTCGCTGGCGCCTGTGCGAGCAGCGGCAGCCTTGTTGAGCCGGGGTGCGACCGAGGGCCTCTGGAGGGAGCGGGGAAGCTTGACGTCGGTGCGGGGCAGGCCGCTGATGCCGACGTTGGCTGCAGCATCCTGACTCGCCGCATCGGTGCTCGGTGTCCGCTTTGGCGGATCCGGTAGCTTGATGCCCATTCTCAGGGCAGCAGCGCGCGAGAGACGGGGCTGCGCCGAGGCCTTCATCGTCGACGCAGGCAGGGGCCGTGCCCGGAAGACCTTGTTGCCGCCTGCTTCCGCCCCTGTCGCCGTGAGCGACATGGCCGCAAGCTTCGCCTGGACACTGGCATCGGTGTCGTTGGACCGGTCAATGACGATCTCCGACTGGAGCTCCAGAGGCTCGCCGTTGTGGGCATCGAACGCCTGGCCTGCCTCGTCGTAGACAATGTCCTCGTCCTCGCGGACGACAAAGCTGCCATCGCGGCCAACGGCAGCCACGGAGCCCGGTCGATCGGCGGTGCGCTGCTCGTCGGCCATCATGCTCGCTTCTGCATGGAGGGCGTCCAGCGCTTCAGACGAGGCCAGCTCTGGGAAACAGATGGCCAGCTGACGCTCCGCGGACCGCGGTGGAGAGCCGTAGAGGGCGCCTGCACCGTACTGGGCGCGCAAGCCAGTCTTGGCAATGGGCAGGCCATCGCTGTCGAGCGTCGGCTGCGCAGCCTGCGAATGGACCGCCGCGTCATCGTCTTCGTCGTAGTCGGGGCCCATCATGTCCCTCCACAGCTCCGCGGCCCGGTTCCTCTCGAGAACCATGACGTAGATGGGCCCGACGGTGAGCCTCTTGATCCACCGTGCCATGGCCGCCTCGTTTGCCTCTGCCGCGCCGGGCGCCTCGTTGTCAGCCACGTCGTCGTCGGCAGCCTCATCACGAAGAAACTCGTGGAGGAAGTCCTGGTCGTCGAGGGTCCACTCCTCGAGGCGCTCACTGAGAATCGAGAAGCCGTTGGACGTGATCTTGGACTGGATGGCCAGCCGGTGCGTCTTGGATGCCGAGCGCGCAAGGATCGCAATCGTGCGCGTCGGCTTCCTTTCGCCAGCCAGGCCTGCTGCTGCTGCTGCTGCTGCTGCTGCTGCTGCTGCTGCTGCCGAGGCTGTGCCTATTTCAGGCGCGCCAGGGAATGGAACACTTTGCTGTGTCATGTCGGCCTCCTCCTCTTCAAACAGGTCCGCCCTCCTTTCCCCGGAACAATATGCACGTCTGCTCGCTGCGCCCGTCTGGAGATCTGTTCGATCGGTCCTTTGTTTGTTCGCTCGTTCTGCGTTTGACGATGGCCAGCAGCGCGAGGCAGCGTGTACGGGCCCCGTTATGCACTCACACAAAGGGATCCATCCATCCAAAAATGGACGGTTAGAACACACCTTAATATTCCTTGCCAACATTAGCGCATAAATTCAGCTGCAAGCTACCCCCGTGTGAGAAGACGCGCAGAGAGAGCAAAGGGGAGGCGGGACACGATCACGTGCCGCGCTGTCTGCAGGAAGAGCCGAGGCAAACAATACAAGAATCGAGTTGAAGCAGATCAATAGCGATGTTCATGGAGTGGCGTCACCACGCCTTGGGCAAGCGCTGCCTAGGTGCCTAAACCTTCCACAGTCTTCGCAAGTCCTCAGACGAAACGTGGTCCGTGGGTGCAAACAGCAACATGGCCCGAGCAGCTTCTTCGCTTCGCCTATTTAAACAAGACGTGCTTTAAGATCAGGCCGCTTCTCCCACCTTCTATCATCCCTCCTCAGCCCAGTCGATGGCATTTGCCCCAACCTTTGCACGCCGATTTACATCTACAGCAGTGAGTACTCGGACTGCCTGCCCTTCTGGCACGCACCGGACTGCGCTCGCCCACTTCTTCCTGAAGTGATGAGGGAAGCATAATTAAGGGCACAGGGGAACAATGGTGCTGACCGCAATGGCCTCATCTAGCGCATCATGTCCAACGTTTTCTTCGACGTCACCAAGGACGGCTCGCCCCTCGGCCGCATCACCTTCAAGCTCTACGACGAGTGAGTTTTCTCGAGATTTTGTCTCCGTCGGCTCTCCTTTGTCCAGCATTGCACAGCCCAGCTGACATTCGGCAACCTCCACCCCATCATCATCACCACCACCACTACAGCGTCGTGCCCAAGACGACCAAGAACTTCCGTGAGCTCTGCACTGGCCAGCACGGCTTCGGCTACGAGGGCTCCTCGTTCCACCGCGTCATCCCCCAATTCATGCTCCAGGGTGGTGACTTCACCGCTGGCAACGGCACGGGCGGCAAGTCCATCTACGGCGCCAAGTGAGTTTTTCTTTCATTCTTCTTACTGCCTGTGAGTCGGCAGAGGACTGACAAGAACTGCCCAGGTTCGCCGACGAGAACTTCAACCTCAAGCACACCAAGCCCGGCCTCCTGTCGATGGCCAACGCTGGCCCCAACACCAACGGCTCGCAGTTCTTCATCACGACCGTCGTCACCAGCTGGCTCGACGGCAAGCACGTCGTCTTCGGCGAGGTCGTCGACGGTCTCGACATCGTCAAGGCCATCGAGGGCGAGGGCACCTCGAGCGGAAAGACGCGCTCCAGGATCACCATCGCCAAGAGCGGCACTGTTTAAACACATTTCCCGGACAGAATCGTCAACTCAAACCTACCTCTGTACTATGTGACTAGTTTGCGGTGGGGTATGAGTAAATGAGAAAAAGGGGAATCATTAGGAGGGCCAGAACAGATGAATTCAATTGAAACTCAAATGAGAAAAGCGAACCGCGTGATGATGAGGAGGAGGGGGTATGCCAAGCTCGCATCAATAGTACAGAGCTACGACGAGGTCTTCATAGTGACGATTCTTGTGTTGCCCTGGTATTTGATGCGGACGACCTTCTTGCCGTGTAGGCTAAAGACAGCCTTGAATGCGAGGTCGTCGCCCTGATCCTTGTGCTCCTGGCTTCCCGCCGCGGCCAGGCCGCTCCTCTCATAGGCTGGCCGACCAGTCTCGTCCCACCAGAGCTTGCCGTCGGCCTTGATCTCCTCGACTGGCTTCTCATGCGGCTCGCTCGAGCGGAGTAGCGCGCCTAGAACGTGGGCTGAGACGGCCGTCACGGCGGTCGGGGGCCCAGCATCGTACAGACTCGACAGACGCGCCGCCTCGGTAGAGGCGCTGCTGCCCGACGTGGCGTCGGTAATGGCCGAGGAAGCAATCGACTCGTCGCCCGCTGCCGTTGCCCGTCCACCTGCGGCTGCCCTGCTCTTGCACAGCGACACGTCATCAAGGATGGCGAGCGTGTCGAGAAAGCCGGCTGACTCGCAGTCGGGCGCGGCGAAACGGAGGTAGCTTCCAAAGGACTTCCAAATATTGGCTGTGATGCGTTCCAGCTCTTCGGTAGATTGGGGTCCAGCGTCGATCTTTTCGTGCAGCGGCACCGTCATTGCTGCTGCAGTCGTCGCTGCTGATGTTGCTCCTGCTTTGGCGTCTGGCGTCTCGGCCGCAGGGCGCTGAGCGGACGCCGCTGGGGCGTCGAGAACGTCATCACCACCTCCTTGCTGCATCAGATCATCGTCTTCGTCGTCGTCGTCGCCGTCATTTCCCCTTGGTACCCGGGAGGGATCGAGCCTGATTGTCTCGTCTCCGTCACCGCCCTCGTCGTCTTCTGTCGCTGCCACTGTCTCGCTCTCCTCATTTCTTTGCGGTGCACTGGCACTCGCGGTGGCAGGCGCAGCGATGGTCTCGTCGCCCACGTTGGCAGTCGCTGGAGTCTGTTGCCCTACCTCGTCTCTCGTCGACGCCTCAGCAGCTCTGGGCCTATTTCCAGCCTTGGTGTTGGCGCCTGCCTTCTTCTTTGCCTCGAGTCGTTGTCGCTTTAACCCACAGTCAGCCCTTGATTCTCATCAAAGCATGCCTTTCCCCTCATGGGACACTCACCCGCTCAGCGAGCTCCTCTCTTTGCTGCTCGAGCGCAAAGATCTCCATCTCCTCGACCTTGAGCTGCTCCTGGAGCCTCTTGTTCTCTCGAGCCTGGAATCCATCTCGATCGTCCTGCTGGCTGCCTGCGCTCGCCGCCTTTGCGGCTCGCTGGAGCTTGGCCACGGTGGCTTGTGCCTCGCTCGGGCTGGACAGCTTGGCAATGAGCGCCTCTGACTCAGCTAGGGAGGATTGGTGTTGTGCAACGGAGCGCTGGACCTCGGCATGGCGCTTCAGCAGCGTCTTGATGTGCTTGCGGGCGCGAGGCGCATTGTGGCTGTTGATGGAGAAAGGGACAGTACCGATGACTCCTCCTTGTCAGCTTTTCGTCGCACATGCACAGGATATATGCATCGCATTGTAATACCCACTAGTTGTCGAGGAGCTTTTGAGCGGCCTTGAGGAGCGTCCTGGCATCGAATGTGATGAGGCCCTTTGCTTCGGCCTCCTTTGCCTGCTTCTTGAGAGGCGTCGGCGGTACAAATTCCCGCGGCTCTGGCAAGCGAGGTGTGACGAGCGACGGGCCGCCCTCGCTGTCCTGCTGCTGCAAAGAAGCCCTCTCGTCCTCTTTTCTGCCTCCTCGTGGCTCGTTGAGGCGCGCACCCGGCGGGGGAGGATACCAGAAGAGGTTGTTTTCGAGCTGGTCGGCGTCGCGGATGTAGTCTTCCACCTCGAGGTGGTGCGTGTTGAGGATTGCCGCCGTGAACGGCTGGTAGTTGCGCTTCTGTCGCTGCCGCTCATGCAGCCCATTGATCGAGGCCAGTGTGGCCTGGAGCGCCGTCAGATGGCCTTCCATGGCTGGGCGGCACAGTGGGTGTGGTGTGGCTTGAGTCTCAACCAACACGATGGTGAAGCAGTTGGTTAGCGCTCCAGCTACACACATACCTTGTTTAATCGACGCGTCTGGTCGGTCTCGAGCCAAAATCAATCGAGCGAGAACAACATCGCCTCACGTGTCTCGCTCCTTCCACGACCCGCCTGAACGACGACGGCAGACTGTGACACACCACAGAACGAAGGCCCGAAGGCGGGGTGGATCCTCTTGTTATTTGCGCCACATGAACAGAAAGGGGTCGGGCATCCCGCAGCCATCGGGGTCCAGCGGGATCCCCAGGCGGGCACCGTCGCCCTCTTCGGCGGCGTTTGGCTCCTCGTCAGGCATTCCTCGGCGAGCACCATCGCCAGCCAATGCAGCGTTTTCGTCTGCCGCCGCAGGAAGCAATGGCGGTGTCGGCGCAGGCGGCGGTAGTAGTGGTAGCAGTGCAGGCGCAGCACCAGCAGGCATGACGCCCTCGAGGTCTGCAGGTCCCATGGGTGGCTACAGGCCCTCCTCGCGCGGACCGACATCCGATGCGGGCGACGCATCGTTCCGAAGCATCAACACGCCCTCCACGGCCAGCCGATTTGGATTCGCCAGTGCCAGCGGCAGCGGGCGGCCAAGCGTGGGAATGGCTGCATCTCATGGCCACAAGAGATCCAGCTCGGCAGCGGGCTTCACCGGCGACGAGTCTTCCCGTGAGTAGCGATCGGTGCTACTTTCCTTACAACTTTTTTTAAAGAGTAGAATGCTCACGATGAAAACCCAGTCGACGGCCCGCCCAAGCGACCGCTGCTGGCAGGCACAAATGGGGGTGCAACGACGCCCTCGCCCCGCTTCCCGGCCCCATCGCCAGCGCAGGACCGCGAAAAATTCGAGGCCGAGCTCGAGAAGCAGCGGCTGCTCGACGAAGCGCGCTACGCACAGCTCGAAAAAGAGAACCGGGGCCTAGCCAGAGAGATTGAGCGATTCCATGGCGAGCGTGCCAAGCTGCTCAAGCAATGGGACGAGAGCCAGGAGGAGATCACCGAAGAGCGGGATGCATTCAACGAGGACAGAAAGAGGCTTGAGGCCCTCGTCAAGCAGCTCAGCGCGTCAACCGGCGAGATGCAGCAGAAGCTCGACGCAGCCGAGACCCAGCGCGCCCAGGTATCCCAGAGCTCGCACAAGCAGACGACTGAGCTTGAGGCAAAGGCGGCCGAGCTTGCGTCTCAGCTGGCCATGGCGACGGCAGAGGCACAACGGGCCAACGAGAGCCAGCAACGGCTGCAGAGGGAGATGGAGCAGAGGGAGGCAGAATGGGCCGATGAAAAGGCCAGAACGAACTCTTCAACGGCTCAGCAACCCAGCGAGGACTCCAAGAAGCTCACTGAGCAGCTCTCAGGTGGGCACCTTCCCTCTCGTTTAGCCTTTGTGTCTCTTCATGCTGACACAGATTATTCCTCCACGCAGGACTAATGCAACATGTTCGAAAGCTCGAGGCGGAGAACGGAGGGCTCAAGGCAGACAACAAGCTGCTGAAGGGTCGTGTCGAGAGCATAGAGACACTCAAGGAACAGAAGCGAGACCTAGAGAACAAGGTTGGCGTTCTCGATGAGCTGAGGAGGAGGTGTGCAGAGGGTGAGACAAGGATTGCAAGCCTCGAAAAGGAGCGCGATGAATGGTGAGTCCTGCCAATGCTTGCGTCAGTCAACGATCCTGACCACAAATTTCCGATCACAGGACCCAACGGCTCAGCAATGGCGACCCCTCGTTGGTGGAATCGACGCATGCCTCCTACCTAGGCCTGACAAATGAACTTCCTGCCATCGAAGCGCCCTCGCCGTTGACTGTGAAGACACTGCCACGCTACATTTCGCTCTTGCAAGGCGCTGTCTCGGGCTTGTCAAAGCGATGCGAGGGCTTGAGTGAGCAGCTCTCGTCAGCGCGGAGCCGGTGCGATGATTCAGACGACCTCGTCGAGAAGCTGCGCCTGCGCATCAAGAGCGTCGAGGGACAGCTTGACGACGAACGGCTTGGCCGGCGCAAGGGCGAAAAAACAGCAGAGAACCTGAAACTCGAAGTCGACAGCTACAAGAGACTGCTGGTGAGTGGGACGCTGCTGCTGATATGGAAAGTGAATTGCTCACACATAGTATCGTACAGGAAACGTACCAGGAGGAAGCGAAGAATGCGTCCTCGCCTGCCCAGTACGATGGAGCGACGGCGGAGCGCATACAGATGCTCGATGCGCGTGTTGAGGAGCTCAGGGCAGAGGTCGAGGCATCAAACAAGGAGCTGGAGCAAATGCGCGCAAAGTCGCTAGACTCTGCAGGCGGGCTGTCCGCCTCGGAAGCGCGCAAGATGGAAGAGGAATTCGAGACGCGAGAGAAGGAGGCCGTCAAAGGTGAGCAGGAAGGTTTCTCTTCGCGGCCGGGCGGTGAGCTAAATTTGCGTGCCTTCAGCGCTTGGGGAGGAGAAAAGGAGAGCAGTCGAGCTTGAACAGGAGTGTACGCGCCTTGGTCAAGAGGTAGACAGTCTCTACCTGCGCGTAGGAAGGGGCGAATTCGATCAGTCAAAGCTGCGCTGTCTCGAGATGACGAACAATCCAGTTAGTCGAGATCGCGTCATTCGGAACACGACGCTCGATGCGCTCACGAAAGAGAATGAGGAGCTCGTCAAGCAGCTTGAAGAGGTCAGCAAGCGTGCAACCTCATCAGCGAGCGATGGCCAGGGTAGCGATGGGGCTGCTCCACCAGGACTCGTCCCTGTCCAAACGCTCGAGAACCACAAGGCCGAATATCAAAAGCTGGAGCAGGCTATGAAGGATCGAGACAAGGCATTCGCCCGCCTTAAAGAGGTATGTACCTCCTAAGACGCTATTCTGGGCCTCTGCGCTGACGCTGTGCCCTGTCCAACAGGCTTTTGGAGCCAAAGCCGCAGAGTACGTGGCGGCCGTCAAGGCGCTATTCGGGTACGACATGCACGTCGTATCACGCGGCAAGGTCAAGCTTCGCTCCGTCTATGCACGCTCGAGCCGAGGCACATCGCTGACCTTCAACTCAGAGGAGGGCGATGTTGGCAATATGCGCCTCATGGGTGAAGCCAGGCAGGGCATGGCCAATGTCAACCACCTGAGGAGTTATTGGCTGGGGGACGCACGGCAGAGCGTGCCCTGCTTCTTGGCGGCATTGCAACTTGAACTTTATGAAAGCACCACTCGGGCCATCAGGACTACCTGGGAGGCTACCGAAGAGTGATCCTGCGTCCTTATTGTTGTAGTAGTAGTAGTAGCAGTACCAATACAGCGGTTTTTGCCACGTCTGGTGGTCACCGTCATCATTCGGTCACGTGATTTGTGTTGAGGTGGAAATTTGGAGGAGCACGTCCGCCACTCACTCACCCCAGAGTGACCGATTAGAACTGCATCACCACATCGACGAATAGCGTAATGCCTCGAGCAGAAGCAGGGTCAGCGTGAGTCTCTCCTCATAGCTTCTCGGCCATCCGCTTTGCTAAGACTGACACTATGATGTTCGCCCCGACAGGAAAGCCATTGGCAATGCCATCAAGGCAAAGGGCCTGACGAAGCTGCGCTTCTACTGCCAGATCTGCCAAAAGGCGTGCCGGGACGAGAATGGGTACAAGTGCCACATTGAGTCGGAGGCGCACATGCGCCAGATGGCTGCCATCGGGCCAAATGCCGCCAAGACGATTGACAACTTCAGCAGGGAGTTCCAAGACGGCTTTGTGCAGCTCCTCAGTCGCAGGTGAGTTGGAGTGTGGATGTGGATGCCTGCACCTGTTCTCTTGGTACATGCGATGCGGCAACCAGAAGCTGATGAGGAGTGGGACTCGTGCAGATTTGGCACGAGGAGAATCAAGGCGAATCAGGTATACCAGGAGTACATTGCCGAGCGGCATCACACACACATGAATGCCACTAGATGGGTCTCGCTCTCGGAGTTTGTCAAGCACCTCGGGCGGGAGGGAATTGCACACGTCGAAGAGATGAACAACGGGAGCGAGTACGGCTGGTACATCTCATGGATCGACAATTCCCCCGCGGCGCTCAAGCGGCAGGATGCACTGCAGAAGATGGAGAGAGCCAAGGTGGACGAGGAGGGGCGAGCGAGGAAGTTCTTGAAGGAGCAGATCGAGAGGGCGAAGGAGGAGGAAGAGAGGAAGAAGAAGGCAAGCGAGAGCGAAGACAAGCCAACGGCTGAAGAGGGGCTGCAGAAGGGCGAGGAGAGGAAGCCGATCAAACTCGGCATTAGTTTGGGATCGTCCTCGTCCTTGACACCGTCTGCTGGTGCTGCATCAGCCTCTGGCTCAACTTCGACTGTACAGAAGCCAGTGACTACAGCGCCAACGGCCTCTCCGTCACCCTTCAAGCTCGGCAACAACCCTCTCAAAATGAAGGTCGACCCTTCCGCATCATCATCGTCTAAGCCCATCAATCCTCTCAAGATGGCCTCATCTTCGTCGACGTCCGCAAAATCCAGCAGCAGCAGCAGCAGCAGCAAGCCTCCCTCGCACGCGACGATGGCTGAGCGTATCATGCAGGAAGAGCAAGAGCGCAAGGACAAACGCAAACTCATGGGTCCTCAACCCAGTGCAAAGCGAATGCGACTGTAGTGCATGTCCCGCTCTCCATATTTCTCCCTTGCAATGTAACAACATCATCTCATCCTTCTCTCTCTGTGGGCAAGCAGCATTTGATTAGAGGTCTCTGTGGGTAAGGAGTGTGTGGATTATCACGAAGAAAGTGTGGAAGTAGAGTACTTAGTTCTGAAGTTGTGGTATCAAAGAGTGGTGTGATTGGACGGAAGGCTACTTCTCCTTCTCCTTTTCTTTCTCAGCTTGGTCGGCGCTGTGACCTCCACCGGCCGTCTTCTTCTTGGCAGCAGCGATGAGCTCCTGTGCGGCATCCTGGAATGCGGTGCAGATCTCCTGAGGCAAGCGCTTGTCCCTGAGAGACGCCGCGTCGTCGCAGGAAACGGCGAGGCTGAAGTCGTTTGCGTACGAGATCATGCCGATGGACAGGCTCGACTTGCCCGGGCTCGAGGGAGGAAGTACATGGTAACTGTAGGCCTGGTGCTGTCCAAAGGAGACCTCCTTGGCTGGACCGGGCACGTTGGTCGCGACGTGGTACTCGCGGTAGGTCGTCTCGAAAAACGACCTGCCCACGGGGTAATTGGGGACGAACCAAGCGCGATTCCTGGAGACAAGGCCAAACGACTGGTACCACCATCGAGGCCAGTAGGATCGCTTGATCCTGTTCATCTCGCGGTTAACCTGCTGCAGCTGCGTCTCAAACGAGGTTGTGGCAGGATCATGGAAGCGGAACCAGGCAATGGCGCCCGTCGTAAAGTTGGCCAGCTCCCAATTGCCCTGCGGGCGGACGCTGATTGGGACAAAGATGGCGACGCGCTTGTCCTTGACTGGGCCAGAGGCGGTTCGCTCGGCGGCGATGCGGAGCGCACGAGAAAGGACGGCGCAGGCGACATCATTGAGCGAGAGCTTCATTTTGTCCGTCGAGTAGGCTTCTCGGATAGCCTTTTGTTGACCATGACCACAATGTCAGTAGAACAGCAAGTGATGTGGGAAAGAAAGCCTATGACGCACCTTGATGTCTGCCATGGGAATACCGTCACTGTGGCAGTAGAGGCGATCTTTAACTCTGCCATTCTTTGTAGGGCTCGAAGATGACTTCGGGTAGTCGAAGGCCTTTCTGGGGCTGAAGTAGAGTCCTCGGCCTGTGTGCCAAAAGTGCTGTAACAAGCGAGGGAAGAAGAGGTGTCAGACTTGCTCGTCTATTGGACAGAAGGCTTTTTCCTCAATCAAGACCTACTTTGGTGGTACCCCAGAGCGTGGGCTTGATGTTCCGTTGTCCAGGCTTCTTCTGCTCGCCCGACCCCGTCTTGCGGTCAACACCGCGCTGGATCTCCTCGATGCTCTTGCCAGAGTCCATGGCACCCAGTGCCGCGTGGTAGCTCATGATCATGCCCTGGCCATCGCTGACACAGTGATGCACCTTGATCATGAGCGCGCTCTTTGCGCCTTCGCTCGTGTCCAACCCTCGGACGCAGAGAGCCTTCCACAGCGGCCTCGAGTAGTCAAAGTGCTCGCTGAGGAATTGGCCAGCCAGGTCGAAGAGAGCCTTGTCGCCGGAGCCCTTTGGGTTCTCGTCGAGCTCGACAATGTTGTCACGAACGTCGAAGCCATCGGCAAAGCGCCAACGAGCCGGCCTGAACCAGCCACCAGCCTTGATTGTCTTTGTGTACCTTGTTCTGCGACCCTGCTGGTCCGCTTCCGTTGGCTTCTTCTCGGCCTCACCCTTCTTGTGTGCCTTCTCCTTTTTGGCAGCCTCCGATGGTGACAGCTCGACTTTGTAGCGGTACTTTGGGTAAGAGTCGGCCAAGTGTTCAAAGAAGGAGGTGAGCGTCTCCGAATCGAGCTCGGTCTTGAAGAGGTAGATGGAGAAGCACGTTGTCTGATATGTGTCATTTTCCATCAGCAGCGCCAGGTTGTCGATGCCCGTAACAGGATACATTCGTCCTTTCCTGTCGAGCATCTGCTGCGTTTGGTCGCTGTGAACGGCAGCCGCGCCTACTCCAGCTCCTGCAGCAGCACCCGTTGCTGTCGCAGCAGCGGCTTTTGTTGTTGCACCATCTTCGGCCTCTTTGCTTTCGCTCTTCGCTGTCGCGGTTCTCTCCGTCTCACTTGCTCGTGCATCCGTAGCGCTCGCCATCAAAACCTCGCTCTGAGGAGGCGATGTCGTACCATTCTGGTCCGCAACTGGAGCCTGCTTCTTTGCCTTTTCCTTTTCCTCCACCTTGGCTTGACCTTGATCCGTCTCCCTTTTACTCGCTGCAACGACATCGTGCGTGCTTCTCGTCGAGTCCCGCTTGGGTTTCTTCTGGGTGGTCGAAGACCTCTTCGATGAACGTTCGCTCTCGCCGCCGGCTTTCCCACGCTGCGAGCCGACCTGCGATTGGCGAGCCGACCTGCGCTTCTCCTGAGCAGCCTCGCGTTCTTTTCGTTCAGCCTCGAACTTTTCCCGAATTGCCGCGCCCTGCTCGGCGGCCGTTCCACGTCCATGAGTTGGCTTCGACATGATGATTCTGCTGCTCTTGCAGAGTTGACGTAGGGGAAAAGTGGGGACAGGAAAGAGACCAGGGAGTGCAAGGTTCAGCGAACCCTCTGGGCTTATATGGTTCCTAGCGCGCGGAAGACCGGATCGGGTCACTGCATCCGCACCTGGAAAAGTTTCTTTTCAAAGATTTTTTTGGCGATCTATCGCGAACCTACCTACCTTTCACAGGCTCCGGTTCACATCTCGTCTTCGTTGCTGAGCAATTGATGAAAGAAGGACCGAATAGCACTTTATTCGGTGGCATGGAGATGCTCTCACTGTGCATGCACCTTAGCAAAAGGGGGTTTCTCTAAGAGTGGTGGAGCTGACCCCTGTCCGATTGTACCGCTCAGCCACAAATGAAAAGAATGATCTGCTCTTCTCCGTGTGGAGGTGAGACGCAGGCCCACTCGGTATGTCTGTCTCATCCTTGGCTTGGGCCACTACTTTCTTGGCCATGGAAGATGGCACACATCCTGATAGAGCATTATTGTTACTTCAGTAAACTGTAGTGGGCTGGTAAGCGCCTTGCTGCTGTAGAGTCAAGTCTCTCTCGACCATTCTGGGTCAGGTGACATGGGATCGTGTTGTCCCAAGTGCGCACGGACCGTTGGTCTCATCTCACTACCGCTAAGGAGCCTTCTGAACCCTAATGTATTCCACGATCAGCTCACCAAGAAGAGCTCTCCCGTCATGTTCTCGCAATCACCTCAAAGAGCCAAGACAAGGTTGCCTCGTCTCTTTGTCACAAGCCAATTCACCAGAGGCACTTCGCAGCTGTTCCCGACACCGGCCCTTTCCCGAAGAAGGACGTTGACTTCTTCAGCGCCTTCAGCCGTGCCGTAGAGATGTGCAAGGTGATTGAACGTGACCCTGGCGAGTTTCTACAGTCCTACGTGGCCGACGATGTCCACTGGACTGTATCGGGACCATTTAAGAAGACGCACCCTTTGGCAGGCGTTTATAATTCAAGGGAGGAGT
Organism: Acaromyces ingoldii; assembly: GCF_003144295.1. Classification (NCBI taxonomy): domain Eukaryota; kingdom Fungi; phylum Basidiomycota; class Exobasidiomycetes; order Exobasidiales; family Cryptobasidiaceae; genus Acaromyces; species Acaromyces ingoldii. The sequence goes on from NW_020290248.1 coordinate 521,065, forward strand.
TCAAACAGAACACCTTCGTACCTCTTTCCGGTAGATTCGACGGCGGTCTGAAGCTTCGAGTAGGTGAGTAGCTTTTAGTTGGTAAGGCATGAACTAGCTAACGACGTCTCTTGGTAAGTCGACGTCATTTCTCAATTCCCGAGCAGACCAGGCGACCCTGTCAAAGTATGTATAGAACTCGAAGGTGTGGCAACTCTCAAGAAGGGCCAGAACGAATGGCGTAATTATTACAGGTGAGTAGCCCCGAGGACTTGATTTGCCGCTTCGTACGTTCCTCTGATATGAAGAGCTTGCAATTAGCTGGGTCATGCACTTCAAGGAGGAGAAGGCCGTCACTGTCCGTGCTTGTGAGTTATCTGGATCATCTGCGACTTAGGGACCGTGCGGTTGATCATGATTGGCAGACCTAGACAGCGCCATTGTCAATGAGGCAATGGCTGACTAGATCTCATCTTGCTCGATCCTTGCCGCTCATTGGCTCAATGTGACAACATCTGTGGTCCGCGGCTGACGCCAACACGATGACTGTGATTGAGCGCTTCCGACGCAGCGAAATGCTGAGGTTCTTTGCATACGAGTCTAGGGATATACGCCCACACCATCAAAAGTGCCGATTGATGAGACCCAAAGTTGATTTCGCCTTGATCAAATGGCCGGTTGATCCGATAGCATCGTTCGCCCGACGGGCCAAGCGGCCGGCAAAATCCTTTTCCTCACCGGCCACACCTTTGTATCTCCTAGTGCGAGTCACCTGAACCTGTGCAAGCCACCCTGCCCCAGAGCTTTTAAGAGGAGCGTCAGACTCGCTTGATGCATCCACCTCGCCGTGCCAGAAGATCAAAGTAGCTCCCTTTCTAGGCTTCTCGTCGGACTTTGCCCGTTACACAGACAGCCGAAAAGGCCGCCTCCTCGACGCGACGTTGAATTTTGACTTCGCCATCGGTCCATCCCCGGTCCATCTGCTGCCTCGTCACTTCCTCGCCGCTCCGTGCTCCAAGGTCTGTGTCGCCTCACTCCGCCAGGCCCATACAGAAAAGACATTTAAAAACCAATCCCTGCGTTGCACTCAGCATTCTGGCCCAGCGCTTGCCCCCACTCGGAAAGCCTGCACCACTTGGCACCCTTCTACCGGCCGGCCCGGCCTTTGTTCGCGAGCGCAAACGAGCCACAGGACTTTCTTCTTTTTTAGGCCCAATTTTTATCCTAGTCTCGTTAGTCACCCAACGAGCCAGCCGCTCGGCCGTCCGTCCCCCCGCCTTTTCCTTTTATTTTCCTTACGTCCACTAAATGTTCGGTCCGTCAACCTTGCGTCTTGCGTCGCGCAACGTCGCTTCTCCCTCTCTTCGATCTACTTCGACTTCGGCCGTACACGCACCCACCGGTACTTGCTCTGGCCACCGTCTGCTCTCTACCGCTGCACCTGCCGCCAGACGACCGCAGGTTCCCTCGAGAATCCGCTCACCGGCCGCAGTCGTTCCTCCAGTCTCGCCTGCACGTACGTCCGCGCTCTTCATCCGAGGCTTCTCGAGCACGATGGCGTCACAAAAGATCAAGGTTTCCGGCTCCGTCGTCGAGATGGACGGCGACGAGATGACCCGGATCATCTGGCAGAAGATCCGAGACGAGATGATCCTGCCCTTTGTCGACATTGACATCAAGTACTACGACCTCAGCATCACCAACCGAGACAAGACCGAGGACCGTGTTACCGTCGAGGCGGCCGAGGCTATCAGAAAATACAAGGTCGGCATCAAGTGCGCCACCATCACGCCGGACGAGGCGCGCGTGGAAGAGTTCAAGCTCAAGAAGATGTGGTTGAGCCCCAACGGCACGATCCGTAACATTCTCGGCGGTACCGTCTTCCGCGAGCCCATTGTTCTGGACAAGATTCCCCGGCCAGTGCCTGGCTGGACGAAGCCGATCTGCATTGGCAGGCACGCCTTTGGAGACCAGTACCGGTGCCAGAACTTTGCCGTCGACAAGGCGGGCAAGTTCACGATGCAATTCACTCCCGAGGACGGCTCCGAGCCCATCAAGTGGGACATCTTCAACTTCCCCAAGGACGGAGGCGTGGGTATGGGCATGTACAACACGACCGAGTCCATCACTGGCTTTGCGCACGCATCCTTCAAGATGGCCCTCGAGAAGAACATGCCCCTATACATGTCGACTAAGAACACCATCCTCAAGGCGTACGACGGCAAGTTCAAGGACATCTTCCAGGACGTGTACGAAAAGGAAGGGTACAAGAAGCAGTTCGAGGCAAAGGGTCTCTGGTACGAGCACCGTCTCATCGACGACATGGTCGCCCAGGCCATCAAAGGCGAAGGCGGCTTCGTCTGGGCCACCAAGAACTACGACGGCGACGTGCAGTCGGACATTGTTGCCCAGGGCTTCGGCTCGCTGGGCATGATGACGTCGGAGCTCATCACCCCTGATGGCCAAATCTTGGAAGCTGAGGCGGCACACGGCACCGTGACGCGGCACTTCCGCGAACACCAAAAGGGACGCGAGACTTCGACCAACTCGGTCGCATCCATCTACGCCTGGACTCGGGGCCTGCTCTTCAGGGGCAAGCTCGACGGCAACGAGGAGCTTCAGACATTTGCCCGCGAGCTCGAAAACAGCTGCGTGGAGGCTATTGACAAGGACGGCATCATGACGAAGGACCTCGCCCTGGCTATCCACGGCAAGAACATGAAGAGGGAGCACTATGTCCTCACGACCGAGTTCCTCGACCACGTCAGGGATAGTCTCAAGAAAAAGCTCGCTTCGCAGGGCATCGCCGCTGGCAAACTCTAGATGTTCTTGGTGTGTTGTCTGTTATTACCGTAAAAAAAAAAACCATTCCTGCCCTCGTTTATTCTATAAAGATGCACCTGTCTGCGTCGCTCAGAAACACTGCTTCGCAGCCAGGTTATGTCTAGGGAATGATTGTGTCATTAGTCGTTGAGTGAATAAGTGCAAAATGCAAGGAATTACAGCCGATAGGTAAATTTTTTATGGGGAGGGAATGGCAATCTATGCTTTTGCAACTTCGGCCTCGTCCCTTTCCGCATCCTTTCTCGCCAACTCAGCTTCTCTGAGCTTCTTCTCGGCCACCCTCTTCATCTTGAAGTAGTCCTTGTGCAGGCCACACTCCGTCTTTCCACCCTTGTCCTTCCACCTTCCGCTGCGCTCGCCACCGTCAGCGCCCGGCATGCTGGTGCTATGCCAGTCGCCGATGCTCTTGAAGCCCATGTCGAGCAGCTCGTTGTACGGCACAGCGTTGGTCTTGACGTAGGAGTCCACCTGTCCGAAGCTCCAGTTGAGGAAAGGGTTAACCTTGACCAGGCCCGTCTCGTCGACCTCGACGGCCTGCAGGTCCGACCGGTCAGCGCCTTGCGACTTGCGGCGGCCGGTGAAGACAGCCTTTACGCCCAGCTCCTCGTAGGCGCGGCGCGCGGGCTCGACTTTGACAAGGTAGTCGTACGTCTCCTCGTCCTTCTCCCACAGCTGGGGGCCCCATTGCCGCTCAAACGTCGCCACGTCAGGGCTGCCCTTTGGCGTGTAGACGTGCATTGGCGCATCGTAGTGCCGCGCAGCGCGCTGTGCCAGGTCCGTCGTCTGGGGAAAGTGGTAGAGAGTGTCGATGAAGATGAGGGGCACGAGGTGGTGCGAGGTGGTGAGGCCTGCCTTGGCGGCGCGCTGCGCGCTGATGCGGCTCACTTGGTCCATCGTCACGCAGCCCGTAACGCCAAAGGCCGTCGTCTGGTACAGGCCGGGCAGATTGTCGATGGCCCATTCGAGAATTTGCTCGGGCGTTGCTTCGCGTAGCTGCTCGTTGATCGACGGCAGCGAAGCAATCACCTGCTGGATCCGAGCGTCGTCCGACAATGTCTGTGGCGGCACGTCCACTTGCTGAATACCTTGCGGTAGTGCCGACGTTGATGCAATCTGAGCTGCTGCCATGGCGGAGATCCTTCTATATGCTCTACGAGGGTCTGCTCTATGATGAGAAACAGCTGTGGAGTGGATGTCAAGAGGTGGATCCCTTCATCTCTTTTAATGTTTTTGTTTCCCCTCCTTGTTCGCTGCCCCCTCTCCCGTATGGGCTTACGGCCTTTGGGTTTCTTCTTCCCTCGATCATTTCTTCCGCGTTCGGGCGTAGGCAGGGCGCCCAATGGAATTTGCAAATCCAGTGGCGACAGCTCAGTTCCAAATTGCGTGATCACGGCTGGTCATAGTGGAGTTGATTTCACGTGACCTTCTCGAGGCGCAGGTGCCGGGAGTGGTCCTCCGCGCACGAATACCTCAATCAGAATGTCCCTCGCACGTTGCTACTTCTACGCCTGTTACGACATTCAAAGACTTTGTAGTATCTTGTGCCTTTACATGCTGGTAGAAACGTTCATCTTACGCAGTCTCGCAAAAGAAGGACGGGTTCTACTAAGTAGAACGCCGAGAATGAAAGAGAGGAAAGAGGAAAGCACGTGCCAAAAAGCGTGCGAGGAGCGTTCGTGAGACGGCATCAGGGAATTTCGACCATGTTTGTCGATCACGTGGGAAAGTGTCTCGGTACGGCTCAGAGGTTGAGACGCTTGTACGGGCTGGGCAGGCAAATGAATGAGCTTGTATGAGCCTCTCCAAGGGGCACGCAGCGACTCACAAGTTCCCTTGTACCTTGCCAAAAGCTTCGTTGTGCTGGACTTTAAAGGGGTGGCCTTCCGTATTGAGCACTGGAGGTGGACGATGCCCTCGTTAGGGAAAAGAAGCAAGCAAAAAGATCGCCAGAATGGTTGTATGCTCACCGTAATCATCGAGGGAGTAGTGGTCCGGGTCATCAAAAAGAAGGTAAAGATACTTCATTATCTCGGCATAGAAGTAGGTAGGCGTCTCGTCGTCAAGCTTGGAGCTCCGATCATTGACGTTCTGGATGCCTGCGATTCCTCGGCCGGTGTCGAGGTACGTCTTCATGGCACCAAAGAGAGCCCAGCCGAGATCACGCCAATAAGGATCGCCTGTCATGCGATAGCCATAGAGGACGCTCTCTTGGATTTCAGGGCTGCCATTGAAATCCTCGATCGTCAGAAAGACACCAAAGTCCTCCTCGTGAAGGATTTGACCTGGGCTGACAAACTTATGGCCTTGTGCTCGACCCGTCTTCCTGTCGCGCCAGCCCCAGCCCCCGGCCTCGAGGCGTGTCGACGCGGCGTCTACGATGTGGGCACAGCTCTCGGCAATCTCGAGGCCCAGCTGAGTGTCCTCATCGCTCCTCCTCAATCGACCGTAGAGAGCGATGTTGGCGCCAGCAAAACAGCCCAGGTGCGAGAAGCTGTTCCGGGTTCCATTGAAGAGCTTTTCCGAATAGCTTGTGAGAAACGTAAAGGGCTTGAGCTGCGGGTGAGAGACGAGATACTGCTTGGCACTCTTGATTGATTGTCCGTAAGTCTCCAGAAATGGGTGCTGGGGGTCTCCGATGAGGTAAGGGTATTTGCTCAGGTACTCGTAAAAACTGACATACAGACAATCAGCAGACAATCAGCAGAAAGAAACAGTCAACGATACTTTGGGAGCGTACCTGTCTGTTCCACCAGAAAACGTCACAAGATCTCCGCTTGTCGATTCGTTGGTCGGGTAAATTTCCATGGCGTACAAGTTGGGAAAAATGCCCTCATTTTCGGACAAGGCTATGGCAGAGCCTTCGGAAAGGTTACGGTAGCGATCGTCGCCCGTATATTTGGATAGTCGAGACCACTCGAGGGTGAGGGTGCCAGCCTCGGCGTAATTTGCCGTGTCGCTCAAGTTATCGGGCTTGCCCTCGTTGATGTTGACATAGTTGAATGGGATACGGTTGTGCTTGTACCAGCCCACCGCTAGCTTGTCGGCAAGCGAAATGGCCTTATCCACGAGAAAACGCTCTTCGGGCCGCTCGCCATTGAGTTCATAGGCCGATACGAGTCCTCCAAGGTAGCGAATGGTGAGCTCAAACAAAGAGACGACACCCAGCGCCTCTCTCTCTGGATGGTGGACGCTGGTGGAGGTGAAGTCGGTCTTCTTGACATGTTCCAGTGCGCGCTTGTATTCTTCACTGTCGCCGAGCCCCATAACAATCATTGTGCTCATTGCGTCGACGATTGTTCCTCCCCAGCCCGCCAAGACAGAGTCGAAGTTGGAGCCGTTCTGGATGCTGGTGAGAAGATAGTTCCGTCTTCTAGACTGATCTTCTACTCACCATGGTGATTGGCTTGAGGACATCGTAACCGAAGGCATACTGCTCATATGCGTGGTACGTCTCTAGAAACATGCTCTTTACAGCATCCCGCCTGGGAATGTCGGCACCGCCGCTGCCGTCGCTACTCTTCAACACGTTTTGCTTGTCGGAGGGATAGCGCGCCTCGCTCAATGAGCCCAGTACATGAGAAGCAAAGACCAACAACAGAGAAAGAAGAGCACGACAAAGCATCGTGGATGGGTTTCAGGAGAAAGGATGTGATTGCGCCAAGCGGTGACATTTCTACCCCTGCCGAAGCGGCTCGACACCTGATGGGCTGAAGATGAAGGGTTAATCCCACGTGCGGAGTCTTCATCAATGGTCTTTGTGCCACTTTGGGAGCCGTTCGCGATGGAAATGAAGGTGGCGGGCCGCCCCCCTCGAGAAGAAGATTGGAAGACACGTGCGATGTCTGTTCAATCTCCACGGAACGTCACACGAGCATGCACAGGCCCTTCCTAGAGTCAAGTAGTGCTTCATTTGTATACGGAGATGCAAATTCATGGGTTTCGTTCTTCATACCCAAGCATGTGCGTCCTGATCTCAGGCTAAGGATCTTTATATGAGCAGCATGCAGCCGCGATCTTGTCGAGCGCGCAAGGGGGAGCCGGACTCCGGAGATTCAGAAAAGCTCTTGCGCAGCCTTATGGACTTCATCTGTCCTATCGAGACATTGCACAAGCTCGTTCAGAGTAGCAATAGTGTAGTAGTGGAGTAAGTAGTAGTCTAGAATAGTAGTCGTGGCAGTGAACCTACTGCTAGCTGCGCTAATGTGCTGGATCTTCTCACCTAACTACTCATCCAACCTCGGGTCGAGACTCGAGCTACCGCTTGCTCTCGCTGTTGAAGTGAACTTGACTCAACTGTCCGCAAGTTTCATGGAATCAAATGCTATACGTATATTGGGCCCCAAAGTTGCAGCAAATTTGGCCGGCTCCACGCACTAACCAGCTACCTGCTATTGTAGCAGTATTATATATTACCTGCTTACTACCCAGTACTTCAGCGAGCGATAGCTAGCCATTTATTAAAACTGTCGTGTACTTTTTTTTTTGGTGTACCTGCATGCCAAATCTGAGGCCGAACTTGTGGCTGCCTAGGCATGTGAATTTTCCGTCGCTAAAATGAACATACTGACCACCCTAGACTAGACCCAGCCGATAATGCTCCGATTGATTCGCTCGTTCTGCCAAGCTTCCCGCCGCAATGCCGTGTGGGCCTCTCTGCAATGTGTTAGGACACGGCAGGCTCTCGTACGTAAATTGTTGCGGCCCTGACTTCACTGCCAATTTCTGCGCAACTGCAGTTCTCAAGTTGTGGGGTACCTCAGCTTTTCAAACTCAGAGGAACATGCATGAGACAGCGCAAAGTCAGAAGGTGCAGGACGGAAGCGAGAATTGAGTCCGCAGAGATTGAGGCAAGACACTACCGGGATGGGTCACAACCCGCCGCATCTCGACCAGGAGTTTGGGTCTGTGTCCATCCACGCTTGCCTTTCCATCTCGACCTAGCCCTGCTTGACTGCCCACACGATGCCTTATTAGGGGACAATCATTCGAGGTGCGAAGTCGTATCGCTTCACTCATTCTTCTCATCCTTCGACAATGTCGTCGCTCCCCTCGTCCCAGGGCGGCGGGCCCGACGTCATCTTCTACCACCTCCCGCCGAACTTCGCACAAGCATTCTCGTCCTGATGCAGATCTTTGCCGCATTCCTCGGCATGTCAATCTTCGACCTTGTCTCTCATTTCACCTTTGACGTCCAGCTTCTGTTTTCCAAAGGATGGAGGGAGCCCTTCAAAGTCATCGCCCGGCTCAGCTATTTGACCTGCCGCTACACCTCCCCTGTCCTGCTCACTTGCGTCATCATCTTTATGACGGTACCCATCAAGGATTGCGCCAGCTTCATCACCGGCGTCAATGCTGTGCTCGTCCTCAACCTCAATGCCGTCTCGCTCATCTTTGTGCACAGAACCATGGTCCTCTGGGACTGGGAGGCTCGCGTCGTCATACCTTTGATCTCTGCTTGGCTCTGCGTTCTGGGCGTCTCCATCGTCGTCTTGCCCTGGTACGGTGTCGGGATGTCGCTGCCAAACTCCAACTTCTGCATCTTTGACACGAGACGGGAGGAACGGATGCCCTACACACTCAGCTACAAGATCACATCTCTTGCGCTCGACTTTGCCATCATGTGCCTCACATTGCACCGCCTCCTCGAAGGGGGTTTGCGCAGTCTCTTCACCGGCAAGGGCCGTTCCTTTATTGGCAACACTGGTCTCTCCAAGACATTGGCTCGGCAAGGTCAGTCTGTGGTCTATCCTGGATCTCAATTTGTCGCTCATGCTGATGTGGTCAAATGATAGGCTTCCAATTCTTCTGCCTCCAGGTCATCACCGACGTTGTTTTCCTGATCCTCTACTGGTCATTCCCCGCCAGCGAATGGACCTTTCAATTAGCCGGCAGCGCCATGGTCTTCTGCGTACCAACAATCTTGGCTGGCAAGGTATTTCGCGATGCTCGCAAGGTGGTCGTTGCTGGCGCCACTTCACAAGGATCCCGTGGCGAGAGTGGAACGGATCAGAATCGGTCGTTGCGGAAAGACCGCGATTCGCAGCATGGTGCAAACTCGTACAGCGCAACCGCGTCGCCCCTGTCGTTCCACGAGGGCCGACGTAGGCGCCATCCTTCAGAATCGGACTCCGAGGGCCTCAGGAAAGAAGAGGACATTGAGCTTGCCGAAGAGTGTGATCGCAGTCCCTCAAGGGGGAGGAGCAGGAGCTCTATGGGGCCTCTCGGATTAGGAATTATCGCCAAGAGCCCCTTTTCGCGGGGACGGGAAAGCCAAATCTTTGCGTCTTCGAGAGTGGCAGGCATTCTTCCATTGACATCGAGCGATCATGTAGGCGAGCTGGCCTCTGAGAGTCCCTCGCTGCCATACAGCCATCAAGAAGCAGACGAGGAAGCCGTGGCAAGGGCCTGGCCCCGCCTCTCTCGCAAACACGTCGCCAATACGACCACGAGCAGAAATGAGCCGACTTCGACGTCCTTTGCAGGCCTCATCGCCACAAATGGTGAGCCAGGGCCAGACCAGGCGCCTTTTGCCGCGCACGAGACTATGGTACAGGAGAGCAACTCTTGGTCGCCCCATACGCCTCTTGATGCATATCCTTTCAGCCCGGAACCGGCACGGCTCCGCCCAGAGTCGCCCGATCTGCTCGGTAATGCTGAGACTTCTAAGCTCTACTGAAGCTGTCTCTCCCTCGGGAGTCCAAGCTCGACCCCCACTCGTGGCCGACAAAGGGACAAATTTGCCGCTTCCCATCGTCCGTAGCACACATTCTTTCTTCCATGGTCGAGTCTGTCATCCACAAGCATCAACCTGTACTCTAGACTGCACACACACACACACACACACACACACACATTCACTCTCTACATTACTTTCTGAGACGTTTGATTGTGTCCAGACTCGCAAACTCACTCAATCCTCTGCAATATCCTGTCCAGTTTATGTCGAGGGAGCGCCACACTAGATAGAGCTGGAAGAAAGTTGAACGCATTGGAAATTGCTGCCCTTGCCTGCGCGCGCGCATGGGCTCGGTCCAATAAGAAGATCAAGGTCTTAAGTCGAAGAGAGTTAGTTGGGCGCTTCGAAAACCCAGGCACAATATTGCAGGACCTCGCTCCTTTTTTCCCCCACGTACAGACGAACAGCCGCTCGCATCATCGCACCTTATCGTCACGACGAGCGACGTTTCCTCTACAACATCGTCGACCGGCGAGATCGGATATAACCACAGCCACCCTGGGGAGCTTGTCGATTGATTGATGCATCTCCGGCCACGACTAACGCTCCCTGGGCACGTTTAGGTCTAAGCGCCTTCAACCCCCGCTGCGGTCCCACGGCTAGTCGCGTTCAGCAGCGAGTCGAGTCAGCCACTTCCGGGCGCGCTTGAGCCATGGCTCGCGGGACGCATGCCAATCCGACGACATTGTCAGGCAATGCGGGCGGCAACAGCGGGGCACCATCTTCCTCGTCTGCCAATGCTCCAGCGTCGCATCAGCAGCAGTCAGGCGCTCAGTCGGCGACGACTGCGCCGACGGACGCCTCCGCCCATGCAGGCTTTGTCAACCTCGGCAACACCTGTTTTCTCAACTCAGTTCTCCAGGCCACGTCCGCCACCCGGTCGCTGAGAGAGCTCTACCAACCTGAGTTATTGGAGGAGGTAGCGAAGAGCTCAAGTTCTTCTTTGCCCCTGGAGGGCATTATATCGGGCAAAAATACCAGCAGCGAGGGCGAAGTTGGTGTCACAGAGGGTCAGGTTCTTCTTCAACAACAAGAGGATCTGCTCAGCGCCAATGCAGCGACCGGTTTGGCTCTCGAGAGAAGCCGGAGTCCAGTTCTTGCTCTGGCCGATGAGGAGCACGGCAGGGCCTGGCCTTTGTCCGCGTCAGCCAGCGTGGCGTCCTCCAGACGAGCCTCGATAGAGCCACAGCAGCAGCAGTCCCTCCGCGCCTCGGCTGCTGCTCTGGTCACGCAGGAGAAGCCAGCAGACGAAGCAGTGGCCTACCAGCCTTCGTCGTCGGACTTGCCACTTAACACGGCCTTTCGTCAGGTCCTCGAACGCAGCTGGGACACGGGAGCCTCCTTCAAAGCACCTTCTCCATCAACAAAGCGCAAAACAACGCCCATCAATCCCAAGAGATTGCTGGACATCATGTCGTCCAAATACGATCAGTATGGCGAGTACAGGCAGCAGGACGGCCACGAACTGCTGCGACACCTTCTCGACTCTCTCAGGATGGAAGAGCTCGACGTGAGTGTCGGAGGAAAAAAAAGCTACACCCCTGCTATTCTTGCTGATTTCTTCACCCTGCAGGTCATCAAAAGAATGCAGCCTCCGCCAGAGAAGACTGTCAAGAAGAGAAGAAAGAAGGTGAAGCGACAGGGGCCCTCACTGTCCGCTGCTCAGGGTCCCACTCTGTTGGAGGAAGGGGCAGACAGAAGCAAAGAGCTGGTGCCGTTCGTGGACAACCTCTTCTGCGGCAAACTCCTCTCGTGTGTTGTCTGTGAAGGGTGTCGCCACGTCTCGCACACCTACGAGGACTTCTACGACATATCCTTACCCCTGCGCGGTGAGCCGGCTGAGGTGGCCCTGCGAAGCGCAAGGAAGCGCGATCGAATTCGAAGCATGGCCGATCGATGGAGAAAGGCCACGGGAGGGACGAGGAGTGCGACGGGCAATAGAGCTGCGACGACAAGCGAGGCTCTTGCTGCTGGCATCCTGTCCGACACGTCAGCCTCTGGCGCTATGAGCGAGACGGAAGATCACCACGAAGCTCAGACGTTGAAAGTAAAGTCCCTTTCGAGGGGCAGGTCCATCTCTAGGCCCAAGTCAGCCGGTGCCTCGATCGATATGTCGGGAACGGCAAAGGACGACTTGAAGAAGGCGCTCAAGAATGTTCCTTACTCCTTAGACGAAGAACGGGATGGGGCAGCTACTCCAATGGCAGACGACATCGACCTGCACAATTTGAGCCTCGACGACGTAGCCGAAGGGAGAAAGCCACGGCATAGCCAGCCTCATTCTGCATCCCGGGAAAGGCAGGGAGGAGGTGCGGCAGCCCTCTTGCGAGCTGTGAGCGTCCGAAGCCGACCTGTGAGCCGCTCTGCAAGCCCCATGGGCCATCCCGACGAGGTGATGCCCAGCAGCATGTCTGGCACCGGAGGCGAGCCTGCTTCTCCGCAGACGCCCAAATCTCATCATCGAACAGGTGCTAAGAGGGTCACCAAGCAGAGCCGACAGGGCGCCTACTTGGCCAAGCTTCTTGCTGAGCAGCCCCAAGTGCCATCGCAGCAGCCGATGACCGCCTCAGCAACGGCTGCCTTGCTGTGGGGGCGACGAACTCAGGCAGGAGCTGCCGTCGAGGGGACCCCGTCGGGTTCATCTACCCCACTAGCTACAGCAATGTCGCCAACATCCTCGGCCGGTTCACACCAGGAGCGAGTCTCCGTGGTCAAAGCAGCAGCAGCACCCGCCTCTTCAGATCATGACGACATTGAAACGACACAGGCGAAAACGGGCTTGGTCAAGGCCATGAATTCCTTTACAGCAGTCGAAGTCCTTGATGGCGCCAATAGCTTTGCGTGCAAGCGTTGCTGGCGACGTCTCAATCCTCCGACAGCCGCCGAAAGGGAGACACTCGTGCGAAGGAGGCTTCGCAGGGGAAAGGCCGAGGATGAGAGCGAAGAGAGCAGCGATGACGAGACATCGTCTGGCAGCGACCAGGAAGATCGAGCCAAGTCAGCTACAAGCAAGAATGACAACAGATCTGTCGTTGAACCTCTAGTCCTGGTCTCTAGGCCGACGTCGCAAGCCTCCAACGCAGACTCGATGTCAGACCTCGGAGAGGGTACGACGATGATCGTGGATGACGTCTCAACGCCCTCGACTGCTGTGCCAAAGATCCAAACAACAAGCCCTCAAAGTCCTGAAGATGGCAGCTCGAAATCTGATGCGCTTCCTCAGTCATCCGCACCCAAACTCAAGGCGCCCAAGCCTGTCTTGGCGGGCTCGAATGGGATCACCTTGGGACCGAATAGCCTTTCTTCGAGCGGGAATAGCTCCGACGGCGCCCTTTCGACAACATCGGGTGACGAAGACGGTGGACCAGACGAAGAGATAGTCAGGGTCACTTCAAAGCCCTCGATCCAATTCTTGGAGCAAGACCCTCCTTCAAGACCGGTGACGGCTCCTGCTGGGGCCAAGAGTGGCACATCGACTGTTTCCGCTCCTGGAATCGCCTCAAATGGGCTTCGTCGCAAACGATCAACGCAATCGCTCCAGCGTCGAGCTCTGAAGCGATTCCTTATTTCCTCAACGCCTCGAGTTCTCGTCTTCCACTTTAAGCGCTTCCAAGCAACGGGTAGCGGGCGGTATCCGGGAACCAGCTTCAAGAAGATTGATGATGCCGTCTCTTTCCCAGCCTTTCTCGATGTCAAGCCTTGGCTGGCTCCACCAAGAGAAGAGTACGATCGACATGGGAGGCTCAAGCCGACGAGTGACCCAAGGGCGCTGGAGAAGGCAAGGCTGGAGGAAGAGGCAAAGCACCTTGCTGATCTCGGTGAAAAGCAGAGCCACAAGCATCATCACCTTTTTGGGCACCACCATACCCTCAATCGCCACCACTTCTTTGGACACGGATCAAAGTCACAGCAACAACAAGAGCTGCTGGATCGCTCGGGTGTCTCACCCGGACCAAAAACGAAGTACAGGTTGTATGCCGTCGTCGTCCACCAAGGGTCGATGTCTGGAGGACACTACACGGCTTACGTTCTTTCAGACCGCTGCAATCTGCCTACGACTCCTAAGGTGGCTCCTTCCTCCTCTTCAGTTGCATCCTCGTCCGTTGCAGGAGGAGACAAGAGCTCTTCTTCCACCTCATCACCCAGAGCAAGACCGAGCGATGACTCAGTCGGGGACCTCTCGGAGTCGTCACTTGGAGAGCCGCCCTCCAGCGAAGGCCATGGTGAAAGCTACGCTCACAGCAATGGCAGCAGCTCAGCTCCGAGGCTGTTGCAGCAGCAGCAGCAACAGCAACAGCAACAACAAGAGCGGAAGCCCGACGAGAGGCGGTGGATATACACTTCTGACACGATGGTCCGACCGGCCACGCTCGAGGAGGTTCTCAAGGCTCAAGCTTACATGCTCTTCTATGAGCAGATGTAGCTATCCTCTTTTTCTCCGACTCTATCCCGCTTGCTGACTGGCATTACTCTACAAATTACAACTAGCTATGCACTACAACACGCATCCTCTCTGATAATTATAGCATTTGTCCCGCACCTGCGATCATCGTGTTCCTGCTGAGCGCGCTAAAGCAACCTTAAATGACGGCATAGGATGTTGATGTCGTTTGACACTTTGTCTCTCGCGACACAGTCACCGCATTCCCCTGTGCACCATATCTAGAGTCTCAAGCAGGATCTTGCCTTTCAGTAGGCCACAGCATGGCGACGCAATCTCGACACGGAAAGGTCGCGGACGAGGAGGCGCTCGAAGTCAGCGTGCAGTGTCACTGCAAGCGCCAATGCTTTGCCGTGCGCGTTCCCTTAGCTCGCTTCCCGCTCCCAGCAGAGTGAGAGTTCATCAGCCTTGCGCTTTTCAGAGAGAATCAGACCTTGAAGCTCACATCTGGCGACCACGGCCAACAGGATTTGCCACTGTAAGGACTGCCGCCTGGCTAGTGGGAATCTTCAGATGGACACCTGCGATGTCCTCGGACCGTCCGACGTCGACCTCTTCGACCTCGCGCATCCTCCCGCAGGCCTGGGCGGGCACAGCGCCAGCGAGCACTTGACGAGGTGGTTCTGCCAGCACTGTGGAACACATCTTGTGCAGAGCTTTAGGAAACCCGGCCAAGAGTCATTGGGCCTGATCTGGTCCTTCGCACGGGGCGTCATGAACCCTGTTGCAACGCCTGACGGTCGTCCGACCTCCAAGGTCACTGTGCACCACTACGTCAACTACGCACTCGACGGCGGTATGACCGCTACATTCATGCAGGATGGAGCACCTCGGTATAAGAACGGCCCGCCAAGCTCGGACCTAGTTGCGGCGCATCCCAGCGAGCTCCCTTCGGAGAAAGACCTGGCCTTGGTCCGAGAATGGAGCGCGTCAGACTCGCTTCCGGTGCGCTGCCTGTGCGGCAACGTCGACCTCGTTCTGAAGCGGCCTTCGTTCGCCTCGCTAGACTCGCTACCAGACAAGACCAAGGCTCGCCTCGCCCGAGGCCAAGACGCTGGCGCCCGGTGGAAGTTTAACTTTTGCCTTTGCAACTCTTGCCGCGTAGCTTCGGGCCAGGATCTGAGCGCCTTCGTCTTTTGTCCGCTCACGACGCACGTCTTCTGTGCCTCGGAAGACTCCATTGACAACAAAAGCCAGGATCCACGGACGGGACTGAGCAGGTACGACTCCTACCCAGAGGTGCATCGCTACTTTTGCCCGACGTGCGGATGCAAAGTCTTCTTCTGCGCAGACGATAGACCAGGCGATATCTGCGATATCTTCGCCGGCACCTTCGCCAGCACACCCCTCCTATCCCTTTTGAATGGCTGGACATTCCAACAGACTGAGGAAGGCCCAGGGTATTGGGACTTTGCGAGGGACAAGCATTTTGCCGAATCCTTCCGGAGGGGCTACTGTCCAAATCTTACGGCGGAGGACCTCAAGACACCAGACAACGTATTGAAGCTCGCTGCAGACTATAATGGCTAGGCAGTATTTCTTTGAAGGTATCTTCAGGAATTTCTATGAGCCCTTCTCGTAGATATAGCTGATAAGTAAAGGTTATTGGTGATTTCTCGCTTCCTGCGCGACTCCCTTCGAACCCAGGGGACTGTCTTTTGTGGTCTGATACGGATGTAGTGGCCCTCTAATCCCTTCGAGCTCTCCGGTATTCGTGACGCTCTCTTCCGCTCGACCCATCTCCATACCTTGACCGACTACCGCTGCCATCTGTCATCCCGCCACTGCGCTTCCAGAAATTCTCACGATCAGCAGGCGCTTCACGACTGCCTCTCTGCTGCGTTGGGCTCAAGCGTTGGTGAAGAGGTAAAGATGGAGGTGAAAGTCGCCGATGATGCCATCTTGCTCCCTCGTTGTAGCGCTGCTGAGACGTAGCAGAAATACGACCGTAGTCCGAAGTGGACATCGACGGAGAACCTTTCGTGTAGGTGCGAGTCCATGAAGCTTCCTGAAATTCCGAAGAAGGCTTCGATAGACGCAAGGAAGCTGGCTCAATTGTTTGATGCAAAGGTGACTGTCTGGGTGGCGAAGACGACCAAGACGTCGGCGGAGGCCCGTACTTGGGTAGACCACCCTGTCGTTGCGTTTGATAGTCCAGCTTAGCACTGCAAAAGTCGGGTCGTCCAGATGCTTGAAGTCGTTTGGCATCTGACCAAGTTTCTTCGCTCTTGCTGTTGGTCATGTTCTTCTGACTGAAGCTTTTAACTTCACGGTGTGGCACATCACGCCTTGGCCTTTTTGATGCAGAATGCTCCGCCTCGCCCTTTCTTGACAGCTCTCCTTCCTCTGATTCTTGAACTTTTCTCTTGATTGCCATCGCCGTCGGTCCTGACAGCGAGGCACTAGGGGATGACCAGCTTGGCTGAATATCGATGCCTTCCCTGAAGCTCGGCGGTCGTAGCAAGTTCTGAGATCGCTTTTCTGTGAACTCCTCGCATTTTGCTCTTCAGAACAGCTTTTTATGCTCACCTTCGTTACGGCGTAGACGTTGTTTGCCTGAACCGACTCCAACTCTGTCAAAAGAGGCGTCGCACCTTGTTCTTGTCGTCTCTCTTTCATTCGCGAAAGCACCATCTGGCTTCTATCGTAAAGACGTTTGAGGCAATAATGTGTTTCTTTGCCGGAATACTCGTCAGCGGGAACGCCACCATCTCCAAAGGCTCTGAATCTCTTCTGTTGTGCAGCTCAAGCGATGTCAGTACTTGTTGTTAGACATGCAAAGGTGATATTGTCCTCACGGGAGGAATGACTGTGGTCGACGCAAACAACAGAGCCTCGACCAATTCCCAGTCTATGTCCATGTCATCTCTCGTGCCTCGATACTCGCTTTTTCCTTCGATTCCCCTTCCTAAGCCGCCACTGACGAGGAACGGATGCTACGTTTGACATTAGCTGTTGATGCCTGAGCTCATCTGTAGGAAAGGGTACTCACCTCCAATTCCCTCAAGAGACTCTCTCCAAGACGTTTCCAGTCAAGACTATCCTTGAAGTCGTCCGAGTAAGTTGTTTCGGCAAACGCTTTGAAGACTACCAATTGCTGGCCACGAGTGAGCATCTGTCGCAGCCAAAATTTGCCTGGAGTTCTTGAATCATTCGCAAGCACACACGCCAGGGAAAGAGTATGCTGACAGTCGACAGGCCCTTTCTCCTCGAAGGAGGGGTCGATTTCTATGCCGCCGCCTAAGCTTCGATCAATGAGCCGTTCCTGCATTGTTCCACGAACAAAGGCTCTTTGCAGCTGTGGGTCGAGATTATGGCTGGTCTCGTCGATCGTCAGCTGTGGGGCGGGAAAGGGGAAGAAGATCGCAAAGGCAGCGTTCATTATTTTTCGCCTTGATTCCACATCTTGCGACCCTTCACATTGCCAGAGCGCATCAATGTCGACAAGCTCGTTGATGATTGCTACCCACGCGTCCGCTGAGGCACCGACTGCGGGTAGCGTCAATTGCTGAAGTAGACGTTCGACAATTTTCGTCCGAAGGTTAGTATCAATGTCCCTGATTCGCTCTTCGGCGCAGAAAAGTTGCCTGACGAACTCGAGATAGGGCCCTCCCCAACGAGAGCCGCCTTGCCTTGGAAACAATTGCATATGATCTTCGAAGATGATACTCAGCGTGACAGCTGGTTCGCTGAAGATATGGTCTTCTAGACACACGAAGAGGGCGCTCCGCTCCGTCGAAGACTCGGTAACGAGGAGTTGGCACACAACATCCACATTTCTGTGCGTCGTTTCGCTGTCGTTGCAGTTCTTGGACAGACTGAAGAGTCGGCTGTACCCCAAGAGGCGCTCCTGCAGGAGATATGATTGTGAGCAAGGGAAGTGTAAAAGAAGGTTGCCCAAAAACCTTTACCTTTCGAGATTCGGCCTCGCAGAGGTCCCAGGTGTATTCGATCACAGCCTTGTGATCAGCCTTTGGCAGCGTCCTGCAGCATTCGATAAGCCGGTCAAGGGCTTTCTCCTTGTCTCCAAGATCTGAAAGATGTTTGAACAGGTCCCTGAGATCGCGAAATGCCTCGAGTCTGGAACCCGCTCCTTTGGATGGGCTTGCTTCTGCGTTGGAGCTATTTTCGCTCAACAACGAACAGAGGCGGAGCAACTCCACGGGCGCCGACATCAGAGAAGGTCTCCAGGACCTTGGCGTAGAGATGTTTTCTTTGGACGATGCTTCTGCAGTCTGGACTCGAAAAGGAGCCTCTGGTGATGGCGTCGTCAAAGTTGTCTGGATCGAGCAGGTCTCGGCATCGTCTTGCCTCGCGCGAACTTGTACGTGGCCCCTGTCGTTGCTCGACGTTCCTTCTGTCTTGCAGGTACTGCCACTCCCCCAAATCTTGATCCCACCCCGGTTCCTTCCTTCTCCTCCGTCCCACGTCGTTGTGATAGGCGTGAGCGGCATATTGATTCGTTTCGCTGGGTTTTTCCATTCTTGATCGGGGCCGTCTTTCGCCAAGGCCTTCTGTCCCGTCTCCAGTATCTGTCGGACGTTTGAGATTGTAGACTCGATCAGATCTCGTCGCCTCTCAAAGTTGGCTGCTTTTACTTCTTCGTCTCTGTAGCGCTTGCTTCCGCTGGTTGTGTTGCTGTAACTCGAAAAGTGAGACCTTTTGTCCTCCGTACCATGTCGCAGCGTTTCATCACCAACGAGCACAGCCGTGGGACGATCAGAGGGGACACCAATGTTGCGATTCGTGTTGGGCATATCGCGCAAAGGCACTGGCGAGTCATGCGGGCCCTTGTCCCACCGCGAAGCGGATTGGGAGCGGTGAGAAACGCGAGGAGCAGCAGAAGCAGTGCTTCTGTCTCCGCCCTCAGCCCGAGAGCGATCGGTTCTCGACATCGAAGAGGCGGTAGCGGTGGATGGAGGAGATGCTGGCGCAAAAGATCGTGGGAAGGACAAGCCTGGATAACTTCGACGCCCATCCAGGTCGGAGTACGGAGGCGGCGCGCCAGTCGATTCTCGTCGGTGATGATTGGGGCGCGGCGTGGAGCCCGCCGCCGGCCGACGTCTACCATATGTAGAAGGATACGGTTCAGCTCTTGAGAAATGAGGAGGTCTCGACATGTTGGTGAGGGTGACGAATCGCGGGAGGGGGACTCTCTTTTACTGCTCAGCTTGAGAATCAGCCTGCTCTGTTTACTCGGTCTGCAGTGCAGCCCACGGGGCGCGCACAGCGGTCATCTCTGGCGCACACGCAAGGTCCACGCCAAAAGAAAGCAAAAACAACGGGGTCAGACTTGGGAATTTTTTGTTATTTCTGGCACGCGCTCGGCGTTGCATCTATCGCCTCGCCGAAGGTCACCTCATTCACATTACTTGCCCCACGAGAGAACCTCGGGGGCCTTGTCGCCCTGAGTCTGAAAGAAGAGAAAGACAGGCGTGTCAGCAGAAGAGGAGAGGCAGATCGGCATGTGAACCTCGCAAGAAGGCTTCAGATACTCACGAAACCAGCAATGCCAGCGTACTTGCAGTCCTTCTCGAGCGACTCGATGCGGAGCAGGGCGTTGTACTTGGCAACACGCTCGCTGCGGCAAGGAGCGCCCGTCTTGATGATGCCCGTAGCCAGGCCGACGGTCAGGTCGGCAATGGTGACGTCCTCGGTCTCACCACTGCGGTGCGAGCACATGACCGACCAGTTGTCGCTCTGCGAGAGCTGAGCAGCCTGGATCGACTCCGAGATTGTACCAATCTGGTTGATCTTGAGCAGAAGACCGTTGCAGGCCTTCTTCTCGATAGCCGTCTTGATACGCAGGGGGTTCGTGACAGTCAGGTCATCGCCAATGACGGTGACGCCGCTGTTGGCCGTAAAGTACGACCAGGCCTCCCAGTCGTCCTGGTCGAAGGGGTCCTCGATCGAGGTGATGGGGTACTTCTTGATCCATCCGATGTAGAGGTCAGCGAGCTCCTTTCCGGTGATGAGCTTTGTGTCCTGATGTCAGTTCGGCGCGCCCTTAAGCGTCAGAGATAAGAGCAGACTCACGTGGGGGTTCTTCTCGTCCTTGAAGTTGAGGTCGTACTTGCCCTCCTTGTAGAACTCCGAGCTGGCAACGTCAAGCGAGATGTGGACCTGACCAGTGTATCCGGCCTTCTCGATGGCCTCGGTGAGGATCTCCAGGGCCTCGTCGGCGCCCTCGAGGGGAGGAGCGAAACCGCCCTCGTCACCAACGTTGGTAGCGTCGATGCCCGAACGAGCCTGGATGACCTTCTTGAGGTTGTGGTAGACCTCAGTGCCGACCTTCATGGCCTCGGTGAAGGACTGCAAGAAAAAGTGATGAGTCAGCGCCGATCTCCCAAAGAGCAGCAAGGCGTCTAAACAGGGAAATCACCTTTGCGCCGGTGGGGACAATCATGAACTCCTGAGGAGCGAGCTTGTTGCCGGCGTGCGAGCCACCGTTGATGACGTTCATGGCAGGGGCGGGGAGGATGTAGGGGGGCTGCAATGTGAAGAATGGTCAGCATCAACAAAGTCTTCGCGCAGTCGAAGCGCATACAAACGCACCTTGACACCAGCGAGGCCAGCAATGTGCTTGTAGAGCGCAACACCGTTCTCCTCAGCGCCGGCCTTGGCCACTGCAATGGAGACACCGAGGATGGCATTGGCACCGAGCTTGGACTTGTTGGGAGTTCCGTCGAGCTTGATGAGGAAGTCATCGATGGCCTTCTGGTCGGTGACCTTGAGGCCGGCCTTGATGAGCTCAGGGGCGATGACGTCGTTGACATTGGCAACAGCCTTGGTGACACCCTTGCCGAGGTAAGAGCTCTTGTCTCCATCCCTCAGCTCGTGAGCCTCGTGGATACCGGTCGAGGCTCCGCTGGGAACGGCAGCACGGAAGAGGCCTGTGCAGACCAACTTACATTCAACAAGACTGCCTCTCTCCCTTCAAAGTGCTCAGCCCTACACTCACCCTTCTCAGTCCAGAGGTCAACCTCGACAGTGGGGTTTCCACGGGAGTCCTGAAGTGACGGATAGAAAGAGAGTCAGATGCACATGCGCCTCGAGCAGGGGTGAGAATGTCGGGTCTGTGCTCACGAAGATCTGTCGGAGAAGAAGCCAGCAAAGGGGATCAGCAAGACAGTCCAATCCCTTCTAGAGACACCGTAACACACCTGGCGGGCAAGGATCTTTTGAACAGACATGACGTTGTCTATGCTTGTGCGAGGAGGAGGAGGAAGGAAGATTTGATGTGAAGATACGGAGGAACTGAAGAAGAGTCAACAGTTTTGGCGGCGCTCAACAAAATCGCACGTCCCTCCTTGGGTCGCTCGGTTGCACACGGGAAACGTGGTCCACGTGAAAAATACGTAGCTCACTCCACCTGTGGTCGCTCCCGTTCAATTCTCGAGACGAGGCCGGCTGTGGCCGCGAACTGCTTCAAGGGATGACAGACATTGGTACCAGCAGCAGCAGAGACCGGCAACATAGCGCAGTAACGGACACACAAGTCGGAAACATGTGCGTGTGCCATCAGCCATCAGCGACGAGTCCCCAGAGAGGAAAGTGAAGATAGATCATGACGAAGATTGAGAAAGCGAGGTGAGATGTTTGAGAGTGTACAGCTGGAGAGATGAGGTGGCGAACATGGAGAAAAGAAAGGGCGAGCTTCTCAGACCGTCGTTGCCATCTGCATCTCTGCCGACTCCTTTACCTTGGTTCTCTCCAATTCGCCCCCGCTCAAGCAATTGAGAAAACATTCGCAGCACTTGCAGCACTTGGAGCAGAGCTTTTTCAAGCAGCTGCATAGTCCACCGTTGCGCTCTGCAAGAAGGGGGACCGAGCGAAGCGATCAGCAACAGGGTGAGGAAGTCATGATCGTGGACACTTGCTCTCAAGCTTGTCTTGGCTCTGCATCGTATTGACGAGCTCCGCTCGGTGCCCTTCATTCTTGCAAGATCCGCACACCTGTTCCGTCGTGCTTTCAGAGCTTCCATCGTGCGCTTCGACTCCCCGCTTCAGGACGGACGTGGCCAGGTCTCCATTTTGTGAAAAGTAGGTCTCCATGTTGGCATTGCACTCTCCATGACCGAAAAGGAACCTGCAGGCATGATCTTCGCCGTTCGTCTTGGCTTTGCCCAAGAAAGTCACAAAAGACATGCCTTTGGCGTTCAGGGCATCCTTGAAGACCTTCTCAGCATTGTCGCGGCATTGCTGATGGGCTTCCACTACTTCACGACGGACAAATGCTAAGTTGCTCGTTGCCGAAAGGAGGTGTGAGGTTTCTTGGGCGGCTGGGCGCGCTACTGCGAGGTGGGCAACATACAAGGCGAAAGCCAGCCAAAGGTGGAAGGTTTTGATAGGCTTAATCATGTTCGTGATCGCTCAATGCGGGTCTGATGCTGCGTGCAGAGTGATGTATTTTCTTTGTGTCTGCCTGTTACTGGATGGGAACGGTCTGATGGCCGCGAAAGAGCCACCTTTTTATACACAACACTCCTGCCATTCGACCACTTTGCCAGCTATCTCTCAATCTGTGCCTTTACTTCCTCCAGGACACGAGAAGAAGGCGTGACCAGAAGAGCATGCCGAGTGGGGCAGGTCTTTGGGGGGGGGGGCTATCAGAGTATGTGTTCCTGAGCTCGGCAAATGCTTGTCATCCCCACTCTTCTCCGTCTCGCCACGCCCCATCTACTCCTCTCGACGCCGCGAGAGCGCCCGCTATTATGCAAGACATAGCCTGCGATAAGCAGGTGCCACCAAGGCCGAGGAGGCGCTCTGAACGCAACAACATCTGAGAAAGAGATAGAGGAAAAAAATAGCCGTCTCATTGACCGTAGAGGTCAGATAATGGCCGATGCAAGGACCGTAACGCCGCCCTGTGAACCTGGCGCATGCCGTTGCTCACGGCGCCTCTAAACTCGGCCCAGAAGCTCCCTTCGACCGAAGGAGCTCCTTAGATTGCCGCTGTGGTGTGCAGCGACATTATGCGTCACAGCTCTCTGGACGAGATGCCTGCATAGAGGCGTCCTGCAAAGCTGCCCGAAAGACCATTCCTTTATGACGTTCTTAGTACTCCCTGTCCCGTTTCGCTGACTTCTCGGGACCCGGAACTCAAAAGCAACGCGCGTGCGATCTGTACTACGGTGGAGGAGATTTTTTCTGGGGGGAACAGTCTGGCTTCAATGCTCGCATAGAAGTAAAAGCGGCAAAGTCAGGGCGACAATGGCGGCAGAGGCAAACGGCACGTCGCACGGGGCGAGAAGCGCAGAGAGTTCGGCTGCAACTGCTGGCCCTTCGACGGCTCTCGAGGCGCTGCAGGCGTTCAAGGAGGCGCAGGAGCGGCGCGTGGCGCACTGGCAAGAGTACGATGAGGCGATGCGGCACTACGACGACTCGACGCCTCGCCTCCAGCAGGCCTCCTCCAACGACGCGGGCGAGATTCGAACAGGGCCACCCCCATCCTCAGAAGCAGCAAGAACAAGCGGCCAGAGCCAAGGAAGTGGACGTGGGTGCGGGCATGGGAGCAGCAGCCACTACGACGAGGGCCCGCTTCCCATCTCGGACGAGCTGATGGCCAAGATCCTCTCGCTGGTGACGTCGGGCCTCCTCGACTGCTCCCATGCAGTCAGGACCGTCGAGACGGAGCTGCGTACGGCGCTGAGCAGGTCAGACCTGGCGGACCTCGTGGGCAAGGTGCAGGCGCTCGAAAACACAGTGCTGCGCTCTATTGTGGAGCGCGACCAGAACAAGCGCCGGGCCAGGCTCGAGGCGCGCGACCTCGACGCCGACATCCAGGCGAGCGAGGCGACGGTGCGTCAGACGCGGCAGGAGATCGCAGAGGTCATGACCGAGATCAATGCCGAGATGGCCGAGCTGTGACAAGTGTACAACAACAATCAATCCCATTTTGCGACTCAGTGCATTTAGTGATACAGTGTGGTGTGTGTTCGTGTGCTTTTTCGCTGTCTCTGCCTATCTGGCCCGGGTGTGAAGTCACGCCGGTGCCTTTCTCTCCTTGATCTCGTTGTCTCGCCAAAGCTTCTCGAGCTCCTGTCGCTCCTTGGCCTCGTAGGCCTCCCATGCGTCCTGGTGGTCGACCCAGCGTTCCTGCACGTCGGCCGCCGAGCCCCAGCCGACGGGCTCGCCCGTGTCGGCGACGGTAAAGAGTGAGGCAGCCGAGGCGGCCGTGCCCCTGCGCGAGCCCGTGGTGCCGACGAAGCTGCCTGGCTCGTAGGCGGCCATCTCTGCATCGTCTGCGTCAGGTAGCTCCCTCTCTTGTGCACCATCGCTGCCCGAGCGGACATAGACGTAGCCGACGGCCTTGTCGAGGACGCGCATGAGACGCAGCATGCTGCGCTTGTCCTCGACGGCGAGCGTCTCAAACGAGACGAGACCAAAGTCTTCGACAAGCTCGCAGATGCGCTCGTTGAGCTGCGAAAACTTGGCGCTCCGACGCGGGCCCATCGTTGCGTTGAGATGGCCGAGGAGATACGAGAGATCTTGGACCTCGGTATAGTAGTCGAGATTGAATGCTGCCATCAGGGGCGACAACATTTCAGCTTGAGTGCCAAGCAAAGTCAGGGGCGAGAGCTCACCGAGGCCGCTCTTGGCTGCTCGTATTGACGAGGTCTCAGAACCTTCGTCATCTGCGCCTGGATCGTCACCTTCTTCGTCTTCTTCTCCGTCCTCTTCTCCGTCCTCTCTATCTCTCTTGGCCCCCGCAGCCTCTCCAAGAAGATCCACCTTGCTCAGTACATTTACATGGGGAAGCTCGAGCATGAGCATGGCCCTGAGCGAGAGCAGAACCAGGGAGATGTAGCGTGAAGCATCGGTGATGTGCGACGCATCAATGAGGTGCACCGCTACGAGCTGTTGGGCATCTCTGTCGCCGTCAGTGTCTGGAAGCACAGAAGCACAGCTTGGGGAGCTCAGTAGCGCGCGGAATCAAGTCACCCACCCGCCAGTCTCGCTTCTTTTGCAGTCTCTCGACGATCCGCTTGAGGCTGCCATGGTTGGTGCTGAGCTCCACCTGGCCTGGCAGGTCAAAGGCGACGTAGGCCTCGTCGCCCAGTGCATCTAGTCGCGCCTCGAGCCAGTCCAGATTCTCTTCGAGATACTCGATACAGTAGAGCATGGCTCCATTGGGCCCGAGCTGCAGCTCTGCCATGACGTCGGACACGGTGATGAGCTCGGATATGTCAATGGCACATGGGTAGGGCAGGTTCCTGCCGTTGGCCGGGTCCAGATTGACGATGCTGACTGGCCTGCCTAGCGCGCCGAGGAACTGGTGCAGGCCATGGCAGTACGTCGTCTTGCCCGACCCCGGCGAGCCAATGACGAGCTGGCCAAAGGGCATACTCGGCAGCTGTCAGACAGAGTGCGAGCGCTACCAAGGTTGGCTTCCTCCTGTGCTCCCAAAGGCTCTAAAAATCGGTGGAAGATGGCTAGGCGGGCTTTTTTTATTTTTATTTTTATTTTTTTCTCCTTGCTTGTTCCGATTCCGAGGCTAACACAACGTGAGCCAAAGAAAAAAGGTGGCTGCGAGCGTACGCGAGCGAGCGCGCGCGCGCACGCACATACAACAGACAAGGTTGGTTGAAAACTCAGAGACCGGAATATCCCCAGCCAAGCGAAAGAAACATTGTTCGCTAGCTACAGTCCCTTTCTCGGCTCTCGACGACCCTTGGCAGCGACTGACTGCTTGTGCACCGCCCAGGAGCGTTTTCCGCGACATGGCATCGCAGGACAACGGCAATGACGGTCCCAGTCCCTCTCCCTCGCCCTGCCTTTCGGCCTATTCGGCCACATCCTCGTCGACGACGGACTCGGAATTTGATGAGCTCGGCTCCCTCTGCCTCGATGACTGGGGGTTCCCCACCCCTGGCTCGTCCGCCACACCCTCTGGCCGGGGGCTTCAACAGCGACCCAGCGTGCAGATCGACCCCAATACACCCGTCTCAAAGACGCTGTCGCCCGTCAGTGGTACCTCAACACCAGTGCCCGGCTCTCGGATGCATTCGCTCGGCTCGCTTGCACGGCAGCAGCAGATCGACAACGATGCTCGAGGACAGGTTGGCGGCGATGCTCGGTCGACGGAGCTGGTCCTGGAGGAAGACGAGGAGGAGAATGGTGCGAGTGGCTTTGATGTCGAAGACGAGGACGAGGAGGATATGCATGCCAATGGCGTACCAGCGGCCAGGGGGTGGCGGCTCGACGTTCGGTGAGTAGCAGGTGGCTGCTTCTACTTCCTGAGATCGCCACACAAGTGTCTCTTGGCTAAGACGAGGCATACGGCATTACAGAGAAGCAACAACGAGGCAGTTTCGAATAAAAGTCCTCGACATGTTCACGCGGGAGCTCAAGCTGCAGACGTGGTCCGATGACACGGCCGACGCTTCATTACTGCCTCTCTCGTGCGACCAGGTGCACCTTCGACGGATCAGCGGCGCATTCAGCAACGCAGTCTTCTTTGTCTCCTACAAGGTTGCCGAGGGTGTCCAGGCGCGCGTCCCCGACACCGTCCTCCTGCGTGTCTATGGCTCTGGCACCGAAGTGCTCCTCTCGCGAAGGGCCGAGCTCCTCATCCTCCACACCCTCTCGAGCCTCTACGAGATTGGGCCTCACATCCTCGGCACGTTTGCAAATGGTCGCGTCGAAACCTACTTTGATGCCGAGCCCATCGGCAAGGAGGGCATCCGCGACCTCGGTGACCGCAGCGAGACAATCGTCGATGACGGCAGCTTGCTTGTCCGCGGCCACGAGGGCAGGTCGCAATGGGTGGCCAGGAGGATGAGACAGCTGCACGAGGTACCCCTGGACACGATGAGGACTGTCTTGGAGCAAGGAGATCTTCGAGCTCCCAGCGATCGCGGCTTTGGCAGGGGCATCGAGAACCACCTCTTTGCGAGAAGCCACCGGCCATCGGCAAGGATAACAAAGAGCATCATGCAGCAGCAGCAACAGCAGCTTCAGCAGCAACAACAGGTAGCAGGTGGGAGCGGGTACTTTGGCGCAAAGGACGCCAAGGGTGCTGCCGGCAACATTCGAGAGAGCCCAGCACCGATGACGCCGACGGACGGCGCTGCACCAGGACTGACGCCAGATACCTCTTTGAAAGCGACAGGAACCGAGGCAGCAGAGGCCCGGGCCATGGCCATCCGCGGATTCTCACCCACGCACAGGAACAATTCTGTTGCCTCGTTTGACTCGCTTGCTACGTCGTACAATTCGCAAGATGGAGGGAGCATCGCCTCTGGAAGCTTTGACAACCTAATGTCGTCGCCCGCCCTCACCTCTTCAAGCTACAGTGAGGCAGTGTCGGTAGCCAGGCGCGGCGGAGCAGGCAGCGATTCGCCCTACACATTCAATACGCCCTCCGCTGCCCGCAGGAACAGCCGCAGTCGAGCACCATACCCTGGTGTGTGGAGACGAACGAAGCGATGGGCAAGGGAGGCCGGCAAAGTCATTGCTCTGGTCGACGAATTTGCCCGCTCGCCCGAGGGTATCGCGGCCTGCTCCCATGCCCTTGGCACGGACCCAAAGGGCCCTCCCTTTACAGCCTTTCCCTCGGCGCCACCAGCTGACAGGGTGCATTCAAAGGACCTGGGACCGACGATGACGAGTCTCCGTGACACGCTGCTGGCCGTCCAAGCCATCGACTTTCCGCGCCTTCTTGAGCAGATGGACGCATTCAAGCGCTTTGTCCGACGGTGGGAGCGCATCAATGGCGTGAGCCGCAGGGTTCTGGCCCACGGCGACACGCAGTACAGCAACTTGCTCCTCATCAAAACCTCCGAAGACGCTGGCATGGGCATGCCTCGGAATGGAAGAGACTCATCGCGCGACTCTCGACGAGGGTCCAACGAATCGTCGCGCTCGCGGTCCCGGCCAGCAAGGACTGCGCCGTACGAGCGTCTGGTCGTGATTGACTTTGAGTACTGCTCTCCCAACCCGAGGGCCTACGACATTGCCAATGCCTTTCACGAGTGGCGCTTTGACTACCATTCCCAGAGCGAATGCTGGTCGCCGTACATTGAGCCATACCCTTCACGCCACCAGCAGCGGAGATGGCTGAGAGCCTACGTCGAGCAAGGCAGGCTGATTCGAATGCGAGGTAAAGCACCAAAGAGCGCCAGCGGGGGCAGCTCCGCCATCCTCGACTCTCCGAACCTGCCGCCTGCCGACGAACTCGCGCTGCCACCTCCAGCCTTTGCCCCCCTATCCCCTGTGGTCAAATCCACCAGCATCGAAGCGACGCCAAGACGGAATTCGACGCTAGCCGACGATCCGACCACATCGCCCACATGCGTACTTGGCGGCCAGAACCGTGGCAAAATCAAGGCCACGGGAATCACATTCCACTCTCCCGCCCCCTCTCCACGCATCACGCCTCACCGAAGCAGTGCGTCGCCCACCAACGTCTTTGGCGGCGCAAACAAGGGTCCTTCGTCGCTGGTCCAGCTCGAAGCGAGCATCGAGCGAGAGATTGATCGACTCGAACGGGAAGTCGAGGTCTGGAGCCCGGCGTGCCACGCCTGCTGGGCCCTTTGGGGCATTACATTTGCGAAAGAAATGATCGAGGGCGTCATCAAGGTCGCGACGGAGCAGGTCAAGAGCGGCATGCTGGGTAAGGAGTCCTCTTCCCTGCCAAAGGAAATCGAGAATATTGTCGCGGGCTCGGCGGAGAGCTTTGACAATCTTCGATACACTCTTGGCAGAGTCGAACTTTTCAGGGCTGAGCTTACTACCCTCGGAGTCATTTGACCGTCATGCAAGAGAGGGGCAGTCACGCTTGTCTAGGATAGGGTCCTCGAGAGGGCCAAACATGCCTGTCCTGCTTTTCTTCGATACACTGTGCCATGGTGCACAATTCGAAAAAATTTATTGACAGAGAGATTAGCAGAGAGCATAGTGGGCAGATTACTCTCTAGCAGAGGCGTGTGAGCGAGCTCGCTGAAGACGATGTCTCACATTATCGATATGCTTCCTTTTTTGGTGAGCGTTCCGCTCCTCTTGTGCGCTTACCTTGTAGGAGTTCGACCCGTCGCATTACGATATTGCTGCAGATCGTCAACAATTCTCCTCGGGCATTTTCCAACTTGAGATGACTGTCGTTCTTCAGGGTTGCTAGTGCGAAGTCGAAGATCTTGCCAGAGAATCTCAGTCTCTCGTCGCTCTCTTCTTTCGAAGTAGGCTGCTTTGTTACTGCGCCTCCATATAGGATCTCCTCCATCCTGTTGAGTTCGTTTACGTTGGGCAAAGCTTGCGTTCTTCGCGCACTGGCGGCAAGATCATACCACTTGGCTGGCTTTGGTTTGGGTCTTTCGTCGGCCTTGTCCGCTGCAGTTATCACCTTCTGGCACAATTTCATCACCCTTGGCGCATGATTACGACTCTTCAACAATTCACGGGCATAGTCAATCAGCAGCCTGGCATTGTTGCGCTTTTGCTCGAACTCATCTTGCGTTCTTGGCTGCAAGGGTTCCCAGTTCCGCGAAAGATTGTGATCCTTTGCGTACAAACGTGAGAGAGCGTTATGCCTCGATCGCGGAAGGCCGAGCTGTTTGCGCTGAGAGGTATCGTACTGTCGCAAGAATTCAAAACGTTTCTTGATCAGAAAGTCGATGTCGATGGCGTTGGAGGTTTGGTGAGGCCCGGAAGTCGATCCACTTGAAGCCATGAGAGAATTGGCCGCCAAAGCTGGTTCGTCGTGCGGGTCTCTAGATGACGTAAACGACGAGGTTTGCCTTTGAGCAGGACTCTGTTTCTTGCCCTTTCCCATCCCTCTTCCCCTGCCTTCTCCTGCTTCCTTTTCCTTGCCCTTTCTCTTTCTGCCACTCCCATGATGCTCGGCTTGCATCGTCCCATGATCGTCTTTCTGAGAGTGTAGGCGTTCGCGAGGCAAGTCAGAGTCCAATGAAAAAGGCGCAAAAAGGTGCGGATCTTGTCCCTCAACTCCGAGTGGATAAATTGGGTGAAGCTGGGATTCAACTTGCGAGCGAGTTTGCTCGATCTTGGGATTGTACGGGTCTGCTGGACGACCTTGGGCGCCAGATTGAGCTCGGCTGTGCTGTTGGTAGAGCTGGCTGTGGTCGTATTTCTGATCTTTTTGCAAGCCAAAAGCTCCTGGCGCTTGGTGGTGATGATCACCGCCTACATGCCCATGGACATCGTTTTGAGACACATCTTGCGGGTGGGTCTGTGGATTTAATTGCGGATGGAAGAGCTGTGGATCAAATTGCGGGTGGTTTTGCGAGTAATAATACTCGAGCGTATGATGAGGCTTGTCTTCCTGATAGGCATTCGGGTCAGGCCAACCAGGAGGAGTCGGCTGGTGAGGCGCTGGTAGAACTTGTGTGCCACTGTGCTCGAGCTGTCCATGATGGTGAACAGGGGCAATTACACTATACAAGTCCTCTGGAGAACCATAGCCAAAAGAAAAATCGACTGATGCAGCTGTGTTCGGCCGTGCCGATGATTGCGAGTTGGATGGCTGACCCGAGTGTTCTGCTTTTACCTTTGGCGGAGGAGCGGCCGCTGCAGAGAAAGCGAAGATTACAAAAAGAGGGAAGACGAGCATTTTTACGAGTTTGGCAAAGACGAAGAGAGGAACGGGCTGTTCAGCGATCCCCTTTATACGATGGCTTATAAGAGGAGTCTATCAGAGGCACCCAAGGCATTGTCTTGCGTCTCGGGACGCCCTCGGTTTTTGGGCAAGTCTCGGTGCAGAGTTCGGTCTGAGTACACCACAGCCTCGGGGGAGCCCTCTGTCAGGGTCCCGGGGCGTCGTGGGCGCCCCGGGGCCCTGTGTGCTCCCTCTTTTCGCCGTCCCTTGTTTATTTACCTCGCTCGTGTTTATTCTCGCTCGCTCCTGTTTACTAGACCCTGCTTTTCGGAACTATTCGCCGTGGCGGACGTCCGACAGCACGCCATCGCCTGCTGCGCAGCGCAGCAGGCACAGGGTATCCACACACGCCTGCAGCAGGCGCTCAAGCACGCCCTATAGCACGAATTCCAGAGATAAGCGAGGCGTCGCAGAGCGACGCCTGCCCTACATAACAGACCCCTTTTTCTGTACTTTCCCTCTTCTCTTCGTCGCAGAATACATTCTGATAGCCCCTAGCTCATCCAGGTGACAGCTCCCTCACACCCTCGTGTCCTTAAATCCGAAATAATTCGGACGGCACAAGCAGGCGCCGGAGGGGGCTTGATAAGGCGGTGAAGAAACTCGGTCCGAAGCAAATTTCCCATAATGCAAAAGGAGATTTTGATGGAATTTATCACCTCGGCCGATGTTCTTTCTCATTTCCGTCTAACGACTGAAGGCACGCCGAGCGCCCTGAGCGTCATCTGAAGAAGATAATCCTTGAAGAGACAAGCATGCCTGTCCTGCTTTTTCCGATACTCTGTACCGTACTATGGTGCACATATCGAGACATTTCATTGACGAGCACATTTAGCAAATATCATTTTCGGGAGAATACGTTTTAGCAGAAGCGCGTGCACGAGCTCGCCGAAGACGACGTCGCTCTTTCTCGATATGCTTCCTTTTTGATTGATCTTTCCGCTTCTCTTCTAGGTGTCTGTCCCGTCGCTCCATGATAGCGCTGCAGATTAACAAAAGTTCATCCCGGGCAGCTTCTAAGCTGAGACGTTCGTTGTGCTTCAAGGTGTGTAATGCGTTGTCAAGGATCCGGCCTGCGATTCTCAGTCTCTCGTCGCTCTCTTCTTTCGATCTAGCCTGAACCGTCAGTGGGTGTCCATATAGGATCATCTCTATCTTCTCTTGTTCCTCTATGCTGGGCAGGCCTTGCGCTCTACGCATACTGGCGTCATGATCATACCAACGCCGGACCGATTCTGGTTTGGGGCTTCCCTTGGCCTCGTCCGATGCAGTTGTCACCTTCTGGCACAGTTGTTTCACCCTTGTCCGCTGCTTATCAGGGCTCTTTAACAGATCACGGGCATACTGGACCAGCAGCCTAGCATTTTTGCGCTTTTGCTCGAACTCAACTTGCGTTCTTGGCTGCAAGGGTTCCCAGTCAAGCGAAAGACCGTGATATTTTGCGTACATACGTGAAAGAGTGGCATGCCTCGATCGGTCAGGAAGACCGAGCTGTCCGCGCTGATAGGCGTCGGACTTTCGCAGAAATTCGAAACGTTTCTCGATCATAGTGTCGATGTCCATGGGTACTTGGTGTGGCTCGGAAGTGCATTCCATTGGATCCATGGGATAACAGTCCGCCGGGGCAGGTTCGTCGTGCGACTCTCTAGATGACGTAAATGACGAGGTTTGGCTTTGATCAGGACTCTGTTTCTTGCCCTTTCCCTTCCCTCTTCCTCTGCCTTCTCCCGCTTTCTTTTCCTTGCCCTTTCTCCCCCTGCCATCTCCCGCTTCGCTTTCCTTGCCCTCTTCCCTCTGGCTCCTCTCATTGTGCTCGTTTTGCATCGTCTCATAACCGTCTTCCTGAGCGTTAAGATGTTTGTGACGCAAGTCGGGATCCAACGAAAAAGACGCAAAAAGGTGCGGATCTATTCCCTCGTTTCCGAGCCAATGAAGAGGGTGAAGCTGAGGGTCAACTTGCGAGTAGGCCTGCTCGCTCATCGAACCATCGAAGCCAGCTGGGTGACCATGAGCGCCGGATGGATCCTGAGCATACACTTGATGCAGCTGGCGAAGCAATTCGTAATTCTGGCTTATCTGCAAGCCAGAAGCTCCTGGCGCTTGGTAGTGATGAGCACCGCCTACATGTCCATGGACATCGTATTGAAACACATCTTGCGGGTCGGACTGTGGATGGAATTGCGGGTGGAAGAGCTGTGGATGGAAGTGCGGGTGATTTTGCGTATAATAGTACTGGAGCGTATGATGAGGCTCGTCTTCCTGATAGGCATTCGGGTTGCGCAAACCAGGAGGGGTCGGCTTGTGAGGCGCTGGCGGATGTTGTGTGCCAGTGTGCTCGATTTGCCCATGATGCTGTCCAGGGGCAATTACACTATACAAGTCCTCTTGGGGACCATAGCCAAAAGAAAAATCGACTGATGCAGCTGGGTCCGTCCACACTGATGACTGCGAGTTGGATGGCTGGCCCGTGTGATCTACCTTTGGCGGAGGAGCGGCTGCTGCAGAGAAAGCGAAGATTATAGAAAGATGAAAGACGAGCATCTTTACGAGGATGGCGGTTTGAGGTTTGAGTGAAAGACGAAGAGTGGACTGGGCTGCTCAGCGATCCCCTTTATACGTCGGCGTGCAAGAGGAGTCTATCAGAGGCACTCAAGGCCTTGTCTTGCGTCTCGAGACGCCCTCGGGTTTTGGTTTTGGGCAAGTTTCGGTGCAGAGTTCGGTCCGAGCACACCACAGCCTAGGGGAGCCCTCATGTCCTTATATCCGAAACAACTCGGACGGTCCAAGCAGGAGCTGGAGGGGGCTTGATAAGGCGGTGAAGAAAATCGGTCCGAAGCAAATTTCCCATAATGCAAAAGTCTTGAAAGAGACAAGCATGCCTGTCCTGCTTTCTTCGATACTCTTCACCGTACTATGGTGCACAAATCGAGATGTTTTATTGACGAGCACATTTAGCAAAAATCATTTTTGGGAGATTACTCTTCAGCAGAGGCGTGCGAGCGAGCCGCTCGCCGAGAACGACGTCTCGCATTTTCGATATGCCTCCTTTTATGCTGAGCGTCCCGCTTACCTTGAAGGCATTTGTCCCGTCGCTTTGTGATGATGCTGCAGATAGACAACAGTTGTTCTCGGGCATCTTCTAAGTTGAGAGCTACGTGGTGCTTCAAGGCATACAGTGCGAAGTCGAAAGTCTCGCCTGCTCCTTTCGGTCCCGCGTCAATCTTTTCTCCCGATTCCAGCTGCTCTTTCACTGGGTGTTTATATAGGATCTGCTCCATCCTCTTTTGTTCTTCTACGCTGGGCAGGCCTTGGATTCTTCGCTTAATGGCGGCATGATCACCCCACTTGTCCTTGGCCTTGTCAAATGCTGTTGTCACCTCCTGGCACAATTTTATCATCTCTGGCGGCTCATCAGGTCTCTCCAATAGTCTACGGGCATCTTCCACAAGCAGCTTAGCAATGTTGCGGTCTCTCTCGAATTCAACTTGCGTTCTTGGATGCACGGGTCTCCAGTCACGCGAAAAATGGCAATCCTTTGCGAACAAGCGGAAAAGAGTGTCATGCTTCGATCGGTTAGGTAGGCCCAGTTGGCCGCGCAGAGAGGCGTCGGACTTTCGCAAAAATTCAAAACGCTTCTTAATCATAGTGTCGACGTCGATGGGGGGTTCGTGTGGCCTGGAAGTCCATTCCATTGGCTCCATGGGATAATAGTCGGCCCAGGCTGGTTCGTCGTGCGACTCTCCAGATGACGTAGATGACGAGGTTTGGCTTTGATCAGGGCTTTGTTTCTTGTCCTTTCCTTTCCCCTTTCTCCTGTCTTCTCCCGCTTCTTCTTTCTTGCCCTTTGCCCTCCTGCGCCTCTCATGGTGTTCGGCTTGTGCCGTGCCATAATCGTATTCCCGAGCGTAATCGTTTTGGTGAAGTAGGTCAGGATCCAATGAGAAAGGCTCAAAAAGGCGCGAATGTTGTCCCTCAACACCGAGGGGACGAAATGGGTGAAGCTGAGGGTCAACTTGCGAGTAAGCCTGCTCGCTCATCGAACCATCGAAGCCAGCTGGGTGACCTTGGATGCCCCATTGGCCATACTGTTGATGCAGCTGGTGAAGCCGCTCTTGGGCTTCGTTCGTCATACCTGAAGCTTCTGTTGCTTGGTGGTGATCAACACTGCCTGCATGTCCATGGATATCGTGTTGAGACAAATCTTGTGGGTGGAGCTGTGGATGAAAGTGCGGGTGGTTCTGCGGATAGTAGTACTCGAACCTACGATGATGCTCATCACCCTGATAGACATTCGGGTCGGGCTAACCAGGACGGGACTGTTGGTGGGGCGCTGGTGAGACTTGTGTGCTAGTGTGCTCGAATTGGCCATGATGTTGTCCAGGGGCAATTACACTATACAAGTCCTCTTGGGGACCATAGCCAAAAGAAAAATCGACTGATGCAGCTGGGTCCGTCCACGCTGATGACTGCGAGTCGGATGGCTGGCCCGTGCGATCTACCTTAGGAGGAGGAGCTGCCGCTGCAGAGAAAGCAAATATTATAGAAAGATGAAAGATGAGCATCTTTACGAGGTTGGCAATTTGAGTGGAAGACAAAGAGTGGGATGGGCTGCTCAGCGACCCCCTTTATATGTTGGCTTGTCAGAGGAGTCTGTCAGTGACACTCGAGGCTGTGTCCTGCGCCTCCGGACGCCCAGCGTTTACGCGTTTAGGGGCAGGTCTCGGTGCACAGTTCGGTCCGAGCACACCACAGCCTAGGGGAGCCCTCGTGTCCTTGTATCCAAAACAACTCGGACGGTACAACCAGAAGCCGGAGGAGGCATGATAAGGCGGTGAAGAAACTCGTTCCGAGCAAGCAACAGTCACTTTCGTCCGAAACAAATTTCACACAGTGCGAAAGGAGGTGTTGATGGAAATTATCAGCTCGGCCGACGTGCTCTCTCAACTCCGTCAACGACCACGGGCACGCCGAGCGCCCCGAACGTCAACTGAGATAGTGAATCTTTGAAAGGGACGAATATGCCTGTCCTGCATTGTTCGATACTCTGTACTGTACTACGGTGCGCAAATAAAGATAATTCATTGACGGGCAGGTTTAGCAAAAATCATTTTGGGGAGAAGATTTCCCGGCAGCGGCGCGATCAGAACGAAGAGACCGCTTCTTTGCCAGGTGTTTGTCCCGTCGAAGAAATATCTTCTGGCAAATTTCCTCTAGTCTAGCTTGGTCTTCTTT
Source organism: Acaromyces ingoldii (assembly GCF_003144295.1). Lineage (NCBI taxonomy): Eukaryota > Fungi > Basidiomycota > Exobasidiomycetes > Exobasidiales > Cryptobasidiaceae > Acaromyces > Acaromyces ingoldii. Next base: position 556,912 of record NW_020290248.1, read on the forward strand.
CGACATGGGAGGTTTGCTGGACTCCAAGCGTTTCAATGCGAGGTCGAGGGTCTTGCCTGCTAATCTATGTCTTTTCTCGGCCTCTTGTCTCGTTTTAGGCGGTTTTGTCTTTCTATAACTTCCGTGGAGGATCGTCTCCATCTCGCTCAGTTCATCTATACGCGGCAGACCTTGTGCTGTACGCATACAGGCGGCTCCCTTGAGCCAAGCACTGTCCGACAACTTCTTAGGTCTCCGTCCTTCAGTTTTCGGCTTCGCCTCTGTCACCCTTCTCAACAAATTAGACACCTCTTTCTCCAGCTTAGGTGTCTGCGGCAATTTCTTGGCAAAATCTCGTAGCTCAAAAGCCTCATCGCGCTTTCGTTCGAATTCTTCCTGCGTTGTCGGCAGCAAGGGTAGTCTTTCAGGCTCATTTCGGTCCTTTGCCCTCATGCGGAAGAGCAAGTCATGATCCGCCTGGTCAGGAAGGCCGAGGTCTCGGCGCTGACGCGCGTCGGAATTTCGCAAAAATTCAAGACGTTTCCCGATGAGATTGTCGGCGACCCTGGAGGGTTGGTGTGGGCCGGAAGTCGATTCAAATGGAGCTATTAGCCTATGCTTTGCCCAGCCTAGATGTTCGTGCAGGTCCATAGAAGACGAGCTTTGACTTGGACTGTGACTTCGTTTCTTGCCCTTTCCCTTCTCTTTCCCCCTGTCTTCTTTCGCTTCCTTTCCTCTGCCCTTTCCTATTCTGCCCCTCTCAAGATGCTCGGCTTGCATCGTCCCATAACTGCCTCCTTGAGCGTGAAGGTGTTGGTGAAACAGGTCAAGATCCGTTGAACCAGGCGCTGAAAAATCTGGCTTTTGTCCCACGTGTCCTAGCGGATAGAATGGATGAAGTGGTGGGTCCTCTTGCGAGTGAGCGTATCCGATAAACGGCTGATAGGAGTTCGCTGAAGGACCTTGAGCACCGAAGTGTGGCGAATGATGCTGTTGATAGCCATGGCGAGATTTTGGATCAACGTGCGAGCGAGCCTGCTCCAATCCCGACGCGTGGAAGCCATATGGATGACCATGGGTGCCATATTGAGGATCGTCGAACGGTCGATGCAGCTCATGAAGCCGTAGATGGCCATCATTTGCCTGCACACCTAAAGGTTCGGGCGCTTGGTTGTGATGAGCACCGCCTAAATGTCCGTGAAACTCGGATTGAGACAATACTTGCGGATGGGGCTGTGGGTAAAGTTGCGGGTGATTTTGCGAGTGATGGTATTCGAGCGTGTGATAAGGATCGTCGCCCTGATCGGCATTCGCGTCAGACGGATAATGGGTCTGCTCGTGAGGCACTGGTGGAACCTGCGCGCCAGTGTGCTCGAAGTCTCTATGATGGTGATGTCGAAGGCCAACAACACTGTACAAGTCGTCTGGGGAACCATAGCCAAAAAAAGAGTCGGGTGATGCAGTTGTGTCATGTAACGCCGGTGACTGCGAGTTGGATGGCTGGCCCGTGTGATCTACCTTTGGAGGAGGAGCTGCGGCTGTAGACAAAGCCAAGGCTACGAAGAGACATAAGACTAGCATCTTTTCGAGACTGGTGTTTTGAGTGAGTGAAAAATAAAGAATGCGTTGCGCTGCTCAGCTGTCGCCTTTATAAGGGGCTGCTTGGAAGAGGATGAGTCTGTTAGTGGCGTTCAGGGGCGTAAATTGCGCCTTGGGACGCCCTCGGTCTTTGGGGCAGGTCTCGGTGCAGACTCCGGACCGAGCACACAACAGCCCAGGATGTCAGGGTCCTGGGACGCCCCGACGTCCCGGGGCCCTGTGCTCCCTCCTTTTGCGCCACTGTTATTGTTCAGTAATTTGATTTTCGCGCCCTCGTCTATTTTCGCCTCATCCTTGTTTACTAGGCCCTGCCTCTCGGGAGAACTCGCCGTGGCGGACATCTGAGATCACGCCTGAGCCTACTGCGCAGCGCAGCAGGTGCAGGACGCTTTGCCACGCCCTCCAGCGGGCGCTCAAGGGCACTCTCAAGCACGCCCTGTAGCACGAAACTCAAGACAGGACAGGTGTCGCGACGTATGCCTACATAACGAGCCCTTGTTCCTGTACTTCCTGTTTCTCCTCGTCACAGAATACATTCTGAGAGCCACTAATGCGTCCAGGTGGCAGCTTTCTCTCAAGGTGGACCCCTCATGTCCTTACATCTACGCACAACTCGGACCGAGCAAGCCGCAACCGGGGGGCGTTTGATGAGGCGGTGATGAAAGTTCGGTCCGAGCAAGCAACGGAGTAACAGAGTCTCAACGACGTACTGCGCAGAACTCGGAACCTTACGAGCGTTGGGGAGAGATAGCAGATGAATTTTAAAAAAGACAAAGATGCCGGCCCTACTTTCTCTGAGACTCGGTACCATGGTGCACACCTTTCGAGACATTTCATTGATGGGCAGACTAGCATAGATTGTAGTTGACAATTACTCTGTAGCAGCGGTGCTTGAGCCAAACTCTTTCTGAAGACGACGCTTCCGCGCAGCGTCCCGCCTTTTTCCTAGTTTCTTTTCCCGTCGCTCTGTGATATCTCGGCATATAGACAACAATTCGCCTCGGGCGTCTTCCAAGCTGATAGGTTCGTTTTTTTTCAAGCGATGTAATGCGAGATCGAAGATCTCGCCTGCTATTTTGTGCCTTTCTTCGCCACCTTCGTTGGTATTTGGTCTCCTTGTTCTTCCGTGTCCATACAGAATCTCCTCCATCCTCTGCAGTTCCTTTACGCTGGGCAGACCTTGATCTCTACGCGAACTTGAGGCTCGACAAAACCAACTTCGGTTCGACACTTCCGCGCCCCTGCGCTTCTTTATCATCTTTGAGTTTGTAACAACCCTCAGACACAGATCAGACAATTCTGGCGGCTGGTCAGACTTCAATAGTTGTTCAGCATACCAGATTGTGCACGAAGTCTCCCTGCGTTTTTGCTCAAATTCGGCTTGCGTTTTTGGTTGCAGTGGTTCCCACTCAAGCGGAAAATGTTGTTCTCTTGCCCGCATGAGTGAGATTGTGTCCTGATCCGATTGGCTAGGAAGGCCAAAATTCCTGCGCTGACAGATATCGGAACTTTGCAAGTATTCGAACCTTTTGGTGGTTAACTCGTCGACGGAATCGGAGCCTTGGTAAGAGCCGGAGGACGAATCGGTCGGAACAAGGGGAACAGGGTGATGTTGCACAATTCCCTCCCAGGCTGGCTGGTCGGGCGTCTCTGTAGATGAGAAGCTATTACTTTCACTGTGACTTTTGGATTTTCCCTTTCCCTTCCCCTTTCCCCTGCTTTCTTCCGCTTCCTTCTCCTTGCGCTTCCTGCTCCTGCCTCTGTCGTGGTGTTCGGCTTGCATTGTCCCATTATCGCCTCCCTGATCGGGTACTTGTTCCTGAGGCAGGTCAGGATCCAAGGAAGCAGGTGCAAAAAGGTGTGGGTCTTGTCCCCCATCTCCGAGCTTGTAATTCTGGTGAGGCTTTGTGTTCTTTTGCAGACGATCGTAATCGATGTCCGGTTTGAAGGAGCGAGCTGGAGGACCATGTGCGCCGACAAGCTGATCATGCTGTTGAAAGCGTTGGTGAAGCTGTGGGCCAACTTGCAAGTAAGCCTGCTCGCCCATCAAACCAGAGAAGCCAGCTGGGTGACCATGAGCGCCGGATTGATTCTGAGCATGCGCTTGATGCAGCTTTCGAAGCAAATCATAGTTCTGGCTTATCCGTAAGCCGAAAGCACCTGGCGCGTGGTGGTGATGAGCACCGTCTAGATGTCCATGAACATCGAAATGAGGGACATCTTGCACGTGGAGATGCTGTCGGTCAAAGTGCGGGTGATTATGTGAGTAATAGTGCTCGGGCGTGTGATGAAGCTTTCCGGCCTGATAGGCATTCGGCTCGGCCCAAGGATGACTCTGTTGGTGAGGCGCTGGGGGACGTTGCGTGCCAGTCTGCTCGAGTTGTCCCTGATGCTGTCTAGGGGCAATGATGCTATACAAGTCCTCTTGGGCACCATAGCCAAAAGAGAAATCAAGTGGTGCAGCTGTGTCCGGCACTGCTAATGTTTGCGGATTGGATGGCTGTCCCGTGTGCTTCGCTTTTGGAGGAGGAGCTGCTGCTGCAGAGAAAGCGAGGAGTATACAAAGATGGTAGACGAGCATCTTTACGAGGTTGATGACTTGAATGAAAGACAGAGAATGGATTGCGTTGCTCAGCGAGTCTCTTCTTGTACGGCTGGCTTGGCAGAGGAGGAGGGTATCAGTGGCGTTCAGGGGCGTATTTGAGCCTCATTCAGCCCTCGGTTTGGCCATGTTTCGGTGCAGACTTCGGACCGAGCACACAACAGCCTAGAGGAGCACTCATGTGTTTATGTCTGTGCAGAACTCGGGCAAGCAGCAGCCAGAGGACACTTGACAAGGCGGTGAAAATTTCCGCCCGAGCAAGCAACGGAGTAGCAGTGTCTCAATGACTCATTGCGTGGAACACGGAATGTCACGCTCTTACGAAACGGACAAAGCTGGCGGTTCTGCTTTCTCCAATAGAGTGTATCATGGTGCACAAATTGAGACAGTTTCATCGACGGACAGACTGAGCAGGGGTCACAGCTGACAATTTACTCGGGAGCAGTGGCGCTTGCACGAGATTCTTTCAAGCGAAGACATCTCCGATGATAAGACTTGCGCTTCCCATCTAGGTAGCGACTCCGTCGGGTGACTATGTTCGCGCAGATCCCTTCTAGCTCAACTCGGTGTTTGTTGGAGAGCGGAGGTCTGATATGTTGCAAGCGTTCAAGTGCGAGATCGAGGACATGACCTGGGATTTGAAGCCTTTCTTCACGCTCTTCTTTCGAGCGAGGTAGCCTTGTGTTCTGTCCTCCAAACAGAATCTCCTCCATCCTGTGCAGTTCTTTCACGCTGGCCAGACCTTGCAAATTATGCTTCCAAGAGCCCGCAGAGATTTGAGCTCGATCTGACACCTTTTTGGTGGTCTTCCGTGGAGCATGAGCCTTTTTCCACCGATCTTCAACCCTTTTGCATACTTTACGCAACACAGGCGGCAGGTCTGATAACTTTGACAGAGAATGGGCAAACGCGAGTAACGTCGCACCCTCCATGCGCCTTTCTTCAAACTCGGCCTGTGTTTTTGGTTGTGAGCGTTCCGTCTCAGGCTTTTTGTACACCTGTTGCCACAAGCGGAAGAGATACTCATGATCCGCTGGGTTAGGAAGGCCCAGGTCGCTGCGCTGATGTCCGTCGGAAGCTTTCAAGAATTCAAGACGCTTCTTCATCAATTTTCCGATAGGGTTGGGCGGTTGGTCTGAACCGGAGGTCACTCCAGTTGGAGCCGTAAGAGAAGGTAAATGGCGGGCAGATTCCTCATCGGCTGGCTGATCGTTTGACTCCGTAGGTGACGAGCTTGTGATTTTCTCCTTGCCCTTTCCCTTCCCTTTTCCCCTTCCCTTTTGCACCTTTCTTCTCTTGCCTTTTCTCTTCTTGTTGCTCTCGTGATGCTCGGCTCCCATCATCGCGGAATGATCTTCCTGAGCGTGAAGACGTTGGCAAAGCAACTCAAGACTCTCTGTAGGAGGCGCAGAAAGGCGCGGATCATGTTCCTCTCCTCTCAGCGAATGAAGCTGATGAGGCTGTGTGTCACTTTGCGAGGGGGCTTGTTCGACGATAGAGCGTGGGACGCCAGGTGGAGGAATATACGTGCCGAACTGAGAATGATTTTGCTGTGAAAAGCGCTGGTAAGGCCATGGGTCGACTTGCGAGCGAGTCTGCTCGACTACCGAACCGTGCGGGTCAGCTGGACGACCTGGGGTGTCTGGTTGAGCTTGGTTGGACTCCTGATACAGCTGGCAAAGCTGGCGGTAATTCTGCCTTGTCTTCAAGCCAAGAGCTCCTAGCGCTTGGTGGTGATAAGCATCGCTTAAATGTCCATGGACGTCGTATTGAGACAAATCTTGCGGGTGGAGCTGTGGAAAGAGTCCCGGGCGATTCTGCGAGTGATAGTACTCGAGCGTATGATGAGGCTCGTGACCCTGATAGAAATTCGGGTCGGGCCAAGGATGGGACTGGTGGCGAGGCGCTGGTGGAAGCTGTGTGTCAATGTGCTCGAACTGTCCTCCGTGCTGCTGACCATGGGCAATTACACTGTACAAATCCTCTTGGGCACCATAGCCAAAAGAGAAATCAAGTGGTTCAGCTGTGTCCGGCAACGCTGGTGACTGCGAGTTGGATGGCTGACCGGTGTTCTCTGTCTTGGGAGGAGGCGCTGCCGTTGCAGAGAAAGCGAAGATTATAAAAAGATGGAAGACGAGCAGCATCTCTACGATCTTTGTAACTTGGATGGAAGACAGAGAATGCATTGTGCTGCTCAGCGATCCTTTTTTTTTTTTTGGTCGGCAGGCTTGGAAGAGTAGGAGCGTATCAGTGGCATCTAGGGGCGTGTCTTGCGCCTCGGGACGCCCTCGGTCTGTGGAGCAGGTCTCGGTGCAGACTTGGGACCGAGCATACAACCGCCTAGAAGAGCTCTTTTAAGTATGTGCAGAGCTCGGGCCGAGCAAGCAAGCAGCCAGAGGACGCTTGATAAGGCGGTAAAAAATTTCGGTCCGAGCAAGCAACGGAGTAGCAAAATTTCAACAAGTGCGCAGAACTCGGAAAACCCACGCGTGCAGCGGAGATGGATAATTTTATTAAAAAGGACAAAGATGTCTGTCATGCTTTCTCCGAGACTCTGTACCGTGGTGCACCATTCTCGACACCATATTGCTACGGAGATCATAGCTGGCAACGTCGGCAGATTACTTTGTAGCAGTGGTGCTTGAGCCAGACACTCTCGAACGATAACGACGCGTCGATCTCCGCTTTTTTCGTAGGTGCTCTTCCCGTCCGCTGATAAGCCGTGTACAGATAGACATCAGCTCACCCCGGGCTTCCTCCAGGATGAGAGGTTCGTTGTTCTTCAACCGTTTCAATGCGAGGTCGAGTACGTTGCCTGGAGTTCTGCCTCTTTCATGGCTATCCTGGCTCGTTGTTGGCCGTCCAAATAAGATCTCTTCCATCCTCTTCAGTCCAATTATGCCGGGCAGGCCTCGCGCTGCACGCGTCTTGCCGTATGAATCGGACTGAACCACGTCGGACATTTTTTGAACGCTCATTTTTGCCAATTTCGATGCGCTTACCACCCTCCAGCAGACTTCTAAGACCTCTGGCGGCAGATTAGCTTTCTTGATCAGATCACGGGCAACCTCAACCAGCTCCACAGCCTCCATACGTTTTTCCTCAAATTCGGCTTCCGTTTTTGGATCCGAGGGCTCCCTCCAGTCAGACGGGTGTTTGTCCCTCACTTCCCGCAAGCGGAAGAGAAAGGTATGATCCTCTTTGTCAGGAAGGCCGCATTCCCTGCGCTGATAAGCGTCGGAGTTTTTCAAATAACGAAGACGTTTCTCGATTAAGTCGTCAATCTCGCTGGACTCTTGATGTGGGCTGAAAGTCGATCCATTCGAAGACATGAGAGAAAGGTGTTGATTCGCAGACGCCTCATAGACTGGCTGATCGGGCGTCTTTGTAGGTGGGGTACTTTGACTTTGACTGTGACGACGCAATCCTTCCTTTGCCTTGCCTTTTCCCTTTCTGTCCCTCTCGTGGCGTTCAAGTGGCCTCTTCTCATGATCGCCTCCATGACCGCAAAGGCGTTGATCAAAGAGCGCAAGATTTTCTGAAGATGGCGCAGAAAGGTGCGCATTCCATCCACCATCTCCGAGCGGATTGAGCTGTTGATGCCGATGATGACTCTGGAATCGAGCATTATCACTATTCGAACAGTAGAAGTTCCCTGGCCGACCATGTATGCCGATTTGAGGTGGATCATGCTGTTGAAAACGTTGGTGAAGCTGTGGGTCAATTTGCCCATGAGTCTCCCCCTCGCTAAACGAGCCGTAGAAGCCAGCCGGACCACCACGGGTGCCAGGTTGAACCTGGCTGTACTGTCGATGGAGCTGACTAAGCTGTTGGTAATGTCGGCTTGCCTGCAAGCCAAGATGTTCAGGCGCTTGCTGGTAGTGATCAGCAACGCCCAGATGTCCTTGGAGATCGAATTGAGCGTCGGCTGACTGGCTGGGCTCTGAATAAGACTGCGGGTGATCATGCGATTCATAGTCCCCGGGCGTATGGCGAGGATTGGGAGCCTGATAGGCATACGGGTCAGAGCGAGGTTGCTGGTGAGACGGTGGTGGGAAATGCACGCCAGTTTTTTCGGATGTTTCGTGCTGCTGATACCCCTGAGCGACCAGACTGTATAGGTCTTCTTGGTCAGCATGACCCAGCCAGGACTCGAATGATGCAGCTGTGTTCGGCGAAGCTGATGACGGCGAGTTGGATGGCTGACCCGTGTGCAAAACCTTTGGAGGAGGAGGAGCTGCAGCTGTAGACAGAGCGAAGATCACGAAGAGAAAGAAGAATAGCAGCATCTTTCCAAAGTTGGTTGTTCGGGTGAAAGACAAAGAAAGAGCTATGCTCTGCTCAGCAATTTCCCTTTATGCTGTGGAGGCTGGAAGAGGAGGAATTTGTAAATGGCGCTTGTGGCGTCTCTTACGCTTCAGGGCGCCCTCAGTTCGTGGAGCTAGTTTCGGTGCAGAGTTCGGACCGAGTATACAACAGCCCAAGGAGAGCCCTCATGTCCTTGCATCTGTACACAGCTTGGGCTTAAACAAGCAGCAGCCGGAGGGTGCTTGATTAGGCGGTGAAAAAAAAAGTCGGTCGAGCAAGCAGCAACGTCAAAGACTGTGCAGAACTCGGAACATTGCCCGTGTCGGGGAGATATAGCTAGATATTCTTTAAAAAGGAGCAAAAATGCATGTCTTGCTTTCTCCCATAGGTTATCATCTCTTGCATAGTGCATAATTCGAGACCTTTCATTGACAAGAAATTTAGCAGAGAACATCGTTGGCAAATTACTCTGGAGCGGTGGTGCCTGAGCGAGATCATCTCGCAAGACGACGGTTGGCATTCTTGACACGCCTCGTTTGGTAGCATTTTTCCGTTTCTGTCCTAGGACTGCCTCCCGTCGCGTCATGATATTACTGCATGTAGACAACAGTTGCTAATAATTGATCTCTGAAAAGGGCAGACATGTGTGATCGAGAAAAAACCTGAATTCAGGGATCGCGTTGTAGAACTCGCCGCAGGCTCGTGAGCACGACGATTACTGAGGACGACATATCGCATTATCGATTTGCTTCTGTTCGTTTATATTGCCGTTTCCTTGCAAGCTCTCCGTCACGTCGCTCCATAATTTCACTGCAAATATTTAACAGTCGAGGTCGGGCAGATTCAAGGCTGAGAGGTTTGTTGTGCTTCAACCTTGCCAATGCGCGGTCCAACACCTTGCCGGCGGTTCTACGTCCTTCTTCGCTCTCTTCATTCGATTTGGGCGGCTTTGTTCTTGGGCCTCCAAACAGGATCGTCTCCATTTCAGACAAGTCCTCTATGCTGGGCAGGCCTTGCGCTTTACGCTTGCGCGAGTCGTATTTTCTCCAATGCCCTTTCGACTTTGCTTTTGGTTCTCCCTTTGCATTCGCCGACGCAGTTGTCACCTTCTTGCACAAGTCAAACACATCTGGCGTCAGATCAGGTGTTTCCAACAGACTTTCGGCAAATTTAACTAGCCTCTTGGCATGTTTGCGGTCTTTCTCGAACTGACTTTGCGTTTTTGGCTGATTGGTCTGCCAATTTGGCGGATTCTTCGCCTTCATGCAGGCGAGAATGTCATGATCCAATCGGGAAGGAAGACCAAGCTCTCTCCGCTGATGCGCGTCGGTATTTTTCAAAAACTCAAGACGCTTCTTGATGAGATCGTCGATGTCGATGGAGGCTTGGTCTAGGCCGGAAGTCGACTCAATCGAGGCCAAGAGCTTGTGGGCCGCCCAGCTTGGCTGTTCAAGCGACTCCGTGGAAAGCGACTCCGTGGAAGAAGAGCTTTGACTTTGACTGTCAGGTTGTTTCTTGCCCTTTCCCTTTCCTTTTCCCCGTCCTTCTTCCTCTTCTTTTTCCTTGCCCTTTCTGCTCCTGCCGCTATCGTGATGGTCGGCTTGCATCGTCCTATGGTCGCCTTCCTGACCGTGAAGGTCTTGGTAAAGCAGGTCAGGATCCAATGAAACCGGCGTAAGAAGGCGCGGATCTTGTCCCTCGAGCAGAAAATTTGGGTGACCCTGAGGCCGAGGGGCACTTTGCGAGTGAGCGTACTCGACAGACGGCTGGTAGGAGCTAGCTGGAGGACTTTGAGAGCCGACTTGATGCCGATGCTGCCGCTGATAGCGCTGGCGAAACTCTGGGTCAACTTGCGCGCGAGCCTGCTCCATTATCGCACCGTACAAGCCAATAGGACGATCCTGGGGGATGGATTGACGCTCATTCTGTTGATACAGCTGATGAAGCGGTTGGTGACCCTCATTTGTCTGCATGCCTAAAGTTCCTGGCGCTTGGAGTTGATGAATACCGCCTGAATGTCGGTAAATATCGGATTGAGACACGACTTGCTGGGGGTGTTGTGGATAGGCTTGCGAGGAATAGTACTCGAACCTGCGATGGGGATCGAGGTGACCCTGATAATCACTCGGGTCGGACCGAGGATGGGTCTGTTGGTGAGGCGCTGGAAGCTGCGAGCCCGTGTGCTCAGAATCTCCATCATAGTGATGGCCAGGCGATATTCCACTATACAAGTCGTCTTGGAAACCAAGGCCAAAAGGAAAATCGAATGATGTAGCTGTGTTCGGCAACGCTGCTGGTGACTGCGGGGTCTGACTCGTGTGCTCTACCCTTTTCGGAGGAGCAGCCGCTGCAGACAAAGCGAAGACTATGAAGAAAAAAAAGAGAAGCACCATGTCGAGGTGGTTTGAGTGAAAGACAAAGAGTGGTTTGCGCTGCTCAGCGATTCCCTTTATGTAGGGATGGCTTGGTAGCTTGGAGTCTACCAGCGTCATTGAGGGGCGTGCATTGCGCCTCGGGACGCCCTCGGGTTAAGGGGCAGGTCTCGGAGCAGACTTCGGACCGAGCATACAACAGCTTATCTTCACGTCCGTATTTAGAACTCGGACCGGGCAAGCCGCAGCCGGTGAGTGATGAGGCGCTGGAGTAAACTCGATCCGAGCAAGCAACAGCCAAGCAGAGTTCCAATGGCTGCGCAGAGCTCGAGGCAAATACGCGTGTCGGGGAGTAAATTTGTGAAGGGGCAAAGATTCCTGTGGCGAATTCCTGAATCTGTACTGTACAGTACAGTACTGTACAGTACAGTAAACGAGTCCTCCCTTTTGAATCGAAGAACTTCTTCAATCACACCTGTCGTGCTTTCTCTAGGTACACTGCACAGATCGAGACATTTCATTGACAAGGATAATGACAGTTCTGAAAGCGTGGCAGCCGATGGCAGTGATGCTTACAGACCTTGCCCTGGCAGAGAGGAGCGTGCGAGCGCTTATATATTGATGTTTGCTTGAGTCTGCGGATGGATACGCTGCTGGTATGCTCCCGGAACTACGTCAAAGACGTTCAAGCTGAACGGTGATTGGTACTAGTAGATAGAGAAGGAGAAGAGGACTGGACCTAGAAAGAGAAAGGAGAAGATTCAGTTTATGGTTGTGTTGTAAACATCGTTGCGCCGGCTGCATCTGACGTCGGCCCGTATACAGTGGGTGTGCGCGAAACCTCTTCCATGCAGCGTTGAGGCACGGCAGAACATCAAGGCCACAATGCCTTGCGCAACTCCTCTTGCTGCACTTCGTACTCCTTTCGGACCACTATGTTGTAGAACATTAGTCCCAGCTTTTCCCGCGTATCGGGCGTGATTGCAGGTTGGTTGAACTCATAAGCTTCCATCGCCATCTTGAGTAGTGCAAAGAGCTTCTCCCATTTTGTTTCGGCTTCGTTCAGCTCGTTCTCCATCGAGAGGGTCTTGATTTCTCCACCAAGAGTCTCTTTCAACCACTCCTCTTCGCCTGTGCTGGGCAAAAGTGACGACACTCGCCTTGTATTACATTCTTTTGCCTCACAGTCACGGTTTTTCCGCATGAGTTTTACCAAGGCCTTGTCTCGTCGTGCAATAATCGATTGGAACTTTTTTTCTTGCGTATCTGTGAGAACGTCCCTGTGTAGCTGACATACGAACCTCGCGAACTCGACAAGGTCTGCTGCTTGCTCGCGTTGTTCTCTGAATGTTTCTTCAGTGACTGGTTCAGGTAAAGAAACATTTTCTTGAACCCATCTGTTCCTGAGCTCTAAGAGTTTTGCTTGTTCAAGTCGAGCAGGAAGGCCGAGATAGCCTCGACGATATCTGTCGCGATTTCTGAAGTATTGCAGACGATATTCCTTCAAGGCTTGAAGAATGCTATCGTCTTGAGGAGCTGAAGACCGCGGCCACGATGCATAGGGGTCCAACCTCTCTGGAGCCGTTGGGGGTAGGTGACGGACCATATGCTCCTCCGCGGCTGGCTGATCATTCATCCCAGGGGTTACCGAGCCTTCTCCCTGAAGTACACGCTTTCCTTTTCTTCTTGCTCTTTCGTGACTTTGTTCCGCTTCACCCGCTTTATGTTGCGCCTGCAAATGACCTTGATACCTCGAAGAACCCGAGCCCTGAGCTCTGCTGCCAGTCAAGCCAACATTTCCAAAACGATCCGATCCATGTCGCTCGATGTCGTCTTCGGCTCGCATCATTCCAGCAATGCCTTCCTGGGCTCGAAGGCTTTGGTGATATTGCCAAATGCTTTCTGAAGAAGGCGTACCATACTGCCACGAATGAGGACCCTGTTCGAATTGATGCCCGTGAGAAAAAAGTGGTTCATTCTGCGGGCGAACGTGCTGGCTAATCGGAAGGTTGGACCTTGCTTGCGTATGGGCAGCGTATTGAGGCTTGTCGTACAGCTGATGCAGCCGGCGAAGCCATTGATAGTTCTGCGAATGACTCGGCAAGTCTTCATAGTGACCTGGCGCTTGGGGGTGAACAACACCGAATTGGTGTCCATGAGGAGTGAGATGTGGATCAGGGTCGAAATGGTGATAAGGATCGAAATTAGAGTAGGGACTGAATTGGTGATCAAATTGCTGGGGGAATTGTGGCTGAGGTGCCTGACGACTGTGAGAGGAGAGGTACTCATTCGTTTGGCGAGCTTCATCACCTTGATGAACATGGGGGTCGGACCTAGGATAAGGCTGTCTGTGTGACGAGGGTCGAAGCTGTGTGTTTGCGTGCTCGGTCACTTCATGGCGGTGACGTCCGGAGGTAGAGCCATGGTACAAATTTGTTTGAGAAGCAGGTCCAAGTCTAAGATCAAGATCTAGTGACTCAGCAGATCCCGACGACGCTGGTGGCTGTGAAGCAGCTGGTTGAATCTTCTCCTTTCCTCTTGGTGGAGCAGCCGCTGCGAAGAAAGCGAAGCCCACGAAGAAAAAAGAGACTAGCATCTTTTCGAGCTTGATACACTGAGAGAAAGGCGACACTAGGTCGCCCCCTTTCCCTTTATGTAGAGACATTTTGAAGGGAAGGGAAACCCGTCAAGAGCGCTCAACTTGCGTCATACGCCACCAAGCGCTCTCGGGATCTGGAGTAAGACGCGGTGCAGACCTTGGTGCAAGCACGCAAGAGCCTACGGAAGCCTTGCGTTCTGCGAGCAGCAGTATGGAGCTTGACGAGTCGGCGAATAAACTCGGTCCGAGCAAGTAACAGCGTGGCAGAGTCTCAACGACTGCGCAGAGCTCAGGGCAAGTATGCGTGTCGAGGAGAAAGCTTTTGAAGGGGCAAAGATGCCTGTCGTGCTTTCTCTGATGGTCTGTATATCGGGGTCCCGGGGCGTTCTACACTCCCCGATTCCCTGTGTACTCCCTATCTTTGCTTGCCCTTCTTTGTTTCTCGCGCCCACATATATTTCGCTCGCCCTGTCTACAGGGCCCTCTTTTTCGAGAATGTTTGCCGTGCCGGACATCCGCGAGCACGCCATCACCTGTTGTGCTGTGTAGCAGGCTCAGTGCGCCCTGACATGCCCTCAGGCAGGCGCTCAAGCGAGCCACCAAGCACGCCCCGTTGCACGAATTGCAGAGATAAGCCAGGCGTCGAACTGCGACGCCTGCCTAAATGACAAGCTTTCTTTCCTATACTCTCGTTTTTTTTTTCCTTCGTCGCAGAAGACGTTCTGGTAGACCCTGTTTGCTCAGGTGTCAAGCCTTCTCGCACTGTTTTTTCTAATAACAAACCGGAACATTTCACTGGCGAGAAATTCAAGAGATACGAAAGCCTGTCAGTCGATGGTCGTAATGATTACAGACCCTGCCGTAGCAGAGAGGAGGATGTGAGCGCTTACAAGCTGATGTTTGCCTGAGCCTCCAGATGGACGCGACGCAGAGGTGCCCCCAGAGCTAAAGCGAAGGCGGATTGGACGAACGACAAGCGGAACTAGGAGAGAGAAAGGGAGGAGGGAGGAAGAGAGGCGCGAAGATTCAGAGAAGAGCTATGGTGATGTTGTAGATATATCACTGGCCCGGCTGCATTCGACGTCTATGAGTGTACCGTGGGCGTTCGCAAAATTTCTTTCGTATGGTATCGAACTCGCCGCTACGTCTCAGCATCAATTCAAAGTACCCTCACTCCTCGGCGTGATTGCCCATCTTGATCTGGTGCAGCTTTCGGGCCACTATGTTCCGGAACATTATTCTCAAAATCTCGCGAGTATTCGACGAAATCGCAAGTTTGTTGAACTTATAAGCGTCCATCCCGAGCTTGAGAAGGGAAGACATCTTCTCCCAGTTTTTTCCGGCTTCGTCCTCCGCGGCGTCGTCCGTCCGGCCAATCTCAACATCTCTAAAAGTGCTTTTCAACCACTTTTCTTCGTCTTTGCTGGGCATGAGAGCAATATCTCGTCTTTGTGTAGCTTGTCTCGTTGCATCATCGCACTTCCTCTCTATGCGCGTGTTCAAGGCTGCGTCTCGCTTTCCGAGAACCTTTGAGATCAACTTCTTTTGCGCACGGTTGAGTCGCTCCGGGTTTTGCGAGAGTTCGGATCGTGCGTACTCGAGAAGCTCTTTTGCTTGCTGAAATTGGGTTTGAAGCTCTTCTTCAGTTCCTGGTATAAAGAGAGATTCGTTTCGATTTGTAAATTTGTTCCTGAGCTTCAAGAGTCGTTCCTGCTCTCGTCGATCAGGAAGGCCGCAAGAGAATCGTCGACTTCTGTCGCGAAATTTCAAATAGTTAAAACGATGTTTTCTCAAATATTGAAAGACGTCCTCGTCGTCGAGACTGGACACCTCTATATAGCCCGGCGGCACTGCATGCGAAGTTGGCAAATTTGGAGCATTTGCAGGCAGTCGAGGGAGTACAGACTCCGCCGCGGCTGATTGACCGTGCATTTGTGGTGTTGCCGAGCGTGGTCCCTGAAGAACGCGCTTCCCTTTTCTTTTTGCCCTGTTGTTCCCTCGTCCTGTTTCTTCCGCTTCGTGTTGCACCAGCGCTTGGGAGACTGTAGAGCCAGAGGCCCAAGCCCTTTTGCCCGACAAGCTGCCAGAACTCCAATGACCCGATACATGTCGCCCGAGGTCCTCTTCCGCCCGCATCATTGCAGCAGAACCTTCCTGAGCTTGAAGGCTTTGGTAATATTGCCGAGCACTCTTTGCAGCATGCGTGTCACGTTGCCGCGATTGTTGGACCCCTGTCTTTCCATAAGAAGCGGGATGGGAGTAAGAGCTGGCATAAGGAGGTGGGTCGAAATGAGGAGATGGGGCGAAATGGGGCTTTTGGTCGAAATGCGGATAAGGGTTGAAATGGGGATCGATTTGCTGGGGAACCTGTGGCTGAGAAGGTAGACCACTGTGAGACAAGAAGTGCCCATCCGTCTGGCGAGCAACATGGCCCTGATGGCCATAGGGATCGAATTGAGGATAAACTGAATTTAAAAATGACGATCGAGGCTGTGTGTCGGTGTGCTCAGTCACTTCAGGAAGCCGACCTCTGAGATTTGAATCTTGGTGCGAGTCTCTTGGAGGACCCAGACTGAGCCGAAGATTGAGATCTAGTGGTTCACTTGATTCCGGTAATGCTTGTCGCTGCGAATGGATTAGCTGGCCCTTTCCCTTTCCGTTTGTCGGAGCTGCCGCGGTGAAGAGAGCAAAGACCACGAAGAGACAGAAGATCAGCATCTTTGCAGGTTTCTTTCTTGCTCTGAGAGGAAGGCGACAATGGGTCGTGCTGCTTAGTGGTTCCTTTTATGTAGTGATCCCTATCATGTAGAGACGGTTTGAAGGGAAACTTTGTCAAGAGCGCTCAAGTCGCATCTTACATCCCCAAGCGCTCTCGGTATCTGGAGTAAGACGCGGTGCAGACCTCGGACCGAGCGCGCAAGAGCCTAGGCGAGCCTTGCGTTCTGTGCAAGCTCCTGATTCAGCCAGGAGGAGCCAGATGGGATCTGATGAGTCGGCGAGAAAACTCGTATCAGCCCAAGAGAATCTCAATGACTGCGCAAGGCTAGCACAGAGGAAGTTTTGGCCTTAGAGGACGCTTTGATGTCTTCACAGAGCTCGGACCGAGCAGACCTCAGCCTAGAGTAGCTGACGACTCGGTGCAGACCTCGGACCGAGCATGCAATGGCCTCGAGGGGCCTTGAATTTTGCGCAATCTTCTGATTTAGCCGGAAGCAGCCCCGGATGGGGCTTGATGAGTCGGAAAAAAACACTGTATCTCTGTGCACAAATTCAAACATTTCATTGGCAAGAACGTCAACAGATACGAAAGCCTGGCAGTCGAAGTCGTGATGACGACAGACCTCGCCGTAGCAGAGAGGAGGATGTGGGCGCTTACAAGCTGATGTCTGCCTGAGCCTGCGGATCGAGGCGATGCTGAGGTGCCGCCAGACCTAAAGCGAAGGCATATTGGACGAACGACAAGCGGAGCTAAAAAAAAAAAAAATAAAAAATAAAAAAAAAATAAAAAAAGGGGGGAGCTATGAGACAAGCGGAGCTATGAAACAAGCGTAGCTATAAAATTTAATAAAAAAAACACAAACAAAAACAAAAACAAAAACAAAAACAAAAACAACACACAAAAACAAGCACACAAAAAACACACACGCACACACAAAAACACAACAGAAAACAACAAGAAAGGAACATAAATTAGAGGAAAGGAGGCGGATTGGGAGGGACAAAGAGAGAGGCGAGGTTTTAGAGCAGAGCTGTGGTGGACTTGTACTGTAGATACATACATGATTGCGCTGGCCACATCTGACGTCTGCCTGTGTGCTCTGGGCTTTCGGAGAACTTCTTGTGCAGCTTCAAATTTGCCGCTACGTCTCAGCAACAATCACTTATCGGTGACTTTTTTTCCCTGTGCCAACTTTTTTAAGCTGATTTTGATGCTTCTTTCGGGCCACTGTCTCCAGAAACATTCGTCTCAGGCTCATCCGTTGAAATTTCGTGATCGGAGGCTGGTTGAACTCAAAAGCTTTCATCGGAGCGTGAGGAGTGCAGACAACCTCTTCCACTTCTTTTCACCTTCATCCTCTTCGTTGTCCTTCGAGGAAGACGCAGCTTCGAAAGTGCTTTTCAACCACGTCTCTTCGTCTTTGCGGGGTAGGAGTGACCTGTCTCGTTTTTGTTGATCGTTCCTATTGTTATAATGCCTTTTCGGCATTGATAATTCCTTCAGGGCCTTTTTTCGTCTCTCGAGAACCGTCATGAGTAAATCACGTTCCTCCTGGTAGAGTGGCTTATCACTTTGAAGAGCTGCAGCTAAGGCAAAATTGACAAGCTCTTTTGCTTGTTCGTACTGCTCGTCAAACTTTTCTTCTGTCTCTGGCTCAGGCAAAGGTTCGACTTGCTGCGTCCATCTGCTCTGGAACGCCAAGAGGTCCCTCTGTTGAGTCCGAGTGGGAAAGCCGAAATTGCCTCGATCCTTTTTGTCGCGATTTCTCCAATATTCCAGACGAAGTTCTTTTAGCGTCTGGATTGCGAATAAGTCCTCGTGTTTGTACAGAACTGAAACCAAGGTCCCCACTGCGCCAGAGGCTGGCTTTTTTGGAGCGGTTGTAGGTAGATGACGGAGCACAAATTCCTCCGCGGTTGACAGAACGTGCATTCCTGGAGTTGCCGAGCCGTCTCCCTCAAGTACGTGCTTTCCTTTCTTCTTTGCCCTATCGTGGCTTTGCTCCGTCCCGTCTGCTTCGTGTTGCGCCAGTACGTAAGCTTGGTGCCGCGAAGAGCCCGAGTCCCAGCCTCTACTGCCACTTGAACTGCCAGCGCCTTCCTCAGCTACAAGGCATTGGTAATGTTGCCAAATGCTCTCTGAAGAAGCCGTGTGAAGCTGCAACGATTGGGAAAACGATTGGGGATCCTCTTCGTGTTGATGTCCCTGATGGATTTGTGGATCATTCTGCGGGCGAATGTGCTGGCTAGCTGGAAGGTTGGAACTAGCTTGAGTATAAGTAGCGAAGTGAGACTTGTCGTGCTGTTGATACAGCTGTTGAAGCCGTTGATAGTTCTGCGTTTGACGTAGCATGTCGTCATTGAGACCTGTCGCTTGACGGTGAATAGGACCGATTGGGTGTCCAAAAGAACCGGGATGGAGAAATAAGTTGATTTGGGGATAAAGGTTGAGATTGGAATAAGGATGGAAACGGGTACCAAAATGTTGGATAGCGTGTGTCTCAGGCGCCAGATCACTGTGAGAGGAGGAGTACTCATCCGTGTGGCGAGGTGCACCGCCTTGATGGCCATAGAACTCAGGTTTAAACGCTCTGTGTAACGCTGATCGAAACTGTGTGCCTGTGTGTTCAGTCGCTTCATGGTGGCGACCTCTGTGAGTAGAGTCACGCTGCGAGTCTCTTCGAGGACCCAAACTGAGCTCGAGATCGAGATCTGAATCTGGTGATTCTACCGGATTTGGCAACGCTGGTGACTGCAAACGGGCTAGCTGACGCTTGCCCTTTTCCTTTGTTGGAGCTACCACGGCGAAGAGGGAAAAAAGTACGAAGAGAAAGAAGACCAGCATCTTTCCGAGTTTCTCCTTCTCCGAGATAGGCGACATGGGGTCGCGCTGCTAAGTGGCTCCCTTTATGCAGAGACGTGCGTTGAGACGGCTTGAAGGGAAAGAATGTCAAGAGCGCTCGAGCTGCGTCTTGCATCCCCAAGTGGTCTCGGTATATGGAGTAAGACTCGGTGCAGTCCTCATACCAGGCGCGCAAGAGCCTAGGAGCAGCCGAATGGGGCTTGGTGAGTCGGCGAAAAAAACTCGCTCCGAGCAAGCAACAGCCCAGGATAGTCTCAATAATTGCGCAGACTGGGACCAAGTAAAAGCTTCAGCCTTCGAGTGCCCTTTGATGTCTTCACAGATCTCAGACCGAGCAGATGTCAGCCGAGAGTAAATAACACCTCGGCGCAGACCTCGGACCGAGAACGCAAGAGCCTAGGGAGACTTGAATTCTGTGCGATCACTAGGTCCAGCCAGGAGCAGCCGGAAGGAGGTTGATGAGTCGGCGAAACAAATGGTGGCTCCATGCACAAATTGGAACATTTCATTGACAAGAATGTGAAAAGATATGAAGGCCTGGCAGTCGATGGTCGTGATGATTAGAGACCTTGCCGTAGCTGAGAGGAGGGTGTGAACGCTTATATACTGATATTTGCTTATGACTGGGGATAAAGGCGATGATGAGATGCCCCCAGACCTAAAGCGAAGGCGAATTGGACGAATGACAGGCGGAGCTAGGAGACAGGGGAGGGAAGAGGGACGACAGGGAGTAAGAGCGAGACGAAGATTCAGAGAAGAGCTATGTTGTAGATATTTCATTGATCCGTCTGCATTTGACGTCTGCCAGTGTACCGTAGGCGTTTGTAGAACCTTTGAGTATCTTGTTGCCGCAACGTCCCAGGATTGTTCAGTTCGAGATGTTGATAAGACCTCGGCGACTGTTTTTCTCTGCGCCTTCCTTTCTAAGCTGCATTTCGTGCTCCCTTCCGACCACAATATTCTGGAAAATGTGTCTCAGCTTCACCCGCGTAGGTTCCGTGATCGGAGGCTGGTTGAATTCAAAAGCTCCCATAGCGAGCGTGAGGAGTGCAGACAGCCTTCTCCACCTTATTTCACCTTCGTCCTGGTCGTTGTATCTCGAGGAAGCCTCAGCTCGAAAAGTGTCTTTCAACCACGTCTCTTCCTCTTCGCTGGGCAGGAGTGACCTCTCTCGCATTTGTTGACCTTCTCTTCTTCTACGTTCCTTTTCCGGGTTTGGTGATGCTAACAAGGCCTTCCCTCGTTTCTCGAAGAGTGCTGTGAGAAATTCACGCTCCGCTGGATCGAGTGAAAGTCCAATTTGATGAGCTGCACAGAACGCGCTTGTGAGAAGCCAATTTGCTTGCTCGAACTGTTCGTCGAACTCCTCTTCTCTGACTGGCTCAGGAAGGGATGTGTTTTGTTGCATCCATTTGCCAAAGAGTGCCAAGAGATCTCTCTGTTGAGTCCGAGTAGGAAATCCGAAAGAGCCTCGGCGCCTTTGATCGCGATTTCTCCAGTAGTCCAGACGAAGTGTCTTTAGCCTCTCAATAAGATTCTTGTCGCGGGGATTGGACAGAACTGAAACCATCGTCTGCACTGAGTCGGAGGTTGGCATGTTTCGAGCCGTTGTTGGAAGGTGACGGAGCACACACTCCTCCGCGTCTGACAGAACGTGCATTCTTCGGGGTGCCGAGCCTTCTCCCTGAAGTACCTGCTTTCCTTTTCTCCTTGTCCTATCTGAGCCTTCTTCCGCTCCGTACGCTTCGTGTTGGCCTTGAGCCACATGAGCTTGGTACCCCGAAGAGCCTGAGGCCCAGCCCCGACTGCCGAATAAGCTTTCAGGGCCTTCCTGAGCTTGTAGGCTTTGAAACTGTTGCCAAATGCTCTCTGAAGAAGCCGTGTTATGTTGCCACGATTGAAGATATTGTTCGAGTTGATATCCATGTTGATACTGCGGTTGAATCTGCTGGCGAGTATCCTGGCTGGATATATGGGGGGGTCCATGCTTGTGGTGCTGTTCATACATCTGTGAAAGCAATTTGTAATTTTGCGAAGTACCCAGCACGTGGTCATAGGGACCTGGCGCTTGGTGAGCAGCATCGATTGGGTGCCCATAAGGCTTGAGATATGAATATGGGTTGAATTGGGGACAAGGGTTGAGTTGGGGACAAGGGTTGAAGTTGTTGGAAGGATTGAAACGGGGATCAATCTGCTGTTGAGCATGTGGCTTAGGGGCCAGACCACTGTGAGAGAGGAAGTTCCCATCCGTCTGGTGAGGTGCACCGCCCTGATGGCCATAAGATTCGAACTGGGGATAAGATTGTCTGTGTGACGCTGATCGAAGCTGTGAGCCTATGTGCTCAGTCTGTTCGTGGCTGCGGCTTCCGTTGGTAAAGTCACGGTGCGAGATTCTTTGAGGACCCAGACTGAGCTCAAGATCAAGATACTGTGATTCATCCGATCTCGTCGACGCTGGTGACTGCAGACGGACTGCCTGGCCCTTGCCCTTTTCGCTTGCTGGAGCTGCCGCAACGAAGAGAGGGAAGAATACGAAGAGGGAGATGACCAACATCTTATCTGAGGAGACAGGTGAAATTGGATCGCGCAGCTCAGCTATTTACCTTATGTAGAGACAAGTGGAGGGAAGAGCGTTGTCAAGAGCGCTCAAGGTGTGTCTCATACCTTGAAGCGCCCTCAGCCCCTGGCGTTCCTAACGTAAGCTCGGCGCAGACCTCGGACCGAGCATGCAGTAGCCTTGAGGGGCTTTGAACCTTTGCGCAGGGCTCGAATGGCCAAGCAGCACCCCGAGGGGGCTCGATGACTCCGTGTCAAATTTGGTCAGAGCAGGGAACAGCCTAGGGGTGTCTTGATGGCTGCGCAGAAGTAGGAACCGAGCAAACGTCAGATGCATCTGCACCGAGCTCGGACCGAGCAGATGTCAGCCTGGGCGACTTATACGGCTCGGTGCAGACCTCGGACCGAGCAGGCAATACTGTAGAGGAGGCCAAACCACGCGTCGCAGGCGCTGCTGTCAGCTGGGTTTGGTCTAGTAGTAGAGATTTCAAGAGTCTGGGCTATTTATAGGATTGGTCAGGCTCGCTCAAGTCCGGGGGCTGAATTTTTCGGCTGAATCTGGAGATGATGTGCTTTTTTAGCACGGTCGAAACCTCACGGCATCCCTTCTAGGCAATCAGCCGTAGAAGAGATGGACTTGAAAAAATAAAGAAGAGCAGGTAAGACAAGTAGGACGAGTAGAGAATAGTCATCAAAGGGGATGAGTAAAAATCAGGCGGGGGTCTTCACATCTTGGATGAGTCCTACTTCTGCTGATGCTTCCATGTGGATGTCTTCTCCTTTCCCTTCTGAGAATATTTTTTCACCTTCACAGATTGTGCCCGCGCTTTCGTCACTATTTCGGCTATTTTCGCCCTTTTCTTGCTCTCTTCCGTCAAACCCTCATCGATTTGGTTGTCAAGATAAGCCACGGCTTCTTCTAGAAGATCATAAGCTTCTTTGCGAAGTTCTTTGCCACCTTCCACGGTAGACGGCCGTGTGTTTCGTTCGAAATCTTCGCCATGAAGAAGCTTGCCCAGTCGAACTTGTTGAGTCCTGGTCGGTAGACCAACACGATAACGGATGTTCCTATCATAATTGAAATCTTTATGCGATCCTTTCCAATCATCGTCCGTTCGCCGCGGCCTTCTCTTGTGTCCGTCGTTGACTCTCTCCGCTTCTCGAGAAAGGGCATCATCCAATATTTCTCTTGCCCATCTCACATCGTTCGAATCAGGACTTGAGGACTGCAAATGAGCGCAGTATGCCTTGAAAGCCTCCAGAGTCTCTTTGGCGGCGTTTCTATACTTCTTAAATTCTTCATCGGTAACGAAGTCGGTAGTACTGACGGAGCGTGTAGGGTCCATCATATCCTCCATCAACTTCTGGCTTGTACGTGTAGGGAGCCCTTCTCTCTTTCGCCGCCCTTTGTCCCTCCCCTTCATCCGATAGAGTGTCAGACTCGCTTCTTCAGTAGTGGATCGGTCCGTCGAAGCCCCCATATGTCCTTTTTTTGCAAACTTGAAACGGCCTTCCGGCCTCTCGCTGCCCTGTCGAGGTCCCGATGGCTTAAACACGCGCTTCCTTCTCTGCGGAGCAGCAACAGCTCCATCAGCATTCGATGAACCTATATCTGTTGTCGCCAGCTTTCGAAGCATTCGAGGATCTTGACGACGTAGGTGTTGATTCTGCCGGAGAGGTCCAGACCCACTCGTAGCGGTGAGAGTAGGATCTTGCTTTTCAACGGCTTCCACAGCTTTCAAAAGCAGATCGAAAGGATCAGATCGACGCTCTGGTCCTCTTTCAGAGAGAAGTGTCACAGATTGGGAATCTTGCAGCGAGCCTTCTTCAATGTGCGGCGATGCGTTGTTGAAGGGGGAGGCAACAACGACATTGACCGCAACGAGGAGGGCACTGTAGGCATATAGAAGTATAGGACGCATGGCGTGCTTGAGGAGATTGTGGACGACGAGAGAAAAGCTGTTGAGGCAATCTCACAGGACTCTCAAGCAGGCCAGTAGCACAGCCCGCCAGGAGCACAGCCCGGTAGACATACATCCTGCCTGGGGCTTGTGTCTACTCAAGGCCCCGGGAAGTTCACTCGTTTATTGGACAGCACGCCGTCTCTTTTGGTCATTATTTCTCCCTCGTTCTCTCTCTCATTCTATTTTAGTCAGGGCTTAGTAAGAGTCACGACGCTGACTTCGAAGAGAGGCTTGTCATTAATACGGAACACGAGCAAAGAAGAGGAGGGAAAAGTTGACGCGAACTTGTGTTTGTGACGCCAATTCTGACCGGACGAACAACATTTCCTTGTCTCCTCTGCCGCCTCCTAATCGGAGGAATCCTGTCCTTTCGAACGTCTCCTCCTCTGATTTCTTTCTTCTCTACGATCTGAAAAACTAGCCCGCTTCCCGTCTAATTCACGCAAGAAGTGCTTGAAAGGATTGTCTCTCTCGTCGACATGGTCATCGTGCTCTTTACGTGCATCTTGTGCAACCAAGGCCTCGAACTTATGCCTCAAGTGTGACGCTGCGCTTAGCGCCAATGTGCTTTCGTGACCGTTCTGAGGACGTGCAATGCTGAGGAAACAGTCGCCGACCAGATCTTTGAGCGCCGAAGAGTATGTGTCATGGTCGGGCAATCCAATCATGCGCCTATGATAACTATCCGTATTATGTGAGTATGGTGGCTTTCCAGCGAGATTGTGCTCATCTGTCGAAGCGGGAGGACGCCAGTGTAAGGTGAAAGGAAGGAATTGGTGCGGATGCGCAGGTAAAAGTCCAGACTCCACCAAAAATTCAGCCGCACCTTGCGGGAGGTATAAAAAGAAGGGATTGGCCGAGTCAGATTGCCCGCCTCCTTGCCTCTCTTCAATCCCTTGCTCTGAAGCGAAGGGATCTTGCGATGATTGTGCTGAGCTCTGGCCATGAGGCTGGCCTTGACTGTGCATCAAAGGGGTATTACGAGACCATGGCTGAGTGGACCCATGTTCGTGAATGTGCTCCTGCTCCATTTGTTGAGCAAGCTGCCCGTAGTTCAGATCACCTGGAACTTGAGCAAATTGATTGTGGCCAGAGTATGATCCCGAGTGATGAATCCGTTCCTGGCCTTGAAGATGATGGGGTTGAGCTTGCATATACGGGGAAATGCCAGTTTGGTACTGTTCGTACGTTCCCCAATGTGACTGCTGATGAGAAGCTTGCTGCATCATCTGCTGCTGCATCATTTGTGCTGTGTGACTGTCCAGCGAGGATAGCTCCGGAAATTGTGTATGCATTGGGTGGGAGAGTGGCTGGTGGTGGCCTTGTGTCAGATTACCTTCTTGGGTCGCCGAAGATCCCTCTCCTCGGGCACGTTGCGTCAGCTTTGATTTGCGTCGGCGGGAAGCTGGTGAAGGCGATGCAGCCTCGTGATCTAAAGGCGTCGATGATATGTATGGATCCTCATGCGAAAGGCCCTGCGGATGATGGCGTGGTGTGTGAGCATATCCGTGCAAATACGTGCTGAATTGATCTTCGGCAGTGTCCTGAGAGGTAGTATCTTCTTCTTGAGGGTCGTAAGGCAAGTTCAGGTCGAGCGGGCGCCGTCCGTCGTTACGACGATTCCTTCCTCTGCGTCCGCTTCTGTCTGCCGCATTGCTGCCAACGACAACGACGAGGAGAAGAAAAGCTAGAAAAATCCAGCTTCTGAGCATCGTACAGTCCTCTTTAGACAACTGGGCTTTGGAGGATATAGGTGGGATTTGTACCTGAAGAGGGTGGGTCTAGAAAAGTCCCTCGCTTTAAAACCTTTGGCAAGGACTCAATCTCCTCAGCCGTGACTCGGCCAAACTGCCGGAAGTCCCGTAAGGTCCGGGCTGTGCAGTGCTGTAGTGACTTGTCGTTGTTTTGATCATTGACGTAGTATATTGACCGGGGAATCCGATAACACCATCACGAGAATATTTTGTCAGGGTACAACGGCGAAAGCACCGACTTGACAGCACACATACACCTACGCCCATTGTTAGTGGACCTTCTGGGAGCTGTGGCAGTTCCTTTACTATTCATCAACGGTGCTAGTGTGCCCTTTGCAACGCAAAACGTCTTCGCTCGATGCACAGTGCACCTCTCCTGTGCTGACAGTGAAGCGCTTCGATGGTAACGCCGCGAGTTCTACGCTCTGTTTAAAGGCTTTTTGTATTACTTTTGGATACAGTATGTCCTCAAGAATTTTACTCGCCTGTGGGAGAGCACGCCACCTATTCTAGCCTTTCCCTGTCTCCTTCCGTCTCGCTCTCTCTCGCTCTCTCTCGTTCCCAATCTCGTTCCCTCTCTTGCTTCTCCTTTTGGGCCAAGCTATCGCAAGAGTCACAACTGCTATTTCGGTAAGATGTTGTCATTATTACGGAACACAAGCAAAAACCTTGAAGGAAAGGTAACGTGCAACCCCTCCAAGATCATCTTGCGCCCGTGGCGCTAAGATCCGATCGGACGACTTATGGCTCTTCTGCTCCCTTTTTTTTGTCGCGGGGATTCTTCCCTTTCAGGCGTTGCCTCACATCAATCGCTTCTCTGCCACTATTGAAGCTATTCCTCTTCGTGTCGAGTTTTTCCAAGAAGTCACTGAAAAATTGAATTCTGGAGTCGGAGGTGCCCTGGTTCCTTGCCTCTTCGACTACCTTCTCTATTTCGTGAACGAGTGTGCCCGCTGCGGCTTGCGCCAATTCGAATTCGAAAGCGCCACCAGGACGTTCAACTTCTGAGAAAAAGTCGCCAATCAGACGTCTGAGTGCCACCGTGTAATTGTAGTGATCGGGTAAGCCGCCCTTTCTCCTACGGTCTGAATCCAAACTCATTAACTTTTTCTTCTCTCTCCTCCTATCGATCATTTTTTCTTTGTTTCTCATCCTATCAATCGCTTCCTCTTCGCTCGGTAATGGAGCACGCCAGCGTAGTATTGGACGTTTGGTCCAACTGTCTTGGGGCGGGGCCTGGGGATAAAGGCCTGATTTTCTCAAAATTTCAGTCGCAAACTGGGTGGCATACTGCGAGAGGTGCGTTGGTGGGACATTGGTCTCTTCAGGTTGCTGGCCTTCAGGCTCCGCTACATCCACTTGCTCTGGAGCATAGAGACCTTGAGATGATTGTGCTGAGTCCTGGCCACGAGGCAAGTGGTGCAACGATGATGCCTCTATGCGCTGCAGTTCATGGAGGCTACGAGTCCACTGATCCTCCACTTGCATCATGTAGTCCTGGTGTGCAGGTGTGGGGGGAGGATAGTAGAGCTGAGACTCGTATTGGTGTTGAAAAGCTTGGCCTCGACTATGCGTCAAATGCGCTTTGCCAGACCATGATTCAGTCATTCCTTTTTCGTTGACAGGCTGCTGCTGCTGCTCCAGCTGTTGTAACATATGTGCAAAAGCTCGGCCATCTTGAGTTTGTCCAATGTGACCGTGGCCAGAGTGTGACTCCGAGGGAAAACTTTGTACCTGGCTTTGAAATTGAGGTTGTATATAGGAGGGTACGTCAATTTGTTGTCCTTGCGATCCCCAATGTGGATGCTGATGAGCAGCCTGCTGCATCATCTGCTCGTGTATCGACGGTTGAAGAACATGGCTATCGAACGCGGGCGGGTGTTGAAACTGTGGAAATGCCTGAGAAGGAAGCGACTGTTCGATGTCTGATCCCCGTTGTGCGCCTCTGTGTCTGAGTCGGGCATGACGCTTCGTCCTCTCAGGATTCTGTCGGTGAGAAGCTGAAGGCGCCAAAGAGGCCTCTAAGTCCTCATGCGAGGAGCCCTGCCCATAATGTCGTGGTGTGTGAGCATCCCCGTGCAAGTACGTGCTGGATTGACCTTCGGCAATGTCCTGAGAGCCGCGTTCTGGTTCTTGAGGGTGGTAAGGCAAGTTCAGGTCGAATGGGAGCGAGTCGCTACCAGCACGATTCCTTCCACTACGTCCGCTTCCGCCTGCCGCTTTGCTGCCAATGGCAGCGATGAGGAGAAGAAGGAGCAGGAACACCCAGCCTCTGAGCATGGTGAAATCCTCCTTTGACTGCTGAGCTTGGGATGTAGGTGGGAACTCTTTCCTGAGGAGATTGGGGTCCTAGAGTGTCACCTAAATCACTGCCTTAAAAAGTTGCTGCCGCGGTGTGTTAAAGTCCTGGGGCGCCCTGGGCACCCCGAATCCCTGTGAACTCCCTATTTTCACTCGCCCTTGTTTATTTCCCGCGCCCATGTTTATTTCGCTCACCTTCTTTACTAGGCCCTGTTCTCGGGTCTTATTCGCCGTATCGGATGTCCAGAGCACGCCATCGCCTGCTAATCTACCCAACAGGTCCAGGGCGTCCTCAAGCCGGTGCTCAAGCACGCCCCCAACTACTAATTCCAGAGATAAGCCAGGCACACTGGCGAGCCCTTTTCCCTGTCTTTTCCCTCTTCTCTTCGTTGCAGATTACATATTGACAGCCTCTGTTTGGTCCAGGTGACAGCTTGCTTACACCAAGCAATAACAAGAGTCATGACTATTGTTTCGACCAGATGGTTGTCATTGGTACAGAACTCGAGCAGAGACCAGGAAAGAGAAAGGGTTCCGTCTGTGACGTTGAAATGTGATCGGATGACCTAATTCCCCTCTGCCCCTCCTTCGCGGCGAGCCTTCGCTTTCTGGCTGTACTTCAAAAGTGTTGCATCTCTCTTTCTCTTATAAGTCTGCCTCTTGGTCTCTAGCCTAGCCAAGATGTCTTTGAGGGAATCAATTCTGGAGTCGGAGGTGCCCTGGTCTTTTGCCTCTCCGACTACCTCATCGATTTTGTGAACGAGTTTGCACGCTGCTCTTCGCGCCAATTCTACTTCGAATGAGCCCCTGGGACGTTCAATGACTGAGAAAACATTGCCGATGAGAGTTTTGAGCGCTTCCGTGTAATTGTCGTGGTCGGGCAAGCCGTTCTTTCTCCTAAAATCTGATTCCGCGTTATATATGTTTCTTGGGTTTTTTGGTTTTTTTGCCGATCTATCGATCGCTTTCGCTTCGTCCGCGTTTGGTTCACGCCAGTGTAGTGTTGGAAGTAAGATTACGCTTTCCGGGAGCGGAATCTGGGGAATGAGACCAGAGTCTATCAGAAAGTCAGTCCAATACACTGAGAGATGCGTTGGTGGGGCACTGGTCTTTTCAGGTTGCTGGCCTTCAGGCTTCGCTACGTTCACTTGCTCTGGAGCAAGAAGACCTTGAGATGATTGTGCTGAGTTCCAGTCACGAGGCCAGTGTTGTAACGATGAGGATGTTTCTTGGAGGCTATGAGGCCGCTGTCGTTGCATCTGCATCATGTAGTCGTGTTCTGCATGTTGCGGAAGAGGAGAATGAGGCTGAGACTGGTGTTGGTGTCGAAAGGGCTGGCCTTGACCATGCGTCAAAGGGGCTTTGCCAGACCTTGGCGTAGTCATTCCTTGTTCATGTATATGCTGCTGCTCCAGCTGTTCGATCATTTGTGCGAACAATCTACCATCTTGTTGTCCAACGTGACCGTGGCCGGAATGTGACGCCGAGGAAAGACTTTGTGCCTGGCCTTGAAAGGGCTGGGGTTGAGTTCGCATATAGGAGGGTATGTCAAGTTGCTGTTCTTGCGTTCCCCAATGTGAATGCTGATGAGCAGCCTGCTCCGTCATCTGCTCATGCATCGACGGGTCAAGAAACTCTTGTGCTTTAAAGCTATCGAACGCGGACGGGTGTTGAAACTGTGGAAATGCCTGAGAAGGAAGCGGTTGTTCGACGTCTGATCCTGGTTGTGCGCCTCTGTGTCTGAATCGGGCATGGCCCTTCCTCCCCACCGAATTCTGTCGGTGAGAAGCTGAAGGCGTCCTTGAGGCCTCTAGATCTTCGTGCGAGGAGCTTTGCCCATGACGGCGATATGGGCGGGTGTTGTCATGCACATACGTACCGCGGTGACCTTCCGGAACGTCTTGAAAGCCGGTGCTTGTTTGTTCATGATGGGGAGGCAAGCCCAAGGTCAGGTCTAACGTGTGTGGTTCGTTAAGAGGACGTCTCCTTCCTGTGTGGTTCTCTCCGCTCGCAGCAGTGCTGCCAGCACCAGCAATGAGGAGAAGAAGAGCTAAGGATACCCAGCCTCTGAGCATCTCAAAGATTCTTTTGGACTGCTGAGCTTGGGATATAGGTCGCCTTATCTTTCTGAAGGGGGTTGAGTCCTAGAAAAAAAACCTCGCCTATACCTTAAGGAAAATTTCCTCGAGGCGACCCAGCCGTGTAGGGTCTGGGCCCTGGGGCGTCCTGGACGCTCCGGCGACCTGTGTATTTCCTTTTCGCTCGCCCTGTTTACTACGCCCTGTTTCTCGGGTCTTGTTTGCCGACCCGGACGTCCGGAGCACGTCACGCCTGTTGCGCTGCGCAATAGGCCCAGGGTGCCCTCAAGGACGCCCTCAAGCACGTCCTCAATTACGAAATCCAGAGATAAGCCAGGCGTCGCATACAGACGAGTTCTTTTCCCTGTATATTCCCTCTTCTCTTCGTGGCAGATTACGTTCTGATAGCCCTATTCGCCCAGGTCCTCCAGGTTCTTCACATGGTAGAGGAATGAGCCCATACGTCGCTCAACATCCGGACCAGTATAACGACGAAGTGAAGTTGGATTTGTTGCAATCGCTGGCTCAGCAATTTGACCGAGAACACCGCCACGACAATGTTTCGTCAGGGCATTGCAGTGAAGCGGGCCCCCGAGATCACAGCGCGCATACACTCACGCACATTTTTTACCGGTCCTCTGGCAGCTATGGCACCTTCCTTCTCGCCAACAACACTGCCAGTGTGCATAAAAGTTAGGCACGTCACCTGTCTAAGCCTTTCTCCGTCTCCTTCCGTCTCAACCATTTCGCTTTTTCTCGCTCTCTCGTTCGCTTTCTCATTCCTCTCTTTAGCCCAGAATATAGCAAAAGTCACGGCCATTAATTCGATCAGAAAGTGGACATTAGTACGAAAAAGGAGCAAGGAACATGAAAGAAGGGGAGACGGGGAAGCTCTAATTGAAAAATTTGTGCCCGACGCTGACCTATGGCCGGACGATCTTTGTCTCCTCTGCTAAAATTTCTTCGGAAGGAACCTGACCCTTTTCCTTTCTCT
The DNA here is from genome assembly GCF_003144295.1 of Acaromyces ingoldii. Taxonomy (NCBI): domain Eukaryota; kingdom Fungi; phylum Basidiomycota; class Exobasidiomycetes; order Exobasidiales; family Cryptobasidiaceae; genus Acaromyces; species Acaromyces ingoldii. Next base: position 587,599 of record NW_020290248.1, read on the forward strand.
TCTGTTCATGAGTCCTCTGTGCACTTGCTCTGCTCTCGAGGTATTGTTTCCGCTTCTTGTCATGTTCTTCCAAGAATGTCTCGAAAGGTTTATATCTCTCGTCAAAATTACCCTCGCGCTTTGCTCGTGCAACCAAATTCTGAAGCTCAAGCCTGAGTATGGCCGCTGCTTTTTGCGACAATCTGCTTTCAAAAAAGTTTCGGGGACGTGCAACTTCCTTGAAAAAGTTGCCGAACAGAGTCGCGAGCATTGACGAGTATGTCTGATGAGTGGGCAAGGCGCGCCTGGTCCTGTGATCTGAATTCATATTGCTGGCGACTAGACCTAAAGTAGCGAGATTCTGCTCTTCGATCGTCAGTGGAGCACGCCAGTATAGTGTGATCTTGGTGTCTAGCGGGTGCAGCTTCAAGGGAACTAGTCCGGATTCCATCAAGAAGTCAATCGCATATTGCGAGAGGTGCGTTTGTGAGGCACTGGCCTCTTGAGGTTGCCGGCTTTTAGGGTCCGATTTATTCACCTGCTCAGAAGCCAAGGGATCTTGTGAAGATTGTGCTGGGCCTTTGCCACGAGGCAAATGGTGCGACGATGAGGATGCCTCTATCTGCTGTAGCTTATGGAGGCTGTGAAGCCACTGTCGTTGCATCTGCATCATGTAGTCGTAGTATGCAGGCGGTGGAGGAGGACAGTTAGGTGGAGAATGGTGTGGGTATTGTGAGGGCAGGGCTTGCCTGTGCACCAAAAAGTCAATGCCAGACCACGGCCTAGTCATTCCTTGTTCATGTATATGATGCTGCTCCAGCTGTTGGATCATTTGTGCAATAGCTTGATCACCTTGAAGTTGTCCAACGTGATTGTGGCCGGAGTGTGACCCGGAGGGAAGGCTTTGTACCTGGCTCTTAGTAGGCTGGAGCTGAGATTTCATGTAGGATGGTGTGCCGAGTTGTTCTTGTTTTTGTGTTCCCCAGTGCGAATGCTGATGAGCAGCCTGCTGCATCATCTGCTGCTGCATTATGTGGTTTTCAAAGATTCGTGCTGTGCGGCTGTCAAACACGGATGGCTCCTGAAACTGTGGATGCATTTGGTGGGAGAGTGGCTGGTTGTGACCTTGTGACAGATCGACTCTTTGGGTCGTTGATTGTCTCTCTCTGCATCGGTCACTATGCATCTTCTTCGATTTGTGTGTTCCAGAAGATGAAGGCGAGGCTGCCTCATGATCTGGAGGGGCAGATGACATGTATGGATTCTCATGCGAAAGGCCCTGCCAATGGTGGCGTGGTTTGTGAGCATCTTCGTACCAGGACTTGCTGGATTGACCTTCGTCGACGTCCGTAAAGCAGTTGTCTGCTTGCCCACTATGACAGGGCAAGCCCAAGGTCAGCTCTAATGAGTCCGGTTCGTTGACAGGGCGACTCCTTCTTCTGCGTTCCCTTCCGCTTGTTGCATTGCTGCCAACGGCAGCGACGAGGAGAAGAAGAAGCATAAATACCCAACCTTTAAGCATCGTGATGTCTTCTTTTGCTTGAGAAAGCAAAATGGTGTAGGTAGTTTTTCCTTCTTTTCTGAAGGGAGTGGGGTCCTAAGAAAGGTCTATCGCCTCTGTACTGCACAGTACCTTTGGCAAAAACTCGAAGCACCTCAGCCGTGGCTGGGCCAAACCGCCTTAAACCCCGGAAGGTCCGGATTGATGCAGTGCTATAGTGACTTGTTGTTATTGTGAGCAATGACATAGTATTTTGACCGATAAAACCATCAAGGAAGTGTGTCGTCAAGGTAATACAGCGAAACGCACCGAGGTAACCGAGATAACAGCTTGACAACCCACATACCTCTTCGCCCCGCCCTGCCGCTTTTATCTTTACTGCCCCTGACCAGCGAAAATAATGCCCGTTCCCTTTACTGACGCTGTTGCGCCACCAAGAGAGGGCACCGTGGGCAAATGCAAATAATGAGCTCCAGCAGATGTGGATGGTAAGATGAGAAAGTGGCTGAGGCAAACTAAAGGATCTTTAAGCAGGCTAGTTTCACGGCGCGTCAACAGCACAGCCCTCCAGCAACACAGCTCATCAGCAGCACAGCCCACCGGTAGCACAGCCTTGTAGATATACAGCTCTATGGAGAGCGCGCCATCACACCTCTCCCTCTCTCGAGCCGCATCATGGACAGCCTTATGAGAATATCAACCCGCGAATCGTCATTGATACATCGATTGAGCAAGATCAATCAGCATAGAAAAGTGATAGTGGAAGAATCGAAATCAGCTGGCTCTCGTGCATTGCGAGATGACCATCATGTCTTCTTAGACTTCTTGTTACGACCAGCTTTGTCCCTTACTTTCCGCTTTTCCATTTGCTCATTGTGCCTCGCCATGTGATCGTTGCCCCGTATCTTCCAGGTCCGCAAGAGCAATGCTAATCTTTTGAGTCTCTCGTCGTTGTGGTCGGGGGGACGGTTGTTTTTGACCTCATCCTGCATTTTTTTTTTGAGCTCGATCGCTGCTTTGAACGCCAATTTGCATTCGAATTTGTCACGAGGTGGTGCCACGTTGAAGAAGAAGTTGCCGATCAGTTCTTTATACCCCAGCAAGAATTCCTTCGTCGTGGGTAAGTACTGACATCTCCTTTGATGAAGGTCCGTTCTATATATGTACTGCTTCCCAACGTCCTTCCATTCGTCACTTTCGCTGCTTGGGCCACGCCAATATAGCGTGGGCTTCTTACTGAGGTCTTCCTCTTCCTCAAACACCAGCCCAAATTCCTGCAATAGAGAGGGCCAAAGTTGTAACGGATGTGTCAGTGAGGGTGGGTTGGGCGTGAACGGAGTTATTGATTTTATTCTATCACTTCGATGCGCTTGTCTGAGGAGGGCTGCCTGCTTTTGCGTCTCGGCCTTCTTGATAAGTTCTCGCATCTTCTCCTTCTTTCCCTCATCTTCATCTGGCGAATTCAAGTATGCTCGGGCCCTCTGCATGAGCAAATGGAATGCAGTGCCGCTTTGGCTCCCCTCTCCAACTAAGTTTGATTTTTCTCTGTCGCCAAGCAGCGCCTTGATCTCCTCCTCCTCCTTCGTGGAAGGGAGTCCTCTGCTTCTGCCAAAATCTCGATCTCCGTTTTCAGATCCAGCTTCTGAAGTGCTTGTATAAGACGAAGTATCTGTGTGCGTCTCAGATCGCCACTCTGCATGCCTCGCTGCCTTTACTTGATCGTATACTTGTTCTGAAAGAAAAGGACCTCGAAAGAATTGTTCCGAGGTTTGGCCACGAGACTGGTGGTGCAGCCCTGATAATTTCTTCATCTGATGCTCTTCATCGGGGTTATGAGCCCACTGATGACGCATCTGCATCACAGAGTCGTGGCCTGCAGGTGGTGGAGGAGGCCAGTGAGGTGAAGAGTGGTATCGGTATTGAGAGGGCAGGCGTTGCCTGTGCACCAAAGGGGCATTGCCAGACCACGGCTGAGTGAATCCATGTTCGTGTACATGCTGCTGTTTTAGCTGTTGTGATGTTTGCGCATAAGCTCGATCATCTCGGAATTGTCCAATATGACCGTGGCCTGGAGGTGACCCCGAGGGAAGATTTTGTACGTGGCTCTTAGTAGGCTGGAGCTGAGGTTTCATGTAGAAGTGTTTGCCGATGCCGAGTAGTTCCTGTTCTTGCGTTCCCCAGCGCGAATGCTGGTGAGCAGCCTGCTGCAACATCTGCTGCTGCATCGACTGCTCGCTAAGCATCTGTGCTGTATGATCATCGGTCGCGGATGGCTCTTGAACCTCTGGATAAACCTTGAAGGGAGGAAGCTGATCTTGATCAGACACTTGTGTCTCCGGCCGTGCCTCTCTGTATCGGAATCGGGCGTGATTCGCCAAGGCATGATTAGCCCGCGACGTTCCTCTCCTCTGGTGAGAAGCCGAGGGCGATTCCGTTCTGTCCCTTGAAGGCGCCGATGTGGTCTCGAGATTCTTATGCAAGAAGCTGTGCCGAAGGTAGCGAAGTGGTCGAGTATCTTCGTCCATATTCATTCTGGAGTGACCTTCACCAACCTCTCGCAATCCGGCCGATGATTTTTCATAATGGAAAGGCGACTTCAAGGCCAGGTGTGAAGGCTCTTGTGTGACAACGGGACGGCTGCTCCCTGCGCCTTCCGATCCGCTTGCCACAGTGCTGCCAGCGGAAGCGACGAGGAGAGGAAGAGCCAAGAGAACCCAGCCTCTGAGCATCGTAACGTTTTTCGACTGTTGAACCTGGTCTTAGAAGAATTATATTCCTGAAGAAGGGAGGTAGAGACCTGGGAACGTCCTTCGTCTTTATATCTCAAGAAAAGACCCGAAGCGGCTCAGCTGTAGCTCAAAAATGAGCTCATACATTGCTTAACATCCGGACCGCTACAGAGATGAGGTGGATTCCGTGTAGTGTTGTTGTGATAAACACCATCGTGAGAGAGATTTGTCATGGTAATTCACTAAAGCCGACCGAGATCACAGCACACGTAATAATGCGCCCACTTTTACCGGGCCTTTTGTCAGCTGTTGCAGCTCCCTTTCCATCACCAAAAGGGCCAGTGTGCCCTTTAAAATGCCGATGTCTTGTTGTCTTGTGTTCGCTTCGCATTGTGCTCATCCTATTGCATCGGCGCTTCCAGTGCGGCGCCGCGAGCTTTTGCTGTGTCTACCCTGTATTGTTGTTTTGTCGTTTTGCCGTTTTTCTGTTTTCTTTTTAGTCTAATTTTTCTCAATTTTTTATTGGTCCCTTCACAGTGATGGCGTCGCTCGCTCGCACCACCCTGACCACAACAACCCACATGCCTCTTCGCGACGCCCTGCCCTGTCCTGTCCTGCCGGGTTTACTGAGTCTGGCGAGCGAAATCAATGTCCTTCCCCCTTATCGACCTGCTACGCCACCGATAGAGGCATCCGTAGGCAAATAACGAGCTCCAGCAGATGTGGACGATAAGAGAAAAATGGCTGAGGCAATCCCAAAAAAATCTCCAAGCAAGCTAGCCTCACAGCTTATGATTAGTAGGTTTGCCAGTAGCACAACACATCAGCAGCAGCACAGTCCACTGGGAGCACAGCCTGGTAATTGTATAAATGGCCGGAGCTTGTGCCCGCTTATAGCCCCAGGAAGTTGCTTCGTTTACGGGGAAATAAGCCATCAACGATGGCCCCCCTCTTCCCTCTCGAGTGACGTTTTGGACCATTTCAACAAAAGAATCCTCGTTGATACAGCGATAAAAAATGAACATTGAGCTTAGGACAGACAGGCTTTGGTAGAAAACGTCGAAATTAACTGGCTCCTGTGGCATTAACAGGCGGCTGTGTGGCCACCGTACCCTCTATTTTTTTTCTGACGGCGGGCCTGGTTTCTTATCTTCCGTTTATCTTTAGACGCCTTTTTGTTGGCATCGTAACCGTTACCCCTGCTCTCCCACTTTCGCAAGTGCGATGCTAATTCTCTGAGTCTTTCGGCATTGTGGTCACTGGGATTTTCGCGGGTGACAACAGCCTGGATCTCACTTTTGAGCTTCTTCGCTGCGTCAAAAGCTATTGAGCTTTGGAATTTGTTGTCCAGTGGTGCCACATTAAAAAAGAAGTTGCCGATCAGTTCTCTGAACGCCTGCGAGAATTCCGTCGGTGTGGGTAATTGACATTCTCTCCTGCGATGAAGGTCCGTTCTATAGTCGTACCCTTTCTTAGCTTGATCCTCTTCGAATGCTCCCTCTGGGGCTCGCCAATATAATTCGGGCTTCTCACGGGGGTTTTTGTCCTGCGGAAATTGAAGCCCAAAGTCGTCCAGAAGACGGGGCCAAAGTTGTAACGGATGTGTTAGTGAAGGGGGGCTGGGCTTGAACGGAATTATTGAACTGTTCCTATTACTTCGCAGCCTTTCTTTGCGGAGACATGCCTTCCTTCGGCTCTCGATCTTCTCCGTAAGTTCTCGCATCTTCTCCTTCTTTCCCTCATCTTCATCTGGCGAATTCAAGTATGCTCGGGCCCTCTGCTTGAGCAAATCGTATTCAGTGTCGCTTTGGACCCCTTCTCCAACGAAGTGTGATTTTTCTCTGTCGCCAAGCAGCGCCCTGATCTCATCCTCCTCTTTCTTGGAAGGGAGTATTTTGCGTCTGCGATAGTTCCAAGTTCGGCCTTTATTTTCTGAAGCTCTTGTAGAAGGCAAAGGACCCGTGTGCGTTTCAGATTGCCACTCTGTATGCCTTACTTCGTTTACTTGAGGGTCACCTTGTTCTGACTGACCATCATCTTGTTCTGGTTGATTGTCACCTTTTTCTGATTGATCGTTACTTTCTTCTGAATGATCGTCACCTTCTTCTGGTTGATCGTCACCTTGTTCGGAATGAAAGGGACCCTGAAAGAATTGCTCCGGGGTTGGGCCATGAGGCTGGTGATGCAAAATTGATGAACCGATCTGCGGCACTTTGTTGAGGCTATGAGCCCACTGATGTTCTATCTGCATCATGTAGTCGTTGCCTGCAGATGGCGGAGGAGGATGGCGAAATCTAGGCTGGTGTTGGTATTGTAAAGCTTGACCTTGACTGTGCATCGCAGGGGCTTTGCCGGACCGTCGTTGAGCCGTTCTGTGTTCATGTGTATGCTGCTGCCCCAGCTGTTGAATCATTGGGGCGTTAGTAGAACTTATTTGAGATTGTTTGAAGTGACCGCGGCCGTAGGGTGACGTTGTGGGAAGATATCTTGCTTGGTCTTGAAAAGGCTGCGATTGACTTTGCATGTAGGAATGTACGCGATCTTGCGGCTGTTCTTGCGTTCCCTGCTGTGACTGCTGATGAGCTGCCTGCTGCATCATTCGCCCATGCATCAACCGGTCACGACGCATCTGTGCTGTGTGGCTATCCATCGCGAGTCGCTCAAGAAGTTGCGGATGAAAGTGGTAGGAGAGCGCCTGGTTGCGACCTCGCGTAAGATCGAGAAGGTGATTCCCTGACTGTTCCTCTTTGACTCGATCGTGATGCATCTTCATCTTCTTAAGATCGTGTCGGCGAGAAGATGAAGACGATGCTGCCCCGTAATTTGAAGGAGCCGATGAGAACTCTAGACCCTCATGCGAGGAGCGTTGTATGCGAGAGTCTGCGTCCGCGTTCGTACTCGAATGAGCTTCAGCAACGTCCTGAAAGCCGGTGGCTTCTTTTTGATGATAGTAAGGCAAGCTCAAGGTCAAAGCTAGTGGGTCTGGTTCGTCAACATGAAGGCCCCCTCCTGTATGTTCCACTCCACTTGCCACAGTGCTGCAAACGCCAGCAACGAGGAGAAGCAGGACTAGTAGTGCCCAAGTTTTGAGCATCGCTAAGTCTTCTTGACAGCCGATACTGGGAGATAGGTGAGCTGTTCTTCTCTGAAGGGGGTTTGATTGTTGGAAAAGTCCTTCGCCTTTATATCTAAGGAGAAGAAAGAACTCCAAACGACTCAGCCGTGGCTCAAAATTCCCCCTTAGATCGTTTAACTTCCGGGCCACCACATTGTTGCAGTGAAGATTGTGTTGTTGTGATGGTTAGTAGAGCGACTGTTCGACAACACAATCGTGAGAGAGTTTCGTCAGGGTAACGCAGCAAAACGCGCCGAGGTCACAGCACACGTTTACGTAAATTCTTACTGGGCCCCCTGGCACCTGTGGCAGCTGCTTTCTCACCGTCAACACCGTCAGCGTGCCCTTTCGAATGCGAAATATTTCTTCTCGAAGCGCAGTGCGTCTATCCTATTGGGTCGGTGCTTCAACTGCGCCACGAGCATTTTGCTCTGGCCACACTGTTATCTTTTGTGTTTTGTCTGTTTATTTTTTTTTCTTCACCGCGATGGCGTCGCTCGCTCACAACACCCTGACAACAACAATCCACATCCTCTTCACACCGCCCCGCCCTGCCCGCCCTGCCCGCCCTGCCCGCCCTGCCGGCTTTGCTGGCTTTGCAACGACCGACAAGCCAGAGTCATTCCCTTTGTTGACACTGCTAAGCCACCAACAGAAATAGGAAAATAAAGGTGTACGTCGGTCGCTTAGAGAGAGGTGGCTGAGGCAACTTCACAAGATATTCGAGTAGGGTGGCATCACGGCTCTTTACTAGCAGAGCCCACCAGCAACACAGCCTACCGGAAGTACATCCTGTTGGTAGCACAGCCTGGTAGGAACCTAGCCTGGCTGGAGGTCAGGTATGTATGTTCACGGCCCCAGGAATTTGACTCGTCTGTGGGAGGGCACGCCATCTAATTCAGCCTTTGCCTGTCTCTGTCTTTTTTATCTCAATATTTCTCGCTCTCCCGCCTTCTCGCTGGTTAAAACTTCGGTCCAGGTGATAGCAAGATTCCCGATGAGTAGGGTTCTCGATCACATGGCTGCCGCTAGTACCGGACACAAGAAAAGAGCATGATGAAAGGGTAGATGCAGAACCTTACATGATCAACTTGCGGTGACGCTAAATCTGTTCGGATAACGTCGTCTCCTTGTCTCCTCTGCCGTCTCTCATTCGAGGTGAACGTGTTCCTTCAACTTTTTCGTCTTTTCAATCTCTCTTTCACTCTCTTTGCGATAGAGTAGTTCTTTTCTCTTTCTGTCAAGTTCTTGCAAGAATGTCCTGAAAAATGTATGATTCTGGTCAAATATACCCTCAGCATTTGCGTGTGCGACCAAGATCTTGATCTCGTGCGTGAGTCTGGCCGCTGCGTTTCTTGCCAAATTGCCTTCGTAGGCATTCACAGGAGGTGCAACGTCCAGGAAGCGAGGGCCGATCAGAACTTTGAGCGCCCTCGAATATTTTGTATGGCTGGGGAAGCCGTGCCTGTTCCTGTAATCTGATTCCGCACTCCCTGATTGCATTCCTTTCCTAGCGAGCTTCTTCTCGTCATCCGTTAATGGAGGTCGCCAGTGTAGTGTGGTTAGGATGTTGCCTTGAGGCGCATGATCGTACATAAGGCCAGAATTTCTCAAGAACTCAGTCGAATATTGCGGGTGCGTTCGTGAGAGACTGGCCTCCTCAGGTTTCCAGCCTTCCAGCCTTGCTTCTGCCACTTGCCCTGAAGCAAAGAGACCTTCTGATGATTGTGCTGGGCTCTGGTTATGAAGCAAGTGGTACGACCATGATGCTGCCCCTGTCTGCTGCAGCTGCTGCAGTTCATGGAGGGTACGAGGCGACTGGTGTTGCAAATCTGCCATTGCCCCAGTCTGCCGCAACATCTGCAGTTCATGGAGGGTAAGAGGACACTCTTGTTGCATCTGCATTATGACCTTATGGTCTGCAGGTGGCGGAGGAGGATAGTGATGTGGATACTGATGGTATCGGTATTGAGAGGGCTGACCTTTACTGTGCGTCGAAGAGGCATGGCTAGACCATGGTTGAGTCATTCCCTGTTCGTATAGATGCTGCTGCTCCAGCTGCTGCTCCAGCTGCTGAATCACTTTCGCGCAGGCCGGATCATCTTGAAATTGCCTGATGTGATCGTGGCCGGAGTATGATCCCGAGGGAAGACTTTGTACCTGGCCTTGAAAAGCCTGAGGTTGAGCTTGCACAGAGAGGGGAAATCCAGTCTGGTACTGTCCTTGCTTATAAGAGGAGGGGCCAGTCTGGTATTGTTCTTGCGTTCCCCAGTGTGACTGCTGATGAGCTGCCTGCTGCATCATCTGCATCGACTGGTCACGAATCATTTGTGTCGTTTGGCTATCAAACGCGGTAAGCTCCTGAAGTTGAGGATGCATTTGGTGGGAGAAGGGCTGGTGGTGGCCTTGTGTCAGATCGACTACTTGGGTCCCTGATTGTCCCTCTCCCATTCGCGAACGTTGCATTTTCTTCAACTTGCGTCGGTTGGATGATGACGATGCTGCCCCGTGACCTGAAGGCGCCGATAAAATCCTTGAATCCTCATGCGAGGAGCGTTGCCCATGACGGGAATGTGGGCGAGTGTCTTCGTGGACACGCATACTGTGGTGTTCCTCGTAAATGTCTTGAGGGCCAGTGATTGTTTGCTCGTGATGTTGAGGCAAGCCCAAGGTCAGATCTAACGAGTATGGTTCGTCAAGAGGACGTCTCCTTCCTGTGTGGTCTTCTCCGCTCGCTGCAGTGCTGCCAGCGGCAGTAACCAGGAGAAGATAAACTAGACAACCCCAGCCTCTGAGCATCGTAAAGTCTCTTTTTGACTGCTGAGCTCGATATAGGTCGACTTTTTTTCCTGAAGGGGGTTGAGTCCTAGAAAAAGAACCTCGCCTTTATAGCTTTGGGAGAAGAGCGAAGCGACTTAGCCGAGGCAGGGTTCTGGACACATACGTTGCTTGATGTTCGGACCGCTATAGTGATGAAGTGAGAGTCGTCTTATTGTTATCGCTGGCAAGGCGTATTGACCAATCACACCATCATGAGAAATTTCGTCAAGGTAACGCGGCGAAGCGCGCCGAGTTCACACCACACGTACACATGCATATGCACGTTTTTACTGGGCCTCCTGGCAGCTGTGACAGCCGCCTGCTCGTAGTCAACACCATCAACGTGCCCCTATGAATGCGAAATATTTGCTTTCGAAGCCCAGTGCGCCCACCCTACTGCGCCAGTGCTCCGACGTTGGCGCGAGCATTTTGCCTGTCTGCCCCTCCCTGCTTTGTTGTTTGTTTTTTGGTTTATTCTTTTGTTGGCCCCTCCACCGCATTGGCGTCGCTCGCCACACCACCCTTACAACAACAAACCACAAACCTCTTCGCACCGCCCTACCCTGCCTGCCGGCTTTACTGCATCTGACGAGCGAAGATGATGCCCAGTATTGAGGCTGCAACGCCAAGGACAGAGAGGAATGCAGGCAAATGAGAGTATAGGGCGCACGGTACGTTTCTTTGGGGTGATGGTGTACGACGGGAGAAAAGCTGCTCAGGCAATCTCTCAGAAGTCTCAAGCAGGCCAGTAGCACAGCCCGCCGGGAGCACTGCCCGGGGGGCTTATGGCTGCCCCGGGAAATTCACTCGTCTATGGGAGAGCACGCCGTCTCTTTTCGTCTTTCTCTCTCTTCTTTTCTCTCCTTATCTCTCTTTTGTCATGGTCCTGGGATGTCGTGGGCGCCCCGGGGCCCTGTGTGCTCCCTCTTTTCGCCGTCCTTGTTTATTTTATCTCAGTCGTGTTAACTCGCTCGCCTTTGTTTACTAGGTCCTGCTTTTCGGGCCTATTTACCGCGCCGGATATCCACAAGGACGCCAGTGCCTGCTGTGGAGCGCAGCAGGCGCTCAAGCGCGGCCTCAAGCACGCCCTGTAGTACGAATCCCAGAAATAAGGCAGGCGTCGCCGTCTAACGGGCCCCTTTTCCTGTACTTTCCCTCTTCTCTTCGTCGCAGAATACATTCTGACAGCCCCCCGTTCGTCTATGTGACAGCTCTATCACATTTATGACCAGGCCCTAACATGATTGACGGCGTAAGCTCGAGCAGAAGGTTGTCGTTAGGACGGAACACGAGCAAAGAGCCTGAGGGAAGGGTAGGCAGGCAAATATGAACTACGTGATAATCGTGCACTTGTGCCACCAAGTTTGAGCTGTCTCATCTGCCACCGCTTATTCGTGGCCACCCCGTGCCCTCATTTCCCTCCTCGCCTCATTTTCTTTTTCTCTGCGAGACTTATATCCCTCCCGCCTGGCGTCCTGATCTTGCAAGAACTGTACGAAAGTCTGATATCTCCCGTCGAAATCACCCTGGGTCTTTGCGTTTGAAACAAAGGTCTCAATTTCTTCCTTGAGTTTGCACGCTGCTTCTTGCGCCAAATTGCTCTCGAATCGGTTCTTAGGACGTGCAACATCTGAGAAACAGTTTCCGATCAGAGTCTTGAGCATCTTCGTGTATGTGTCATGGTCGGGCAAAGCGAGCCGGCGCCTACTGACCGATTCCCCATTTCTTGACAGTGAACGTTTACGAGCGAGGCTCTGTTCTTCACCTGGTCTTGGATCACGCCAGTGTAGTATGAACTCGCCTCGGATCATCTTCTCAATAGGAAGCGCAGACTTGTGCAGAAACTTTATCGCATTTTGCGAGAAGGGCTCTCGCGTTTGTGAGGCAATGGCCTCCACAGCTTGCCGACCTTGGTGCAACGATGATGATGCCCCTGTCTGTTCCATTTCATAGAAGCTAGGAGGCAACTCTTGCTGCATATGCGTCACATAGTCGTGAGCTGCAGATGTCGCGGGAGGCGAAGAAGGCTGGGACTGGTATTGAAATTGAGAGGGCTGGCCTTGACTGTGCATGAAAGGGACATTACCAGACCATGGCTGATTGAATACATGGTCGTGTATGTGCTGCCGTTCCATTTGTTGAGCCAGTTTCGCATAATTCAGAACATCTTGAGATTGTGCAAAGTGATCATGGCCTGGATGTGACCTGTAGTGATGACTTCGTTCTTGCCCTTGAAGTGGATGGGGTTGAGCTTGCATATTCTGGAAGAAGCGATTTTGGTACTGTTCGTACGTTCCCCATCGTGACTGCTGATTAGAAGCTTCCTTTTTTATCTGCTGCTGCATCATCTGCTGCTGAAGCATTTGTGCTGTATCTCTGTCAAGCGAGGATAGCTCCGGAAAATGTGTATGCATTTGGTGGGAGAGTGGCTGGTGGTGGCCTTGTGTAAGGTTGCCTTCTTGGGTCGCCGAAGATCCCTCTTCTCGGGCACGTTGCGTCATCTTCCCCTTGCGTCTTTGGGAAGATGAAGGCGATGCTGCCTAACGATCTGAAGGCGCCGAAGACATGTATAAATCCACTTGCGAAAGGTCCTGCTGACGATGGCGCGGTGTGTGAGCATATCCATGCAAGTGCAGTCCAGAGTGACCTTCGGCATTATCCTGAACAGCGGTGTCTGCTTCTTGAGGGTCGTAAGGCATGTTTAGGTCGATTAGTGGCGGTCCGTCGACTGGACGATTCCTTCCGATGCGTCCACTCCCGCTTCCGCTTGCCGCATTGCGGCCGACGGCAGCAACAAGGAGAAGGAGAAGCAGTAGCTCCCAGCCTCTGAGCATCGTAAAGTCCTTTTTTGACTGCTGAGCTTGGGATGTAGGTGGGTTTTCTTTCCTGGAGGGGCGAGGGTTCCAGGAAAGATCCTCGCCTCTATACCTTTGGCAAAACTTGAATTCGCCTCAGCCGTGGGCTCGACCAATCCGCCGTAAGTCTTTTAAGGTCTGGACTGCTGCAGTGCTATTGTGAATTGTTGTTGCTGTGATTATCGACATAGTGTTTTGAGCGACCGACAATACCATCACGAGAATATTTCGTCAGGGTAATAGGGCGAAAGACACCGAGATAACAGCACCCATACACCTACGCACTTTTTCACTGGACCTCCTCGGCGCTGTCATAGCTACCTCCTTAAAGATCAACACTGCCGGTGTGCCCTTTGCAATGCGAAGTACTTGCGCTCGATGCCCAGTGGACCTCTCCTACAGCGATAGCGAAGGCAACACCGCGAGCTTTACGCTCTGTTTTCTGTCTTTTTTGTTTTGTTTTGTTTTCTATTATTGATTCGTTCCTCCACAGCATTGGCGTCGCTCGCTCACACCACCTTACCAACATTCCCACGTACCTCTTCGCACCGCCCTGCCCTGCCCTGCCCTGCTACTCCGGCTTTACTGCGTCTGACGAGCAATAGCGATGCCTCTCATTGACGCTGTCACGCCACCGACAGACGACGAGGGCTTGCACTACGTAGTCTACTTTGCGTCTGGCTCTCCTCCCTGGTGTCCAGACTGCGTCGACGCCCTCGCTCCCCTTCGGGCCGTCTTCGGTGCGACAGAAGGCGCTGCACCGAAGGCGTATGTCGTGCGAGTGGGCGAAAGGCACGAATGGAAGGGCGTCAAGGACAACAAGTACAGACTTGAGCCGTACAATGTCGAGGGCGTGCCGACTATAGTCAAGATGCAAGGTGTGAGTTGTCGAGGACAGAAAGCTTTCCCCCTCACACCCCCCTCTCCGCCCTGTCCCCCTCCATCCCAGCCCACCCCGCCCCAACCCACTCCTCCTTTTTCCCTCTCCATCGTCCTGAAAGGATCAAATTTGCTAATCGTCCTCATCGGCTATGTGGCCCCGTCAGACAAAGGAGCTCGGCCGGTTAGGAGAGGAGGGGTGCAAGGACGAGGCGGCGCTGAGGAAGCTCGTGGCTGGGTGAAGCCGAGTCTGAGGAGTCCTTCACAATGTATGCAGCGGCCATTCTGCGAATCTTCCTTGTCTTTCATATCAGACGAGGCCTCGAAAGGAACGTTTCTGGCCAACGTCAGTCCCAGCAGTGCTGCTGAATAGCCTGGTGATTACATTGTCATGATTGCAAGCATCGACATTCCCAGATTCATCTCAACAAGTGCGATCGCTTCTCCAGTCCTCATTCGCCAAAGAGCTGTTTGGAGAGGAGCAAGTGCGATCAGTATCCCTTGCACTCTGCCACAGCTGCAGCAGCTCCATACCTTTTGCACTCGTTTCAAGATTGAGTCCTTTGAAGGGTCTGCCAAGGAGAAGAGAGAAGAAAGAGAGAGAGAGAGAGAGAAGGTCAGCATGGCTCGCGCGCATCATCTCACAGCCCACAAGGAGAGTTGGTCACCCACCATAGGGGGCATCCTTGCTGGGGATCTCAAGGACAGCAGGAAAGGCCTGCTGATATCGATCGCACAGTGGCCGGATCTTCTCGGCGAGTGTCTGGGTGATGAGGAGGATGCCGATGTCCTGCCGCTCCTGGGTAAAGAGGTTGAAGGCCGCCTCGATGTCCGAGACTGGGGTGGATGAGTTGACGATGAAAAAATTCCGGTCGGGCGAGGGCCCCTTTGACGACGAGTCCTGCGAGAGGCTTGTGCTCTGCTGCTGGCTTGCTCCTGTGCCCCCACCGCCCGCTTTACTACCTCCTTGTCCTCCAGCTCCAGCTCCAGCCCCAGCTCCTGCTCCTGCTCCTGCGCCATGGGGTGTGGAAATGTGGCCGATACCGGCAAGGAGGAGGCCCGTGGCCGTGTCCTCGTCGGAGATGAGCGCGAGGAGTGTGCGATCGGCAGCTTGCGAAGCGATCGACATGGCGGCCGTGGCAGTCTTGGCGAGGTCGAAGAGTGTGTTCTCCCTCTTCTAGGTGTCTTCTGGGTGCCTGTCCGTCTGTCTGTCTGGGATGCCGTCGTCTGCTACAAGCGCGCGCGCGCCCCTGTGGTGACCGAATCTCCACACGTGCCGGCGTGGCTGGCTGGGCTGGGCTCGCTCCTCTTCGGGAGACGGGCAGGAGGGCGACCTCAGAGAGGAAGGCGACGGATATGAGCTTAAATGAGCTAGTTGCCTGCCTGTCTAGCTTGAAATCGCATTGTTGCAAAAGACGACAGGATAAAGTGATCAACGACACTGGGCGATGCTTGGTGACGGGACCTCGTCCATCTCTGCTGTGCTACTCTCGACCGTGCTCGCTGCCATACTCGTACCTATTCTCGGAATGTCGCTGCCGTTCTTTTCGAAGCGGTGGTCGTGCAAGGGCAAGGTGAGTGGCCCCTCCTCTTGTCGATAGTTGCCGCCTCGCCTCGCCTGGGGACTGAAATGTCGGATCGTCACCCATTAGCACGTCTTCATCACGGGCGGATCTCAAGGCCTGGGCCTGGCCCTGGCGGAACTCTGCGCGGCCAAGGGAGCGGCGAGAGTGACAATCTGCTCACGCTCGCAGGCGAAGCTCGACCTCGCCCTCGCCCAGGTCCAGGCTGCTGCCGCCACGACTGGCTCGACCCAATGCCACGCCGTCGCCGCCGACGTGAGCACATTTGAGGGCGCCCAAAAGGCCCTCGAGGCTGCTGCTGCCGGCGGCACGCAGCCCGACGTCGTCTTTTGCTGCGCAGGGGGCGCCAAGCCCGGCTTCTTCATCGAGCAGACCCAGCTCGACTTTGAGACCGGCTTCAAGACCGACTACATGACGGCCCTCGCCACGTCCCACGCTGCTGCCAGTCTCTTTGTGCGCGTGGCCAAGCGAGACGCCAAGATCGTCCTCGTCTCCTCGACATTGGGCCTGATGGGCATGGTGGGCTACGCGCAGTACAGCCCCATGAAGTTTGCCATCCGCGGCCTGGCAGAGTGCCTCCGCTCCGAGCTGCAGCTCTACTCGATTGACGTGCACGCCTACTTTCCCGGCACCATTCTCTCGCCGGGCTACCAGGAGGAGAACAAGACAAAACCGGCCATCACCCTCGAGCTCGAGGGCGACGGCGAAAAGGAGGGCCTGACGCCAAAGCAGTGCGCCGAGGGCCTGCTCAAGGGCGTCGAGCGCGGCCGCTTCTTCATCACGACGGACATTCTCACCGAGCTCTTTCGCGCCGCGACGGCGTCGGGCGGCAGCGTGCCCGGCAACGGCTGGCTCCTTGACAAGGCCAAGAGCTTCATGGCGGGCATTGGCATCCCCGTCTGGCGCATCTTCATCGCCGATCGCAGCATTCAGGCTCACAGGGAGCAGCACTTGAAGGACCTGTCGCTGTCGAAGCCTGCCGCATGATTGGATTGGATTGCAATAATACTAAAAATACAGATGGTGGATATTTTGCTACTGGTCGCTGGTCTGTTGCATCTCGACGTCCTGCTCCTCGCCAGCTGCAGCCGTGTCCTTGTCCTGCTGCTCCTCGTGGCCCGGCTGCAGCCCTGTGTCCTGCTTCTTGTCATCGACGAAGCGCCGCGTGACGAGGCTGCTGCGCGCCAGCATGTCCTTGAGATCGGCTTCGAGGCCCTCGAGCCTCTTTTTCCGCTCCCGGTTCTCGGCCTGCATTGCAGCGCGCCTGGAATGCAGTGCTTGCTTCTCTGCCTCGAGCCGCTTTCTCTCCTGCAGCTCGAAGCGCAGCCGGGCGAGCTGCAGCTTGTGCGCGTCGGCCAGAATGTCGGCGGTCCTGTCGGCCTCGTCGGCCCTTGCGCAAAAGTCGTCCATGTCCGTCAACTCGATGGTGTCGTAGATGGAGCTGTCAAGGGCAGCCAAGCATTCCTCAGTCAGTATGAGAGCTTCTTGATTTGCTGCCGTAGACCAGGCAGCAGCAAGAAAAGAAGAGGAAAGCTCACCGAAAGTCGCGACAGGTAGTAATCTCGGACTCGAGGTGCCGCTTCTCGTACTGCAGGTTCTGCAGCTCGAGCGAGGCCAGCTCCAGGCCGGCGCGCGCCTCTGCCACGGCCTGCTTGCCCCGGCGCACCTCGTCGTGGGCCCTGCGCGCCAGGGCACGGAGCTGGGCGACGAGGGGCATCGAGCTGCTGAGCACCGCGTGTGCGTTGGGCCCGACACCAACGTGGCTTGCGGCAAGATTTGCCAGGAGCTCCTTTTGTACGACGGAGAGCTCATACAGGATCGCATCGTCGTTGTCGTCCTGCATGGTGGGCACCGCCATCGATGAATGTGACGCTCTGAAGGGGTGTAAAGATTCCACCTCCATCCAGCTTGTGGAAAAGCACTTGCGGAAATCTGTTGGAGATGACTTCGATATCGGCCGAGGCGCGTCTCCTCCCTTTCAGTGACAAGGGCGCATTTGATTTTGACCTGGCCGTGCATTTAGACCAACACCCCCCCTCTTCACCTTCTACTTTCTTTTCCCATCCTTCTCCTCCCCTCTGTTCCGCTTGTCGCTTGCGAGCTGCTCGGGCACGATGTCTTCTTCGCCGGCACCGACGACGAGCGAGTCGCGGCGGCGGGCCGAGATCGAGGCGAAGCGGGCCAAGCTGGCCGAGCTCAAGCGTGCGCGAGAGGAACGGACGAGCCGGCTGCAGGCTGGCAGGAGCAGCGATACCCGGAGTGGTTCCGAGGTGGGTGTGTGATGGGTGGCTCTCTCGGTCTAGATGCTCAAAACAGGCTCGGGCTTCTCGTATGCGCGCTGACACTTGAAGCACAACCAGGCCACGACGCCGTCGTCGAGACGGGACATTGATGACCTCGTCGCCAACCTCGTCGGCAGCCGGACTCAGGGCACCTCGAGCCGAATGAGCATCGGGCCTGGTGATGGTAGGGGTACGCCCTCGAGCCCGAGAAAGTCCGGTACAGAGGTCCTGGCAGGGTATGGTGGCAGGAGCGACTACGATGGCGCGTCCGAGGGACAGAGCATGGCGACGACGATGGTCAATCGCGCCGATGGCGAGGCGCAGGGGACACAGGTCGTGGGCCAGCCCAGGGCGAGGTTGGTGGACAGCGAGGTGCAGACGGACTCGCTCGATGCGCCCGCTGCCGTTGCCAAGAAGGAGAAAGTGTACTATACCAAGGAGATCCAGACGACTCTGCGGAGCGGCGGAGATTCGGACTCGGAGGACGACGAGGCAGGTGGGGACAGGACGATAGGACCAAATGGCGTCTCAATTGCGACCGAGGAAGCTATCCGGGCCAAGCTGCTCAAGGAGCAAGAGGTCGAGAGGCTCAGGGCAGAGGAGGAGCACATGAAGCAGGAGGAAGAGCGGCTCGAAAAGGAGATCGAAGAGGGCCTCCGAGAATTGACTGGCGAGGAGCTTGGGGCCATCTATGGCGCGTCAGAGTTCACCGAGTTCGTCGAGCAGAGCAGCAAGATCATCGAAAGGGCCCTGACAGATACGTATGACTACCTCAAGGACTATACGCTGCTCGACGACCGCGCAGCCGACGACTACGAAGGCCGGCAGGTGAAGTCGCAGCGGGTCTTCTGGGACGAGCGGCTGTGCAGGGGACGGAGCATCACGGCTCTCGACTGGTCCACAAAGGTATGTTACCCCGCTCTATTCTCCAAAGAAATTCACCTCGCTGTACAATAGCTGACTTGATGCGCCCACTCCCTCTCGTCAGCACCCCGAGCTTGTCGTGGCCAGCTACAGCCGGAGCGAGTTCAGCGCAAACGACGAGCCCGACGGCCTTGTTCTCGTCTGGAACATGCATCTGGCAGACCGACCCGAGTTTGTCTTCCATGCTCAGGTGGGTTTTAAAAGCTTCCTTCATTGACGAGCAGAGTGCCTCTCCATGGACACTGACGATTTTTTCAACGGCAACGGCAGACGGACGTGCTCTCTGTGACCTTTTCGCCCTTTCATCCCAACCTCGTCATCGGCGGGACCTACAGCGGACAGATTCTGATCTGGGACACGCGAGCACGGTCTCTGCCCGTGCTCAAGACGCCACTCTCGGCGGCCGGGCACACGCACCCCGTCTATGCGCTTCAGCTCGTGGGCACGCAAAACGCCCACAACCTCGTCACGGCCTCAACTGATGGGACCGTGTGCTCGTGGATGCTCGACATGCTCGCGAGACCCCAGGAGACGCTCGAGCTGCTCAACACGCTCCATCCAAAGACGGACGAAGTCAGCGTCACCACGATTGCCTTTCCCGACCAAGAGACGACCACCTTCTGGGTCGGCACAGAGGAGGGCAGCGTATACCAGGCCGGACGCTACGACCGTGCAGGGGCCAAGGCCGGTCTGAATCTGCAAGACGTCTTCAAGCGCCATTCTGCGCCCGTCACGGGCCTCCATTTCCACCCGCTGGCCGGACCCGTTGACTTCTCCGACCTCTTCCTTTCGTGCAGCATGGACTGGACCTGTCGCCTGTGGCGCAGCAAAAAGCAGTCTTCGTCTTCAGCGTCGGCGTCGTCCTCTGGCGGCGGCGGCGGCGGTGGTGGTGGTGGTGTTGGTGCCGGCAGCAGCAGCACCGGTGGCGTCGCGGCATCAGGTGCCGCGCATTTGCAAGGTAACTCGAGCAGCCACGCCATTGCACCGGTACTGAGCTTTGACGAGGCGAGCGACTACGTGTACGACGTCCGCTGGCATCCTGTCCACCCCGCCCTCTTCGCCCAGGTCGACGGCTCGGGCCGACTGGATCTGTACAACCTCAACGTCGACACGGAGCGGCCGATCATCAGCACCGTCGTCGGTGCCGGTCGCGCCCTCAACAAGGTCGGCTGGGACCGCAAAGAGGGCCGCAAGCTGGCCATGGGCGGCGCAGAGGGTAAAGTGTACGTGTACGACGTCGGCACGCTCGCCAGCCCGGCCGAGGACGAGTGGTTTGCGATGCAAAAGACCGTCGCTCGGCTCCTGAGTGCCACTTCGTCCGCGTCCGGTGCTGCGGCCCCGGGTAGCAGCGGCAGCACTAACAATGGCAAGGGAATGGGCGCGGGGATAAGCGCGCTGGACGGCGGCGCGGCGGCGAGGACCAACCTGGACCTAGAGAGAATCAGCCAGCGCTTGGCGGTACGATAGCCATCTTCAGTCTTTTGTCGTTCATGCTTGATCAATTATTACCATGTCATTGTTCAGCACGCCTGCAGCAAGAGCTTGATAGCACGTTAAGAACGGTTTGGCTAGTGAGGGCATCAGAGAAGCAAAAAGAAAAGAAAGGCAAAAGAGAACTGGAACTGCAGCACCCAGGATTCCCGCGTGGTCCCCCACCGCAGTACTGACTAGGCGATACCGTGCTTAACTTCGCAGATCGGACGGGATGCGGTGTTTTCACGGTTCTATGGCCGCAGATGGATAATAGCATGGGCGAGGGAGACATGAATCAGAAGAATTGTGTGGCCACGAAGAAGGTAGGTTTGACGTAGTGTTCGTCAAGAAGGTAGGTTTGACGTAGTGCGGTTGACGAACACACATTCCCTCCCCCTCCACCTGCAAGACGGAAAAAGTGAAAGAAAAGAAGGTCGCGCGCGAGCTTTTCCCTTTCCCACTGCCATCCAAAAGTAAGCGACTCGCCAGTGCGCCAAGCCGCTTTTGACGAGACGAGACAAGGCCAGTAAAGAATGTCAGGCCGGGAACGGGAGCATGCATCCGGCACGCAACGGAGCGAGCATCGGGAGAGTCGTCGGCACGAGTCCGAGTCAAAGGTCAAGTCCAAGTCAAAGGCGTCGTCGAAGTCGTCATCGCACCGTGCGAGATCCAGGTCCCGGTCCAGATCACGCGAGAGGGACAGGCCATCGCATCGTCACCGACATGGGCATCGGCGCGGTGACGGCGAGGCCGAGGCCGAGACGGAAGAAGAGCGGCGGGAGCGCAAGCGCCAGAGGAGAGAGCGAGAGCGGCGCGAGGAAGAAGAAGACGACGAAGACGAAGACCGCGAGCGAAGGCGACAGCGACGGCGGCGGGAGAGGGAGAGGGAGAGGGAGACTGAGAGGGAGCGAGATGGGGATGGCCAGAGGGTCATTGATGAGAGCGAGAGAGGGGAGAGCACATCGGCTGGAAGGACCGTGTATGCTGATGTGGATGATGAGCGTTACAGCAAGGTGAGTCCCAGTGCGCTCCTCGAGGAATCAAGAACGACGAGCCTGACTTGGAGAGGTGTTTACAACACAGACAACGTCGAATGTGCCTACGTCTGAGTCGCTGGACCTCCGGTCGCATGCAGCCCCCTCGCACGCCGCCGACCCTGCGCCGCTGCCCGAGAGCGCACCGACCGAGACACCTCTGCGGCGCGACGACTGGATGCTGAGTGGCTCTGGCCATGAAGCGTCGTCGGCTATGGATGATGCCGCTGCCGATGAAGGCGCAGCAGGGGACCGCAAGCGAGACCGCAACGACGAAGACGGCTTCTTCGATTCGCTGGGGACGTACTCGCGGACAAAGGCACCTCGGCCAGAGAAGCCCAACCCCGACGATCTCAAGGTGTCGTCGAGGGAGCTCAACACGCAGTTTGCGCAGGGCAAGAAGCTCGACGAGTACGAAGACGAGAGGAGCAGCAGCAGCAGCAGCAAGAACAGAGACGGGAACCAGGGCAGTGCCAGAGGCGCCGGCGCCAGCGCATACGGCGGACCCGGGCACCAGTGGAGGATGATGAAGCTTCGGCGGGTGTACGAGGCGGCCGAAGAGGAAGGCAGAGACGTCAAGGAGGTGGCGCTGGAGCGGTACGGAAGCCTGGATGACTTTGAGGAGGCCCGGAGGGAGCGCCAGTTCCTCGACGACCAGCGGGGTGGCGGCGGCGGCGGCGGCGGCGGTGGCGGCAGGGCAAGGGCCGGAGAGGGCCACGTCAGCGCAAGCAGCAGCGGCCGCGCAACACCTACCACGGCAACAAGGCGGCCTGGAGTGGCTGGAGGCTTCATGTACTCGGACTCGCCCGGCCTGCCGTCGAGGCCGCAGTCGCGGCAGTCGTTCCGCAAGCCAGGCGAGGCCTCAGCACCCTCGACTCCCCTCGGCGGGCCTCCGAGTGCACCGAGGAGGTTCCAGCAGGCCAGCCTCGAGACTGACGCAACTGCATCGTCGCCGTCCTCCTCGGCGACGACGACGCCTAAGCCATCGACGCCAATCCCAAGCGTCTTCACGCCCACCACCACAACAGCACCCCCCAGGAGCAGCAACCTTGCCAGCTCCGAGGCAGGCGAGAGGCAAGACGCGGTCCAGAGGGCCGTCGAGGCGTCTGACGCGCGCGAGGCGGACAGCAGCAAGGCGGCCGCCGCCGCCGCCGCGGCCATGGACCCCGTCGCGCTCAACAAGCTCTCGGCAAAGGTGATGCGTGCCGAGATGTCGGGCGCGCCCAATGCGGCCGAGCTCCGCGAGAGGCTCGAGAGAGAGACGGCGAGAGCCAAGGCTGGGAATGGGGGCGATCACGGGCAGGGCTGGAATGCAGGCAGCGGCGGCCAGGATGTCCAGGTGCTCCCCACGCTCGATGCCCGCGGCAGACTCTACGACGTGGGCACGGGCAAGCCGGGCGACGAAGACGATGAAGCGCGAAGACAAGCGCCAGGCAACCGTCGCAAGAAGGCCGACAAGTTTGAGACGAGGGACAAAAAGACCGGCGAGGTGCTGCGGTACAATGCAGACGACGACGAGCAGACGCTCGCCGACCTGGTGCGACAGGAGAGGTTTGGGGCGGGGAGAAGGGACCAGAAGGACATGGACGCCGAGCTGGCATCGCGCATCATGGGCGACAAGGCATACAAGGACGACGTCGACTACGTGGACGACAACGTCGAGCGGCTCTCGAGGAAAAAGGTCAAGAGCGATGGCGCCAAGCGTGAATTTGCCATCCAAGGTGAGTGCATCCTCGAATGTATGCGCTGCTTCAACGAGTCCAGCTTGCTGACACTGTCGTGCACAGACTTTGCCAAGACGAAAAAGGCTCTCGACAGCTGCAACCTGTGCTGGCAGGACGAGGGCCAGCGGCCGCCGCGGACGACGGTCGTCTGCAGCGGCACGCGATGCTACCTCGCGCTGAGCGAGACGGAGCCGCTGACGCGCATCCACCTGCTCATTGTGCCCATCCAGCACCACGTCTCGTCGCTCGAAGCCGACGATGACACGTGGGAGGAGATCAAGAACTTCATCAAGTGCCTCATGCAGCTCGCCGCCCAGCGAGGCGAGGCGCTGATGATCTGGGAGACGGTCAAGTCGGTCAAGCACCACAAGCACACCTTCCTCGAGGCCATTGTCGTATCGCGCGACGTGCAGGACGATCTGCGTGGCTACTTTCAGCAGGCGATTCTCCAGGCCGAGGGCGAGTGGTCGCAGCACAAGAAGCTCATCACGTTTACACCCTCCAGGCCGTTCCGACGGAGCCTGGTGCCGCAGCTGCCCTACTTTATGGTCCAGTGGGACCACAAGGGCGAAAAGGGCTATGGCCACGTCATTGAAGACGATGGCAAGGCCCGGCACCGCGGCGGCGGCGAGGACGAGGACCAGTACGAAGACGAAGAAGAGGGCCAGGAGTTTCCAGTGTATTTTGCCGCCGAGGTCGTCGGCAACGTGCTCGACCTCGAGCCGAGACGCTGGAGGAAGCCCAAAAGGATGCAGGCCCACGAGCAGAAGCAGAGACTGCATGACTTTAAAAAGGAGTGGGAGCCATTTGACTGGACAAAGATGCTGGACCAGCAGCCCTCGTCGGCGTGATGTACTGTACTGTACTCTCTACTCTACTGCTGCTGCTACTACACATTTTGATTACACTAGTCAAGCACTGCCAAAACCACACCCAGATCTTTTTTTTCTGGCTTTTTTTTTTCTTTCCTTTGCTTTTGCTCCACTTTTGCAATCTTGTGCGCGTGTCGGGGTTTTTATGTCATCATTGTTCTGATTTTAGGCTTGTTTTGCGCAATTGCAATAAGTTCTGCCTTTTTCTGATCTTCCCGCGCTCCGCTTTGCAGAACCAACCGTCGCATCAGGCCTCGATAGTAGCTAGCTATAAGCAAGCGCGTCAGCCAGCACTACGACGACATAGGACGACGACGACGCAGAGTGCTGAGCGGAGCTGAGCGGAGCTGTCGGGCCAGGATGCCCAGAGTGCCTGCGGTGGACCCCTCGCCCGACGAGGTCCTCGTCAAGGCTGAGCTCGACGACCTGGTCCCCGAGGCGCTCCGGGGTGCGCCACTTGCTACCGCGCCCCGCATCTCTCCTCGGCAGACAAATGGCGCGGGCAGCAGCAGCAACGGAAGCAGCAACGGAAGCAGCAACGGCAGCGTGCAGCGCAGCAGAAGCAGAAGCAGGCACCTGCCGCCGTTCAAGCAGGGGTGCCCGCCGCTGCTCATTGGCGGCAATGGCCTGGGCGAGGGCATGTACCATTCCGACGACGTCATCCGCGGCCTGGAGCCGTACCGAAGTGAGTCCGTGGAGAAGCAAATGAGTGTTCTTTGAGAAAGAAGAAAAGACTGAACAATCGACAGTGTTTCGCTTGGCGCTCGAGTACGGCATGAATGCCATCGACACGTCTCCCTACTATCACCCCTCGGAGATTCGCCTGGGCCGGATCCTGCGCACCCTCGCGCCCCAGTTCCCACGCCACTCCTACTACCTCTGCACAAAGGCCGGCCGTAACGGGCCAAACAAGGGCGATTTCGACTACCGCGCCCAGAGCGTGCGGAGGAGCGTCGAGCGGAGTTGCCGGAGGATGGAGACGACGTATCTCGATGTCGTCCTCATGCACGATGTCGAATTCGTTGCCGAGAGCGTAGGGCCCGCCCAGGCCGCAGGGTTTGCCGCCAGGGACCTCATCGCCGAGACCGACGACGATGGGCCCGTCCACATGGCTTGTGGTCTCGCCCCGGCCCAGGCAGGCAAGAGCTTTGGCCAGGGCGACGACAGCATCCTCGAGGCCGTCGCCGAGCTGTTCCGACTCAAGGACGAGGGCATCGTCGACAATGTCGGCATCAGTGGCTACCCCCTGCCCACGCTCCTCCGCCTCTCGAGGCTCGTCTTTGCCCGCCTGCACCGGCCCCTCGACGTCGTGCTTAGCTACTCGCACCACACGCTCCAGAGCGACCTCCTCGTCGCCTACCTGGACCACTTTCAGCGCTGCCCTCTGCTGTCAGAGGAGCACAATTGGGACCCGCCCCGCGTACTCAACGCCTCGCCCTTTTCCATGGGCTTGCTCACTGACGATGGGCCGCCAACCTGGCACCCTGCCCCCCTCAAGCTCAAGCATGCATGCATCAACGCTGCCAAGGCACTCCAGCAGGCGTCAACATTATCACCTGCCAATCAGATGCCGTCCCTCACCCAGACGGCGGCCAGGTTCGGCATGCGGGGCTCCGAAGTCGCTCGAGCCGACGCACCGGGACAGGCCCTCCTGCCGACACTCGTGGGCATGCGCGACGTCGAGCAGGTCCACGCCGCCGTCGATGCCTACCGGGTACTTCTCGCGGGCGCGCAAGCAGCAGCAGCAGCAGCAGCAGCAGCAGCCTCACATAATGACGACAACGGTCGCCGTCCAAGGCCTTTAGTTGGCGAAGATACTGGCGTGGAGCGAGACGCAGCCGCGTATCGGCGGTACGAGGCACAAGAAAGGGCAGAGACAATGGTGCGCGACGAGCTCCACCGCGCAGGATTTCAGCACTGGTCCTGGGCCAGTCCGGGAGGGGACGCATAAAGGCACTGACTGTGCCAGATTCTTGTATTCTGGCTGCGATAATCTTTGGGTTCTTACTTGCAATGGCACACTCGCGCATCCTCCTTCTCCTCTTCCTCGCCATCCTGAGTTCTCTTCGGCATAGCACGTGCTCATGCTCATGCTCATGCTCGAGCATTCTGTCGGCCGGACATTCTATCACTCTGTCTGTCGTCTACACTACTCCGGGCGGGTTCCCGTGCCAGATATGACCGCGGAGCTCGTATTTGCTCGTATTTGCTCGTATTTGCGAACATGCGAATTTGAGCTCGCGCGAATCGCACTTTTACGATGCTGCGACGCTAGTATCCTAGTCACTAGCCGTAGTAGTAGTAGTACTGTGGGCGACATCTTCGATACCCCGAATCTCCGGCGCGGAGCCTTGGACCTGCTCTCTGGCCTTGTCCTGGCCGCTTCGGCATCGCATGAATTGCCACTTTCTCGAGAAGCTAAGAAAGGTCATCTCTCTCTCTCGTTTAATCGCGACAGAGCAAAAAAAAATCCCGCGTCGACTCGTCGCCTACTTAGTGGTAGTAGTGGGGGGACCCAGGATTCGATGAAGCCCTTTGTATGTGATATGACCTTGACTCCACAAGAGGATTCCAACTTTCACCCGATTTTTAGAGGCGATTTCTTAATTTTTATTTCTCCTCTGCGTTAGACTAATTTCCATTTAGCTCCAGTAATCCTCTCTCTCTCTCTTCTTTTTTGTTCGTTCTTTCATTGCAGATCAGACATGCTTCGCTTTTGGAATCTGTACCGTACTACTCGAGCGTGCAAGCCGGTTCGACGGAACTCGGCCCGCGAAGCATGAGAGGTATATATCCTGGCCACTCGCTGTCAGCTGCATTTAATCAAAATTTTCTTGTCCAGAATCGCCGATACAGGCGCCTTCTCTATCTAACTTAGAAGAAGTAGTCTACTTAGCGTAGGACAGTGTACTACTGTACGTGCGCTCCTCGATCTATACAGTGTAAAATACCCAAGCACAAGCTAGTAGTAGTAGTAGTGGTAGAAGTCGGAGATCAGCATCAAACTAGAGGCTGATTGGGCAAAAAAAGTTATGAAAAACATAACGAGGGGAATTTTACCAGTAGTAGTGCCTGCATTAAAGCTGCGACGTCACCCAGCTATTCGTAAATCCGCCTTGAATTCATGCCTGTCATCCCGCAAGGGTAGGCCTACAACGACGACGACGAGTCCCTCCCGCCACCATCGAGGCCACAACGTCGGCGGTCGAGAATAGGAATCGCGTGGGCCATGTACCACGGTCACTCTCTCCACCATGGCCGCGGCGGAGCGGGTGGGGGCGGTAATGTCGGTGGGCAGCAGTCGCCGCAGACCTTTGCGCCGCCGCTCCCTCCTCACACTTCTCGCTCCGCCGCAGGCTCACGGCTTTTGATGTCGCCCCGCTCAGCCTACTCCCTCTACCAGAGCCCGTCGCAAATGCAGCATCAGCCGCACCCCCAACCGCAGCAGCAATACCAGCACCAGCCGCACCAGCAGCAACAACAACACAAGCAGGTTCAAGCGTTGCAACAGGAGCAGCAGCACCAGCACCAGCACCAGCACCAGCAGCCACATCCACAGCAGCAACAGCATCCACAACAGCAGCAACCACCGCAGCAACAAGTGGCTAGCTACCAGGAACACCCTACTTCTTCCTCTTCTCCTATGCTTCATCAGTCTTACCCAGCCGACTATGGGCTCATCCAGCACGGCAGCACCTACGGCAGTGGAATGCACCAGGCAGAGGCCCCTTCGTCGCGCGAACAGCGCACCTCGCACGAAAGGCAGTCGTCTTTGTCCGCATCCTCGTTGAATCATGCCCGAAGCGGTCCTGCTACCGCCACTGGCCTGGTCGGCAGCACGTCGACCAGCGGCGGCAGTGAGGACCCGTCACCGACGAACTGGTCAGTGATCGGACGGTCGCTCTCGTCAATCGCTGGCGACATGTCTATGTCTGTTCGCCAAAATGAGAGCGTGATTGGTCTTTTGGACAAGCTCGTTGCTGTGAGTTGGCACCCGGGCCTTGATTAGCCGTGGACAGGAAGAAAGGGGGACTGACTCAAGGCGGCTGTCTATCTAGCGGGTCGACGCTCACACAGAGAGCTTGTCTGTGCTCATGAAGCTGTCTTCCGAGATCAAAGCCACGCAGGAAGCGGCTTCCACGTCGAATCGTCGACGCCGCTCGCCCTCGAGGTCCCCGGATCGTGAACATAGGCGTAATCGCAGGAACGAAGCTTCCACGAGAGAGAAAGGAGGCGCTTCATCAGCTCGTCAGTACGATGCTTCCACTGGGCTTTCGACTATGAATGTCACCGCGCCCGATCGCCAATTTCAATCAGCTCAAGAGCCTGTCCATCCGCCGTCGTTGCCTCCTCCAATGGCTCCACCCGCTTCGTCAATCTCCGACGGGCTCCAAGCCACAGCTGCTCCAGCACCTCCACCGCCCTCTCACACTCCCCACTCTGTCCCTCCTGCTGCGGATCGCGGAGGTAGATATGCCATGGAAGATCTTCAGGCCAGGCACGACTATCGCCATCAATCAGCCATGTCCAACCACCTTGACATGGCTCAGTCGATGCAGGACAGCCGCCAGCAGCAAGAACTCACGGGGCCAGAGGAGGGGCTATCCCCTATGTCAACCGCACCTAAGGTCGCTTTCATGCTCAGCGCCAACGAGGACCCGCCCATCTCAGCCGAAAGGCGAGGGCGCAGCGGAATTGGTCAGGTCAACGGTCTCCAGCATCAACAACAACAACAGCAGCAGCAGCAGCAACACGACCATCATCAGGCACCGCCACCGCCGCCACCCTACCAGCCCACGCCTCTCAGTGCTAGGGTCCAATCACGCCAACAACGACATCATGTCCAAGACCAACTGGGTCACGTGGAGCAGCAGCCACCAGCATCAGCACCTCAGGCGCACACTGTCAATCAGCTGCCTTCGCCTGTGTTTCCCGAGGCTCTTCGCGCAAACGAAAGCCTTGATCAGGCGTTTGGCTTTTCTTCTGGTCCGGCGATAAATAACACGACGCACACCAATGGCGGAACAGGGAGCGGTAGTAACAACGTCGGCGGCGCCGGCGCCGGCGGTGGTGGACAAGTCGGCAACGATTCGCGTTATCATGAGCACATGTACGATGGCAGTCTGCAGCAGCAGCATCACTCCTCTTCTTTCTTGGATGAGGCGGGTGTTTTCCCTTCGAGTGGCAGCACTGAACAGATGGCAAGCTCAGACGCGGACCCAGCACACGGTCGAAGATCATCAGCGAGGATCACCGTACGTCAGCCTAACAATCGCCGTTCTCAGACTGCAGGCGAAGGAGAAGGGGTGCAGGAAGCTGTGGGCGACGAGAGCAATTTCCTTGACGGAGAGAAGTTGGAAGATTGGACGGTGAGTCTCGCCCTTTTCGTGAAAACATGTTTTTGGCATGGCTTAATCGGAGCTTCTCGAACAGTTCTGGCTCGCACCTCGGGAGCCGCCAATGAGCGCGACTAAGGGCTTGCATCGGGCAAAGTATCAGACAATCTCGCAAGTTCGTCAAGAGAGGAAAGCTGTGACAAAGCGAAGCATCGCAACGATTGGGAGAATCCCCCTGAAGACGTACCTCGAGGTCGCTGATGCCGAGTATCGTGCGATCAGAAGGACTGCTCGGAGAGTGTACAATGATTGGTTGGAACAAAATGTGCGGCTTGCAAAGCAGGAGAAGGACCGTGTCACGGCCTGCATCCACAAGTGAGTGCAAATGCGCTGATCATGCTGTTGAGATGATAGTTCGACTGAATGCTGGCACCTGCAGAATCGAGCATGACCATGCGCTCTTGGCTGACTGCGAAGGCCATTGGAAAGCGAGGGAGCTACTGCAACAAGTCATCGACAATGCAATTGATGAAATGACGCTTCATCGCAAGAGGGTAAGTCTCGTCCTTCAACCTGTCAGACGAGGTGCAAATTACTGACTGTATGGGTGACAGGCTGCCAAGCAGCAGGAAGGGGCAGATAACGGGAGACACCATGGTGGTGGAGGAGGCGGACCCGCAGCAGGCGGAGGCAGCAATGGTGCTGGCGGTGGAGCAGGAGGACGGCCGAGGAGAAGCGGTGGCGGTAGCGGCGGCGGCGGCGGCGGTGCCAGTGGCGGACCTGGGGCCGCAGACGGGAGCAACGGCGGAGGACCTTTCAGAGGCACGCGAAGGTCAGCTGCGCAAGCTGGACTTGATGATGGCGCGGCCATACCCACGCAGAGAATGAGATCTGCCACGACGACGACAGCATCGAGTACGGCTACCAAGACGAGCGCAAATACCCACTATGCTCGTAGCTTGAGCGTTACGAGTCTCTCCGACGATGACGGCAATGATTTTAACGACAATGAGAAAGGAGGAAGGAAGGGCGACGCTGCATTTAGGGACGCAGAATCAGTTACGTCGACGATAGGGGCGCACAACCAGTGGATCTATCCTCCTACAGCGAGCCTCATGACAGCGACTTTGGGTCAAAGCCTCTATTCGTACAGTCCACGAGCGTCTACTATCGTCTTCGGCTCGCACTCACGCTCAGCAATGGAGCCATACAGGCCCTCAGGGCTTGCGTCCTCGTTGGTTTAGTTATCTCGCCCTTTTCTTTAGGTCAGACTGTGTAGCAAAAGTGTATCATGAACCGGTAGACAGTGAAATCTCATATCACATTCGATTAACAAGGTCTCCTCGACTTCAGCTTCCAGGGACAGGGGCAAGTAAGGAAAAGATAGAGAAAGAAAGGCGAGGAACAAAAGGAGTGGAATGAGCATCAAGGTCAACTCAAGGGATGGGGACGGGCTCCCCCTTCTCGTCGCGAACGACGACGACTTCAACGTCGACGTGCTCGCCCGTGTCCATGAAGACGACGTTGGTCATGTCGACTGGGTCCGTCCGGATCTTTCTCTTTTCGAAAAAGGTGCGGCCGAGGACGACTGGGAAGTACGAGTCTTCGGCCAGCATGACTGTGCAGGCGACGCTCTTGGATCCCACCTTGACGGGCCACTTGCCCAGGTTGGTGATTCCGTTGAAGCCATACGTGCCCGGCGTCGTGTCCTTGGGGATGAAGCCGTGGTTGAGAGCAAAGCTGCGACTGACGTAGACATGCCTGTAGCCGCTCTTGAGCATCATGGGCACGTCATCGACGGGGCCCAGGCTACCCTTGAGGAGGCGGACGCCGAGCTGAGAGTGGAATTCTTGAAAGGCAATCTTGTGCGAGGGCACCAGGCTCTGCGCAGTCTGACTGAGCTTGGCTCTGGCCGTCTTGTTGCTCCGCATCGACATGGCATCCATTGCGGGCGTCGTTGTGGGGTAATCTGGCACCACTGGCTTGCTGTAGCCTGGGTGTGCAATGGGCTCTTGTGGCGCAGGGTACAGGATCGAGTCTCGTCCGCCGGTAGTCTGCCCTCCCGCCTCGGTGTACTCGTCGACGGAGGTGACGCGGTTCGGTGTAACCCGATGGATGCTCACGGGTCCTCCCTTGCCGCGACCAGGCGTGCGAGCAACCAGGGTTCCGTCGTTTGTCACCGGAATGTTGGCGACCACCGGACGCACTTCATCCTCGTCGGAATCGTCGGAATCATCAGTCGCCTGAGGAATTTCAGGTGACTCCAGGTAAACTTGTATGCGTGGACTGTCAGCACTGCAGGGCCACGAGACTCAAAGAGACATTGGAAACAACTCACGATCAGCTTCCTTCTCGTTACCGAACCGCTCAACGAAGATGTCCCAGTCATCATCTGCCATGTTATCCGAATCAGGTCTGAGCGTCTATCAAGAGGCCATAGTGAGATAGTCAAACTCACCGTCTTCAAGGGTGAAGGACTTGCCTCCGTGTCCGTACTTGACCGAGAGCGGAATGCCGTCTTTGAGGTCAAGCCGGATCTTTGCGGCAGCACGCTCCCGGATCGTAGAGAGTGTGTCGGTAGGCTTCATCCGGAGGCTGAAGTTGGGCAGTGCGCCTGGATGAAAATTCAAGACGACCATGGCTGCGTTGGTTGAGAAGGTGGGTGGGGGTATGCTAGGGTCACTGGACGATTGATGATCGTTCCACAGAAGTGAGAGTAGCGCCGCGACGCAATTGGACTTTACAGTCTAGCCTCCAGCGCGTGCTACTGTTGCAGAAGGAATAGTGGAGCGGA
Organism: Acaromyces ingoldii; assembly: GCF_003144295.1. Taxonomy (NCBI): domain Eukaryota; kingdom Fungi; phylum Basidiomycota; class Exobasidiomycetes; order Exobasidiales; family Cryptobasidiaceae; genus Acaromyces; species Acaromyces ingoldii. The sequence continues at coordinate 619,499 of NW_020290248.1, forward strand.
GGCCGGCAGGGTGACGAAAGCATGCATTTCATTGACCCACGTGGAAATTAGGCCCTTTGGCTTTTGGCCTGAGGCGCTTTCTGCCACCTCGTACAGTGCACATACCGGGGTTGGCCCATTGGGTATCATCTTTTGACATACATCAAGATCGTCTTAATCTCACACCGGTCAGAGGCCGGAAAGCGGGAAGGGAGGGTATCACTTATTACGTTGACATCAAGCTGGAGTGTGTTGTAGTAGTACATGATGATAAAAACTGGAAACAGAGCCTGGGGATGCCTACAGAGATCCCTTGATGAGCTGTGCATCGCCATCACGGTTGAGCTTCCAGACGAGGCTGGCTTCTTGAGCCCAAATAGACCCGACAGGTGCGCCGTCATCTGCCACATTGACGGGGAGGAGGCTCAAGTCCCTCTTTCTCCAAGACTTTTCGACCTTGGCTGGGCCGGCGAGCCTTGGCAGTCGCTGCTTGTCTGGCCCTGTCTGCAAACGTCCCAGCTGCGCAGCAGCCGCCTCGCTTTGCCCTTGAGTCAGGATCCAACCGGCAAAGCCAACGGGGGAGCCCTCTACAAAGGGGAGCTCCACGATGCTTGCTTCGACGTCGAAGCGCTGGCTCGCTTCGAGGGCTTGCGGGAGCGCATAGACGTACGCCTCTCGACAGAGCTGCACCCTCTCGTCCTCGGACTGGCGCTGCGAGCGCTCGACCGACACGGGCCTACGATCCCTCTGGCTCTTCCTGCTCTTCGACACGCCTCTTAGCTGCATTCTTTCGTACGAGTCCTCGCCTGTGGCTTGCTCCGTGGCTGTCGCGGTGGTGGGCGAAGAGACTGTCGCGGAGGACGAGGCAGTCTCGCTGCTCAGCTCACGCATTCTTCGTTCCAGCTCGTCTAATGTCTTGTCCTGGGATCCGTTACCGGCCCGCGTTGCTTTGCGTCTCGGCGGTGGGCGATGCCACCGCAGGAATGCGACGCTGATGCGCTCGAGGCGTGCATTAGACTGCAGCAGCTGAGTGATGTGCGAGACGAGATGCGAATGATGCTCGACCCGATAGAGCGTCGGTGCGGTAATGTGAAGGTGGGTGAGTGTCTTTGCCGTGGGCGCGGCAACGAGGACGCGCTGGAGGGCAAACGAGCCAAAGTCGCCGCCGATGAGGTGGATACGCCGCAGAGAGGTGACCTTGTCTTCTTCATGGCTGGTGTCGCTCCCCTCTACTCTTTGCTTTTCCCGCTGGAGATGAGGTAGCAGGCCAAAGAGACCCACAGTGACGCCAGTGAAGTCGCGGCAGCGGGGCAGCGGGAAGTTGAGGTTGCCGCCCTCATAAGGCGCTAGAAACCAAGGTACGCAGTCAACAAAGCCGCAGGAGACGACATTGGCGGCGCATATGCGCAGGATGAGGGTGCAAAGATGCATCAATGACTCGTGCCTGTGTAGTGCCTTTCTTCGTCAGCTTGCTTTCCCCACCACATCGCCTTTGGCGGGCGAAAACATGCCAGCCTTTCAAAACGCACTCATCCCACGTCGCTTCTTGTCCTTCCCCCTCGATGCCTGGCTCGAGCTCGCCGCGTGCTTCGCACCAGCCGTTTTCATCGTAAACGGCCTCGGGCTCCTGGTCCTCTTCCTCGTCGCTTGTCGACGCCTGGTCCTCGTCGCCGCTCTGCTCCCAGGCGAGCAACAGCTCCCTTCCTGTTCTTTTCCTGCCCTGCGGGCCCTGAAAAAAGAATGAACGGACGCAGGCGGCGAGCTCGGGCCGAGCGATGAGCGTGCTGGCGAGACCCTCGAGAGCAGCACGGTCGCGCACACAGATGTGCCGGTAGAGGAGCGTGACAAGGTGTCGGTGGTGAGCCCTGGACAGTACAAGGGCCGCACTGGCAAAGGACGAGGGTGAGACGTAGTAGAGATGCTGCAATACCTCCAGCTGGATCTCGAGCGGGAGCACCGGCAGCGAAGCTCCCTCCATGGCGGCGGTTCTCGTCGTGGTTCACAAGCTAAACCTCCAAGCACCTGCGTGGTGGCCCGTCCGCTCCACTTCTGCAATTCGTGTTCCAATGAGAAGCCTCACGTGCACAAAGCGTCGCGATGCTTAATATCCCAACGGTGCTGCACAAGTTGAGTCGGCCAACCTATACGTTTGAATCCGTAAGACGCACGTAGGCGCAGGTTCGAGTCCCATGAAAACCAGACAGAGATATCCGCCCAGCGTCAGAGCCAGAAGAGCCAGAACCAGGTGTGTGGCTAGGATTAGCCTAAAGTTAAAGGGGAGTCAGCGTCCGCTCCGCCCACGTTATAGTCTGATGGGAAAGAGCACAGAGGAAAACGGTAGTGTCGCGACGCTTTTTTTTTTCTCAAAGGTCCCTCAAAAGCACCTTGCCCAGCAAATTTAAACTTTCGATGCCAGACTCGGCTGAATTTTGGTCTGATGGTCTCGACATAAAACACAGCAACAAACAGGTGCTTTCAGCTGCGGCCATAGAACCGTGAAAGCACCGCATCCCGTCCGATCTGCGAAGTTAAGCACGGTATCGCCTCGCTGTTCGAGTAGCAGCGGAGTGCACCCAGCTTGCCGAATAGGGCCTCACGACAAATTGAAATTGTGGAAGCGCATCTTCGGAAGTGCGTCTTCGTTTGTAAACAATACGAACTTGCACACTACACTACTACTACTACTACTACTACACTACTACACTACTACACTACTACACTACTACTACTACTCTACAGCTACTACTACTACTACTGATGTATACTTCGCCTCCTTTATTGGTTATGTCACAGTGAGATAATAAGGCAAGCCACGCACGGAAGGAAGCTCGATGGCCTTGTCGCTCCTTCCGCAACTTGCCTTTAGGATTTCCAAGCCGGCTGACGGTTAGCTACAGCTGCCTGCTGCAAGGTCCTCTGCTTGCTGTGCCAATACTACTATGCAAAGCGGGAGGTGAGTTGGAAAATCGCCATTGTCGGAGCGTCCTTGGGCCACGTGTCTATCGGCGCACGGCCCGTCCGGTTCTCACGCGTGCTCCTCCCTGGACGAGTCAAAGGCTCGTCCTTGATGTACATACTTCTCTTTCTCTATCTATCACTTCAATCTTATCGGCATCGCCCTCGAATTCAGCTCCGTCTGAGAGGGCACCGGTCGGTGCGCGCGCAGCGCGCAACGATTGTCGGCGATGGCGCCAATCGCGAAGCGATCGACGCCGCCGAAGGGACTGGTCTCCCTTTGAGACAGATCAAGCAGTTCGGGCGTACTATACAGCCCCAGCCGGAGGCCTTCGCTGACGCTCCGGCACCCCGTTGAGGATTCGCAGCAGATCCAGTACTTCCTCGATAATCGTACGCTCCGCCGTGGTCGCCGGAGACGACCACGTGGCTACCGCTGCACCCGAATTCGCAACTAGATGCCAAGTTTGGGGGAAGTTTTCCTTTGCGTCACAAGCACACCGCACTGAAGGGAACAAAAAGCTTCAACGAGATGCTACGACCAACAGAAGTCCACAACCACGACAATGTCATACGAGTCTGCCGCTATCAGGCTGCGTCGCCTCCGTCTGGGGGACATCAAGGTTCCCGTGCTCCATGGCGAAAAGACACCCCCGCGCGAGTTTGACAGCTCTACCGAGGAGACGCTGGATCTGGTTAAGTGGCACAACAACACCAGGAAGCCAGGTGTTGCACTCTCAGCGGGCGTCGCCAACCCGACCGCGCCCATGTCTTTCCTCACAGCGAAAAGCTGCTCAAGCAGCTTCACGCCTGGTCTCGCTCGACCGGTCCGTTCTGAGGTCTGCCACAACAGCGAGCCCGTCGCAGGTGCTCGGTTGACAACCTCGTCTTCTTGAATCAGGACTTCCGCATGTACTTTGAGCCAGGATCCGACTTTACGCTCACATTGACGCCCAGTCTCGCGACTCTGATCGAGGTGGCCATCTCACTCAAAACCTTTCTCGGCAGCAAAGAGAATGACGAGTTGGAAATCTGGACGCTCGGCGTGCCCGCAGTCGTTGACGGAGTTGAGGAAGTACGTCGGCCGAGCTGATCGATTCCAACGCAGGACGCCCTGTCTCCTTTTGCCAGGCCCTCGGACCTGGGCGACGAAACGGCGCTGACCGAGCCCGACGAGGGGGACAAGGGCGGCGCCGACGACGACGACGACGCCGACGTGCCGACCTCAGGGCGCTGGTGCGAAAGCAGAAGCCTACCATGGTCGACTTCCTGGTCGCCATCCGTGCGGTCGAAGCGTACCGGGAGCGCGTGGCTGCCGTCGAGGTTGAGCGCGACGAGGCCTATGCACGCTGGCTCCTCAATCAGGCCAAGGAAAAGGCGTGGTGAAGCCTGGCGCTCCGAGCCCTGCGTACCTCGCCGCCGTCGTTCCCGGATATCGACGCCAAGCTGTCGACCATCGACGCAAATGCCCAAAAGCTCGAAGACGTATTAAGGCACCTCGAATACTGCCTCTCGCACCATGACGGCTGAGATGGCAAGGCGTATAATCAAGAGTATCGCCGCACGACTACGTGCTTCTTCCTTCTCGTCCCTGTAGTCAGTACTGCGGTGGGGGACCACGCGGGAATCCTGGGTGCTGCAGTTCCCCTCCTCTTTTTGGCGCCCATTTGGCCCTCCTTCTTTACTTCTTGCTGACTAGGCTCTTCATTATAGCAATGACTGATTCTCTATGATACATGCGCACCATCTGTGCTAGAATGGGGTTGTCGTTCGATCGCTGTGTGCGACGAAAGCGCGGGCGGAGCGACGGCCGAGGAGCCGGGGGTCCCGCTAACCGCTGCCGAAGTCGGTGCGACATGCCCTGTCTGGCTTTGCTGCCCTCGATGAGCATCCACCTGAGCTCGGAGGAGTCGTCGACCGAAAAGGTGGATCCAGGCTTCTTCGGCCTTGGATGGCGCCCGAAGCTTCGCCCTGGGTTCGTGCGACCGGCTCGCATGGGCCTCTGCAGCATCGCGAGCTGCGCCTTGTACCGTCGCAGCCGACGACACTGCTGGTGGCCTCAGCGGTTGCAGGCTTGTCTCTTTATCAGCATTCGCAGCTCTCGATGCATATTCGATGGTGCCACACTCACCTGTGAGCCATGCTGCGGGCACTTTCGATGCGTACGGCCGTCGACAAGTCTTGCATCTTGGCCATGGCCTGCACCATGTCTTGCATGCCTTTCTCGTTGTTCTTTGCGCTTCCTCCCTCCAGCGACGCTAGTTCTCGCATCTTGCCCATGGTGCCCCCCAGGGGAGGCAAGAGCGAGCCGATGTGCCTCGAGGCGAGGTTGACGGCGATAAAGGTGGTGTGGAGGCATCCTACGAGGTCGTGCACCGTCTGAGTTGGGAGCAGGACCCTGACAAGAGCAGGTGGCGAGGCAGGAGCGGTGATGAGGCTGACTTCGAGGGTGAAAAGGAGCACTAGAAGCGCAGTTCGCCACTGTATAGGAGGAGCAGCCGTTAAAGGCATGCGGCTGAGGAAGGAGGGAGGGGTTAATGCACTCACGAAGGTGAAGACGGCTTCTCCATTGAGCCAATTCATGGCTCCAAAGATGAGAGGGTTGATGATGTAGAAGGAGAGAGAGTGGGTGACGCCCTTTGAGAAGTACTCTCGCTCGGTGATGGTATCGCTCCCCCATCGCATCACCTCTGGACCGAAGCTGGTATTTGGACCGGCTCGCTTCGGTCAGCAGAGCTTCTTTTCGCTAGGCACAACAGCTGACAGGCTCACCGGTCGTATGCGAAGCGCTTTGTCGGCTCTACCAACCCGTCATGCGCCCGTCTGAGCAGGATAAAGAAGGCCTCGCTGCGCGCACCTCCTCCCACCTTGTCTGGGTGGTAGATGCGGGCGAGTTTGCGAAAAGCTCGGCGAACATCTTCTGTATCGCAGTCGAGAGATATTCCAAGGACTTGGTAGAAGTTGGCTTCGCGACGGAAGAGAGAGGCATAGATGGTATAAATGAGGTACGAGGCAATGACAAAGGCCCTGGCCACCTGGTTGTGGTGTTGCTGCTGCTGCGCGTTGGACGGGAGCGCAATGATTTGCGTCTGGTAGACCGCCCGCAAGACTAGAGTGGTGAGGATGTTGGGCAGGACGAGCCATGACACCAGCGGCACGAAGCTCGACAGGGCATCTGAGCTGACCATGACACCCAGCTGTCCTAATGGCTCAGTTGTCGATGCTCTCAGGAATGGGCGTACGCCAAAAGGAGGCAGGTGTTGATGTCGGCGTTGCCCATGGGCGCGGCACGTGCAGCCGTCCAAAATTTTGGCTTCAGCTTTTTTTATCCTTCCATTTTTTTTTGGATGTGGAAGTTCCGAAGACACCTGCTCTCCAATTCCTTCCTGGCCAGACGCAGTCGAAAGAAGCATGGCGAGGGACTTCCGTCCGAAAGCAGCTCGAGGCAAGAAGCCTTCAGGGCAGTCCAGGCAAAAGAAAGGGGAACAGTCTGCGACGGGTGCGAACAGCGTCGTACAGGCCAGCACAGCAAAGCCACGCAGGGAGTGGAAGGGTGAAGCAGCAGCTGCAGCTCCTTCCTCTGCAGCCGACAGGGACGAAGAGGACTCTTCTTCTTCAGAAGACAACGTTGACGATGAGACGCTGCTCAAGGAGATCAAGTCGATGGGCGGCGACAAGCAAGATCTGGACCTCATCAGGAAGCGGGGCAAGGGAAAGGCGAAGGCGTCGCGTGATGATGATGAAGCAGAAGAAGATGTGAGTGGTGTACTATTCATGCAGGCAGGGAGAAGGCGCACACAAGCTGAGACGTTTTCGTTCGGCAGGAGGACCTCGGCAACGATCTTTTGTCTTTCATGAAGCAACTCGATTACAAAGCAGCAGGCGTGGACGCACCCAAGCTGTCAGTCGTCGCAACCAAGGACAAGTCGAAAGACAAGGCCAGATCTGTCGAAGCAAAGAAGATCTCGCCTGCTGCAAGGGATGGTGCTGAAACAGCAAAAAAGGGTTTGGTGGATGATTGGAAGGCACAACGGGAGGCCAAAGCAGCAGAGCGGAAGCAAGAGAAGGCAAAAAGCCAAGCTCAAGACGAAGGCCAGAGCTCTGTGCCTGCCAAGCAGCAAAAGGCATCAAAGGATTCATCCGTGGATGGCTTCGTATTTCCGCCCACCACAAGATGGAGCGAGGCCACGCTTCCTCCTCTTCCCGCAGCGGGAAAGACCACCGCCGCGGTCAGCGACGCCAAGATGGCCGCAATGCAAGCGCGAGGAAAGACGCTGCTGGATGCCGACAATGCTCGTTATGCGAGCATGACGGCCAGTGGCTCTGGACAAGGCCACGGGATGCTGTCATCTTCGGACGCCAAGTTCATCTCCGAGCTTCTGGCGCCAGGAGGTGGCGCCAAAGGAGGAACACTGTCCGACAGAATCGCAGCCCTGACGCTTCTGGCCCAAAGCAGTCCGGTCCACAACCTACAATCGATGGATACGCTGCTGAGCATGGCCGCCAAGAAGAATCGAGAAGAGAGCGGCCGGGCTACTCGAGCGCTGGCAGACGTGTTGGCAAAGGGAGGTGGACTGGGTGATCGGAAGCTGAGGTACTTCAGGGATCAGCCCACCGTGACCCAGCTCGCCGTCCTGTTCGATGATGGCGACTCGCAGACCCGCAAGATTGTCGATATCCATCTTATGATTGCTGCCTTTGAGGACCGGCTCAAGAAGTTCTACTTCGAGTTTCTCCAGACGCTCGAGACGCAGACGCACGACACTCTGCCCTTTGTCAGAAAGCAGGCCGTGTCGCAGATCTTCATCCTGCTGCGCGACAAGGCCGAGCAGGAGCAGAACCTCCTCCGGCTGATCACCAACAAGCTTGGCGATGGCGACCGGAGCGTGGCAAGCGCTGCCAGTAACAGCCTCCTCCAAGTCCTCACCGTCCACCCTGCGATGAAGGCAATCATCGTCAACGAGGTGGCAAACCTGATCATGCGGCCCGTCGCGGCCTCCAGCACCATCAGCAAGGACCCAAGCCTTTCGGCCATCGGGCGTCACAATGCGCATGCACGCTACTACGGTACTCTGACTCTCAACCAGACGATGCTGACCAAGCACGACGAGGCTGTGTCTAACCGTCTGATTGCAATCTACTTTGACCTCTTCAACGAGGTACTTCGGGAGATGGACAAGGCGGACGGTGGTAAGGAAGAGACGATTGAGGAGGCTGCCGCCAAAGAGGAAGCCGAGCAAAAAGCAAAGAAAGAAAAGGGGCGCTGGAGAGATGGTGCCAACGGAAAAGGCAAGAAGGGCAAAAACGGCAAGGGCAAAGGAGCTCCTCATAATCCCCAAGACGAGGACAAGATGGTGCAGGATGCCGATGCGAAGCTCATGGCGGCCATCCTGACGGGTGTGCGACGAGCCATGCCATTTGCCAAGGTCGACACCGAGATGTGAGTCTTTGAAGCATGTCTCCGTTGCTTGCTTCTGGCTGATCTCAACTCCATATCCTTATTCAGCTTTGCGAAGCACATCGACACCCTCTTCCGTATCACCCACACCAGCACTTTCAACATTGCTCTCCAAGCACTTCAACTCATCTACCAAGTCAGCATCTCCTCGCCTCTTTCTTCTTCCTCCGTAGGCAGCAGCAGCGCCAGTGGAACTTCATCATTGACGTCGAGCATCGGCGATCGCTTCTACCGGGCCCTCTACGCTAGTCTGCTTGACCCTCGGCTAGCAACGACCAGCAAGCAAGCGATGTACCTCAACCTTCTGTACAAGGCTGTCAAGTCGGACGAGGACGACAAGCGAACGAAAGCATTCGTCAAGCGCTTTGCCCAGACACTTCTCCATGCTGAACCACCGTGGATCTGTGGATCCCTCTTTCTTCTCGGCGAGGTGAGCAGCTGATGACCTGGCCATTATCAATAGCGTACACTGAAAGTCGCTCCTTCAATAGCTCTTCACGGCAAAGCCGGGTCTGCGCATGATGCTGACCGAGCCCGAGGAAGATGATGAGGAACACTTTTACGACGTACCCGATGATGGTGAAGACGCTGAAGGAGGAGAAGTCGACAGCGCAGCAAAAAGAGAGGCGCTTCGCCGGTCTTTGGCCCAAGAAAAGAAGAAAGAGTATGACCCGCTCAAGCGCGAGCCTCAATATGCTCGGGCCGAACTGTCGTGCCTCTGGGAGATGACCCGGCTGATGGCGCACTATCACCCCTCCGTCTCGTTGCACGCCAAGCAGCTCCTTGCTGGCGAGAGGGTCACGACGACAGCAGACTTGACCTTAAACACGTTGAGCCACTTTTTGGACCTGTTCGTCTTCAGAAACCCCAAGAAAGGTGCCAGGGACGCAAGCAAGGCAAAGCAAAAGGGCGTCAGCATCATGCAGCCTGCCGCCGCCGCCGCCTCGGGGCAGAGCGCCGCCATGAATGGCGGAGGTGTCGTGAGGATCAAGGGTGGAGGTGTTGGAATGGACGAATACGTCAACTCGGAAGCCTTCTGGAAGAAAAAGGCTGGCCAGGTGCCGGTCGATCAGGTGAGCTTACTTGTGGCCAATGTTTAGCGGTGAATGGTGACAGAGATGATGTTGACGCGGCTTTTGCAGCTCTTCTTCCACAAGTACTTCAATCAGAAATTGGAGAGGAGTCAGGCGGCTTCAGATGCGGCGAAGAAGTCCCACAAGGACCGAAAGGTAGGCGAAGAAGAGGAAGCTGACTCCGCGACCGGAGCAGAAGAGGACGATGACGTGGACGCCGAGGATAGCGATGACGTTATGATTGAGGGAGAGGACGAGATGGGAGGATCAGACGACGAAGAGGAGGAAGAGGACAGCGATATGGAGCGTGAAATCTGGGAGGAGATGAAGAGGACCATGCCGAAGGAGCGCGGTGATGAGCTGCTGGACGACGAGGAGGAGGAAGAAGACGACGAGGATCTGGACATGTACGAGGACAGCGATGACGACGAAGGGGGCGACGAGGAGGACGAAGATGGAGAGGAGGGGATGTTTGAAGAGGACGAAGACGACCTCATGCCATTCCACGGCTTTGACGAGGATGGCGACGAGGACGAGGAAGCGTCGAGGAGCGCTAAGAGGAAGCTCTCTGACGTTGGCGACGAGGAAGAGGAAGGAAAGGAGCTGAGCAAGAGCCAAGCAAAGCGGAGAGAGAGAAAGAAGAAGAAGGCGCTTCCGACGTTTGCGTCGGCAGAGGACTTTGCCCACCTGCTGGGCGACGACGAGAGTGATGAGGAATAGTAGCCGCCACAGCTGGGACAGTGCCAATTGTAGCCTTTCAACTAAAATCTTCAATAAAGGAGTGTATGTGAATGCCATTGATGGACTGGAACGGCGACTGGTACAGATGATAAGAGTACGACATGTGCGACTGAAAGAAAAGTGATTGCGGCCGTAAAATAGGTAGGAGATCGCCAGGAGCACTGGGGAGCAGGCCCGAGTCCGGGAAGCTCTCAGAAGTTACACCGGTCAAGCAATGTTGACCAATGGAGGAAAACTTCCGCGTGAAAACCCAAGCATCAACTGGTTCTCTCTCTGTCTCTTTTACTTTAAGCACCCGTGCTGGTCCTCGTATGTCTGCGAGGTCTGCCGGGTGTTCCGATGCTTTCTCTGCTGCTCTTCTTAGACAGCGACGCGACGCTCTTGCGTCTCTTGACCTTGTTTTGTTGCGCTTGCGCCTCCTCGTCGTCCTCATCACCATCATCCAGGCCCATGTCTGCACCTTCGCCTCCGACCTCGTCCCCGTGGACATCAAAGAACAGCTGCTGGAACTGGAGCTGCTGCGGGACGGGCTCAAAGCGCTGCATCGGCTGCGGTTGCTGCTTGTCGCCTGAAGACAAATCCTCCTCGACGGGCTCCCAGCGGGGCCCTGTCTTGGCGCTACCGTGCGACTTTGTCCTCGTCCGACTTCTCCTGCCTCCTGCCGGCTTCTTGTTGGACTTGCCCTCTTCCTGCTCACCGGCGCCAGGTGTCGCCTCGTCTGAGCTTCCGTAGCCCTTGAGCGGCACCTTGTAGGAGCCACTGGGTGCGACGGCCGAGCAGAGCTCTTCGGCGTCCTCCATGCCATAATTGACGAAGGCAAACTTGCCCGGCTGAGGCAGAGCCACGCTGGGCGACTTTGCGCTGCTGCTGCCCCCTGGGTAGGCCATGTCGGCCGTGCCAGAGGAAGCCGTTGTTAGGACAGAGGAAGCGTGCGAGTGTCTGCGGAGGTGCTTTTCAGCCTTGGACGAGGGAGACTTGGGCAGGTGAGGGAGCGGAGGCACCGCGGGCCCCCCCTGGCTAGAGAGAGTAAGACGTCGGTTGCTGGCGATTCGGCGGGGCGACCTCGAGGGCGTGGAGGCATCACCAGCGGCGGGTGGTGTCGTGCGGAGGTTCGGCGAGCTCCGTGTCTTGGAGGGCGACTTCTTCTTGGGCGAAGAAGCCACCTGCTGCTGCTGCTGCTGGAGCTGCTGCTGGAGTTGCAGCTGCTGAAAGTGCTGAACGTGGGGCATCCCGCCGAAGATATGGCCGTACGAGGAGGAGTCAATCACGGGTGGATTCTTCTCATCCTCCCGCTGTTGGTGGTGTTGGAGGTGCTGTGGTTGCATCTGCGCCTGCGCTTGCCGAGGGACCGACGACAGACCCAGTGAGTTGCCCAGCGTCATGAAGTCCGTCTCCTCAGCGGATTGTGGCGCGCCAAAGTTGTCGGGGAAGGCAGCACTTTGTTGGAAGTGGGAAAAAGCCGAGGGCGAGAACGGGAGCGAAGTTTGGGGTCCACCGGTGGACGGCACCTGATACGCAAACGGCTGGCCCTGGTGGAAGGATTGGCCTCCCATGGAGGCCGAGGGTGGTGCGTGGTCTTGCATCGAGAGTGCGTTGAATGCACTGGAGGGAGTCGACAAGGACGAGGAGCGCGAAGGCAGGCGCTGCTGGTGCTGATGATATCTTGTGGCTGCAGGAGCCAAGGGATGGAGCGGCGTGATGGGTGTCATCATACCAGTAGTAGAGTTCGATCCGCCGGAGCTGGCGGTGCTAGGGCGCCTCTGACCGCCTGGGCTCATGTTGGGACCTTTTCCCTCCATTCCATACAAGAGTGCTGCCTGAACGGCCCTGGCTGCCCGCTCGCTTGCGTCCTGACCAGAGAACTGCTGGCTGGGGGTGACAAAGTCGTTGAAGACGCCCAGCCGATTCGCCGTCTGCTGCGAGATCTGCGACGCCTGGAGATCGGCCAGGATCCGTTGCCTCTGTGTATCTGAGAGCGAGCTGAAGGGCAGGGTGGCGCTGTGAGGCTGCTGGTGCTGAGGATCCCGCATCACTTCCACCGCCTCGTCTTCGTCGTCCTCATCGCCATTCTTTCCCTTTACGGGCTGTTTAGAGCCAGGAATGACGACGGGAGAGGGAGATGGCATGTTGCTGCCCTCTCGCATGTGAGCCCGACGCTGGAACAGTGCACCTGTCGAGGTGAGACCGCTTGGAACCTTGGCAGCGCTCCCAGACGATTGGCCCTGCTGTGGCTGTTGGCCATGAGCCTGCTGCCGCCCTTGCTCCTGCTCCTGCGAGTCGGCATCCATGGCCTCGCTCATGACTGCATTTGCCTTTTCTCGAGACCAGCCCAGCTCTGCGAGGAGGTTGTCGATGCGAGATTTGCTTTGGCGGTCCACCGCTTCTCCTGGCGCACCTTCCTCAGTGCGCATGGGAAGCTCGGGAGCGCTGACGCACTGCCGGACCGACTTGTCCGCATCCAGCCGGTTGCCAGCAGGCGAGAGGCTCCTCCTGCGCCGCGCATCTGTGAAGCTCGACTTGCGCGAGCCCGAGCCCAGGCCCACCATCCTCCGCTTCCGATGGAGCGTCGTGGCCGTCGTGGCCGGCGCAAACCAAATGTCATTGGCGCCCTGGTCCTTGTCCGAATCGTCCTCGGCTTCGTCGCCGAAAAGCAGGAAGCCCGCATCGGAACGCAGGCTGTTGGACGAGTTCCAGGCGGGCAGATGGAGCGACGACGAGGGCACCGTCCGCCGCTGCGTCTCGGACTCACTCGTCGAGGCAGGCGAGGAGCTGGCCACCTCGTCCGCAGAGAGAAGCTCGTCGACAGACAGCGACTCCAGGTTTGTAAACGCATTCAGCTCATCTGCAACAGTCCTTTGTCAGCATCCCGCTGCATCGTGCACTTGCACAAGAATTGACATCACCAGCGACGACTCACCGTTGGACTTTGCCCAAAAGGACTCGACGGGCCCACTGGCGCCATTGAAAAACGGCGTCCAGCTCGGGCTGTTGAATTCGGAAAAGACACCGGCCGAGATGGCTCCACGCCTCGTCTCGACGAGGCCCGTCAGCGTGAGCGTGCCCTCCATGGGCTGATAACGAAGCGACGAAGGGGACAAGGGCGGGGAGCCTGCCATCCAAAGAGCAGCCTGTTGAGCGTCGAGCCTGTAAAGACGTGCCTGCCTCCGTCCTACGGGTGTCGAAAAGGAGAAAACGGATCGGAAGAGAGGGTGAGAAGAAAAGGAGAAGGGAGTGTGTTGTTGTTGTGTGTAGGTGCAGGAGGCACGACCAGGTGCTTCCTACTCGTTTGCAAGATTCTGCGGCGCAGCAGCAGCGAGCAGTGACGATCGAAGGGAAGAGAAAAGAGAGGAGAAAGAAGTGAGAGTGTGTGTGTTGCGCGAGCAGAGGCCAGGACCTGCCGAAGCCTGTGACGGCGGGGGGATCGGGAACGGAGGGGGGACGAGAAGGGAGAGAGAGACAGGAAAGAGAGAGAGAGTCAGGGTGGAGAACGGAGAAGTGAGACAAGGTGGAAAGAGGTCTTGCATGTATGCCTGCTTGGCCGCCTGCCTAAACTCCCTGAACGGCTTACCAAAAGGAATTGATGGGTTCTGAACCTAAACAAGCCTGCAGCTGTGCTCGGTATCGAGCCGTGAGAATTAATTGGCATGGGGTCCACTGTATCAAACCAGCTCCGCTGCCAATGGGTCGTATGTTGGCCTTTGTGATACGCGGCCGTGACACACCTGCCGCCTGCCTAGAATCTCGCTGGACCTACAAAGTAGCGGTGCGGTAGCTAGCTGCTAGTCTAGTTGCAGTACGTAGTGCCTGCAGGGAAATTGTCCATGCGCCTTGTCAATCCTCGATGCCATTCTGTAGATTCCTGGCCAACGACCCGTGTCGTCTGTAATCCAGACCAGACTGGCCGTGAGAAAAGCATTCGTCAGCAGCCTTGCCCTACCGTAAGTGACTAATGATGTTCCATTTGACGAGACACCTGTCGATCGATGAGCTCGTGATGATGGTCATGAGCAACCCGATGGATGGGCCATGTCAGATCTTCGAGGGTGGAGGCGAGACATATTTTCGACACGTGGTAACGCACCGCTTTCGGCCCGCTATCACCGAGACCTTCCTAACTTGGTCCAGCGTCACCTCTGCTTCTCTCCTTTCGCTCTCTCTCACTCTTTTGCAGCAGGGAAAGGCTAAGAGCTCGAATCATTAATGAGAAGGAGGAAGGCTGACAACTCGAGCACGGAGGTGGAATGACAATCGTCGTCGAGATAATTACTCTAGGGTAGGAGTAAACGTCTAAGGTATTGCTATAAGAAGTTAAATAGGGAGAATGGCCTGGCGATGTCTACTGCAAGCCTTTTTATACATGTACAGAGGGGAGACCGGACAAAAAGGGGGATGAGCCGATCTGTCAATCGTCCGCGAGGCCCCGAGAGATTGTGTCAGGGCGGGTATGAATATAGTAGGTTGCAATGTCGATAAACAAGAATGAGTAGTGAGATGCGTTGAGAAGAACTGGTGATGGCGATGGAGGCGAATGCCAAATCTAAGGGCAACGTCTTGTGCTCTCTTTTTTTTGGGCGGAGAAGTGTCTCCTTTTTGGGATCGTGAGGGTAAAAAGCCTCACATTTTTGATTGTAGATGAAGAGGTGATCGCGACCTTAGGCGGACGACTCAGTGGGCTGGCTGCTGTTGTTTGACGAGGCAGCCGCGGCGGCCGATCGTTGCTGGGCCTGCTGCTGGGCAGCAGCGGCTTGTGCGGCGGCGGCAAGCGCTGCGCTGCTCAGGTCGTTGGTGCTGACAGCGGGACGACCGGTTGTAGAGTCGGCCCGAGCACTGGCACCACCACCGTTGGAGTGCAGCAGCTGGAGACCCAGGAGACCGTGGGACCCACTGTGAAGGTAGTGGTAGCGGAGGCCGTTGAGGTTCTTGTAGCGCTTGCCACAGTTGCCGACCTGGCAGATGTAGACGCGCTCGAAGGGCTTGTCGGCAGCGCCGCCGTTGAGGCTGCCAATCGACGACCGTGGGCTGCTGGGCGCGGAGCCGGTGGGCGTCGGCGACGGTGATTCGTTCGCCGTCGCAGGTGATGGCGGTGGAGCAGCCGTGGTAGCGATGCTGGGCCGCACTTGCGACGGAGCGGCGGCAGATGCAGTCGACGCAGAAGCGACAGCGGGCACGGCAGAGGCCAAGCGGGGCGACGGTGCAGGCGAGTCGGTCATCACTTTGTCGTCACCATCTTCCTGCTGGCCGGTAGGAGTGCCGGGGGCATTGCCGTTGACGACTGCACTAATCTGTTGCTGAGGTGGCAGGGTGTTCTGGTTGCATTGGCCGTGCAGTCGGTGGTATTTGAGCCCATTCATCTGCTTGTACGCCTTGTCGCAACCCGGCGTCAGGCATTTGTACGGCCGGTCGGCCGCCGAGCCAGGGCTGGCCAGGCTGTTTTCGAGCGCACCGGCAATCGACGAGGCTGTCGTGTTGTTGATTGAGTTGACGCGCTCGCGCTTCGCTGGTGGCGCGCCGGCAGCGTTGGTGCTCGAAGATGAAGAGGCGCCCGAGGCAGGGAAGAAGAGGTTGGGTGGTGCACACGACGGCAGGTCGTGGTCCTCGTTGGCTGCACCGTTGCCACTGCCACGGATGGAGAGCGAGGAAAAGGCAGGTGCATGGGCATTTGTGCCGAAGAAGGCCGCGTCCTGGTCCCCTTCAATGACGGGTGTGCCAGGGATGGAGCTGCCTGGCGTCGAGAAAGGCGAGTTGGCTGAGTAGACGGAGCTGCGACCGCTTGTGCCCCGTCCCACGCCTCCGTCGATGAGCGCACGACGCAGCGACTGGTGGACATGAGGAGTGTTGTTGCCGTTTGAAAATTGTCCAAAGCTGCGCTTCTTGCCCTTTGCACTCATTGGGCTCCGCATGACGGCCGTGTCAAAAGCTGATGACTCTTCGAAGGTGTCAATGTCGCTGCTGTTGACCCTGGTGTGGATGGGAGCAACTTGCTTCTTGAGCTGTTGCTGCTGCTCGAGGTTCGACGGCCCAGCGCCGTTGGCGGCGTTGTTGACCACCTTGGGGCTCGGCGGCTGCGAGGAGGATGCCGAAGAGGGCGACGAGACGTCGTCGTCAGCGATCATAGCCGGCATGTCATCGTCTTCAAACTTGACATGTCGCTCCTCGTAGTGCTGCAGCAGATCATGCAGGTTGGCCAGTGCCTGACCGCAACACTTGAAGTTGGTGCAAAACGTCGATTCAAGCCGTTTGGGCATCGAAGTCGAAGGGAGAACAGTTGCCTCGGAGTCGACCGACGAGGAAAATGCCGAGATGGAGTAGTCCATGATGCTGAGTCGCAGGAAGAGACAACAAGACAGTCAAGTCAGACTCGGGCTCCCATCAAGGCTCGCCACCGGGCCAAATTCAATTTCAACCAGTACTCACTCGGACGCTTCCTTTCCAAACGAAGCAGCAATAGCCTCACGGAACGAGCCGCTGGACGCACCGATGAACGGTGTCGACATTCCGCTGGACGAAGACGAGAGGAGGCCACTGACCGGGTGCTGGCTTGCACCGACCGAGGCACGGGGCGAGCCAAACGAGTCGAGCTCCGAGGGCGTTCTTGAAATGGCAATGGGGGCCGGCATGCTGTGCTTGATGTGCAGGATGAAGTGAGAAAAGCAAGAGGCCGGTGGTGTGGTGGAGTGGGATGATCCCTTTTGGGTGCCGAAACAGCGAGGGGTGCTTTTGGAGGTTGTTGCCTTTCAGCGGTGGAACACGAGGTTTGATGATGGAGAAGCCTGCTCTCCAATCAGGTTCCTTTTGTTTGTTGTTTTTATTTCCGGTGGTCGGTGCCGCTCCTCGAAAGATATGGCGGTGAATGCGATGGAGGAGTTGGAAAGGTGCGGCGGTGGGGATGAGCGAGGAGGGGAACTGCGTAAGCGCGACAACGGACGAATTGGTTATATGGAGGTCCGTATACAGGGCCAGACGAGCGAGGGCAGAACGACGGGGGGCGGACTAGCCCGAAGAGAGGCGCAGAGCGCAGCGCAACCGTGTGTGTCTCCGTCAGATGTGGCGGGCAACGGGGCATCAGGTCAGTGACGCCTAAACAGACTGACACAGGACCTCGACGGCCGCGTTGAAATCCAGACGCGGGCCTTTTACCAAGGAAACGCTTGGTGTCCCTTGTCAACTAAAGAAAGAAGCCAGCACTACTGCAGCTCAGCTCCGGCAAAATGACAGAGCCCCTGCCCATGCGCCTGGGGACAGGTAGCAATAAAGGAAATTATGGAAAGCCGAGGAAGGTTCAAATTTCACGAGAATCTAGACTGGCCCGAAGTTCAAGGAAATCTAGACGGTCCCAGTGCTGGCACCGCGCTTCCACCCCTAGACTTTGTTTTAATTGCGAGAATGACAATATAGATTGAGCCATTACAAATGCGACAGTGGACCAATGGCTATGAACCGGGAGGCCGACGAAAGGCGAGTCAGGCCGAGGAGGACCCAAGAAGACGACACGGCTGTCGTCCGTTCAGGGAAGCTCCATGCCTCCTTAAATTTCCGTTCCCAGGCGAAACCCATCCGTCCTTTCCGAATGCAAAGGGGTTGCTAGTAGTAGCCTGACAATGACGCTCCGCTATTGGAAGTCGTACGTCACACGAGCCCGCTCCCCTTGCCCGCTGGATCGCGCCTCGTCCCGCGTACTCCTTTCAACTTGACAGGTCCCGGGGCTGGGGAGCAACGAGGCGCTGACACGAGCATAGCTCGGCTGTGTCACTCGACAGCCTCGGTGACTTACTTACCCTTCATCCGGGCAAAGTATTGATTTCTGAACCGAGCAATCTAATGACGTGGCTACATCTGTGCCAGCAAAGCCCTTCGTCAGAATCGCCGGCAACGAGCCAAGCATGTCTTAGGATGGAGGAATTCGGACGAATGCACATAGACGCCACAGCGCTCCTACACAGAATTTTCGTGCATGTTGCTAGCTCGCTTCATGGCAATTAACAGAGGACGTAATCGATTTGTCGGGTGAGCGATCTTCCACTACTATTGGAGTCGTCTCGCCTGCACATTTAGCAACACGCAGTGCGACGTAGCCAGATAGAGCTCCTGTGCAGGTCGAGCTGGAGCTGTCTGAATGTAATGAGCGCTCCGTCATCAAACCATTGGCTTCTTTTCCGTTCCTGTACCGAAATTGTCCGCGCGCGCGCGCGAGGGAAATTCTCGGAGGTCTTCGCGCGATGGGGAAAATATTTACGAGGCCCTCCGTGAATAATGGGGCCCGTCGGCTTTGGCCCGCGGCATGATAGTTTGGGCACACAAGCACCCGTCTTTCGCCTTCCTACGCCGAAGCGAGATAGATCACACATGTTTGCTGCAACACAAGCCAATCAAATGGAGGTCACCGCGTCACGGCAGGGTCTGTCCTGCGTACAAGCCAAATCCTGCATCTTTATTTTGGGCAGAGAGGCATGCGCCTCAGTATCCCTCATTCTCGGAGGAGACCCGAACTTGACTGTCCCTCGTACGGAGCATGCTATTCGAGGAAGTCGCATCCTTCTGACCTATGCATCTTTGCTTCGTTTCCTTTCGGCTGCCAATTTTAGCTCTCGCTAC
The DNA here is from genome assembly GCF_003144295.1 of Acaromyces ingoldii. Lineage (NCBI taxonomy): Eukaryota > Fungi > Basidiomycota > Exobasidiomycetes > Exobasidiales > Cryptobasidiaceae > Acaromyces > Acaromyces ingoldii. The sequence goes on from NW_020290248.1 coordinate 638,297, forward strand.
AGGACAGTGAAGCTTGTGGCTCTCGCTTCATGGCGGCAGGATGCTGTGAAAGGCAAAGCAACCTTCCTCTGGCAGAATTAGGGCTCACCCGCCTGCAGCAGTGCCTTTATTGAGAGTAGGCATGCAGAGCCGAGCAGCGGCAGCGAAAGGGTGAAGGGGCTGGACTCTCGACCAAAATGTGGCATTGAGGTCAATCTTGGATGCAAATGGTATGCCCCGCCCGGATCCGAAGATTCAGAGCGGAATTCGAAATCCGAGGTCTCAGCTGCACAGCTTCACAGCTTTGCCAGACGGCAATCCAGTACTCAGGTGCTTTAGCCGAACGCTTCCTGAGATGGGTTGCTCATTCCCCTTTGCTATAGCATTAAGCGCTGTCCCTCAATGGTGGGGGACGTCGGCCGAATTCATAGACAGCGCAGTGTACCCTCATGAACAGTCGCTTACAATCGCTTGTGGGCGAATAGTGATGTGACGCCAGCTCAGAATCGGTCACCCCCCTCGTTCTGTGTGCACAAGCAACGACCATTGTTTATAGGTATGCCTCGGTGGGATGTTTTGACCTCTCAGTCAGCCTCGTAGTCGGAATCAGGTCGGAATGAGATCACATTTTCGGGCGCGATCGCTCTTGTGGAGATCCATTCTCAATAGACCGTTCGGCCATTCAGTGAGAGCTGTGCTTGCTCTTCTGCTGCCCCTTCCTAGCATTTCCGTAACTTTACGACGTGGAGAGACAAGAGCCCCAAAGACGCTTAGTCCCAGCCTATCCTTCACTTGCTCTTGGCGCCGATGACCGTCATGTGGGCAACCACGGCCGAGCCTATATATTGATACATTTGAGAAGCTTTGAGATCCATTCGCCCCGTCAGGATGGCTATCTCGATTGTGTCTTCATCACTTCGACAGCTCCGGCATTCATTGACCATGACGCGATCCTTTCTAACGGCGACGTCCAACTTACCCCAGGCGCATCAGACGTGCAAGCTCCGCGACGGACGTTCGCTGGGCTTTGCTGAATTTGGGGATCCGTACGGCAAACCTGTGCTATACTTTCATGGTACGCCCGGCTCCCGTCTCGAGGCTGGAGACTGCAGCGAGGCAGGCAAGAAGACGGGTGCGCGAATCATTGGCATTGACAGACCTGGAATAGGCCTCTCCACCTGGAAGAAGGACTACGAGCTCAAGGAGTGGCCAGAAGACATTGCCGATCTCTGCGATCACCTCAATCTTCAAGATGTGCATGTTCTGGGTGGCTCTGGCGGAGGTATCTACGCGATGGCATGCGCAAGGTACCTTGGCGAAAAGCTCCGAAATCAGCGACGCCTCAAGTCATCGGGCATCTTGGCTGGTCTCTTCTATGATGCTGGCCTGTCCGGTGTATCATGGCAGCGTTACATCGCATACAAGTACAACATATATGCACCCCGCTCCCTGCTCAAGTATACGATCGACCGCGACTTCGTTCGACCAGCGCAAGACGCGGACCCTGCAGTGTTTCGCCGCACCATGGTGAAGCTCCTTGAGTCTTTACCAGAAATCGAACAGAGGTGCCTGCGACAGGACGCAGAGTCATTCGATCGTCTCATCGACGTCTTTCGCGAGTCAATGAGACAAGGCTCAGAAGGATACATGACCGACGCCTACATGCAATTTGCGCCATTACCTTTCCCCCTGAAATCGGTCCACTCAAGAGTCAAGCTGTATTACGGTGACCGCGACGGAAGTACGCCCCTGTCCATGGGCCAATATGCACAAGAGAGGCTTCCGAATGCCAGCCTTAAAACTTTTCCCGGCGAGGGCCACTTCTCGCTCTTCTTCCATCACGGCACAGCGATCGTCGCAGACCTGATCGCTGACGACTGAAGGCTTTCCCGTTGCCTCTTTTCCTCTCCCATAAGGTCTTATACCTTTCAGCCCGAGGCAAGGCAATTCCACCACTCTAGAACACGAACACTGATGTGGTATCATGAAGGTGTGAGCTGGTCTTTATGAGGCTCTCCTGCATGGGTTTCCCAGTCCCTTACGCACGCGCTCATCCACATGTAAGGCTTGGACGGGGCGGAGTATATTATTGTGTGGCAACCATCGCTCTCGTGGAAAAGAAGAGAAGAATGAGAAGGTGACAGTGAGACCCAGGAAACGCTACTTGGTGGATGGTTCATATAAATACAAGGGAAGAAAAGAGGCGGTGTGCCTGATTTGGTCAGTATTCTTTCTCGTGGTCCTTTTCGATGCTCTTTGGGACCCGAACGGCGATCAGGACAATGGCGGCCGCGACAATGGCACAGGCCATGTTGAAGTACCAGATGGCCCTCAAGCCGCTCAGATCAATCGTCGTTGAGCCAGAGCCATCGGTGACCCTGACTCCGATGCTGTCGCTGATACTCGTCATGATGGCCGCCGAGAGGTTCTGCAGCGTCACGAGGATCGAGGCGGCCGAGCCTTGGTAGGACTTGGGCGTGGAGCTCGTGATGATGACCGAGGCGGCAGCAAAGGAGAGGTCGGGCCCGAGGGTGACGAGCGAGATGCCTACGAGGCTCAGGTTCCAGTACGGCGTGCCCGCCGTCTGGGGAAGAAAAAAGACGGGGCCTAGGCCAAAGCAGACCATGGAGATGAAGAAGACGTAATGTCCAGGGACACGATGGAGGATGATGGACACGATGTAGGCCGCCAAGACGCCGATGATCGGGTTCGGAAGAATGTAAAGGGCCGTCGTGACTGGCGATGCGTGCTGAACGTGGAGGAAGAATTGGACCATGTACCACTGCCAGGACATGTAACCTCCGAAACCGACAAAGTAGGCGATGGCGAGGGGTGTGAAGCTCGGCGCCTTCCAGACCTGGGGCGGCATGATCGGTCGTTTAGCACGTGTCTCGATGAAGAAGAAGGCGACGATGAATGCTACGCCGATGACGACGATTGCAATGGCGTAGGCCGCCCAGCTGACCGAGGGGCCCTGGGTGAGACCGGCGACAAGGAGTGAGCAGCCCGTGACGGCAAAGATGCTGCCGAGATAATCGAAGGGGGCATTAACGACCGTCGACGAGTCGATTGCCGGGATTGCATACAGGGCGGCGGCGAGGCAGCAGGCTGAGATGGCGGCGTCGAGGACGTAGATGTAGCGGACATCAGCGGTAGCCAGGGCCGATGAGGAGATGCAGCCGAGCCAGAATCCCAGGGGCGCGCCGCTGGCCATGGCCGAGAAGATTCTCGTCTTGCGGAGCCCAGGCTTGTAGATCCTGCCGCAGATGCACAGTGTGGAGGTGAGGAGAACGCCGACAGCGATGCCCTGGCAGGCGCGGACGACGAAGAAGAGATACTTGTTGGTGAGGGAGAAGCAGCCGACGACACTCCAAGCCGTAAGCCAGGCAAAGGCGCCACAGATGAGGTACTTTGGCTTTGTCAGGTCAGCCACGGGGCCCGAGACGATGACGGAGAGGCCGTTGGCAAGGGCATAGGAACCGATGAGCCAAGGCGACTGCGAATGGGGGATGTTGAGCTTGTCAACGAGGACGTCTTGCAGCGTGGCGACATTCCCGAGCAAGAAGGAAAAGAGAATCTGCGAGAGGGCGCACGTCATGACAAAGAGGATCTCGGCCGTCATGTTCTTGAGCTGGGCCGGGCGAGCCTGGAACATGGCCTCGGTCGGCAGCTGCACCGGCTGCTCCATCGACGACGACGATAACGGAAGGCCATCTGACGAGTTGCGGGCCGAGGTGGCCTTGGAGTCGAACGGCGTCGTCGACTTTGACTCGGACGGCGACATGGGGCCAAAGCCGGCCGTCTGGTAGGTGCGCCTATCATGAGCGTCGCTAGTCTCCTCGTAGCGAAGGATGCGAGCCTGCTGGAGCTCGGCGAGGCCGATGTCGCTTGTGTCGTGTCCGCTCATTGCTCCCCTTCACTGCCTGGGAGTGTTTTGGTGGCAGTGAGCAACAAACAAATCATCTTACAGCCGCCCGTCCTTATAAATTTTTGGCCGTGCCTCCATCCTCAGCCGACCAGTTTGCAGGCCTCCCTCGGTGCTAGGCCGGCGTTCTATACTGCTATCAGCACTACTACCTCTGCTATTGGCTCTGTATGCATAAACAAACGCTCGAATGCACCCTCTCCTCTCTGCGTGTTGGTCCGCCCAGAACGAGCTCCGAAGTCCGCGTTTTGAAAAAATTTGTACGAAACTTCTTGCACGGCCCAACGCGGTCGGCCATTTGGCGGCGATTTTGGCAGATCTGATCCGTGGCCCGCCTTTGCTAACAGGAAATAGTAGTAGCAGTGTGGCTTCACAGAATCCTCCCCCTGGAAGAAGGCCGGATTGCTCGTCGCGCTCTTCGGAGCTCGGGCTACCACCCATGGTGTTCCACTCATGCCGAGCCTCCGAGAGGAGGCTTCTCCCTTCATGCGATGGAGATTGATGGGCAAACCTTGCCGAACAGGCAGAGCTGCTTGCTGCCTGGCCCTCGAGTCATGTAGCCGCCGCTCTTGGCTCTGGCGAGCGAAAGAAAGCGGTGACAAATTTGTTCGTCCATTAATGACGCTTTTGGGAGAACCGACTCTGGCACATGACAAATCACGCTCGAGGGCGCGCGCGCGAAAATGAAACACTTTTCCCGACGCGTTCTCCCCACCGCTTGCTGCTAAACGCCTCGCGCTTGTTCTTCCCCTCTGGTCTGCTCCATCTCTCACTCACAGCCCGTCTCGCGACTCGACCTGAGCAGGGCAGAGCCGACGCCAAGATGAGCAGCTTGAAGGCGAAGCGCATGAACGCGCTTGCGGCTCTCAAGGCGAAGCGAGAAGGGGGCACCGGAGCGGGTGTCGTCAAATACGCAAAGGTGAGTCGCTTCTATTCGCAGCATAGGGAAGGACACGATGCTGAACAGGGTCTTGCGCATACAGGGCGAATCGGACTCAGATGATGACCTCTACGATGAGGTGTCAGAGGACGAATACAAGTCGATCGTCCGGGGCAGGATGATGAACGACGACTTCATTGAAGACGACGATGGATCCGGCTACGTCGACGACGGACGCGACGAGTGGGACAATCGAGGCAGACAACACGGCGAGGACGACGACGAAGAGGACAGCGAAGATGCAGAAGAATACTATGCTAGGACAGGGCGCAAGAAGAGCAAGAGAAAGACGGGCACAGACAAGAAGAAGAGGGCGACTGCGCTTGCCGACGCGTTTGGCAAGCAGCAGAAGGCCAGGCCAAGAGCCGCAGGAGGTGCATCAGCAATGGCACCCAGCAACGCGGCAAACGCGCTGGACGCCTATCGGCCCGCCGTCAATCGCGAGAAAGAGGACGACTTCATGCGACGGCTCATGGGTGGACTTGAACCTGGCGAGGTGGCCGAAAGCCCGTCGCCGGCGACACGCGTCGGTCGAGGTATGCTGAGCAGCAGCAGCAGCAACAACAACTCACGCAAACGCAAGACAGACGAGTTTCCTCCCTCCCTCACGTCGTTCCGGCAGCACCACGCACCATCGAGCCCATCGACCGGTCCACCCAGCAGCGACCCTCTCGATCCCTCCTCATCCGACGATGTTGGCAATAGAGTCCACGTCCGGGGAGGAGACACGCCGCCCTGGGCCCTGGTCGGCGATGAGGAAGACCACCTCAACCACAAGCGCTTCAAAGCTGAAAAGGGTCTTCCAAAGCGAATTGACAGCATGGACATCACTGAGACATCCGACTTGCTTTCCCGTCGCTCGACATCTGTTATTGACCCCTCCCTCGAGCTGTTGGCTGGAGGCGAAGACGACGACGACGAGGATGACGACGACGGATTCTCTGTACGTGCGCCGGAGAAGAACGCCCACCTCGTCAGTACCACTAGTGTTCGCGCGACAAAGGCCACAAAGGCTGCCTCGCCTGCCAAACCAACAGTCGTTGTCAAGCAAGAGCAGGTTGAAGAAGATCTGCCAATGCCCGAGATGGTGGCTCAGGTTGAAGCCCCAGAGCAAAAGGCTACTCCAGACCTCAAGAAGAGCTGGCAGTCCATCGGCGCAGGCCTGGCCAACGTCAACGACATACCGTCTCCCTCGACATCGACATCGGCATCGAATGCAGCCTCATCGAAGATTAAGCCATTCGAAGAAGACGGCAGAAAGCTGAGGTTCTTTTGGACCGACTACACCGAGCAGCAGGGAATCATCTACCTCATAGGCAAGGTCAAGGACCATGCAACAGATCGCTACGTCAGCGCCTGTCTCCAGGTCGAAGGAGTGGAACGCTGCGTCTACCTACTTCCTCGAGAGGGCTTTGGTGGTGAGCACTGGTCGTGTCTGACTTTATAAACTTGATTTGCTGATAAGTCGTCTTCACAGAGGAAGAGGTGTACGACGACTTTGACGCAATGACGTCCAAGCACGGCATCAAGTCTTTCCTCGCAAAGTGGGTGCCACGCAAGTATGCTTTTGAGATTCCTGGCGTGCCTGCCGAGGGCAACTATCTCAAGGTCAAGTACGGCTTCGACGAGCCGCAGCTGCCCATCGATGTGCAGGGCCGCACCTTCTCCCGGGCCTTTGGCACCAATACGAGTGCCTTTGAGCTTTTTGTCGTCAAGCGCAACATCATGGGTCCCTGCTGGCTCGATGTCGAATGTGCCTCGCTTCGTCCAGCCTCGGAAACGCCGCTGAGCTGGTGCAAGGTCGAGCTCACGGTCGATGACGCCAAATTTGTCAAGCCATTTGCCGACACGGACCAAGATGCGCCTCGCGACACGCCTCCGTTGACGGTCATGAGCCTCTCGGTGCGGACAATTATCAACCACAAGGAGAACAAGCGCGAAATCGTCGCCTGCGCCGCAAGGACGTGGAAGGATACGCAATTGGAAGAGGCCACGCCCCCCGAGAATGTTCGAAGCGATCTCTTTTCCGTCGTCCGACCATTGGGAAACATGTTCCCGCCCGGTTTCGAGCGAGAAGCGAGGGCGGCCAAGCCGACCAAGGTCCTCACCGTCAAGTACGAGCGGATGCTCCTCAACGCCCTCTTGGCCCACGTGCAGCAGCAGGATCCCGATGTCATTGTGGGACACGAATTTGCCGGCGTCACCCTCGACGTCCTCCTGCATCGCATAAAGGAGCTTCGTGTCGACCATTGGTCGCGACTGGGCAGGTTGCGTCGGCAAAAGTGGCCTCCGCTTCGCCAGGGATTCAATCTCAGGCTCGTCTCTGGCCGACTCATCTGCGACTTGGCCAGTGACACAGCCAAGGGCATGATTCCCTCGACGACGTGGTCGCTCACAGAGATGGTCGGCACCCATCTCAAGGCACAGAGGGAGGACATCGACCCGGACGACACCGCAGCCTTTTTCGACCACCTAGCTCCAAACGGGGAGCGTCTGATGAGTTTCGTCCGTCATAATGAGGTCGACGCCTTCTTCCAGATGGCTCTTGCCTCGAAAGTGCAGATCCTCGCCCTGACCAAGCAGCTGACAAACCTCGCGGGCAATTCGTGGGCTCGGACTCTCAATGGTGGTCGTGCGGAGCGTAACGAATATATCTTGCTTCACGATTTCCACCGTCAAAAGTTCATCTGTCCCGACAAGCTCAACAAGTCAGAGAGACAGCAGCTGCTCGCCACGCTTGCGGCAACTAGCTCAAAGAAGCGCCAGCAGCGTAATGACGATGACGACGACGATGACGGAGACCACGAAGACGATCACGACGAAGACGGCGCCACGGGCGGCGGGGGCGGAAAATCGTCAAAGAAGGACAAGTTCAAGGGCGGTCTTGTATTTGAGCCCAAGCGTGGCTTGTGGGACAAGTACATTCTCGTCATGGACTTCAACTCACTTTATCCCTCCATCATCCAAGAGTTCAACATTGACTTCACCACCGTGGACCGTTCGGTACACCTCGAAGGCGGCTCGTCGGGCTCGCAAGACGTTCCAGAGGTGCCCTCCTCGGATGTCAAGCAGGGTGTGCTGCCTCGACTGATTTCAACGCTGGTGCAGAGGAGAAGACAGGTCAAGAGCCTGATGAAGGACCGAAACGCACCACCCTCGAAGCATCTCCAGTGGGACATCAAGCAGCTCGCCCTGAAGCTGACTGCGAACAGCATGTACGGCTGTCTAGGCTTTGAAGGTTCGCGCTTTTATGCCCGGCCGCTCGCCGCTCTGACGACATTCAAAGGTCGAGAGATTCTGACGGCGACAAAAGAGCTTGCAGAGAGCCTCTCACTCGATGTTGTCTATGGTGACACTGACTCGGTCATGATCAACACCCATGCCACTGATCTGATGGAGGCCATGCGCATCGGTCAGGAGTTCAAGAGGGCCGTCAACGAGCGCTACCGTCTGCTTGAGATCGACATTGATGCGGTCTTTGCTCGCATGCTCTTACTGCAGAAGAAGAAATACGCCGCCCTCAAGGTCGACATCGATGCCGGCGACCAAGCTCGCTTCTCGACGGAGATCAAGGGTCTGGACATGAAGAGACGCGAGTACTGCGCTTTGTCCAAGAATGTCTCCGAATATGTCCTCTCGCAGATCCTCTCTGGCGAGGCCACCGACACTGTCGTCGAACGCATCCACGAGTACCTGGCAGATATGTCGGAACAGGTCCGAGGAAGCAAAATCAACCTCGACGATTTCATTGTGTACAAGCGGCTGTCCAAGAAGGTGTCCGAGTACGCAGAGTCGGCAGCCAAATCGTTGCCCCACGTGCAGGTGGCGAAGCGCATGGCTGATCGTGGCGTCACTGTCCGAATGGGCGACGTGATCCCTTATGTCTTCTGCCTGGGTGACGACGGCAGCAGCGCGTCCAAGACGGCCCAGGCCGACCGGGCGTATCACCCCGATGAGGTCCGCAAGGCTGGCTCCACGCTGCGTGTCGACTTTGAGCATTACTTGGCCCTACAGGTGCTGCCACCCATTGAGCGCCTCTGCGACTCTATTCAGGGAACTGACCGGGCACGACTCGCGGAGCAATTGGGCCTCGAAGCGTCGCGCTATGCCTCGGTCTCTTCAGCCAATGGATCCGGATCATCGTCGCGCGACATGATTACAACGCTCGACAGTCAGACACCTGACGAGGTTCGCTTTGCTCAGTGCGAGGCTGTGCCACTGCTCTGTGGCTCATGCGGTCAAACCAGCGAATTCGCAGGGCTGCCTGGGCTGATGCGGGGCGAAGAGGCTGCGCTCAAGATGCTGCCCCTATCCTCTTCGGGCCTTTGCTGCCCGCACTGCGAGACGCACTTTGGCATGGTTAATGCCGTCATGCAGGTCGAAGCGCGGGTACGTGAACATATTGCACGATACTACCAGGCAGTCACGGTCTGCACCGAGCCAGCATGCGGCACAGAGACGAGGGTCGTGGGTGTCTATGCGCGACGATGCCTCATGCCCGGGTGCACGGGCAAGACGGTGCCAAAGTACTCGGACAAGGCTCTCTATGACCAGCTCTGCTACTTTGAGTCGCTCGTCGACCGCAAGAGGGCCCTCGAACGCGCGACGGGGTCCGCGCGATACGACGATGTGGCAGCTCGCTGTGTCGTCGCAGAGAGCAACACGGCTCGGACGCTTGATGCCATCAGGAACGCTGTTGCTCGTTATTCTCAGAGGTCGGGAAGGCGATACGTCGGCCTCGATTCGCTCTTTGGTTGGATGAAAGTCGAAACCTAAGTCTTACTCTCTGTTCCTCTTCCCATCTTGACACGCTCCGCAATACAATCATCAATACCTCCAACCGTCGGCTCCCTATATGCACACGGATGCAAGGGAGCCCTTTGCTCCCGCAACACCGAGCGAGACATATAAGAATAATTACTACTCTGCCCATGCTGAGGATACCAGAAAGAGGCTAACGGTGCAGGCCAAGCCACTGACAAGCCCACCACGCTGCTCCGCGACCTTGACTTCAATAGCCAAGACGCGACCGGGGCCGAATCTTCTATAAATCCTTTTCTGTAATGCGCCAAGCAGCAGAAGAAGCCAATGCACATCTCTGAGTGCATGGACACTACTTTGCCGAGCAGCGGGTGTCACGGCGCCTTGCCGGTGGTTCGGAGAAACATCAGCCAGGCACAGAGATCGGTGTTAGATGAGCCGAGCTTCATGTTTTTCTCGGGAGAATCAAGCACTCTGGAACCATTTCATAGTCTAGACTAAGGCCCCGATTCAATGAACCGATTCTTCGACGCGGTTCTCCGACGCCCAAGTGGAGATGTGTCCAACACTATATTCTGAGGTTCAGTTCAAGGACCTTACAAGCCCCTGGGCCTGGACAGTCGTTGCTTTCAGGACATTTGTCCCTTCCTGCTCCGGCGGACTTGAAGCGACCCTAGCTCAGAGCTCCCAGGTGTGGTGTGGGTACATCTACAGGCTATATAAGGACGAGCCTTTTGCATTCTCCTCGCGCTCACGCAGCAACCAAGCTTCCTTCTCCTCGTCCTTTTCTCACATCGGCCCCTCCTCCTCGTTCTCTTTTCCAAATTTCCCCATCCGAGCCAGATTTATTCTTCGAGATGCAATTTGCTACCAGCTTTGTCGTTGTTGCGGCTTCCTTCTTCGGCATGGCAGCCGCCGCTCCGGCAGCACCTGCTGAGCAGCTCATCGAGCGAGCCCCAGGTGTGACGTGCAAAGTTGTCTCGCCCCCCGGCTATGTCCTCAAGTTCAATGCCGACTGCGAGGCCTGCCGCCATGATCCCCGGTACCCCGCTTTCACTGACACCCGCGATGGCTCCGGCCACCGTATCCTCGTCCTCGACGCAAAGGCCAACGACAAGACGCCCGCGGGACCCGAGGAGTTTGTCTTTGAGGCGTGCACGTCCAAGTACATGAACCTGCCGGCGCAGAATGGCACGACGTTTGCAGGCCACGTTCGGTCGACGCGCGCGACCGACTTCTGCATCACCCTCGATGGCACCTCGCGCAACGGCCGCTTCACCAGCCAGCGGTGCTCCTACACGGACGACGACAGCCAGGAGCGTCAGTTCTTCGTCTGGGACCACTCTGGCAACCAAGGCACCGAAAACTACCTCGGTGTGGTTCCACAGCCGAGCCAGGACGGCAAACTCACCCAGCAGATTGCCCAGGACACCTACATCCACAATGCGTACCAGCTCTTCATTGGCGACACGCCTCAGGAGAAGGTCGGCTGGAGGACCTCGACCACGACGACACCGTACAAGATTACCGACTACCTCCGCCTTGCGGATCCCAGCAATTACTAACAGGATCGTTGCGGCCGTTTCTCTCCTCTCCCTCTCTCACAGATGCCCAGGACACTCGATAGCATTGTAGTAGTAGCGCGCGCCTCACAGTGCCGCGACATTTCGCATTAATGACACACCCTCTTCTCTTGCAAAGAACCGTTCCCCTTTGTGATTTGCGCATGCTGTTGCCAAGGAGAACCGGGGCCATGGAAGACAAGGGAAACGAACTGACGCTGTAATCGCAATCCAAAACTTCACAGCGAAAGATTGTTATGTATTCTCTGTTATGGCCTGCTATAAAGCTTCTTCAAGGTAACGAAATCTCTGACCGGCCCTTAGAAAAGGCCGAGTCTAGCCGTGTATGGAACAGATGAAGAGTGTGGGAGTATGATCGAGTGAGTGTGACAAAGAAACGAAAGTTTTGGCGTAAAAAAAGGGAAAGAGAAGACGAATTGAGGGTAAAGAATCTTGCTTTCACGCCACGACGGCGACAAAGGCAAAGCTGGCGTTCTCACGATCCTTGAGTGGGGTGATGTGCATCGTCGTGAACCTCAGCGGCTCGCCGTTGGCATCGACAGGCGTCTTGCCATTTGTGTTTCCAAACTCGGCCACCTTGTCGAGGATGGCATTTCTGCGGCTCGTTGGCGGAGTGCGGACGGCTGTCTGGATGGAGATGTGGGTGCCCTGCCGGATGGCCTCCTGGACGGCGGCACGAATCGACTTGGTTTCCGCCTTGTCGCTGCCACGGAGCAGGCTGAGCAAATCGGCGTGGACGAGGGGCGAGGAGTGGACGTCGTACCACGTCGTGGTGGGCAGGTTGAAGTAGGTGATGGCGGCGCGCGTGACAAACACGACCTCACGTTTGGCGCGCTTGAAGATGATAAGCTTCGAGTAGAGGTTTGAGAAGAAGTCTACGAGCGTTCAAGAGAGGTCAGCAAGGATAAAGAATGGACACAACACAATCGGTATCTCACCCATCTGGTCTTCGAGGGAATGCGGGTCACGCTGGAAGAGCTGCTCAGCGCCGGCGAGCCTCTGCAGACCTTGCTGGTCGCCACCACTCGAGATTTGTTTCTGATTGCCACCCTTTGACTTTTTACTGCCTCCGCCACCAAAGAGACGGGAGATGAGACCGACACTAGACGTGGCGCCACCGGCATCGCTTCGCCTGGAGGAACTAGACGATGAGGAAGGGGCCAAATCGGGCACCATCTGGTCTGCGGCAGGTCCCGAAGATGCGTTGGGGTCATAGTAGCCAGCTGCCGTTGCCTTTGTGCGGTGCGACCTCTGTCGGCTGGCTGGCATGCGGGGTCTCGCCAGGCTAGGACCATCAAAGTCGCCGTCGCCCCTGTAGCTGCTGCCGCCGGCCATACTGAAGCCATCATCGCTTGCATCGTCCTCGTGAGAGGCGAAACCTTTCATGCGATCGGCTTCTTGCAGGTAGCGAGCCATCTGAGGTGAGACCTCTACACCATTAACGGTGTTGTGCTGGGCTGCCGCGGTGACCGATACTGGCAAGACATCGTCGCCTCCTCCAAGGAGCCAAGAGAGGCCCTTGGAACTGGCCAGCTGAGAGGTCACTTCCGTCTGTCCGCCAATGAAGTACACCAGATTTCCAGTGGCGTCACGAAGAGGCAAGATGGTCAAGAGGTTGAAAAAGGGCTGGCCATCGCGCTTGTAGTTGAGTAGCAGCTCGGTGCAAGATGAGCCTGCGTTGAGGGCGTCGCGGATCCTCTGGATGCTGTTGGGTGCTGTTCCCGGTCCACTGAGGAAACGGCAGTTGCGACCGATGATCGACGTGGCCGGATAGCCCGTCAGAGCGGTGAAACCCGGCGAGACGAGCACGATTGGATTCTCTCGCAGCCTTGGGTTTGTCAGGCAGAAGCAGTCGCCCAGGCCAGAGGCGCTTGTGCCACCGGCAGAATCATCCATGAGGGTGCCGAGGCGGACCTTGTTGTGCTCTACGAGTTTGGCTTTGACGAAATTCTGGAATTCGCCTCTGTAGAGCGACTGGAGCAGGTGACGCTGCAGGGGTGCCACCGTCGTCTTGAGCTCGTATTGCTTCCGGAGTGTGCTGTAGAAATCAAAGGCCAGATTCTCGGGCAGGTCGACATGCGACTCCGAGTCCAGAGCCAGATACACATCGTGAAGGGCATCGCTGGCCGACCTGACGGCCTCGGTTTGCTTTGCGTACTGGCACACGTCAAAGTAGAGATCGAGCTTGTTCTCGGTGCCTGTCTGCTGGACGAGAAATTGCCGAAAGTGGTAGCGGCCGAGTGGATCGCCAATGAGCTTCTCAAAGGTGTCTTCGCTCATGAGGCGCCGCATGGACCAATCGAGGTCGCGGCGGATCCGGCTGATTGGCTTCGAGGTTGGGTCACCAGCTCGGAGCGAAGACCACTCGGGCAGATTGTGGCTGGCAAAGGCCGGGTCGTTGATGTGCGGGTTGGGTTTCGCAGACGGAGCCCAGTCGGCCAAGTCGGAGCGCAAACCAGACTTACGGTACACGTTGGTATGAGAAGGGTTGCGAGACATAGGCTCTTGGCCCAGGGTGCTGCGGCTGTCGTTAGTCGGTGCACCGTGCCTCAGCGCCTTGAAGCCCCTCGTTGACGGAGGTCCAGTCTCTAAGCCCGGGCTCATCACGTCGTCAGCGTAGTCGGTGTGCGCGAGGGCGCCTTGGGAGCCCACAAAGCCGGCCGCTGCCCTCAGGCCGCCCTTGGTTCGGCGATTAGAATCGTTCGCGCTGGTACGACTATCGTGCCGGGAGGGGCGTGACCCGTACGTGAACTGTGGCTCTTCGGACAGCCATTTGGGCACTCCGCCGTTGCGAGACGGTTGCTGCTGTGTGGTCATGACACCCAGACCGACGCCATCTCCTTCGTAGTCGTCGAAGCGCTTTGTCTTGTAGCGCACGCCCGCGTACGGCGCCGGCACCGACTCCTGGCCATGGGGCTGAGCCGTATCGCCGTCATCAGAATAGGCGTATTCGTCCGAATCGAGCTGGTCGTCTTCCCTTGCTTCGTCCTCTTCGTACTCGTGTTCGGGTAAGCGGCTGTCTTCGCCGGACCTGTTGCCCTCTGCACCATTATCGACAGGCTGGGCCGCGGCTCTGACCATGCCTGAGGACTGCTCCTTTGAAAGCGGTCGACGTGATTCATTGTTGGTTGATTTTGTCACATCGCCGCCACCAGAAGCTTCGGTCGAGCCCAATGGCATTTCCTTGACCGGCGCCACCCCGCGGTTGGAATCGGCCTTGTTGTTCATCTTTCCGGGCGACGAAGACTTGTTGTTGCTCAGAATTGACTGCTCCGACAGCGTCCGCTCCATAGCCGAGGTGAATGAAGGCCTAGGCGACTCGTGAGACTCGCCTGTTCCTTCTGGCTGAAGGGTGGCTCCCGTTTGATCGGCGCTGAGCACAGATGGCATAGAGAGAAAGGCAGATAATGTCAGCAAGGGGATAGGATGGCCGTTGACGGAGCAGGGTCGAGAATGAAGGAATATGGGCCTTCTCGTCAATAACAGCCCTTTTATTATAAGATGTTGGGACCAGATCGCGGAGTCACGAAAGACAGCAGAACCCTCTATTGACGGTTTCTTTCCCACGAAAACCATGCTAGCCGCGCATCTTCGATGACGATGGCGATGGCCAAGAGTAGCAGACGAAATCTTAATTGTTCCCGGTGGCGCCCTCTCGTCTGCAAAAGCCCGTCTCCCTTACAGGTGACGTACGGACGAACGCAGGTCTCGCCGATCGCCTGAACGGCTGGCCAACCACAGGAGAGAGATCCAATCTTCTCCACCTGCCCGATGTGGACAATCAGGAAAGATAGCGTGTGTCTGCTTTGATTCTTCCTGCTTTTTTTTTCCGAGCCCCTCCGCCTATCCTCGTGACTTTAGGCCCCACTCTCCGGCTTTTGTTTGCAATCGCGAACCGAGACCAGTGCTCTCGCATGGACCCTCTCTCCAAATGGACAGGAAACCATTTAGACTCACCTGTTTGGTTGCACGAAGTGGATCACGTCGTCGTCGGCGTGAAATCCAGCGTCTTTGCTGTGTTCACTGTCCTTTTTGAGATTGGTGGAGCTCGATCGGTGTGGAACTACGACGAGGTGGCCGTTGCTGCTGCGTTGCGCCTCACCGACGTCGAAGGTGACCTTTGGAAGGTCAGGCGTCGTTGAGCGGTGGTGCTTGATGGCCCGCTTGGATCGATAGGACGAGCTGGGCGAGCCGAGCACGGTTGTTCCGTCGACCGAGTTGACGTCGCTGTCGTGTCCTACGCTGCCGTTCGTGATGCTGCTTGCCGTGTCCTTTGGCGTGGGAGGCAGCGGCACGTTTGGCGGAGGCGAAGGGGGGACAAGGTTTTCGTCGCCGTTGGCGGTTGCCTTTTTGAGCAGCAGCTTTGGTGTCGCTCGCCTCCCAAATGGCTTGCTGAATCCTCGTCTCGGCGACGCTGCTGTAGCAGTGGCCGCTGTTTTCGTCTCCTCGTCGCCGCTAGGGCTGCTGCTGAATGCGATGAAGCTCGGATCGGTCGCTGCTCCTTCCTGTACTGATGATGGAGGTCGATGAGGTGGGGAAGGAAAGTGGATCGCCTTGCTCATCGCGCTGTGATGCAGTCTGGCTAGCCAAAGCGCGCCGACCCGACCCACGTCAATCGAGCGCTATTCCTAACGGATGTCTCTTCTCCAAGCAGGCGCACTCGTTGATGACAAACTCTGTCCCCGGCTCGACGCGGACTTTGTCGAGTTTCTCAATGGGGGGTAAGCGGGAAAAGTGGCGGAAAGAGGGAAGACGCGGTGTGAAAGAGGAAAGGGAGGGGGGGGGATGAAGTAGGAGAGGATCCTCCCGTGAAGGACGCAGGGGACCTCTCCATCTCACTCTTGCGCTACTCTCGCCACTCTCGCCAGACAGATGTGAGGTCACCTACATCATTTGAGACAAAAAAAGGACAAACACTCGGGCGGCAGGCGGTGCTGCGCGCTTGTCGACTGACAAAGGGATCGGAGGAGCCAAGACACATTATCTAAAATACTCTTGACATTTTAGAAAAAAAAAAAAAAAAAAGAACCGCTGCAGGTCGCTCTGTTCCACACCCTTGGAACTAAAGCCTTCGTTTGCAATCGAAGCCTTGTCCTCTTCCCTTCATTGCTCTTATCTAGTGCTAGTGGCCTGAGGAAGGGCGGAGTGCATTGTGGCAGCTCGGTAGCATGTGTGGCCATCTGAGAAAGTGCCAGTGTGCGTGTGAGCATGCGAGGCGGCTCGAGCACCGGTATTGCATTTTCTGTTTATTGAAAGATGCTCCCAGTTTGGAAAGCTAGCGACTCCGTCACCCACACCGCCTTTCCTTCATTCCCTTCGCTCACTCATCCTGCCAGCATGTAGGGACTTGCCCACGCTTTGGCCTCTTCGGGAGAGGGAATCGATCCTCCTCGATGCCCAGAGTACAGTTGGTTTCATGGCAGTGCCGCGGTCGTTCTCACGCTGTGGCACGGGCCCACTTCCTGCTCGATCTTTCAGGCAGTCGCGCCAAAAGCCAGACTGCGAGCAGAAATAGATGCCAGACACCCACGGTCATCGTATTCTTCTAGCGAGGCTCTTGGACCGAACAATGGCATCTCAGCGTTGATTTAGTTACATATGGATCGTCGACACAATCAAATTAGGATGCCTTGCACCAGGCCTGTAAGAGTCTTGACAGCTGGATCACCCCAATTAATTACCGCTAGGCCAGGTAGGGCAGTGCGTGGGGCCTCCTCATCTTGCTTCTTCGCAAAAGCTTATCAACTTCCAGAAGGTATATGACTTCACCTCATAGTGGCAAATCCATCCCATCACTGTTCGACCACAAGAGGCCACAGGAAGCGTCATCGACCTAAAGTAGCCGTGCATACGCGCGTGTTCTGTCCGTCCACCAGATCAGTGTTGCGGCCTCGGTCTCGATCTGCGCGGATCCTCTTTACTTTTCTTCCCTACCACTCAAATGCACTGTTCTGCACTGCACAGCACTCAAAAAGGAAATGCGGAAGGTCTGTGCTTGCCGTGTGTTCACGCGCGCACAAGCTAGATCCTACAAGTCTTTGTTCTGCTGTTCCAAGTCATGCGGCGGGCGGGCAAAAAACGTCCGAAGCTTCTCTCCACGCTTGTTTAGGGATATACGATGTTCAGCAGATGCATGCTTGGACGCCGTCAAGCGGTGCAGAAGCAGCGTGAAGCAGGCCCGCCAGATTGATGACAGTAAGAGCGGGCATGTCGCCGAGAAGAGCTACTTAAACCACGTGACATAGCAGCCTAGGACGAGCATAGAGTAGTGATATTACGTCCTCGGCCCCGCTGCAAAAGATTGTGTGTCCACTCCACAACTGTGGAACGGAACCAGATTGTTGTTGTCTGTCCTTTTGTTTCAAAAGAATTTTCCGAGCGGCCGATAATAATCAGGAACCTCCGGTCTTACGAAGAGTAAACAAACGTGAATGTTCATTTGCGGGCCGGGGACAGTAATGCAAAGCCTGCTGCTGATCGGTGCAACTTTGCATGTCCCGCTTTTTCCAAAAAGGAAAGACTCCTCGGCGGCGGCTTCCTCGTGCCCAGGTGTGAAGTGTGGCGGTAAAAAAAAAGCGCGGAAAAAGAGAAGGAAAGATAGAAAGAAAAAGAGGACTGCAATCATCTACTGCACCTTCAACGAGTCGATAAGCCTTGAAAGAGCATTAGGTGCTGCTGTGCACTACGAAAGTACTAGCTGCTTGTCCGGGCTTTGCGTAGAGTGATTCAAGTAACACTCTGCTGCCTACTATTGCACTAGCACGCAAAGCAAAGCCTTGTAGCGAGCGTGCCTTGTATTAACCCTACCTCTCTGCGCCTCCTGCACGCTTTTGCCGTCATTGGGCCGAGAACTTGGCAAATCCGCCCCAAGAAGGGTTTTCATTAGTAAACAGATGAGCAGACGACCACTTGCAGTCTTTCACCTAAACGTGTCTACTTCTTCTTCCTTCGGTGTTGTCTTCCGGCGTGCTCGCTGTCGGAGGCGTGCCCCTGTCTCAGCCCCCCCCCCATCCTCACCTCCGCTCGCGCCTTCTTTCTCGTGCTGATGAGTGGCATGGCCTGACGCCAACGGATTGTGGCCTTCATCGACGGCCTAGAAGCTGGGATGCACAGCGAATTTGCGAACACTCTCTTTGACGAGCACCAACGCAACTACCTTCTTTTGGATCGAGGTCAAGATTTGTTCTTGCGTTCTTCCTTCAATCATTAGGGCACACTCTTTTCTTGCCCTTTCTCTTTACCTCGAGATCTCTTCCTTGGAGCCAACACCGACCCTTTGCCCTTGCCAGGGACGTCGCCCTTTGTGGTATTGCTGAACCCTGACGCCAACAGCGAGACGATTGTCCAACAATTTCTTCGCAACGCTCTCTCGGCTACCGCCGGACGCCGTCCTGGTCGACGTCGGTCGGGACCCAGGCGGCAGGTCGTCCGGCGTCGTCGGCCTCGATCGATGATGACAACAATGTTGGAAACGGAATTCGAAGGCCGCTATCTTCGAGTGCGCTGACGAGCTATGAAGCCTTCGAGAGGGAGATGCGACTTCGCATGGGCGGCGGGCTTGGCTATCAATCCCGGCCGGCTGCCCTGCAGTCGAAGCACGAGGGCAGAAGCTCGGAAGGTGCGGGCTACGGTCGCGAGGACGTGGGGCAGGATAAAATAGCGAGGCGAGCACAGACCACGCGTATTTCAGCTGACGAGCAGTACTGGCAAAGTTTGCGGCAACGAGCCGGCAGGAGCTACGAGGCACGAAGTGGACGGGTACTCCGCCATTCACAAAGCTATGGCGCGCCCACTCATGGCACCCGTACGTGGATCTCAGACTCCCATGAATATCATCGGCACGCACCGGACAGGCCAGAAGACAGCGAAACCAACAAGATCTTGCCAGAAGACCAACTGCAGGCCTCTTCCTCATCGTCTCCGCTCCGTCGTAAAGACACTGGCAGGGAAGATTGGCGGCCCACATCTTGGCACCACCCGCGGTCAGCTCCCATCTCGCCCACAGTCACGTTTCCTGCCCGCCCACCCTTGTCGCTCACTACCAGAAATTATGCCGTATCGCCAAGCCAGCGTTCAAGCATTGAGTCGCTCCCCAAGGGCGCTTTTTCGCCAGAGGCCGCCTTGCGTTTTGAAAAGAGACTAGAAGAGCAGCAGCAGCAGCAACTACAACAACAACAGCAACGTCAGCCCTTTTCGTCTTCTTCGCCTACACAGTCTTCACGATCGCCCTCACATGTAAGCAGTGACCATGCACATGGTGGACATGATTATAGCTACGCTCCACGGCGAGGAGAGGGTGTCGCGAAGCTAAGCTCCCAGACGGTCACGCACCGACGCTCGGCGAGCCGGTCGCTTCAGCTTGAAAAGATGCAAGAAGAAGGAAGCGGTCTTTCGAAGACGGAAGATGGAGACCGGTTCTTGTCCGCTCATTCGTCGCCTGCTTCGATAGGGCAAGCTTTCCATACACCCTCGTCGCTCCGTCGGGAAGAATCGTCCGAGCCGATGTCGTATAACGAGAGACAATCGCCCGGTGAAGAGGAATTTTCTGGCCTGTCACCTTTGGCGTCGTCTCTTGGTCCGGCCATAGGTCTCATGAAAAGGTGGTGGAGGGAGGAAGAAGCTGCAGCTAAGGAAGATCCACAAAGAGTCATGCCTCCAACGCAGTCAGCAGAGGGAGCTTACAGGAGCATCGAATCGGCGGAGGGCCGACAAGGGAGCGATCCACCTGCTATAGTACAGGGACAGAGCAGGCCCGTTTTCGCATCTGAGAGAACAAGAAACGAGCTCGAACAGATGCCGACCCCTTCGACCCGCCACTCTTCGCTCCCTAGTCGACCGCAATTGCCGATTCGAAAGAGCAGCAGAGGTGATGGCTCATCTACCATTTCTCCCAGAACAATTGAGCTGCCACTGGCCCACGGATCCATTCCTGAGGCATCTGGCCTCGTGTCAGCGGCGTCCCTCAGCTCCAGCCACCCTTCGACTCGAGGTCACAATGGCCAGAGAGAGCGGGCGGAGAACGATGTCGAAGACCATGAAGTAGCCCCCATACCCTTGCCCGAGACGCCTCTCAAGAGGCAGCAATTCTACAGAGGAGACCATCGACAAGCGAGTGAGCAGGCAGCTTCCGCTCTGTTCGGCTCCGAGCAGGGCCACTATAGCGAGAGTGGGAGCCCCAGCAGTGGCAGTGAGCTGACGACTGCGGGCAGTCGAACCGGCGTCGGTCTGGGCATCGACCTTCGCTCCTTTGACGGTAGTGGAGAAGACTTCAGTCAGCTTTTCTTCTTCGATGGGCGCAAGCCGCGACCGAGAGGGGGAAGCTTCGGTGCGGGGATATACCACGCTCATGGCAACACTAACAGAGCCTCGCTCTCGGCACCACTGAAGAATAAAAGAGCAAGGGCTGAAACGCCATCGAGCAATTTCTCATCTCCTCCGAAAGGAACAGCAAAGATACCCTCTATCCCTGCAGAAGGCGAGGCAGGCCCCTCAAATTGGGAGGGAGCCGCAAAAGGGCGGAAAGGTGCGAAAGCGATGACAATGCCAACGGAACCTGAGGATACACTTCGCAGGAGCTCTTCATTCGAGCTCGTGGCAGGACCCGGAAAGGCGAGAAGAAGGAGCAGACTCAGCAGTGACGAAGAGGGAGGACAGAGACAGGCAGCATCGAAGGCACAAGCATCTCAGGGCGAAAATGTTGATGCTGAGAAGATGAGCCATCAGAGGATCAATTCGGCGATTGGAGGAGCAGGTCAGCATCATCATGTGGCGCCAACCGACGAAGAAGCAAGGAGCGCTTCGGAGGTCGAAGCGTTTGTATATCACCCCGAGGGTACAGGTGTTCGGAAAGCGGATGTTGAGCACATCGAACAGCACACAGTCTCAATAGCCGAATTCCGCAGAGTCGTCGCTTCTATGCAGCTCCTTCCGCCTGTCAAAAAGGTCAAGAATGTCGCGAAGGCCAATGATCGAGAGCAAGAAGCCGATCAAGAGATGAGCGCTTTTCCCGCAGATGCGGCAAGTGCTGCGCGAGGACGGTGGTCAAGAAGGGCTTCGAGATATGCCATGACCACCATGGTGTTTCTGTTCCAGGTGCTGGTAATTGCGCTCTTCTTTGTCTTCGAGGCCCCCTTCCTCTGGTCTGCCTTTAGTCCGGCGGCGGCGGTTGCCCCGATCTACTTATTTCTTGGGACTGCCGTGTCCTTTGTCTGCGCCGCAGCCACTGACCCAGGAACAATTCCACTGGGGCTGCATCAATACACGCTCAAAGATGTCGCGAGACAAACAGCACGGCCAGGAGGAAGCTTGCCATTGCAACAAGGTCGGGACAATGAGGTGGTTATAACCTCATACCTGTCGCAAGAAGTGCAAGACCTCGACGACGACTCGCCCCGGAAGAAAATGGCGTTGGCAAAACTCAGGCAGCAGATCAAGCAAGCAGCCGCTAAGGCCAGCCCGACAAAGGCGAGAACAGTTGTCCCTGTGAGGACCGAAGTTGTCACGAAAGAAGCTCAAGGTAGTCAGTCCGAGCGGACAAATCCGTTGAACTTGCTAGCCTCGCCTGACGCTGTTCGAGCAATGCCTATGCTCGACACAGGTGGTCGACGGACTTGGCTCATCTATCGACAGGACGAAGTTGACAATGTGACAACTATGAGCCACTCAAACGGCTTCAACGCCTTCTTCAAATCGCCTTGCACCACCAGCATCAAACGGTGGAGACAATGGCGTAGGGAGACTGCTCTTCGGGGACTTCATCGACCAGTCGTCGACATGGAGCAGCAGCCAGTACCGAGAGAGATTCAAGTGGGATCGACAACTCTTCGCTGCCGCTACTGTGACGTTTGCGACATATATCCACCTCCACGAGCCTTTCATTGCAGCATCTGCCGACGGTGCTGCTTGCACAACTTCGGACACTGTCGTTGGATCGGCGCTGATGTAGGATCAGGCAATCTGGCCTTCTTTTTGGGCTTTCTCATCTTCGCCGCTCTCTCTCTCTCGTACGTGACCGTTTTTGCTGCGCTTCACCTCGCCTACCTAGCACGCTCGTCGGCAGCTTCCATTCCTGGTCTTCAACTTGTCTCTATGTCGGAGGAAGGCGTCGGTTCGTTCCGAAATGCGCTCCGTGCAGCACCCGTCGCTACGATCCTCTTTCTTTTTTCCGTTCCAAGCTTTCTCATAGTTACGAGCTACTTCTTCAAGCACCTCACAGCAGCTCGAAGAGGACAAACGACTGTTCAAAGGGTGAGTCAGGTCTTGCGAGATGGTGTCTTCTAGCATCTCATCACATGCAATCCTTCAGCAACTGACCCGAGACGTGGCTCTCCGCTTCTCGACTGCTCCTCCACCAAACCCGTTTGAGACGGGCTCGCTGCTCAGTAAGCTCCTCTCCACCCTCTGCCTCCCTGCCGTGCCTCGCAAGCGCTCTCCACACTCGGCCTACGCACGCCCAAGGACCAGCTAAGGCTCCTCTCCACACCTCAAAAATGAAAGCTACCAATGCTTTTAACTCTCACTTCTGTTCGACCCTCTTACCACCTTGTCCTCTCCTTTAAGCACCTGCAGGTCTCCCATAGACCCTGAAGAGCCACAACTGTAGCAACTATCCAGACGTACTTGTAAAAGTCCCTTGCGTTCATTGTTCATACCGCACCCATCTTCACCCAAGTGAGGGTCGTCTGAAAGCAGCCATTTTCGGAAGCCGGAGATGCGGATGCTTCGTTCCGAGCTAATATTTCTCACTCTCTTCCCTAGCCTCTTCTTTGCCTCAATGCGCCTCGGTGGCAGGACGATAAGGACGTCTACGGCACAATGGCCGACGTTCCATCGACCTCGTCATCTACAAAGCAGCAAGAAGAGGTGCAAGCGCATGGCACGCAGAAGCGAAAGAGGACGAGGGGGCCTCGATCGTGCGTGGGCTGCCGAAAGGCGAAGCAGCGCTGCGACCTTCCGGATGTGACAGCGGTTTTGGCGAGCGAGGCGCCGCAGCCGACCGAGCTGGCATGCCATCGATGCAAGGTCCTCAAGCAGGCTTGCATTGTTTCGGAGCCGCTGCCCGCTTCGTATAGAAAACGAGGTGGCCCTAAATCTTTGCGCGCCAATGCTGTGCCTGCGAGCTTGCAACTTCAGCAGCAACAGCAGCAGCAAGAGCGGCAGCATCACCACCTCAGAGATCATCCAGCGTCAAAGAGAGCACGGCACGCCAAAGGCACAGGACCGGGTCCCGTAGTAGCTGAGTCTGATGAAGACGACGAAGTTGTCGTAGTGGCTTCCATGGTCGATGAGGAGGGCGACGTGGAGGATGTGGATGCGGAGGTGGAAGAAGGGGTGTTTGCTCGACGAGAACATGTCTTTGATCCCGACATGATGGAGGTCAACTGGAATCGTAGACATCAACGCACCCATCCTCGTCTTACGGATTCGATCTCTGGGCGCCGCCCCGACTCGCCTCAGGGTCCAGATGCAGAGGCCCTTCTCAACAGAAGCCGCAGCGGACCGAACTTCGGACCCCAAAGTGCAGCTAAGGATGTGGCTGCCGGCATGAGAGAGCCGAGATGGCAGAAGGAAGAGGGAGACCAAGCAGGGTTTCTAGCCGATGCCCCAGGGAGCTTTCCGGTGGATGCCTTGGTCAGCTCGCGACCATGGATCGACTCTGTGCGCTCGTCTCTGCGTCCATATGATTCCCTACGTATGCTATGCTATCGTCAAGCGACGTTCCGCAGGCCACCTCCTCCATCCGCATGGAACCTATTCACCCCAGAGCAAGCCTCAAGCTCGGAGCCCTCCTCCTTTTCCCGCTCAGCTCCCTTTCCCACAAAGTCTGTCGAACAGATCCTCTGCGACTATGGGCCACTACTCGACGTCAATCGAATGAACGAAGCGTACGTGTCTGGACAGCTTCTAGTGTAGCTTCCTCATTTTTGTTTGTCTCTGTCCAGCTGACACGATGTCTTCGACCTCGGCAGGCTCGAGTCCTATCGCTTGCACATTCCGTTCGTGGAGTCGATCCTCGCAGAAGAGATCTATGGCGGTGCATCACCAGACAGTTCCAAAGCAAAACGTTCAAGAAACGGTAGACATGTGCAGGGCAGCCAACCAAAAGGTGGTTTGTTTCTCGGCGTGCTCGTCTATCTCGCGGCCAAGCGTCTCGGTGCTCATCGTCTCGAGGCTGAGCTGCTCGCAGCCCTGCGTCAAGAGGCACTGGCCACCCTACTGAGAGGCCCATCAGAACCCGGCGAGGCGGCGGCGCTGGCCTGCCTGGCCCTGTACGAGCCTCTGCTTTTGGCCAAGCATGACGAAGAGTGGGACTATACAGGATGCGGAAAGACATTCGAGGGCTCCTTCGACGGCGTCGGTCTCCTCGCAGCAGCATCTACCGCCACTTCAAACAGCATCGATCTGGCTGACACGGCCAGGCAGCTGGGTGCTGGAGTACCGACAGAATCATCTATTTGTCTTCTCAGAAAGGCGAGCTTGGCCGTGTCTCTCTCCTCGTACACGACGTTCGTCAGTCTCGCGGGCAACATTCAACGAAGACCGTTTGTGGAATGCCCTATGGACAGCCTGCAGGCGATTCAAGAATATTGCGCGAATCCAGTCCCTCGTCCTTTCCCGCCTTCGAGCGCTACGCAACGAGAAAGAAAAGACAAAGAAGTTGACGACGAGGAGGAACGTGGCGAAAGCGGTAACGAGAATGAAGAAGAGGGATGCGAGGAAGAAAGGGACGCGAATGCAGAGCAAGAGGAGCGTCTCTGGATGCTCTGTTCGATTCTGCGGTACCAGGCTGTGGCCGTGATGCGGACCTTCTGCCAGGAGCAGAATGCGAAGATAGAGCGTTTGCCTCCATCAGTGCTTGGGGAAGAGATCCACAACATTGTTGTGGAGAGCATCGATGGCCTCCAGGCGCGCATCGATGATTTCAGTGCCCAGCTCCGCTCTCTCGCTCGGCTGATTGATCAGGTCTCACAAGAGCACTTGGACTACCAGCAAGAGCTCCAGCAGCTCAGGGAGCAAATGTCAGGAAAACGAGGAAGATCGTCCGCGTCGAGGGGTAAAGGGACAGGCGCGGAAAGTGAACGACCATCGAGGGCTGGCAAGTCGAGAAAGGGCGTGCAGTCGCCGTGGCTAATCCGCATCGACTGGCTCGAATTCGAATTTGTGGCGCTGCACTTTGTCTGCCTCAGTCGGATCACTGAGAGTACAATCGTCCTCTATGACAGCAAGATCGGGCCTTGTAACTCGTCCAAGACGTTTTTGGGCCGTCTGTCTGGCCACACGGATCTATTTGAGACCTTGGTACTCCTTGGTGGCCATCATCGAACACTGCAAGCCGCCCAGGTTGCTGTCCGCATCTCGAATCTGGTCCTCCCTCGACTGGCCAATGGCTCCTTTCGAGCCCTCACTCCGCCACCTGCCTTTGTGGCGGGCGTGACGCTGACATCAATTCAGGCTCTCGCCGAAGAAGTGGCCGCCGTCTCTCAAGACTCGACGTGGAACAAGCGTGCCGCTTCGGTTGCTCCAAAGGCTCAATTCTCGGCTCTTGTGATGCGCAACATGGCACAGGCGCTCAAAGCTCTTGATTCAAAGGCCCCGCCCTCTTCATCGTCAACAATGTTCCGATGGCATCACCGCCAACCCCGAAATTCGACCAGTGATCGACCCGTTGAGCAAGGAGGCGATGACGATGGCGAAGACGAAGAAGCGAGAGCACAGCGCGAAAAACAGGAGGAAGCACTGGCTACCTCT
Source organism: Acaromyces ingoldii (assembly GCF_003144295.1). Lineage (NCBI taxonomy): Eukaryota > Fungi > Basidiomycota > Exobasidiomycetes > Exobasidiales > Cryptobasidiaceae > Acaromyces > Acaromyces ingoldii. The sequence goes on from NW_020290248.1 coordinate 664,233, forward strand.
GTTCGTCGTCATGCCAGTATCTTGGCGACTTCAGCAGCCATTTCGCAAAAGACAGGTGACGCCATCTACGACTGGACCTCGGCATCGCACGAGCTGAGGGGTGTAAAGGGAAAGCAGAGTCATCCGCAGAAGCAGGGCGAGGTTCATTTCCCATCACAGCTCGGCGAGCAATGGAAGGGGGTCACCCAGTGCGAACCTCCCATGGCGTCTGAAGTCCCCTATCAGACTTCGTACCATAGTCAGTGGCGTTCGTATGCGGACAATGCCACTCGGAGATCTTCTTCCAACGCTACACCGCAGCCTGGGCCGCCCCAACAGGCTCGCTATGGCCGGGCTCCGACAAGTGGGGTTATCGCCCCTCCTTTTTACGGGACCAACATGGAGAATCCGCAAATGCCTCGTCATTTCCCCCCTCGTCGACGGCAAGAAGGGCCAAATCACCCGCAGCAGCAGCGAGACCCCTCGTCACCTTATGCGCACGACGCGTCCTTCTTGATCGATTTTGTCGCTGCTCAGCAGCAGTCGAATGGGCAGCCCAGCGGTGCAGGTCCTGTCGACCACACTCCGGCAAATCCGCATGAAACACAGCAGCAACGGCAGACACCTCTATCCAACCCACCAGGCCCAGTACCAGGGGATGGAAGCCAGGGACCGCAAGGTGGCCACGCTGGTGCCTTCTACAGAAATGGCGCAGGCGACGACCTGAGTCAATTTCCTGGCCCTTCTCTCGACGAATTCGACATGCTGTTGTACGAGATTGCGTCGGTGCCGATTGACAACTACTTCATCCCTGGCGCCTGATTGTCAAGCAACACACGAGAGCGACTTTCTCGCTCGTTCCTTTGTCGTGCTTTGTAACTTGTAACTTGTAACGTGTACAACTACATCAATAATGTCATTTCAAATCGCTCATTGGCAAAGTCCTGCAAGAATCATGCCGTATGGAAAGGTAGGAAGGTCGACAATGCAGGTCACTCCTCCTCTTCGTTTCTCTTTCGCTTCATCTCGCGCGTGATGCGTCTCTGGGCGGCCGGATGCCGATCGAGTTCCCTCGGCACGCTCGAAAGCTTGCTCCTCGACAACTCCTGTTTGAGATCGTAGAAGTAGTCCTCGTCGTGATTCTCCAAAAACGTGAAAGCCACACCTCGTTTGCCCGCACGACCTGTCCGGCCAATACGATGGATGTAAGCTTCGAACGATGTTGGAAATTGGAAGTTGATGACGGCGCTCACGTCGGGTACGTCGATACCTCGGCCGGCCAGGTCGGTGGCGACAAGGATGGGGCATTGTCCCGATCTCAACGAGGCGAGAGCTTCTTCTCGCTGGCTTTGTGTCTTGCCTGAATGGAGTGTTGCAACATTCCAGCCTGCCCTGTTTAAGTCTCTGGAAAGGCTGTCCACCGATTGTTTCGTCGTGCTGAAGACAATCATCGGTGGTTCGAGACCAGAGGACAAGAGTTGCATCAGCCTGGCCTTCTTCTTGTCCTCGCCGGAAATGAACTCGACGCGCTGCTCCACGGTGCCCACGGCCTGGTTCGCTTCGCCGATAGTGATGTGCGCAGGTCGTCTCAGATAATTGCGTGCAAGTCGTTCAACACTGGGCGGCATCGTGGCTGAGTAGAGCATCGTAACGCGATACTTTGGCACTTTAATCGCCTCGTTCCTCATCAGAGCCAAAGGATCCTCTGCTTCCTCGGTATCGGGCTTGAGATTAGATGCAGGCATCGAGTCGAGGATGTAGTCAAGCACGTCTGCAAAACCAAGGCCGATAGACTTGTCGGCTTCATCGAGGACCAGGTAAAGGCACTGGCTCAAGACGAGAACGTGGCGCTCCACGCAGTCCTTCAAACGACCAGGCGTGGCGACGATGACTTCCGCTCCATCTCTTAAGCTGAAGGCCTGCTCGTTCATGTCGCGCCCGCCCACGATGGACACACATTTGAAGCCAAGGCTATCCGTGAACTTTTTGGTCTCGACCTCGATCTGCTGAGCCAGCTCGCGAGTGGGCGCAATGATGAGCGCATACGGACCCAGGTGCCGATTTGCATCCGACAATGGGGGCAATTGCGAGATGTAGGCCAGCATAGGAATGACGAACGAGGCAGTCTTTCCTGAACCCGTCTCTGCGATACCGATCAAGTCGCGGTTCTGAAGTCCGATGGGGATGGCCTGTCGTTGAATGGGTGAAGGTTCGGTATACCCGATCTCGTCAATAGCTTTAAGAATCGGCTCGGGGATCGTGCTCTCCCGCCACGATCGGAGCGGTCGGGGAATATGGCCACCTCTGCTGGAAATGGCGAAGTCCTCCCGGAAGATGCGCCAGTCTCTCTCCTTCATCTCCTCGAGAGTCTTTTCACTCCAGTGCTTCTCTGCAAACGCCGATTTGGCCCCTCGTCGCAGCGGGTCGCCATTGGTTGCGCCATTCGACGCCTCTTGCTGAGCGGGGTCCATGCCAGCGCGACCACCTGCGCCAAAGACTCTCGCTTCGACTTGACGATCAAAGAGAGCTGGATTTAGCTTGTCGGATGTGTCCTCGTTTTGGTCCCACCCAAACATGAGCTTTTTATCCTGGAGCTGCTTTCTCGTCTTTTTCTTGGACCGCTCCGTGATACCTAAGTACTTGTTGCGGATCAGAGCTTGCTCTGCCTCCGTCAACGTGTTCTGCTCCGCGTCAGCCTGCTTTTGGGTTTGCAAAGTCGAAGCACCATGTCCATTGTACGATGCTGAGCCGTTCGACTGGCTTGAGGAGGGAGTTATCGCCGTTTGTCTCCGGTCCTCTGCCCCTCGATCTCTGCCATTGTAGTGCCGATTGCGATTCCTTGGATCGCGCGGGTCGTACTGCTCAGCCCTTGGGAATTCATCACGTCGAGCGGCTCTCCCATCGTACGACAAGGACGACAACGACGACGACGACGCGGCAGGAGCACCAGTGCTGGCTGCTGCTGCGCTTCTCTCAAATTCTTTTCGCTTTGCCTTCTCTTCCTGATCCCTCTTCTTTTGTTCTTTGATGTCGGCTTCTCGCTTTTCCAAAGCCTGCTTCTGCCGCTCGGCCTTGCTCAAAAACTTCGGCTGCAGTGTGGCAAGAGAAGCGTCATTAGTATGCACTGTCTCGGGAAGGGTTGCACGCCTGCGCACCTTGAAAGTAGCCTCTTCCCTTTGCTTTTGCAAGAGTGCATCGACGGACAAGGGCTCCTTGCGAGACGACGATGCCATCTTGCCCTTGTTGAATATCACGTCGACCACTCTCGGCCTACCGAGTCTGAAGAGATTAAGAGAGGGAGGAAGAAGGAGCAGAAAGTGGCTGAGGAAGGAGGAGGCGGGCTTTTCTCGGCCGACGCGCGGTCGCGTCTGCGCTTGGACCTCATCGGACCTCTTGGTGCAGCCAACAAATCGCGAATCTCGATCAGTAGCTATCAAGACAAGGGACAAGACCCAGCGACATTGGAGGATATAACTTGTGATCAGGGCTACAACCTAAGTCGACATCGCAGCTGCTTGTCTCAATAGTATCAAGGCAGTCCACGATGGCGAAAGGTGAGTGCGAACGAGACCCCTGCTGGACGGCATACACCTCCTCGGAGCTGACAATCATCTTAGTCCCTCGCAATTTCAGACTGCTCGAGGAGCTCGACAAGGGTGAGAAAGGCATTGGAGACGGAACATGCTCCTATGGCCTCGATGACGGATCCGATGTCAGTGAGTATATCCTCTCCCTTTCCCTCCCGTCTCTTGTCATCAGGGCCGCACTCAGATCTTGCGGCCCATCTTTCTTTCAAAGTGATGTCAAACTGGAATGGGACCATCATCGGTCCTGGCCACTCAGTGCACCAGAACCGAATCTACTCGCTCAAAATCACCTGTGGTCAGCAGTACCCCGACCAACCGCCAGAGATCTGGTTCTTGACGCGCATCAACCTGCCGTGCGTCAATCAGCAAACGGGAAAGGTGGGTCTGACACAGATTCGCTACCACGCTGAGTTTATTCGATGACGATGACTGACAGTCTCTTGGTGTCGCACAGGTTGAATCGAGCCTTCTGCCGGTACTCTCCCAGTGGAAGCGACACTACACGCTCGAGACGATCCTTGTCGAGATTCGCAAGTGAGTGATACATGGGGAAGCAAGCAGAGCGACGACTCTCGTGCTCATGACGCTTTCTTTAGGGATATGGGTTCTCCAAACAACCGTAAATTGCCCCAGCCAGCCGAAGGGAGCATGTATAGTAGCTAGGGCGCATTGCGAGATTCAACAAGAGGCCCTCAGGCAGGATAGGGAGGTCTCGGTCTGTAAGGCATGAATGAAGCGCCTTTTCGCAATACATCGATTCCTTTCTGACGGCTACTGGTTAGAGTCGGGGCCAACGACTGAGATGAATTCCACGATCTGATCCTCGTAGCTCTCAGGGAGCCCGTGCCTTTCTAGAAAAGCCTTGGCCGCGACCCTATGATCGTCTTCGTATCGCACTCCGGAAGTCAGCACTAGCTCTATGATCTCAATATCTTCCTGCTCACCGCCTCGATTGATGGGCAAAGGTAGAGGTTCAGCGTCGTCGCTGACGTCGATTCTGAGAATGGCGTCGTACTTTTTCCCTTCAAAATTATTTGAGTCTCCCTCCTCGGTCATCGACTCTCGTTGCACGACTTCCGAGCGAACTCTGCAGAGTCCCCGACAGGTCAGCAACGGAAAGACGACAGGGGCTTGGTTGAGATCACCTTCGCTTGGCGGAAATAGCTTCACACCGACGCAGGTGTTCTTCAAGCTCGTCTTGGTCTGCCTCTGGGATGGCGTCGTCGTGAAGCGCCAGAACTGACTGAGGTGCATCTTCGTGATGAGGCGCGCGCTGCGTAAAGATGCGGACCATGCCGTCGGAGCTTCCCGTGACAATGTCCCCCGAAATGGGTAGGACTGCGACAGACCAGACAGACGTTACAGGTTGAGGGATTGAGAAATCTACTTCCGCAGCTGTGTGGGATCGTGAGTGTCTGAGAGGGGGGATTCTCTGAAACAGATGGACTTACTGTCGACATTCCATCCTCGCAGGAGGCCGTCTTCGCCACACGACACGACAAGCAGCCCACCATTCTGCCTGGAAGAGCCAAGCGATGCCACATCGTAGACTAGTGTGGCTTCCTTTGCATCTTTGGGGACGAGGACACGAAGCGCATCGCCGCCGTTTTGCTTGTTGTTGCTAGGCCTCCTGCTTTCGTCAAGAGACCAGACTCGAAGGGAACCATCGTTGGACGATGTGACGAACAGCTCCTCGCCTGGGTGGAGCTCTGGCAGATCTGTTATGCTCATCTTTCGATCCATACCCTCATGTGGCGGCAGGATGGCTAAGCCACGGACCACATCGCTATGACCCCGGTAGATGGCCTCGATCTCGTCTCGCTTCCACAGACGAACAAAGAGATCCGCCGAGGCTGTTGTTGGAAAAAGAGATCAGAAAGAAAGGAGTGAAGCAGGTTGCAATGCAATAGCATGCATGCTACCCACTAGTCAAATAACGTTCCCCGCCTGCTCTCGAAGAGAGGATGCCAGCATCCCAAACAGCCCTCTCATGACCCTTTAGCGTGTGGACGAGCTTCCACTCGCCAGAGCTGTCAGCCTTATGCTCGTACACCCTGGCGGTTGCGTCCCACGAAGCGGAGATCAAGAGGCATCTACCCTCTTCGGAGGCTGTTGACAGGTGGCAGACGTTGTCATAATGATCATTGAGCACCTGCCGCGGTTTCGATTGAGGCTTTTCGCTCGCCATCGACTGGGTCTCGTAGGAGAGGATCCGGGAATCGAGTCCGCCAAGAATCGACAATCCAGCATCACCGATGCCAGGAACGTGTGCGACGGCATTCTGATACCTCTTTGCCCCATAGGTCGCTCCTTGTCGCCAGGTATCCAGCCCCTGCGAGGTGTGTCGGTACCATGAACGTGCGGTCTCGTCCCTCGAGGCGCTATGAATCAGCTCCACCTCTCCTCCTGGTAGTGCCGAGGCGCAGACGCTTTTAACATCCTGCGTATGCCCTTTGAGCACATGCGAAAGCCGCCACGGTCTCTCGGCATCTATCACGAGGCCTCTTCTCCTCGTCTCTTCGCTCGTTGTCGTCATGGTATGTTAGAGTTCGGTTCTTCGCCCTTCCTTGTTTTGGTGGAGGGCAGGGCCAAAATGCGCACGGACCTTTTTTCTTCTTCGCCCTACCTCGTAGACGCTTCTCACACAAAGCAGGTGGTGATGTCCAACCTCTCAGCCTGTGTGAGCAAATGCTGTTGCTTTAGAATGAAGGGCTCGTTCAAAGAAGAATAATATTAGAAGACCGGTCTGGCACTGTTCATTGTTCCTTGGCCAATCGTTGAAATTCAGAAGCTACAGAAGATGAGGTGATCTAGCTAGTCTTGAAAGTCGACCGCGCCCGTATCAGACGACCGTACCTTGCAAAGACTGGTACACTCTTTCTTAGCTTCGAGTGAGAGAGAGAAAAGACATGGAGGGCTTACCAAACGGGATCGGAGAGAGGCAAGCTGCAACACAACCAAAGAGCGTGCCAATGTATTGGACGCCAATCCCGTGTGCTGCCTGCCGCATGAAGAGCGGAAAGGCAACAGCGAACATCGACCGCGTCATGGTCGCTGCAGCGAGCGCCGATGCGGCATATGGACCGTAGACCTGAACCACGTATGTGTTTCTGTCTCCTTTGATGTCAGACGCTAGAGCTCTGTAGAGGGTCATGCAGGTGAAAGGGCACTTACGTCGTGATGAAAATGAGCGAAAAGCCGAATCCGATCGGGATGGCGGCGAGTGCTGGCACGTACCAGGGCACTGACACAGGGTATCCACCTGCCCAACCGAGCCAAAAAATTCCCACGACAAGCGTTGGCGCAGCAATCATGGTCCCTCGAACTCGGTCTTCGTGAACGGGTTGGCGAGATCCTTTGTCGTACGACTTCTGAAGGGCGACATTGATGAAGATGTTGCAGAGAGCACCGCTCGTTGTACCAACGAAGAGGAAGAGGAACACAAGACCAACTTGGCCCAAAGTGAAGCCGTGACCTTCTTGCCAGATCACCGGGAATAGCTCGAGGAGGCCGTACACTGCAGGCCTTGATCAACAAAAGTGACATTATGAGGCTACGGCCCGGACGAAGACTCACTCAGACCAAAGATCAAAGACTGATACGCTGTGACGAGCCACATGATGGGCTCTTTGACGAGGATGTACCAAGGGCGTAGGATCGTCTCTTTTAAAAAGGATGAGATCCAGCCTCTCTCTCCTGCTTCTGCCTTCTTGCGGCTGTCTTCGACCTCGCGTGCGGAACGCAGGCTTTTGAGCATCTCGCCACCGAAATGTTGACGCAATTTCCTGGCTTTGGCAGTTAGAAGAACGGGCGAGTAAGTCTCTGGAAGGAAGACGAAGACGACAATCCACGAGAGCCAATCATAGCCGTAGAGAATCCAGAAGGTGTATCGCCAACCGATCGTCTGCGTTACGAATCCGCCCATCATTGGACCAAGACCAGGACCAGAAAGAACGGAGGCAGTGAAGAGGGAGAGAGCGATGGACTTGTGAAAAGGATCCCAGAGGTCGCTGATGATGCCAGCCGAAAGAGTGAGAGGTGCGGCTGCGAAGATGCCTGAGAAAAATCGGGTAACAAGGACGGTTTGGATGTTTTGGCCGAGCGCTTGACCGAGGATCAATTGCATGTTGACAAAGAAGGAGAGGAGCAGTGGGATCCGTCGTCCGATGTGCTCTGACATGGGCGACTGAGTTACCAATCAGTAACCATTGCAAACGAGGTGAGAGTGAAACATTTGCCTCACCCAGATCAAGGGCCCTGAGATATACCCCGTCAGAAACAGGCTGATGACGAGCGTCCCCACCTCTCGCCCCACACCAAATTCGCTTGCGATGGCTTGCTGGGTCGCGCTGGGGGAGGTTGACGCAAATGTGCTTCGGAATCACCTGCGTAAGTGCATACCGATAAAGATTGCGACGACAAGACTCACACGTTAAAAGCAAGATGACAGACGAGGCCGGTGTAAAACCATCGAGAAGCCTTTGACCAATTCTGAGGATTGCGGTGCGCATCGGCGTCGTCCCAATCTACGATGACGACGTCCCGTTCCTTCTGCTTCCCTTTCTGTTTTTCCATGACAATAGTGGTTTTTGCTGGCGATGAGGGTGCGATCGTATCGTCTTCGTCGCTGGCCTCATTCGGAGAAGAGTCTTCAACGACTGTCGGCGCGGTGGCAGAGACGTCATCATCCGTTCTTACGCAGTCTTTGCTGCCATTGCCGATCACCTCATTAAGTCCAGGCTGGTTCAGTCCTTTCTCGCCCCCATCAATAGAGGCGCTCCCAGCGAAACAATCGAGCGGTTCGTCCCAAGACCGAAGAAGGAACGACTTCCAACGCGGATCTCTCATGGTATGTGCTGGTGCAGAGACAAGGAGAACACAGTCGTCAAGATCAGACATAATTCTGTTCTGTTGCTTGCTTCTTGCCGTCCCGAAGGCAAGGGCCGCAATCCAGTAGTAGCAGTAGCAACGGTAGTGTAGCAGAAGTGCAGCACAGTATCGATCATATAAGATAATGAAGGCCTAAAGCGTTTGTCCCGTCGAACCCAGAGCAAGTTTGGCAGAGAAGGAATTGACGTCGTATCTCTGTAAGCAGAATTCCAGATTACGCATATTGCAGGGCTGTTTTCAGACAAATCTTCGAGCGCTGCCGGGTGAAGTGTGAAGACGAAGAGGACCGTCGAGTGGAACGATTTCGAAGGCTGATGCTAACTTTGGAACTTCGCTTCCCCGGCAAGTGAGCTCTAAATTTGTAGCACGTCTTAGCTCTCCGATCTTTGATATTTCCTTCCTTAGCCTCTTGAAGTTGCGTCATTGCAAAGATTGCAGCAAAGAAACCTTAGTCGAGCGTGTAAGCGGTCATCCTGATACGGTAGAACCCTCTCGTCAGTGCTGGAGAGTCCCGAGATTAACGCCTTAATTGGTCGTGGCCCCAGCGCTGAGAGATTCTATCCACGGAAGCTGATTGGTCCTTGGTCAAAAGGGCACCACTTTCTGTTTCATGTATGGATAAGATAAGGGACCAGGCTTTGGTCCTCAAGCTTCGACGAGAGATTAGATAGAGCAACCCTGTGGGTGTCAGTCTTGGGATCACAAAAGTGAAATTTGCAGCCAGGGAGATTGTAAGAAAGGTTCAATTGCCGCAAGATGAGTGAGTAGCTTTACAAAGAGAAGGATTTCATTTCCATTCTAACAATGGGATCGGGTATTTCCGTCTGGGTAGACATTTTCCTCTTCCTCTTCTTCCTCCTTTATTACCTTGTCTTCGTAAAAGCTGGAGCTGGGGTGTGCTGCAGAGGCCTGGCGCGCGAGCACAGAAGGCGTCTCTTCAATTGTCTCGAGCTTGGAGAGAGCCTTGTCATCATCGTCGTCCGCAGCAAAACGGCTGGCTCCTCTTTGCCGCAAGTGATGATCCTCTAAGCTGATAGTCTCGCCGCTCGGATGTGCATTCTCCATCGTTCCAATCGTCGTGTACGTCGTCTCGTCAAGCTGCTCTTCTGTCTCGACGATACGAACGTCCGTCGTTGTGAAGTCGCGTATACGAAAGATGATCATAGGCGCTGCCAAGACGAGCGACGCACCCAGCGAGGCCCAAGTGGCAACCAGCATCGTCATGAATGGGACGCCGTATGAGTCCAGCCGCCAAAAGACTGCGTTGCCCGCGCTCTGAAGGCCTTTGTAGAGAGAGTTGTAGTAGGCCAATCGGCGAGGATTGTTGGACAAGGCGCCCATGACCCAATAGGCGTACAACTGCCAACTGGAATCGCATACACCGCAGAAAAAGTAGAGAATCGAAACGCCGGCATAGTACGCCTTGCCCATCTGTAGCTCTTCGTAATCAAGGCGTTTTGGATTTTCTCGACTGAATGAGTGTTGGATGTGGTATGTGGGACCCCAGACGGCCATGACGAGCGCTAGGACGATGCAGAAGCCAATCTTGGCCCGTGTTCTTCGTGAGAAGCGAGGGGAATCCAGAATCAAGCCGAGCAAGGGCGCCGTCATTGCCTGGGCGATCCAATAGAGTAGCGAGTTGAGGGCTCGTGATCGGATGGAGAATAAGCCAAGATTGAAGCAGTTGAAGTGGTAGGCATAAAACGAGTTACTGATGAAGAAAAAAGGGACCTTTTGGGCGCGCAGCGTGGTCAGTATCATCTTCCCCTCCGTCTACTTTCCAGCAATCACGAAACGTTTACACGCACCATGAGCAAGAATATGGGATCCGACCAGAAGCAGTGGACCAGGCCTTTGAGCTCCGAGACGAAAGTCGGATGCCTCGGGGTGATGACGCGGGTACCGTCAGACCGAGTGATCTTGCGAGGCGGCATCATGGTCCACGGGAGGAAAATGGCAAGGAAAGTGAGACCCAAGACGACGGAGTAGCCTGCCGTGCTGACGCTGCCTTGGGACCTGTCAGAGGTTTCGCCCAGGAGTAAGGCAGCACCGATGACGTCGCCGAGATTAAAGAGGGCCCACGGAATCGAAAGCCAAACGCCCTTTTGTGACTCCGTGGGAAGCGAGAGGATCAATGTACCGTAGGCTGTCCACAAGAGGCCGGCCGTGATACCAAGGATGCAGCCGGCAGTGATGACAAAGGCATCGACTTTGGGGCCGACGATGTGGGATGTCAGAAGAGCAGCAATGTAGAGACTGTAACCCGTGGAGCCAATGCAGAGCGTTGCTCGCAACCCCAAGTAATTGGCCACCGATCCGCCCAGAAGCCCAGAGACCGCGAAGCACGCGTATAGGGCCGTGAGCGAGTCGCTCGCTAGCTTTGCGTCTCTCAGCCCCGCGCCGCCCACAGATGTGACGGCATTAAACAGCCCCGGGTTGAGAAAGAGGATCAGACCCAGGATGACAACCTAGAGCCGGACAGTAAGCTTTTGATGCCCTTTGGCCAGCATCGAAGGTTAAAGAGCTCACTTGAAAGAGGGGGGAGGCATGCATCCTACCCCACCAGTTCTTTGGCGTCTCGGCCCGGCGTGCCAGAGCGACGCCCTGCTCAGAATTGTCAAAGTCGGTCCTCGAAGACATTAGGTCGGCTCTCGCCGCCTCTAGGCGGGTTGACACGGCCTCCATCGTCGCCGTCTGGAAATCACCTTGCCCGTCTTTAATGACAGACGACTGAGGTGAGAGCAGGAGGTGCAGCGTTTGGTGGTGGAAGCAGAGAGGGTGCTTCTCTTCTGTAACCGAGGCGATGAGGCAGGCACACGGTGTTCTTCCCACCCACTGACAGACTACCCTAGAACCTTTTTAGCTTCACCACAGTCGTAGGGCAAACGTACCGCCAACCCACTTTTTTTTTTCTTCGGTCTAAACTTTAGTCCGATGCTTATCAGAGAGCAGCCACGGTTGTCAGAGGGACAGAGTGCCAGGATGTTGTTTTGCTTGGCCTGCCAATCCAGCGCTAAAGCAACTCCAAGGTACAGAAATGATTATCACTTGCGTCCGGACAAAATTTTATATAGTGAAGAATTATCGAGCAGCTCCCTTAGCGGGCATTAGAATCAGAGCGCGTTGAGAGCGTCGCAGCGTGCTCCTCGTCAAAATCCCAGTCCCACAATCTGCCACTGCATGCTGGCAGTGGCAAGAGGAACGCTTCGATGGAAAACGTGAAGAGCTGCATCATGCCCTTCGAATGTGCTCATGTAACGTGGCTCTCACTGGAAGCTAACTGGCAGGCCACTCGAAAGCTTTGACCAGCCCCCCGCAAGATCTTCGGAGGGCCTCTTTGAACCCTGTCTTTGCCTGAATGTGTGGCGCAGAGCTGTTCTCTGACGGCCTTTGTAAGGCTAGAGAAACGAAAAGCTTTAAGGCTGGCCAGGGAGGCACTCGGCTGCACCTGTAACAGGTGTATTGCCCTCCTTGAAAGCATTCGAGGTGGACCATTAAGGCCAGGCGCCTCGACAGTAGAAACGTCACCGTCAACGCAAGAAGTGGTGTACTGCACGTGGTTTTCACGCTCGGGCCATTCTCATTTATCGAGGATTTCCCCATCCTCCCCGGAGATGGCGGGCGGAATCTGATCGGCACAGCCAACGATCAGCAGGCAACCACCTCTTTTCGTCTCCAGACGAAGGATACGGCTGAGGACTGACGGACGACGCAGCGACAACAGCGGCGGCGGCGGAAAGGAAGGCAAGATGGCAGCGGCAAAAGGGACCAAGGAACTTGTCTCTCTGCTCGAAAAATTTGGGACATGCGAGGTGGGTTGTTACCGGATCGATGGAGTTCATGTTGAAGCATCAGCTCAAATCGAGACGCTATAGATTGCAGACGCTCTGGTCAAGCTCAAGAACCGGTCGGGCGGGCATCTCCCTGGAATCTTTGCGCATGCGCCTCGGCCTGACAAGGCAGGCCCCTCGACGGGCATCTGTGGGCCGGCTTTTACCGTTGAAGTGCGTCCTTGTCTCTCAATCATAGGGTGGAACTTCGACTGACCGAATGAGGAAATGCGATTTGCTAGATGGTATCTCAGGCCGATGTTGATGCGCCCAAGCCAGATAAGCACTTTGTCGACGCGACCGAGGGCCATGAGGGCTGCGTCATGGTCATCAGCGCGCCGCCCGAAACGCGCTCCGCCATCTGGGGCGGCCTCATGACGCTGCGGGCCCAGGCGCTGGGCGTCAAGGGCGTCGTGCTTGACGGCCGCTGTCGCGATCTCGAGGAGCAGTGGGACTCTGGCTTCAGTATTTTTGCGCGCTCCCACTCGACCCTCGGTCAGTCGCCGTTCACCAGGCCCTCGCGTTTCCAGGTACCCCTCTCGATTGCCGACCCGACGGCACCGAGTTTTCCCTCCACGACGATCGCGCCCGATGATCTCGTCCGCGCAGACGTCGACGGCGTCGTTGTTTGTCCCCGCGCCGATGTCCTGGCTGTCGTCGAGGCCGCGACAAAGGCGCGCGAGGTCGATGAACGGTGCAAGGAGGACCTCCTCCAGGGAAAGGGCGTCAAGGAGACATTTGCCAAGTGGCGCGGAAAGTAGATCCTTGATACACTCTCCTCTAGCTGCTACTGTTGCTGCAATTCGACCACTGCTACATGCTTCTTCATGGACCGTCGCGCGTCGACCGTAAAAAAGTGCACCGTGTCCAACTTACTTCACATCTCCTTTCGCATCATGTGAAAGTTGTTCAGACGAAAGCGACAGACACCGGAAGAGCGGAGCCTTTGGAGGTTTCTTCAAGACGGGAAGGGAAGTGCTTGAGCGGAGGGTGTTCCCCCATCTTTACAGCGAGCTGCAAAGTTTGTACACCAGCAGGAGCAAAGAAAAAGAAGATTCAATGGCGAATGCAACTCTTGATTTTATTGCTGAGGAGGATACGTTTTTCTCCAGTGATCTGCGATCTCGTCCCGTGTCGCGACCCAAGCCAGTCCTCTCTGCTCGTGCTCCTTGACATATTCGACAAATCTGGTCAAACCGGCCAATCTCCCCGGCCTGCCGACCATGCGGCAATGCAGGCCGATGGACATCATCTTTGCCTCGCCCGCCTGGCCTTCTTCGAGGAGCACGTCAAAGGCATCCTTCAGGTAGGTGAAGAAGTGGTCCGAGGTGCTGAAGCCAGGTGCGATGCCAAATTTCATGTCATTGTTGTCGAGCGTGTAGGGAATGACGAGCAGGGGCGGCGAGGCCTTTTCTTTGGACGGTGACGGAGACTTGACGTAGTAGGGCAGATCTTCATCGTCTTTCGGAGACGCGGTTCATCATCGGAGTGAGATGGGCTACACTGCAGAAAGAGGCACAAACTCACAAGCGTCTGAGTCGTAGTACTGCTCGGCCATGCCCAGATCACGATACGTTTCGTAGACAATTCTCCGCGTCTGCAAGCTCTGCCTGCCCGTGTACCAGCCACGGGGTGTTGTCTTGCCATCAGACGAAGCCTTGGCAAGTGCCTCGATGGCCAGCTTGACGTGCTGCGTCTCTTCCTGCTCCGACATGGATGCGTAGTCGATCCACCGCCAGCCGTGCGACGCAACCTCACACTTGGCCTCTTCCATCGCCTTGGCAACGGAAGGGTTGAGCTGCACGGCCCTGCCCACAGCCCACGAGGTGAATCGGAGGTTGTGCCGCTTGAAGAGGGCAAGTATCCTCCAGAAACCCCGATGGGCACCGAACTCGTACTGCTGCTCGACGTTGAGGTTACGATGTGCCTTTGGAGTGCCTACCGTGGGTCCCACGCCATTCTCTGTTAGAAACACCTCGGCATGGCCGTCATTTTCGTTGTAGTTCTCCCGTGAGACGGTCGACGACGACGAGGTGCCGATGTGCTCGGCGCCTTCTTCGTAGTTGACGACAAACGAGACGCAGATCTTGGCCCCACCTGGCCAGCGAGGGTCTGGAGGCGTGGCACCGTAGCCGAGGAGCTCGCGGCGCGAGTGGTCGACTCCCAGGTCGAACACCGTGGACATGGTTGTAGGGTGCTGCGAATCTTCCTGTTCTGCTTCAGAGCTTAAAAAGATAGACAGACGCGGAACCTCGGCCGTGCGAAGGAAGATCCGGCGTCGCACTAAGGGCAGGCTTATTTTCGTATAATGCTACCTTCCACTTTTGGCTTCGCGTGGAAAGCACAGACTTGAAATGAGACCATGGCAGGAAGAAAGGCACCAAACTCGTGACGATGCTAAACCGCCCCAGGGGGCGAGCACGAAGTCCGAGGTCACGGCGAATGATGATGTGTCGTGGCTGACGCAGCTTGTGCACATCATCAGCTTCCTTTGCGGACAGGTCCTGCTGATGGACGTGTGATCATTGCAAGAATTTGGTCTACAGGAGCATCGATCAAATTGCCAGGACAGGAATCGTTTTCTACATCTTAAGCAGCAAGCTCGCTGACGCAATCCCAGCCTCCCTTGATGCCCTCCTTGAACAAGTACACTTTTCCGTCTCCACAGCTAACGGCCAGGACGTTGCCGCTGAGACTGAAACTTGTCCTCCAGACCGTATCCTTGAATTTCCCGTCGTCGCCTGCCGCCGTTCCTCCCGGTGAGAGTTTCGTCTTCGTCCAGGGGCCGGAGCCATCCTTAGTCCACACCAAGACTGTCCGATCCTGGCTCGCCGAGGCCAGATAGGATCGAGGCAGTCCGATGTTAGGGGAGAAGCAGACGTCTCGGATCCAGTCTGTGTGGCCCGTCAACTGCTCCACCTCGATCCATCGGTTCTGTTCTTGACTTAGCTCCCAGATCTTGATGACATTGTCGCAGCCAGCGCTGGCAAAGCGTCGAATCGGACTGGACTGGGCACCGTTGGCGTCACCGGCAGTTTGTCCCGTCAAAAGCGACCCAGGTTGTGTTGCAGGTTGCCACGAAACCGCATTACAGCCGATTGGATGGGCGGCCACCATATCGACGGCCCACGTGCCATCATCTGGTCCAGTGATGCCCTAAGCCGTCACGCCCTCAATCAGCAACTTACTACAACTACTCACTGTTGAAGGTCAAGACTGAGACGTTGCCATCGCTCGAAGCACATGCCAGGACCGATCCAAGCTCATGCGGAGCCCAGGCGATTGAATTGACTGAGGAAGAGGGATACCTTTAGTGCCGATTACGGGAAGAGCGATTCACTTCCAAAGCACTCACCGCTTGCGCTATGCATCCCATGCTCCTTGATCTTTGTCCAGCCTCCCGATCCAGCGCCCGTCGACCCATAGGATCCGTAAGTGTTGGTGCCAGTAGTGCCAGACCCCGAGCCATTGTCCTTCCAGATGATGACTTTTCCATCGTACGAAGCAGAAGCGAGGATAGGCCCAAATTTAGGGTGGGCCCAAGCCACTTGCCAGACCGGCCCCTCGTGGCTGTCAATGAGCATATGGTCAGGCTTCTGCAGTGCTACATTGAACGTGCTGCGAGAGCTACTCACCCTCTCAGAGTTTCTCCCTGTCCCGAAGCGTTGCCGTCGACGACATCGAACACCTTGACAGTGCGATCGCTGGAGCACGTTGCCAGTTTCCTTCCGTAGTAGTCTAGCTGCGCATCATGCTGTGGATAGTCACCCTAGATTAGAGACCCGTTCCCACCCTGATGCTGCCGAAACGCTCTTACAATCATGTCCTCGTGCATGGTCTCGACGGGGCGAGGCGCCTCGCTCAAGGCCTGTGCATTGCTGGAAGGTGCCTGGTGAGGAACGAGATGACGCGTGAGTTCCACATTCGCTTCTCCTCTTCGAGACGGTATCCAGAGCTCACCATCGTGCAAGCTATATCCTGCTTGCGGAGAGAGAAAGCGTTTGTGCGCTGACCAGTGAACGCGTCGAAGCTAGCGACGACTTGGCTGCCAACGTGTGACTGCCGGTGGTGACCAATGAATTGTCACGTGGGGTCGCGAAGCCTAAATTTCTGTCACTCCGCCTCCCCGCCTATTCTGGGAGGAGAATCGGGCTTTTCTCTGTCCTCAACCAGGGAGGAGCAGGCTATGGCACCGGACCGGCATCCGCGATGGACCCGCGACCCATGACGTCGATGAGCCATCAGTTCTCACCTTCCATGTCACCGTCGGCTTCCGGCTCTTCAGCGCCACCTTCGATGCTCCAGACCGGTTCAGGCCCGCAAGCTTCAGCCGCAACCAAGCCTGTTCGCACGACAGCCGATCACAGCCTTAGCTGCGCCGAGTGTCGTCGGCTGAAGCTTAAGTGCAATCGTCAATGGCCGTGCGAGACTTGTGTGAAGCGAAACATCGCTCACCTCTGTCCCGACGACACGCAGAAGAAGGAGAAGAAGCAAGCCGGCAGCTCTCGTTCTGCAGATGCAGAGGGCACGGCGGTGTGGGACAAGTTGGGCGAACTGGAGCGAAAGATTGATCTGCTCGTCTCGGCCCAGCTATCATCACACCCTCAAAGGCTCAAGAATGACAGTACCACTAATCTCTCTATGCCGTCAGGCAATGGTTTACTCCACGACCTGGCAGACCTAGCTGCTGATCAAAGGTATCGGAGCAGGCCCAGGCGACCTAGCGAGAGCAATAGCAATAGCAGTAACAGCAAGATGACAGCAACCTCAAAAAGCAATGCTCAAGGAACTCTCACAATGGGACCCGACGGAAGAGCGCTCTACCATGGACCAAATGCTCACTCAGTCTACTTTGCTCGCGAGCTGGAGGAAGAAACACAGGAGAAGGGGCTCAAGAAGATCGGAACAGCAGAGAAGAACAAGGAAGCGTCCCCGGAGCTGGGCCAGGCGATACCTGCTGGAGTTGCAACTCGTCCAGGCTCGCCTTTTAACCCCGTTACATCTCCTGGGGCCGCTGCTCTGCCTTTGCCCCTTTCGGCGTCGACTCCCCGATCCGATGGCCTCAACGATTCGTCTGCCCTCATGTGGACTACCCCAGGTCTTCGCTCGCCACATAGCTCAGCAGCCATCTACGCTCACTTGCGGCAGTATCTACCGACCAGAGATGCTGCCTGGCGGATGTTCCAGGTCTGTGACGCATGTGTCACATTCATGTGGGACCCGATCCCTTTCCACGACTCCATCGACCACATCTTTGGTGCCGTCTACCAAGACGAGGGACCTGTGGAGAAGCCACCGCATCCCCACGTCCTCTCGCTCGTATTCTCAACGATGGCTTTAGGCATCTTGTTCGACGTGCGACGACAGCTCAACGACCCATTAGGCAAACAGATGTACGTTTGCGCATGGTCAGCCTTGTGCATGTCAAACTTTACCGAGGGCCTTGGCCTTGACGGAATGGCGGCCCTATCTCGCTGCATTGTCTACCTGACGGGACGACGTGGTGGCAAATATGCCGAGAGCGCCTATCCGCTTCATGGTACCCTCATGCGCTTGACCATCTCATCCGGCATGCACCGCGACCCTGCCGCTTGGGACGTCCCCGTCACGACCTACATGGCCGGAAGATCGAGAGAAGAAGCCAAGGAGGCCGAGAGGGAGAGACGTAGAAGGCTCTTTTGGGACCTTCAGTGCATGGATGTGCTCCGCTCACTCTCTCTCCACCGGCCTCCCTCGCTCCTCGATCGGTACGTCGACACTCTTTTTCCCGCCGAATGGAGTCTCAACAACTTGAGCGAGCAGAAACATCAGAGCAAAGGCCTGTTTCATGCCTTCAAGTGTATCCAGACGCGAATCTATGATCGCATGCTGGACGAATGCCTATGCACCAACAACGCCACCAACTACGAGTGAGTCATGGAAGAGGACTCGGCGTATCTCTTCGCTATCCGCTTGACTAACAGAGAATTTCGTGCAGGGCAACGATGAAGCTCGACGAGGAGATCAAACACCTTATTCGCCTTGTGCCTCCCTATATGCAACCAGCACTGGATGAGGTCGAGCCCTCCGCGGACCCCTACAGCGCTCTGGAAAAGGCATACACCGACAAAGATGCAAGAGATAACCTCATTCTTGAGATGCAGCGTTACACGAATCTCGTCAACATTCATCAGGGTCTCATCCTTTTGCACCGCACTTGGTTCAGTCGAGCTTTACAGAAAGATGCCGAGGACTCGGCAGTGGAACAGGCGAATCAGCAGCCATTCCCTGGTACGAACGACGAGGAGATATGCGATGTTGGGCCTTTCGCTCACAGCGTTCGGACGGTCCTCGCATCTTCCTCCGAGACCATCCTTCTCATTCGCGCGCTGTGGTCTCGACAGCCAGCGTTGACGAACAGGTGGTTCTTCTACTGGAATCTGTGCTTTTCAGCGGCAGTCTGCTGTGCGCTCTACGTCATTCGAGCACCGAAATCAAAGGCGGCGCAAGGCGCATTGAGCGACGTAAGGGCGGCCATTGGGCTATTGGAGAAGGCCAAGGTTGGCTGGAGACCGCTTGAGGTACCCTACTCCATCTTAAGGCGATTGGAGGCCAGAGGCACGTCGAAGATCAGGCAGGGGAGCGACGATTTTGCCTCATTCAGGCTGCAGCGGCAGCAACAGAGCGACGAACGGCAGAAGAGGGCGGCGCTGGAAGATGGAGGTGACGAGGAGGAAGAGGACGATGGCATGGAGCTCATTGGCCAAGAGCGGCGACCGACCAAAAAGAAGAAAGTGGGAGGTGTGGACCAACGCACTGGTGCCTCAGGATCGACGGCGACGGCCAGCAACGGCGACTCGCCGGATCTGTTCTCCAATTCTAACGATTCGTTCGCGACAGGCTACCTTGCAGCAGCGGCAGCAGCCGCTGTGGGCGCGCCAAGCCAATCGATGTCCAACTTTGGCATGGATGTGACAATGAGCAGCAGAAATGGTGACCCATTCCCGCTTGCTCTTGCCCCCTTACGACAACCTGCACAGCCTTTCACAGATCCGGATGCACCTCCTTCGTCCTCTTACCCACAGACAAGCTATCCGCTCACAGACAACACCGCCTTGGGTAATTCTGCAAGTGCAGGTGGCGGCACAGAAGCGAGCCTTTGGATCCAGCTCCTGTCGAGCGGAATCGAATGGGGCGACGACCTGTCTAACATCGACAGCCTCTTCTCGTCGTGAAGTAGGTATATGTGCTACCGTCATTAACTCTGCCCCTCTTTTCACTCAATGTAACTTAGCTGTAAACAATCTGTTTTCCTGTGTAATGGAACGATGAAGTAAAGAAGCCATCGATTTTCTTAGCATGCACAAAGTGGAGAACCGGTGGCAAGAGAAAGAATGCAGAAAAGGAGCGACGAAGAGTCACTACTATCGGTAGAACATCGGCTCCGGTGGTCTTGACTGCGCAGTCGTACTAGGTGGGTGAGCAGAAGCGGGTGCGGAGGAATTAGTAGCAGTCGGCTGCGGTGGTTGAGTATGCTGCAGTGCAGCCGACGATAATCGGCCTGGACCCGCACCAACACCCGGTGGCGCTGGTGGGCCCGCGGCCGATGCTGGACGAGGGTGAGCTACGGAGGGAGAGCCTGCCGAGTTGCCTCCCCCCGCCGAAGACGCCGCCGGTGCTACTCCTGCTGCTGCAGCTGCATGTTGCCCCGGAGGCAACGGCCGCTTGGAATACCCGAATGCATCAACTTCTTGGGCACTTGACGTGGATGGAGGCCTTGCGTAAGCAAGCGAGCCGCTGGCAGAATGGGGCACTGCCGTGCGATCCGCTGCCGAGGGCCCAGAATGTGATGCTGCATTGGAAGGCATCGACCTGGACGATGCACCAGAGGAGAAGCTGATTGGCGGTCGACCGACCGACTTATAACTTTGGCTTGCAGAGGCCGAAGATGAGCCATTCGCGTATGCTTTCATTTCGCGATCCTCTTGAGGATGGATCATTGCTGCCTGTGACACTGTCGCAGATGGTGATGAAGGTGGCTGTGCATGATGCAAATGCCCAATCGGAGGTGATGGCATCCGGGGTAGAGGCCCACCTCCGTAGGGTTGCTTGTCATAGTGGTGCGGTTGCTGCTGCGACCGCGGCTGGTGGTCTGCCGATGGGTACGCATGGCTCCTCGCCGACCGCGAAGGATGCTGGGGAGCTGCCAATGGCGCAGGATGATGAGCCTCGTAGCTTGGGCCAGGAGATATGGGCCTTCCATATTGATCCACAGCGTAAATTCCTTGTTGAGGCGGAGGGAGCGGAGGAGGCTGTGGAGCTGGAGGCCGATGAGCATCGTAGGCACGATCGTAGGGATCGGCATTGTACCCGTCGTTGTAGCGCGCGTCCCTGGGCACTGCTCCACTGGTGTACGGTCCGACACCACCTCCACCACCATAGGCGCTAATATACCCGCTCGGACCAGCGCCGGGCCCTACCTCATGCCCATAGACCGCATAGGGATCTGCGAGCTCTTCAGGTCGATAATAGCCTGGCGGCAGACCAGACATTCGTGCGTCGCCTTGAAGCGCGATCCCCATCCGCTCCATGTCGGTCCATGCCTCATGATCGTCGAGACCACGCAAATCAGGAAAGGCGACATAATTATCCATATCGTCTGTTGCATCTGGGCCTTGGACCCTTCGCTTGCCGCGCGATTTTGCCTGCGCCTGTCGGAGCGCAAGGTCGGGGAGCGGAACGAGCTCTGTTTCAAACATCTGGTGCTGTCGAGCGGGGCGGGGCGCATCCAACGATCTCTTTTCTCGGTCCAGTTTTCGCCGCTTCCTCGAAAAGTCGTTCATTTGTTGCCTTCTCAGCTCCGCTGCATCGTGCTGGGAAAAGAAAAGACACGGATCAGAACACGGTCGTAAAGAGAGATCTAGTCGCAGACTCACTCTCCAGTGGCTCCAGGCAGCGGCCTCCTCTGAGCTTGCAACTCTTGCATACTGCTTTTGCTGCTCTTCGAACCAGAGCTCGACAAGCTTGAGTCGCCTTTCTCGCCGGAGCTCGATGAGATTGGTCAGGTGGATAAGATCGGGATGTGTGCCTGTCAAGAGGCAACGTGTCAACTCTGGCAGACGCGCAAATACACACCTTCTTGACTCACCCTTGTAGATCATCTCGCTCTCCTTTGACACTTCCTCCATTCTCTCAACGTAGAGCTTGTCTCGCAGGACGGCAAAGCCGATCTCGATCTTTGTCAGAGCTTCCATGGCTTCCTGCCTCTTCAATGCCGCTTCATCCGTTGCTGGCTCTGAAGAGAGCTGTGTTAAGTCGTTGCTGCTGCGCCCAATGCTCACATATTCAAACAGCTCACCTTCGTCATGACCAACGTCTTCTACATCTTGAGCTGGCGTGCCGGGCTCCTTTGTGCCGGCGTCCTCATCTTCATCCACCTTGACCTCTTCGTCGCGGCGTTCCTCCTCCTCTTTAGGCGAGGGCTCGCGCGAGGTAGCGGCGCTGGGCGCTGCGCTCCCATCGACGCCCTCGATAGTGATGGCTGGGGCGCCTGCCAGCATACCGCCTCCCAAGCCTCCCCTCTTGGCCGCTTTCCGCTTGGCAGCACTCGAGAGCTGAGCCAAGGCAGACATCTCGGTGCCTTTGGTGGGACTCGCTTCTGTTGCATCTTCGTCTTCGTCGTCCTCCTCGTCCTCATCCTCTTCCTCGTCTTCCTCCTCGTCTTCGCTCTCAGCTGCATCGCCCTCGTCATCCCCGTCCCCATCCTCGTCCTCGTCCTCTTCCTCGTCCTCCCCCTGTTCCGAGCTTGGCTGCAGGGGCGAAGCTGCGACGACTTGCTGCAAGCGAGATGACCCCTTGGAACGCTTTCCACCTTTCTTGCCCTTGACACGCCTCACAGAGCCGGCGATGCTGTCCGTGTCTGTGTCTTCGTCTGCTAGGGCCTGCTCCACAGCCTGTCCTGCACCAACAGCAGCCAGGGCGACCAGACCATCGAGTCCACTCTGAGCGTCTTGTTCCTCTTGCTCCTGTGTCGCTACGCCTCCTGTGAGCGCTGCCAGACCTTTGGCAGCCTCGTCTTCATCAGCGAGATCGCCTTCTCCATCCTCGTCATCCTCGTCTTCCTCATCATCTTCCTCTTCTTCCTCGACCTCGCCAGCGCCACCTCGCCTTGCTCCACCTTTGGTATTGCGCTTGCTGGGGGATGCGCTCAGCCTCGCGCTTGTCCTGCTGTTGGAAGCGGTCGCCGATACTTTGCGATTGGGCCTCGTGGCGCGACCCTCTTGGTACTCGTCGTCGTTCTCCTCTTCGTCCTCTTCCTCATCCTCATCCTCGTCCTCATCTTCTTCGTCTTCATCAGCATCTGCCCCGTTGGGGTTGCTGACAGGATCTGCATTTGAGACCTGCTGCTGTACTTCGAATGGCTCATCAGACAGATCGCTGTCATCACTGAATCCGCTTCCACCAGCCTGGCCTTTGACCTGCTGCTTTCGTTCCTGCCCGTCCTCGCCCTCGTCCGCGTCTGCCTCGCCGTCCGCATCCTCGTCGTCATCTTCGCCCTCATCCATCCTTGCATCCTCGTTCTCATCGGCCTGTTCTTGCTCAACGCCCTCTCTCTGAGCCCCTGCTTGCTCCTGCTCAAGCCCGTCCTGGAGAGCTTCGGCCCCGGCCTCAACCGAGTCTATGTCGGCCATGCCTTCGTCTTCCTCAAACGAAAGCGGTTCCGTATCAGCAGCTGACCCGGCTTCGTCGTCTCGATCTCCTCCCTCCTCTTTTGCCAGAAGAGAGTCTGCTTGCTGCGGTGCCGCCGTCGATGCTGCTGCTGCTGCTGCTGCTGTTGCTATTGTTGACTTGGAGGTAGAGGTCGAAGTGGATGCAGACCCACTCTTCGGTGGCATCTCTCAGCTCAGACCAGCTCAGTCGTTGCCTTTCAGTAGCTCCCCGCTCTTTGTAGCTACCCGTCGTCTTTGTGTGTCGCTCCGTGTCGCTCCTTTGCGCGATGCAGGTTCTCTGCGTGTCGCGAAGTGAACAGAAGGAGCAATGCTGCAGCCGATCGAGGCGTGGATGTCTGTGAGTGAGCTGTGCCAAGGGCCTTTGACCGGAGGTGTTGCTAGCGTCGGGCGGGCTAGACTCAGCACTCGCTTGACTCGAAGAGAAGAAGAGAGTCGCGGCTGCTGTCTAGTAGAAGGGCGTTGTGAGAGGGGGGATGCCCGTCGTCGTGGACCTTTGTCTGCTGCAGGTGCAGCTGCAATTCTCCAAATCTATCGCGCCCTTTGCTCGCTCCTCGCTCGCGCTTTTCTGTTCACACCAAGTCTGTGCGTCAAATCACGTGAACCGAAACGTTTTGTCACCCCAATGACCGATTTTCGCTTGAAGTTGCTGAGGGCGACGAATCACCAGAGGAAATGTGGATTTGGCGAAGGAATGAAGCGGGACAGAAGAGCACTGTACATACATGTATTGTGCGGGTAGTGTGTAAGGCGTTCGGAGGGTGATAATGACAAGAGGAGGAAGGGACAAAAGACTCTAGAATAAGTAAGGGGATGGTCATGGCGTGGTGCGATGAAGGGGAATATAATGCTACATGTTTCCAAAACCGAGGATGAGGATGCCGATGATGACGATAGACGAATGCGTTCTCTTCCTGTCTCCAAATGCTGGTGCCACTTGACATCACGGCGGGATTTCGTCCTCGGTGAGCTCAAAGAATGGGTGATGCAGCGCCTGATCCACACGTATTCTGCAGAGGAAAGGGAGAGGTCAGGGGGCGCGCAACAGTCAGGACATTATTCAACAACACACCTTTGTTCCGGGTCAAATGTCAGCAAACGCTTGATAAGGTGCTTAAACCTCGACTCGAACTTGGAAAAGCTCGGTGGACATCTGATGATGTCCTGTAGAGCAAGTCAAATCGGCATCAGCACCCTAACGTCTTGAGAACGAGACGGAATGCACGACTCACATCTAGGCTTTTCATCGCCTTGACGTATTTCTTCGACTGTTTTTGCGTATCCTTGTTGGGGTAGTCTAGCCGCCCATGCTTGAAGTAGGCCGGCAAGTAGGTCTCTGCCTTTCTCCTGTAATCGTCGGGCATGACACCTAAGACTGCCTCCATCATGGCGAGATGCTCGAGATTATCGTGTGTCTGGAAGAGGGCCTCGCCTGTGAAAAATTCAACAAGGATGCATCCAATCGACCATGCATCGCAGGGAAACGTCCACCCCATCTGAAGAATGATCTCCGGCGCTCGGTAGTGCCGCGTCGACACGACCATGCTGTGGTACTCGTCCTGGAAGGTGGCGCTACCAAAATCGATGAGTCGGATCTCGCTTTCCTTGAGAACCCGCTTGCGCTTGGAATTCGCCCGGCGCGTCAGTGGAACCAAGTCGTAGTCATGGTTGACCAGGAGGATGTTTTCAGGCTTAAGGTCGGTGTGGATGAGACCCAGGCGATGCAAGACTACGGCAGACTTGTCTGTGAGCAAAGAGCAGAACGTGGTGACTAGCCAGGAGGGGCACACTCACATGCGACACTCTGGAGAAGCTGCTTGGCGAACGACCAAATGTGACGACTTGGAAATGGAAGAAATGAGTTGTCCTTGAGAAAATCAAAGACGCTCTGTCCCAGCAGCTCAGAGACGATGCAGACGTGGTTGAGAAAGTCAAAGGTATCGAGGAGGTGGATGCATTTGCTACGAGGTGTCAAGTCAGCCTTCTTGTATCGTGGATAATTGGGATAAAACTCACTTCTGGTTGAGAGGATCATGCTGTCGCAGTGTGTCGAGGACCCTAATCTCGATCTTGCTGGCATCTCTGTACTTTTGTACGGCTCTGATAACCTTGATGGCGACCATCTTTCGCGTTTTGATGTCGTAGCACTCCACCACCTTGCCAAACGTTCCCTGACCCAACTGCCGGATAATTTGATCTGCAAGATCGAAGAGGTGAGCATCGAGCACCAGAAAACCGAGGAGAGAAGAGTGGCAACTCACATCGACCAGTAACATAGTCTCGACTGCGCACAATGAGATGACCCTCTTTGTCATCGACGGTGTGGGTCGGCGGTGGTGCGACATAACTGAGAGCCTGCAAATGCATTACAGCGTCAGCAAGGCCATGGAGCTTGCGCTACGGCCAGCACGCTCACCTCTCGGTCGACGTAGTGGTTCGTTGCCGCTGGCGCAGGATGAAGACCCCTCTCTCTGTCCACGGCCGCCTTCTCTCTGTATTGCAGGCAACTTTAGCCCAAATGTTTCATCAAAGGATCTACGGTGATGACTTACGCTGCATCGTATCTCCGCCTCTTTTGCAATGCCGTCTGCGTTTGCCCTGAAGCAGGCTTCGCTGCCAATGGCGAAGCGCCTGCCTTTCTCTTTCCCTTCGGCACAGTTGAGCTGGTGGCCGTTGCGTATGGATTCGCGAGCCCTGCTGCGCTATCAGAGTTATTCCATGCATGTTGCTGATGCTGGTTCGTCGAATTTGGCGGGCTAGTGCTATCTACCACGAAGACCTCGCGCTCCTGAAAGTGAAAGAGCAGACATAAGTGAGCACGAGCGGTAGAAAAGCAGGAGGGGAGAGAGAACAATTCGATGACCCACCTTGCCAGCAATGACCTCTCGAACCGAACTCTGCTTGGATGCAGATGCCCCATTGCGATACGAAGCCCCGTTGATTGATGGCCCCGGAACCAGGGTTGAGTGATGTTGGAGCATTGGGTTTGCCGACGTCGAACCGACCGCTGTCCCACCTGTGATGCTGCCGTTTGTGTGTCCGTACCCGTTGACGTCGTTACCATTACGGTGCGATGACGAGGACAGGGATGAAAGTGATGAGGAAGGATGGGAGCCGAGGTCCATGGCCTGGCCAAAGTCAGGCTCGTGGGCCGACCTCCGCGGCCGCTTTGCCCTTGGCAGCGCAGCCATGACGCGTTGCTGTGCTGAACCGGCCTGTCGAGTTGCGGCCGCTGGTGTGGTGGGAACCGATGATTCTTCCGTCGCTACTACTGCGGCTCCTGCTGTCGCGGATCCTGGCGCGAGTGGAGGGAATCGTTGAGGCTTGGATGGGACGACTTGGGTGCTTGCCTTGCCGTTGGTGCGTCCTTGCTGTCGACTGCCGCTGGCCCAATTGGCCGAGGTGGCGGCTTGCGATGCTATCGCCGCCTTTCGTCTTGGGCGACCGGCGCGCGAGAGAGGAGCGTCTGGATCGCCCGACGAGGCTGAATCGAGGCTGGCACTCGTCGTTGACGTGGTCGCCGTCGTGTCGCCGGTTGTATGCGCGTTCAGGTAAGGCTGCTCGGAGTGATGTTGCACTACTTGCTCTTGCGAGCGCTGTTCCTGCTGGATCGTTGGATGATGATTGGGTGGCTGATGGTGATGCAAATTTGCAGCAGTAGAGGAGGAAAGAACGAGTTGAGACATTCGAGGTGGTCTCTGCTACCTCGCCTTTCTTGCGCAGGTACTCTTCACTCGAGTCGTTTCAAGCTATCCGTCCTCCTGATCCTCTCACGCCAACGCCCTCTCACCTTTCCCTTTCGCTGCTGGGAATCAGCGGTCAATTGTGGGAAAGAAAAGGAGGAAATATGGCGAGAGAGTCGGTTCTGAGGGACGTGTCGTGATTTGCGGCTTCGACACGGAAAATCGGTTCCTCTCTTCGCTGCCCTCTCTCAACCCCGACCCCAAGAGCGACGCAGACGCAAACACACACTCTTTCTCGCAAATGCCGAGGTCGCCCAATCTGTGGCGAGCGTATCGACCGGCGAGAGGAGACGGGAAGCAAGCGTGAGAGTGTCTGTCGCTGTTGAGACGTAATCCGAGGGAGCGTCTGGGGGGCGTTTTGTCTTTTTTTCCCCTTCCTCTCTGGCTGCGACAACGCTCCACTTCGGATCAATACAAAAAAGGCTTTGTCCCAGAACCTTAATGGAGCTCCACGAATATTGTATTTAACACGTGGCCTCTGCGTTGCCCGCTGCTGTCGGGGGACAAGCGCTGAGGATGGAAGTCACCGTCAGAGAATTGAGGCTTGATCCTTGATCCGTGATCCGATGGAGGGGCAGACGAAAGGTCGTATAAAACAACAAGCAAGCGATGAGATGTGCTTGAGATTCAGCGTTGTTACATTTGTAGCGGAAAAGTAATGAGAGTCGAGACTAGAGACAATTATAGGCATGTAGATGCCGCTGTTGTTACAAGTATCCTCAGGCCTGCCAGGTTGCCATGTCGGCGTAATCGTCGCCCGTGTCCGGCATGGCCTCTATGCTGGCCAGCAGGGCCTTCTGGCTGATGCCTCCCTTCTTCTTCTTTTGATCGGTTTCCTCTCCACCTTTCTGAGCCGTGTCCGACGTTGGGTCGAAGAGATCGAGGATCTGATCCGTGTCCATGCTCTCCAGTCCAGCATTTTGCTGCGTCACGACGGAGTTGGCCACGTTGAGCTTAAAGCGCTGCAACCCCATGATCCTCGCCTCGAGGGTATTGCGCGTAATGAGTCTGTATACGTTGACAACCTTCTTCTGCCCGAGCCGATGGGCCCGATCCATCGCCTGCATGTCCTTCATCGGGTTCCAATCGTGCTCGACGAAGATGACCGTGTCTGCGCCTGTCAGCGTCAAACCTAGGCCGCCCACCTGCGTGGTGAGGAGCAGCACGTCGATGCTTGGGTCCGAGTTGAAGCGCTGGACGATGCCGTGGCGCTTGTCAGCACTAACGCCACCGTCCAGACGCATATATGACACCGATGGCATCAACGTCTTGAAAAGATCCGATTCGATGATGTCGAGCATCTGCTTGAGCTGACAGAAAATCAAGACGCGATGCTGCGAGATCGGTCCGGCTCCATCGCTGGCAGCGGTGCTTACTGCTCCCCCTGTGCCTCCAATACTAGACTCGCCGATGCCACAATCGTTGAGAAGCTGCCGCAAGGCGAGGAGCTTGGGCGCATTGGCAACATCCCGCAACGAAGAACCCGACTTGATCAGCTGCCGCTCGACGTCGACGTGCTTCTTGTTTGCCTTGTCAAACACCAGCAGCGGGTGATTGACCAGCTTACGAAGGTACTGCAGCGTCTGGAACACGTGATGCTTCTTGGACGGGTCTCCTGCCGCGGCGGTGTCGCCCTCAAAGGCGCCCTCGATGGCATTGCGGTCCTGGGTACGACTGAACTCATCGTAGAGTTGTCGTTGAACATCGCCCAGATCACATTCGATGTCCTGAATGATCTTCGGCGGCAGATCATTAAGGACGTCCTCCTTCATCCTTCGAAGCAAGAAGGGTAAGACCTGCTTGTGAAGGGCATCGAGGGCCAGTGACGCCCTCTCATGCTCCTTGGCTGTCACCTTGCCGTCCCTTGACGCGAGGATGGGCTTTCCGAAGCGCTCATGGAAAGCGCGCTCCGTTCCCAAGAAGCCTGGCATCAAGAAATCGAAGAGGCTCCAAAGCTCCAAGACATTGTTCTGAATAGGCGTGCCCGAGAGGATGAGGCGGTGCTGGGACTTGATCATCTTGATGGCTTTTGTTGTCTTTGTCTTTGCACTCTTGATGATGTGGCCCTCATCGAGGACGCAGTAGAGCCAGTTGATCTGCGACAGCACTGCAATGTCATTTCGCACGGTGTCGTACGACATTACGACACAATCGTGCTCGGGGATCTGCCCTTGCAGCCGAGCGCGCTCCTGCGGCAGTCCAGCGTAGAGGAGTGGTCGAAGATTTGTGGAATACTGTCGGATCTCGTGACACCAGTGGCCCGTCAGCGTGGGTGGGCAGACGATGAGCGATGGCAGAGGCGTGGTGTCAAGCGCCTTTGTCGCCTCGTACCGTTGCGCTCGCTCGTAGTGCTTGCCGGCCAGGATGCAGATCGATTGAAGCGTCTTGCCCAGGCCCATATCGTCGCACAGGACACCGTGCAGCTGAAACTTGGCGAGGAAGGCCATCCAGTTGACGCCATCCTGCTGGTACTTTCGCAGTTCGGCATTGACCTTGACAGGAATCGTGTAGGGCTCCACCTTTGTTCCGTCCAGGAGCTGCGAGAGGAACTTGCGCTCCTCCTCGCGACGAGCGAGAAGCTCCTGCGAGAAGCCTGGAGGATCCGGCAGACCCGTCTCCAGAGGCACCATCTTGACGAGCGACGCAAATGTGTTTGTTGCCACCAGTCGGACGGCATCGTCTGAGTCGCTCATCCTGCCGAGAACGGGAACAATGAGGACGATGACATAAGGCAAGAGCTTGAGATCAAGGAGCTGAACAACGTGCGAAATGGCCTCGATGGCTCCCTGACGATTGCATACATTGGATGCATCGCCAAGGAGCGCCACGACATCGTTGACGATGTGCATCATCGTTGCTTCTGTGATGCATTCTGCCATGGTGCTGATGGCCTTGGATGCAGCCGTGCGGACGACTGCACGCTTGCACTTGATCGCCGACGTCAGAGCGGGGAGCAAGACGAGCGCTTCCTGATGCAGGCTCGCGTCCAAGTTGGCGAGATTGGCCTGCAGCAGCGTGCAGCAATCGATGACCGTTTGGCCCTGTCCGTCGTCCTTCACATCCAGCCCTTGTGCTTCCTTGACGTCGCTGCTCTTGCCAAAGGCATCCAGCAGGGGCGCGCTCATGCAGTCCCACAGCGTGGGGACGACGTGGAAGAGGCGATCTCTGAAGAGGCGCGAGACCTCCCTTAAAGTCATTTCTGCCCCGCGCCGGATCAGCTTGCCTTCGCGAACTTCTTCTGGCTCATTTGCGTCCGCTTGAGAGACAGGGCCGCCTCCTCGTCCTTTCCACTTTGGCGCAACTGGAGGCACTTCGTTTATAGAGAGAATACCCTCGAGCTGGTCCTTTGCGTTGGCATAGATGGGCGTCTGCGTTGTGTCTTGGCACACAAAAGCACACAAGTTCTTGATGATCTTATCGCTTGGATTTGCAGTAGCAGCCGGCGACGAGCAGAAGCCAATGAAGCTGGCTACGGCACGCGCAGATCGCTGCTGGAGATCGTAGTTGTCCTCGAACTTGACGCTGGTCATGATGCTCCGAATGACGGGGTTCAGCTTCGAAGGCATCAGCTTGAGGCCGATGACGGCCGCTGCAGCACAAGCCGCGACCTGGGTGTCTTGCTTGCTCTTTGTTGCTTGGTAGAAGCCGAGATCGGCAATCAGCTTCATCCGTCGCTCGTCGAGGGCCGCCTGAGCTGTCTTTCGCGTCTTGGCGGAGACTAGGCCCAGCAGAGCGTCAAAACCCTTTCCCACGACGTCTTTGGCTGTCTCGACTGTGAATCCATCTGCACTCCGGCCGAGAGGATCGACTTTCGAGGGCAGTGTTGGGATCTTTGTCTTGGCAACCTTGGCGTCGCGTTGGAAGGCCGTATAGAGGCCCTGGCAGCCAGTCTGGATCCGCTGCAGCATCACAGCCATCTCTGCATAAGTGTCGGGTGGTGGCGATTCGAGAATCGAGATGAGTCTGGCCCCGACGGATCGTGAGATGGGGCTAGCCTCAAGGATGTTGACCTCGATCTTGGTGGCCGACTCGGACCACTCCTGCACCACGGCCGAGGCCAGGCACTTTTGCAGCGCCGAGGATGACGAAATGTAGCGCACCAGACTGTCGTGAAATGCTTCATCATCCAGTTCGCGAGGCCAATGGGCCATGATGCTTCCCAAAGCTTCTGCAGCGCCCAGACGACCACGAATGACAGTGTCGACGCCGACGAGGGAAAGGTCCTGAGCCAAGATGCCCTTGTCGACGTTGTGCGCATCTCCGCCCCCCACGCCTGCGCTCGTCGATGCCTTGTAGAACAAAGAAAAGTCAAGGGGAGACCCAAGGGGAGTCATGAGAATGGTAAAGAAAGAGCTCAAATGAGGCTTGACCAAGTCGACGAGCCGGGCTGGTCCACCAGCTTCCACGACAATGGTCAACGCCTTTGTCCAGGCCTTTTTGCTTGCTTCTCGAATCGGGAGCCTCTCTTCGACGATGAGGTTTTGAAATAGCAGGCGGAGAACCCTGGCATCGATCCAGTCCCGCGAAAGCGAAGGCACTGACAAAAAGACGGAAAGCGCATTGAGGACAGAAAGCCGGACAGAGGTGATAGTGTGTCGGAAGAACGGAAAGAGTCTTGGGACCAGATTCGATACACTCCGGCTCTGCTCGATGTTGTCCTCGAGATTGAGATGTGCAATTGCCCGTGAGTTTTCGACGAGCCGAGCGAGCAGGTCCATGACGCCGCCGGTACTGCTCGAGAGGTCGTCCTTGAGATCACCTAGGCAATCCCAGAGCTGATCGAGGAGCTCGCCGATGGCTTCAGGGACATGTTCGAGCAAGAGATCGGCGATTGGCAACAGCGTGGCAGCAGCAACGCCGCGCACGTCATCGTCGTCATCGCGCAGGCATAGAATGGCAGTATTGATGATCTCTCGCAGCTTGTCGCTGGCCCGTGGGCCATCGCCGTCTCGCATCTTGCTATCCTCCTCCTCCTCCTCCTCCTCTTTGATCGGATGAGCACCGTCACTCAGCAACAGATCGCGTCGAACGGACACTTCGTATTTGAGGCCCAACAAGCCCGCGTGGCGAACCTCCCATGCGTAGCCCTTGCAACCTCTTTTTGCCTCGAGCTGCTTGATGCGCGAGTGCGTACTCTTGGAGCTTTGCTGCGCTTCATCGATGGTGAAGTCCTGACGTACCATGGCTATGAGGACCTCGTGCACCTTGGACACGGCTTCGGCTGGCATCCACTTGAGGAGACTAGCCAGAGTCTGGCCGGCCGTCTCGCGCACTGGCGCGACGACATGATCAAAGACAAAATCGCCGAGCCGGTCTAGGGAGAGGACGCACAAGAGGCGGATGGCGGCATCCTCACACCAGGCCGTGTGCGAATCTGCATTGGCCCCCGCTCCGACGCCGAGCACCTTGCCGCCGCCTGCTCCTTGTGTCTTGAACAGCTCGCGAAGGCCCAAAGCTGCCCCATGTCTGATCTCCCACTTTGGCGAAAAGAGATCGGCGAGAAGCAAGGTACCAACAAGCACAAAGGGCCACTGGCCAGCAGGCGCAATCAACGACGTTGCATTGGCCGCCGCAGCGTTGGCGAGCGCGGTGCTATCGACGCTGCCACGTGGCGTGAAAGGCGACTGCGTATCCGTGCTGTTCACCGTGCCTGCTGGCTTAGCAGTGAGGTAGTCTCCCCCCGTCGCCCCGGACGGCGTAGAGGGCAGTGGTGTCGCTGGCGTTTTAAGTGAGTGATTCGGAGCTGTCGCGCCGTTGCCCGTCAATGACGACGTCTTGATCTTGATGTTTGGAACCGATTCAGTCGAAGGCGTCGAAGCCGGCGTCGCTTCGACGATGCGGGCTTTGGTGGGTTCGCTCCCACTGCTGCCGCTCATCACACCTTTTTCCTCGAGCTTGCGCTTGCGTTTGAGCTGGTTGCGTTCCCTCGCACTCAGCTTACTGAGATCTACTTCTTCAACAGGTGTCGTCACGTCTGACATCGCATCCGTCGTCGCATTTGTCGCCGCTGTCGCCGTCATCGATGACGACAACGATGAGGGCGGGCTGAGGTGAAGAGCCTTCGCGTCAGGAAGTGATGGAGGTGGCATGGCCACAGCAGCTTGCAGAGGCTTCCGTGTTGGACTCCCGCTCGACTCTTTTGTGTCGGCGCCTCCAGGAGCGAAGCGCGGGGCAGGAAGGGAGGATTTGGCGGCCTGTGGGGCGAAACGGGGAGGTGGTAAGCCACCGCCTGGCGTCTTTGGACGCGAGCCAAGAGGAGGGGACTGCTTCGACGAGGAAGAATCTGCCTCTGGAGTCGGCGCGCCGAGAAGCTCTTGCTCGACGTCCATGCCCAGGTCCACTTCTTCGCCCGCCAGACTGCCCAAGCCTAGTCGCTGCATGTCTCTCTTTGCATGCGCAAGTCGGTCCTCTACGGACGAAAAGGCAGGGAGATCGTACTCGGAACCTGCGGAAGAGAGAAGCTTCTTGCCAGTGGTGAGAACCTGCGCGAGAGAAAAGGTGGAGAAGCCCAGAAGCTCGGCCGGTTTCGCCTTAGCTTTTGACTCGTCTTCTTGTTCCTCCCCCTCCTTCTCCAATTGCTCGGGGTCCTCCTTGATCTTTACTTTCGCCTCTCCCGGCACTTGATCGGGATCCCACGTGCCTGCTGCCGAGCAGATGGCTTCAATGGCTTGGCCGGCCGCAACCCTGGTATCCCATGTCTTTGATCGAAGATGAGGGAGGACTCGAGCAAGGAGGAACACGGCCTGGTTCCAGTCGCCTTCGATCCCCGCATAGTGGGAAGAGGCTTCCCCCGCTGCACCACCTGAGGACACCCCGGTTGCTGTTGCTGCTCCCGTGCCCCCTTGCGGTGCAGTTGAAGCTGGTGTCGAGGCACCCGAAGGCGACTCTTGTTTTACGGCCTTCGTCTCATCGTACTCTTCCTCCCTCTTGTAGCTCGTGCTGCCCTCCACGTGCGCCGCCGACTGTTGCTGCTGCTGCTGCTGCTCCGACGAAGCTACACCACGAACACGAAGAGCGGCAATTTGGCCCAGCTGCCTCGCTGCCGTGCCTCGAATGGCAGGAGTGGAGCCCGAGTCGAGGAGGGTGACCAAGCGGTCGAGGCCTGCCACGGTGCTCAGTCAGAATGAAGCCTGGGAGAAGAAAGCACACCATCAACTCACGGGTCTGTGCAGCCGCCATGGCCGCCCACCACCGCTGACCTCCTCGACTCGATCACGGCGACGTTGGCAACGACGGTGTCGGTGACGACGATGGATCGCCTTGCGAAGACGACCCGGTCTCGGCCTGGTCGGCCGAAATCGTCCGTTTCAGAAGAAGGCAAACCAAAATTAGACGCGACTTTTCCCCCCTCGCGCGCGCGAAAGTCGACTTCTAAATGACTTTTTTTTTCGGGGGGAAAAGAGGGAAGCGTCGGGCGCGGGCCTAGCTCGTTTGTGGCAGGGGTTCTTAAATATCTGCTTTCGAGGGTCCACGCTTCAGCGCGCCTCGGCCTCAGCGCTGGCGTTTTTTTTCCTCTCGAGCGCTTC
Organism: Acaromyces ingoldii; assembly: GCF_003144295.1. Classification (NCBI taxonomy): domain Eukaryota; kingdom Fungi; phylum Basidiomycota; class Exobasidiomycetes; order Exobasidiales; family Cryptobasidiaceae; genus Acaromyces; species Acaromyces ingoldii. The sequence continues at coordinate 698,494 of NW_020290248.1, forward strand.
TCTCTCAAATTTCCTCTCCGCCTTTCTTCTTTTCTTTTCCCTTTGATTTTCATTGCCAGTCTTTTTCTCACGTGCCTTGAAAAAAGGCGGAAATGTGTTCGAGTGTCACACAATGCTGAGGTGGGCTGGGCTCTATCGTACAGGTGGAAGGGAACCTAGGTGTCGATCGATTCAACGATGAGTTGATGGTACTGCGACCGCTTGCGGATAGCAGGGCCGTATTTGAAGAGGACAAAGGGCACGAGGGCGACGAGGGCGGCGAAGCAGCCCAGTAGCGTCGTTGCCTGTGATGGGAAGAACAGCCAAGGTTAACGTCAGCCTTCTTCGCCCGAATGGAGGTACCGAAATGGGAGAATTACAGAGGAACTCACCCATTGATTACCCAGGCCCTTGTACATAGGCACAGAGGCAATAGTCAAAGAGCCGGCTAGTGTTTCCCGGAGTAGATTTTGGGCGCCCGTGGCGCTCGTAGCGACAGGCCCGTAAGACGCGATCACGTACTCGGTGGCACCCGTGAAGCTGTAGAAGTGCAAGAAGAAGCTCAGCGGAGAGCCTGAAGACAGAAAGCAGCTGCAACCCACGTGATGAAGGCACCAATGCCGAAGAAAACGAGGGCGATCATCGAGACAATCCACGGTACGGGGGGCCGAGAGGTCCAGGCGAACCAGAGGAGTGACGAGGAGAAGAGGACACCGGCTGGCATGACCCAGAGCAGCCTCGCTTCGGGCGACGGCTTGCCATTCTCCATCGGACCCTTCTTCTCTGCTCGCCTCCAAAGGGCCTTTTGAATGGGGAACATGCAGAAGCCGATGCAGAAGCCCAGGACGATGGCGAAGAAGGCCAGATTCTGCTCGCCCATGTTAAATCCGTACTGAACATAGATGAGCTGAAACGAGCCGATGAAGAGATAGATAACTGATTTTGATACGGTCAGCCGTCTATGCTTCCATTCAGTCGTTCTATCGACGTGCTCACCAATGTAAGTCAGAGACTCGAACAAGCCAAACCAAAAGACGATGCTCTCCGTCAAGAGCATCCACGTCGGCCTAAGAAGCGTTTCAAAGATGATCTGGCGAGGGTGCTGGCCCGTCGTCTTCATTTCGTGGTCCGCAAAATAGCGTTCGTCTCCCGTCTCCCTTCGAAGCTTCTTTGCTCGGCGCTTGAGGCGGACGCCGTGGTGCGTCTCTTCGGCAAAGGGCAAAAAGACAAAGAGGAGCATGAATGCCGTTGAAATGCCGCCAATGCCAAACGTCCATCGCCAGCCGACGGCCATGACAAGGTAGCCTGCGAACCCAGCGGCGATGTTGGAGCCACCGATACTGTTGAGTACAAAGAAAGCCGTCGGCCATCCTCGCTCCTCGCGAGGCCACAGATCAGCGACGACGCCAGCGGCATTGAAAGTGCCGGCGCAAGCGCATCCGGCCAGGAAACGAAAGACGAGGACAACAGCGACATTGGGCGCCAAGGCTGTGGGGATCTGGAAGATGGCAATAAGAGCCAGTGGAGGTGCCTCTACGACCTTTCGACCCCACCGTTCGGCGGCGCCTGAGACGAGACTTGGGCCGACGCCGAAACCAAAGAGATACATGGCGGTGGCGAGAGACATGACTACCTCAGAGACGCCAAGTTCTTTGGCTGCCTCTTGCGTCCCGGGCGTCCAAAGGGTGCTGATGGCGTTTGCGTTGAATTGCTGGGCGCAGTAGACGATGAATACGAACCACTTGTATGCCTCCGACCAATTCCGCGGATTCTCAGCGTCGCCCTCTTGCCATGTCACGAGGAACTCTTTCTCCCACAACTTCTCGGTGGAGTTACCGCGAGACATGCTCTTGGGAGTAGCATCGCCCACTACGATGGTGCCAGAAGAGTCGTCTCGGGTCATGCCTCTCTTCTCTGCGTTGACATCGAGCGTCGGAGAGCTCCTACCGCTAGAAGACGGACCGCTGTCCTTCTCCATGTCGGGATCGCTCCTCCTGTGGACCGTGCGGTTACTTGTCAAGGACATCTCTTGTACGAAAAGGTGGCCAGGTGATGGGACTGAAGGAGGGTAATGTCAACTAGGGGGGCCTTTAGGACGAGCCTTTTCAGATATCTCCTGATGAGTCTTCTTCGCCAATACTTGTCATTTCGCAGCTGGCACTGGGAGTCTCTCCTATGTTGCCTCCATCGCTTCGAGCACAGACTAAAGGGTGGATGTCAATGTTGTTTCCAATCTGGGAACAAAGCGAATCATATCTTAGCTGTCTCTATCTTTCCCTCACGGTCAACCTTGCCTCCGACAATGGTGGCCTGCACTGCCGTCGCCAGCTGAAATTTCAAAGATAGCCATTGATAGGTCGCTAAATGTGATGTTTATGTCTTACACTCTGGCTTCGGCACGGCGGTGCACAAGCGAGGTGCAAGGTGTAAGGCTCGAGCGGCAACGATGTTGCCAAACAAAGTAGCAACTTGAATTTTCATTTGTCTGCCTGTGAGAACCTCATCGCTGACATTGATCGATTGAGATAGCTTGCTGACCCGTGCGACTGTCTATCAGCAGGCGCATGTGTCATGGCTCTGGTTTGCGGTTGGCCCTATGTTTTGCGTGATCACAGCGATGAATGTGAGGCGCAGTGGTGAAACCGTCTATGTTTCAAAAATTTTCATTTGGAAGACCCGTCTTGGTCGATCTCCCTGGAACTAATCTGAGACGTCAATAGAAACAGTTTTGCCCCATTTCCGTAGTCCGGCAGGCGCTCTTGAAATTTGGTTCTCGGAGACTTCTGCCCGACTGGCTTCCACTGCATTGTATGCACAGCAGTGTGAGTAGTGATTCGCACGAGCAAGCAGACGAAATAAGAACTGATTGCATCGGCAATGAGATTTAGAAGCCCGCGAGCGTTCTATGCCGTCGGCCAGATCAAACGCGCATCAAAAAACCGGGCTAGTTGCCGCCAAAAAGGGGCGGGCCCTAGAGTGACCTCTCTGTTGCGTGATACCACCTCCTACTACTGCACCCTAGGATCTTGACGCGCTTCGCCTCCAAATGTCTATCTTTGACTTGCGACAGGCAATTGCGGGACGAAACTGATAGGCGCAGCTGTTCACATGCTTGTCTCTTGTCTCTTGTTCAGAATAGAAACTGGAACGGAAATTTTAATCTTCATTCGGTCCTTCATAAGTCTTCATTGAAACTTACTCATTCCCTTGCGCCTGCATCGAGAGCTGTCATTCAGCAATTCAGGCGGTCAAGCCAACAGCGGCGATGCCCTTGAAAAGGAGAGGGGCTTTGTTCTCGCACCTTAACAATCTTCCCTTCACCCCTTCCCCTTGCCATCTTCCTTGACGAGCTTGTCCAACAATGCTTGCCGTACAGCCCACTGCACCTCACCAGCTGCCCATGACGGCGTCTATGTCCCACAGCGGCCACACGGTCAAAGTTCGGGTGACGCCACCCTCTTCGTCGCCTTCGTCGCCCACTGGATTTGGCCACCCTCTCTCGTCTGCCTCTTCTTCTCAAAGGAAGCTCGATGAGCCCAGCTTCTGCCACTGCGAGATCCGCTCGCACTCGGCTGCCGCGGACGAGGCACCTTTCCTCCGTAAAACCATTGAGCTTTCGGATCTGGCCGAAATCTATCGCACGCCTGGTCTTTTCGAGGTCCTTTTCCGCCGCGTGCTCCGAAGCCCTACCCCCGCCATGCTTGCGCAGCTGTTCAACGAAGAGACGAAGCGCGAGGGCCTTGCCTGTCTCCAACACATCCGCATGCTCGACCTCGGCGCCGGCAACGGTCTTCTTGCCCAGCAGTTCCGGGAGCTGGGTGTCGGTTACGTTCGAGGGATCGATGCGATGCCCGAGGCAAAGTTGGCCGCCGACCGCGACCGTCCAGAGGTGTTCGACGGTTACGACGTCCTACCTTCTTTTGCAGCCTCTGCTAAAACTGAAGGCCCCTCTTCCCCACTTGGCGAGGTCAGCCTGGAGCCGGACTCGTTCAACCTTCTCACTTGCGCATCCTCGGTCGGGCCCGATGACTTGCCTCCGCGCGCCTTCACCTCTGCCTATAATCTTCTGGCACCTGACGCCTGGATCGCCTTTACGCTTCGCGACACCTTCCTTGGCGGAAGGGATACCTCGGGCTTTGCCCTTTTCATCGGTCGGTGCCAGCGCGCAGGGATCATGGAGGTCAAGGCGCATCAGCGCTTTCGGCACATGATCGAGCCAGACGGGAAGTCGACGTACTGCATTGCCTTTGTCGCAAAGAAGGTCAAGAACATCTCACTCCGGTGGCTGGATCTGTCAGCCGTTTCGCCCTAAGCTTTCGGTCTGCCTCCGTCTTTCTTCTCTTTCACCAAGTCTTTCTAATCATAGCTTCTTCTCTGTATTATACTGCTCGCTCCAATGGACTCTAAATGGGATTGCTTGTTGATCATCTCCAGGAGGCAGGGCAATGACGGTACCCCGAGGGCGCAGCCACTTTGCCGGCAAGCGGAAACGCGTCAGAAAGAAAGGCTGTGCTCGTTTCAACGTGGCCCAAGCGCAGCGCCTTCTTCGCAATTTTTACCGGGCCTCAGTCGATCCCCACCTCTCTCCAACCCAACCCACTCCCCAAACGTCACATACTGCAGCAGCAGCTGCAGTAGCTGCTTGCTGTGCAACGACAATCATGGTCCACGACAGCCAGCTTTTCACTCTGACGCTGCTTCGCCGTAGACACGATGTCAGGATGATGGACCTCGTGCCGATGCAGCCTTCATACAGCACCAAGGACCAGATTGTCGCACCATCCTACTCCTTCTCGCGCGCGGTGACCTTGGGCCCTCTCTACGATGTCCAGCTCGTCGACTCACTGCTCATGCTGCCCCTGGCTAGCGTACAGTCGCCCTCGACGCTGGAGCGGACAAAGGAAATCAGGCTGATGAACCCAGACGCAGTCGTGGCGCTCGAGAAGCAAAAGATGACATTCAAGCAGGAATGGAGGTTCAAGTGGGAGCAAAACGAGTTCGCCTGCCGGAGGGACGGAAAGGAGTATGAGATTGTGGCGATCCGCAAGCCCGACCCAGAAATTGAGTGAGTTGGTTTCTTCCGTTCTTCCTGCTTTTTGCATAGTCATATGCTGATCCCCATCTCCCCGGGATAGGATCGCGAGGTACCATTCCCGGACAAAATCCCGCCCTGCCTTCTTCCAGGTGTTTGACTACAACGTACAGAGGATCGAAGTGGGCGACAAGAGGGGTCTGGAGATTCTCGCCGTCATGGCCTTCCTCGTCTCGCTCGACGTCGAGTACGACGAGAAGCACAAGGACCGAGAGAGCGGCAACATCTACATGGGTGCCCCCATCATGGTCCCCAGTGAGGGCGTGAACAACGAGGATGGTTACTGGTCAGGTCCCTACAAGGCGGAAAGACTCGGTCAGACGTCAGGCACGGGTGCCAACCCAGCCGCACTCGCAGGCGCCAGCTCGGTTGGTTCGCCAAAGCAGAGCGCCGACGCTGCGCCACAACGACAGCCGCAGCAGAATGCGCAAACGACGCATACAGAGCCGTCGCGGGCTTATCGGCCAGAAGCCAATGAGATCGTTGTGGACCTGCACACGCCCGTCGAGGTGCTTGCACAGCACGCCGTCAACCTTTTAAGAGTCGATGTGGGCGGTCAGGGTTGCTACATGATCATTCTGCGCGCTCTCACACCCCAGACGTCCTTTGTCGCTGTCCGAGTCGCGGCCGAGGTCAAGTCGAAATGGAGCAAGCTGGCACCGACGGCCAAGGGCCGCACTCTGGATCCCCAGCCAGGATCGAGCGAAGTGGCCGAAGACCTGTACCAGTATGTGCGCGATCCCTCGATCGACGGACAAAAGTCAACGCCAGCTGCTCCTGCAACCCCACCCCAGGCGAGCCAGAGACCAAAGATCATCAAGCTCAACGCGCCAGAGCCGGCAGCGAATCCGTCCGACTATGCCTCCTCCTCGTCATCGGCGACGGCGGCAGAACCGTATTCGGCGCCCAAAGAGCTTGCCATCTTTCTCTCAAAGGAAAAGATTGACGAATTTGAGGCGAGTCAGAGGAGACCGGCGCAGGCATTTTCGTCGACATCGAGCCTGTCGCCGCCGCCAAAGGTTGCTTCGCCACCCGATGGGCTTCCTGGGAAACCTCCCAAACACCCGCAGCCTGGTGCAGCCAGCCACCTCGGTCCAGCGTCCGACTACTCTCGACCGGGTTCTTCCCACCAGAAGTCCTCTTCATCACAGCACCTGGCTGCCCGTGCGCAGAGCCACAGTCCCCATTCTCAAGCGTCCGAGAGCGGCGACGCCCAGCCAAGCATGGGGCGCAAACTCATGGGCAAGCTCAAGCACATTGGCTCAAAGATACCGTCTGAATAGGCACCCTCCCTTGGCAAAGATACCGTTCGAACAGGCATTCCCATCCTCCAAACACGCATACACACACAGAGAGACATGTATACCCCTTCTGGGCTTCGTAGTTGCAATTGGTTGATTACAAAGATTATCGTTCACTTCAGAGAGAGACCGCATCTCGGCATCTAGACCTTGACAAAGTCCCTGCGTCTGGCAGCCCAGGCGCTGAGGAAGCTGGCGTAGCTCCAGCTGAGCTCCCTGGCACCGCGCATGCGGCTTGAATAGCGGTTGATCTGCTCGCTCATCTTGTCGTCCTTTGCCGCGTAGCGCCCGGCGACGTCGAGGTAGCCGTCGGCCATGCGGCGCAGGCCGCGCAGCAGCAGCTCGTACTCTTTTGATCCGCGCGCGTAGGTGCCCGTCGTGATGCTGGGCACAAAGAGCTGGAAGAGGGGCAGCGAGTAGACATCGATGGAGAGCCAGGTGCTGACGGCGTAGTGGGCATGCACCACGTACAGCACCTCTGCCACGGCGTGGGTGCAGAGGAACCAGGGGTGGGCGATGCTCTGGACCACGCCGTCGTACACGTCCTCTGGGTAGCGGCCCAGGAGGACGCCAGTGGAGACGTCGTGGCTAGCATTGATGGGATAGACGTGCTTGAAGACGTTGACGAGGCGGTACAGCGTGGCGAGGCACTTGCTGTCCCAGGGCGTCCACTTGCTGCCCGCCTCGAGATCCTCGCCTCCTCTCGCCTCCGACGCAGACGCAGACGCTGACGCTGACGCCGACGCCGAAGCCGACGACGACGGTGGAATGTCGGACACGTCGCCCGAGAAACCATGGAGGAAGCCGAGGAGGACGGCCGTGTCGGCCTGCGTAGGCTTCTGCTGGCCAGCGACGCGGGCGAGGGTGCCGACGATGTGGGGTGCATGCAGCACCGTTTTCTTTGGAATCTTGGACAGGTTCCGCGCATCGTCCCAGTGGATTGCCATGGGTCCCTGCTCGATCGCAGGCCCGCCTTCGAGGCCGATCTTGCCGTCTGCATTCCAAAATTTGTAGAGATGCGCGGTGATCTTCTTGGCTTGCTCGCGGTACTTGGCCGCAGACTCGTCGTCGTTGATCGAAGGGTGCGACGCCAGCTTGGCGCCGGCCAACAGCGCTCTGCGCTGCACCATGAGCGTGTGGAAGTGACCGCCACCAGCGGAAGGATCAGCGCAGACCTCTTCCCAGAGCTCGAAAGTCTTTTCGCTCCACGCTCGTGCCACATAGTCGAGGTCCGCCTTGATGATTGTCCTGGGCACGTCCTTGTTGTACAGCGTCGAGACGACGTAGCCGTGGTCGTTGGACCGCGGCCGCTTCTCGAGCAGGTGTAGCGCGTAGGCTGTCAGAGCAATGGCGCGGATCGAGGGTCCATCGTTCTGGGGCCGGCCCCAGTCGGCGTCGAACGGACTTCCGTCAACCTCAAACTTGGCTTCGCCCAGGCCGCCAGTCTCAAAGTTGCCGGCGCGGTTGGACGTGTGCTGCAGCTTGACATTCATCTTGACAAAGTCGCGCACGATCGTCTCGAGCTTGCTGGCCTGTTCCTCCTGCACGCCCACAACGTCGCCCACCTCGGCAGCCGAGACGAGGCGCCGAACAACCTCGCGCAAGCACAGTCCACCGTCGCGCGGCCATTGGAAAAAGTAGTTTTCGTTCTCGTCCGCACCGCCCGGCCGGGAGCCTGGGCGCGAGGGACTGGCGATCATGGTGCCAGCAGGGCATCCGGGCGCATTCTTGCCACTGGGACCAAAGGCTTCGAGCAGGTACGAGAGCGAGCGCAGCGCGCGGGCTTCGAGCTGCGTCGAGAGGCGCAGGGACGACCGGACAGAGGGAGGCAGGAACGCGGCCGAAGAAGACGAGTAGAAGAAGAGGTAGCCTGCAGAAGACAGGGCGGCGAGCAGAGCAGCCCCGCCCGCAAGTATCAGGTGCTGATTTGGCGTATTCGAAGTCATGTTTTGCGACTCTCTGCCTCCTTGTCGATGGTAAGGAGAAAGAGAGAGGGAGGGGGGGGGGTTGAAAGTTTCGTAGCCTGCTCGTGTGGTCTGTGCGTCATTCTGCCTCCCTCCACCCTTCCTCCCTCACGTCATTAGACGCGCAGCGAAGTAACACAACAATGACGAGCGGGAATGTGTCAGTGAATGGTGAAATTCCATGTCTATGATCATCCCAATGATTGCAACGAGTGAAGGAAAGGGGTATCTCTAGCAGTAGTGTGATGGACAGTCATCGCATGGCGCAGTCTTATTTGCCGTGAATGATCACGTCGACCGTCTCGCCAAACGGCAGCGTTCTAAAGTATTTCCGAGAGAGGCCCTGCTCGTCAAGGGCCTTTCCAAGATCTTTGGGAGGCTCGTCCCACGCCTCGTCACTCATGCTCCACGTGCCCCAGTGCGTGCCAAACGCCTGCCTTGCCCCGACGTCGAGTGCCATCTGGACTGCATCCGATGGGCTGCAGTGCTGGATCGACATGTGCCAGAGAGGCATGTAGGACCCAATGGGAACAGCCGCAACGTCGATGGGCCCCAGCGCTCGTCCAATCGATGAGAACATGAGTGGCGAGTACCCAGAGTCGCAACAGAAGAACTGGAGGGATTTATCAGGTCAGGAATCTCGGTTTGCTCCAGCATACGCGCGTTGCCTACTCACAAATGATGCTTCCCTGAGACCTGGCTCATCTTGACTTCCACCACCGACGCGGACCACGTATGAATTCCAGAGCGAACGGTTGACACCGAGCAGATCTCTACCAGTCCAGTGCATCGCAGGGACGGCATTCACGGTGACTTTGCGGTCCACATGGCTGACCGTGCCCGACGTGTTCCTTGCCGGCACCTCGACGTCGGCCATGCTCTGCTCCCACCATTCGAGCTCGGTTATCTGCTCAGGAAGCACGCCGTGACGCTCGAGAAGGTCCCGCACACCGGAGGGTACCACCCAGCATGTCTCTGGCGACAGCTTGGGAATCACCGAGACATCGATGTGGTCAAAGTGGCTAGATGTGACGCATCATCGATCAGTCCCAAAGCTCGAAGCCTAGAGGGGCATCAACTTACTTGTGGCTGATGAGTACAATGTCGATGCGGCCTCGCTCTTCAATTAAGTCTTCGATCTGGCATGGCGGTGGTCTCATCCGCGTCGGGCTGAAGATGCTCTTGATCGGTTGAGGGCTGAACACGGGGTCCGTGAGGATATTGACGCCATTCATCTGGACAAGGCAGGTGCTTTGACCAATCCTGGGGAGTGACGGCCCTGGTGTGAGCGTCCATCTTTGAAGAGCCTCTCAATTCTCTGATCAGGGCTAGCTCACCAGGTAAAAGTCGTGCCTGTGGCCTTGGCGCAGGGCGGAGGAAGTGAGGCATCGCTGGATACAACCTCCCAGCCCTCCTCATGACCCCACAGCTTCTGCCGATCAAGACGCTTGACCGGGAGGACGTTGTTCACTTTCTTCCTACCCTCTTCGCTCTCGAGATCTTTCGCCAGTCCGCCGTCCCAGACCAATCTGCTCGGGTAGCGCAGTGGCGTGTAGATCACTTTCCAGTAGAGAAATTCCCACGCTCCCACCTCTCTCCACTCGGCGAAGGGATTCAGGTAGCGACCCAGGATGGTGAGGGGAGCAAATCGAGACCGAATCGACTGGTGTTCGATGGCAGAGGCCGCGCCATACCAGCGCATGTGCTGGTGGACATCTGCGCTCTTGGGCGAGGCACGCTCCACAACCCGGGCATTGGGGAGCTCTTCGGACCCTTCTACATGTTCTTCGCTTGTGGATGCTGTCGAAGCTACGCTTGCGCTCCTCGCCCGTGTCGGGACCAGTCCCGCCGGTCTCGGCTGCAGGGGATACTTCCGACGCCTTGACCTAATCGCCGCTCGCCTGGCGGTGTCCTGGATGGCATAGTATATTCCCCAGCCTCCCAGGTAGACGGAAACGGCAGCGATCGCCACGCTGCTGGCCCGAGCCGCAGTGGGTGTGGCCTGCATCGACCTTTGTCCGTGTTGCAATGAGATCCTCTCTCCCTACCGACGTTGTTGCTTCTCTGACAAAAAAACAAAAAAAGAGCTCGCTCCACCAACGTTTTGTAAGAGCACGCCCAAGGAAAAAAATTGAAAGCACTGATGTCTCGGCCGAGGAGCACGAGCCACAGAGCAACGCGCGTCTTCTCGGCGACGGCTGCTCCTCCCCAAGTTGGTTGGATCGTCTACCGTCGACGACAAAGCAAGCAGCCACAATGTCTCGGCGATACGACTCACGGACGACGACCTTCAGCCCTGAGGGCAGGCTCTACCAGGTCGAGTATGCCATGGAGGCCATCTCGCACGCTGGAACGGTCGTGGGCATCCTCGCAAAGGACGGAGTCGTGCTGGCCGCCGAGAAAAAGGTGACGAGCAAGCTGCTTGAGCAGGATACGAGCAGCGAGAAGATCTATTCTCTGTCCGAGTGCGTACTGTGCGACGACCTCCTGCCCCTCTTGCTGCTCCGGCTGACAAGCGTCTGTTGTTCCTTGCGCTCCACAGCAACATCATGACTGGTGTCGCCGGCATCACGGCCGATGCCAATTCGCTGATCAACTACGCCCGAAATGCGGCGCAGCGCCATCTGCGAGCCTACGACGACGACATGCCCGTTGAGCAACTGGCTCAGCGCCTTTGCGACCTCAAGCAGGGCTACACACAGTACGGCGGTCTCCGTCCCTTTGGTGTCTCGCTCCTCTACGCCGGCTACGATCCTCATCACAACTTCCAGCTGTACCACTCGGACCCGTCTGGAAACTACTCAGGATGGAAGGTGAGCTGATTCTCACTGCCCTCAGATAATGATTCAAATGCTGAAGCGGCTCGTCGATCAGGCGACGTGCATCGGGAGCAACAACGGGACAGCGACGAGCCTCCTCAAGCAGGACTACAAGGACGATCTGACCATCCAAGAGGCCATGAGCCTGGCCTGCAAGGTCTTGAGCAAGACGATGGACTCGACGACGCTGGACAGTGAGAAGAGTGAGTCTCCCATATGGGATTTCGGCGATTGTGGCTCGATGCAGCATTTCTGATCCCTGCTACTTTCTCGCAGTCGAATTTGCGACTCTCTCCCTCGACCAGTCCGGCAAGCCGCTCAGCAGGATCTTTAGGCCAACGGACATCACGAGACTGCTGGACCGCGAGGGATTGGCAAAGAAGAGCGAAGAGGAGGGTACGGCACCGAGGACAGCGGAAGCTATGGCAGTTGACTCTACATGATAGCTCCAAGTGGACCTGAAATTCAATGTGCGACTTTCCTGATCGACTGGCCCGGTCTCCTCTTTCAGTTTCCTCTTTCATTTGCTATTCTACCGTCATCTCCCCTACAGCGGACAAAGATTATAAAGAAGCAGCAAGAGGACCATTTAGATCGCCTTGCTCTTGACGAGCTGCTCAACCTCTGCGACGGCGTTGTCGAGAATCTGCTTTTGAAGCTTGTCGTCCTTGAGGCTGCCCAGCACCTTTTCGATGACAGACTTGGCCAGCTGCCTCTGCTCCTCCTCGCGCTCCTGTGCCTCGTACCGGACCCACGAGTCGAGGACGCTCTTGACCTCCGAGGCAATGGCCGTGCGCTGGCTCAGCTCAAAGGCCTCCTTCTCCGTCTGGGCCGTCTCCTTTGCGACAGCGTAGAGCGACTTGGTGATGTCAACAACGTCCCGCTGCTGGTTCACAGAGTCGATGCGGCTCTGCACTGCCTCGGTGTGCTCCTTGCGAGCCGAGTTGAGGATGCCGCTGATGCGCTGTTTTGGATCAGATTGAGAGAGTCAGTCGCACGGTCTTTTCGAATCCCGCTCGTCTAGCCTGACACCCACCTCGATCTGACCGTCAGCCCACTCCTTGTAAGGGCCCGTGATGGAGCGACCGACAAGCGTGGCAAAGATGAGGAAACCGACGAGGATGACCGTCTCCTCGTTGGCCACGTAGAGCTCCTTGGAGATGGCCAACGCCGACAGACCCGTGCCGAGAGTGACCCAGCCCGTCTTGGAGACGAGCGAATTACCGGGCAGAATGTCGAGAAGCGAAGAGGCCTTGGCTTCGGGCGAGGTCTCTGTGAGAATTCCAAGTGCTGTGAGCAAGGACTCGAAGACGAGAAAATACTTGGTGACACGTACTGTCGGCATAGAAGCGGACACCCCTAAAGACAAAGGAATATCGATCATATGATGAGTACTTCTCAACGCAGCAAAGACCGGAGACCTTTCCTAGGGCTACTCACCCAGTTGCCGAGGCAGCAAGAGCGGTGCGGGGAACGGTAGGACGGGCGGCCGCCGACCGAAGGACAGCTGCAAAAGCACCGGGGAAGATCAGATTAGACATCGGTCCCGATGAAGGCACCTGAAAGAAGCGCGAGTGAGACGGCAACGCACCAGCTCGCGGAACGGCGGATCGGAGGCTCATCGTGCTGTGACTGGCGGTCCGAGAAAGGGGAGAGGAGGAAGAGGAAGAAGAGAGTCGATGAAGAACCGGCGTTGACGACGAACGAGAATATCGCGATGGTCAACTCTCGCCTGCTGGTTCCGAGGGCTGCAGACCCACGTGTCTTTTTCGTGCACGTGCGTGCATGCTTTCTGGCTTTGGCCGTCGGCGATATTTTTGGCCGCCGTGGAGGGGCAATGCAACTGGCTGTTCCTTGGTGGTGACTCGGACAGGCCGTTCGGCCCGCTCCCTCCTCCTGCTTGCTCACAATCATCATCTGCTAGGCAACATGGCTCCAAGCGACTTTCTGCCGCTGCCGGACCGAGTGTCGCTGCTGCAGCGCTTCAAGGGTGTCGCGCTCGATGAGCTCCCCACGCCCGCCGTTGTGATCGACTCGTCTAAGGTGTCGAGCAACTGTGCTCGGATGCAGAGGATCGCAAGGGATTGGGGCTGCCTCTTTCGAGCCCACATCAAGACACACAAGACAAGGGAGGGCGTCCTGGCGCAGGTGCGCGATGGCGAGAGGGGCAAGACTCCCCTCATCGTCTCTACGCTCGCTGAAGCTTGGGGCGTCCTCAAGTCAGGTCTGATTGAGGAGGCTGGCATCAATGACGTAAGACCAGAAGTTCCCTCCTTTCAACGACGACAACCTTCATTCATGTCTTGTATCTGCTCCTAGATCCTCTATGGCGTGCCAGTGGGCGTGCATAAGATTCCCGAGATCCTCGAGCTGCGCAACGAAATGGCCAAGCGGGGTGGACCATCGGCTGACGTCAAGGTTATCATCGACAATATCGCACAGGTCGATGTACTACAAAAGGCTCTCGCGCCCCTGAATGCCAAGCCTATTCAAGCCTTTGTCAAGATCGACTGCGGCTACGGGTGAGTGTGGCCCGAGTGTACATCTCAGACCACAACTGACGTGCGAGAGATAGACGAGCTGGCCTTACCGTCAATTCACCGTCGTTGGCGTCTCTTCTCGAGGCCATTGCAACAAGCTCGCATGTTGCACTCTGGGGGCTCTATTGCCACGCCGGACATTCGTACGGGAGCAAGTCTGAAAAGGACGCTCAGGACTTCCTGTCGTTGGAGGTGCGATGCATCAACGATGCCGCACAGCTGGCTGAGTCAATTCTCGACAAGGCAGCGGGCGATCGATCCCGACATCGGTCGCCTCTGGTTCTGAGCGTAGGAGCCACGCCCACGGCGCATGCTGCAAGTGCAGGGCCGTCTAGCCAGGAGCTGCAGAAGCTCAAGGGTCTCCTGCGAGGTGAACTAGAGCTGCACGCGGGCAACTATCCCTTTCTCGATCTGCAGCAGGTGAGTCGATGTCACTCAATGGCAGTATGCGCAAGCTGAAGGCCAGAGCACACTTTCCCAGATGGCAACACACGCTCTTAGCAGCTCGGGACCAGTCGGCCACATGACAATCGATGACTGCGCTCTCAGTGTGGTTGTAACCGTCACCAGCCTTTACCCAGGCCGCAGCCAGGGAGAGGCAGAGGGATCCATTGCCGTCTCGGATGGCAAGCTCGCCTCCCATGGTGACGAAGCCATGATTGATGCGGGTGGAATCGCTCTGAGCAAGGACGTGGGACAGTTCGAAGGCTACGGTCACATCGTGTCCCCACCGAGCAAGGTCGGATGGATGGTCAGCAAAGTTTCGCAGGAGCACGGCATCCTCGCTGTCCGCAAGGGTACGCCGGATCAGTGGGCCAGCGAATGGGGCCTCGACCGTCTAGAGGGGCAGGGCAAGACGCAGCAAGTCCGAGTCGGCGACAAGGTCAGAATTATTCCCCAGCAGTGAGTCTCTTGAAGTTTTTCCGTTGGACGTGACGGTTCCGCTAAGCAGCCTCTTTACGTAGTGCATGCATGGTCGCAGCTGCCCACCACTGGTTCTTTATCTTTGACTCATCGCTCAAAGAAGAAAGTGCGACCGTTCAGGATGTCTGGGTTCCCTGGAAGTCGTGGTAGAAACAATCAACCTCACTTAATTGCTGTCGGGAAGGAAGGGGTCTTATCCTCGGCACAACCGATTACTCTTTGAATTCTAGAAGAAAAGAAAAAAAAAGACGAAGAAAAGGCAGCCTTTGGAGCTAGCGAGTTCTCGGTATGCCACTCAATCAATTTGTCGTCGGTGGGATTCCTCCGACGAAGAGCTCGGGAATCTCGACTATTCCTTGACAAGCCACCATGATGTGCCAGGACGTACGGGTCCATTCTGACAGCCACACCAGAACGTGAGCATGTAGTAGTTGTACGTACTGATGTCGCCTTGTCAGTTGATAGAATTAGCAAGGCCTATCTAAAGAGCACTGATCAATATTAATAGCACGGTGGACTTTGCCAAGCATCGCTAGGCACATCCGCTTTCGTGTTCCAGTGCCGGCCGTGAGGAAGCGGTCGCGATACTATTAATACTTCTGTTTTTAAGCTACTGCTTTGATTACAATATTGGCCTCCGGAAGGTTAGATCTGGTTATGCTTAGCCCACGATTTTAATTTTTGAATTGGATTTGTTTAAGCTTGCTCATGGGCAAGCCAAGCCGAGGCCCCCGTTCCCTCACATGCGCCGTCGCCCTTTCTCCGGTTTCATCTCTCGACGATACAGGCTCTCTCTCACCCTAGACAATGGCGCGACGGGGACATCACCTATAACGACGCATCATCGCTGGCTTATCAGCTCCAGCAAGCAGCGCGCAGATTCTGGTAATCTCTCTCGGGCCCCAAAAACCGCTCTGTTCTCCCCTCCGCCCGGCGTTGGAATTTTCTTTTCCCTACCGCCGCCCTTTCTTTTGCCTTTTTTTTTTTTTTCGTTTTCGCACTCCCCTTTTCCTCGTCGACTGAACGTAGGGCCGCGGGGGCCAACGAGAGCGGCGCTCTTTCTCGTGCGACTCTGAGATCCCACGCCGCCGTCTCCTCTCTCTCCTACTCCCATCTCTCTCGTCCCCTCACCACCGTCTCAAAAGGAGCGCGGGGAAAAGCAGCAAGCGTACATGATGGCTGGCGCAACGCTACGATCGAGCCTCCTCTGGTCGCTTTGCTTTGTCATCCTCGTCCTTGGCTCGTATGTCCGTTCGGCCGGTATCAATGTCGATGTGCCAGAGGACTTCTACCAGTGTCAACCGGCCGTCATTGGCATCACGGGCGCGAGGGGCAACGTGACGATTATCGTCAAGGAAAGCCACTCGCGACATGCCCACCTCAACGTCAGTCTGGCACCCAACGCGACCCAGTACACATGGGCGGCTGTCGATCTCACTGCAGGGACGGACTTTGCGCTCATCATCACGGATCGCACGTCCAAGAATAAGACGAAGCTCTCACAGAACATCCAGCACTCGACGGTGGATCTGCCACCGACGGGCGTCAACGACACGTCGTGTCTGCCCGTCAAGAAGGTCAAGAGCAGCAGCGACGGAGACAAGAATAAAGACGACGGCGGCGGCATCGGCGGCATTGGCGGCGATCCCAGCCTCGAAGACGACCCTGGTCACCACCGGAAGCACAGCACCGTCGAGGTGTCGGTCATTGCCGGCGTCCTGGGCGGCTTGCTCTTTGCACTCATGTTGCTCATCCTCGTCATGTGTCTGCGCCGGCGGAGGGAGAATCTTGGCGCGTCAGATGACAGCGACTCCTTCATTCAGCAACAGCAGCAAATGAGCCAGAGAATAGGCTCCAGCGCATTAGGCACGGGCAACAGAGCCTCCGACTATGTGACGCTGGCCGATGGCACCAGGCGGAGAATCGACTCGATCGTCATGGCCCGGCAAGACGACTCGGGATGGAGCTACATGTCGAGTCTCGTGCCGGGCTTGCAGGCCGCAGAAGGAGCGCGCGGCCACCACCGGCTGCAATCGCAGCAGCAGCAGCAACGCAGGGCGCTGCGGACAAAGAGGTACGACGGCGAAGCGGCCGACTGCGAGCTGCCGTCCTATGGCCTGAGCGAGTACGAGCGAAAGCACCTGCCCAAGTACGAAGGCCGCGACGAGGGCGGCGACGACGCTGGCCATGAGACGGACGAGCTCGTGGCGCGCGAGTCACACGCCGGGACCGATGGCTTGGACCGGTCCTCGACGATGCAGAGCGGCGTTACTCGGACCACACGACAGACGTACTACAGCCGGGCGTCCTCGTCGGGCGCCCCCTTCATTTACGATCTCGATCAACCCTCGGGCGAGAGCCGTACGCCATCGGGCGTGGAAAGCGACGTGGGACTGGCATACCTCGGAGGGGAAGAGGATCCAGACGTCATCACCTTCCATGCAACGCCCTCGGCCCACACCCTGGGTCCCAATTCTGGAGCGCAGTCGCGCACCGTCTCGATCATCGGCGTGCCTCCACAGGACCAGCAGCCACGATCGATCCTCACGAGGAACCTGGCCGTGAGTCCATTTGCCGATGTGCCAGAGGATGGCCAGGCCTCGCCTGCCACCTCGACGGCCCTCGATCCAAGCAACGGCCGCATCCATCATCGCAACCGATCCGAGGTCAATCCTTTCGACTGGGATCGTCCCTCGTCCTGACAGCACAGCGCCTTGGCGGGCGACTGCGCTCACTCGAGCAGGGAGCACTGGCCTGCTTCCTTAGGTAGTATGTGTAATTATAGCCATTCATTCGCCTTCGTCTCCCCTCTATCGCTCTTTCGACTTTCTTGTCTTGTGTTCCGGTCCATCTCACTCTCTCTTACTCTCATTGTTCCATTCATCAACCTACCCACATGTACTCTTAGGCCTGTCTTTCCCTCCTCAAAATCACAAATACTGTTCGATTCGCCAACCGTAAGCAATGCTGAACAGAATGGCCCCGAGAAGGGAGGATTTCATGAGCAGGCAACCGCCGCCCCTCTTCGCACGCCAGCAAGGAAGATTCTTAGCGCCGTCTTTAAAGCTCTTTCTCAACAATAGAACGAATCCAGACACCTGAAAATGGAAGGTTTGAATAATGTGCCAGCGTTTACGCTTGTTTCAATAGCAATCTTATAGCGTGAAGCGTGAAGCGAACGAGGGAGAAGCCGCCTGGCCCTTTTAGTTGCTTGGATTGGATTGGATTGATTGCAAGGCCACACACACCGCTGTTCTTCTTTGCCCCTTCCCTTCTCGACTCAAACGCTCACCGTCGGTCCCACGTCGCCGACACTACCAATTTCGCGCGACTACCCACCTCCTCTCTTCTTCATTCTAGCTTTTGTCAGCTCTCGGTTGCGCTGGGATACCGAAGAAAAAAAGGGCCAGGAAGCCGCAAGGGGATCTACTCGACTGGTCAGATAGAATTGGAATCAGTACAAGATGTCGACGCAGGGAATCGGTGAGTCTTTTGTGGTCCGCGGTGCTCTAGACGTCTTTCATGGGCGAGGAAGAGGTAAAGAGAGGGCGGATTCTACGATTGGCTCTGCGAGGGAACGGGTTGGAGACAAGGGTCAAGTAGAGGGAGGGGGGAGGCGGCCGAGTGTATTGGTGCATCAGCGCCTACTCAGAGGACAAGGTCAGGCAATGGGGAAAGGAGCCGAGGGCATTGCTGCACGAGCTTTGGTCGTCGGAAGATCGGCGCTTTGGGCGTCGGAGGAGGAGGGAGGAGTGGGCTTCTGGCGTTTTCCTGCCAGTGTCAGATCTCACCTTTCGCCAACTGGTCGTGTTCAGTGCAAAATCTTCCTAAAATTCCACCCTTGCCCGCAACGGAAGGTCTGGTGGACCCTTGTCGCCCAACCTTCATCGCAACGAGCACTGGAGACGCGGTCCGTTTTGGCTCGGCTTCGGCCGCTTTGCCATTTTGAACTTTCTTTCCCCTCTGTCTGCCAGCCAAGCACCGAGCGAGCGAAGGACGCGCGCTGACAGTCTGAAAAACTACTCCCTTCCATCCAACTCCTTCTTCGACAACCCTCATTCCACCTCGTCATGGCGATGAACGATCCATCACCAGGCATTGCCAACCTGCCCAATCAGGTGCGTCCGTCCCTTTTGTGAAGGAGAGGGCGAATTTGTACTGACCTGTTGTCTTCTGTCGTACCCAGAGGCACAAGATCGTCGCGAAGGCTGGCGGCCACTTCACCTTGATGGTCGTGGGCGAGAGCGGCGTGGGCAAGACGACTCGTGAGTTGCTGTGCCGCTTGCATAAACTTCTTCTAGAAGCTGACATTCCCTCACAGTCATCAACACCCTCTTTGCCACGGAGCTGGCGACGGGCAAGAACCACACGCTTCGTCACTCGAAGCAGCTCGACAAGACGGTCGAGATCGACATCATCAAGGCCGAGCTTGAGGAGAAGCAGTTCAAGGTCAAGCTCACCGTCATTGACACGCCTGGCTTCGGCGACTATGTCAACAACCGCGACAGCTGGGCACCCATCGTCGACTTCCTCGACGACCAGCACGAGATGTACATGCGCCAGGAGCAGCAGCCGGAGCGAAAGGAAAAGACGGACCTGAGGGTCCACGCCTGTCTCTACTTTATCCGTCCCACCGGTCACACCCTCAAGCCGCTCGACATTGAGATCATGAAGAGGCTCGGCACCCGTGTCAACCTCATCCCTGTTGTGGCCAAGGCCGACACGCTGAGCCCCAACGACTTGGCCGTCTTCAAGCAGCGAATTCGCGAGGTCATTTCCCACCAGGGCATTCGCGTCTACTCGCCTCCCATTGAGACGGACGATGAGGCCAGCGCCGAGCACGCCAAGACGCTCATGAGCGCGATGCCCTTCAGCATCATCGGATCCACGCGCGACGTCCAGACGCGCGATGGCCGAACGGTCAAGGGTCGCGACTACCTGTGGGGAGTGGCCGAGGTGGAGAACGAGGAGCACTGCGACTTCAAGAAGCTGCGCAGCCTTTTGATCCGGACCCACATGCTCGACCTCATCAACACGACTGAAGAGACGCACTACGAGGCCTACCGACAATCGCAGATGGAGACGCGCAAGTTTGGCGAGCCCAAGGTCAAGAAGCTGGACAACCCCAAGTTCAAGGAGGAAGAGGAGAGCCTGAGGAGACGCTTCACGGAGCAGGTCAAGCTCGAGGAGCAGCGCTTCAGGCAGTGGGAGCAGCACCTCATCGCAGAGAGGGACCGGCTCAACAAGGACCTCGAGCAGGCCCACTCGGGCATCAAGTCTCTCGAGGCCGAGCTCGACGCCATGCAGGGCGGAGCTGCCGGCGGGTACGGCCGAGGGGGCCCACAGGGCACGGCGCCCGTCAGGCGATGATTTTTCTTCCGTCACCGCACTTTCTGTCTCTTCGCTTCCCATTCTTACAGCTTGTCTTTCCCCTTTTTCGTGGTTTCCTCGCTTCTATCTCCTTTTGTGACACAATTCCCTTTCCCGCCCCTTCACACACACACACCCATCTGTGGGACAGTTTCTTTCGTGAGGAAAGAGCGAATATCATGCACGTGTGGGAATGACGGGCTTGTCCTGCGCGTGATTTCACGCTTGTGTGCTTTGGCTGAGTCCTCTACGGTAGGACCGGGGCGGGACGCATCACACGACCGTGCACTTACTCAAAGGTGAGGCAGAGAGAAGAGGCAGAGACACGCGCACACTGTTGCTGTTCTTCGTCTAAGGTCTTTCACATTTTTTCCAGAGAACCATTAAGTACAACAAGAAGATAAGGGAGGAGGATGTGATGGGCTTCGGAGGGTTAGAGGGAGCAATGAAGCGCCGAGAGGATGTGAAGGAGACGCTTTGGAGAGAGAGGGAAGAGAGGGAGAGGGAGAAAGAGAGGGAATCTGTAATGAAAGATGAAAGCTTGAAGTGTTAAGCGACGGGAGAGTGTGAGTGGTCTTCTAAGGCAAAGAGGTAATGCTAGAGGGAGCAAGAGAGAGAGAAAGAGGACGAGGGAGAGGGGACAAATCAAGCCTGCGTCTTCTCGGTTTGCTCCACCATCTTGGGCGCCGGCTCGCCAGCGACCTCTTCGCCCGTCGGGCTGGCCGACGTCGAAGCAGTGGATCCAGTCCCATTGGGTCCGGTCTTGTGCTCCTGCATGCTCAGCTTCATGCCGTGCTCCGGCTCGTAGTTTCCTTCCAAGTCGCGGTTGAAGTAGGCAAAGTCGTAGGCGAATTCACCGCACTGCTCCTCGTCGACACCGATGATCTCGGCCGTCTCGGAGGCGCGGAAGGGCCCGATGCCGGGAATGTGGTCGAGGACGAACATGATTGCAAATGTCACACCGGCAGTCCAGGCCGTGACGGCAACACACCAAGCGATCTGGTAGGGCACCTGAATGAAGTTGCCGTCGAGCCAGCCTCCGTTGATGGAGAGGTAGCCGTCGTTGAAGGCAACGCTCTTTTGCGCAAAGACGCCCGTCAGGATGAGGCCGACGTAGCCCGCGACGGCGTGAACGGCGTAGATGTCCATGGCGTCGTCACAGTGAACATAGACCTTGAGCTTGGTGCAGAGGTTCGAAACGAACGCAGCCAAGAAGCCAACGAGGAACGACGCGGGGACGCCAATGAAGCCGGCAGCAGGCGTGATGGCAACCAGTCCAGCAATGGCGCCAGTGCAGAATCCGACGACGGACCACTTCCTCTCGAAACGGTAGTCCATGAACATCCACGTAAGCGCCGCTGTCGAGGCAGCCGTGTTGGTCGTGGCGATCGACATGCCCGCGCGCAGGTTGGCAGCAAAAGTGGAGCCGCCGTTGAAGCCGAACCAGCCGAACCAGAGGAGCACAGTGCCGAGGACAATGTGCGAGACGTTGTGGGGCTTGAACAGAAGCCGGTCCGTGCCATAGTCCTTGCGCTTGCCGAGGTAGTAGGAAATGACGAGACCCGTGATACCCGAGCAGACCTCAACGGGTCCACCACCGGCGTAGTCGAGGACGCCCCACTTAAAGGCCCATCCTCTGGTCGACCAGACCCAGTGGGCGATAAAGTCGTAGACAAACGTAGTCCAGATGAGGGTAAAGATGAGGAAGGGCCAGACGCGGGCGCGCTCGCAGGCTGCACCAATGGCAATGGCGGGGACGAGGTTGGCGAACATCATCTCGTACATCGCATAGACGATGCCAGGGATCTTGTCATTTGCCTCGCCGACAGCCTCGTTGAGTACGTCTTTGAAGCCGCCGTGCCTCAGGTTGCCAATGAAGGTGCCACCTGTGGGCGAAAAGACGATAGACTGTTGGCGTTGGTCATTTTGTCAATAACGATTACATATACGGGCATAATTAAGCGGGGCCCACTCACGTAGCCGAAGCAGACCCATTGGATGGAAACGACGGTGAAGGCCATCATTGTCATGAGAAGCATATGCAGCGCATTCTTGCGGCGCGCCAATCCAGAGTAGAGGTATCCAAGGCCGGGAATCATGAGGAAAACGAGAGTGGTGCAGGTAAGAATCCAGGCAATGTCGCCGGGACTGTATGCGGCGATCTCGCCATCGCCATAGGTGGTGATGAGGTCAGTGCCGTTGACCGAGAGGATCTGCGAGGCGTCAGACTCGGCCGTGGGGGCAGAGACTTTTGTTTCCGATGAAATGCTATGTCAGCGGGAGGTCTATGAAAGAGAACAGGAGAGTGCTAGGTTCAACTCACGGAGCCCATACTGAGTGGAGAGGAGAAAAAAAAAGTTAGGAGAGAATGAGCGTCAGCAAAAGAACTGCTTTCTACTGTGTCTTCTAGTGGCACAGACTCACAGTGATGTTGACCATGACGGGCAGCTGCTACCTGAGCAAGTGACAGCGGGAGGGTCGATGGTGGATGGAGAGGACAGAGGAGGCTCCGCTGGCTTTCTCCCTCAGAGTCGTTTTCTTCTTGTAGGTGAAAGGATTGAGAACGGCAGGCTGCCTAGCCTAGCTGTGGGTACGGGAAAATTTCTAGTCAACGTCTGGGTGGGATTTTTTTCATTTATTAAGTCTTTCTTCCTTCTCCGGATGGGATGCATCATTTGCCGTTTCTCCCCTCCGCTCGCTGCAGCGTTTTGAATTTCACATTCAAAGAGGGGCGCAAAAGCAAAGCATCGTTCCGCATCGGCCGGCCCCAATTTAATGTCTCGACTGATGCAACTCACCCTTTGAAACAAGAGCCGCTGGCAAAGCGAAGTGGTGGCTTTGGGAGACTTGGCAGAAGGGGTGACAGGAAGAGGAACCGACGGGAGGAAAATGGTCGTGGTTAAAAAGGGAGACAAACAGCGAGTCTCAGAGCCGGAACAGTCTTTATATTGATTGCTTCGTAACGCCAAGACCCAACGAGCGTGTTGAGAAGAAGCATCCCGCAGACTAGTCAGTTGACGTCTTTCAGGCCCATATACGATCCGATCCGCTTTTCGATACGAGCAGCAGCCTACCACTAAAGTAATTGCCCAATTGATAAGATAGCACCACGCTCCCCCCCTTTCTCACTCGTTCTTCTTGCCAATATGAAGTCATGAGACCCTGTCGATGTCGATGTATTTGCGAAGCCCGAGTACTTTGCAAGTCCGGTCCCCCGCTTAGAACCAAAAAAAGAGGCCGATGTTTTCGATCTGCACCAGCGGTTCAAGGAAAAATCAGTTGTGGGCCGAGCGAGCAAGTCCGTGTGACGTGAGGGGATTTCACATTGGGGGCTTATCTCTGACGCGCGCTTTTCCTGTGCGGACATGCACCAAAAAAAAGTCAGAACCTGCGAGATAAGGCTCTGCATCGACGAATCAAAATGCTCGTTTAGCAAATTCAGTCATGACAGAAGGCGCTAATGACAGGTTCCATCGTGGTCGCCGTTGGGCTGTAGAGGCGATCGTCGTGGTTGTGCGGGGAAAAATGAGAGATAGGGAAGCATCCTCTTATCTGGACATGATTTATCCAGCTCCGCGAGGGGGCCAGAGATACCGCTGAAGATCTGTCAAGGGTTCATCTCAATGCATCGAAGCGCGGATCGGCGTCTTACTTGTCGCTCGGGGCTTGGCGCATCGGAGGGCCGTCTTTATCTTTCTCAACCGTCGACGTCAACAGACGTAGCATGGAGACATGATGATCAAGAATACCAATATGTAATTGAGAGGCGCTTCAGGGCGCAGATATCTTTTGTCCAGTCTGCCGCTCTAATAGCGCCGCATACTGCTCCCACTCGGCCATGAGCTGCGAAAAGAAAAGAGGAATACCAGTGATCAGCGTTGCGATCGTGATGCTAAGCGCCAATATAAGACATGACGTTCTCTCCTCTCACCTCCTGCTGCCTCTCAATCATGCCTTGGACCCATATCTCCATGGCCAAGGACAGGCCTTCGATCTTATCACGCTCAAATGTATCCATCTCTTCCTTGCACCGAATAGAGATGAGGTCAAATTCGCGCTTGGCCGTCAGTGAGCGGCTGTCGGCGATGGCAATCTCCTCGAGGCTGGCCTGCAGCCGCGATGGGTGGACCTTGTTGCCATCGCGCTTGAGCTTCTCGTGTTTTGCCCGTACCTTTCGAGACTCTTCGTCGGCCCGCTGCCACGCCTGCCATGCGTCGACGCGGGTCGCGAATGCTTTTCGAGCGCTGCCCACCACCCTCTCGTACTCGTAGATGACGCTTCCGAAGTCACGCACGTCTGCGTCGGCCTGGACATCTGCTAACTCAAAGGTCCTCCTCTGCACCTCGCCCAGGCCAGCAAAGCAGGTGGACAGGCTTCTGGAGAGGGAGCTGCCCGAGAGCATCATCAAGCTGTGGCTCAGGTCTGAGGTTGCGCCAGCCAGATCCTTTCGCTGCTGTGCCAGCGCGCTGATGACACGGACCAGGTTCTTGAGGTGCGACTCGAGGTGGTCCAAGTACACCTTCTGGTCGTCGAACCAGCCGTCGAACTCGTGAAACTTGTGGCTGTTTGTGATTGACGACGACCAGCCAAAATATGTCTTTTGTTCTGGCGTCGGCACGGGTCCCTTAATTTGGTCTCGGGCTCGGACCTGGGCCGCATCATCAGCACTTGGAATTTTCCAAGAAGGGATCTGGGGCTACTCACGTCGGCGGCAAAGTTGTCTGACTCCAGAAAGAGGTGAAGGTCCTCGTCATTCACCAGCCGGGCGTTGTTGGCAATCTTGTTGATGCAATTCTCGAGGCCGTGCCTCCTCGCTTCCACCAAGTCGGGAGCAAAGCGTCCGATTTTGACCTTTTCGGGGACTGGAGGCACGAAAACGCCAGGATTGTTGTGCACCAGAGCCGCATGCAGCCAGCGAAAGTCATTGTAGCGTCGAAGGGCAGAAAATTGCGGCCCTTTGAATCTCGGGTGGTCCGTCTATGGCACCGAAGAGAATTGGGTTAGCTAGATGACACCATTACGTCGATGTACAGTGACAATGACTGACCTTTGTCCGGACCGTGTAGACGATGTGGGCAGTGACGGGATCTCCGACCTTTTGAGGATCGCCAACCTTGATTTGAAATGAAGGTCTTGCCTTCTGGCTGGACCCTATTGACCCTATCCCAGATTGTACGGAGAGGCTCTTTTGCATTGCGTTGGACTCTGTCTCCGCTCCTGGTGGCCCTGGAGCCTCTTCCTGGTCTCTCTCGGCGTCGGCATCGTCCTCGCGAGCACCCGCAAAGGATCCAAATGGCTTGGAAGACCCCTCGCCTCGAGGGCTTGGCTGACCATAACCATCCGAGTCGGCGTCTCCGCTGTTACCGCCATCTTCTGCAGCCCCCTCTCTGCTTCGGGGCGCATCGGCATCGAGGAGCAGTGAAGCATCGCCGCTTTTGGTCAGAGCCGCTGGGAAGAAGCCTGGTTCTTCCTTCTGGGGCTGCACAGGGCCGCGTCGTTGCTTTATTGTTGCATCGAGGCTCAATGGAGGCGGTACCAGAGGGTCGTCGCCTGCTTTTGGGCCACTTCCTTCTGCTTCCACAGTGATAGTCCCAGCAGATGTCCCCAGCTGCTCGGCGTCGGCCGTCTTTGCGGCGTCTCCTTCTGCTGAAGACACCGGTAGAGTGAAAGGCTGCCCAGAGAGGACGGATGGGGTTGGGCTGCTCCTTCCCGACGTGGCAGGAGGCGTCGGTCGAGCCTGCAGCGACGAGAAGCTGGGATTGGGCGATGTGGGACTGCGCAGTGAGGCAGGGGCCGTCGACGAAGTAGTTGCGATGCCAGCCTCTTCGCCTCCGTCGCGTTCTTCCTCACGAGTCTCTCTCCTCTCCTCGTCTTCCTCTGTCGCTTTTGCTTCATCTCGCGCCTCTTCTGCTTGCCGCCTTCTTCGCTCTTCCTCTTCCTGGATGCCTTGCTGCTTCTCCTCTTGCGCCTTGCGCGCCTCTTCCTCATCCCTTCGCCGCTTCTCCTCCAACGCCTTTTGTTCCTCTTCTTGCTTTCGTCGACGTTCCTCGGCACGCCTTGCTTCCTCCTCCTCTTCCTTTTTTCTCCGCTCCTCTTCTTCCTTCCTCCGCTCCTCTTCTGCGGCTAATCTCTTTCTCTCGGCTTCCTCTTCTGCTTTTCTTCTCGCTTCGGCCTCGGCGGCCTCTTTGGCTCTCTGTTCTCGAGCATTTGCAGCGTACTGAAAACGGCAATACGAGAGGGAAAGAAGAAGGAGAAGAAAGTAGTCAGTATCTTTGAATTGACGCCGATGATGTGTACGTGTGTGTAGAGCTAGCTCTTAGAAATTACAAGGGAGCCAAGCTGCCTGCTATCGCCGTCACTGCTGACGCACCTCTTCGAGATACTGTTTCCACCACTGTCGTAAGCATCAGCGTCAGCGTCTCAATTCTTATAATGGTATCCAGCTCGTCTTGCTCCCTTCGACTCACGCTTTCAAAGCTGACGCACTCGGTGCTGATGCCACTATCCTGCAAGACAGATACATCAAGCTTGCAATGCCTTGGCCTCGAAGTGGCTGCGCTTGGGTCCACTTCGTATTCGGGCTCGAGGTGTTCGGTGGGCGCCTCCTCGCCAACGGAACGGAGGCAGCGAGCCATGACGAGGCACATGTCGTACTTCGTCATGGCCTCCAGTGCGGAAAAGTGCAGCGTTGGGGGTATATCTACCTCCCCGCCAGCATACTTCTGGCATAGGGCAGACAGGGCCTTGGCAACGTCTTCGACGCAAGTGGGATATCGCACCGCATTGGCGTCCATCTTCTTTGACTTGCTGGCTGCCTTTGGCGCGATGGCGTCGAGGAGCACATTCACTGCCGACTCTGCGTTTGTTTCAGTGCGGCCGTACCTGTTTGATGTAAGAGTGCGTCAGCGAGTGGGGCAAATAAGGTAGGACAATGGAGCAACATATCACCCACAGGACGGGCACGCGAAGGTTCGTAGCTCGGCCAGCCTGTGCGTGTGAAAGGACGCCCTTTTCGCCCTGCCACTTGCTTACGCCATAGGCATTGAGGGGATTGGGCTCGTCGTCGACCTTGTACGGCGGCCTGGTGCCATCAAAGACGTAGTCGGTACTGATGTTGATGAGCAGCGGCACCTTGGCCCCAGCTGCGCCCTTGCAGTGCTCGGCAATGTGCGCAGGCACGTCAACGTTCAAAGCGTAGGATGCCTCTGGGTTCCCTTCCACCACGTCTGGGCGGCGTTCGGCAGCCGTGTGGATGATGGCGTCGGGCTTGAACGAGTCGAGGAGCTCGTCGACTGCGCCGAAGTTGGTCAGGTCCACCTTGACGAGGTCGCCTGATGCGCGGCTGAGTGCCGTTCCCTTGGCTTCATGACCGTCCTTCTTGACCTGCGCTAGGGTGGCACGGCCCAAAAGACCCGAAGCGCCGGTGACCAGGACCTTCATGTCGTGATCGCTCTCTGTGGTCGTCCGAGTCTTCGATGTGCTGATGTGGACTGGAGGTGGACAGTCTGGGCGTGGACAACAACGTGGCTGCTGCGATCCGAGTCCCGAGGTACGAGGCCAACCTCTTTTAGATTTTTTCGAAAGCGAGCCAGAAGAAGTTCACTGACGAGGAGAGGGAGGTGACGATGAGCGCTATAGCTGCAAGGAAAGCTCGCCTGGCGGCTCAGAATGCGTCTGCAGAGGGCCTCAACGTTCCACTTGGTGGACCGTCCTCAGATACCCAGGCATCACCCTCGCCCAAGGAGGGGCCTCGAAGGGTGAAGCGCAAAGCGAAAGCGAAAGATGAAGGCGAGGCGGGCAGCACACCCAAGAAGGGCCGGCCTGTTGCCGCCAGCAAGATAAAGAATGGCGAAGAGAACAACTTCAAAGCGCAGGCAGAAGGCAAGGGATCGTCGAGATACTTTCAGGCTTCTGGGATGAGCAATGGAAATAGTAATGGCCGCGGTCTCAGTCTTGAAGGGACAGGTGCCGAGGATACGAACCCGGCGGTGGAAAGCACGATGCAAGACGACTTTGTCGCCTTTCCTCAAGACGCGGATGACGATTCGAGCTCGGATGAAGATGCAAGCGCCTCAGAGGAGGAGATGGACGAACCTGAACCTGGTCCAGCCGAAGTCGCATTTTCGCAGCATCAGGCACTCGGGTTCAGCCTGCCGCAAACTAGAGGGACGTGGATGCCAAATGAGTCGAATTGCATCTCATTCAAGGGCACAAAGGGCAAAGAAAGGCAAGGAAGCACGAAGATGCTGGTTGGGCTTTCTGCAGATGATGTGAGTGTGACTTAAATGGGATTTCATCGAATTGTAGATGTCCTGACATGCAACCCCTTCTTACCAGACGCTGCCTTTTGTGGGCGCCGTGCACATCACTGTCCTCAAAGGTGCAGTAAACGTCTCTGGGGCGCATTTGAGGGCGAACCAAGCTTCTGCGCTGGTCTTCGCTCCGAAAAATGGATCCGTGCCTGTAATCGAGACGCTCGAGCACGACGAAGAAGTCCAGCAACTCTCGGAATACCCCATCAGCGCTGCCAATTTCTCGACGGTGGTCCTCATTTCGTCGAGCACAAGCGGAATAGAGGGTATCGGGGCAGCTTGTCCACTCCCTCGACATCTCTTCAGTTCGCCAAAATACTTCACGACCGATGATCAACGAGCAGCCTCACGTCTTTCCCCGCTTCCTGGCTTCTACCCAGTCTTCGACACCCCAATCGTGGGGCTTCAGGCAGCATACATGCCACCTTCTCAGTCTAGAGCCTTGTTTCTTCTTCAAGAGGATGCTGAGCAAGCGTACGTCTCCCAGGGAGATGCATCTGAGGTTGCATTTACCTGCCTCGTCCGAGGTCCCAAGCGGGTGGGCAAGTCGACCTTTGCTCGACATGCTTTACATGCTGTCCTCACCTCGCGCAAATATGCCCAGGTCGCCTTCCTAGAGACAGACTTGGGACAGACAGAGTTTGGGCCACCCGGTGCTGTCTCGCTTCACCTCTTTGATGCTCGTGAGACCATCGTCATTGGTCCCTCTTGGTGTTCGCTGCGCGTCCCTTTGCGGTCTCATTTCATCGGCGACACAACGCCTCGAGACGACCCCGATCGTTACCTCGAAGCCATCCGAGATCTCGTCGTATTCTTTCAGCAGGAGGTGCGGAGGGGCGAAGAACATCGTATTCCTCTCCTGGTCAATACGCAAGGATGGATCAAGGGGTTGGGAGCTGATCTGATCGGCCGCATAGAGGACATGACATGCCCCACGCATGTGTTCGACATCTTCGCCCACGAAGCTCCCTCACATTCGCTGAATCCTGTCAGAGGACATACGAGGCTTGATGCCGACGGCGCCATCATAGGACCGGGTTCCATCATCGTACCGCTGGAACCTGCGCCGATGATGCTTGTGAAGGATCGGGGCCCTTCTGCTGCCGAGGCCAGGACGCGCAGCTTGATCAGCTATCTATACTCGACCACCTTGCCGCTTCCTGTTATGCCCAATCGCACCACTGACCCCCCTCCGGTGCCCACCTGGAACTTCGGACGGTCTCTACTGGAGGTCCGTCCCCTCATCGTCGATGTGGCGTCAGGTCTGCGCGGAGGCATTCACATTTTGCCAACTGGCGCGACACCGAAGCCAGAGCTACAGCTTGCCGCTCTCAATGCGAGCTTGGTCGCTCTCGTTCGAGTTGACCAAGATGCAGACACCGTCGATGGCCAGGAAGGCGAGAGTGTATGGCGCGATGCTCTGTCGAGGACACTACCGTCAGCTGCCAGTTCGACGTGCCTCGGGTACGCCATCGTGCGATCCATCGATGTTGCTGCTGGCCACGTCCACCTCATCACGCCAACTCCAGCGGCAGCCTTCAGTGAGCTGCCCAGCAACTCAGATGGCGGAGCGAAGAAGCCTGTACTTGCCCTTGTCAAAGGTGCAATCGACGTGCCTGTCCTCGCATCGCTTGACTTTGACACGATTGCAGCCGCTCAGCGTGGTGACCTCTCCTCGAGCACGTCGCAGGAGCGCACCATGGCTGGCCTACCGCTCAGTTTGATCCCTTACCTCGAGTTCCCGAGAGACGAACAAATGCACCTCAGCCACGCCCAGGACTCTCTGCAGCGAGATGAGCAAGAAGGCATGGCTTCGCTCGGCATGGCGAAGCGCAAGATTCGACGGAACATCCAGAGGAGGTCTCAGAGGTAGCAGAGCCCTTCACTTATTGTCTTGCAAACATGTACTTTTACTCTTTTGATCATGGATAGACCACATGCAATCGTTTGCGACATCTTTTGGTATGGCGAAGGTGAAAAGAGACAGATGTCCAAGCTGCTTGGTTTGCACTGTATTGTACATGTACACTATGCGAATGCGTTGCTTCTGCTTCGATTCTGCTTCTATGCTACAATTGTTTGCCTTGACTTCCCATCTACTGCTTTGCGATCTCAATGCCCTGCTTTTCCTTCGGGCGTGCGAGCCTTCCAATCCGCCCTCAGTGCGCCTTGTGCCATTTCGCGTACCTTTTCGTCAATCGTCGGCGAGGTAAGCTCTGCTGTCTCGCTAATCCGCCTTCGACTGACAATGGCCCAGTTCTTCGTCGAGGGAATGCGCAGCGCTTCCTTTTCAATGTGCCAGCCCGACCAGAGATGCAGCGCGCATATATACTGGAGGTAGGCGACGTTGCGCGACTGGCTCTGCACTCCTGCCCCTCCTTCGATGGGTGGTCCGCGCTCATAGGCGTCGACTGCCGCTCTGACGTCCGCCTCTGGTACATTATTACCACCGAGGCAATGCCGAATCGAGTCCTCGTCCAGGACACCCTTGACACGCGAATACTTTCTCCCATCGAGGCCCCACGGGCAGCAGGGGATGTTGACTAGCCCCGAGCAGTCCTTGACAGAGTAAGCCAGGAGCGGAAGCCACGGTGTGAGCTCGTCTGCGTGGTTGCCGATCAAGAATGCGCCTCCGGGTGGTATGGGTCCGTCGCCGTTGCCCGGTGACGACGAGGGAGAGAGGACTTCTGAAGGAGCATCGAGCGAGACGACGCGAAGATCTGCACCGCCCGGCGCGTCCCTGTAGCCCTGCCAGCTCTTCCGCTCGCGGAGGTCGAATCCAAAGCCGGTGTAGCCTTCTGCATTGAGAATGTGGACCAAGAGACCGTTTCCGCAGCCCACGTCGACGAAGAAGTATGGCCTGGGCCACTGGTCGCCTTTCTTCCCTTCTTCCCCTGCTTTACTTCTTGCCTGGCCAGCAAATGTGTAGCGCCAGAGGACCATGAGAAAGGCAGCGATGCCGAGGTCCTCAAAGACATGCTTGTCCGCATCGGTCTTTTCCTGCCACGAATTCATCAGTCGCGTGGCATGGCGGAGCTTGAGGGCCTGGTAGGTGTCCATGTAGTCTTCGCGGGGCACCACGATGTCGTGCTGTACCCGCTTGCGGTAGTCGTGCATGAGGCCCCAGCTGTGTGCGGCGTGCGTCTGGAGCAAGGCCAGGGCAGTCCGCGAGAGCCGATGCGAGGGGTCTGCGGCCGCGTTGAACGATTGATCCTCCGGGAATGGCAGGATGTAGAGGTACAGCTGGGCTAGGAGGGGCGGCTCGCCGGGTGCAGTTGCGTGCTGGGTGGCAATCGACTGGTAGCGAAAGGCGATGGCGCGGACTTTGGGGTGGTAGAAGGGAACCTGCTCGGCCGACTCGACGAGCGTCTGCTTCCCCCTATCGCCATCCTCCCCGCTCGAGCCGACGTGGGAGGCATAGATGACCAGTCCATCTTGCCCATTTACTCCATCGCGAACCAGCACATCACAAGTCTGCTCGAGCTGCCCGTCGAGATTGGGTCTCCGGGGCAGGATCCGCCGATGGACGCGCTTCACCAGCCTGTATGCGCCGCCGTGCTCTTGTCCTCGCTCTTTCACTTGCTCCACTATGGCATCTGGCTCGAGTACGCTGAGTATGTCGGCTCTCAAGATGCTGGAGCTGTTGCGCTCCGGGTGCTCGATGAGCTGCTCCATCGCCTCGAGCCAGGCGCTCCGTGGAAAGTGGCCATCGCACCTCGCGAGCGTCGTCCATTGCCCTGCGGCCTCTGCGCCCTTCGCCACCTTTTGGAGATCGAGGAGACACGCTTGCTCGGCAGCACCATCATCGCCATCATCGGCAGTGCGATCCAAGGACGAATCGATGAGGGTGACGTTGCATGACGGCCTTGGAGGCTGCTGCGTCATCACACCTTGACACTCTGACTGACGAGAAGAAAGAAAAATTAACCCTCCATTCTTCTCTCTTTCTCGCGCTAACTGGGAAAAATAAAAAAGTCCAAAAAAGACAGCCCGGCTTTCAGGTGGAGCCGGCGTGCGGAGAAGCGGCGAGATTGCGAGCGGGGGAGGCGAAGCCATCGTTGTGTGTCCCTCGCCTCTTCAGCAACCTCACTCCAAATCCCCTACCTCTACTTGCACTGACGATGGCTGCCTCGACAAGCAGCAGCAGCGAAAAGCGCCTCGCCCTGGCCGGCATCAAGGTCGTCGAGTTTGCCGGCCTGGCGCCAGGCCCGCTCGTCGGCATGATCCTGGCCGACTTTGGCGCCGACGTCGTCCGCATCGACCGGGTCGGCATCACGCTCAACCCCGACTCGCTGTGCCGCGGCAAGCGCTCGCTGGCCATCTCGCCCAAGCATCCAAAGGGCTACCTTGCGCTGCGCAAGCTGCTGTCCGAGGCCGACGTCGTCATCGACCCCTTTCGCCCTGGTGTGCTCGAGCGCCTCGGCCTGGGCCCCGACGACGTGGCCAAGGGCGACAGCGCAAAGGGAATCAAGGCAAGCGAAAAGTGCATCTTTGCCCGCATCACGGGCTTCCAGCGCCAGGGGCCCTATGCCAACATGGCCGGGCACGACATCAACTACGTCGCCCTCTCGGGCCTCCTCAGCTTCGTCGGCGCCGCCGGTGGGCCCCCACAGCCGCCGATGAACCTGCTCGCCGACTTTGCCGGCGGCTCCCTCATCTGCGTCGTCGGCATCCTCGTCGCTCTCGTCGAGCGGTCGTCGTCGGGCAAGGGCCAGGTCGTCGAGGCAGACATGGTCACGGGCTCGCGGTACATGGCCAGCTTCGTCTTTCTGTCCAGCTACCTCGCCCACCCCACGTGGGGCGCCGTCATCAACGATGGCAAAAACGAGACGAGGGGCCGCAACACGCTCGACGGAGGCGCACCGTGGTACGGTGTGTACAGAACAAGTGATGGCGGGTGGATGAGCGTGTGAGCAACGAGAGCGCATTCAATGTCTTTCTTTATTATAATAAGAGCTGACTATATGCTATCTCTCTCTTAGTGGCGCAATCGAGCCGCAGTTCTACAAGGAGCTCCTGCGCATCCTCGGCGAACAGGTCCCCTCGCCCAATGCACCCTCAACATCGACGCAGCACGACCGCGCAACGTGGCCCGAGCTGCGCCGCTACTTTGAGCAGACGTTTGGCAAAAAGACGCGCGCAGAGTGGAACGCGGCGTTTGTGGGCACCGACGCCTGCTGCGTCGCCGTGCTGGACCGCGATGAGGCGGCCGTCGACGGTGTTCTCCCTGCTGCGACGCGCGACGACGTGCAGGGTGGCGACGTCATTGTGCCACACCCGGCCCCGCACCTCACGCGCACACCGGCCAGACTGCCCGGAGGAAGCCCCGGCCAGGACGAGAGCGCAGAGCTGCTCCTCACGCCCGGCGACCACACGACTGAGGTCCTGCAGCAGTGGGGGAACGTCTCGGGGGCCGAGCTGGCCGACCTGTGGAAGAGCGGCGCCGTCGGTGGGCCCGACCCACCGAGCGAGCGCGAGAGCAGACTGTGAATGTTGTGGTTGCTTCCGTCAATGTCACCCAGTCTACAATTAAAATACATGGAATTGCTGTGTTTGTGTGGTCTCTTCAGGCAAACTTGACGCCGGTCATGGACTCGCCCGACTCGCTGCCTTCAAACACCTTTGCCCGGCCCGTCTTTTCAAGTGTCGCCAGTGCCAGCCGGAGCAGGGGAATGGGCATCCCTCTGAATTCTGTGTGCGCGCGCACAGGTGCTGTCAGTTTGGAGACAGCATGCTTTGTGAAGGCAAGAAACACGACTCACCTGTGTTCTGGACCAGGTCTCCCTCTGTCAATTCAAAGAAAGTCATGATGCTCCGATTCTGGCCCGTCGCCACGACCTGTCAATTTATCAGATTGTCAGCTTCTCTTCTCGCCTGACCCTCTCGTGTGAGGCGACGCACCCATTGATAGATGATCTCGCCCCACTCGTCTGGTCTCTTCCAGAACACCAAGGCGCGGTCTCCCCCTGCCTCGTCGGCTGCGGTTGTCCCCCGTCCCCAGACCTTGCTGCCGTAGCCGCTGCCACCGCCACTGCCGCCGCCGCCGCTTATCCCGACCCACGCGCCCCTCCCTTCGTCGACGAGGTGTTTCAGCACCTTTCTCCTCGCAGCGCGGTCGAGCCCTCTGCCAATCGCACTGTTGCTGAAGATCTCGCCGCCGTCACTGCTGCCATCTGCGGCATCGGCATCGAGGACAAAGAGGCGCTTGGCGGCGCAGTAGTCGACGACGAAGCGCGTCCAGAGCTGGAGCTGCGAGGCGAGCGTCTGGTCGTTGCGCTGCAGCGTGAAAAAGGGCGCAAAGGAGTAGATGGGCGGGAAGAGGTAGGCAGGCGACGATGGCGCGCCAGTACCCGACGCCGTCGTCGTCGTCGTCATCATGCCGACTCACGCAAGGCTTCTGCTCGTCTGACCTGGCTTGGTGGAGACGAGAGAGAGACAGGCACGGATCCAAGGTCGGAAATTAATTATTCGACTTATTGATTCCGTGCTGCTCGATCTCTTCTCTCTCTTCCAGCTGAGCGAGATCTGCTACTCGTCGTCGTCGCACGGAACCGGCGTGAGAGGAGAGGTCCCGCCGTCGAGCTTACAAAGAGGAATCTGACATCTCAGCCGCGCAGCCAGCATCTGCTCATGTCTATCGTATCGCACCCTGATCCCTGCGTTTGGGCCAACAAGGCCGGACGGCCGACTTTCCGACGCGTCTGCGCCCCGGTACGGGCGGAAGCTTATCCAGGAAGAAATAGTAGTGGGCTCTCTTTCCCTCCCTCTTACCTACCATGGCTCCTCTCACTTCCGAGGAGCTGGCCTCTCTGCCTGCGCCCTTTTCAGCGGCGCTCTCTGCCATCGAGTCGCGCGTGTCCAATGCGGAGCTCCGCAGGCCCAAGTGGGGCATCATCTGCGGGTCTGGCCTGAGCGGCCTCGTGGACCATCTCGAGGACAAGGTGCTGGTGCCGTACGCCGACATCCCGGTGCGTTGCTCTCCCTCTAAGAAACATCGATGCAGCAAAGCAACATTGCACTCACAGTGACTGTCTTTTACAGGGCTTCTCGGAGTCGACCGTGGCGGGCCACCAGTCGTCGCTGGCCTTTGGCTACATCGTCGATGGCGGCAATCCCACCGCCAGGGTGCCCGTCGTCGCCGCCCTGGGCCGCTTCCACCTGTACGAGGGCCACTCGCCCGCCTCGTGCGTGTTTCCCGTCCGCTTCATGCGCGTACTCGGCGCCGAGGCCGTTGTCGTCACCAATGCCGCGGGAGGCCTGCACCCAGACTGGGACGTCGGCACCATTGTCTCGATGCACGACCACCTCAGCCTGCCCACGCTCGGCTCCCTCAACCCGCTCGTCGGACCGTCGTTTCCCCTCGGCCCGCGCTTCCCGCCGACGTCGGACGCATACGACCCCCTGCTGCGCACCAGCCTCTTCCGCGGCGCCGCCCAGCTCGGCCTCGCGGGCGGCCAAGGCGGTGGCCCGCAGCTGCTCCAGTCGGGCACCTACGCCTACGTCATGGGGCCCTCGTACGAGTCGCGCGCAGAGTGCCGCTTCCTCCGCGCCGCCGGCGCAGACTGCGTCGGCATGTCGACGGTGCCCGAGGTCATTGCCGCGCGCCAGGCCGGCCTCAAGGTGCTCGGCATCAGCCTCATCACCAACAAGGTCGTCGTCTCGCCCTACTTTGATGCCGCCGCCGTCGCTGCCGAGGCCGCGTCCGACGCAGACGCGCAGGCGCGCGCACGCGACATGCTCCAGCAAGATGCCGGCGAGGCCGCAAACCACCAGGAGGTCCTCGAAGTCGGCAGGAAGCGCGCAGACGACATCCGCAGGCTTGTCCAGCATGTCATCTGCCACGGTCCTCTCCAATAGTAGTAGTAAAAAGCCAATAATAACAGAATCAAAAACAAATCTCATTGATCTGACGGTTTGTGAGTGGAAGCGAGCGAGCTTTATCTCATCTATATGCTATACACTCTTGAAGACACGGTGAGGCCCCGCGCCCCACTTGGTCACGAGGAATCGGGTCAGATACTCGTACAGCTCCCGGTTGGCGCCCCTGGTATTGATCGAGTGGTTCGAGTCGGTGAACATGCGGAACCAAAAGTCCCGGACCCGTTCGGCCGTCAGAAGGTCGAGGAGCGTGGCCGAGTTGCTAAAGTGGACATTGTCATCGCCGCTGCCCTGAGCCAGGAGGTAGTGCGAGTGGCGAAAACCGTCGGTGATGTGCACCGACGAGTTGCGGTACCCTCCAGCGTTGAGCTTGGGCGTCTTCATGTATCGCTCCGTGTAAATTGAGTCGTACAGGCTCCACTTTGCCACGGGCGCCACA
Organism: Acaromyces ingoldii; assembly: GCF_003144295.1. Taxonomy (NCBI): domain Eukaryota; kingdom Fungi; phylum Basidiomycota; class Exobasidiomycetes; order Exobasidiales; family Cryptobasidiaceae; genus Acaromyces; species Acaromyces ingoldii. Next base: position 735,112 of record NW_020290248.1, read on the forward strand.
GCCATGCCCAGGTCAAACGTCCCGCTGTCACGCTCGACAACCTTGGACGTCAGGTAGCCGCCGTAGCTCCAGCCCCAGATGCCCACCTTTTCGTGCGCGACGTGCGGCAGCCTCCGAATGGCCTCGGCGGCATCGACGACGTCCTTTGACTCAAAGTTGCCCAGATTCCACGTAACGACGTCTCGGTACGGCCTGCCCCGGAAGCCAGTCCCGCGACCGTCGACACGGACGACGATGTAGCCGAGGGTGCAGGCGAGGTAGGTGTGCCAATCGGCCATCTTCCACTCTCCCCTCACCACCTGGCTGTTGGGCCCTCCATAGACATTGAAGAGGACCGGGTACTGCACCGTGCCGCTGGCGTCAAAATCGTGTGGCCTCGTCTCCTCGACGCTGACGGTGATGCCGGACGATGTGGTGACGTTGTAGTAGACCTTGGCAGGCCGAACGTGCTCCTTGGCGTTCTTGCGCAGCTTGTCGTTGTCCGTGAGCACCAGGTCGAAGCTGCCGTCGGCCACGGAGAGGACCTTGGAGTGGGGAATGTCGGGGCCCTTGTAATGTAAAACATAGTAGGATCCCTTTGGATCGAAGCTCGCATCGTAAGACCCCGGCTTGGACATGTCGGTCAGCGCGACGGGCTGCTTCCATGGCGCCTTGGTAACCTCGGAGGCACTCTTGGGAATGTCGACGTAGAAGAGATGGCGTTGCGAAGGGTCAGGCAGGGCGGCGAGGAAGTATGCCCTCAGCCTCTGGACATCGACATGGACGACGCGGTCGATCTCCCACTCGCCCGCCGTCAGATAGACGGGCACTGAGGAGCTCGCATTGGCGAACCAGGCAAGGTGACGGAAGCCGTCAAAGTCGATTACGTCGACATAGGCAGTCGTAGGCGAGCTTGCCGGTTTCTTGACGTCGTAGAGGGCCACCACTTCCTGGTCTGGAGCGATCCAGCCACCCTGTTGGACCGTCGAATGTCTCCTGACCGTCTCGCCTACCACTTGACGGAGCTTTTTGTCCTTTGACTGCTGCCAAGCAGGAACATTGTCCTGAGCCAGCGTTACGTTCTCTACATTGAACCTTACTACGCGCATGGCGTCGCTGATCCGGTTCGTTTCTCGGACGAGAACCTCGTCGTTGCTCACCCATGTGACTGAGTTGATAATCCGCTTGGCGGTGCCTGCCGACCGCAGCGCAACGTCGGCAGCCTGCTCGTTGATGTCGTCGGTGACTGATGTCGAGTCCCTCGGAGAGACGAGCTCGGCCTTGATGTCCTCTACATTGATGCTCCCATTGCTTGCCGTCTTGACCGATGTCAGATCGACCATGTGGGCGCTGACGATGGGATTGGGAAAGCCCGGCTTGGGATACTTGATCTCGGTATTGGTGGGGTACGCAGTCTCCTTGCCTGCATCGGCGGAGGGATTGTAGATGGGGAGCGAGTAGACGGGCACGTCGGTCTCGTCGAAGCGCAGGTAGACAATCTTCTTGCCGTCGGGCGACCACCAGAGCGCTGCGTCGTCACCAAAGATCTCTTCCTCGTACACCCAGTCGTTGATGCCATTAAAGACCGTCTTGGCACCATCGCTTGTGATGTTGAGCACTTCTTTTGGCTTGTCGACATTATTGATGTAGAAGAGATTGTTGTCTTCGACAAAGACGACCGAGGGCCACTCTGACTTCGTTTCGGCAGGGGCCCAAGAAGCAATGGAGACGGATGCCCGGCTCTGGTTGAAGCCGATCTGCGTCGTCTCTTTCGCTTGCACGTTGTGGATCCATACTTTGGAGTAGCTAGAGTATCGCCATTGCTGATAGTCGAGGCAATCAGAGATCTCGAACAAACATAGATACTGGGACATGATGCCTCACCTTGACGCGGTCAGTAAAGAAGAGGACGTAGCGCATGTCGGGGCTGAGCTTGAAGCTGTGCCAATTGAGCATCCTGCCATTGTCGTCCTTGACATCGCTTCGGTGGACAAAGGTGACCTTTCCCCCACCTTTGGCCACCTCTCCTTCTCCTGTCTTCTCTTTTCGGAGACTGGTCACATCCTGCACGATGAGATTGCCCACGATGTCCGTCTTGACAAAGACGCCCTCATCTGGGTCTAAAAGAGGACGACATCAAACTAAGATCAGCTTTCCCTCATCTTCTGCTATCTGACCGAGTACAGCCCTCAGACGCACCTTCTGCTGACCAGTCGAGGTCCTCTTGGGCGGCTGCAAATGTCCCATCAAAGACATTGTCCATCGTGATGCGCTTGAGTCTCGAAGAGTTGCCCTTCTGGCCCACCGACATGATTCGCGAAGCGTCAGAAAGACCCGGCAGCTGGTAGTTGATCGCAAATGGCCGGCCGTTGCCCTTTCCCAGCGCATATGCGCCTCTCTCGTCGTTGGATGCCGCAGGGAGCAGCTTGGATGTACCCGGCGGCAAAGGGTGCTTGAACTTGTGAGGGTGCGAGCCGTGTCGATGCTCGGACGAGTAGGGATCTGAGCCGTCGTTGTTGGCAGGGAGCTCCCATGAGTCGAGAGCAGAGACTTGCTCGACGTATGCTGGGTGCCGCGCGCCCCCCGATGTGTTGGTTGCCAGCCAGCCGAGGAGGGGGACGAGCAGCAGCACCGACGCAAAGACGCTTCCGACTACGAGGTAGCGCCCGAATCTGTGCATTATGGGACCCTTGCTACTTCTGTCTCTCCATGCACCGGAGGTAGGCTGTGGCAACCAGGGAAAAGGTGGGGATGAGTGCTGTGGCTGATGTGCTGGCTCGCACCGAGACAGCTAGTTAACTGACCTTGTCCCTGTCCCTCTGCATGAGTCCGACCCTCTCTTCCTCGTCCAGCGACAGCTTGCCCTCGTCCTCATCATCGCCCTTTATTGTCTGCTTGGGAGGGTATGAATGTGGGCTTGAGCCACCCACGTCCTTGCCTCCGTTCGCCGTCTCGTCGTCATCGTCGTCGTCGTCGTCGTCGTCGTCTTCGACATCTCTGTATGGCCTGGGTCTCTTTTCGCCGTGGCCTGCATCGGAAGACGACGAGGCAGAGCTGGCCTCGTCATCGTCGCCGTAGTGCTCGACCCTGGGCATACCGTAAGGGGGTTGTGAGGGCACTCGTCTCATCGCACTCGTCCCTGAAAGCCTCGCTGGCCATCTCACGCACCGCTGACGGGTCTAAAGAGAGGTTAATTTCTAGCGGCGCGCGCCTAGAGCACGCAGGGCGGGCGGACGGGCGGACGGAGCCTGGGTCGCGCCTGGCTCGTGCGCCGCCCTCAGTCAGTCGTCCGCTCTTTCTCAAGTCGCCCAACGCACGATTTACTGAAGCGCGAAAGGCAGCTGGAATTGAATGATGGTAAATTACAGGATTGTTGCAAAGTGTAGTGTAGTAGCGAAGAAGGATGCTACCCAAACAGCTTGAAGTTTTGCAGGTCCACCTCGGCCCGTGGGGCAGCCTGCTCCGAGGGCACTTCTTGACCCTCGCCACGCAGCTGAAGAACCAGCCGATCGATCTGCTCGTCCGTCCACGTCTCCCGAGGAATCGGCGGCATGAAGTTTTGCACTTTCTCGTGTACCTCATATCTGTTTCATGGGTCATCAGCCCAAAATTAGTTCCCCTAGCATTTGAATTGTGAGGAGAAACGCACCTGAGACGACGCCCTTTCGAAGCCCGCGTGTCTACGTTCTTGTTCTTTTTCGACGCCTTCTTTACGGCATCAGCCCACGCATACGACGGGTCCGATGCTCCTCCATCGCCCGCCTTGGTGTCAATGAGCTCTCGAAGCAGCGCTTGGTAGAAGTCGGAGTCGTCAAAGATGCCCTCATCGGCCCCGTCGTCGATTTCGCCCTCTTGGTGTCCTTGCGAGCCAATGAGCCTGCCCTCTGCATCTGTGCCTCGCCACACTCGTGTCCGCTTCCTGAGTCGATCCATGCCATCACCGCTGAGTAACGCATCGATCTGGTCCGTCGCCCGCTGGTTCATCGCCTTGAGGCTGCCAGTGTCGAACTTGTTAGATCTCCTGGCCGCACCGGCATGACCTTCGAGGCTCGATCGCAGGCTCCACTTGTCCAAGATGTCCCTGGTCAGCGGCCAAGCTGCCTCGTCGACTTTACGAAGCGTGTCGACGGCCTCGTCCTGCCTTTTCCGTTTCGCACCAGAGAGATGCTCATCAATGACCTCAATAGCTTCGGTATCCAGATCTTCATCCGTGGTCTTTTGCAGCGATTTGAGCAAGTCTCGCTGGACGGAGAAGAGGTGCTGCGAAATTTGGTGCAGCGACTCGAGCGCTGTTTCCCTACTTTGCTGCGCATCGACAGGCAGCCGCTCGGCAGAAGCCGTCGCCAAGAAAGGCTGAACCGGAGATGAGTACGTCAGTGAGACCATCAAGGAAGAGCACGGCAAATGCTCCACCTCACCTGCAGCCTTCCACCTGCGCGAATGATCTTTTGGGCGCGGATACGGAGCCCGAGAACGTTGCCCCATGCGTCCAGCTGCCTGCGCACATCTCTGCCTCGCCTCGCGTCCTCTTCGTTGCGCTGTCGGAGTGACTTCAACAGCTCCTTGTCCGACTGGGCCGCAGTTCTTGGCGTCTTCCCATTGACAGCATTTCCTATTTGGACTTCCTCATGCTCGTCTTCAAGAGACTCCTCGTCGTCTTCATCTTCATCCCCCTCTTCCAGATCTTCATCTTCATCTTCCTCCTCGTCCTCTTCTTCGCTCCCGGTCTGAGTATCTCCATCCTCTCCGTCCAACAAATCGTCCTCTCCATCCTCCGACCTATCTTCGCTGCGCTCCTCATCGCCTTGACTCCGATCTGTTTCGCCCTCTTCGTCCTCTTCGTCGTCACTACCCAATCCCATCATTTCCTTTGCGCTAGCCTTTTGCCCAGCGTATCGCCCCGTCCGCAGAACATCGCTCTCTGACACATCTGCCTTGTGTCTCAGTCGGCTCGGACCCACATCAACATAGTGTGATCGTGCACGATGCTCGTCCTCCCCTTCCCCATCTGTGTCGTCGCCTTGCTCTGAGCCTGAGCGATGCCCGTCGGCGTCCATTCCATCATCGGCCAGAGGGTCCTTGTCTGCAGGATCAAAGGTGAGCGAGGACAGGCAGGGACATTCCACTCAATCCCAAACGGAACTCACCTTCCGGCGCAACGTTGGAGAAGTCGGCGAGCTGGGAGATCAGCGAGGACCTCGACCTGGGCGCCATCTTGTGCCAGTCTGCTTGCTTGCGTCGCAACAAAGTGATCCCAAGTCAAGCCAAGCAAGCAATGCTTCCAATTTCCAAAAATTTCAAAAATCTGGCCTGGCAACATTTCCACGTGACATTCCACGTGATAACCAGCTGTTGGTCTCAGGATGGGGTGTCTAAATACTGGAGCAAGGGGCCTGAATATCTCAACAGCAGTCAGAGAGCACCGTCGAGCTGCAACGGCAAAGGAGAGCGCCATGGCGGACGACTTGGACCTCGACCCAGCATTCGACGACGTCGGTGGTGGCATGTCGGGCCATGCCTTGTCGATGTCCATGGCCGATGAGCAGATGTCAGATCAAGAAGAGGTGGTCTCAACTCGGAGGGGCGGGCGCAGTCGTCGGGGAGCCGGGGCGCGCCAGCAAGCTTCTGAGGAGCTGAGCGAGGCACCATTGCAGGAGCACCTGCAGGATCAGGAGGGGTTCAGCCTGGCTGACGAGCTGGCGGGTGGAGCAGACCCGCGCCAAACGGCTGGGGACAGCTTGGGAGATGAGTTGAACGGCCTTTCCGAGCAACTTGGCAGCTCCTCGTCGGCAGCCTTTGCAGAAGACACTGAAGACCGCGAGAGACTGGTCGAAGCAAAGGCGAGAAGGGATCAGGAGCACTACCTCGTCGCCTCGGAATCACTTGCCGAAAGCGTCCGGGCCACCGAGGTGTTCCTTTCGAAGCTGAGTAACATCTCAAATATCTCAGCCTCGACGTCGTCAACGACGACGACACGGGCGGTGGCGACGGCTACCAACAGAAGACAGTCAGAGACGAACGCTTCAGCACCGCAAGAAGATACATCAGGGCTAGAGCAGTCAGCAGCGACAATTGTAAAGCAGCTTCGCGAGCACACGGCACAACGAGAGATGCAGGTGCGAGAGCTGAGAGAGGCAGAGAGAGTCTTTGCCAGAGGCTTGGCCGAGGGAGGCGATTGGCTCAACGCGATGGGCAGCGTCGATGAGGACTGGGCATCTTCAGAGACTCCATCAGTGACAAGGTACGACTCGCTCTCGTTCCTGACGCCATTGCCCACGGCCACTGTAGACCACTCAAGAGGGACGGGCGAAAGGCTGCAGAGCGTCGCCGAGGACGAAGCAGGAGAAGAGCATGAGGGTCCCATGTCACCTAGAGACTTGCATGTGACTGGCGACGGAGAGACACCAGGACCCAAGGCGCCGGCGTCACAGCAGATGAAGCATCTCCAGCAATGCACCAGCAGTCTCATTTCAAGCCTCGGTATGCTGCACGAGCACAGCCAAGTTGCGAGGGCCGAAATGGGCGATGCTGCGAGAAGGCTGCGCAGCCTCAAGACAGTCCTCGTCCAATGGCGCACCGAGGTCGAAGATGTGGAACGGTCACGATCTTTGATCGCAGCGTGGGAAGGCCAGACGGCCGAGGGCGAATTCAAGCGGCCTGACGACATCAAGCAGTGGACGAAGCAGCAAATGGAGCGCTTTGAAAAGGTCCTGACCGACGCCGAGACGAGGGCAAAGGAGCTCCTACAACCGGTTCCTGCGCCCAAGCTCGATGAGTTGGCAAAGCAAGCAGGCGCGGGAGGTCCTGCAGCAGTGGGAGCCGCCTCGGTAGAAGCGAGGGCCTGACCTGATAGATACAGTCGATGACAACACACTACACATTGAATATACCCTGGCTCCTCTTCGTCGTTTTTGATGCACTCTTCTCCCTTACTCATTCCAACATGACCCTCAAATTTCATGCGAGCGGCCCTCATCGAGATCTATGAGCATGATGTCAACTTCAAAAACCATGGAAATGAAGCATGAAAGCTCGAAGAAAAGGCGCAATTCACCCGCTGTCACACTGCCAGGCGGCCGGGGCTTTTCCCAGCTTTAGGCAGATCACAACCTTGACGTCGGCACGCCAAGCCGAGTCGATCGCGCAGTGCCTGGTAAGGAACGGCCTGGGAATAGAAAATTGAGGTGACGTTGCTTGTGCGTGGGCGTCAAACTGTTCCTGGGTAGTCCGGCGTTTCCTGGCCCACGAGCACCGGCCTTTTTCCCCCTCTCTCTCAAAAGCTTCTCTTCTGCGCGACTACGTCTACGTGGAGGTGGTCTCCAGTCTTTTTTCCGCCCAGAGTAAGCCTCGCCTCTCGGCCAAGGAGCAGAAAGACGCGCCGCCCACGCTCTATCGTCTCTGCGCATGTGCCTGCAGTCGAGCCATTTTTTTTTATTTGTTTCAATAAATCCACAAGAAAGAGAAGGGAAGGAGAATCAATTTCAGTCAAAAGTGTATTCGCGAGAACGCCGTCCATGCGGTCGAATGTTGTAATCCGTCAATCAAAATCAAAGACCTCAGCAAAACGAACACAGGGCGTCCATGCGGTCGTCGACAGATTATTGGTGGGCAACTCTGGCCCGGTGGCAAGGCATGTGCGAAGAGAAGGGAAGAGCGGCGGTGTGTGTGTGACTGTGTGTGTGCATTTGTGCGAGCGTGCGCTCAGGTATCTAGCATCTGCACCGCTTCCTGCTGATGAGGTCTTCCGCTCGGGAGATATTTAATGCGTTGCGCAGTCCCTCGTCCCTTTGTCCCTCCCCCTGCCCCTTTCGCTCCCCCTTTGTTCTCCCCCGCTACGTTGTTTGACCAACGAAGGAAGGTCGACGCCACCTCTTATGTCAGGTTCAAGAAACAAGTGGCTTGCAGCGAACATTTCGCGATAAGACGACATGGCGGCGGCGGCGGCGGCGGCGGCTCCTGCATCGTTACGGCATCGGCCACAGCACCAGAGGACGACGAGCGTCAGCAGTATGCGGGCGCCACTTTCCCTTGGCCCGGCCTCGCTGGCTTGGGACGAGAGTAGCTCTTCAGAGGAGGAGGAGGAGGAAGCCGCGCCTGAAGCGCCCGAAGATAGCCAAGAGGCAGGTCCGGATGCCGTAGAAGAGATGGCCGAGACACTAGCAGACGAGAGCGAGCGCGAGGATGACAGCCCGAGCTTCCCCATTCCAAAGCGGCGATACGGTTCCATGCCCAACGTGGGTGAAGTTGGGTTTTACGCCAGGGGCCGGACACTGTCGTCAGGCTCCTCGTCCGCGTCTAGCATGACGGTGCCACGGGGAGGAGATGCGCTTCCGGGCGCAAAGGCACGCCATGTCCTCGGACTCGACTCCGACGGCTTCGAGCTAGGTCCCGGCAGCGACTGGGAGACCGATGACGAGCTCGCATCGTACCATCCCAAGACACTCGTCAAGGCGCTCAAGAAAAACGGAAATGTGATGCTGAGCAAGAAGAAGAGACGACGGCAATCAAAGGCCCTTCCGGCTCCGTACAGCCCTACAGACTATCGGGGCGATCATGTGCCGGCTGCTGAGATTCCACCAATGCCAAGACCAACGCACCAGCACCAGAGAAGGCCGAGCGTGGGCGAAGTGTTCGGCGTCAGACTCGAAGGTGCCAGAGAAGCCGTCACCAACACATTCAAAGCAGCTGGTAGCAGGAGAGCCGAAGCTGCGTTGCGGTATCGCAAGGCGTCCGATTTCAAGACTCCCGACGAGGGCTACGGTGCCAAGAAATCATCAAAGTCTCGTGGGAACGAGCACCGCGTGGACAGTGCCGAGTACAAGCCGATTCGGAGCACTCCGGTACCCAACGATGTGCAGAATAGCACCTTGTTGGCCAAGAGTGCGCCTGTCGAACGATCGAATATTTCAGACGCTGCATTGCGAGGCTGGTCTAACGTGCAGCCAGATGCAGCAGCCGTCGACTTTGAAGTCATTATGCAGGGTCACCCAGCTCCAGCCTCAGCTGTCACTGGCGCCATGCCTCCTCCCCGTCCCGCGCGCTCACACCTCAGAAGTGCCACGGTGCAGGTGCCCAACGTTCCGTCGACGTCAGCGAGAGCGGTCCGAGGACTGTCTACGGCGTCTTCGTCGACGGCTTCTGAGTCTCAATCGTCCTGGAAAAGACGCAGCAATGCTTCATTGGCGACCTTCAGCAGCGCCGGCGGCCAGTCTGAAGCTTCGAGCAGCCGTCTGAGCCCTGGTCTGAGCACGTCGTCCAGCTTGACGAACAATGGCGCGCTTCTCACCTCGCCTGGTTCGAGGAGCAGCAGGAACCGGCAGCAGTTCGTCAATCCGCTCTTGTCGCCGGTCGAGCCTCCTCAGCTCGACGACGACGACGACGAAGAAGAGTGGCAGAAAATCAGTGATCGGACGAGCAGCTTTGTGCGCCCTCCACTGCCCTTTGAAGAGCCGAGAAAGGCGCCACTCCCGCCCGGCTCGAGCGGTGCCTGTTCACTCATGTTATCGACGGCGGCAGCTCTTGGGCTTCACGTCGACGATTCTCCGGACGATCAACCTCAGTCCCACGACGGGAGCGAGTCCCGCAATATGTCGGCGTTGATCAAGCGAATGGCGTCAAAGGAAAGTGCAATCCTCGATCCAATGCTCCAGTCGCCCATCGAGCTGCCAGAGGAAGAGGCAGAGGAAGCGGAAGAGGAGCAAGAACGCGGGGGCGAGGAGGGATGCAGCATCCTCGTCCACCTCAGCAGCGGCGATAGCCACAGCAAGCAGTCGATGGAGGGGCGGGATGCAGCTCAGAGCACTACATTCGCGTCTTCTGAGCCCCACGGACGAGACGAAAGACCGATGTCGATCCCTCTCTCTCCCGCATCGGCAATGCCAGAATACACCGATGGTGTCGAGGACGAAGCCAATGCCGAACTGGTCGGAATCAAATATGAAGATGATGGGAACACGGTCTCAGCAGCAGATGGGCAGCAGGACAAGGCAAAAGTCTACCTTGAGGAGACTCCTCTGCAAGAAGGCATCCAGTATGAGGAGGATGAATTCTCGAAGGCAATTGCGAAAATGGCAATGGACGAGCAGCTGGGCCCTTTTTCCTTCCACAGTCCAAGCCCTACCTCTTCGTCGTTCAGCGGGGCTAGCCACTTCCCCGAAGTGACATCGCCGGTGACTCTGAAGCGCCGAAGGAGAGTCGTCAAGAACTCTTCAAAGCTGATCAGAAGGAGCACCGACGATGACGATCGCGAGTTCATCAACTTCATGCGCATGTACTCAAAGTGATCCGTGACCGTCTTGTCCCTTCCGTGTTATACCTCTTCTTTCATCTTGCGCGGAATCATATACCAGATTCGCATATCGTTGTAGAGATTCAACTCTACCTGGCTGTTTACACTTCAGTGCCCATGATATTTCACCAGAGGACCCGTCATCATCTCAGGGAACGTGCAGTGAGGTAGTGTCCATGTGTAGCACACACGAGTGAAACAGAATGCTTGTTAATTGACTTGTTAAACCGCGAAAGGAGCGAAACGACACGACATCGTCATCATATGAAAGTTAAAGCAATGACAAGTAGGCTGCAACTGCGATACGCTTCCCGTCGAAGGAATCGAGACGCGTAATCTGTAACATGACAATGAAATTCCCATTCCCGAGCATCGTCTTTTCTCCTTCTCTCTCTCCTGCACTTTCTTTTCTTTTCCTTCTCTCCCTTCCATGATCCACAACGCTGGACGAGGGCCGCTTCAGCTCTTCTTTCGCTTCTTTGTGGCACGCGAATGACTGATATGATCGCTCATACGTCCGGCTCGACCCAGAAGGAGAGTGCGGCAACGGCATATAGGGAGACGAGCATGGCGCCCTCCATGTAGTTGCTTCGGCCGTCCTGGATAAGCGTGTTGACGAGGACGACGGATGCGACGAGGACAACGGTCTCAAAGGACTGGAAGTAGAGCGTCAAGGGCTGGCCCACAGCCCAGCCCAGAAGAACGAGCGAGGGAATGACGCCAACGGCAATCTGGATCGACGAACCAACGGAGACGCCAATTGCGATTTCCATCTTGTTCTTTGCGGCCATCCAGACCGAGGTAAAGTGCTCGGTGGCATTGCCCACGACGGGCAAGAGAATGGTGCCGATGAATGCCTTGGGGATGCCGTACTCCTGCGCCGTCTCGTCAATGGCACCGACGAGGTAGTCTGCGTTGAAGCTCGTCACAAGCGTCACCGCAAGGAGGCCGGCGACGGCGGCAACGGGCGTCATCATGGGCACTTCTTCCTCTTCATCTGCCTCCTCAGCCTCGTACAGGAACGCATGGGTCCTGAGCTGGAAAATGAGGTAGAGAGCGTAGACGGCAACGAGGATCAACGATGCGCCGCGCGAGATGAAGAGGAGGCCATGCTCCGTCTCATCTGCGTGCTTGTTGATCTTCTCGAGGGCCTCGAAGCCGCCCGTGAGGAGGGCCGACATGCGGCTGCTGCCCTGATAGGCGGCAGGAATAGCGACGGTGATGCAGCCGAGCATCATAATGCTGCCCGAGGCTTGGGCAGCCGTCTGCTGGAACGTCGACTCAGACTTGAAGAGGCCGCCGGCGACAAAGGAGCATCCGAGGACGAGGAGAATGTTGGACAGAATCGATCCAATCAGCGACTGCTGAACAATGCGGAGCTGGCCTTGGACTAAGGACATATAGTCAGCTTCTGTAGCGCAACAATTCGATCATATATGCGCTTGTTTGAGCACTCACGCAGAGCAACAATGCCGACGATGAGCTCGACAGCATTTCCGAAGCTGTAGACCGTCTCCTTCAGTCTTAGTGTCTCTCCAACGCTTAGCTCTGCACCAAACTCACGTTGCGTTGAGAAGGCCACCGAGAGTCTGACCAAGCTTGAGCGAGGCCTGCTCTGTGGCATCACCAAGGAGCTAGAGGGGAATAGAAAGTCACTGAGCATGCTGGTCTGGTCTGCATATGTGAGGAGCCAGTGCCTGCCCACCTTTGCGAGGGGAACAATGGCCAAGAAGTTGAGCGAGAAGCGCCAGACAGCAGGCCAGTGGAGAAACTCCGAGGCGAATCCGAGGGGCACAAAGAGGAGGAGGATGTTGACCCAGGAAGAGGTGAAGAGCCAGTAAACCGAAGAGACGAAGTTGGGATGGCCCGGCGGCGCGTTCGGGTTCAGTCGCGAGGGAAACGACGTAGGCCGCTGTGGTTCGTTGTCCGGTCAACTCGCCATCAAAGCAAGCGAAAATAAGAAGCATTTGCTCACATGCATTGGCAAAGCATTGCCCGACTGATCGCTGTGGTTGTTGCCGCCAACCAAGGGCGTGTTCTCAGAAGGAGCTATCCCGTTTGTGTCGCCCGTCATCAGCAAAAAAAGAAAGGAATTGACGACTCAAAGAGCACATCGAAGCAGACTCACCCATCTTGTGTGTCCGTGTGTATCTGTGTCCTCGAAACGAGTTTATACGCCACCCTCAAGCGAAGATGAAAGAGTCGGGACTATTTTGGGAGGAGGAGTTGCTAGAAGAAGGGAAGAGTGGGGTTCTGCTCGTTGAACGACTCCAAAAATAGATGTTCGCAGGTCCCTTTGACAAGTAGTCTGCGCCGAACGCAGATGATTTTTTGCTTGGCAGGGCCGTCGCGAAGGTCAAACTTTGGGCTAAAGGGCTGATCTTATTGGTCTTGGTATTGCAATTTGAATTAGGACACGGACGATGACGATGCGCTATTACTTTACCACCCACGTGATGTGCCCTGCTCGAAGAGAGGATCTTGACCTTGCACGAGGGAGCGGCTTCAGGGCTCCGTTGTGTGATGCTGGAGTAAGAAACGGCTTCGTGTGATGACCCCAACCCCCTCCCGCGGACAGCACATTTGTTCTGACACCACATGCATGTCGTCTTTGAGAGTATCCGGGCGTACAAACCCACGATAGGTGTGCCCAACGTCTAGCTAGAAGCGGCAATTTGCGAGCCCAATCGCGGGCTTTCTCAGAAGGACAACTTTGAGATGCCGAAAGGGCTTCATGCTATGCTCCAACCTTGTCGCGGACAAGCGAGGGCCACACCGGCCTGCAGCTCCGAAGAACGGTGATCCGTGCAGGCAAAGATCTCGCGTGTCGAAGGGAACCGACAAGTAGAATCCAAAAAAAAAGTCGTGTCGCCCTGGTTGGATTCCGGTGATGGTCTCTTTAGACTCAAAGTCGATGCGATGAGCTCGTCAAGGCACCATGGCAGCTCACTTGGCCGGGCGTCTGGAGCTCAAGCGTCCGAGAGAGAAGGTACGGGGCTCCGAGGTTCGCGAAGCTCCGAGTCTCTGACTCGACTGAGAGACGAGCCCGCCGGATCTCTACGTGGCAGCAGTGGCAGTGGTAGTGGCAGTGGCAGCAGCAGCAACACGCTCATGCCGCCTCTGCCCATGTCGCCCAACGAGGCGCTGGCGCAAATTCACGCCGAAGGAAGTAAGCCTTCGTCGCCCGTCAGCATACCTGGTGGCTCTGCGCATCTTCAGCAGCAACAGCAGCAGCAGCAGCAACAACAACAGCAGAGATCAACACACAGGTCGACGCTGTCCAACTCGTCCTTGGGCTCGTCTTCGCCTGCGTCGGTGGGCCAGAGCCCCTATTCTGGTCTGCAGTATGCTCCACGACAGGCACGCCCCACACATGCAGCCCGGCCCTCGCAGGCCAATTTCATGTCCCACGCTACGCTCTTCCATGCACAACAACAACAACAACAGCAGCAGCAGCAGCAGCAGCAGCCGTCCGACCCGGCATCGGCGCTACTCACCCCCGGATTACAGGCTCCACCAACTCAAGCCCAGCATCTGACAGTGTCGGGAGAAGAGACCGCGCAGCATCAGCAGCAGGCGAGCGCCGCTGCCCTGAAGCTGAGCATTCAGCAGCTCCAGTCTGACGCCGAGCAGCTCGGTGTGCGGCGAGGCAGCGTAGGGTGGGCCCTGCTCGAGAGGCTGCAGGCAGCCACGGACGGCGAGTGGCTCACTCTAGCCACCCTTCTGGCCTCTTCTTCGTCGCTGCATGCAGCCCCTCGAGACGGCGATGTGGCCCTGCTGCTTCCCACGACGCCGCAGAGGGCCAATGCGAGGGGCGAATACCAGTCGCCGTCCATCTCGCAGATCTACAACCACATCGTCTTTTCAACTTCGAAAAAGGCATCAATCGTTGGGGCTCTTGTCGGGCCTACCTCGCCGTCGTCGACAGCGCCAAAGGGTAAGGAGCGTCAAATTCACGACATCGATGTCGTGACATTGTCTGGCCTCCGAGCTAGCCTCACCACCACCACAACAGTCGCTGGCGAAGAGGGAGCAGTGATAAGGGAGCTGCACGTCAAGAGCTTCATTCCCAGGGAGGACATGAGTTTCATCAACGAGCTTCCTTTCCCAGATCGAAGAGCATACTTGTTTAAGACGTTGTCGCCCCTCCCTCAACCTCACCTCCCTGCGTCGTCGTCGTCGTCGTCGTCGTCGTCGTCGTCATCGTCTTCGCTCCTTGCATACCCCAGCTACCCGCTTGGAGCGTCTCGAATCGACCTGACTCTACCAATACACCCTGTTCTACCTCCGTTCATTCCTCAACAGATGCCTCGAGACCGATCGGCGTCGTCGAGCAGCCAGCTCTCTCCGGAAACGGCTCAGGAGCAGCGACAGCGACATCGAGCCTCGGCCTCATTTGCAACCCTTTTTGGCGGACGGAGAAGCAACAGCGATGTGCAGAAGCCCCCTGTCGAGCTTTCAGACACAAAGACAATCTTGCCTTCCTCCTCCTCCACTTCTCTCAACACGGCAAACGGGAACAGCGGCGGCGGCGCCGGCAACATAAATGGGAGCACGAGGACCATCTCGGTGATTACGATGGGAAAAGAGCTTCACCGTTCTGATGTCTTGTCGGGCCTGGCTTCCAGCATGACCCATCGGATCCGCGCCTCATTACAAGGTCAGGACGATGCGATGCCAGACGAGATCGTCGAGGTCATCTGCAGCTTTGCAGCCATCTTTGTGCCTCCGCCACCGGTCAGCTCAGCCAGACGGAGGACGCTGAGCGGTGCAAAGGCACCGCTGCGAGAAGCATCGGGCGAAGATCAGGCAGGGGTGCAAGATGGCTTGCAACTAAATTTAGCTTCGAAGGCCACGACGATTGTCAGATCGCCCACTTCGCCCAGCTTTGCCACCTCGTCCGGCGCAGCTCTCGCCAGCGCGCCCTTTTTGGCACCACCAGATGACTTGGGCGAGAGCTTTCAGGACTTCTTTGCCAGCGTTCGAGAGCAAATCGAGGCTTGGATTCGGGGACGATGGCGGGAGCAACGAAATGACGGAGAGGAGAAGGAAAGGGAGAAGGAGAAAGCGGACGAGATTGAGAAACTTGTGGACCAGAAGTTGAGCCTTGTCGAGAAGTTCATCTGTGGCGAGGTCTATGATCGGTGAGTCTGAATGCGCAGAGAAAAAGGCCATTAGCGCTGATCGCCCGCGCACTTTGACACCTCTCCAGCATCTTCTGTCCGCATACATCCAGCGATAGCTTCCACGATGAATCGTTGTCGTCTCGCATCGCCGCGCTCAATGTTCTCGGCCTCAGCCTCTCTCACCTCGGCCTCGTTCTCCCAGACGTCGAGACGAGCAACGGAAGGGAAGCCATGCAAGCTTTGGATGCCATCATCGAGTCGTGCGGGGAGAAATTGCAGTCTCTCAATCGTCATGGCTCAAGCCAGGCTCCAGGTGACAAAATGACCCTCCTCGTCGATGCGCACAAGGGCATCGTTGATGGTCTGGATCGGCTACCTTACAAGATTGAGCTTCGCGACGAAGACGAAGACATCGAGGGAGGAAGAGAGGAGCACGAGAGAGCCAAGGGTGGAGAGGACAAGCCAGACGAAGGAGGGGAAGCAAATGCCGGAAAAAAGACAACTTCGAGCGCAGATCTAATCCTCCCGCTTCTCATCTACTCAATTGTCAAATCGAATCCGGCACAGATGGCGAGCAATCTCCTCTACGTCCAGCGCTTCCGAGCCGAGAGCTTGCTGCGTGGCGGAGAGGCGAGCTACTGCCTCGTCAACGTCCAAGCTGCTGTTGCCTTTCTGGAGAATGCAGAACCGGCATCGTTGGGTCTGCGAGGGCCTCAGGTGGAGAGTCTTCGAGACGTCTTTGCCCGTCCTTCCCACCTTGAGGGTTCGTTGGGTTTCGCTGCCGGGCAGGCGAAGCGAAGCGCCAGCCAGCACGACATTCGTGCAGCCCAGGCCCTCGCTGCGGCTAACGAGGGCTCGCTGCCGATGCCCGTGCGCATGCGCACAAGGCTGACCCAGGAGATCAGCGAATTGGCCGGCATGTCCAACCGCGCCATCACGGGCGTCATGGGCTCCAGCATGACGGCATTTGGACGCATGATGGGTGCAGGTGCTGCTGTGGGCATGGAAACACTCGAGAGGGGCAAAGGTTTTGAAGGTGTCCTCAGCTCCTCTGCATCGAGCGGTCGGAGCCTGCTCATGCCGAGGTCCGTCTCGCAACCAAAGTTGAGCGAAGGCACGGATCAGCCAAACCCGACGCTGGCCACCGGCGGAACGGACTACTCTCGCGAGGACGAAGGACCAGAGTGGGATCCTCGGCCGGAAGGTCCACAGAGGGAAGAGAGCAGCGGTAGCAACAGCTACAAACCAAGCATTAGCGACCGTCTTGCCTCGATTCCCATGCTGAACCGGCTGGCGGCAGCCTCTTCACCCCTCATTGCATCAGCCAATCAGCTCGAGCCCTCGCCGACGATGACCTCCAACAAGGATCTTCCCCCGACCACAAACCCCTCCGCTTTCGCACCACCTCCACCGCCAGCCTCATTCAAGCCACACCGCTCGAGAGGGCAGATACAGACATCAGATCTGGCCCTGGGCGTAGGAGGGTCGAGTCTTGTCAGCGGCCCAGAGAGTGTGACAGTGTCTCCGACTCCACACACGCCAACGTCTGCACAGTCCGTTGCGCATCCCGAACAGCTTCATCTTCCCGCATCGCTCCAATCACCGTATCCACCGCTGTCGAAACCACCTAGATCCTCCAGACCGCTACACGTTGTGTTGGCAACGACGGGAAGCGTTGCGAGCGTAAAACTGCCCCTCATTGTCGAGAGACTTCTAGAGGTGAGTTTCCTCGCTATGACAGGATAAACATCGTGAGCGCTGACATCAAAATCTGAACTTTTTCTAGTACGAAGACGTCAGGGTGCAGATCATCTCGACAAAGTCTTCTCAGCATTTCTTCGAACGGTCGTTTATCGATCACATCTCGGAGGAAAGCGTCGATAGCCCGTACAATGTTGCGAGTCTCGCAAACGAGAACCGAACCGCTGGTCGGGTTTCTTCCTCTCCCGAGCCGGACAGCGCCAAGAGGGCCCACTTGTGGACGGACGAAGACGAGTGGGCGTCATGGTCCAAGATTGGTGACGCCATTCTCCACATTGAGCTCCGCAGATGGGCAGACATTGTCCTTGTTGCGCCGTGCAGCGCCAACACGCTTTCCAAGATCAATGCGGGCGCTTGTGACGACCTGCTTGTGAGTCTCTCTCTCTCTCTCTCGCCACACACCTCTATAAATATACGCTGACGATGGTTGACACGACCAGACGAGCTTCCTGAGAGCCTTGTCGCCCACGACGCCTACGTTGCTTTTCCCCGCCATGAACACGCTCATGTGGATGCACCCCCTCACTAGCCGGCACTTGGCCTTTGCGACCGAGGTGCTCGGGTACGAGGTGGTGGGGCCTATTCCAAAGCGCCTGGCATGCGGCGACCTGGGCCAAGGCGCCATGTACGAATGGAGCGACATCGTTCAGCTCGTCGTGGAGCGGTACGGCCTAGTAAGAAGAATGGCAGGTGCGCAAGGTGTCGAAGACAAGGTAGCGTGATGGAAATACGTGCAACAAGGACGATACCAAAATTACAAGGAAGGGAGAGAAAGAAGGGAGTCTGTCTAATTATTAATGCTGCTAAATATGGCTAAAAGACGGCTCGCATCAGTCTGACGAGGCTCCTTTGACCTTTTTGGCAGTGCCAATAACGGTGCTGTTCACTTTGCTCGCAAAACGGAGAGAGCAGAGAGACTCATTGAGATGCTCAGCCATGGGCGATAGGGCCAGGAGCATGAGGCTAACCGGGAAAGTTTCAGCATATGTCAGCATGAGTTGTCTGTCGAGAGTCTGGCAGAGGGTAGTCCGACTCACGTCTTCGAGTTACCCCCAAGAGAGTTCTTGAGGAGCCAGGTCAGCGTACTATTCCTGTACGGCACATGGCCCTGCCCCTGCTTGCTGTTGCCCAAGGCGGCAATGACGTCCGCCAAGGAGCTGAGACTCTTGTTGATGCATTGGGCCTCTTTAAGCCTCGCCGGATCCGATCCGCTGCCGCTGTTGGAGAGCCGTTCGGAACCAGCAAGGTCGACCAGTGACAGAACTGCGTCGCACGATTCCAGCGTCGTAGCATTCTGACCTCGCACCCGCACGATGAAGACGCTGTGCGAGCGCGAAGAGCGTTCATTCATGAGCGTCGAGGCCGTTTGGCGCCTCGATTTGGCCTTGGCAAGCAGCTGGAATACCTTGGCGGGCGAGTCGAGGGGCACTGTGAAACGGAAGTCAGTCGCCATTGCGCTTGCGAGGGGAAAGGGCCGCATCACTTACCAACGACGGTGTCCGTCACAATCGTACGGCCCTTTTCGTGCTTGATTTCGTGCTTGGCTGTGTCGACCTCAGCTTTGCCCAGGAGGTCATTGATGCCCTCGTTGTAAATTTCGAGCATTTGGCCCTCAAAGTCGTACCTCCAGCCCTTGTCGTGGAGGTCCTCGGCCGTCTTCCAGAGCATTTGCACAGCCCTTGGGATGAGACCGGCGTGCGGATCGCTGCTCGGGTCTGAAGCAGTGGAAAGTGACAGTTCCGTCCCTCCTTCCAGAGTGTGCGTCTTGCCGCTGCCTGTTTGGCCATATGCAAAGATGCATGTCTATATCGCAAAAGGGATAAAATTATGAGAACAATTGACACGCCGAAAGACCATGAGACTCACATTGTAGCCATCGAGGACGCTCTGTGTGAGGTGAGCCACCTCTTCGAATACGTCCGCTTGAGAGGTGTGAGGTTGAAAAACGCGGTCAAATGTGAAGAGATGGTTCCGCATCGTTGCGGTGCCCGTCGCACTTTCACCCATAGCAAGCAGCTCAATTTGGTTCGCCTCCCGCTCGTTAGGAAATCGAATCGATGCCAGAGAAGTGGAGTTGTTGGCGTCGTTCTTGACGCTCGGCCTCACCCGCGCGAAGACTCTGATGTTGCCTCGCAGCTCTTGGACCTCGTTGTGAAGCTTGCGTCGGAGCGACTCGGCTTCGCGCAGCTCGGACTCCAGGTGCAGACTTGTGTTTTGCAACAATCTGTTGGCTGCCTCTAGCTCTTGTATGCGTCCTTGCAGGCCTTGGATCTCGTCTTTTTGACTACCAATCTGCGTTCGCAAAGCTGCATGCTGGCTCTCCATAGTGAGGTGTGCGGTCGACTGTTGCGCAAGTGTGGCCTGTGGAACTAGACGTCTAAGCACCCTGCTTAGTGGCATTCTTGAAAAGGTGCACTCACTTTCAGGGCGGACACCGTCGAACGTTCCTGCTCGAGCTCCTCTTCGAGCATGCGTTTCTCACGATTGTGCTTGCTCGTGATAACTTGAAGCTACGAGATAGGGGTCAGCCTGAGCATAGTGCATAGAATAATTGTAGCCTCACCTCATCTTCTGCGATGGACTTGCGCCTCGTTGCCTCTTCCTTTCTCCGGGTAGCAAGTCGACGTTGTTCAAGAAGGTCTTCCTCGAGCTGTCGAACTTTTTCCTCCTGCATTTCTCTTTCCTTCATGGCCCTCGCCATCATATCGTCTGTCCTTCTTCTCTCCATGTCGAAAAGATCCTGCATCGACGTCATTCGGGATTCGATCGCTTCCATCCGGCCAGAATCGTTCGAATCTTGGCTGATACGGCCCCGTCCAGGAGATCCGGCAGACCTGATAGGTCCGACAGCGACCTTTCCTTTGGGTAGCATACCGCTAGGCACTCTACCGACAGCTACTGGACGATTAGTCCTGTTGACCATCGGTGCTCTTGGAAGTGTGAGTCCGCCCGTGGGTTTTGTCGACGCCCTCGACGACCCTGACACACTGCCCGAGCCACTGGCAACAGTCGCTCGCAGCACGACATTTGCCTTGCTGGCACTCTTCGCAGGCAGTCTGGAGGGACCCGAGCTTGCTCCATTGCTCGCCGCTGTTCGAGTGGGGAGACCGCTCGACGCTTTGGCCTCTCGGCGGGCCGCCTGTGGGACGGGTATGTTGGAAAGACTTGAGGACGATCGCGCCGGTTGCTCCGCCATGGTCGAGTCCTTTCAAAAAGTGTCAGTCGCACCTTCCCGCTGCTGCTCGCTGGTCGCTTTTCTCGGCCAACTTACTGAGGAAGACATAGCTGCGAGCCTTACCTGCCGACCATCGGAGAGATCAACACTCCACCAAAAACACGTTCGAGAGGAGAAGCGCGGTGCTTCACGTGATATAAAGCACGTGGCTTTGTCCGAGTGAACGAACGCGTGGCAATGAAAAATTCTGCGGCCTCTGTTAAATTGGCCGCGACGGCTTGCAGTCTGCCTCTTTTTCTTCACGATCGACTCGCAGTAAGTAGCCCAGCTGTTGCTAGTCGCAGTTCGGGCGTTGACTCACCCTCTTCATCCACAAAGAGGACGCCATAGTTTGGCTAGCATTGATCGCAACTGCTCAAGATGCAGATTTTCGTCAAGACCCTGTGAGTATGATCTCGAGTGGCCACGGAAATCGAGGGGCTGATCTGGCGAGCATTCTACAGTACGGGTAAGACCATCACCCTTGAGGTGGAGTCTTCGGACACCATCGACAATGTCAAGGCCAAGATCCAGGACAAGGAGGGCATCCCTCCGGACCAGCAGCGTCTGATCTTCGCCGGCAAGCAGCTCGAGGATGGCCGTACTCTTGCCGACTACAACATCCAGAAGGAGAGCACGCTTCACCTCGTGCTTCGGTGAGTGCCGTCCAAGCACACATGATTTCTTATTCAAGCGCTAATCAGGTCTGGGACAGTCTTCGTGGTGGTGCCAAGAAGAGGAAGAAGAAGCAGTACACGACCCCCAAGAAGATCAAGCACAAGAGGAAGAAGGTCAAGATGAGCGTCCTCCGCTACTACAAGGTCGACGGCGATGGAAAGATCAAGCGTCTCCGTCGCGAGTGCCCCTCGCCCGAGTGCGGAGCCGGCATCTTCCTCAGTCTGCACTCCAACAGGCAGTACTGTGGCAAGTGCCACCTCACCTACCTCTTCGAGCCTGGTCAGAAGCCTCAGGTTCCTTGAGTGGTGAAGCCGCCACCTCTTCCGTGATCTTCTTTTATGTCGGTCCAGTGACGACTCTCGTCAGAGTGGCAACGACCAGTCCATCTCTCTAGAAGCTCTTCGGGAATATGATCCATCACGGAACTTGCAATGGTGTGAACCGTAGGGGCCGTGACATACTGTATATTTCGTCATTCGAGATCAAACTTCATCAATGTCCGGTCGAAATTCCAAAGGTGAAAAGCGCGATGGCGCGGCGCGGATCGTCACGTCTACTGATACCGGTATGTTGATTTTGTCAATCGTTAAACGGGTGACCATGAAGAACCCAGCTCTAAAGCTCCCGACTTTAGACTCGAAGGAGACCCGGCCCACTTCAGCCCTGATTGATCCCTCACTTTTCGAAGACATGTAGAGTAGGGGAAAGCAGATGGATTTCCCCATTCTTCGGCCGAAGGGTCCGGCCGAGAAATCTTTTATGCGCCTGAAGTGAAGCTTCTGTCATGCGCCAAATGGAAGCGCATCTCTAAGGGGTGAAACATTGACCATGCGCCGACCGCAAGCTCAATTTCATGCATTCAATAAACCAGTAGGCAGATATGAGGAAGACTGCAGGAATTTGCCTACAAAAGAGGCGGGACAGAAGCCTCACTCCCTCTCCGAGAGCCATCCAGGATGCGGCTACCCCTTGAGATTCTGGAGTGAGTTGTGTGTACTGACGGTCACGCTTGCCTCACTTAAGGCTGATTAAGTGCGCCTTCCGCAGGAGGATCATCGACCAACTCATCGATGAGCTTCCAGAGGTCAATCGAGGCCTGGCTCTTGTCTTCAACACCAGCCGGTCTAATGTAGAGGCTTTCGCATCTGTCCGTGCGCTCGCACAGACAAGCAGCTGGATCCGTCATAGGTGCCTTTCGCGGCTGTGGCGTAACGTCTCGCTTTACAACATCACTAACGTCATGCGCATGCACCGCCTCTTTGAGCTTGCCAAGAGCAGCGGCGGCCCCGTCTATTTCTCCCATATTCGCAATCTCGAATTGGAGTGGAAGAGCGTGTACGAATCGGCATGCGACGGCGAGATGCTGATGGATGGGTGCGATGTGGGGGATGCCTTTCTGTCGCACCTGGAACTTTACGCTACTGTACTGCTCGAACGGTGTACCAACCTTCGTCGGCTCCTCTGGTGCTCGCAGCCATGGCCTATGCCAAAGGCCATCGCAGCACGGCTTGATTCCATGCCCTCGTTCCGAGAGCTGACCATTGAAGATGAAGAGTGCCACGGTGGTGAGTCAACATTGCTTGTCTTTCGACTTCATGACCATGCCACTCACGCATGGGTTCTCCCTCTTAGACCCAGAGTACAGCGCCGTTTCTTTCTGCTCTTCCCATCTCGAAAGGCTCATTTTCAGAACGTCCGTCTACCTGGAAGCACCCGGGCAAGAGCCGGATTGGCTCTCTCATTCATCTTGTACCAAGTACGGGGTAAGCGTCAGACCACTCGAGGCGGAGGATAATTGCGAGCCAGGTACTACATCCGATGCATGTCTGCGATGGACAGTTCAGGCAATTCTCGACGCCGCGTCAAAAGGCTCTCTCCGCCGCATAGGTTTCAAGCGCAACCAGGTCCTCATCATGCGCCGCCTCTTACCATTGCTACTCTCACTCGAAGTCGAGGCCGATCGCATGAAGTGGTCCGACGAGGTGCCTGATCATCAGGCCACCCTAGCCTGCGTTCGGGCACTCACTTTCTTGCGCGGCCAGCTCCTTCAGTGCTCTAACACCGAGGAGATGCGAAGAAGAGCGCGGGCTATTGCCGAGAATGGCGATCTGTCGTTGGACTCTGACGAGGCCGACCTGAAGTCCATTGAGAACCTCCCCGAAGGCTTTGCGATCCCGCCTTACGCCCAGTGGATCCTCGACGACGAGGTTCTCTGTATTTCCGTCGCGCGTGCGCTGGGCCTGACGCCGCCTGCCAACAATGGCCCACTTGTGCTATTCCCGGTAACTGCGTCGAGTCTTCCACTGAAGGCTCAGATTGCTTCCCCATCTTCGGCCTCAATTCCAGGCATCACGACTTGATCATGTCGCGAATTGTGGACACATGTGCTGCAGATGTGCTGCACTGTACATCATAGTAAACAACTTCTCGTCTTGTGTCGCCAGGGAGCCGATCCGATCGAAGACTCGGGAGGAAAAGGACGCTCTCGCGCCTGCCGGGGAACGGGCCACAAAGTCGATCACCCGTCGCACAAAGCACACGGTCGAGACGCGCAGAGGAGCTTTCCGTAGAAGGAAGCTAGCGCCGTTGCGAGATTAAGCAGGGTTGGTCGCATCGCCGAGCTTGAGCTCGCGGATGATATCTTTGTCAGTCATTTCAAGCAATTAAATAATCTTCCATATGCTTCTTCCGCTGCCGTGTGAGATAAGAAAGACCCATGATGCACAGAACGACAGGTCATTCTGTCCTTTTCTCTCTCTTCCCACACGACCGAAGTCTTCTATGAGGGTACCTTAGCCTCCCCCTGAGCTAAAAAAAAAAAAAAGGCCTTGCAGTATTAGCTCCGAAGGGAAGAACGGCCAGATGTCCGAACCTTCTTCATCAGGAACTGACCAGGAGGTCCGGCCCCACGTCTACGGCTTAATTTTTATCTCCCAAAATTGCCGACAGTGATGCTCTTCCACTTCCATGGCACTCTGTCCGAGCTTCGATTCTCCCGCTATTGATTAGGTTATCTCGCTAACACTGCAGGCTCCGCTTCTTAGAGGTCGGTATATACCCTATCTCGCTCATATCCGCTGGGCCTTCCGATGTGGAAAGAACTTTAAGAAGATGACTGAAGTGGACTTGGAAATAAGAACAGCCTCCTTCCTCCAAGCCTTGAGCTACTTTGTCCTTCCTCAAGACCTTTGTGACCATGGCGCTTCTACAAACAGTCCTCCTTGTTACACTTGCCCTGGTTGCGACTGCCCTGGCGGCCCCCTTGGGCGTAAACCAGGACTACGCCATTCATGAGAAGCGTAACATCGTTCCGCAAGGCTGGGTCAGACGGGGCCGGCTCAACAGCAGGATGAAGTTGCCAATGCGCATAGCCCTCAAGCAGAGCAATCTCGATCGGCTTGAAGAGCACCTCATGGCCGTTTCACATCCCGAGTCTCTCGAATACGGCCAGCATTGGACGCCCGCCCAGATCGCAAAGTCCTTTGCGCCGAGCAAAGAAACCGTCGATGCGGTCAGTCAATGGCTTGTTCAAGCAGGAGTGTCTACCGAGAGACAGAGCAGGAGTGCTTCGCTCGGTTGGCTGTCCTTTGAGGCCACGGTCGAGGAAGCTGAACGGCTACTCCGCACCGAGTACTGGGTTTGGGAGCACGAACCGTCGCAGACGCCGCACGTCGCTGCCACCCATTACTCAGTGCCCACTTCAATTCGAGACCACATCGACTTTGTCACGCCCACGCTGCATTTCGACCGTAGAATTCCGGGCAAAGATCAGGAGAAGCGCGACGTGCAGAAGCGCGATGCGACGAATTCCCGCTGGGGTCCCGGCTCCACGGTCCTGCCCAAATTTCGCTTTAACCCGGGGTACAAGAACATCATCGAGTGAGAGCTTTGTGTCCTCTCCTCATTTCTCTGTGTTCGCGGTAGCTAAAGAAGCAATTGCCCTAAGTGAGCTCTCGCATTGCGACACCGACATCACGCCTAATTGCCTTCGGACTCTGTACAAAATTCCCCCAGGCCTGACTAAGAATCCGCAGAACAGTCTCGGGATCGTCGAGTACAGCCCACAATCCTTCGTGCCTTCAGATCTCGACCTCTTCTTCAGCAACTTTTCTCGGAATCAAGTCCAAAAGAGGCCAAATTTTGTCGCGATCGACGGTGGTTACCTCAACGAGACGCAAGACCTCGACCTCAACTTGGAGTCCAACCTGGACCTGCAGTTCGCAATGGCGCTCGTCAACCCAGTGGAAGTGACGCTGTACCAGGTCGGCGATATTGAAGGAAATGCAAGCTTCAACGACTTTCTTGACGCTTTCGACGCCTCCTACTGTGCAGGTGACGATCCGTCGCAAGACATGAGCTATCCTGACTCGGCTCCGGGCGGATACGACAAGCCCAAACAATGCGGCGGGGTAGAACAAACCAAAGTCATCTCGACATCGTATGGATACAATGAAGTGGACCTCACGCCGGCGTATGAGCAGCGGCAGTGCAATGAGTACGCAAAGCTCGGGCTGGCCGGCACGACGTTCGTCTTCTCTTCGGGCGACTACGGTGTTGCTGGCAACGGTAACATGTGCGTGAGCGATACGACGGGCCAGCTCCAAAGCGGCAAGCTGGGCGGCGTCTTCACCCCGGGCTTCCCAGGTGGCTGTCCCTATGTTCTCTCCGTCGGCGCGACGCAAATCAACCCAAATACCTCTGTTTTGGCGCCCGAATCGGCTTGCAACCAGGTCATTTACAGTGGTGGAGGCTTCTCCAACGTCTTCTCCATCCCCACCTACCAGAAGACGGCTGTATCGAGCTGGTTTGCGCAACACAAACCTTCCACCTACTCGAGCAAGCAGTACAATGATTCGGGCGTCACCAGAGGCTTCCCAGATGTCTCAGCAAACGGCGCCAGATACGTTGTGGCCATCGACGGTGGATACAAATATCACGTCTACGGGACGAGTGCATCGGCTCCGACATTCGCCTCGGTCTTGACGCTCATTAATGAGGCACGACTCAACGTCGGCAAGCCTACAGTCGGATTTGTCAATCCGGCCCTCTATGCCAACCCTTCCATGTTGAGTGAGTGGTTTGACCTGCCATCTATCCGTGTTCTGATCTTGTGTTCGCTGATGCGGCTGGAAACGACGTCTTCTCAAGATGACATCACTTCTGGCTTCAATCCGGGCTGCAACACAAAGGGCTTCGAGGCTGTCCAAGGATGGGATCCTGTCACAGGCCTAGGCACGCCAAACTACCCCAAGATGCTCGAGTACTTCCTAACTCATTAGCTGGTAGAGACAGTGCTATAATACATTTGTTGTGCATGTGCGTGAGCGACGTTTCTATTCCGGTTTGGCTACCTTGCGCTTCTCGATGGCGCCCGTTATTGGGTTCCGCATCTCTTGCCAGCTGATAGGTTCCAACGGTTGGAGATCCGCCGCAGCAGGCACTTGTAGCTCTGCCGGATCCGGGCATGGCAACGCATATACAACTCCCAGATGGTTTGATGCCGTTGAGAGATAGTAGGATCGCGCATCTCCGAGCGAGATCTTGCGGGCTTGTATGTCAGTCAACCCTTTCTGAGAACAGCCTTCGCCGCGGCGACTCACCACGGTAGCCCGAACAATGTCTCCCGGCCTGAAGCTATCTGCTAGCCTGACCTTGTCCTTTTCGGTCGCCCTAACATCCTGCTGCCTGACCACGCCGGTGAAATCCCCACCGGATCCGCTCGGGTCCTCTCCGGCCGCGTGATTTGCAAAGCCGCAGGACCTCCAGTCTCCCGAAGAGCACGGCCTGCCATCGACGACGAGTATCGACAAGGTGGCTTGCCTCGGCGTGACTCGTGTTACGCGTCCGAGGACCACGGACGAGGGCTGCGGGACGACGAAGCGCGAGGGCAGGCCCTGGATCGTGCCTTCGCCGGGTCTTTGGTGGCCGACGACGGAGGCAAGGAGCTGCGACCCACGGGTGTATGCCCCGATACCGGGCTGCGGAAGAGGTGCGCGCGGTGGGAAGAGAAGCGGCTGGCCGGGCAAGACGAGGCCCTCGTTTCCTGCTGGTGCTGGGGCTGCTACCATCGCCGTTGCTTGGTGGTCTTTGCCTTCAAAGGCCCTCTTAATTTTTTGGACTGGTGAGAAGATTTCCCACGTGGTTTTTAGATCCTCTCCACCAGCGTCAGGGTAGTAGGTGAGCTTCGATCCTCACTACGATTGAGACCTTGAGGGAATAAGCCATGGGGCGAGAAGGCGACGTCGACTTTGCCAACGGAAGCGAGCGGAACCGTCGAGATGATCGGGAGGAGTCTCCAGCTGAGCGGGATGGGATGGATGTAGAGATGGACGGCGATGAAGGTACATTCTTCTCTCAAAATACTTGCTTTCTTACTCGTTCGATGCTCATGATCCCTTGACAACTATCTCCGCCACAGAAGCATCCTCGTCAGTGCGACGGAAAGGCCGAGGATTTGATCCCAGAGGTGGCGCTGGACCTGATCCGATGTCATCTGATGGGGTCCGATCGGGAAAGTTCGACCTGTTGGATTCGTCGAGTGGCACGTCAGGAGATCGAGCGGCGCGCTGTGAGTCCCAGTCTCATCGTCTGCATCCTGCTTTGACTCCTTTGTGCTGATCATTATATGCTGAAATCACCTGATAGCTATCGAAGGATGGATTGTGCTTGTGACAAATATCCATGAGGAGGCGTCGGAGGAGGAGGTGACGGACAAATTGTCTGACTACGGCGCAGTCAAGAATTGTCACTTGAACCTCGACCGACGAACTGGCTATCTCAAGGTATGCCGTGCAGCACCTTTCGAGTCTTTTCTGAGATCATGACTGACGATAGAATAAATAACATAGGGATATGCCTTGGTTGAATACACAACGTACGAAGAGGCCACAGCGGTCATCGAAGCATGCAAAGAGGGCCTCACGCTCATGGACAAGCCGCTCAAAGCCGATTTCGCATTCGTTCGCCCGCCAGCACTTGCAGGTCGCGGAGCAGGAGGAAGGGGGGACAGAGGAGGTCCACGAAGAGAGAGAAGTAGGAGCCCGGCCCGACGATAAAGGGCAACAAAAGGCGTTGTATAATGCTGTACAAATCATGAGTCTCACGATTAGCCATCCTGGTCCTTCAGAGTGCTGCACAGAAGTGGACTTGAGGGCCCGCGATTTTCGCTAAGGAATGTAGTTGCCGAGAGGCAGAGACTCTCGCTAGTGTTTGATGGTAAGTGCTGTTATTACATGGCTTGACTTTAAGATTGAGATGAGGACATGAAGGGATGGTGGACTGATAGCAAGCGTGAGAGAGAGATGCAAGGGACATAGGGGACTGCCTCTTTCAACCTCTCCATTTTTCCATGGCTTGGATGGCTTCGATGCGCTTCCGCCTCTCTCGTTCGGGGAACACGCCAATATATTCCCTCTCCTGCGTCGCTACGTGCCACGCTTGTCGCCACGAAGGCGCCGTAGACGGCGCGGGCGAGCCGAAGGATTCGCCATCACACCGGAAGCCTTCTCGTTGCTCTGATCGAAGCATATCCAGGAACATTTCTACGATTTCTTCTCGAGGAGCAGGCGTCGGCGACGGTGGTGTCTCGGCATTGCCTGGCGCGCGTGGTTTTGTAGGCGTAATGGGCATCGACGAGGGCATCGTCGAGTCTGACACGCCGGAGTAGCACGAGGGCTCCGACCACAATGTCGAGGTGCACGAATGTGCCCTCGTCAAGCTCTCGCCTGCCGCAATGTACACGAGTGGATCAGTAGAGGAAGATGGCACCGGTTTCGTGATGATGGTTGCCGGCAGCCTGCTCTGACACCTGACCGAAAGAGATTTTGCTTGCACCGGTGGACGCTTGCTGCAATCGAAAGACGCTTTCCTGTACTTCAACGACGTTTTAAACGGTCTTGCCCTGGGCAGAGATTCGCGCGACAACGACGATAGGACCAGAGTGGGAGCAATGCCCGAGTCGGTGCAAAGGAGCCTTCGCGAAGGTACTGGGATCCTCGAGGCGCGCGATCTGGCTGGAGGTCGCAATCGTTCCGTTGGCTTGGTAGGAGAAGAGTATTGGTGCGGTGTAGTGGTCATCTTATGCCTTTCGACAGACTTAGATTGCGAGGAAGAGGGCGTGTTGGCGGGCCCAAGCTTCACTCCCAGCTCTTTCTCCAGCTGATTCCACAAAATATTGGCTTCATCAGGTCGTGCCGGAGGCTCAGGTAATAATGGGACTGTTGCAGATGCCTTCTTCAGAGGCAAGGGTGGTTGTTGCTGCAAACCTGGCTGCATCGTCACTAAAGGCGCCTTCCTCGCCAAGCCGGTCCGTGTAGGTAAGCTTCGACACGCTTGCTTCTGCTGCTCGATAACGATTACACTGGTGCTCGAAACCCTTCTCCGCTCTTCCTTCTGCTCGAAGATGACCGAATGGCCGCGAACGCTGCAATCGTGATTGGGATCGTTCGATCTCTGAGCCACCTGGATTTCTTGCATTCGTCTTTGAGACTTCGGTTCAGAGCTTGCAATGGCGTATGGGCCCTGCGGATCGCTGCTCGCTCTCCCAAGTAGCAAGGTCAGTTGCCGTCGAAGCGGAACACTGGCATCTTCGGTTTGTGATTTCTGCTGCCGTTGTTGGAGAGGTGGACGGAGCAGCCGACTGATTCTCGAGCCTCGACGCTGCTGACTTTGATGCTTTTGGTCAAGATCGGCAGTGCAAGATTTGTCCGAGCTGTACAGCGACGTGGACGAAGCCCGTTTTGAGCGATCGGTGACCTTTGTACCAGGAGTTGTAGTAGCCTGCTTACTTATTGGCCGCATTTTTGCTCTAGAACACGATTGAGCAGGTTGAATGAAGCTACCCAATGTCGACTGGTTTCGGATGTCGAGAGACATACACTCCAAGGGAGGGAACCAGCCCTCTTGCGCCGCGAAATTTGCTTGTAATGATCTTTCCGCCTGCAGTCGCGGCGCAGAACGTTGCTGCTGCTGCTGTTGCTTCGAAGAAAAAGTAGAACGAGAGCAGGCGCCATCATTCGAGAGGCCAGTTTTGGAGGGATGCCGAAGCAAACGAGTGGCAGAAGGAGTGGAGAGGAGTGGCGGTGCTGTCGCAATCGTGGCGCGCAATGGCGTCTCTGTCGGCACAGGGACCTTGTTCGGCTGGTAGCTGCTATGGCTATTGGCGAGGCCGAACGTGTTCCAAGCTTCCTCTATCGGCAGGCTATCGCACCGCACGATCCCACATTTCTCCAGCCTGTTCATCGGCGATTCTGTCGTCTTCTTTTTTACAAGAATGTGCGATATCGCTTTCTTCGCCTCTTGTTGCTGCCCTTTTCTACATTTGCTGTCGACAGGGAAGTCTGCAACCCTCGTTGGATAATTACTGCTTGTAATTCTGGAGCGAGGCAACCCTGTCTGAGCAGTGGGCATCGTGCGACGCTTGTGAAATCCGCCGGCGGTCTTTCACAGATAAGAGATAGTAGAATGTCCTCTGTCGAGAGCGAGGATCAAATATTGTCGAGGTAAAGAGAGCTGGAGTCATGGGACACGGTCGTCAAAGGCTAATTCCACAAGATAGAAAGACGTGGGCATAGGAGGGCGAAGAGGTCGACGTGCCTGATTGGTGAGCAAGTCATGCAGGAGCGCAGGGCTTACAACAAGCACAATCCGATGGATGGTATGGCTTGAAGGAGCCAATTACATGCAGACTCGACAGGCACTTGTGCGCTGTGCATGCGCGAGGCAAGATGCGTTCGACATGTTGTAACATAAGCTTTTCAAGCAGCAGATGCATCCCGATCAGCAAGGAACTGTCTAACACCAACGTCTAAATTATGCAGTACACTTCAACTCCTCGCACTTCCACAATGTCGATCGAGCTGGGCCAAAGGAGCTGGGCCAGACGCTGCCATCAACTTTTGGACAGGTTGACTAAGTTTGCCTGATCCTTGATCCTGCTACTCCTCCTACGCTTCAGGGATGGACTGTCCTCTTTGAAGCGCTCCTGCTCAAGCATCCCATTGTACATTTGCTCGTCTGGTTCTCTCTTCACCGGACTGACTCTCTTTGTCTTTGCTTGCCTTGCCTGTTTGCTCGTCTCGTTGCTGGCTCGGGTGTAGCTCCTCAGCTCACCTGGTCCGAACGCCACCATGACGAGGCCCTTGAGTGACTTGGCCTCCTCAAGCGAGCTTGCACGGACCAAAGGATTTGCAGAAGACTGTAGGTTTCCAAGTTGCACATAGGTTGTACCATACGACTTACGGTCCCGCGGGTCAAATTTGAGAAGTTTTTGTACGATGAGCTCCACGACGAGTCTCTCTGCTGCTTTGATGCCCAGCTTCACTGGTTGGCCACCGATACATTTGTGACCAAGCTCCCTTTGATGACCTCTCGTGCTGCGACCATGGCCTACAGCGAGCTCAGCCAGCTGTTTTATTGTGAATCGATAACGCATGCCCTTCCTTCTAGCGTGTTGGAACAAGGTCAGAATCTGCCATGCCTCGAGAGTGACGTCTTCGACGTCGGCACTGCCCCTCTCGCAATTGTCACAGCAGGGACACGAGGAGCTTCTGGGTATATCATTTGTTGTCGTCGTCAAGTTGTCGTCCTTCCACAGGTAATCCTCTACGATGCTTGCTCGACACTCGCTCGTTTGGGCATACCTAAGCATCCAGCGGAACTTTTCAAAGTCTCGCTCGAAATTGCGACCATTCTCTGCGATCCTTGATGCCATTCCAGACACGTCGCTGGGCGTGTACCAAAGGAGGCACTCTGCAGGCTGACCATCCCGTCCCGCTCGTCCACACTCCTGGTGGTAATCCTCGAGGCTACGGGGCAGCGTCGCGTGGCAGACAAAGCGGACATCGGCCTTGTCAATGCCGAGCCCAAAGGCATTGGTGGCGACCATGACAAGCGCCCTTCCTTCGAGCCAATCTTCTGCCGCGCGCTGCTTCCGGCTGTTGGACAGTCGGCCGTGGTAAACCGTCGAAGAGATTGCGCTTCTTTTGAGCTCCGCGACAACAAGATCGGCGTGTTTGATGTTGGAGATGTAGATGATGCCTGATTGATTCCTGTGCGCAATTCGGATCCAGTGCGCAAGCTGGAGAAAGGAGGTGGCACTGGCCTTGTGCGCGACCGAGAATTGCAGATTCCTACGCTTCTCTTGCGAGACCAGGCAGAGCGTCTGCTGCTCCTCGAGCTCGAATTCGATCCGTAGCCGAGCCATGAACGTGTGAGACATGGTTGCACTGAGAAAAGTGAACGGTGTCCGGGGCAGAAGTCGCCGCAGCTCGACGAGGGCCGGGTAGGCGGGTCGGTACGAGTCGGCATGCTCGAACAGATGCACCTCATCGATGACAATCCGTTGTAGCCTGCCCGACTCGGACGCCACCTTGAGCTTGTCACGAAAGGCAGGCCGCTGAGCGATGCGCTGTTGTGTGTTGTTTTGTGGCAGACACTTGTCAGACTAGAATGATAAGAGAGAGAGAGAAATCAGCAACGGCGCTCACCTCTGGTGTGACAAGGATGATTCGATAGTCTCTCATCTCGTTATAGTCTGCCTGGGTGAGAACATCCTCGACTTCCAGGCCCTCCATCATGTTGACACCTTCACCAGAATGGATAGCCGCAGCGGCGATGCATTTGTCCTCGAGGCCAGCCAACTGATCGTGAAGCAGCGCCACGAGAGGCGCCACCACAATGGTGATGCCGGGGCGAAGAATGGCAGGAAGCTGGTAGCAGAGCGATTTTCCTCCAGCTGTGGGCATCCACACGATGAGATGTTTGCCGTCCATGGCGGCGTTGCACGCCTCCTCCTGCAACGGCCGCCAGGTCGTCTTACGGAAAATGTCGCGACGGCTCTCATCGAGTTCTTTCGTCCAGGGAAAGGTGCGGCCGGGCCCAGGCTTGTAGCGTTCGTTGATGTCGTATATCTGCTCGTCAATTTCCAATGTCGACAGGGGAACTACCGTCTTCTCGTCGAATCGCTCTCCGCCCTCGTCAAAGGTGCTATCATCAAAGTCGGCAGCTGTCAAGCCCTCAAGCTCGTGACCCGCCTGCTCCTTGTGCGCATGGCCTGTGTAACTCGAATGCGCCTCGCTTGTCTGACTCGCCATCGCCGACCTCTGAGCAGCCGCGGCAACCGCTTCCTCCCATTCTGGCATCGCTCCACCAAAGAGCTCCAATTGTCTGTCACTGTCTCCATCATCCTTCTCCTCTGACTCATTGCTCGTCTTCAGCTGCGCTGCAATCTCGTTCGCCTCGCCCAGCAGACTGACATACCGGTGTTGGGCCGCCGTGACGAGCTCGGCTCCCTGGCTGAGCAGGTCGCGGTAGCGGTAGAGCAGTTCGAGCTTCTTTCGCACGCCAGACATGCAGCTGCTGGACCCAGTGTCACTCTGCGGGGTCGACAAAGAGCCGGAGGAGCTCAAGGACGACAAAGACGGCGACTGGCGCGGGCTTGAAGTCGCCAAAGAGGCAAGTGCCGGACAGACGCTCGCCGTGGACGAGCTCAATGACGCGGGAACGGGCGTCGGGCCGTCCAGCGGCCCCGACACATCTTGATCGGCCTCCTCCATGCTCGTCTCGAGGTACTTCTCCGATTGGAACCTGTGGGGTGCCTTTCCATCTCTCCCTCTCCCATTGGAGGGCGAAGGAAAAAATTAAACTAAAAGCGCCGCCGCGCCCATTGTTAACGATCCGTGGGCTCGTGCGTGCGCACCTCAAGGCGCGCAAGCTGCACATCTTCCAAATGGTCAAGTGGAGGAAAGAGATGGTTTTCAATGACTGCTGAACCCTGTTAGACGACATGGTACAGTACCTTTTACT
Source organism: Acaromyces ingoldii (assembly GCF_003144295.1). Taxonomy (NCBI): domain Eukaryota; kingdom Fungi; phylum Basidiomycota; class Exobasidiomycetes; order Exobasidiales; family Cryptobasidiaceae; genus Acaromyces; species Acaromyces ingoldii. The sequence continues at coordinate 768,962 of NW_020290248.1, forward strand.
ACTTATACAATGGAAGAAAGGGGAAAGAGGACAAGGGGGCGGACGTGCGTGTGGGTGAATGTGGTCCAGGAAGGTATGCGTGCAAGGTGTGAATAAGGGGAAAGGAAAGTCAAGAGGTCGCCAGGGCGGGACCGAAGAGGATCTCGCTACGCCAATCAGGCGAGCATATTGCGCCAGTCAAAGTCGAGGTCACTGTTGATGCCCAGCGCATTGCCCGCATTTGCCTCGCCATTGACACCGTCCGACGGCTGAGCCGACGACGATGACGACAAAGTAGGGTCCGCGAAGCTGTTGCTCAAGCCAAAGTCGCCCGACATGTCGAAGCTCGACTCCATCATCGCTGACGGTCCCCCGCTGACGCCCATGACGCCCAGCCCGGCAATGGGGCTAGGAACAGAGATGCCGCTTGCCTGACTACCTTGCAGAGTAATTGGCGTCGCTAGACCATTCGGCGTGGTCGGCAGTCCCTGACTGACAGATGTAGGCGGGGTCATGCTCACGGTCGTCGGTGCACCTGATCGCTGCTGCTGGGAGTGGACTGGTTGCTGATGCTGGTGGAATAATTGCTGCTGCTGCTGCTGCTGGAGGCTGGTTGAGGGCGACGGAGGTGGACCCATGCTTCCCTGGCCCTTGGTCATTGTCGTTGCCTGCAATGCCAACGAGACGCTGTTCTTTTTCTGTCCGCGCTTCGCATTTTTTGGTGTGCTCGGTGGCTTGGGTTGCTGCTGTTGCCTCTGCTGCTGCTGCTGCTGCTGCTGCTGACTTTCGCCCATGTTTGTAGATGGACTGACCTGCATGGCCTCATCCTTGGATCCTTCGCCTTCGTCCGCATGCTCTGAGCTCGACGCAGTCTTGGGCCGTGCGTTGTTCTTCTCCTGAAGCTTCTTGAGCTGCACAATCTGCGCCATACTCGAAGAGCTGCTGGGATTATCGGCTCCCCTGGCCTGCTGCTGCTGCAGCATTTTGTTGATCTGCGCTCCAATCATGCTATCTGCTTGCGTCGAAGCCTGACTCTGCGCTTGGCTCTGGCTCTGGGATCTCGCCATGGCGGTAGGGGACGCGCCGACAGGGCCCGGCCCAGAGATTGAGCGACCCGAGGCCGACATTGAGAGTGAAGCTGCCTGCTGGACCGTGGGACTCCCTTGCTGCTGTTGATGTTGTTGTTGCTGCTGCTGCTGCTGCTGCTGTTGCCGGCCGATGATGCTCTGACTTTGCGCTTTGAGGCTTTGCGCCAGCTGCTGTTGCTGCTCGAAATCACGCATGGCAGCGGCTGCCGACATGCCCGCGTTGCCATTGCTCGGCTCTCCTCGCGGGCTGACAGCCATCAGCGAGGGGGCCAAGCCCAGCGATGTCTGGCTGTGAGACATGGGCGTGGCCATGGCTTGAAAGGCGTGCTGAGAGGGCGCATTGATCGATGATCGCCTTCGCTTGTTGGCCCCCGGCGAGGGCTGCGTGGGGCCAGGGCCAGGACCAGGACCAGGGCCGGGTTCAAGGTCTGGCGGCGAATTGATGGGCGACTGCTGGAACACGCTGCCGCTTGGCCCGCGCATGGCTGCCGCTGGGCCGCTGGGTGAGGTTTTGTGCAGCTCGTAGAGGCGGTGCTGGGCGTCTGCTTGATGAAGCCGCGACTTGTTGACGAGGGCCACAAGACGGTCTCTCTCGTACGAAGCAAGGTGGTTGATGGCTCGGTTGCCCCAGCCGAGCTGGTTCATGAAGAAGCTGATCTCTGCATTGGTTGGAGGCATTCGACTGGAAGTCGGGGTGCCTTGACTCGGCACCATCGACTGTTGGCCACCTGAGCCCGGCGTCGGCTTCTTCGGCGTCGTTTGGAGCTGGTGCTGTTGAATGGTGGACCCATTGCTCGATGGCGGCCGACTGACGGGCTCGGACTCAATTCTTCGCATGGCAGCGCCACCCAGCGGTGCCCCCTGCTCCGGCTGCTGTGGGAACATCGGCGACGCAGATTGAAGGCCGCCCTGTCGGTTGGCAAGAAATGCCAGCTTGGTGGCGCGGTCAATCTTGCTCTGCTCCGAGGCCGTTCGGTCAGGCATCGAGAGCTGAGAACCAAGGTAATTCTCCCAGAAGACTTTGAACCAGTCGGAGAGCACACCGTCTTTGGAACCTGAGCCGAATGGCACGCCCTCCTCCGTCCTGACGCCAGTGTCGCTCGCCAACGCATTTGCAGTCTTGCCAAAGTTGTTCTTGAGGCAGTAATCGTGCATGTAGAGATGCAGCATCTTTTTGACATCATATTCCCTCGACTTGTCGGGTGTCGTCGGTGAAGAGTGCTGTTCTTGCTGCTGTTCCTGCTGTTGCTGTTGAATAGAGGGTGAGTGGCCGAACGCTCTGAAGACGTGCTGCTCGCCATGACTGGCCTGTTGGCCCATGGACGCTCTCGAGGGGCCTTGCATCGAGTGCTGCATCGCTTGCATCGCTGCCTGTTGCTGTTGGTGGCGGTAGTTCTGTTGCTGATGCTGCTGATGTTGCTGTTGCTGCTGTTGCTGGATTTGGGCGTAGTGCTGCTGCTCTAATTGCTGCTGCTGCTCAACTTGTTGCTGGTGCAACTGCTCCTGCTGCTGTAGTTGATGCTGATGAAGCCGCTGTTGCTGTTGTTGCTGTTGATGTTGCTGCTGATGTTGTTGATGCTGTTGCTGCTGCTGTTGCTGCTGTTGCTGCTGTTGCTGCTGTTGCTGCTGCATCGTGCCGAAATTTGGCTGTGACATCGACGGCATCAGTTGCATCGGGGAGCTCCACTGCATCGGCTCAGATGTCTGTAAGAAGAAGGATCCGGACCCATCATTATGTCGCTGCTGCTGCTGCTGCTGCTGCTGCTGCTGCTGTTGTTGTTGTTGGGGACTCGACTGGGCAAGGTGGAATGCGCCGGGTTGCGGCTGTCCATGTGATGGTGCTGCCATCTGCTGCGTCCAATGTGCCGATACTTGCATCGCACAATTGCTGCCCCAGACGACTTGACCAAGATGAGAGGAGCCCTCTCGAGGTACTTCTATGCGCGACTTGAGGGGCTAGAGTGTTAGATTGGGCCTCGTCTCAGAGCAGTGAGATGGGTGGTAGATGAGGCGGTAAAGCGTGCGGGGGCAGGATTGTGCCTTTTGGCCCGGATGGACGTGTGGTCGGAGTCGATCTGATCAAAGCATCGATCGCGCCCTTTGACCGAGCCTCGCCCCAGAATAGTGTCGTGGATCCCCACCAGGAAAGAGAGGAGGGGCAAAATAATGAAAAGGGAGAAGAGGAAGAAAGGCCAAAGGCTGTGTCCCCTGAACGCCGGCAATCCACCTGATCCACAAAGGCCCGCCGTGGGTTGCGCCCTGCCACGTCCAAAATGCCCTCTTTCTCTCGTCTTAATTTGAGCCCGAACACGCTCTCTTGGCGTCCACGGCCTTCTGCGGACGACGCGGGAGTGAGATGGCGGGCGGCTCGAGCGGCTTTTCTCACCGGGAACGAATCTTGTCCAGTCGTGATGATGTACCCGCACAGCCTCGTATGGGTTGTCGCTTCTCGATGACGAGGCTACTGAGAACGCAGTTGGCAGCGGCGAGTGCTCGGTGTGCGAAGGAGGTCGTGTGCTTGTGCTCCTCTCTTGCGCGTGCGCGACAGTGCTTGTTTGCGCGGACCGGAGCGCAAAGGGCGGGGGGGTGTTCTTCTTCTGCCGCTGGCGAAGAAATAAAATGAAGAGAGGCAGAGGCGTGAGAATAGTCTGGCGACGCACCACCGAGGTGAGACAGAACGCGAGAGGGAGAGAGAGTGAGACCACAGAGAGGACCGGCTGAGGTCTGCGTGGTGCGGCAGAGACGGAACGACCGACGAGACGAAGGAAGACAGAAGGACACAGTGAGCCAAGCTAGGGCAGCAAGGCGATCATCAAAGCTGCACCTCGGACAAAGCAGCTGCAGAGCAGTGCAGCGCTGCAGGGACTTCGAGACGCTAGAGGCCGCTAAAAGGTTCAGATGAGAAACGGGGCGAACTTAATTCACGTGGGCTCTCAGCCGCGGTGGATGTCCGAGGTGGTTTCTAGTCGCCATAGGATGAGCTCTCCAAGCGGCGCTGAAGTCCCTTTTGGCGACCAGACAAGCATACGGGGACGAGCGGACAGTGTACCTGTGCCTCTTCTCCACACTCTTTGCGCCCCTTTTGCCTCAAGCTCTGATGAGAATGCTTGACTTATCAGTGCAAAGGGAGGCAAATATCGTCTTTGCTTGTCCCCTGACCCTGGTTGCGCGCCACTCATTGCAGTATCGATTTGCAAGCTCTTCCCAACATGTCGAGGCAAAGAGGAAGATCTCCTCGCCCTTGCCGATGTGATGTGGAAAAAGGCTCGCTGGCTTCCCTTCAAGGGGGAAAGCAGGCACTGACTGATCTTGGGTAGAGCGTCGCGCGCTTCATTGCTCTGGCTTAGATAAGCACCGATCCAAGATGAATCGAAAAGAGAGGAGGTTCCTACGCGGCAGGGGGATTCTCGAGGAGGAACCCAGTCGCTTCGTTTGGGCTCGATCTTGCACAGGGTCTGTCTCGCTCCCCGCCTCAGTCGACATGGCACCTCCCACGGCTGCGGGCACCTCGTCCCGTGGCGAAGTGCGAGCAGCGGATGAGTACCAAGCACCTTCATTTGGCAGGCCAGAGTACCAGCCCTCGACGTCGCCCTTTTTCAGCGACAAGGAGTCGGCAGAGGCACTCCAATGGGCTCAGTCGCCCGACGGTGCGCTGCAGTTGGAAGAGGATGATGGTGTCCACACTGTTGGCGAGGGAGATGCACAATCGAGCTCGGCCGTCGTGGATGAGCCCCTGTCGCCGACCGAAGAACGCGGCGCCATCCGCATCGGTGGCCGGCAACGAAGAGACAGTCAGATGAGCAGCTACGATGGCACGGGCAGCGTCTTCGATGGTCCTTCGGCCGGAGCTGTGCCATCGTCAATCACAAGGTGAGAAGGAGATCGTCCTCATCTTATCCTACAAAGCGCTCACGCTGAAGACTTCATCACCCCCTCCTCTCTCCCTACTCTCTTCAGCATGCACCACATCACTCGCGACCTTCAGTTGCGGTCCTCTAATCGGTCTCGAAGGCGTATCTCCAAGGACATGTCGGTCGCCGGCTCACAGCGACGCACACGAAAGACGAGTAGCGTCTCGGTCGACTCGGCGGCTGTGCCAAGCGAAACAGCATCGTCGAGGGGCGATGGAGGCGATGCCAGTGCCATCTTTGCAGTCGATGACGATGGCCAAAGTGCGAGGAGCGCGGCGCACAGCAGTTCCAGGCGCATCGGACGCAGGCAAAAGGTGCCGCAGCGCAACGAAGAGTCGGGCCGAGGCGTCCTCGGTTCCATCATGGCCAGCTTCCGAGGAAGGGGCGATGACGACGATCACGGCGACGAGTCCCGGCGCCTCATGTCGAGCTCCTCTTCGAGCCGAAGGCGACCGTCATTTGGCAGAAGACGCTCGAGTCAATCCATTGGCTCGAGACGGAGCTTCGACGCGCGCTCCGATGATTACAGGGATAGCGGCGAAGAAGACGATGACGACGATGACGATGATGACGACGACGACGATGACGATGACGATGACGACGACGACCTGCAGAGTGCATCACAGACGAGCAGCGATGAGGACGCGCATGAGCGAGGAGGCTTGCTGCCCTCGGCATTTGGACCGCTGGGCGCGGCCGTCGATCCGGTCTTTGGAGACTCCAGGGTGGCCACGGAGCGTGAGCCCCAAGATGAACTCGACCTAGAGCTTGGCGGACATGATGCAGAAGAGCAAGCTGGCAGATCCAACTTGACGCCCTTCCAAAACGGCTCAGACCCCAGCAACCCTGCGTTGGTGTCATCACAGGACGTCGTCAATGCGGCAAAGGAAGAGGCTAGCTACACCGATAAGTCGTCAAAGGGTCGCCAGCAGGTGTACCTTGCTGATGACGACGCCCTCATTCGCTTTACCGCATACGAAACTGTGGCTGTACGCCAAGTGCTCTACGTCGTCATCTGCTGTCTTACCGTCGGCATCGTATATCTCCTCGGTCGATGGCTACCCAGGCTCTGGCTCAAGTGGGTCTGTCGTGAGACAGACTTCGAGAAGGCGGAATTTGTCGTCGTTCAGAACCAGTGGGGTGATCTTCTAAAGGTCAAGCCGGTCACGGTGCCGTTTGCAAGGCCCCTCGCCACTGTTTTTCCCCTCTCGTCTCGCGACCCTCCAACCAGCCAAATGGATTATCAGCACATTTCGACGGCCCAAAGTTCAAATCTGCCTCCAGAGTTGCTATCCAAGGCAAAGAGGGCTGCAAAGGACGGTCGCAACGGCAATGGCATCAGCAATGGATCAACGCATGGAAAGGACACTGTCGATCTGGCCATTCTGGCTGGCGTTGAGACGGAGCAGCTGATGGACCTCACCTACATCGACTACCGTTACACACGCTTCGCTCTTCATCCTCCTTCGGGTCGATGGCGTATGGTCAAGGACTGGCGCGACCCTATGTGGACCTCTGTGACCGCAGCAGCGAAGGGCATCAGCTACGATGCCGAGAGGGACCGCAAGACCTTGTTTGGGTCCAACGTCATCGACATTGAATCCAAGTCGACCTTTGCTCTCCTCGTCGATGAGGTCCTCCACCCATTCTACATCTTCCAGATCGCTTCGGTCATTCTCTGGAGCATGGACAACTATTACTATTATGCGATCTGCATCGTCGCAATTTCCTGCGCGAGCATCATCACGACGCTCATCGAGACACGCAACACGGTCAGAAGGATGCGTGAAATGAGCCGCTTCTCATGCAAGGTCAATGTTCTCCGAGAAGGGCGCTGGACAGTCCGCGAAAGCACCGACATGGTCCCTGGCGACATATACGACGTGGCTGAGAACGGACTGCTGTTATTCCCCGCCGACAGTGTCCTGCTGAACGGCGACGCCATTGTCAACGAAAGCATGCTCACTGGCGAGTCGGTTCCCGTCAGCAAGATTCCCATTACAGACGCTCAGATGGCCATGCTCCACGCTCCGGGATCCCAAATCCCATCGGATCTTGCCAAGCACTTTCTCTTCAGTGGAACTCGCATCATTCGCATTCGTCCCACCCTCATGGCCACCAGCGAGGAGAGCACCAACGAAGATGGCGAAGGCTACCAGGCCGGCGCAAAGGCCATGGTCGTCCGTACCGGTTTCGACACGACAAAGGGCGCCCTCGTTCGAAGCATGCTCTTCCCTAAACCGATGGGCTTCAAGTTCTACCGCGATTCGTTCCGCTTCATTGGCTTCCTCACTGGCATTGCCGGCGTGGGTTTCCTTGCCTCGAGCGTCAACTTTGTGAAATTGGGTATTGCCTGGCACACGATTGTGCTCCGCGCCTTGGATCTCATCACCGTCGTTGTGCCGCCAGCGCTGCCCGCTACCATGTCGATTGGAACGTCCTTTGCTATTTCGCGACTGCGCAAGGCTGGCGTCTTTTGCATCTCGCCCAACCGCGTCAACATCGGTGGCAAGATCAATGTCTTTTGCTTTGACAAGACTGGCACGCTGACTGCTGACGGCCTCGACGTCCTCGGAACGCGGACCATCGACATAAAGGCGGAGCGCTTCAGCGAGCTTCACGAGACAGTCGACGAGATGCCGGTAAACCATGGCTCGTCCAAAGCCGAGACGGAGGCGAGAAAGATGCCACTGCTGCATGCTCTGGCCACGTGCCACAGCCTTAAGGTCGTCGACGGTGAGGTCATTGGTGATCCCTTGGATGTCAAGATGTTTGAGTACACGGGATGGACGCTGGACGAGGGCAAGGATGCTGCAGCGCGCGCCACAACAAAGACCGGCACGGCAAAGGACGGCAAAAGCAAGCTCACCGACCGGGCACCGGCGCTGGTACAGACAGTGGTACGGCCACCGGGCGGACAAGCTTTCGAAGTGGAGGACGCCATGAGGCCTGGCAAGCATGCTCATTTCCTCGAGCTCGGCGTGCTGAGGACATTCGAGTTCGTCTCGCAGCTCCGTCGGATGAGTGTCATCGTCAAGCGGCTCAAGTCGACGTCGATGGAGGTCTTTGTCAAGGGCGCACCCGAGGTCATGTCGGACATTTGCGAGCCCGACTCTTTTCCAAGCGACTATGAAGATCTGTTGGGCTACTATACCAAGCACGGCTACCGAGTCATTGCCTGTGCAGGCAAAAGCATGGCCGGCATGAGCTGGATCAAGGCACAGCGGATGCGCAGAGAGCAGGCCGAGAGCGGTCTTCGCTTCCTGGGCCTGATCATCTTTGAAAACAAGATCAAGGATGGCACGGCACCAGCGATTGCCACGCTGACCAATGCGAACATCATCTGCAAGATGGCCACGGGCGACAATCCTCGCACGGCCATCTCGGTCGCTCGGGAGTGCGGCATGGTTGGGCCAAGCGCCCACGTCTTTGTGCCGACGTTTGTGTCCGGTTCGCAAAAAGAGCCGGCGGCCGTGATCGACTGGTCATCAGTCGACGACGAGCGAGTCAAGCTGGATCCATACAAGCTCAAGCCCTTCAACATCGATCCACACGTCTTGGACGTCGAGGAGCTCGACTTTCAAGACTATCAGCTGGCCCTCACCGGCGATGTCTTCCGATGGATGATCGACTACGCGCCCGTCGAGACACTGAGGAGAATGCTCATCAAGGGCACCGTCTTCGCGAGAATGAGCCCAGACGAAAAGCACGAACTCGTCGAACGGCTTCAGGCGCTCGGATACACGGTCGGCATGTGCGGCGATGGTGCAAACGACTGCGGTGCGCTCAAGGCTGCCGATGTTGGCATCTCTCTCTCCGAGGCAGAGGCCAGTGTGGCCGCGCCCTTCACCTCGCGGTCGCCCGACATTGGCTGCGTCATCGAGGTCATCAAGGAGGGCCGGGCCGCCCTCGTCACTTCTTTCTCCTGCTTCAAGTATATGGCTCTCTATTCTTTGATCCAATTTGTCAGCATTTCGCTCCTCTACAGCTTCGCCTCCTCGCTTTCAGACGGCCAGTTCCTCTACGTCGACCTCTTCTGCGTGTTGCCCGTCGCTGTGACCATGGCCCGCACCCTGCCGTACCCGGACATTAATCCCAAACGGCCAACGGCAAACTTGGTCAGCAAAAAGGTCCTCATTTCCATGCTCGGCCAGGTCTTTGTCTGCGCTATCGTTCAAGCATTCGTCTTCTTCCACGTTCGCGCTCAGCCGTGGTACGTCCCGCCAGAGGTGGACCCCTCGGAGCTCAACACATCAAATCCGGAGAATTCGGCCCTGTTCCTCGTCTCTTCGTTCCAATACCTCATTGTGGCAGCCGCCTTTAGCGCAGGTCCGCCGTACCGCCAGCCGATGTACACCAACGTGATGCTGATGCTCTCGCTCTTGTCGCTCACGCTCCTCTCCGTCTACTTCCTCTTTGCGACCTCGGGCCCCATCTTTGACATGCTCGAGCTCGTCGAGTTCCCACGCTACTTCCACATGAACCTGCTCGTCATCGTCATCGTCAATGCGGTCCTGTGCTTCCTCTTTGAGGCTTACATGACGCGTCCTGTCACAGTCGTCATCAAGGGCATCCAGCGCTTTGTGCGGAGACTTAGGCGTGGGACAAGCCACCACGACCGGTCAAAGAGGCACGACTCGAAGATGTACAAGGCCGTCGTGGCAGAGTGGCAGAATGAAGGCGAGGCTTGATTTGTGACTTTAAAATCCTACCTTGCTTCTCTCTCATTTGAATAATATTGATACTCCCGGACCACATGACAGTCAACGATGACGATGTGTGGCAGCCGGGCTTCCCCGATTTGTCTCTAGCACCTACTATCAGTCTGTCAGTCTGTGTGGCTTTTCGCGCAGAAATGTGTCCAATGCTACGCCTTAGCTTGCTTTAATGAGGAAACCCTGAGGCTTATTCTACCGTATGAATGCCGCTGTGACTTGTTTGCCTGCAGGTATGTGGCGTTGATAAGATGCGCGTCCCGCCTTCGGGAAACAGCCAAAAAAAAAAGAGTCTTGGGCTCCGACTTTGGCCGTCGCCATCGCCATTGCCACCGCCATCGCCATCGAGACTCAGCAGAGCCAAGAGTCGAGCGAGCTCATTCACGTACGCCCGTGAGCAATCCCGCGGTTTGAAAAATACCGAAGAGAAAAAAAAAAAAAGGGGGGGCTCGCGACCTCGAGACTCATACCCGTCACCCATCGGTTGAAAGCTGCACTCAAGAGAGACTTGCGGAAAGGTCGATTTCTCCCGAGTCGAGAAAAGCCACCTTGTTCACCAGCTGCCGCTGGCGCCGCTACTACTGCAGCCAACACGCTTAGCCAGCAGCGAAGCGGAGCCAAGATCGAGCATTTGCTCTACGGGCTTTTCTCCGGATTTTCTGCGTATGTGAGCCTGCAGGTACTTGTCCTGCGAAAAGGAGAGAGGTGGAGATCAAGAGCAATTGCCTGGAGAGAAATGACCTGATTTGTGACTAGATGCCATTGGTGACTAGACCCTCGCCGTTCGGAGCCTGAAACAGGATGAGAAGAACGAGATCTGGCTTCTCCTGCCTTTGAGAATGAAGCCAATTCAGAGAACAAGTCTGCGTCCAGCAGAGCCGAATAAAAAGGAAGGAAAAAAAAGGAAAAGCCACGGAGCAAAATAAACGCAGAAAAAAAGGGTTTACCAAGGACCTAGGGTCTGCACTTGCAGTGCCTGCCGACAAGCTTTCGGGAAACTGTAGGATATCTGTGCGTTGTTCTTGTTCAGCTCGCGCCTACAAATTAATAATACTAAGAAATGCTAACATTGCCACTACTAATATAATTCTAGGGTAGAATCCGTCCAGGTTCGTAATTTCAAAGACCAGGAACGTTTTTAAATTTGGTCAAGCCACCGCGAAGCCCGGCGTGTGCCAAGTTTAGAGCATGAATACAGGCTTGTGCCGGCCACAGCGTCTGTCGGGCACTTGATCAGTGTGCGCCACAAACCTTTCGCGGGGGAAACAAAATAAAACAAGGAGAAACGGATCAGGCGAGCCAGCCTCGGAGCGGCGCCCGAACGACAATTGTAGTAGTAGTAGGATGGCAGCCGCAAATGCTAACCGGACCTCGGCCTCATTCCAAAGGACAGCATGGCCCGGCCTAGGCAATTAGTACTTGTTTCCCCCTAGGACTTTTCCTGCCTTTCCTGCCTTTCTTTTTCTCAAAAGAGGTTTTTGACAGGTTGACACAATTGTGGCAGTAAGATCGTGAGGCTCCGACTAAATTTGTAAGGCCGCTCTCCCTTTGTCCTCTTCTCCCCCTTGTTCGTCTCCGTCTCCGTCTCCGCCTACCTCGCCTTTCTCAGTCTCGATCCTCTCCCCTTGCCACCTCTTCGCCCCCCTTTCGACCTCCGACCTCCGACAGGCAAAGGTGCGCAAAGTCGTCCGATTTCTGCATCGCTAAAACTTCACATCGGATCGTAGTCTCGACCGGGGCCTCGCCAGCCTCGCTGAATCGCGGTTAATCTCCCACCCTGCCGCTGTGAGCAGCCGTCACCCCTCAGCCACCGCTCTCTTTAGGCGACTCCGCTCCGCAGGCGCTGCGTTTCCCTGACCCACCTCCGCCCCCCTTTCACCAGTCAGCCAGCCAGCCACTCGCCGCTCATCCGTCATCTGATTATTGTCGCTGTCGCTTTTCGTCACAAATATGATTTCTTCGTGGCTTCGATAGTGTCAACCGTCTTTTCTCGTTGACTCTCTTTCTCGCATCTCCTTGCGCACGCTTTGACGACTTCACTCCAGCAGCCATCACTCGAGCGGCACGACTGGCACCGCCGAGGCAGGTGTAGATTCTCTTCGTTCAGCACCAGCAGCATCCAAGTCACAACAAAGGGCCAAGACAGACGCAACTTCGGCCATCCCTTTGTCATCTATTCTAATACACTTCAAAGCAGAGCAGAAGCGGTAAAGGCGGTGCGTCTTTGTGAGTGCAGTTCTCACTTTGCGTGCGCATATAGTGACGCTCAAACACGACGTGTCTTGGCGATCTAGAGTCACCGTCGCTGTCACCTGTCGCAGAGCACCTGCCTGCTGCAAAAACGAGAAAACGGCATGGCGCTTGGACAGACCTGCATAGGACCGTTGCCCAATAACCGATCCCCACCGCCTTCCTGCAAGCCCGCCGTCTCCCCCACTGCATTTTTCGTACTCGACAGGAACGCAAAGGTCCTCACGACGAGCGGCAGCGGTGTGTCGGAGCCACCGTCTTTGTTGGTCAAGTCAATCTCGACGCCTGCCAAAATGTCTTCGGCCGCTGGCGGTGGTGCAGCGGCCGGCAGAAGCAGCAGGGATGGAGTGCGCATGCCGCCCGTCGACCGTGCCCAGGGCGGCAGTCGAGGTATCGGCTCTGTGACACGTCCGTCGATCGACGCTCCGTCGAGGCGACCGCTCCATCGCCGCGGCTCATCGCAGAGCCTCAAGCTGGATCTCGATGGCCTTGACCTCGGTGCGAGGCCGGTAGACGTGTCTCGAAAATCAAACATGCTCGAGGAAATCGTCTCGTCGCCTACCTTGCAGCCAACAATGATCTCGCAGGGCTCTGATGCCATCGCACTAACCCCCGACAGCGGGAAGACAGTCATGCCCGAGCAGCATCTGCAGCAACAGCAACAACAAGTGCCACAACAAGGCGATGATACGAATGCGGACCAGAAGACCCCCGTGGACAGCTTCTTTGCTCACCTGCGAGATTGCGAGGAGTCCAACGACATCTTGCCCGCAGAGGATGTCCTCGGGTCGAGCTCTGTGACCGACGACGTAGAGGAGCGGCACTCGACGACATTATCGAGGGCTCTGGAGGGCACCGGATCGGAGCAAGTGCTCGGTGGGTTTGCGAGCTTGGGGTATGGATACGATCGGTCCGCTGCAATGCGAGGGTCTGTGTCGTCCAGCGTGCCCCACTCGCCCGCGAACGCCCTCTCCAGCACGATTGTCGCGAAGGCGAGGGGCAGTACCGTCGCAAGACCTCTGATGCACGAAGAAGATGAGGCAGAACTATCACCGTGGTCAACGCTCTCTGTCGTGCAGCACGATCCTCTGGAGACGCTCGACATCCTCTCCATCGACGAAATGGGCTTGCACAGCATCGACGTGGGCAGTGCGGAAGACTGGGAGGGCAGCCGGCTCTCGGCTAGGCTGGACTCTTGCTCGTCCTGCTCAACTCACGACGAAATTGCATCGCCGCTGGATTGGACCGTGGCTCGCAGCGTTCGACGACATCGCAAGTGGGTCGTCGCTCCAAGCTCAGCCTTGACGCAAGAATCCATCGACAATGCCGAGGAAGTGGCTAGGGCCGTCGTCGTCTCCGACCATCTGGCTTCCAAGGTGGCTTCAAAGGACGATCAACCCCCGGCGACTTTTTCGGGCATGGCTTCGTTTGAGCTTCGCTTTTTGCAGGCCGGCTCGGCTGCACCCAACTGTACCATCATTCTCGCGAATCCGCAGACGCAACGCGAGCTTGCAGTCTCTACCCCGGGTTCGGCTTCTGCCACTGACGCCGGCCACAGCCCCACTTCGACGGCGCCCAGCCTGTTGGGAGGAAGCCGTGCCGATGACAACTCTACAACGACTAGTGCGGACATTGGCTGGCCTTCGCTGCGAGCTAGGACAGCATCCAAGCCCGGATCATCCGTTGCAACCACGGTTAAGAGGCCAGAGTCGTTGAAGCTTTCGAAGTCGCACGCGAATTCGGCACAGGGGGAGCCCTTCGTCAATCTCGAAAGCCGACGACCTTCGTTGGGAAAGAGTGTCAGCCACGAAAGTCTGGGCGTAACAACCCCCAAGCTACCGCCTTCTGCAAAGGAGGTTGAGTCCACTACAAGTCGCAAGAGCTTGCCGCCCGTGCCTCTCTTTTCAGCAGCGGGAACAACGCTGTCTCTCTCGGCTTCTTCGTCGTCATCGACGGGCGATTCCGCGTTTGGACATTCACAGCTTACTCCGATCCAGACGCTTCCCAGCGAAGGACAATCGCCCTTTGGAGACTACACGCTTGAGCAAGAAAGTGGTCCCCAGCGCGGCAGGGCGAGCAACCTCTCTCGAATGGCGGCTGTCACGGGTGACTCGCTCGGGCCTTCGCCTCGATCGTCAATGACAGAGATGCGGGGACTTGGCTCGCCTGTCCTGAGCACCATCGATCCTGCTCGTATGGCTGCCTACCAGCGTTTGGCCCGAGGTGGGTCCCCGCTTCGGGAGTCAAAGCTTGCCCCACAACCACAGCAACAACAGAGCAACAGCGGCAGCACCATGTCGAGTAGGAAGGACAACAACAAGCGCATCAGCGAATGGTTTCGAAAGAAGGTCTTGCCCAGTAACAGTGCCCCTCTTTCGTCCCTCTCGGTGCCAGCTTGGGACTCGCTACAGTCTCCCTCGTCCTCCATCGGGGAAGGCGTCGGCATTGGCCGGGCAAGCGCGCCCGCCTTCACGCAGGGACTGCCCTCGCTTACAAAGGTACCTTCTGCCAAGTCAACTAAGGGCAAAAGCTCTCTGTCCTCCAAGACGAGCTCGGGTCGGCCGAGTGTCAATTCCCCACCTGCCGCTCGCGTTTCGCAGTTTGCTTTCTCTCCTCCCGGCTCGGATGCAGAGACCAAAGAGGGTATTCAGGGTCGTCGGGGACTTCGCAAAGTCAACTCGGTTGCGGCCTTCCAGAAACGCCCCGATTCGGCCCCAGAGACATCCGAAAACGAGCATCCAAGAGCGGCAACACCAGCGTTGGGCTCTCTTCTGTCGCGCTCAAATCTGGGAACGAATCAGCAGGCAGCCATGTGGCCGCATCTCAGAGGTGATCGCAGACGAAGCAGCTCCGATGACAACATTGCAGCTCTGGCCGACTTTGCTCGACGCAGGGAGCGCGAAGAAGCATCCGCCGCGAAGCGATTGGTCGCCCTCTCCTCGTCCACGCAAACGAAGGACATGCCACTGTCGCCGCCGCTGTCGGCACACAATCCAGCCCCATCCGCGCCTTGGAACAGCGACTCGCATTCCAGAGTGCCGGTGATGATTAATTCTGGCTTAATTGGAATTGACAATGTGCCCGCCGATGCTGTCACGATGGTCATTCCTCTGCCAGTAGCTTCTGCGTCTTCTTCGTCAGAGAAGACGGAGAGATACCTGCGAATTGCCTTTGTGCCTTTCAAGGGGGCGGACCTGCCGCCAGAAAGGCAAAACCACAAACATCGCCACGGGCACCAACATAGTCTGTCGAGTCAGCAACAACAGCAGTCTCAGTCCCCGCCAAACCTTCAGGATAGTACCGAGCAACAGCGAACGGGCTTTGAACCTGGCTCGCCGCCACCGTCATCCTCCCTCGCCTCACCCACATCCGTTAATTGGTACCGGAAGCTCGCGCACGCTTGGAATTCGACCACCGGCGGCAGCAGCAGCAGCAGCAGTGGGGCGACACAGTCTTCGCCGGGATCCTCGCCAAATGCTCTGGACAACGAAGCCGCGATGTCGACGCCTCGTCGCATCTCGCACACACAACACGATCGCTGTCGCTTGCCGACAAGGCGAAGGCAATCCACTGTCCAACCGTTCCGGATCACCGCTCAGGTCTTTGCCGCCTCCGAAGCATTTTCGCATTCCCCCTCATCCTTTGACTCGTCTTCGTCTTCATCGATACCCGCACCCATGTCTTTCCCCGTCGTTCTGGGTATTTGCGACTCGTCGAGGAATTTGGACCTCGTTCCTGAAGGCTGGGCCTCCATTGGTCTTTCCCAAGGACCAGCCTCCTCGCTCTCCTCGCCTGCTTCGTCGAACAAGCCCTTCATGATGGGTGTGGCAGACATGATTCTGGCAGCTAGTGCAGCTTGCATGGACCTTTGAGTCACCACTACTTCTATCACCCCTTTATCTTGTAAAACAGTAGTACAGGCTACGTGCATTTGTTCACATAATCATCTAATTTTCTCAATCAATCCTCCATTCTCCAGTGATGCCACCCTTCCTAAAATACGTCTCGTGCTTCTCTCTGTTCTTGCTCCTGTATCGCCTCTACCTCCTCTAGACCGTCTGCGGACGATTCCCACTCGGCCAACCACGCCAAGGTCTTGCGCGCCTTTACGTTCTTTCCGATGTCATCTAGCGTGAAGAACTTGGGCGCCCGTGTCGTCTCTTGCTCCGCCAACAATTCTCCATCCCTGCCGTCGTGCACATGCTGGTGGTCCGCCACGCTTTGACTTAAAGCATGAATCTTTGCCTCAATGTCAACCTCTGCCTTTTCTGTGTCCGTCTCCGTTCCTTGCTCGTTCTGAATCGCAGTTCTCAACATCCATTCTCTCACTCGCCTCGCCTCGTTCAGAAGCGGGCCGCCCTGCGAAACGGGCACGCCCAGGAATCCCTTCATCAGGGCCAGGTAGGTAGCCAGTGTCGCCGTGGCCGCTCCTGCGCTGGACATTGTGCGACTAGAACGCTGATCCGGATCCATTCCGAGAGCCCTTGCGAGGTTCCACACGCCCGTCTTTTTGGTACCTTCGTCTACCTCGGCCCCTTCTTCCCAATCCTCGGTATCACGTCCTTGCCGAAGGAGCTTCCTCGAAGCAAAAGAAGAGTCGCTAGAGCCCAACGCGAGGTTCTGCAATACAATAGTCCAGCTCGCCACGCTCGGCTCCACCTTCAATCGCCTCATGTCGGCTAGGATCTCGGCGAGCTTCGCATTGGCTCGGAGCCGGCACTGGCGCACTTTCGTCTCGTGTTCCCGACGTTGGGCAAAGGAGTACGCGGGTGCCGTTTTTCGATCAGCGCCAGGTGGAGACGTAGCGGCAATTGAGTCGACGAGGTACTTGAGAAAGAGGTCAAAGGAATGCGAAGTAGTCGAGGGATACGACGAGTTGCCAAAGGAGAGGCCCTCAAGAATCTTTGTGATCGCCAAGTCATCGTCGATAGCTTCCTCCTGCTGGTCATTCCCTTGCTCCTTTGCAGCTGCTGTAGAATCTTCGAATACTTCATCGAGCGAGTCCAAGAAACTGTGGTACAGGCTTGTCAACTTTGCGGTGTCGCTTTCGCACAGTCGAACAAGGGCACGGAGAAGAATGTGCTTCGGATGCGTGCCGGGCCATACGAGTCGCTTGAAATGGGTGTCATCCTCCTTCTCCTGCACTGAATCGCCTGTGGGGCGAAACGAGGAGGGAGAGCCCAAGACGGCGCGCATCCAAGCTTGAACATCGGCCGTCTGAACAAAGATACTCCGAAACAGCTCGACGGCTGCCCGATCGTCACCCTTGTTCACGAGCCTGAGCATCTCGGCCGTCTGAACGAGTCCAATGCCGCCCCTTGTCCCTTCGTGGAGTCGAAAGATACAGTTGTCAGCATGGTCGCGCACCTGGTCGGGCGGAAGTTCGAAAAGGTCTGATTCGTCTTCGAGCCGCTTGCGATCCTGGGCATGCGCCTCTGCCATGTCGAGGAGAACCGCCAAGGTAGTCGCGCTAGGGAGATGATCCATGGACGAATCCAATTTCCCTCTTCGATGCTTCCCAAGCTCGGTTCGCAACAAGTTCCAAGCACCGGCGATATCGCGACGATTGGCGCGTTTTAAAAGCATCCTGTCGAGCACCGAGGCTTTCATATCGTCTTGCTCCTTGCCTCCAGCGACTGCGCCTATGCTCTGCTCCAGTCTACCAATCTGCCTCTCCAGTGTGTCCCGCAGACGTTGACTCTCGCTCTTGTCGACGCTCTTGTCTTTGGTCGCTTCCTCAGCAGCGCGTGCGTAGATCTTGTCCTGTATCGCTATGAGCTCCGTCATTGTCGAGCTCTCTCTTCCGGATTTTTGCCCCTTGTGAAGACTCGTTTGGGCCGCATCATTAAACACTTTCTTTGCGACCAGAGTCAGGGTCAAGACCTGCAGCGCCGTCGCTTCATCTCTGACGCCCTTGTCTGAGGGGGACACTGACGAAGATTGGCCGATCCACCAAAGGGCTGTGTCGAGCCGATCTGCCAGTGCGAAAGTCCTGATGGCGCGGTTGTAGAGCCGTGCCAAGCTCGCATCGACGGCGCTCTCGTCACTCGACGCAGAGGCTAGCAGAGATGACCTTGCGGCCTGCACAATGTGGTTCCAAAGATGCCAGGTCCATGCCGACGTCGACTCGACCTCCCTCTGTTTCCCTTTTCGGTCATCATGAACCCTCGCTGCTGCAGAAGGAGGCTTTGCCGAGCGTAGTACCCAGGCAAAGACTTGGCCGATGGTCCTCTGCGTTGCCCTCTCGACGAGGAAGCCTCTCTGGACGAGCTTGACGAGGATGCGCGATACATCGGCCGGCGTGGCCTCGGACACTTCCACAAGGCGAAGCAGCAAGCGTTCCACGTCCTTCAAGTGTCTCGCGTCGCCAGCGTGATCACTGGAAGCGACTTCATCACCATGTAGCTTCGTCGCTACGGGGAATAGCTCGACCCATGCGTGGCAGGCCTCAATGTCGCCCACTTGCAGCGAGTCGAGGGCCGCACGAATGGCGACCGTGTGCGGCGCGAGAGTGGTCCTCAGCACGTTGAGCTCGTGCAGCGCCCGATTAGCGGCCCGTATGTCTGAATTGATGAGGCCCCTGAGAAGCCGAAGGGGCTGTTGCTGCGACGACGAGGCGTCGGCATCGGCGTCGTGGTGCTGATCCAGACGCACAAACTCGTCGTACTCCTCGGTGCTGGACTCGAACAAGCTCGTGTCCGCGGGTTGGGGCAGCCGGTGCTCGATGCCACTATGATCTTGCGGGGCCTCTTCCTCTTGCGCATAGCTCAGCGACGCAGAGAGGAGTCGAGGTGCGGATGTGTGGAAGCGAGCGGGCGGGAGCAGCGGCGCCCTCGGGCAGACACTCGCCGCATGGAGGACCGGACGAAGGTTGCGGGCTCCTGCGCTCGAGGAGTGCGTCCTGCTGCTCGTCGTTGCCGCAATCGACCATGCCCGCGCCCCGCCTCGCGAAGGTGACATCCCTCGGCCGTCCGATACACCTGCTCTCTCAAGACGCACAAGCAGGAAGAAGAAGGCGAAAGGAAGCTAGCCTAAAGTCTCGGCCGATTATTACCTTGAATAAATTTAACGCGAGGTAGCCAAGACTTCGGTCGCACGAGGAACGCTGCAAGAAAAACAAGACTAGCTGCACCGCACCGCCTCGGACACCCGGGGGTGCAGATCCATGTGTGTTGCGCGCGCTCATTGACGTAGCTGGCAATTCGCGCTCTTCGCCGACACATCACCCCGAGAAGCATCGCCTCTATCTGTCTTCTGTTAGCGTGAATTGCCTTCTGAGACACCGGCACTGCCTTTGTCAATCTCATATCGAAGGCGTTGGTCTGCACAACTAGACTAGCAGAAATTTCATCTACAGTAGTACATAAAAGGAAAGGCATCACCTCTCCCCTTCCCAGTCACCACCACCACCACCAACAGGCCACTGCCCGCGAGAGCAAGAACCCGTTCTTTCCCTACACCTTACACACAAACACACACGCAAGAGAGACGATGGCTGACGCTGGCGGAGAAGTTGGAGGCTGCTGCGGCTTCTTCTGCACCGGTATTCTGCAGCAGTTCTTCAACACGAGTGAGTGGCCGCCGCCGCCGCCGCCCCCTTTGAATATCTTCAAAGCTTCACTCAGCTGACGTCGACGCCGCGTTCATAACAGGGAGCTGGGGCACAAATTGGACCTGCTTGGACAGCTGCTGCCGATGCAAGTGCTGCTGGGACGACGGCGAGTTTGTGCCCGAGGACCAGCCAAATCATCCTTCCAACGCGCACAAGGCGGAGGCGGCAGCGGCAGGAGGCGCGCAGGGCGGCGACGAGACGGCCGCACCCCCCGCGTACAAGGCCGCGGAGCCGATGAGCGCGACCAAGCCAGCAGAGGCAGAGGCGGAGACAGTGGCAGCGCCAGCCGCTGCTCCTGCTCCTGCTGTCGTCGAGAGCGCTGTTGGAGATGCTGCTGCGCCAAAGCAGTGATGAATCACACAGACATATATACACTTATCACATACACACCCTTTAGTCGCTCAAGTTTCATACCCGACATGTACGGAGAGCTGCCATTACTCCTCTACGTAAATCATCTTTTTCGTCATGCCCCCATCGAGGCGGATCTCTGCCCCGTCTGCGAAGCGCGTCGTGGCGAGAAACAGGACAGCGTTCTTGAGGTCCTCGACGGTGCCCACGGCCCCACTCCAATGCTGCTCCTCGTCAGCCGTGGTCAGGCCGTCGTTGTGGGGCGTCGCGTTTGCGTCGCCGGCGATGCTCTCGTGCGACGAGGGGATCCAGCCGGGCAGGATCGCATTGACGCGGATGCCCCTGGGCGCCAGCGACGCGGCCATCGAGTGCGTCAGGCCCAGGATGCCCGCCTTGCTGTGGTGGGGGGAAGCTGCCAGTCAGCCGAGGGTTGCTTGATTAACAAGAGGGAGAGGAGAGAGGAGGACTCACGTACTGGCATAGCCCTCCTGGTCCGGCTCGCTCATCTTTGCCCGCGTCGAGCTGATGTTGACAATTGATGGGAGCACACCGCCGTCGAGCAGGGGCACGCAGGCCCGGCTGACGTGAAAAGTGCCGGTGAGATTCGTGTCGACAAAGCTCCTCCACTCGCGCTCAATGATACTCTCGCCCCCGTCTCCAACACTGTCTCCGTCTCCGTCTCTGTCACTGCTGTCGCTGTGCGGCCGCGAAGTGGAAGCACCGTGAGACCAGTAGGGATTCGTGCGCGACGCATTGTTGACGACGACGTCCACCTTGCCGCCCCGGTGGAAGCGGCCGGCTTGCTCAATGGCCGCACGCACGCTTGCCAGGCTCGACACGTCGCATTCGGTGCCTGCGAACTTGCCCGGCCCAGAACTAGCAGCAGCAGCAGAAGAAGAAGACGAAGAGGAAGGGAGGTGCTTGTTGAGCGTGTGCTGCAGCTCCTTGGCGTCAATGTCAACAACAAAGACGTCGTGGCCCTCTTGGACCAGCTGGCGTGCCAGACCCCGCCCCAGGCCTCGGCCACCGCCAGTGATCAGGAAGCGCAGCGAGTGCGTTGCCTGCAGCCCAGAAGTAGCCATGCTCAATCAAGCAGAGGGAAAGCGTAGGAAGAAAGGAGTCGGGATGTGGAGGGAAAGCGACAGTCTCTTGTTGATTTACTGCTAGAGTAGTTCTTCTATTTTCTGTATGTTTCATGGCGGCGGCGGCGGCTGCCACTACAATACTTAGGGCACAGCTTTGTTTTACACCAGACTTCCTGTGCCAAGACCGAGGCCCTTAAGGCCTGCGACATAGAAGCGGTCGAGGGCGTCCCTCGTCCTCGCCTCCTCCTCGATGGGCACGCCCTCGAGCGCAAGGCTGAGCGTCGTGCTGCTCTCGTTCTCCACCAGGCTCGTCGTCAGTGTGCCGTGGTGGCCAGGTTCCCACTGCGGCGGACGCCACTTCTGCACCAGCTTCGATGGCGCATCGACCGAGACGATGGAGCCCGTGACGTTGTTGTTGAAGAGGGAAAAGTGGGAGCCCGGGTTGAGTGTGAACTGCGTGTCGTGCGACCAGGACCCTCGTCAGTAAGAGAGAATGCCTATAGATAAAAGTAAAAAGTACTTACTTGCGCAGGTGCCCTCGTCCACATCGGAATCCGCCCCGGCTCGGTGAGCAGGCCCCACAGGTCCTCCCTCCTGATGCTCAGGTCCGTCGAGACATCGACCTTGGTCGTGCTGACCGACTTGGCAGCCGCTGTCTTGGACGCAGAAGCCGCTGCCGTCGTCGTCGACGACGACGACGAGGAAGATGCAGCAGCAGCGGCAGACGATGCCCCTGTCCCTGCCGCTGGCGTCGAGGTGCCCGAAGACGCGCTGCTGCTGCCATTGGCCGGGCTGTCCTCGTGACCGAGGTCCTTTGCATTCTCAGCAATGAGCTCGGCCCTGAACGCGTGAAAGTGCGGCAGGAGACCGGGAACGAGCTCCTTTCGAACGACGTCGCAGAGCTTCCTCGATTCGTCGCTCGCTGTGGATGTCAAGCTGGCCTCAAAGGGGTACTCGCGCTCCTCGTCGGCCACCTCATGGCTGACCTCAGGAAACTGCACCTGTCCCTTGACGTCGTCGCCACCTGCCGTCTTGCCGCTCCACTCGAGGGTAAAGGAACAGTCGTAGATGGTGATGAGCTTGCCCTTCCGGTTGCCCAGCTCCACGTCGCCCTCAAAGTTGGTCAGAGAGTCGATCTGGACCGACGACGACGAGGCGCCAACGAGCTTCTTCCGAAAGTATTCCTTCGTCCATGGCGTCGCATTCTTCGTCTTCCAGTGGTAGTGCTTGTTCCACGTCGACATGGTGCGTAATGTGACCCCAAGGGCTCTGGGGCGGAGCAAAAAGGGATCGATGAAGAGGGAGACGCAAGAGGAGGTGCGAGTCCAATTCAGACGTTCGAGAATTCACCATAGTCACCCCGACATTCTCGGCCGGAGGGGAGTTGCCACGTGATGACGCTCCACTTTTGCGACGCGTGAGGCAAGAAGCTCAGAACATCGACGACTCTCGTCGACGTCAAAGGCTGCCGAGATGGTGAGCATTCGGCCAGCAGAAGCTGGAAAAGAGCAAAGGGAGGAGTATGAAGCTGACAGCTGCACTCGCTTCTCAGCCGCAGCCACTGAACGCCAAGAACGACCTCTTTTCTCTTCGCGTAAAGTATGGGAAGGTGACGGTGAGTGGTGCCGCTTTTGTCTGGAGAAGAATTGGTACCCATAGCTTAGCACGCCTTATCTCGCAGCTCTTCATGCCCGTTTCGCCAAAGACGACGTACGACGAGCTCATCAACGACGTTCTTGCCGGGTTGGCGACAAGCGCACATACCCCTCCGGCAGAGACGGGTGCTTCCAGCTTCAAGGAAATGGGCCCATCTGACGTGGGCCTGTTCGAAGGCAGCAAGATGGTGGGCACGGCAGATGGGCAGCAGGACGAAAGCATCCGGTTCGTTCAAGTAGACCGAGAACAGCCAAATCTCGAGGAGATGGGCATCATTGATGGGCCCGATGCAATCGTCTACCTGGGCTTCAGAGACGCGAGCAAGGGTGAGTCGCCCCATTATTTGCTCTGCTTCTGCCTCGTTGTCCTGAAGGCTAAGCATTTTCGTCAAGCAGGTGTCATTGCGGAGCCAGTCGTCGAGATTCCTGCCTTGGTAGACGACTTTGACGAGGAGGATGACGAGGCAGCAGAAGCAGCGATAGATGACGAGATGGAGGGCATCAAGGAAAGAGCATGAGATACATTGCACTCATAGGGCAGGAGGCCCATTGTATTAATACTTTTGTCGGATTACAAGTACAGCCATAAAGGGGGGCCATATCTATGTCTAGATGTGTATTTCGCTCACGCAGATGCTGGTGGCTCGAGCTCGTGCTTCATCGACTCCATGGCCTCGTCTCTGCTCTTTGGCCTCACGCCAAAGCAGTCTGTGCCCACGCGCACATTGTCGCTCCCCGCCCAGATGGCCACCTCGAGGTCGGCCGACATGCCCA
Organism: Acaromyces ingoldii; assembly: GCF_003144295.1. Lineage (NCBI taxonomy): Eukaryota > Fungi > Basidiomycota > Exobasidiomycetes > Exobasidiales > Cryptobasidiaceae > Acaromyces > Acaromyces ingoldii. The sequence goes on from NW_020290248.1 coordinate 792,382, forward strand.
TGCTCAGCTCCAGGCCTCCTTCCTCGTCGTCTCCACTCAGCAACTGGGTATATCGACTGTTCTTGCTCTCCACTTTGGCCTGTCGCAACGCTCTGACGAGGGCCAGCCTAGTCTCGCTGAGGACTCTAAAGTCTGAATTGGCCTCGAGCGCCTCTTCCTTCGACTGAAACCCGTTTCCGTCTCCTTTTCTGCTCTCAGCCGCCGCTCCAATCGTCATGAGACCGCTCAACTCCAGCCGATCGCAGTCTTGAACGATCGTCTGCGCGAGCTGGACGAGCTCGCCACCCTTGTCGCCCTGCTCATGTCCTCCCAGGGGCGGCAAGCCACCCTTGGCGTCCTCACCACTGGTGTTGACCTGGAGATAGACCCGAAGCGGTCCTTCTCTCTTCGTTTCCAAGTTCACCAACGCCTTTTGTAGTGCCTGCGCCGCCTTCACAGAGTCGAGCGTCTCGACCAGGTACAGGTTCGGGATGGCGGCAAGCACTTTGGCCTTGTTGCTCTGCAGCTTGCCCACAAAATGCCACTGGACGCTGCTGGGCAGCACCTTGGCCTTGCTCTCGAGCTCCTGCGCGTAATTTTCGCCAAAGTGGATCTGCGGCGGACTGCACGACGTGTGCGCGGCCAGAATTGATGTGGGCGGGTGAAGCTTGGAGATGGCCACGAGCCGCGGTGGGTCCCGTCGCTTGGCGTGCGAGGCGGCCTGCGAAATGCGCTGGCGGACCGCCTGAATCTGGCCCGACACTCGCTGCACCTGCTCGGACGTCGGTCGGAGGTGCGAAGAGGACAACGAGGAGGACGCCATGCTGCGGACCGTCTTTGTGGCTGTCGTCATCGTAAGCAGCCTCTTTCGCCCTCTCTTCTCCGTGTTCCTGGGGCGCGAACCCTCACCAATATTTATTTTGCAGGCCTGGCTTATGTAATTGAAGCACGTGTCAAAGCTTCTATTGGTGAAGCCCACCCCTCCATCCGAATCTGCCCTAGAGAAAGAAGCAAGCGTACTCTGAGCAGCGCGATCTGATGGCGACGCAGGCGGTGAGCTACCGACAGGGGAACTGCTCTTGGTCATCTGCTGACGTTGACCTCCGACAGACTTCTCGTCAGTTCCTAGGGCCCCTTGTGGGCGCCTCCATCATGGCGGCCGCTGTTGGTGTGAGCCGAGGGCCGGTCTATGCCGAAGAGACGTCGACCTCCTCGTCGTCCAAGAAGGTGAGACATTCGTCTTTAGCCGTGCTCTGCTGTGCTTTGGAACTCATTAACAGCGTCACTGATTCTTTCGTCTTATCTCAAATCCAGCTCCCCATCTATTCTTCCCCCGTTGAACCAGTCACCCTCGCCGAGGTCCGAGGACCGTTGGAGGAGCAGGTGGGCTCGGCTCGACGCTACGTCGTCGACTCTACGCGGCACGCTAGCGATGCGCTCCGCGGGCAGATCTCCAAGTGGATCGGTGTCGAGCAAGCCGTCGAGAGCAAGGTCTCCTCGCTGATCCCAGCCGACGAGCCGCTGACGCCCGGCCTGCTCTACGTGGGCGTCGCGACGCTGGCCGGAAGCGTCTTTACGCGCTATCGGTCCTTTCCCATTCGCATCCTCACACCCCCCTTGCTCCTCGTCGGCTCGCTCAACTACTTTTTGCCAAAGACATCGCACAACTTGGCAGACTACTACCTTGAAGTTGAGCAGCGCAGGCTTCCACCGCAAGTCCGCGATGCGCGTGAGTGGACCAACGAAAAGTGGAACGCCCTCGTCGGAGAGACGCGCCAGGGGCTGCAGTCGGCCAAGAGACAAACGAGCAGCATCGTCGATCAGAGCTTGAGTCGCGTCGAGCAGAACACCGGCCTCAAGGTGGGAGGAGGAGGGGGAACAGCAGCAGCAGCATCCCCATCCAGTGACGCTAAGAAGCTCGTGTAATGCAATACAGCATGTAGTGCTCTGGAGTGAATGGAATGTTTCGAGGGCAAGTCCTTCTTATTCTCAAAATCTCTACCCGCAACATCCACGACGACGCCATCGAGGCTGAGAACAATGATTCGCCCAAAAATAAGTGAGACTGAGAAAAGAAAAGGAAGTGAGGGGATGGTAGTTGAGCAAGGAAAGAGAGGTTCGGCCGCTTTAACGGCTTGACATGTAGTCGGATTCGGCAGACATGGCAGCCGAAGAGAGGACCTGGGCGGCCTCTGCCAAGACCTCGTTGGCGGCCTGGTGGAACTCGGCTTGTCTAGAGGCACCAAGTGAAAGATATGGTCAATGTCGATGAACGAAGCAGAGAGGGAATGGCATTCAAGCCTACTTACGCCTTTACGAAAGCCGCCAGGCTCTTGAGCGGCTGAGGGTCTTCCAGAACACGTTTCATGACGGTGATGGCCTCTTCCGTGGCGCTGACAAGCTGAGTGTAAGGCAGCAGTTTGTCAGCTCAGTCTGAAACAAAGAAGACCAAGAGACAGATACCCACCTTGTCCTCTGCGCCTTCGACATCCTGCCTCATCGACTCGACCTTTTCTCGCTTTCCGCTCGCCTCAGCCGCCTTCATGGCCTGACGCCACGAGTCGAGGTGCAGCCTGGCCTCCCTGACCGAGGTGCGAGCCTTGACAGCAAGCTGAATCTGGCTCCCGAATGCGCTCCAAGGCTGGAGGAAGCCGCCGTGAATCGCGTCGTCCTGCGTCAGGCGCAGGTTGCCCACGCGGTCCTGGGCCAGGGCAAACTTCTGGAGCGCCTCGCCGAGCTTCGTCTCCTCTTGCGCCACCGCCGTCCTCGAAGAGTTGGGGCTCGTGGGGCTGCTGAGACCGGCGAGACTCGTGGGACTCGCACCCAGCTCGAGTGCGCCAGAGGCAGCACCCCGCGACAGTGCGTGGGCCAGCGTCTTGTGGGCCGTAGGCGGCGCAGACGTCTGAGGCACATTGACATTGACGTTGGCCTGCTTGGCAGCTTGCGAGGCCCACGTCGTCACGCTGTGCCCAACCTGAGCCGAGATCTGGGTGATGGACTCCTGCACCTGTGTAGGGTAGTCGTAGCCTTCGTTTTCATAGGCGCGCGCGATCCTGTACCAATCCATCCCTTCAGTGTCCCCCCTCTCTTGTGGCATCTCAGCCATCCTTGACCCTCTATACTCACTTTCCCAGGTTGGTGTGGGCCGCCTTGAGCGCATCGACGCGATCCTCGAGCTTGCGGTACTCGTCGGGCAGCTCGGTGATGTCGTCGACGTCAACGGCACCAAACCGCTCGCGAGCCTGCTGGTTGAGGTTGCCGAAGCCCCGCGTGATGCGCTGGCCGAGCGGCCCAACGTTTGAGGTAAACGACTTCCAGTGCTGGTCCATTGTGTCGTGTATCTTGTGCCGGAGAGAAGAAGAAGAAGAAGAACGGGACAATCGACTGGTGAGATTGAGGCGATTAGACTTCCGTGTCCGTCGTCGACGTTGGCTGGCGCGCCGTGCGCTCTACAACCAGGGCGCACTAAACGCATGATCACGTGTAGCACCGCCTGGCAAGTTGACCACTTTGTTCCCACTTTCTTGACCGTGATGTCGAATCGCTCAGGAGAGGGAAGGCCTTGATGGGGCTCTAGCCAGGGGGGAAATGAATGTTGATTGTCTATGTCATCACTTAACAAAGAAGGGGCGTAAACGATGGGATAAGTTAGGGGAGGATAAAGAGAGAGAGGGAAATTGCTGCATGGCGTTTGTTGCTTGCGCCAAGTGAACTCCGTGGAAAGGTTGGGCTGCTACTACTAGTCTTCCTTGAGAACGTAGGTTTCAAGCTCCGCAGGTTTTGTCAAAGAGCGACAAGGAGAACTGTTTGTTGCAGCTCTAGGATCTCTCTCCCAGATCTAAACCCGCTTCTAGTAGTGGGAATAAGCTCCAGTGTAGCCGCCGCCGCCGGTGTCGCCACCGCCACCACCACCACCACCACCACCGCCGCCGCCGCCGCCACCGTTACCAAAGCCGTTGCCGCCACCAGCACCGCCGCCAACACCGCCGCCAATACCACCGCCAACACCACCGCCAACACCACCGCCAATACCGACACCACCACCGAGTCCGGCAGCAACGGTATTAAGAACACCGCTCGCTATTCCAAGGCCCAATGGATGTAGAAGTCCGAACGTTCGAGGGTGAAGCTCACTGTCAGAGGCGTCTCGGCGATAGTTGGACTGCAAGCCGCTGTAGGCGGATCCTCCTCCACCACCGCCACCGCCGCCACCACCACCGTTGCCAAAGCCGTTGCCGCCGCCAATGCCGCCGCCAACACCACCCCCGACACCAGAGCCAGCCCCGGCGCCAAGACCACTTGCGAGAGCGCCACCAAGAAGGGCTTTCCCGGCAAGAAGAGGTAGGAGTCCGAACGTTCGAGGGCGGAGTTCGCGGCCAGAGGTATCCCGGCGATAGTTGGACTCCGTGCCACTGTAGTCGGATTTGTGCTCGAGTCCGTGGTCTCCGCCACCACCAACGCCACCACCAACGCCACCACTAGCGCCTCCACCAGCGCCTCCTCCAGCGCCTCCACCGACGCTTCCTCCATAGTGACCACCACCGCTTCCACCAACGCCTCCACCCCCGCTGCCTCCGCCGCCTCCACCACCTTCACCGCCTCCGCCCATTCCGCCAGCTCCGATCTGAGCGGGGCTGCTCCGGCTGGGTACGGTGTTATAGGGATTGCCACTGTAGGGGATGCCGCCGTTCGAGGGGCTTCCTGTGTGGCCAGGCATGTAGCTGCCGGTGTTGTAGTCGTACATGTTGCAATTGTCAAAGTCGAAGTCGCAGCCGTACTCTGTCTTATGACCGTTGATCGTCCTGCCCTGATAGTAGACTACGCACTCATCACATGGCTGGGATGGCGTGTACATTGGGCCGAAGGGTGACTCGACGGCGATGCAATCTTCCTTGGAGTACTTGAAGTCCCAGTCACCATGGCCGCGTTTCGAGAATTCGGCATCCTCGTCGCTGGTGGATCCGCTGCTTCGACGACCAAAACCATGATGGAACCCAAGTGCTCCTTTGCCCTTCATATAAAAAGCCTTTCCGTGATGGCACAGCAGGCCCTTGCAGAGCTTAGGGCTGACACCGAGATGGAAGTCGCCCCAGCCAGCCTTGCTGAACCGGAGGTGAGAGATGGTTTTGACGCCTTTGAAGCCGCCCTTGTAAGCGACGAGTTGGCCGCCGTTGTTCCAGAAGGCACAACCAGACTCGCCGCCACCGCCGCCACCACCGATGCCACCACCGACGCCGCCACCGCCACCGTCATAGAACGAGCCGTGGCAGCTATCGGACGGCACGACGGTTGCACTCGCGGAAGCGACAAGAGCTGCCAAGATGACCTTGACGCTGATTCCGATCATGTTCTGCGTAGGTACCGTGATAAGCGACCATCAGAAGGAACGAGAAGTATAACTCACCGAAAGTTGGAGCTTTTCTCCGCTGTATGTTGTAAAGGAGAGTAGTGTGTGTTGTGTGACTTGGGGGGGCCTCGGAAGAGATTCGTGACGAGAAGAGAAGACTGTTGAATGGATGTTATGGGGGAAGGGGAGGCGAAGGAGGGGGCGATGAAGGAGAGATGGTCTGGAGTGCGAAAGTCGGCCCCTTTAATACCACTTGGCATATGGTCAGGCATCTATGACGGGGGCTACAGAGCCTCGCAGTCGGCATGTCATTCTCATTCGAGCGTACACGGCATGAAAAGAGCACGTCACCCACCTCAACAGTCTCAGCAATGTCATACTCGAGAGGTTGAGCCCCTCCCGCTAGGAGAAAAAAAATTGCGCCCGTACGCATCAAGGTAGCTAAGGGGTTACGCCGTTCAGCGAGCTGTTCGAGACCTAGCAATCTGTCGCCTGCCGTTGTGGAAGGAGTCTGAGCATTCTGTAATCTCATGCCAAAGTCATTTCGGGCCCTTCACAAACGGAAATTATCCACTTCCTCGCCTTTGCAGAAAGCCTGGGAAAAATGAGACAGGGACAGAAGCGTCAAACAAATAATTTTGCCACTCCGCCTTCACTTCGTGACAGGGCGGATATCTTCGGTCTCGACAGTGGTCATCCGGCGGTCAGACAGGAGAATAGACAGAGGCAGTACGAGAAAATTGAGTTCATCCCAGAGGTGGTTGACTGATAAAATTAGATTACATTTCGGCCTTTGCGTCTCAGCCGGTGCGGCCGTCTCCTTTGGTTTAGGCGTCCTCATCAACGTCCATCTCGTCAGCACCGTTCCCCCTGGCTTCTGCGCCGAGGGAATCTTCCTTCTCCGCTTCCTCGGTCTGTCTGACAGGTCTAGGCCCTCGTCGGCTCCGCCTCGCCCCAACTGCTTCGTCTGCGCCCTCGTCCTCTGCCGCATCAGCTCCTGCCTCGGCGCGGAGCGCTTCGAGCTCATCATCGTCCATTCCTTCATCTGAGCCCTCCTCATCATCTTCGTCGTCCGAGTCCGAGCCTGATCCCGCCTTTGACTTTTTGTGCTTTTTCACAGTTTCCTCCCCTTCCTCTTCCTCTTCCTCCTCTTCCTCCTCCTCCTCATCTTCATCCGCTCCTTCTGCTCCCACCTCGGCAGGCTCCTGAGCCTTTTGCGAAGGCGTCGCTCTTGAGTCTTCATCGTCGTCAACATTTTCGTCCTCCTTTTCGACCTCATCAATGGCACCAGCTGGCCCCTCGACACCTTCCTCTCCCACGGTCTCTTCCGCTTCTTCCTCGATTGGCTCGGGCAGTGGAATGCGCTCGGGCAATAGCCCAAGGTCTAAGTCGTCGACGAGTTTCCGCTCGTGGAGCCGCTCGATCCTTTCGTAAGTGGACACGGACCTCTTGCCCAGATTGATTGCATCCCAATGCTCGGGTGGCTGAGGGTCGATAGGCTGCAAGTTGACCGCTATTAGCAATTGACAAAATTGCGCAAGTGGCTGTGCACTCACCCTCCTTCTCTTGACTCGGAGTGAAGCTCTCATAGACACTGGATGGTATAGAGCGACGTTTCCGGCATGGACCGCATCTCCCCTTTTGGTCTGAAAGCTTTTTTCGTACGCTGTGAGTGGGGGCAAGACCCCATTGTTGGCCTCTCCTGCCTCTGGTCCGGCTCCACTCGCATCATCTCGTTCGATTCGAGAAGGTCCGGTGAGGAAACTAACAATTAGCTCCTGGTCCTTGCGCATCGATTCGTCATGTGTCTCATAGTCTCGCAGTAGCGCCATGTGTATCGGGCGCTAGGATTGCCGAAGTTAGCCAGCTGTTTCCCATCTCGTTATCGATGTACTGTACTCACCTCCTCGCTGTCGGCAGTCTCGAATACTTCTGCCTGGACATCCTGCTTTTCCGCATCTGTCTTCATGCCGCGAATCCTTGCATCCACAGCTCTCCGGCTTTCTGCATCTTCTGCTGCAAGCTGTTGCTCTCTGCTTCGGAACGCCCTCCGCGTCTTAGGAGCCTTTCCCTTCTTTGGCCGATCTTCGTCGTCGTCATCGCCGTCGTCAGCCTCTTCGCCACTTCCGAACATGTCCTCGTCTTCTTGCTCGACTATGTCTTCGGCTTCGGGAGCATCAATGGCAAAGAGCGAGAAAAGGGGCTGCCCGAGCGTGTCCTGGTGAGGACGAAGAATAGCAGTCTGAAGACGGGGATCATGTGCGGGGCGGTTGTCAATGTGACGTCCTGGCGCATCGCCGAAGCGGAACACGTCGACTCTTGTCGCCCATGTGTCGGTGTCTGGCAGCAGTGGGAAGGCGTCTATGGCGCGAAGGTGGCCCTTTGTGGGGTGTCGCAGCGTCTCGAGGGGTTGATTGGCAGCTTCGAAGGTCACTTTGATTCTTGCCAGCTGCGCTTCTCTCGAAGCATCGATACTCTCTACGTTGGCATGTCTGCTGGCCAGCTCAGACCTCCTCGCCTTCTTCTCGGCAGCTGCGAGATATTCAGTACGCTTGAGCCAGGTGGGCTGCCCTCTCTCGGGCGTGGCAGTGCCATCGATGCCATCGGCAGCTGTAGCTCCGTTGATGGTGGTGCTCGTGCTCATCAAGTCGCTCAGCAAAAAGGCGTCCTCCTCATCGATCTGCACCTGGCTTCGATCCAAAATGGGAAAGACGCCTCCGCGGCCCTGAGCGTCTGCGTCGGCGAGCTCCTGGTCGGTGTACCAGCAGGCTGGAAAGGAAGTCATGTCGAGAGGCATGCCAGCCTCGGCATCCACTACCATTGGCAAGGGGACTGAGGCGGCAAGCCGCTGCCCAAACAAACGAGGGTCGACATACCGCGAAGGAGGCGTATTGATGGCCAGCTGCTTGGGCGGGTAGGGAGGCAGGGGCAAAGGATTTGGATACCTCGTCCGCTCGATGTGCTCGGTCCTGCTCATTGACGGTTGTGGGCTCAGTCAGTGCTATCGAGACAATAAGATATATGTAGGGACAGCTTCTCACCTCTTTCTCGAAGACGATGAAGAAGACATGGCGACCGCTCTTTGAGATAGACGATCGCGTCGAGAAGAACGAGCGTTGCTGCAATATTGGCAGACGAGACGGATCAGGGCACGTGATTGCCTTGCACTCGCTCAACCAACAGGCACTTCGGCATGCAGGATTGATCGGGTTCCCGTAGGCAGCTTCTGAAGGAGCAGAGCTCAACGTCAAAAGATTGACACTCTACGGCGATCCTCTCGAGGAGCTAGAAAAGATGATGAGTCGAGGATGAGGGTAATGTCGTAGCAGTGAAGTGGCCATCTTTGCTCCAGCAGCCGCCGTCACTACCACAAACTTGCATCTCACAGCTGCAGGCTATGTGTATTTTTATATTTTTAAATCAAGACTCGGGGTGGAGTCTGAAAGGGAAAGGATGAAATTATTGAACCCAGCAGCACGACTGACGATCGCGCCATTATTATCCCCGACTTGCCCTTACCACCAACTATTGGCTGTCGACTGGTGGCTTCCCCCGCCGATTGCCAGTCCTCTTTGATCTCAGTCATCAGAACGTTGCGACGACTGGCGTCGTCCAGCCAGAGCTCTTGTTCCTGTGAGACTTCCCTGGACGATTCGACGCAGGCGACAGCGCCACCAGCCGCGCCAAGATAGCAGCGTAGGTGTAGAGCGACGACCGCACGCCCCCTGCCATTCCCACGCCTGCTTGCGGTTTGATTACGACGAAAAACGAGCCCCGAGGTTCACAGCTCCCAAACGTCTTGTTTGGCGCCCTTGACGCCGAATCGAAAGAACTGGCACCATCTTTGCCCCTAGATCCCCTTCCCTCTATTCACCCTGCAAGAGCTATATGGATCCGTCGTTCGCGTAGTGCCGCGACGGTGGGCACGTTGTCGACTTGGTCGCCACCACTACTGTGAACTCTCGAAACAGCGAATCACTCGTTCGCTCCAAACCCCGACTCCCTTGCCTCTCAACACTCTTACTACCTCCATGAACTTGACATCATGACGTTGACACGAAACCGAACCCATTCAAAGGCCTACTTAGAAGCCCTACTCCAGCCTTCACCATCGGCCATTGCTGGTCGACCTCATCTGCAGCGCACGCCAAGCACCACAGGCTTCAGTGGTGCGGTGGCAGCATCGGGTGTCGACGCGTATAAACCAGTCAGGAGCAGCGGTCTTGCTGCAAGCAGCGGCACGGGCACTGACGCCGATGTAGACAACGATGACGACCTCAATCTCGACCTCGTACTTGACGAGGGCAGATCACTCCACCAAGGCTTATCAGCGGCCCAGGAGGGCAACAGCAGTGGAATTTTCAAGCACCAGGACCAAGAACGCGAAGAGGAGATATCCAGATATCCCCCCAGCGAAGCCGATTCGACCGATGAGCCATCTGTGCACCTAAGGATCTCCACTGTCAACAGCTTCAGCAGGAGGTCCTCGACCGCTGGAAGCGATGGTGTCGGCGGAGGTGACAAAGAAAGCGTGCGGGTGATTCTCGCCCTCCTCGATGATGAGTCTCTCGACGACGAAGAACGGATCGAGTCGGTGCGAACGGAGCTCGCAACCAAGCTCAAGGCAGTCGAAGGTGCCGACGTGGTGAGTAGTGTCTGGCAGCACAGCCGTGTATGGGCAGTCAGGGCTCAAGTCGTCCCTTTTGCAGAGTACGGGTCGGCTTGACGACATCGTTCTGGCGCTGCTCCATCGCCATCGTGAGGATGTCAAGCCTACCGGGGCCTCCTTTGTCTCCCTTTCGTCACCCTCGCCCTCGCCCTTTCCTGCTTCTCCTCGCTCGCGACCGAGGCCAGCCAGCATTCGTTCGGTGTCTGGTGCCAACATGGGTCTCAATGCAGGCCGTCCATGGGGCCCTGTCACTCCCACCAGCACCACTGCCCCGGGCCAGGACCCGCCTTCGCGCCCATCGAGTCCACAATCTCAGACGACCAGTAGCAATTACAACCCAAACGTCGGAGTGATAGGTACGCCTAGCCCCAAGGCATCACCCAGCCTGTGGCACCGCACCGTTGCAGCAGCCAGCGGTGGTGGTGGCAGCAGCAGCGGTATCACCGGCACTGCCCTGGGTAATGGAGCCTCCTCCAAGGGAACAGCGAATAATCCATGGAGCTCGAGTCCGTCGAGCTCAGCAACATCGCCTTTTGCGGCTGCGTTTGGCAGCAATGCCACCAGCCTCTTTTCCAATCCTTCGACGATGGCTCCCCTCTCTTCCCCCAAGATGACGCCGGCCATGTCGCGTGCAGTGGGCTCAGTCATCAGCCGGCCGGGCTCGCCATCGATGACAGGATCACCGAGGCTCAACGTCGGCGCGAGCGAATTCAAGCCTCGAACACCGCAGGCTGTCCATGCAACCCCCACCAAGAGGCCCTCTTCGCCTTACTCATCTGCCCAGCAGCTGCCGTGGGCGACCGCCGATACGGAAGGCATCGCTTCGTCTTCGACGGCCGGCGCGCAGTCCGATGAAGATTCCGACCATGACGAGTTTTCGCCCTTTGCTGCAGCCGCTGCTTCGTCGTCGTCGTCGTCGTCATCTGCAACTACCAGCGGCGGCGGTGGCGGTGCTGTCGCGGTGCCTGTGCCCTTCAGTAGCGGCAATGGCGGCCGTAGAGCGATGGCACGTGGCCGTCCCAACAGCATGCAGACAGCTTCCACCTCCTCGGTCCAGAGTCTCACGACTGCAGAGAGCTTTGGGGCGCCCGGTGAACATCCTCCGAGCAACACGAGTGGTTCATGGTACAGCTCTGCGAGCACCTCGCTGGGCTCGTCGGACGAACAGCGTCCAAAGCTTAATGCTGCCACGTCGGAAGAAGAGTTCGAAGGGATCACCATGACGCCCTTTGATGTTCTCTCGAGCATCCTCACTCAGAGCGGCTCATCGCAGGGCATCTCTTGGACCGCCGAACAGATCGAAGAGGCCCTGGCAAGTAGCAACTGGGACATTGACGCAACCCTCAAGGCCATCATGGACGGTGGAGGCATGCCTCTGGCCTCGGCTCCGGCACCCGCGCTGTCTTCGTCGGCCAGCAGCTCCACCGGTCTGGGAAAGACGCCACCAACCGGACCTCGAAGTCCCGCCGGCGGACAGCGTTTCGCTGGCGGCACCCCAGGCCGATCCGGTGTCTCGGTCGTCCCCCGCGAAGCTCTGGCTGCTCAGAAGGCGATGCCACCCTCTGGACCCCGATCTTCATCATCCGCCCCTTGGGCCACCGGGAGCAATGCCCCACCGCCGCCGCCGCGCGCGGGTCCCCTGTCAGGACCCGCACAGCTGGGAGCGGGCCGCGTCTGCCGGTACTTTCTCGCAGGCGAATGCCGCAGAGCAGACTGTCGCTTCTCCCACGACCTCAATCGGGCCCTCTGCCGCTTCTGGCTGCGAGGCCAGTGCCTCAACGGCGATGGCTGCTCGTTTCTCCACGACATCTCCGTCGTCGATGCCCTAGCCTCGGGCGTGTCCAATCTCTCGGCAGGGAACGGCGCCCCCAATCCATCGCCAGCGTCAAGCAGCGTCGAGCCCGAGACGCCGCCCAACGAAGACTTCCCCGAGCTGGGACTGTCGGCGGCGCCGCTGGGCCCAAAGGCACAGCGCAATAAAGCTTCGTCGAGCGGTCAGGTGCCAGGCCAGGATCCCAGTCGGTCCAGATGGGCGGCTGCGCTGCGAGGAAAAGCGCCCACGCCCCTTGCTCTTTACCAGCAGGGCGAGGCAGCCACCTCGGTGGGCAAATCTACCGCCACCAACCGACCTCCACCGCTGGGTCCAAGGGCAACCTCTTCTTCGTCTTCGTCCAGCCCCTTCAGTACCAGGCTGCCGTTGAGGCCCTGCGCGCTTCTTCCGACACTGGCAACCGGTAAAGCTGCTTCGCAGGCCTATCACACGTACCGTGAGAATGCGCTGTCGCTCTCTGATCGTCGCAATCGGTGTCTGGCCAGGGCGGCCGAAGCATGGCGACGAGGGGATGGAGCGGGAGCACGCAAGTGGAGCAACGAGGGCCAGACGCTCAATCGATCGATTCAAGAGGAAGGAACACGAGCGGCCATGATGATGCTCAAGGAGAGGCACGAGGAGCTGCGCGAAAGAATGGTTACCGAGGGCGCTTCCTCGACGACGGGCGCTTCTTCTGCGCTGGCCGAGAGAGCTGCCCAGGAGGAAGGTAGTGCGAGGGGTATGAGGGGCAAGGCAATTGGCAACGGTCTCGGTATCTGCCTCGGTGTTGTCCCCAGGTCGTACTACAGCAACGCCAAGAAGGGCCCCGCTGCGACGGCGGCGGCGGCATCGACGTCCCTCACGATGGAAGAGAGAACCGAAGTACTGATGGACCTACACGGCTTGCACGCACACGAAGCGACAGAGCTCGTTGAGGACTTTCTCGTTTCGCTGGAGCGCGAACAATTTAGAGGCCTGGCCTTTTTGGCCTGCGGGGTGGGAAAGCATACGGGTGCCGGCGGGAACGCCGACGTTGGAGGGCAGGATCGGAGGAGGGTGGGATTGGCGGGAGCGGTGAAGGCCTTCTTGGCTAGTTGGAACTACGTGAGTATCTCTGCTTTCCCTCTGGTGTGGAACGACCGGCGTTAGCTGACCATGTTTGGATTTCTTCAGCCTCACATCGAGCACGAAGGAGTCATCACCGTTGATCCCCTCACGCATCTATAAAGAAGACGAAAGAAGGAGAGGGAAGTAAAGAAGATAAAAGACAGACTGGACCTTGTACTTTTAGCGATAGTCGCCGCGAGCCCCTGTAGACAGAGCATGACAGGCCACTTGAATGGATGATACCTACGACATAGTAGTGATGATACCTACGACGTAGTAGTGACAAGAGCCAGGTCGCCTTCGCTCTCGAGTCTTATGCCTCCACTCGAGCGCGGGTTTAGCCAAGGCCCAACGTTTAGTTTCGTGGAGGTCAGAAACCCTGGGCCTTGGCCCAGATACATTCAGCAGCCTACGGCGTCTTTCATAGGTGCCGTAGGGTCAGCTCAGACTAAACACGCTTCCGGTGAATTTTGTGCCCTGTTAATCACCTCATTAATAATAGACTGATTGCCTGACGCAGGGCGGTCCAGCACGCAATCGTGAGGCGCGCCGGTGGATCGGACATACATGCATGCTGAGCGTTGATGTTGCTCGATTTGCACGGCACCGCACTGTACCTTGTACTACCATTCCTGGACTCACTACTGCTTCATTGGGGCCGTCCAGAGCTGTCAGGTCCCCTCGGTCGCTGCACGGACAGGAGCGGGTCTTTCCTCCCTTGTGTGCCTGAGGCCCGTTCGAGAGCTCTTTGCGGCAAGACGCTCTCTGTCTACAGCTTGCCCTCTCGCCGCGGTGATGGACAAAGAGGGTGCTGTCGTCGGGCAGCAGGGCGATATGCACGAGGGTCTCGCCGCGGACAGCAGTGGAGAGGGAGCGTCTAGGTTTTCCAGCGGGAAATCGCCCCAATGGCGACTCGCTAGAGAAGAAGCTGGTGTCGCTTTTGAAGAAGGCGAAGGAGAAGAGGATGGTGCGCGGCCGTCGAGCGGCAAAGTGCCATTCATCGCTGCTCTTCCCTTGTGGCGCAAGTGGAGCATCATTGTCATCTATTTCTTCATTCAGCTCAGCGCCCACTTCAACACGGCCGTCTACAGCGATGGTGTGCAGCCCATTTCGGACCACTTCCACGTCTCGCAGCAGGCCGCTCGAGTTGGGCAGGCCGTTTTCCTCGTTGCATACGCGATCGGAGCACAGATCTGGAGCCCCTGGAGCGAAGACAAGGGCAGGAAAATGGTCATTCAGCTCAGCCTCACCCTTGTCAACGCCATGCAAATCCTATGTGCCCTCGCGCCAAACTTTGGCGCACTTGTCGTCGGCAGGGCACTCGGCGGCTTGTTTACGTGCTCAGGCAGCGTCAGCGTGGGAATCGGTACGTACCGCTTGTGCGGCATGGACTTGGTCAGAGAAGCAGCTCACTTACACTGGCACTCGGGGATATAGTCGCCGACGTTTTTGGCAGTCGCGAACCGTACGCGACGGCCCTCATCATCTTTGGCTCCGTTGGGGGGAGCGCACTGGGGCCTGTCGTGGGCCCCTTTGTGCATGCGTACCTATCATGGCACTGGTTCTTCTGGCTGCAACTCATTTTTGGAGCGGTGGTCCAGCTTCTCCATCTGGTTTTCGTTCCCGAGACGCGGCACAAGATCATCGCGGAGAGGTATAGAAAGCGTTTTGGTCCACACAGCAGCGAGGAGAAGAAGAAGACGAGAGACATGCTGGCGAAAGCAAAGGACATTGCGGCAACAACAACTCGCTCGGTGAGTCTTGCAAGATGTCATTGACGTGACTTGACCAAATTGACGAAACGAGAGACGGCAAAAGCTCGAGATGATCGCTCGTGAGCCCATCGTCCAATGCTGCAGCCTGTTGAGCGGCTTCAGCGACGCCCTCATTTTCAGCTTTATGGGCTCCTTTCGACTCATCTATGCCCAGTGGGGCTTCGAGGCTCCTGTCACCGCCGCTGCCTTTGCTCCGGTCTGGATCGGATATTTCCTTTGTCTCGCCTCCTTTGTCATTCCGACCGAACGTATAAAGACACTCGAAAGGACTCAGCCTCAGGTTTTGACACCCGAGTCTAGGCTTCTGTGGCTCCTTTTCAGTGAGTAGCATCGAGGCTCTACAAAGCCGCTTTCTCATCCTGCTTGCCCTCTGCATAGCTGGCCCGCTCCTCGTCATTGGTCTATTTGGGTTTGCATGGACGTCTTTCGGACCATCACACAACCCCTGGATCGCCCCCATGATCTTTACTGCTCTGGTCGGCATCGCCAATGTGAGTGCTTAGTCGCACTGACGGGTTCACCTGCTAATTGGGACCTACCGTACAGCTCGCCATCTACATAGCCACAATCGATTACTGCGTCTACAGTTACGGGCCTTACGCCTCGTCGGCCGCATCAGGAAACACTTTCGTCCGCAACATCCTCGCGGGCAGTGCCGCGATGTACACTAACCCTCGTAAGTCTGCTTCCTCATGCATACGCTTGAAAAATTCGCTTACGAGCCCATCACGATGCGCCACGATAACAAGTCTACGAGAGGCTCGGCTACGAATGGGCCTCATCGCTCCTCGGATTTATATCCATTATCGTCGTTCTACCCATGTTTCTCTTCTACTTCAAGGGATTCGAGGTGCGCAAAAGGAGCAGGTTCGCTCGAGAGATCCTCGAGAAAGGAGAGGTCAGATAACAACTTGTCGAAGTCGCAGAAATCGTTGATGGACATTAATACAAGGATTACACAGGCAGTGAAACAGCAAAGTGGATTAGGGAAATTTATATGTATGATACCTTGGTCAGACCTTGCCTAATGGGTTGCGGTTAATGACCAGCTTTGCGACAAACTGAGAAGGTCACAGATTGTTAGCTATGCAAGATCTCTTTAGCTCGGACAGGTCAACTGGAAGCGACTCACCAAGAAAATGGCACCAAGGGTGAGGCAGCCTGCAGAGAAGCCCTGTGCACCGTGGAAGCCCTGCTGGGGTGTCTTGCCTGCGCCAATGATCCACCCGCCTATGGGTCCGCTCAACAGGCTGGCGACGGAGCACATCGCAGCGAATTGACCAACGGCAGAGCCGATTCGGGTCTTGTCAGGGCAGAGCGGCGCGATGCAGGGCGAGAGGAGTGAAATGAGACCTCCAGAAGCTGGAAAGGATGGGGCGAAAAAGTCAGCCAATGTCTCTGGAAAGTGTTGATATAGGGTCTGACGCACTAAAACCGTAGAAGGCACCGATGATCAGAACACCCGCAGACGTGTCGACAGCCAAGGACGCGTAAACGACCACAGCACTCGCCAGGGCGCAAGGAATAGCGACGTTGAAAGCGCCAACCTTGAGAGCGGGGAAGGGCAGGAAGAGACGGCCAAAAAAAGAGGCAGCGTTGAGGATCGAGATCGAGTAGAAAGACATGTCCTCGCTGAGGCCGTACAACCTTCCCCATGAGGGCAGGTAGAAAAACGTGTAGAAAAGGCCGAGATAGATGAACATCCATGCGACTAGTGTCATCTGGAACGAGAGCAGCTTGAGGACGTCAAAGTAGAAGAATGCACGCTTTGGTGGTCGCTTCTTGGACGATCGGTAAAGACCGAAGGAGACGAGGAGAAATTTAGTCACACGCCCGCGCTTGTTGTGGGCGACATCGTCTTCACCGTCTTGCCCGTCAAACATGTCGGGCTGCGAGGTCAGCACTGTGGAGACCAAAAGCAGACCGCCGCCGATGAAGCCTAGAGCGCGCCATGTCCAGCCGAAGCCGACGTTGCTGAGCAGCGCTCGGACGACAATCGGCCACACCACACCACCGACCGAGGAGCCCGAGACGATGACAGCGACGCCCAGGGGGCCCTTGTGCTTGAACCACTGCAACACGCAGACCATCGGTGGGGCGAATCCGATGGAGAGAGCCATGCCCTGCAGGACACCTTGAGCCAGGAAGAGATGCCACCACTGGTGGCAGAGCGAGACCATCATGCAGCTGAAGCAGAAGCAGACTGCGGCGAACAAGAGCAGGGGCTTGGGGCCAAATTTATCCTGCGCTGGTCCGGCGATAACGTTGGCGGCCAGCATCCAAAATGACTGAAAGGAGCCTATCCAGCTGATTGTCGACTCGGACGTAGAGGGAATGATCTGCTCTTTGTAATATGACTCAAAGACCCCAAATGCATTGAGGAATCTTGGTTTGCAAGAACGGTCAGCTTAGACCCCTCAGACATCGTCCGGGTGCTCGCCGAGGTCACTCACCCGAAACCGCAGAACAAAGCGAGCCAGCCGCCCACAAGGGTAAGGTAAGCGGCAGGGGGCAAGTGAAGCGGGGGTGGTGAAGAAGCAGGACCGGTGGGGGAAAGCGCCGGCTGCGAGCCCTTTTCGGGATCTTTAAGAGCCTCTGGCCCCTTCAGTTCGCGATCCGATCCCTCTTGGCTATGCGGCGTCGTGCTCATGCTGGACATGTGGTAGCAGAGACAGTGGGGAAAGGAGAGGGAAATCTGCCCGGCATAGAAAGTGGGTGCCGACGTATATACCTGTACCAGACTTACGAACGCGTCGCCTTAGCGGGAAGGTCGGAAGTACCTGTACACTGATCCTTTATTAGACTAAATCAGGGCGGAGGCCTTACACCAGTGTCGCAATATGCAGTCGACTGCGCTAGGCTCGGCCTGGTGCCGGGACTTGAGCCTAAGCCGATCGATGATACCCGATCTCCGATCAGTTCTCCGACTGCGAAGGGGTCAAGCTAAGTCCGACGTCGCAGCCCCGGCCATCAATTGGTTGTCCATTTCTCTTTTCTCGGAGATAGGGCTTTTTCCCTCGAATTGCCGCCTAGGCAATGGCAGTGGTCTCCAGAAAAAGAACCCGCGCTACGGAGCGACTTTCGGAGCGGATATGCCGTTGCTTCTTGCTTCCAAACCTTGACGTTCATGCATATATGTGAACAGAAGACGAGATGGGTTCCTAATGCCCCCTATGAACGTTTCGATCTTGCCTTCTCTTCCAAAAGAGAGCACTATGATGTGGTTGACCATGCTGTTGTGTTCATCAACGTCTAGTCGTCGGAGTTATTCGAAGCACTCCTCAGTGGTCCAGTGGTCAGGATCGCCGCCTCTCATTGTTCAGGTTCGCCTGTCTTTAGTCCGCGGCTGGCCGGGGTTCGATTCCCCGCTGGGGAAAGGTTTCTTTTTGATTTTGTGGCTTTTTTATTCTTGTTTATTTTATTTTATTTTAATTTTTTGGCAGTCCCCCTTTCGGTCAAAGTGGAGCTGAAAGTTGAGAGAGGACCCTACTTGACATTCTACTTCTTTAAAGTCTCTTCAGCCAGCATGGCATCTGGAAGCAAAAACCGCTTCAGAATGGGGCGGTCGTCGTCGGTAGTGGAAGAATCGAGGCCGGATGAGCCAATCACAGCGTCGACTACTTCTAGACCATCGCGGCCGGGAGCGCTTGGAGTACTTGGGGCCAAGATGCGAGCATACAGTTCACCGCGCCAACGGCGCGTGTCATCGCACGCCAGTCTCGATAGGCCCTCGCTGGCGCTAGATGTGAAGAGACACGCGCAGTCTAGGAGCTCGCTTGTCGTCTCCAACGGTGAGGGCACGAAGAGAAATGACTATGAGATCGTCCCTTCGCCCACCACGTCGCTCTCTTTTGACGGCACATCCACACCGCACCACGAGGACCACATCAGCTCGGCAGCAGCTTACAAGGCTGATCGACCCAGGTCTGGTATGTCTTCAGCGCCAACGGCCGCAGCAAATACCTCATTGAGGACAAAGAGACCATCGATTAGCGGTCTTGGAGGACTGGGAGGCGTCGTACGGCGATGGAGTGCAGTGGGCTCGCCGCAGTCCGCCTCACCGAGGTCAGAGGAGGACTCCTCGACATTCAACCTTCATTCATTTCGGAGAGTGGCCAGTCCCTCGTCGCCTTCTCCTGGCCCTGCGCCACTGCCCATCTCTAGGGCGGAAAGCTTCGTCTCCGCCATTGAGTATGACGCCAACTCCCCTTCGATCAGCAAGCCGCCGAGCCCAAGTGTGAACCAGCAGGGCCATCAGCACAGGCTATCGGGATCGAGCTACTTTACGGGTGCCGACAGCAGCACAACTAGCAGCCCAAATCGGCATATGAATACCAACAGGATGAGCGCCGGTCGATTCCGAGCAGGCACGGCAGCAAGGTCGCGGCCCGACGTCACGTCCTCAGCGTTCTTTCAGGATCGAGAGCAACGACCTGCAAGTCCGACGAGCCACAACAGCGGAAACGTCAGCCCAGTCATGGCTGGGTCCAGCCTGCCTAGATCCCCCGGACAGGAATTGGCGGAGCTCGAGGCGGAGCTTGCAAGAGGAAGAACGACGCCATTGTTGCGCAGGAACGTGGACCAGGAACCTTTGGCCTCAGCGGACGGAGGAGCCAGAGGATCTCGACCTAGTGTGGCCAAGCAGGGCTCCTTCTCCTCTCTGCGCGATCTGAATGAAGGCTTTCAAGGGGATGCAGCAAAGGGTTACGGCCTTGACTCTGCGAGGGTGCTGGGAAGTGGCACGGATGGGCCAAGGACACTGATTGATGCGATTTCGAGAATGGAGCAGGAGCGCAGCAGGGGCGAAGCAAACATGCAACCACCCCGACTACCTTGGATGGACGACGGGGACAGCAGCAACAGTAGTGAAATGCCATCAGGCAAGAGACGATCGGGGAATATGTCTTCGTCCTCTTCCAAGGATTCCGCTGCGACGCTCCAACCGTCGCTGCAAGCTCCTGCCTTGGTTGACGGGGGTGGTAGCCCGACCCCTTCGACTGTGGATTCGGCATTTGTCGCTTCGGCCGTGCAAGCTTCGCCTGACCATGCCATCTTTGCCGAAAATGCGTCCCCATTCCGACACTCTAGAGCTCGGTCTGAGGGCACTTTGCTTGACTCCTCTTCGTCTTCCGAGAATCGAAAGTTTACAGACGAGCATCAGCCCACTCTGACCAACGGCCATGTGAAGAGGGCGTCCTATTATGGACAATCGGCCAATACACCGTGGCCGGGCAACCGGGTGTCCTCAGCTGCGCGACGGGATCGGTCGCCACCACCGCCTCCCCTCCCATCCAAGACAGAGGAGCTGATGAGTTTTCATGCTCGACACGCCCCTGCTATGGCCTCGACAGTACACCAGCAGCACTGGCGGATCGCATGGCCCACACCGCCCTGTGTCGAGCAAGGGTGGTTCACAACCCTTTCCGCTCTCCAGCAGCACAGCCTGTACGAAACTCATCGCAAAGCAGCAGGCGTCGCTCGTGATGAGTATCTCCAGATCATGGCCGCCGCCGTTCCGCCGAGCGCCCTCATTAACCCTGGTAATATCTTCGAAGCCAAATTGGCAACAAATTTGCAGCGATCGACGACAGTCACGAAATCGTCGCCCTCCTCAACGTCGCCAGCAGCAGTGACGGCGAGAGAGAGGCGAAGCTCCATGCCAACGGTTTCAGGGCCTCGATTGGACGAGCATTCGCCGCCTCCCCTGCCAAGCGCACCTGCCAATGTGCTGACGGTGGTCACCGATGACGAGGATGAATTCGCCGTTTTCGAAAACTTGATTCAAGCTGTTGCTGAACTCAACTTTACCCTAGTACGAAAGGATCTCGAGAGTGAGTTTCGCCCGTCATCACATGAGCGCTTTCAGCTAATCCGCCGCGTCATTGCCCAGTCCAAGAAGTACAGGGAACCGCTAAAGATGTGGCGGTCTCAAAGTCCAGATCAGCTGCTCGAATTGTTGGTCTGCCCTTTCTATCTTGAGGAGCTTTTCTTGCGTACTGAATGTGTGCCCTGTTCTTTCCCAGATCGACGGTCCATGCATCGCACTTCACCGATCCCTGCACCTCACGTCACTTGGCGGGATGCCAGCTGCCTATTCGGACGAGTTTGCAAGAACGGTCGGTCTTGAACGCCTGGTGGAAATCGCAGGGGGACAATCCGTCGAAGCCGTTTGCTCTCTGTCACTGTGCAGGTCTTCCAATGAACAGGAGCCGTTCATCGTTGAGACGAAAGAGATGGGCAAGCTGATCTGGCCACCTGGCTCAAGCCACAAAGAGCGCAAGAGGGGCATTTGGGAAGCAGTGTTTGCCGGTGAAGAGACAGTGAGTAAAAGCAGAGAGAGTCCGTCGTCAACGTATCTGAAGTTTTTTTTTGTCTCGCCAAGCAACACTACCTCGAGGCAGCCGTTGTGTCTCTCGGCAATCATGTTCAGCAGCATCAGGACAAAATCTTTCAACCCACCAATTCAAACAAGCGTCACTCGCGCTCCCTCTCGCATGGCCGTCACAGCGCTCGCTCGTCCAGTCTCTCGCGACAACCGTCTGCCAAATTCATGAACCCACCCCAGGTCCTCACAGGCCGCCAACGGGCCAGCATCGTGTAACATTGCCTTCTTTTTAGTCCCCCCCATGCACCATTGTAAAAATATTCAATTGACGCAACACATTGAATCGAATAATTGGTATTTGTGCCGTACGGCGTTGCCTTTGGACTGGCATGAAGGAGAGGGACAACGATGAGAAGGACGAAGAAGGCTTAGTCGCAGCAGTAGCAGCAGCGGAGGGCAGTAGTAGACGTGCAGACAGAGCATGGCTTTAGCTTTGTTTCTAAGTAGCGGCGAGATTGAACAGATTGAACAAATGGGAAGCGCGCAAAATCTGAAACCACGCGGGTTGCGAAGCAACTTTAGACTTCACTCCTCTAATGCGCGAGCTGCTTGAGAACGCGCCTTCTCTCGCTGACTGCCAAGCACGCTCACAATCTCCAATTGGCCGCCCCTGAGCGCCGATCCGAAAGACGACCACTAAAGTGGACGACTTTACCTTCGCTTCGTCTTTCGCGAGCTTTCATGACCGACTAGATCTATTCGCATTTGACGGCTCATCCCCTTCTCTCCTCTTCTTGTGCTCCCCTCTTCCCCTCTCTCCCTTTCCCCTCTCCCCCCCTCGCTCTATTCGACGATGGTCTTCGGGCACGGAGGCAGGCCTCCACCAGCGATGGACGCACACGGCCACATTTACGATGCCAACATGTCGCAACCTTATCAGGTTGGACCGTCGAATGTCGACCGACCTCCCTACGTATCGGACCCCAGCCATCCGGAGTATGATCCCGCCATCGACCCTAACCTACAGCTGCGAACTGTCCGGACAGCGGCCGAGTCGATTGCCGAGTCGCACCGATCGGAGATGCGTAGGGACCAACGAGCCAAGGCTCGTCGTAGGGGCGCAGGTGGGAGCATCCTGGGCAGGATCGGGAGGGGCAAGACGCTGCTGCGAAAGGACAATGCCCATCGAAGAAAGACGTCGGCCGGCATCGTCGAGATGGTGCAGGACGAGCTGGGGAGAATACGGCAAGGTCAGGACCAGGACCAAGAGCTGCACATGACGGGCATGGGCGAAGATCCAACCGAGGGCGAGCCTGCAGGCATGGCTTTTGAATCGGCCCAGTCAGACTTTACTCCTGCGGGCCACGAGATGCTGCCGTCAAAGCCAGACCAGAGCCTCAAGAAGAAGGGTCCCTGGTACAAGGTCAAGGCCAAGCCAGCTAAGCGGAGGAACGTCTACATGAATGTTGCACCATCGCCTCAGGACACCAACGCGAGGGGCGAAATCACGGCGAGGTATCCGCGGAACAAGGTCAGGACATCAAAGTACACGGTCGTCTCTTTCCTTCCTCGCTTCCTGAGCGAGCAGTTCAGAAGACTGGCGAATATCTACTTCTTGGGCCTGGTCCTCCTTCAGGTTCGTCATCCCCCTCTTTACCCTTGCAGGTATTTGATGAAAGCGCTGACCTCTACGTTTTGATTCGTTGAAACAGACCTCGGACAAATTTGGCGCGACGATCCCTCAGATTGCCATGCTGCCCCTTGTGGCCATCCTGACCATCACAGCCATTAAGGATGGCATCGAAGACTACCGAAGACACATAATCGACAACCAAGTCAACAATTCCGCCGTGACGAAGCTGGGCAATTGGCGCAACGTCAACCAGCCAAAGGATGCACGAAACCAGCTACAGAAGCTGATGGGCATGGGTTCGCGTAGCGGCAAAGTGTCGAAGGGGGTGCGGAAATTGAGAGAAAAGGAGGACGCCATCGGCATGCGTGCCGTTCGGCCGCCGAAGTCGACTTCCACGCCCGCACAGACTGAGGCCGCGCGATACATGGGTGGAGCCCCGGTTTCGAGACCGGGCACGTCAGACAGCTCCAACACCAACCGGCTTGAAACAATTGCCTCGGAGAGCGACTATGGAAAGCATTCGGTCAATCGCAGTGGTAGCCAGCAGCACCTTATCGACGATAGCCATCTCGGTGGTGCCAGCACGGCGTCGTTCCTCCCGGCCACATCGTCATCAGCAGCTCAAACGCCCGGCGAGGGTGTGATTGACATGCAAAGGCGAACGCCTGGCACTGCACGATGGGAAAGGACGCTCTGGAAGAAGCTTGAGGTGGGCGACATCGTCCTGCTGCAGGAGGATGAGCAGGTCCCAGCAGACATGGTGCTTCTGAATTCCTCGGACCCAGATGGCATTGCGTTCGTCGAGACGAAGAACCTCGACGGAGAGACGAACCTGAAGGTCCGCAAATGCCTCAAGGCCACATCTTCGATCCAGACGGAAGACGACATTGAGCACGCCCGTTTCGTCATCGACTGCGAGCCCCCGCATGCGAATCTTTATGCATTCAATGCTCTGCTCAAGTTCCAGCAGAGCGGCAAGACGATGGTGGAGCCCGTCACTGCTAATGAGCTTTTGCTCCGAGGCTGTGCGCTCCGCAATACCGATTGGGCCATTGGCATCGTCGTCTTCACTGGTAGCGACACCAAGATTATGCTGAACGGCGGCGAGACGCCCTCGAAGCGTAGCAAGATTGAAAAGGAGACCAACGTCAATGTTGCCGTCAACTTTGTCATTCTTCTTGCCATGTGTACCGCTTGTGCCATCGTGGGCGGCCTTATTCTCAACAAGACCAATACTTCGCGAGATTACTACGAGCCAGATTCGACCGACTCCTCGTCAAACATCATCAACGCCCTCTACATCTTTGGGTCTTGCCTCGTCCTTTACCAGAACATCGTTCCCATCTCGCTCTACATCTCCATCGAATTGACAAAGACGATTTCCGCCTTCTTCATCTATCAAGACATCGACATGTATTACGAACCCCTGGACCACCCTTGCGTGCCAAAGACGTGGGGCATCGTCGATGACCTTGGCCAGATCGAGTACATCTTTTCCGACAAGACGGGCACGCTAACGCAGAATGTGATGGAGTTCAAGAAGTGCTCCATCAATGGTGTCTCGTATGGCGAGGGCATTACCGAGGCCATGATGGGTGCGATGAAGAGGCAGGGCAAGAGCTTGAGTGGATTGGACGCGGACTCGCAGGCGGCCCAACTCGAAGAGATGCGCATTGACATGGTGTCCAAGATGACTCGGGCTTTCAAGAACCGATTCTTACGGCCCGACAAAGTCACACTCATATCGCCTCAGCTCGCTGACGACATGACGTCGGCATCGTCGCCCCAACGACGGCATACAGTGGCCTTTTTCCGAGCTCTTGCCCTGTGCCATACTGCACTCGCTGACCGAACCGACTCCGGAGACGCTTTCACTCTCGAGTACAAGGCGCAGAGCCCCGACGAAGCGGCCCTTGTCGCTGCAGCCAGGGACGTGGGGGCTGTCTACCTCAACCGCAACAACCATGTCGTCGACATCGAAGTCATGGGCGCGCCTGAACGGTATCAGCCTCTCAAAGTTCTCGAATTCAACAGCACTCGGAAGCGCATGAGCGTCATTGTACGCGAACCTGATGGAAGAATTCTCATGATCTCGAAGGGTGCCGACTCGGTCATCTACCAGCGCTTAACTGCAAATCATGACGAGGAGCTCAAGAGCCGCACACAAAAGGACCTGGAAGACTTTGCCAATGCCGGTTTGCGGACGCTCTGCATCGCCTACCGCTACCTGGATGAGGGCGAGTACCTGGAATGGGCCAAGCTGCACGACGAGGCGGCTGCATCCCTTCAAGACCGCGATGAGGCCATCGACGAGGTATGCGAGCGCATCGAGCACGACCTTACTCTGATGGGCGCCACGGCACTGGAGGACAAGCTCCAGGTTGGGGTACCAGAAACAATCGAGAAGCTGCATCAAGCAGGTATCAAGCTTTGGATTCTGACTGGTGACAAGCTCCAAACGGCCATCGAAATTGGTTTCAGCTGCAATCTCTTGTCGTCCAACATGGAGATTATGATCATCTCAGCCGATCACGAACAAGGAGCCAGAGCTCAGCTGGAGGCGGCTTGCAACAAGATTGCAGCTTCGGGTCGACCAATCGTTGTCCGGAGCAAGGAGGGCAAGGGCCTTGGCAAGAAAAAGATCCAGCAGCAATTTGACGGTCACGGCACCGATCCAGTCGACAAGGGCGCATTCGCGGTTGTCGTCGATGGCGAGACGCTCAAGTTCTGCTTGGACAAGAGCCTCAAGCCACTGTTCTTGGCCCTCACGACGCAGTGCGAAACGGTCGTGTGCTGCCGTGTCAGTCCCGCTCAAAAGGCTTTGACAGTACGATTGGTCAAGGACGGCATCGGAGCCATGTCTCTTGCCATTGGCGACGGTGCCAACGACGTTTCAATGATCCAGGAGGCCCATGTGGGTGTAGGTATTGCTGGCCTCGAGGGAGCACAAGCTTCAATGTCGGCCGATTACGCCATTGGTCAATTTCGTTTCTTGGCAAAACTCCTCCTTGTCCATGGACACTGGAACACCTACCGAATTGGCGTCTTGCACCAGGTTTTCTTCTACAAAAACCTCATCTGGACCTTTGCCCTGCTCCTCTTCCAGATTTTCTGCGAGTCCAACGCCACCTATCTCTTCGACTACAGCCTGGTGCTACTCTTCAACCTCATCTTCACTTCGCTTCCAGTAATCATGCTCGGCAGTTTGGACCAGGACGTCAGAGCGCCTGCACTCTTGGCCTTCCCGCAGACCTATGCTCCAGGCCGCGAGGGCAAGCTTTACACCCGCACCCAGTTCTGGTTCGCCTGTATCGACGGCATCTACCAGTCGATCGTATGCTTTGCTATCCCTGCAGCAGCCTGGTACTATTTCCCCATGGTCACTGCCAACGGTCTCTCGCTCGATCCGCTCACAGCCCTTGGAACGACGACGGGAGCAGCTTGTGTGCTGGCGGCTAACCTCTACTGCGGCCTGATGCTTCAGAATTGGTCCGTCATTATTTGGGTCGTCATCATCCTCTCCAACCTCAGTTATTTCATCTGGGTCGCCATCTACAGTGCGCCAGCATTCGCAACCACCTACACCTCGACAGCATTTGTGCTGTTTGGCACGGTACAATTTTGGGTCATTGTCCTCATCTGTGTTGTGGTCAGTCTGCTGCCTCGGTATGTCTGGATCGCCTGGAATTCGTCCTTTAGGCCCACGCACGTCGATCTCGTTCGACAGGCATGGGTAAAGGGGGACCTCAAAAAGCGGCTCGGCATCCGGAACGAAGAGGTCGGCGATGTTGAAGGTGAAGACCTCTCGTACGAAAAGGCATACACAGCCGGAGCATCATCCGAAGGTGATCCGGAGCGATGGGCGCCTCACACCTTCCCTCCAAAAAACCCGAACGCACTGCAGCAGGCCGGGCAAGCATATCAGCAGATGCCGCGAGATACTTCATCATCATTGGCGGAAGCGGCAGCGTCGTCAGACGGTGCGAAGAGGGCGTCCAGAGGACCGCGAGATTCGCTCATGCCGAATTTGTCTGCAACGGGTCGCGAATCCGCATTCTCCTTTTACGATCCCGACCAGATCACATCATCGACCCCAATTCCGACGCGCGCCAATCCTTACGGCCGATATCGGGATGACAGCGACGAGGAAGAAGGGGATGGTCCTGCATTCGAGGTCCCACAAATCACGGTGCAGAGGGCCTCTGGTCAGAGCTTCTACCCGCAGCATGCCTCAGCAGACTCTCGAGTGGCCTTGGCATCGGCCAACAACGAAAGCGTAGACAGCTTCGAGATGAATTTCAAAGACGCTGGACTATCGAGCAGCCAAGGCTCCACCCATGGACAAGCAGCGGCGGGCGACGACGACGACGATGCATCACCGGTTCTGTCTCCTCTTCAGCGATTCCACAACCGCTTTGGAGGTGCGCAGCAGCAGCAGGCGCCTTCACCACTGCAAAGATCCGCATCGGTGACAGACGACGCTCAGCAGCTACCTCATCATCCAGGAGATGAGTCCAACTGGACGGAGACAAGCTTCCACACTGCTTCCGGCGACGACAACCACCATGCACCGAATCGATGGCAATGACCTCATGGACCTTTTTCTTGTTCCCATTACTTCCCTTCCGTCTATCATTGCCTAATTTCTTTCTTGCACCACTCCCTCTTCCTTTTCCAGGCTCCTCCCCTTTTCTTGTTTGATCTCTATCTAGATAAGCTCAACATCTCTCTGCGAGCGTTTCTTCTATTCTGTCCCCTGGCTTCTCAATGCTTCCAGCTCTCTTCAATTCATGAATGCAGGCGAAGATGACAAACGTGATGGCAACAGGGTTTCGACGGGCGGGTAGTAATATTACTGCTATGAGACAATGAAAAGGCGGGACAATATGGTGCTCGTCTATTATTTTACAAGATTAATAAGATTCACGACACGGTGGTTGCTGGTAAGGCGTTTCCGGGCTATAAGGTGATAAGATTCGATCAGGCCTGCTCTCTCGAATGTCGGGTCATCCCGATTCCCTATCCACGCCTCGATCCCACTGCAAGAGGCCTGACGATGTCGTTGAGACCTTTTGGGCGGCAGATGAGGCGAGTGAAGCGAGTGGTGGCAGCGTCGGGCGATCTCGTTTCTCCATTGTCGAAGGCGATGGCGGCTGGCCACCCGTTAGAGACGAGACGCTCATACGTTTGTTTGAGTTGTCATTGTCGTAGACCGGATTGTGAGGTTTGTGGGGTGCAAATATCCTTTTCGCTGCCGGAAGGGCCCAGAGGCAGGGAGGCGTGTCAGGCATGGACGATGTCTGTGCGCCCGCGTCAGCCTCGCGGTGATCACTCCATCTGCCACTTTCGACCTTTGGGCTTTTTGATTGATGCTGCTCGGATGGCGACGCACTAGTCTGGTTAGTCGCATCAAACGCTTGTGTGCAATGGGGATGCGGATAGACGTCTGGCCGAGGTCGACTCGCGAGCAGAAAGCTTCGAAAAGCTCGATCCACGGGCAAAGTCGGCGTCTGAAACATTGGGTTCGACTCGAAGCCAGGGCCATAGGCTTCCGGCGGCATTTGTGGGAGAAGACGGCGGGCGAAAGTGGAAGAATTTGATCCACGACGGCCGAAGCGATCTGTTTCGATATTGTGGGTGAGGGGAGGCGGAGGTGGGAGCAATGACGAGGATAGGGAGGTCGTGGATCGCGTAGACGCAAAGATCGGTGGTGCTGGAGCTTGGGAAGGACGCGATTGAGCGGAGTAATGAAATATCGAGGCCGGTGGTGCAGTGTAAGCGGGCCCAGATGGAGGCAACTGCAGAGGCGGAGGACCTGTTTGGTGAACTGTGTCTCTTCCATGTCCTAACTGAGCATATGACTTGGCGCCTTCTGCTTCGAAAGAATTTGGTGATTGTTGCTGTACGAGAGGTGATGTGTAAGGTCCTTGTGTGAACAGATTGTCGCCATCCTGCGGGACGCGCCATGTTCGGCCATCGTCATTCTTCCTCTTCTTCGTTCCCTTCTTGCACTGCTTTGCTTCCTTCACGAGGCGAATTTTGAGACCACGTCGAAAAATGGCCTGGGTCAACTCGGTCGAAGGGGCGAGACCGGGAAAGGTGCTTCGAGTGGCGTGAATCTCGAATGGATCGGTATAGACACTCGTGAGCATGGAAAATGTGTACCCAACCCGTTCGACAAGGTCCAACCGGATGCGATAGGTGCCAGCTTGCCGTACACCGAGCTCGGAAAAGACGAAGAGGCATCTCTCTGAATGGCATTTGAAGAGTAAAGGCTCAAAGTGAGCCTTGATCTCGGGGCAAGCACAGGCTTCGCTTACCTTGCTCAGATTGTATCTTGGGTGCAATGAATGCACATTGATCCATATCGCCCACTAGTGGCTGCACCACGCCATTTCTTGACGTTACTTCGACAAAGCCCGATTCCGAGGAGACGAGGCGAGCTTGAAGACTGAGTTCTGGCAATGATATCAATCGGCTATTTGCGCTCCATGTCAGTAGGAGTCTCTTCTTTCTCCCGAATTTTTTTCTCCTCCCTCACACATTCTCCATGAGCTCTGGGACGACTTCGCAGATTGGAGGTGGATCGATGGGATTTGCTCGTGCTGATTGAAATGGGAAGATGTCAACCGCTACATCACTGGAAGTTGGTCGAAGAGCTTCTCACCATTCTTGAGACCGGCTTCCTCGTTGCCCACGGCGAGTCCGCACTTCGGTTGTTGACGAACAAGCAATTTGAACCGGGGCCGCCTCGAGGTAGAGGGCGCCAGCGATTTATGTCTGGAAGAGCCAACGTGAGTATTATTAGTCACGATACATGCGGACTAGTTGCCCTGCCTCTCCGACTCACCTCTGGAGCACCTCCTCCACGCTTTGGCAGGTGAAAAATGGCGACTGTGATACCCCACTTTCTTCATCCTCTTGGACATCCTCCCTGGTACATCCCCTCGCCTGCTGGAACCCTGTGCCCGAAGCCCGCCGAGCGTGCGGCGGCTGTCGGAGAAAGCCAGTCGGGTCCATGGGCAAGTCCTCTCAAAGCATGCGCCAGGAACAATGTTGAGGACTGCTTTTCCCAATGGTCACCGTAGGACTTAGTAGCGACGAGAAGACTGTACGGGGTGGCCGAAGGTGAGTGAGGTAGAGACGATCTTCATTCAAGATTGCAGCGAGCGGGTGCGACGTTGACCGAGGCCCGCTTCTCTCGTGCGAAAGTGATAAATTAAATTCGACACTAGGAAAAGGCGGTAGGAGACAGAAGACGGGAGATTGTAGGAGAATGAATGTCACGCGGGCCCCAGTGGAGATTGAGAGGTTAGTCGCGTCGGGTGAATTGCTTGCAGACAGACCAGACAAGCAGAAAGAGCTACCAGGATCTTGAGAGGCCGACATTAATAATTATTTTTTTTTGTCCAACAGCCAACCAGGGAGGCAGAGAAGCAGAGCAGAAGAGGGACCCCGTGGGCAGAGGGCATGCATCTGCTGCTGTATGCATCACCAAGCAAAAGCGCAAGCGTCCCGAATTTTTTTTTTGCAAAGACCCAGACTGGAGAGTACCAGACTGATGTCTACAACGACCTTCGATTGTTTGACGTTAGTGCGGAATTGGACTGCCCGCGAAGATTAAGAGAGAAGGAAGGGGCTGTGTCGGCTTGAGCCGAGAATAGAGATCCATTATTGGAGTTCACATCGATCAGTACCTTGGTAATTGAGACCCTCGCACGGAGACAATGCACTTCACGGTACGGTGCATTAAAAGGCTTGTTGATTTGCAAAGCCCTGTCGGAGCCGAATAAAGGGCTTATGGTACTGTACGGTACTTTACCCAGGTAAGACATTCTTGGCATTCGCATGCTCAACGACAGAACAACTCCGCAAGCCCACGTTGGATGCCCTGGCCTGCGTCAACTTTTTGACTCCCTCGATACAATTTCACACATCCAAGTCAAGGGCGACTGCTCGATGGAGAAATCATTCTTTGGGAACATGACAAACGGGCAAAAGTGCCTTTTCACATCTCGATGCTCGAGGAGCTTATTCCGACGTGCAGTATCGTGCAACGAAGCCCCCAGAGCCAATGCCTTCAGAGTCTGGGGTCTATCTTCCGTCTCGGTGAGATGCCTTCCGCACTCAAAGTACTTATCTTGCATTTGCTTGTGTAAGGCTCTGGGATAGAGGCATGCTGGTGGCCTGCCGGTCAACGCAGCGAGGTCGAGATTATAAATGCCATAAATAGCATCCAACATGTATTTCCATCGTGTCTCGTGACTAACAAAACGGGAGTATGGTCCAGACTGCTCTTTGCTCGGTTCATTCAACCTCCTTCCTCTTCCAGATCATGATCTCCTCGATGCCCTCGTGTCCCGGAGCATGCTCCAGGGGCTTGCCGTGAAATTCGAGATCGAAATAAGCGTCGAGGACGTCATGATAGTCTTGCGGGGTGACCTTGAACTGCATTTATCTCTGTGGTCAATTTACTCGCCTTTAATCTACTCTTGTCTGTAGTCGCGCACTCACAGGAGGGCCCGAACCGTCATAGCCGTCGCCATCCACCTTTAGACGATAGACGACAGTGAAGAGCTTCCCCCCGCGCTTGGTAACCTTGGCATGCGATGCGGCCACCTTGGGTCGCAAGGCAGGCGGCAAAGCAGAAAAGAAGCTGCGCGTGCTTGCATGCTCAGCTTTCTTCTTATGCCCAGATCTAGTAGTAGTAGTATGCTCACGTGTAGTCATAGACGAGGTCAAAGGATCCGAAGAGAGACTTGGCGGTCAGGTCGAGCTTTGATTCATCATCTTGCCCGACGCTCAGATAGTCGAGAGCGACGAAGGAGATGCGATCGTGCCACGGCTGCCTCGGAAGAGAGGCCAGCCACTGTTACTGCGGTCAGTTTTTGCCCTTCGCTGGAGGTACTTTGATATGTTGAGCACGCACATTGTGAGCCTTGTCAATGGCTCCCTGCACCAGGTCGACGCCGACGGCCTTGTCGAAACCCCGGCTGGCGAGATACTCGACATCGACTCCCCTCCCGCAGCCGGGCACGAGCGCATTACCGCCTGCAGACTGCGGCAGCAGATTCTTTGTCCTCGCATCTCGTTCGTACGACGACGTGAGCGCCGGCTGAGGGCCCTGGCCGCGGTCCCAGGGCGTGAGGCTCGTCTGCCAGGCGTGGTCCCACCCTCCACCGGCCTGGTGACCCTTTTCCGTCACAATCTGCCGCAACTTCTGAACCTTGGCCTGCCATTCGTCGGTCATTTCTGCACACAGATTCCCCTTCTGGGTGCGCGCGTGTTGCCAGAGTTAAAGAGTGGCAAGAGGGCAAAGCACTTAGGTTAGCCTCAGTCTGATGTGGCGATTGACAGAAGTGACCCAAAATCCGGAATTTTTTATTGCAACAGTGTAGTAGTAGTAGTAGCGTTGTGGAGAGTGCTTGTCGGAGTTAGTCTTGGACCCGAAGCAATCTTCCTTCCTCCACCCAGAGAGAAGTCGAGAGAAATTGATCCGGATTGCAAGAAGATTTTCTGGCGCAACGTCGGGTCCATGCACCCTAACCCGTGCCGTACGAGTGCCACTTTGACAACGGCACCGGTGTATGGTATATAAACTCTCAGCTTTCCACCTAACACTCACTCTCTAAGACTATCCTCACATCCTTTCCCCCCCTTCTTAGTCACAGACCTTGTCTTTCCCCCCTCACACCACCATGACCGACCGATACACGACTGAGGCAGCACCCAACTACCAGGTGCTGGGTGACAGCATCACGCTGCCCTTCTCGGGCCGCGTCGCCCCGTCTCGCTTCATGAAGGGCGCCATGACGGAGCGCCTCTCGTCGTGGGACCAGCACAACCCGCTGAAGCGAGGCATCCCCTCGCAGGAGCTCATCAACGTCTACGAGGAGTGGGGCAAGGGCGGCTTCGGCATCATCCTCTCTGGCAACACCATCGTCGACCACGAGAACCTCGAGGCGCCAGGCAACCCGGTCATGAATGCAAAGTCACAGGAGCCCGAGCGAGCAGCCGCGTTTGCCGAGATGGCCGCCAAGGCAAAGGCCCACGGCGCTCTTTACATTACCCAGCTCTCGCACGGCGGAAGGCAGGTGGCCAGCGCGATCCAGCCCAACCCCGTGTCGGCGTCGGACGTCAAGCTCGATGACCGCATGGGCTTCTCGTTCAACAAGCCAACACCCCTCTCCAAGGAAGGGATCAAGGAGGTCATTGACAACTTTGCCTGGGCTGCCGAGTATGCCTACAAGAACGGCAGCGACGGCGTCCAGCTCCACGGCGCACACGGCTACCTGCTCGCCCAATTCCTGAGCTCGTCGACCAACAAGCGCACCGACGAGTACGGCGGTTCGCTCGAGAACCGGGCACGGATCGTGTACGAGATTGTGGCCGAGATCCGGCGGCGGGTGCCCGACCCCAAATTTATCCTCGCCATCAAGATCAACTCGAAAGAGTACCAGGACGGCGGTTTCCAGCCCGAAGAGTGCCGCGAGATGTGTGCCCACCTCGAGACGCTCGGCATTGACGTCATTGAAATCAGCGGTGGGACGTACGAGGTGCTGGCGTTTGAGCACAAGCGCGACTCGTCGCGCGCCCGCGAGGCCTTTTTTCTCGAGTTCAGCGAGGTGGTGCGGGAAAAGGTGCAAAAGTCGACGATCTGGGTCACGGGCGGCTTCCGCACGGCCAAAGCCATGGTCAACGCCATCGAGGACAAGTCGACCGACGGCATCGGCCTCGCCCGGCCCGTCTGCCAGGAGTTTGACCTGCCCAAGCTCCTCATCGAGGGCAAGGTCTCGTCGGCAAAGAAGCTGCTGCTCAACGAGCAGGACTTTGTCATCACCAATGTCGCCGCCGGCACCCAGATCCGGCAGGTCGGCAAGGGCCAAAAGCCATTTGACGCCGCAGACGCAGGCCAGGTCGAGAATTTCCAAAAGACCATTGCTGCCTTCATGGTAAAGGGCCAAGAGCTTGGCGCGCAGGGCATCATCCCCGCCGGGTACCCGGACCTGGCTCCTTACCCTTCCGCCTCCGCCTAGATTCACTCTCTCTTTTGTCATAATAGATCACTCCTTTTCTCTCTCTCTCAAAATCATTGATTCTTTCTCAGATAGAGTACCCTCCAGGCAAGGATTACAACGAGCTGTATCAGTGTTATGATTGGTGTGGAAGATCATCAGATGATTCAGGGCAGTGGCCGCCCATAGTCGTCGACGCCCAGTCTCCTCTCGCGGATCCTCCACGCGATGCAGAGGCCCAGGAGCACGCCTTGCAAGATGCCCGTGCAGACGTAGGCAGCAAGCGAGGTGAAGTTGACGCCGGGCCGCAAGGCAAGCGAGTAGACAAAGATGGCGCTCCCGGGCACCTGGAGGCACATCATGGGGATGCTGAGGCTGCCGACGAGCTTTGCGCGTGCCGTGTGCACAATCTGGGGCACGTACTGTGCTGCGGCGAGGATCGTCGAGGTGAAGCCAAGAAAGGCGGCCCACCTGGACACGAGAAGCCTTGACGAAGGACCCATGATGATGACTGCAGTTTCTTCTGGTGGTGGGAACGAGGTAGGCGGGAGCGACGTGACGAGGAGCAGAGTGACGAGGACGATAAAGAGGAAGTGGAAAGCGACGAGCCACGAGAGCGAGAGGGCGAGGCCCCACTCCTTTGTCCTTCGCTTGACCCTCCGTGTCCTTCGCAGCCCGCGCTCGCTCCTTGAGAGCAACGTCGACGTGGTCATGGATGGCGCAAAGCGGACCTCGCCCTCTCCTGCCGCTTGCCCAACTACGCCTCGCGCGTCCTGTCCGTCGTCGGCCAAGCCTTCACCGGCGGCTGACGGATCAGCTGCAGCTTTGGCAGCCGGCAGTACAGCGTTGGGAGGCAGGCGCTCGCCGTGAGCCGTGGTCTCGTAGGCCCCAAGCGGCGAAGGACCAGCGCCCTGCTTCCGTGGCGCCTTCCACACGGGCCAAAAGGTGGGCACGAGCCTGCTGAACGCCGAGCTGCTCCTCTCGTCGGCCTCGTCCTCGGGCATGAGCAAATGCGAGGCCACTCCGCTGTTGTCGGGCGATTCGTCAGCCGTCGTCGTCGTCGTCGTCGTCGACGTGAGGTGCGAGCCCGATTCCTCGCCGTTGATGGGCGGCGTCGATGTGCCCGGCACGGCCAGATGCGCAGCCGCAGAAGGCCCGACGGCGCCCGTGGCCGGGTCCGCAGCAAAGCTGCTGTAATTTTCGGCAATGTGCGAGTCGAGCGAGTCGAGATCGCCGGCCGATGAATCCGACTCGTACCCATCGACAATGTCCTGGGCAGAGATGTCGTTGGAGGGACCCGTGAGCGCAATCGCGCGTTCGTAACGGAGCTCCTTTGGGTAGAAGATGAGGAAGAGAACGAGGACGATGACAAAGAGGAACCACTGGAGGCCGACCTGGAGCAGTCCCAGGAGCGACTCGGAGCATGCGCTTGTCGTCTTTTTTTTTTTGAATATCGGCCATGATCAGTCCACAATAAGCGAGAAGTGCATTGCATGCACGGTCTCCGATCGCATCCAACTCACCAGCCATCGACAGCATCGAATGACGCCCCACTGCAGCGCAACAACATTGAGAAAGCTGCTCGCGGAGCTCGTGGCGCCGAGGAAGAGGAACCAGGGCGAGAAGCCGAGTGATGTCCTCTTGATGATGATGCGCGCAATCTGCGGCAGATAGGACACGATGAGGCCCAAGCAGAGAAAGAGGGCCAGGGAGGCCTCGAGCGTCGAGTGGTGCGGCTTGCACTCGCTGGGTGCCTTGATCTCGCCACCGGCCTGCGCCTCGATCACGCCCTTGGACAGGGCTGCCACGAGCGCATTCATCGTGTGGTCGTCTACCTTGTTGCTTGATCCAGGTTGCTTGATCCAGTCCGCCTGAGGGCCATTGCGAGCAGGCTCTCTTTCTCCGTCCCCCTTTTAAACAATGAGGCTGAGGGCTAACGCGTCCACGTGTGCCGAGAAGAAGGCCAAAAAAAAAAAAGTAAACGCAAAGCAACTCTCCAGTCAGGAAGTCTACGTCAATTCACCGAACCGCAGAGAGGAGGTGGGCTCCCACGATGCAAGCGACGATCAGAGGCCGGGCAAATCTACAGGTCGGCCCGACGAGCCTGGAGCAAGGCGTGATTGCTGCGCATGATGGCAGTGCGCTCTTTTCCTTTGGTGGGTTTGCGCTCACAAAAGGCGCCAAAGAGCAGACTGCACAGAGAACTCACGCTTCTTGAGATTCGCAGGCCCCACCACGTCGCTTGCGACTCTGAGCGGGCCCATGGAGGTCCGCCTGCGCGACGAGCTCACCGACCGTGCCGCGCTCGACGTGAACCTGACGCCGCTCCAGGGCGTGCCCGGCGTCGCATGCACCTCGTTTGGCCAGGCCCTGCACGACCTCTTTGCGTCCGTCGTGCTGCTCCACCTCTACCCTCGCGCGCTCCTCCAGCTCAACGTCCAGACGTATGCACGGCCCCCCGCGAGGCTGCTGCGCGGGGACAAGCTCGTGCAAGAGACGCGGCCTGACCCGGACCGGACGCCGGGCCTCGCCGAGCGCGCGGCGCACATCAATGCGGCCTCGTTGGCGCTCCTCGACGCGCGCACGCCCATGCGCGCCACCGTCGTGGCCATTTGCGCCTGCTACGTGCCGCGCGGGACACGCAGGTTGCTCGACCGGAGTGCTTGGAGGCCAGACTCTGCGGCGACAAATCCGTCGCAAGGCTTGAAAACGGACGGGACGATGATGGACGTGGACGGGGACGTGGCGCAGGAGCTGGGCCAGGAGCAGGAGCAGGAGCAGGAGCTAGACGGCGACAAGGACCTGGTCCTCGATCCATCACCAGCCGAAGAGGCCCTGTCGCGGTCCGGCTTCCTCTTTGCGTTTGCAATCAGCGGCGCGAAACCCCTGAATGGCGACGAAGGAGGCGCCGGATCAGCCGACGTCGTCCTCTCGCAGTCCTCCGGCCGCTTCTCCCTGAAAGAGGTATGTATGCGTTTACCCATCCTTCTGCTTTGGCATACCGCTGACATTTTCTTCCATCTCCACAAAGCACACGGCTGCGATGAAGGTCTGTCGACAGGCAAGCCGACAACTTATGGCCAAGTTCCGGGAGAGCATCCAGACCGTCTGAGAGCAACGTCAAGACCCAACGCAAACTCGTGTATCATAGTCAATCTTGGGGAGTTTAATCGAGTTCACATTGCATAGAGAGGACAAGACAGACAGACAGAGGCCAGGGTAATAGCTTGAGATGGAATCCAGGGAGAGAGTGATTGAGAGCAGTGTCCGTTCGAGCGCGGGTGCGTGTGCTACATGATGGTGCAGTCCTTGTCGTCCTTGACGGGCTTTGCCGCGAAGCCCATCTCGGAGAAGCTCTCGTAGACCTTGGCCGGCGTTTTGGAAGCGAGGGGTATATCATCGCCTCCACCGCCGCTGCCGCCGCCGCTGCTGCTCGGCTGAGGCTGTCTGGGCGGCATTGGCCGTGGCGAAGATGCTCGGGGCGGTGGGCCTCCGACACCGAGTCTGGCGGGAGACTGCTGCTGTCCGCTGTTGTTGAAGCCGCTGGGCCGTCGTCCTCCTGAGTCATGGGCCGGCTGTCGGGGTGGTTGCTGCTGATGCTGCTGTTGCTGCAGTGCCGCAGGATCGGGCATCATGACCTCGGATGGCGCGGGGAGCAGCTTGTCCGCGCGCGACGCCGCGTTCTTATCCGGCTGATTTGTCGGCAACGGCGGCGGCGGAGGCGCAGGATCCTGCAGACGGCCCCGTCTACCACCGGCCGTTTCCTCGACCATCTTCATCGTCTTTTTCCTGCTGATATTGCGCACCTTGGCCTCCTCGTTGGCCGCGTTGCTGCCGTTGTTGTTGTTGGCCTCGCTGACGCCCTGGCGCTGGTTGCGCTTGTTGATGATTGTGTTGCGCTTGTCCGACAGCATCTTGGCCTCTGTCCGCTTCCGCTGCAGCTTGACATCGACGTAGCCCTCGTGCTCCTTTCTCGACAGCGTCTGGGGCGTGGGCGCAGCGAGGGCATCGAGGCGCTCCTTTGCGTCGTCGTTGCCGTGCGCCATCGCCTTTCTGTACCACTTTTTCGCCAGCTCGAGGTCCTTTGTGCAGCCAACACCGACCTCAAAGTAGTAGGCCAGTGCGAATTCTGCGCTCGGCAGCTGCTTGCGCGCCGCCTTTTCGGCAAAGGTAAATGCCAGCGCCTCATTCTTGTCAAAGCAGCCCTCGGCGCCGCAGAGGAACCACTTGCTGAGGGCCATGTCTGCCTCAATTTCGCCGCCCTGCGAGGCCAGGCTGTAGTACTGCACCGAGAGCAGGGGATCAAAGGAGCACTCGAGCTGCGCATACTCGTAGCACCAGCCACACTTGTACTGCGCCGGTGCAAAGTTGAGGTAGGCCGCCCGCTCGATTCGTCGGCGCGCCTCAGCTTCCAGGTTGGCCACGGGACGGCCGCCAGCGCTGTGGAGCAGGCTCTGCACCACCTGCGCCGGCACCTCGACGTGGCTGAATTCGCCGGCGAGGAGCATGCCGTAGATGTATGCGGGCTGGGGCGTGTCCTCGTCTGCGCCATCGGCGGCCTCGCGCAGGAGGGCAATGGCCTTTGGCTTGTCCTGCGTAACCTCGAGCTGGCCCAGCAGGTTGGCCATGCCCATGCGGTAGACGCAGCCGACGTCCTGGACGCTGCACCCGCGCTCGTAGGCGTCCTTTGCGCGCGTCACGTCGCCCAGCACCTCGTAGTCGCGGCCGATGCGAAACCAGCTGGGCGCATGGCCCATCCGGGCCGAGAGCTCAAAGTCATTGAATGCCGACCGGAGGTCCTTTCGATGGTACGAGGGAAACGAGCCCGAGGCGAGGAGGTCGCCTCGCAGGAAGAGGGCCTCAGCGTCGGGCCGGGCAGCCTCGGCCATGCGGTTGATGTGCGAGATGGCCTCGTCAATGTGCCGGACGAGGCTAGCGTCGCTGATCTTGTTGCCGTCGTGCTTGCGCTCGACAAACTTGATGACCTGCTTTGCCCACCGCAGTTTGCGCCGGTCATCGCCACTAGCCATGGCCTTTTCCCGCATGACGCCGAGCTGAGCCAGGTCCGGCACGGGCACGTTGAGCGAGGGCGGCCCGCCGCTCGTGGACGATGTATTGTCGGACCAAGCGGCCCCCGTGTGGTAGCCATGGCTCTCGCTGCTGGCCCGCCGAGCACTGGCCAAACTCAGCTCGTCGACCGAGGCCGTCAGCGACTGGAGGGGCCCGTGGGCGGCGGGGCGAGGCAGATGCGACAGGTGCTTCGTCGGCGGCGGCCGTGCTTGGGGCGGCGAGGGGCCTCCCTGCATCAGCATCGGGCTGACTGCACCCGCTGCCGAGTGCGGCCGCTGGCGTGGGTCTGGAGACGCGAGGAAGCCACCGGGCATGGCCGGTGGCGAGCCCACCACGAAACCGGCGGGGGGATGCGGGTGGCGCGGCATTGGAGCTATGGCGTTGTTGTTGAAATACGATTGGGACTGCTGTGGCGGCGGCGGCGGCGGCGGTGGTGGTGGTGGTGGCGAGATGAGCTGGCCTGGAACAAAGCCGCCACCAGAGGCACTGGCGTTAGTGTGGGGGTGAGGTTGGTGGAAGTAGGGCGGTCGCTGCTTTGGCTGGTGATGGCGCATCTGCTTTTCCCGTTCGAGCGCACCTGGCGGATGCGGCGGGAGCGGTGGTGGTGCTGCCGGTACTCCCATGCCACCCCGCTGGCTCTGCTGAGCATGGCTTGAAGAGGCCTGTCGCGGCATGCCCATGGGTGGAAATGGCGACGAGGTCCCAAAACTTGCCGGCAGCTCCGGCAGTCGCGGAGGACCGCCGTTGCCCGACATGTCTCTTTTACTTTTTTTTTTTTTTTACCCCTCTCTTTCTCGCTCTGGGAATCGTCTCGGTCGATGTAGCACGCCCACAGAGCAAAGCAGGGGAGAAGAAGTGGGGCAACCGTCCAGCGAAAAGAGCAAGGTCAAGGCAGGCGAGGTAAACCGACGTGCAAGCTCCTCGAAAACGAGAAAATAACAAAACAGGTGGTCACTCTGCATGCCCAGACCCAAATTTACACATCAACACGTACTGTACAGTATAGTACAGCTAGTACGTGTGGGCTAGTGAGGAAACACGGCATGGGGGGAATCGAGGAAAATTTAGTACAGCCACGCCACACGCGCCATCCATGCAATCTCGGCTTCTCACTCTTCTCACAACTTCTCTGAACCACGAACCAACAGTGGAGAAGAAAAAATCAAGGCGTTCCACAGAGACAAAATAGACCTAAGAGAGAGAGACAAAGAAACAAGGGAGAGAAAAAGCAATATTACTGTACAAAGTAGACCCCAGGAAACCCGAGAGAGGTCGACAGAGATGGACCTCGTAATTAAAGTAGTAGTAAAGATAGGTATCAGGAGGAACGGGGCGTGATCGGCATCAACGCTTTTGAAGAGGTAAGGTGGCGATCGGCGGCACAGGTCGTGATAAGGAGGGGCTGGGAAAAAAGCGGGTTTCGGGACGGGGAGAAGGAGGAGACGGAAGGAACGGGGGCCATGACGGGCCAACCAAAGAATTTTACTTGTAGTCGCCATACGGTGGCTCGCCGACGATGGATGTCGCCTGCGTTTCATCAGAGCCGGAGCCGGAACCGGAGCCGGAGCCAGAGTTCGTCCCAGTGGTAGGCGTCGACACGTCGCTGATGTGGCCACCCGCGCTCATGTGCAGAGGGGCAGAGTCGGACAGGAAGCGGTGATTGTTGGGTTTGAGAGCGTTGGCCATCGAGACGGCCTGGTGTTGGCTCTTTGTCCGCGCGGGGCTAGGCGGCGGCATTGTCGTGTTGATCATTGGACGACCACCCGACAAACGGCGCTGGTGGGCGCGCACTTGCTCGCGAAGCCGCTTGTTGGCGTTCTTGAGCTGGTGCAACTCAAACACCCATGAACTGCTCCGCTGCGTCGAGAGCTCGGCAAACACTGAACCAGTCGAGGGTTCACCCGCTTTGCTCATGCCCCCGTCGGCCATGGGTATGGCCGGCATGGAGGAAGCGTGTGCAACGTTTGGCGCCATGTTCAACTGGACAAGATCGACTTTCTGCGTAAAGGCAAAGACGGTTGGCATGCCCGTACCCCCACTTGTTGACGAGGGGATAAACGTCGTGAGCACCGGCCGGCCCAGAAGCGCGTGAGCAACGACGGTGACCTCGCTACCGTTCAAAGCCTGCGAGAGCGCGCCTTGTGCTTCCGTGTTGGTCAACTCGGAGATGTTTCTGCCAAAGATGTCGACACCACCGTTGCGCTTGCTGAGATCGCTGCGATCAATGACGTCGCCGACGGATCCAGAGGTCGAAATGACGAGACCGTCGGTCGACATCTTGGACCAGAAGCCAGGTTCGCGGGCGTCGAGGGTGCGACGAGCCTGTTCCCACGGTAGATTGTACACCGGCCGTGGTCGGCCAGACGAGATGACGACCTTGCGGCCCTTGCCCTGCTCCAAGTGAAGCTTGCCCGAATTCTCGATCCAGGTGTGACCGTGATGCTTGTGACGCATGCGCATAATGAGATTGACCTGGGGCCCAGTCTGGCCGGCACCGCCCTTGGTCGGCGGGTTTACGGTGCCGTCGTGGCGGGCCCACTGTCGCGCGGCTGCGGCAATACTGGCGTTGCTCGTTGAATCTTTGAGCTCTCGGAACACAGGCACCACGTCCGAGGGGTGACAGAATTCGCTGATACTCCTTCCAACAAGCTCTTCTGCCTTGTAGCCCAAAAGGCGCTCGACGGAGGGTGACACGTAGAGGAAGGTGCCCTTCAGCGAGAGGACATGAATGAGATCGTGCGAATTGTCGAGAAGCATTCTGGCCCATTTGTGCGTTTCGTCACTACCGCTGCTGATGATGTCAGCCAACTCGTGAGCCATGACGGCGCGCTTTGTAGCCTCCGCTTCGACAGGATCCTGCATCTCACGGTCGTCGTCCCTCATCACCGTCGTTTCCCCAGCAGCGATAAGAGCGCTGGCTTGGTCGGCCTTTTGCTGACTGTAGTTGACAACGTAGAGGCCATTAGGCTTGCGCTCCAGCACAGCACCAGGCTGCTCGACCAGATCGACCTGGAATCCAACGAGGAACACGGGCTCCTCGCTGTCGCCCCAGCCGATGGGAATGATGGTAACGAGATTGATAAACGGCGAACCGTCGCGGCGATAATTGATGAGACTGGTCTGGCACTCTTGGAAGCGACTGCAATGCTTCTTGATATGGGCGACTGCACCGTTGTCGGTATGCATGCGCTCCGAGCCAGCTTCGACAAGGCCGTCGGGTGATTGGAGGAAGCGGCAGTTACGACCAATGATCTCGGTGCGGTCATAGCCAGTCAGTTCACAGAATGTGTCGCTGCAATGGACAATGGGCTGATCCGGATGCTTGGCGTCAACGATGGTAAAGGAGCACGAGAGGTCGACGGGCCCAATGGTGATCTTGGGGTTGGGCCGCGTCGAAACGCGCATCAGGGCGCCGAGGAGATCGAAGCCAGTCGAGGTGTATGCGCGCTTGGTGAGAGCATCAATGTTGCCAAATTGACCGTTATAGATGTGTGTGTCGAAATCCTGCTCATTTATCTGCACCTGCGGCGGAAATGTGGCGCTGACAGGTGTCTGGACTTGCGATGCCAGCTGTGATCGTTGCTGCTGCTGCTGCATCGACTGCGACTGGTCAAAAGGCACGGTCGCGGTCTGACCGTCGACGCGATTGCTCATCGACCGTTTCTGGTGGCGGCCGCTGACCTTGGGATTGACCACACCGTGGCCAGCTGCCTGTCCACGGCGTGAGAGCCTGCGACGCTCCTGGATCGTCAACTCCGAGGCGATCTTGGGACGCGGGGTTGCGCTCGATGCTCTGGCCGCTTGGCTCAACGGCACGCTGGGCGAACTGTGGCTGCCGCCCATGCTGCGCTGGCCTGCACCGCCAAGACCGGCCGAGGCACCGCCGGCGGCACCACCGAGCTGAGGCATCCAGTGGCGGAGCTGTGCAGTGTGGTGTGCAGCAATGCGGGCACGGTAGGATGTGTCGATTGAGCCGTTGTTGTTGACGGTGGTTGGCACCGTAGCAGCAGCACCGTTGTCGCTGACGGTTTCACTGTTCATCTGCGAGGGCGCAGAGTCCTGGACGCTGGCTGATGAGGAAGCCCACTCTGGCAGCAGGGTGCTGGGGTCGGCCGACATGCCAAAGTCGACGAGCGAATCAACGTTGTCGAGGGTGTCGACGAGGTCGTTACTCAAGGCAGTTTGCGATGGTTGACCGAATTGACCGTCGCTGCTGGCCAGAATGCCGTTGCTGGGCGAGTTGAGGAAGGCGGCAAAATCAAAGTTGTTCGAATAAGACATGGCGGGATGGAGAACTCGAGGACGCTTGGAATGGCGAGGAAAAGAAGAGAGAGAAAGAGTCTTGGTCAGGAAGTCGTTAAGAGAGCTGGAAAGAGCCGCGGAGCGAGCACTGGCGTAACGATATCGGACGCCTTGATGTGCAACAGTGGAAGCGAGCTTGCGCTTCTGCTGACGGTGAAGAATGACTTCTTCAAACG
Source organism: Acaromyces ingoldii (assembly GCF_003144295.1). Lineage (NCBI taxonomy): Eukaryota > Fungi > Basidiomycota > Exobasidiomycetes > Exobasidiales > Cryptobasidiaceae > Acaromyces > Acaromyces ingoldii. The sequence goes on from NW_020290248.1 coordinate 835,590, forward strand.
GCAGCTCCTACGACGTAGCTGCTCTTTGGGGGGTTAAAAAGCCGAGAAATTCCCAGCGACGACGACAGAGACGTCGTCAAAGGGTCGACAAAAACGAGGTGGTGCTAGGGACCTTGGCGAATCCTGTAGCGATTCAATTATTATTATTTTTGGTGAGTGCTGTTGAAGCCAGTGTGTGATCCCAAAGTCTATCCGGCACCAATCTATAGATACTCACGGAAGGTCCAGCAACCAAGCAGGTTGGATCTCTCTTCTGGGAGAGAGAACGAAAACGATGACGAGGCTGCTTCAAATAGACAACGCAGCCCCCTTTCTTGTTGAGAAAACGGGGAAAGCTGCGCCTATGTCGTACGTCGGCTAAGCTTGAGGAAGCTCAGTTGACAATTTCGTCAAGGAAAATTGATGTAGTTCGCTCAGGAGCGAACGAAGGGTCGTGAGTATCCAATTAAACGTCTCCTGTTGAGACGTAAGAGATTGGCTGTTGTTGGAGAAAAAGCTGGCGAGTCTTGCGGTGTCGGTGTGTGAAACAAGGCGGAGGTAGAAAACAAGGCGGAAGCACAGGTCAACGGCAGAGCGATTATCGGCTGCCTATGTGCCTCTCTGCTGCTTTGCTAGCTCCTGGTAACGACCGAACGCGAAGGAGGCCGCGCAGCTAGGAGTGACTCTCTCTTTTGCTGTTGAGCAGAGAGAGGAATTGAGTGTTTGGTGAGAGTGGCTTCTTGCGGCCGGTCCCTTGCGAGTGAGTAGTTGTCGCGCGGTGAGTGGACCGCTTCTTTGACCTCGAGTATCGACTTAACGTAAGTTGAGTCGCGAGGTACTGGACAGATCACCCTAGAGAAACGGTGATGATGATGGTGGTGGTGAGAGGCGCGCGTCGCTGAGGTGGCGGTAGCCCTCTGTCCTGGTCCCGGGGGTGGGAAGGGGGGCCCAGTGGCCGAACAATACTGCCGAATTCAAAAAAAAGAAAGAAAAAAAAGGACAGAGGGGGAAAAAGTGGACCAAAGGAATTCAAAGCTCAGGGTCCTATCCGTTTTTTTTTTTTTTCTTTTTTTGGTGACTTATTCAACTCTCCTGCGGCTTCCAGGCATCAGGACAGTGTGCTTTGCGCAATAAATTTGTCTGGATTATTGTATTCCCTGAATAGCAAATTTGGCCCGGGTGGCGAGGCAGCGAAGGAGTCACCTTCAAAAATAATGTAAACCAACTGGGTTCACCAACATTTGCGCTCATTGGCCCGCCCCGTTCCCCTCTTCCACGGTAGTCGCCGAGCGCGGGCGAGCGAGCTCAGTCCCGGCTGCTGTCGTTCCAGTAATGAAACGCGTCGCGTTAGTGGCCCCTCTCCCGTTCGCTGTGGGAATTCAAGGGTTGGCACGGGAGTCATCCACCGGACGAGGGCGAATATGATGATGAGGCGACCGAACGGCGGAGACACAGTTCGGATACTCTTGTTGGGACCGACGGACAGCCAGCGGGAGCACGCCTGCGCGGAAATCTAGAGCTAACTTGTCCGTGTATCTTCTACCCTGGGGCGGACATACTAGGCAGCGTCGCCGCCAGCCATTAAGCGGACCTTTCCTGCACTGCACATCTAGATAAGCATCAAGAAGAGCGTCTTAGAGTCTCCTTCCAACGGCATTCTCGTGCCGTGTTGGCAGTTGGAACACGAGAGAAGTTGAGCTAGATCTTTTGTGAACAGGGAGAGCGTCCAACACATCGCTTTTCCTCCTCGAGAGAGTGTTAATACTGTTTCGGAGGTCTGTGTCTGCCAGAAAATGCGTTTGCTGAGCCTCACCTCGCTTATCCCTCGATGCGCTGCCAAGAAGCCACGCCAATCTTCAGAGAGAAGTGCCGGACGTCTTTGGCGGCTGGGTCGACGGTGGCCTAAAAGAGTGCATGACGCCGGTCGCACCTCGAGACGAACCGAAAAGAAGCCCAATCGAGACAACATGACCGCAGTGAATCTTGCATCCCGCTTTAAGTGATCATGAAGACAGAGTTCGAGTCGACTTGAGGCCTGACGGTGCGCTGTGACCGACACTGCCGCCCAGTGCAAGACGAATACGATGGCGCCACGTGAAGCCTGACGCGATCAAGCTGGGCAGAAGGTGCGAATGTGGGGAAATTCACCCTGCAAAGGACAGACCATGCACGATTCCTACTTCAGTAGGCCATGTGTACGTACATCAGTACGATACATGTGCTCTTTTCTAGCTCTCATCATGCAGCGCGTCAACGATCACACTGCGTCTATGCAACATCCTCTGCCGAATTAGAGTGCTGTCGTAGCAGCAGCTTCATATAATTCTATATTGACCAGGGGATCAAGCCTTCGGAATACCTACAGAGAAATCCGAATATGGAGTGTCCCTCAATGTATCTGCTCGTTTGCCGGCCTCGTTTCTGCCTGGGTAGATCTGCCGAGTGTTGGCTTGCTGCAATGCTCTAATTTGGAAGCAACACAACGGCCAAGCTCCTCGGAGGAATAGAAGATGCGAAATAGAAGGTGCGTGCACACTAGAAGTAGGCTGACGCTAGAGGCGCGCGCGGGGGTCATCTCCACATGAACTGCCCCCTCCTGGCTCTTTTGAAGCCCCTCATCTTCTAGACCGTCTCCGCCCTGAAGTCTCCGCTAGAGTCCACACTCTGTTGCCAGGACCCGCCTGAGTCGATATCAGGCAAGGGTTCTCCTCCTATTACTTCACCCTCCTTTGTCCGCTACGCTCTCCCGGCCGCGGCCTTCCTCCTTCCCTTTTCCCACTTTTGATTTGGACGACTTTCGTTATTCCAACTTCTACGCCCTCTACGCCCTCGCTCTCTACTTTGCGCGACTTGACTTGATCATCGTTCGACATGAGGCTGCGGAGCGCCCTCAGCGCCGCACTCGTCGCTCTGACGTTTGCCTCGGTGCCCGTGGAAGCTTCGCTGAAGAAGGCCAACCAAGCCGAAATCTTTCGTGCCTTGGCCGACCTGACTCGTGACCCAAAGGACCGCAAGGTGCATGATGTCTCCAAGATCAAGAAGCTCAGCAGCCACGACTTTGGCTACCAGAAGCAGGGCGTCGACTGGGAAGTGCTCAAGCCTGCCAGCACCAGCTCCGCCAGCGGCGACCGCTCCTCGTGTCCTAACACTGCCCAATTCTCGATCCAGCCCCGTGGTGCCGGACAACACATCCCACCTCTCGAACTCGAATCGTTTGTCGCCAAGCGGGACAACGACGATGCCAGCAATGAGCACAGCAAGGGTACCACGGTCACCCTTCCTCCTGGACAATACCAAGCGAGCGAATTCTACCCTATCAAGCCGCCTAGCATTCCTTTGGCGGTCAAGGGACCATGTGCGTGCAGACTGTTCTTCTACGCAAACACACATGAGCCCGTACCATGCTAACTTATTCCTCCATTCCTTTCCCCTCTTTATTCTCTTCTGTTTCTTCTCCTCCAGATCTCACCACCTGGGCACCTGCTGGCCGCCTGGAGTCTGCTTCGCCGCCCAACGTCGTCGGAAATGGTGGCTACCTGGCGGGCCAGGACGGCTCCTTCTGGACCTCTTCTTACGGCGCAGACGGAGACTACCGTATGACCTGGACTGGCTACATTCGCATCGACAACACGACCTATCAGTGGATGGGCGACGGCTTTGGCACCACGGTGCGCTCGGGCAGCAACGCCAACCAAAAGAAGGTCACGTACACCTCGACGAGGTCCATCTTTGAATTTGAGGCCGATGGCGTCGCATTCAACGTCACCTTTATGACGCCCATCTGGCCCAACGACTACCTCCGTCAGAGTGAGTAGCAAACATAATAGTCGCAATCGTGCGCCTCTCTTGCGTTCCCATCCCTGACATTCCACGCAGGTCTGCCGATGAGCTACATGCACTTCGAGCTCGACTCCAGCACAGCCCAAGGCAGGAGTGTGCAGCTCTACACCGACATTGACGAGCGGTGGGTGACGGGCCACGACTATGATTACGAGAACTACCCGTACCGGATGGTGAGTGGCTCCTGCTTTCGCTTTCTATACGCATGCAGAGGAGACCGCTTACGTTTGGCAATTGACTGTCGTACCCAGGAATGGATCGACGACCACAATGGCACTTCGATCTACTTTGTCGAGAGGACCAATCCGCAGCGCTACACGGAATTCCGCCAGCGCGCCGAGTGGGGCAATGCTGCGTACGCCATGAGGAAGCGTGCGGGCATGTCTTCGCTCAACCAGAACAACGTCTTTGCCCAGCTCCAATTCCTCAACACAGGCACCCTCGCAAAGAAGCATGACCCCGTCGGCGGGCCCGACAATGCCTTTGCGTATTCCGTCGACTTCAGCGGCAAGGGCGGCAACGACGCCCTGTTCGCCGTTGGCCACGTCCGTGCCCCTTACGTCAACTACATCAAGAAGCTCGACCAGCCAGCCAACAACGGCACAAAGTCGTACCAGCAGGATCGCTACGGCTACTGGATGTCCAAGTTCCCCAACTTTTCTGACATGGTCAGCTTCTTTATGGACGACTTTGAGAACGCACTGTCGCACTGCAAGCAGCTCGACGCCCAGATCGAGAGCGACAGCAAGGCCGTCGTTGGTGGTGGTGAAGTCGGGGACCAGTACGCGGCCATTACGCAGCTCAGTGTCCGGCAGGCGTTTGCCACGATTGAAATCACGGTGCCGTACGACAACCAGACATACAACACGTCAGACACAATCATTTTCCTCAAAGAGATCAGCTCCAACGGCGACATGCAAACCGTCGACGTCTTCTTCCCTCTCTTCCCCCTCCTCACCTACCTCAATCCTTCATTTTTGCGCGACATTATGAAGCCCATCTTTGAGTACACCGAGTCGGGCTTGTACCCCAACAAGTGGTGCGTCCACGATCTCGGCGTGTATCCAAACGCCTTTGGCCACAACGACGGCAATGACGAGCCGATGCAGGTCGAAGAGAGCGGCAACATGATTTTGATGATGCTCCACTGGGCCCAGATGGTCGGCAAGAAGGAGGCCTTGCCGCTGCTGCGGCAGCACTACAAGATCATGCAGCAGTGGGGTGAATTCCTCATTTCTGACTCGCTCATTCCCGCCGAGCAGCTCAGCACCGACGACTTTGCTGGCCAGGCGGCCAACCAGACCGACCTGGCAATCAAGGGAATCGAGGGCATCGCTGCTCTGGGCGAAATCGCCACTTGGCTGGGAAAGAAAAACGACTCGCTGCGCTACGAAAACATCTCTTCGACCTACATCCAGGCCTGGTACGGCTATGCGCTCAACAGCAACGGCACCCACACCAAGCTCCTCTACCAGGACGACAAGAGCTGGGGCACGCTGTACAACCTGGCATTTGACCGCCTCCTCAACCTTCGCCTCGTGGCAAAGGAGATCTACGATCTGCAGGACAAATTCTACCCCACCGTGGCCGAATTGTACGGCGTGCCGTTGGACTCGCGCTACAGCTGGCAAAAGTCCGACTGGGCCATGTTTGCCTCTGCCACGGCCGCCCTCAAGTCGACCAAGGATCTCTTTATCCAGAAGCTGTACAAGTTTGTCTCGTCGGGCCGCACCGATGCACCCTTCATCGATCTTTTTGAGACGCAGAGTGGGTCCTTCGACCAGTGGCTACACATCTCCATTCGTAATGCTGACTCTTCTTCTGACTCTTCTTCCACCCAACCACAGCCGGCGACTTCCCCAAGCAGCCTTACACGCCAAAGGTTACCTTCCTCGCCCGGCCCGTCGTCGGCGGTCACTTCATGCACCTCGCCCTCGACAAGGCCAACAAGCTCAACAATGTCACCGACTACAAGTACGGCCCGCCGATCAAGAAGCGTTCGGGCAAGCAGTCTACGTCGGCGCGCCTGACGATGCAGCAGCAGCAGCAGCAGCAGCAAGACCGGGAACAAGGTGGCCTGTTTGCCGGTCTCCTTTCCCCACCTGCTCGTCCGAGCAAGATGATGACGTCTACGTCGGGAGTGGGCAGCCCCGCCCAACAGGGCCGAAAGAAGCTGGCTGCTCAGCAGCTGTCGAAGCAGGCGCCCCTCATCCACAGCGACGACCTCTCCGACGTCTGAATCGATATCAGTCGCGACCTTGGACGGTCCAGTGCTGTTTGATGACTCCTCTGCTTGTCTCCTGCCACTGCGATGTCGTCCTTGCACTAGACCAATGGCCTACCCTTGTCATGACAACCACACAAATGAGCAAATTGACGAATGATTTCCCATGACTTGCCCTTGTACTATCGTAACGGTCAGAGTGTCGTCGTCACGCATGTTGAGTCAATCGGGACGCGACCAAGTTTATTTTTCTTTGTTTCTTCTTCACGAACTTTTCCCCTCGACTTGCCCGCATGAAGGCAGAGGGGGCGGGAGAGGAGGAGGAAGGGCCTCGACCGGCAAGCGATACCAAGAACGAGGATGAGCTGCTGTATGCGATTCCGTCGCTGGACACGCGCTTCAGGCTGAAGCAGGTCTCAGCCGTGGGCACATCGACGGGCACGACGCTTTGGCTCTCGTCGCAGGTCCTCGTCTGCTACCTCATTGAGACGGAGCGCAAGCAGCGGCGCCGACGTGGTGCAGCAGCAGCAGCAGCAGCAGTAGCAACAGCAACAGCAGCGGCAGGCGCCGCTAACACGCGGCGGCCGCTCGCTGTGGATCTTGGCGCAGGTGTGGGCCTCACGTCGCTCGTGCTGGCCGCTTTGGGTTTCGATGTAATCACGACGGACATTGACCCGCCGTACTCGTCTGTCCTGCTGCCCAACATTGCAGCCAACTCGCCGCCTCCTAGCCGGTCTGGTGGAGCCACGCGGTGCGGCGGCCAGATAATCACACTCCTGGTCGACTGGACAGTGGCAAGCGACGTCGATGCGCTGCTCGCCGAGGCCGACGCCCGAGGCGGCGCCGACCTCGTCGTGACAGCCGACACCCTCTACTCGCCGTCGATCGTCGACTCGCTCCTCGCTTGTCTCGCCCAGCTCAAACGTCGTGGAACACAACGTCAGCAACAACTGGACGTTCAACAGGAGGAGGAGGACGAGGAGGAGCAAAAACAAAGGAGGAAGCTTGAAGTGAAAGCAAAAGCAAAAGCCGGCAGAGGCAACAAGGGCACGGCCAAGGACAGGAGAACAATGATTCTTGTGGCGCTTGAGAGGAGAGATCCCAGCCTGATTGAGATGAGCTTAGCGAGGGCACGAAGTAGCGAGCACAGGCTCGAGCCCGATCGGGTGCCTCAGAGGGTGCTCAACAAGGCCGTTGATGATCATCTCGGAAGCTGCCATTGGTCAAGGGACGATTGGGACGATGTTGAGGTCTGGCACATGTGAAAGAAGCGCTAAACAAGAAAGAGACTCATATTGCTTTTCTCTAGTTGAATTACTACCACTGCTACAACTTCAGTTGCAGCGGGCCCAGAGCTGGGTGCGGGCTGGAGCCTAAAGTGAACTCGATGTACGACTACTACTCTAGCTACACCTACTACCAAAATAATACCACGATGTCCCATGCTAGTGCTACACGTACAGTACACTGTTCTTTCTCGACAGACTCTTCTTCTTTCCGGGCCTCGAAAGAGAAGGTGGGGAAATCAATTTAAAAAAAGAAAATAAGCCGGACGGATGTCTGAGATGTGACCCTGGACGGGAGAGCCAGGGCGCCTAGATCGAAGGCACTGCAAATATATCACTTTTGACATAGCCTAGCGCTTCGAGTCCAAGCTGAAGTGCTGCATCCAGGGCCGTGACGTACGACTTGCACTTCTTTCGTTCCGGTCTAGTCTTTTCACTTTTGCTTTTTCATTTTGCTACGACGACTACTCCGACGACGGCGACTGACGCAGACATCGAGTGCGCATACAGACGAGGCAGCGAAGAAGCAAGGAAGCAAGGGAGCCGAAGGAAGCATCGCCTGCATCTTAGAAATGGACCTCTTCGTCGTCGCATAGAAGAGACGGGAGAGGCGCCATCACTAGACCGACAGTCTTTCATGGCCCTGGGCGCCGGCCGAGGCCAAATGACGGGCGGAGACGGAGGGACAGGCGCTCGGCGAGCCCTGTCCCCGCTCTTGGCCGCACTTCGGTCTCCATTGCAATTGCGTCCAGCCGCTCTCGGTGGCTCGTCGCTCGCCACTGCGACGAGAGCAAAGATGGCGAGAGAGAAGTCCTCTCACTTCGGCGTGCTCGCCTACAATGGCTGCCTGTCCGCATCCAGGCGCGCCTGGGCGCTTTGCGTCGCCATCTGGTACAGCGCTTTCTGGCGTACCTGGACGGCCACAATCATGATGGCCACCCTCGGTGAGTGTTTCGTTTAGCACCTTCTCCTGCCTGTACTGACAATGGCACTGCTCCTCATAACAGGCCTCTTCGTCTGCTTTACCGCCCTCTACTTCTTCGTTCAGTCGGGCTCCACACGGCAGATTGACTCGCTCTTTGAGCTCAGCCAAGGTCTGAGCAACGGCATCAATGTTGCCGAGCTCGAGCTGGGTGAGTCTTTACTTGGTGCCTGGAGTGGGAGTGCAGTCGAGCTGACGCCTCCTCGTTCTGGCAGACTCGGACGAATACGAATTCGAAGATGACAGCGACGCAGAGACTGCCCACGACCCCGGCTCGGGCGGGCTCACGAGGCCTCTCCGTCGCGTCTTTAGCCTCGGCCACGGCCATGGCCATCGGGGCACGCTGAGCAAGGAGGGAGCCGCGGTCAAGCGACACAGCAGCCTCGTGAGAATCACCAGCTCCGATCCCAGCTCGAGCTTGAGCAGCAGCCCGATCCAGCTCGAGCTCGACACCCGCGGAGGTCCTTCGACGGTCATCTCCAAACCTCTCCTCTCCGGCAGCGCAGCGACCGAGCACGGCTCCTCTTCGTCGGCCGTGCAAGTTCGGCCGGGTTCATCCTCCTCTTCTTCCACGGCCTCTTCGTTGCTCGCAAGGAGAAGAAAGGAGAGTGGGAAGTTGGCAAGCGGCAGTCCCTCGCGACAGCAGCACACGGCCCGCTTGCCGGGTCGACACCACGAAGCAAGCCCGCGCGTGGCTTCGCCCAAACGTAACCCCGGTATCTTGGCCGCCAGGGACGGGGAACGAAACCCGTTGCAGGAGCTGCAGCGCTCGAGCGACGAAGCATACAAGGACATGCCGCTCCTGTCGAGCTCGCCCAATTCGACTTCGAGCACCTTTGCCTCTGCCGACTCGGGCGACGAGGCGGCCAGTGCTTCTGCTGCGCCTCGATCGATTCTCAAGCGCAAGCAGGAGCTGTGGTCGAGCCTGCCGGACATCGCCAACTCACTGCCGTCGCCCAACATGCTCTATCCTTCGAGCCAGGGACTGTTTCCAGGCCTGGCGTGGTCTGGCAGTGATCACCAGCAGGGCTTTCCTTCCACGCCATCGCCCTATGGCTCCTTTGCACGGCCACCTCCTTCGCCGCCGCCGTCGCAACCGCCGCCACAACCACCACCACCAGCACCGACTTCTTCGTCGACCTCTGCTTCTGCCGGTGGTGGGGGAATGAACCGTCCGCCCGTTCCACCGCCTCCGCCTGCTTCGTTCTTTTCGCGCCTGCCTCCGGGTGCAAGGCAGCCCTCCTTCCGGGCCTCCACGCCGAGGCTGGGAACGCTCTCGCCCGCCCAGGCAAGAGCAGCATGGCCCTCGCAACGGTTCAGGAGCATCAAGCTCGTCGAGCCCAGCTGGGAGCCATACGTCGATGTTCACGAGAGGGCTCGCGAGAGACTTGAGACGGCTGCCAGGCTGGCCGGTGGGCATCCTCGAGCGGCCTCAAGCCCTTCTCTCCCCCTCATGCCCTGGGACGACAGCGACGACGACCAAGAGGAGGAAGCGAAGAAGGAGGGAGGAGAGGAGGAGGTAGTGGTTGACGACAGAGGTGATGTACAAAGGCGTAAGGCGAGCAGAAGAGCCAAGGGACGGTGTACAAACGACGATGCAGAGTTTTGGTTCGAGAGATATACTCGCAGTACAGCCGCAGCCGGCAAGGACTGGGATTGGCGAAAGCGGAGAACGAGACAGAGGGCTCAGGCCGCTGCATCGATGTCTGCTCCATCTCCGAATTCATCACACTGGTCGGCCAACAACGGCAACGAACAGAATGGCGTCTTTCAGGGCTCCGACAGTCCCCGGAGGATGATGGGACCGCCTCCTGCTCTGCAGCTGAACGGCCTTGGAGGAACAATGCACCAAAGCGGCAACGGCGACGGGTCGCCAAGCTCGGAAGCGAGGAGGAGACTGGCGTATCAGCAGGCACCCCTCGTCTCCTTCTCTCAGGACGAGCTGCCGAACCGGCCCGAATTGGCCATCAATGTGGCAACGAACCGTAAAGATCAGCAGGTGGGCGGGCGCACCTCACCCTCAAAATCTCCCAACGGCAACGACAATCCATCGTCGCCATTGTCAAAGGCCTTCAAATCGCTCTTGAACGGCGGTACTTCTTCTGAGGTGCCCGATTCGCCGTCCTTAAACAGGCGCAGTAGCCTGCAGCCCGACAGCGAGTGGTCAGAGGGCTTGCACGGAAGAAGTTCGCCTCCGCCTCAGCAAAGCTCGGCAGTGCGACTGCGCAAGGGAGTCAACAAGATGATGAACCGATCTTCTACCGTGGATGGACCTCTGTCGACCGCCCCTCCTTCTGCGCCGGACGAGTCACCGCGGAGGTCAAGACGGGTCTCGGAGACGGAGTCAAAGGACGCCGACGAGGATTCCACTGTGCCGAGCCTGCCAAGCCGAATCAGCAGCCTTTCGCCTCGCAATAGGCTCAACAGCCTGCGAGGCATGACAAAGAAGGAGAGGGGTGCCGTTTTGACTGCGCAGCTGCTCAAGGAGGCAGAGGCCGTGGGCACCGATGACGACGAGGAGGACGACTTCCGTGATCATGCTTCTTCCGACCAGGCAAGTAACTTCGCCGACATACCCCAGGGACGTGGTGAGGAGCAAGACGGGGACAGGCCGCTGCCGAGGGGTGCTTTGGGTCTGCGACATTCCAGCAGCTCAAGCTCAATTCCGCTTGCCGAGGGCAGAGGCAACAGCACCGTCGGTGCCGGCAATGAAGGCGGCTGGAGCAGTGCAGACGCCTACGGTTTGGCTTCCTCCTCTTCTTACTCTTCGTCTTCGTCGCCCCCAATGGTCGGAGGAATCCAAGCAGCGGGCGTCTTTGGAGACATTCCCGTCTTTCTCTCTGCGTCACCGCCCGATGACGATGGTGCCAGGCGCCGTCAATCTTCCAACCCTCGAGCAGCTGCTGGGCGTGGCTTACCAGTCCAACAGGCTCAAATGTCCGACGGCGGCAGCAGCAGTGTCCAAGGCCTCAATGCCGGCGCACAGGCCTTCCCACTCTTCAACGGCGGCGAGCCCATGGCGAAGAAATCTTCGAGCAGAGGCTCTTCGACGGGCGAGGGCAACCCCCCTGTCATGATACCCGCACGTCGCCGGACGGGCTCTCGCAAGGGGATCCTGTCGAGCGCGACGTCGGCCTCTGCCTCTCCCGCGAGAGCCTCGCCCGAACGCAAAGCGGCAAACCGAGACTCGATGGGACGGGCAATGACGGAGGCCCGATCGCCTCACCCGACGCCGGCCATGCAGCCTGAGCCGGCCCCTCTGCAGATGGCCAACCGAGCCAGGTCGGCGAGCATCAACAAGCAGGAACGCCTCGAACCTGCACCTGCCCGTTCTTCGCCCTCTGTGTACCAACAACAGATAATTCGGTCGCAAGCCACGATGAAGCGCTCGTCCGCCGCGCAACCGACGTCGGCAGCAGCAACATCTCGGGAGAACTGGCTGAACGCCTATGCGACTGGCGAGGCGCAGCAGCTGGCATCGTCGTAGTAGCTACTTGGCCCTTTGCAAAGTATACCTCGCGCCTTCAAGTGATCTTGCACATGTGCATGCAGCCGCACCCCAATGCGTCTTTTGCCTTCTTCTTGTCTGCTGCTTTGTGTCGCAGTACTGACTCGTCTCTACCCGCGGACCTTGCGCATTATACCTTTTCCTCTCTCTCTCTCGCTTCTTGACCTCGATCTCCCACTCTTTCTCGCTCTTTATATCACATCACCGCCTCTCCTTTGCGAATACCACAAATTGAAAGAAGCACAGACAAGATTCATTACATTCACGATGTGAGATCAGACAGCTTGAAGTCTGAGCTGAGCTTGCGGGCCGCATAGACCTCTTCGCAGGATGTCTGCACGCAGACGTGGCCGCCGTCGTCGAGCGAGCCGGTGACTGCGTCTGGGTACGGGCAGCGGTGCTGGAGGCAGGGCATACAGTCAGACTCATTACTCCTCGGCCTGGTAGCTGAGGCAGGTAGAAGTGAGCGACGACTCACCTGGTGTGGGAAGGGGCAGGGGCACTGCGAGGGTGACTGGACGCACGAGAGGGTGCGCGGGCAAAGATAGTCTGTGCAGGTGGCTATTGTTCGGGTGCCTCCGGTCGTCAGTGTGCTGTGCTTTGCCTTGCGTAGAAGAGGGAGTCACAGAGAAGGAGCTACGCACCGGCCTCGACTCGAGCCTCGAACCAGGCTGCATCGCCCGTCTGGTTCCGGATGTATGCAGCGTGTCAGCAGCCGATTTCCTGCTGTCTTGGTGTACTGCAGAGGGAGAGACTTACCGCGGGTGATTCTTGCTCTCGATGTCCAAAGGGGTTCCCACCTCCTCCGAAGAAGTGCTGGAACATCTGGGCATGCACCTGGGACATCAGCGACAGAGACAGGACGCCGACGAGGAGCACGAGGAGCGTGAGGCGCATCATTGCGATCGGCGAGACGACGTGGAAGCGCGAAGCGATGGGTGCGTGTGTGGCTCGAGCACCGCGCGCCGGCTATTTCTAAGTGCGCTCGTGACGCGCGAAAGAGCGCAGAAAAGTGCAACCAACACCGACCGACAAAGCGAGACGAGAAGGACCCGACGATGGCCTCGCCCCAGAACAGGACCTGGCGTGGACCTCCGGGCTCGACGCCGGTCCGCTCCTCGCTCCTCGCTCGCACACCCTCGACGCCACTGGACCTGTACCGCGCCAACGCCAGCCAAGGCTCGTCAGCCACGTATTCTTCCCCCGGCCATTCCTCGTCGTTCCTTCCAGCCTCGCCTGGTAGTGCCAGTCGACGTGCTTCGCTGCGGCCCACGCCACTGTCTAATCCGGTATCCCCCACTGTGTTTCTCTCTTCGCCAGACAGAGATGGTCCAGGGTCCCCTTACAGGCGCAATGCCGCCTTTGGCAGCCCCGGCGCGTCGGCATCAAGGAACGCTGCCCGTCTCTCTTCGACCGGTGGTGCTGTTGCTGGGACTGCGTCAACGATGACGGGCGCAACGCCGAGCAAGGGTCAGGGCTCGCGGAGCCTGACACCACTGAGCTCTACACCAAAAGGTGTACGACCGTCGGGTCGCTTCATTCGCAAGAAGACATTGCGGCAGAGGTGAGCAGACGCAAGAGCTAGACTGGACCACTGAGAGGGACTCTGATTGAAGAGGGCCGTCTTTCCATCCAGAATCGAAGAGATGCCGGAAGCAATCTACGACTGGCTCTCTATGGCACCATCGATGTTCCTCGCCGATCCCTCGCTCGGATACCCTGCAGGAGGTGCGCTTCACGTCATCAGCCTTCTCGCCATGGCAATGCACCCCGACAGCGCGCTTCACGCCACCAGTGGTGGTGCTCGAAACGGACGCAGGCCCGGTCAAAGTGCTGGTGGCAGCCTCTTTGCACATGATCGGAATACCGGCGGTGTCGGTCTGGCATCGCGCAAACTTCAGCGACAACAAGATGCTTGGCGCTCTTCTGTAAGTCTGGCGCTCTTCTCCCTCTCATGGGCCCAAGCAAAGATCTGACAAGCTGACGTTGCACCACAAAAGGCTTCACTCCTCATCTTCTTCCTCTTGGCACTCGCAGCTGGAAATGCATACTCGCTCTTTACAGCAAAGCGCCGCTATCACCTCTGGCTCAAGCCTACGTCGGAGAAGCTCGCGAGCGAGAATGCCAGCCTCGTTGATTTGCCAAGGCCTGATTTCCAGGCTCCCGAATTCGAGTCCTCTCCGACGACTGTTGCTAGGGCTCTTGAAGTGGGACACAGCATCCTTCGTGGCATCGTTACTGTCCTGGCTTGGCTGTGGTGAGCACGACTCTTGGCAAACTACCCGGTGCATTGAACTGATTTTGACTCAACGCAGGGCGCTTCTCCTCTGGCGGCTCCGCCAGATCCCATACGTCGGTGTCATCTTTCGGGTCCTCTTCGCAAGTCCAGGCTCTCAGGATCGATCACGACGTATGAGCAGCGCATCGACACACCCGCAGATGCATGCACTCGACGTCTGGCAGGCACCCGAGGTTCAGCTGCGAATCTTTTGCGTCTACTCTCCGCTGCACGCTCTCTTCTACCTTGTCCTGCTAAAGGCTGGAAGAGCGGGTCTGGACGGTAGCGTGTCGAGCCTGATGCTCTGCTCGTTGCTGATGGGTGCTACCAGCGCCCAGGCGCATCTACTCGCCACGTTTTACAAGGGCCTCGTCAAGGACAAGACGCTTCTGGCTGCCGAGGTCATGAATGAGTACGACCAGAAGGTGTGTGAAGATTTACGAAGAACGTTAAATGCACTAGCTGACGGATGAATATGATCTGGCAGTTTGTGTTGCCGAGGGCCATGCCGGAGGTCCGTGACGCAAGCACGCAGACAAGCCCATCCGACTATGAAACCGCCTTGCAACCTCGGCAGCCCTCTGTCCAAGAGTGGCGCGGAACCTTTATGCAGCACGACAATGCCAAGGAAGAGGGGGACGAGGATGAAGACAACATTGAGAGTCTGCCATCAGCAACCTCATCGTCCCTTTCGCGCCAGAAGAAGGACAGAAACAAGAAGAGTCGGACGAGAAAGAGCGTCATATGATTTCACGGCCTTCTTGCCGTTGATTACTACTATTACATTGTATCTTTACACAAATGTGAGAGGATCGAATGATTTCAAGGCGGCCTGGCCCTCTCATCGTTCTTGTGGTGGCTGACCGTTCCAGGGCTGTTGTTGGTTGTGGTGGTAAGGATACTGTTGGTGGGCGGCCTGCTGCTGTTGCTGGTAGGATGGCTGCTGAGGATCGTAGCTTTGCTGAGCTGCTGCGGCGTAGTGACTGTCCCAGGAACCTCCCACAGCTGTCGTGGCTTGAGCATTGGGGTATTGACCTGGCCATGAAGGTGACGCGATAGGAGCCTGTTGTTGCCAGAAAGCTGGATGCTGTTGCTGCTGTTGTTGTGTAGTAGAGTAGCTGCCATTGTGGGTGGCTGCCATTTCATGGGGATGGAAGGGCCACTGGTGTGCCGCCGACGATGGCTGTGGCTGGTTCGCAAAGGGCATCTGCATCTGCATCTGCGTTTGCATCTGCATGGGCAACTGCATAGGCATCGCTGGGTTGTACATCGGATAGGCTCCGTTGCTGTTGGGAGGTCCTTGCTGGGAGTGGTGCTGCTGATAGCTCGCACCTCCTCTTCCTCGACCTCTCCCTCGTCCGCGCTGCCCAAATGGTCTTCTAGAAGACCCGGCGCCCCGCCCATGCTGATTGACGTTGTAAGCCGACAAAGAAGAAGGATCCTGTTGTTGTAGGTCACCTGCGCCTTCGTCATAGGGCAGCGACATTGATGAGGACTGCGCGTCGTAGTCTGGATGCTGGTAAGAAGGAGGGGCACCTTCATCGTAGGGCCTCTTGTTTTTTCCCTTGTTGCCGCCTCCCTTTGCCGCTTTCTTTTGCCGCTTGTACTCTGCCTCTGCTTCGTCGTCGCTGAATTCAATTTCATCGTCTCCAACTTCCTCGTCCCAGATGTTGCTGGCGTCGCTCCCCTTTCCCATGGCTCGCAGCTGCCTCGTGAGAACATAGGTGCTTGCCCCGGGAACGTACAGCACCTGTCTGCCAACCCACACCACCGTCTTGTCGATCTTGGACGCATCGGCATAACGGAGCGCATACAGTGGAGCCAGAACCGAGCCGAACGTCTCAAAGACGACGCCAATGACATTGCCGTCGTCCAGGCACAGCACGCTCCCAGTATCAAGGACGCTGTATTCGCCCTCCTGCTCGCCTCGTTTGCCATTCATGTCGACAGGTACCGTGGTGGCAGGAGCTGGCTGACCGGGTGCCCGGCCTGTGTCTTGGGCCACAACAACGACACAGTCGACCACGGAATGAATCTTTCCAAGCGGTCGCATTTCGAGTTCCGGAGGCACTTTGCTGAACGGTGGCTCGTCAATCGTTGTCTCGATCACCTCATTCTTCGTTCGTGGCCCTTTGGTAGGGTCACCTCCGCCCTCGCCGCCTTCCTCGTCTTCGTCCTCGTCCTGGGGCGCCACAGCTCGCTTCTGGACCCGTTTCTTGGTGTTTGCTCCCTGGTTCACCTTCTCTTGCTCGTCTTCTTCATCAGACGATGAAGATGAAGAGGATGATGAAGACGAGCTGGATGACGACTCATCATCATCATCGTCATCGTCGCTTTCGATACCATCTTGATCGACATTGAGGTCTGGCCTTCCCATCTTGTCCAGCGTCCTCTCCATCATGCTCTTGGCTTCTGCATCTGTAGCCAGCTCTACTGGCCCAACTTTCCCTCCTCGTGCTTCCGCTTCTTCCCCCACAGCCACTGTGTGGTTGCTGCTAGTCTCGGCTGCTGCTTCTGCTTCCGAGGGTCGGTCCCCGAATTCGGGCGGAAGAGAAGGCTGGGCGGTGGCACCCCTCGTGGCCATGACGAGCTGCCTTAGTCGTGCCAGTTCCTGGTCCGCAGAAGCTGGTTCGGAGGCTGGCTCGAGGGCTTGCTGTTTACTTTGTTCCTCCTCCTGCGCCGGCACCACGCCGCTCGCCAAGATGTGGGCAGTGTCCTCCGAGACTGGCTGTTCCTGCATCTGTTCCTGTGTCTCTTCCTGCGCCTTGCCTAGGCCAGTGTCCTCCTCGGCCTCTGGCACAGCCTGTGCTGAGCGCTGCTCATCCGCCAGTGTTGTTTCTTCTTTGGGCTCCTCTTCTGACTGCTCTTGACCCCGCATCTCTTCGGATCGGGCGCCGTTGCTGTTCGCTGCATCATCTTCCACTGCGCCAGCCTGCGCAGGGACGTCTGCACCCTTTTCTCCCTCAATCGCCACAGCCTCAGCAGCCACTAGCGGCTCTGAAGCTTGCAAAGGCGCATCACGAGCACTCTCGACGATTGTCGCCTCCTCGACGTGATCTTCTTCCCCCATTACCGCCTCCATTTTGTCGAGGTGGATGGACAACTTCTGTGATCACTTTCTTCGTCACCCGCCAAGAGACCAAAAAATCCAAAATCCAAACCAAAAAAAAAAAAGTTTCTGCGCAAAGGACTGCCGGGACTCGGGCTTGCCTCGAGTGGAGGAAGGCGAGCGTCGGTTGATTCGATGCTCCCTCATAGAACCTCTGGACTTGGAGAAGGAGAAGGAGGAGAGAAAGGAAGAGGAAGAAAGAGCGACGCAGAGGAGGATGGTTCTCCTGCAACAGGTACTCACCGCCTCATCGATCGTCCTGCTCTTTGTACTATGGCGGCGCAAGAGACTGTCTCTTCTGTCAAGGTACCCGGACTTCCTCCCCGGCTCCTCCCTTTCAGACGTGCCTTACGTTCTCCTCGACGCCCTGTCCTCTGTCGGACCCACACCGTATCTCGCAGCCAAGCACGCACGGCTGGGCCCCACAATTCGCACAGGCCCGCAGCGACTGCATCTGGCACAAGCGAGCCCCGGCCTACTTCGCGCGTTGGGTCGGTGCGACAAGGCGCCTTCCTATGCCGGCTTCGACATCGGCGGCCATGCCACGCTCTTTAGCGAACGGACACGGGAGCGGCACAGTGCGCGCGGCAAGCTTGCCCCGCATTTCTTCTCCTCGGCCAACGCCGAGCTGCGGGAGAAAGTGCTGCATAGAAACGCTCAGAGGATTTGCGAGCACATCGAGGCGAGACTAGCGGCGAGCGAGAGGGAGGGCGGCGGCGACGGCAGCGGCGGGGGTGGCAGCGAGGGCAAGGGCGAAGTCAAGATCAATCTGCTGGGCGTCTTTAGGGCCTACGCCGTCGACACGGCCTCGGAGCTCCTCTTTGGACGGGCCTATGGTGCCATCGACGAGCTCGGCCAGCAGAGAGCCGCAGGGGCGCAACTGGAGCAACCATCGATTGGCCGCGTCAATGACCACTTCAACGCGGCAGTGCCGCTTGCCCTTTGGATAGGACCGCTTGCGCGCGCAGTTTCGACCCTGCGCGCTTATATGCCTAGCATACAGAAGCTGTCTGCGGACGAATTGGCATCGCTGGAGGAATTTGACCGCTACGTCGACGCTGTGATCGACCAGAAGTCCAATGAAGGGCCGTTGGACGTCGAGGGGCCACAGACAGATTACGTGTCCTCCCTGGCTGCCTCACAGCTGTACCGGTCCCTCTCGCGCACAGAGCAAAAGGCAGCACTCGTGGCCGAGACGTGCGACGTCCTCTTTGCAGCGACGGAGTCGCTAGCCACGACGCTCGCCGTCGGCCTCTGCCACATTGCTCGCTTGTTTGGCACTGGTCAGAAGCGCAGTGACGACGAAGAAGAGAGCAGCAGCAGCCTCGGCACGCTCCTTGGAGACGCCTACCTGAGGGCCGTCGTCGACGAGTGCCTCCGGATTGCGTCGCCCGTACCCAGGGCGCTGGACCGCATCATTGGGCCCCGCGGCCTGGTCCTCGACGACGGCGCCCTTCTCGCGCCCGGGACCATCGTCGGCGTCTCGCCTGAGTGCTTCCATCGGCAGCCGCGAGAAACCTTTCGCCCCGGCGACACTACCTCTACCTTTGACCCTGAGCGCTGGCTCGACGACGGGCAAAATGCTTCACACATTGCATTTGGTCTCCCGGGCCATCGCGCATGTATCGCAAAGAACCTGGCCATGGCTGAGCTCTCGATGATGATCTCGGCCTTTTGCCGCAACTTCACCATTCTCCCCGGGTTGGAGACGCGCATCGAGCCCAGAGACTTCTGGAACAAGGGCTTCAAGAATGGCATGGTAAACGCCGTCGTTGGTAGGAATAAATGAATAATGTTACTGTACAGTAATATGATACAAGAAGTACACCTGCAAAGAGGGATGTTCGGCCTTCACTTGCCTTCCCTCTGCTTCCGGAAGAAGTCCCGGACACTTTCCTCGTCGACGACCCTGCCTTCGGCGGCAAAGGGCCGGAGATGCTGAAAGAGGGCGTCTCGGAGATGATTATAAGCCTCGAGCGAGTTGATCATCTGCTCGCGTGGAAGACGATTCAGAGCTGCGAGGCCGAGGTCGTACGTCGACGAGGTCTGCGAGGCCCCTCCCTCACTCTCATGGTCGCCAATCTCGGAGACGGCCTGTGACTGGGGCGGATTGTACGTGTCTTCGGCCTCGAGGACAAATGGAATGGCAGCAAACTTGGGCAGACACTGTCGAAGCAGTAGCCCAGGATCAGCTCAATCTGTACTGTGCAACGGATAAGCGCCTCCAATGGGACCCCCACCTCTGAGCATCGGCAGATTCTTGCGCGGAATTGCTCCTCGAGAAAGACGTCAAGCCTGCCTTGAAGATTCTTGAGTCCCTCCGGCCGTATGCAGTCTCCCAATCTGGCCCTTTTGCTTGCTAAAAGATCTTCATCCTCTGAGATTGCAGGCCTCTTTGAACCCGTGGCAGCTTCGGCATGATCGCCCATACGATCAGGCTTGGAAGCACTCTCGCCCTCGGCGGCATCGCCCATGCTGGAGGTATCAGGCACGCTCGCATTGCCATCGTTGAGCCCCATGATGCGGTAGGGCATTTCCCAGCCCGCGACAGCGGCGACAACATCCCTTGCCGGAAGACCATCCCACTCTTTGGGCAGCTCGTTTGCGTTCGTCGGCAGGCAGACTGCCCAGCCGCGAGCACCGATGTAGTCGCGCAGGACAGTGCATTCCGGCTTGCGCACACAAGTGTCGCAAATGAAGAGATCAAACGAGTCGTGGTCGAGCAGAGGGCCATCAGCTGCCTGATCTTCCCTGCCGTCTCCAGGACGACTCAGTGTCGGACGCAGCGAGGTGCAGGACTCGTGGAGCCAATCCTCGCACACAAGGCACTGGAACATCGTCTGTCCAAAGATAGTCAGTTGAGCAGCTCAGGGGCTCACGCTTTTTCCCCAGATCACTCTCACCTCCTCCTCCGTCTCTGGGTTATATGACTCTCCGCGCTTGCAGTAGCAGAATCTGCCCTCAAAGTTGGCCGTGTACACGTTGTCGTCGTTTTCGGGTGCAAATGACAGTGGCGAGGGTCTCAGGTTGCACGGCGATGGTTTTTGCTTGTTCTGTCCTCCCGCACTTCCTCGTTGTATCGACAGCGTACCGCAGTCACATCGGAAGTTACGCTTGGCAAAGAGCTCGACGAGGTCGTGGTCTGGATCACAGAGAGAGAGAGAGAGAGAGAGAGCACGCACAAATGAGGCACAAAGCACAATACAGCTAAACGGCCCGTCGACTCACCAGCATGGCAACCCACGCTGCAGCCTGCACAGACGCCACCACCTCCGCAGGTGCGACAGGCGTAGACGGGCTGTCGAATGTAGCCCTTTTCGTAGGTGCAGCCGCCCTTTGTGAAGCTGAACGGCACCGCCTCTCTCGCCTCGCGCTCCAGCTGCGCCTGCCGCTGGATCAGCTGCTCGGCTGTGAATCCTTCATCTTGCTCTGCCAGGGGTGGAGCCGGTAGCGAAGGATCCGGCAAGGCCGATGGAGACGACATTTCCCCTTGGTGGAGAACGGGCGAGGGTTAGACCAACACGTCCTGTGCATGCGCGCGCGTGTGTCGTGAGGCTTCGCTTGGTGATGCCTCACGTGTAAATCCCTGCCGCGCCGTGAACTGGAAAGGCCCAAATATTCCCTTTTGTTCGTATGTCACACTCATGACGAAATAAATCATTGAGTTCCAGCGCTGTTAATCGGGGGAGCAAAGGCCGATGCAACCGGTGCGCAAGCCTCAACCTTAGCCACTGTATTACCACCAACAAATTCTCTTATTTTATTGTCCCTCACTACTGGATGCGTCATTATCAATTACATTAACCGTGGCTGCAGGTTCTTTTCGTGCGACAAATTTTAATTTTTTCCCTAGCCGGATCATTCATGTGGCCCTCTTGCTTGATTGGGCGGTGTAGCCAGTGACCAAGAAGGCAGGCGGTTCCTTCTCGTCACTGCTTCAGTTGCTAGTCCCGCACATTCGCCGCCGCCGCCATCCACCACTGCTGTCCATTAACATAAAACGCAAAAACTGTCCACTGCCGACATTGATTGGCGCTTCTCGGCCCCGCTACACTTTCCGTCGGACTCCCGAGTGAAGGCGTCGATTCGGCCGATCGAGCGAGGCGAGGGCGCTGCTCCACATTTCTCCAGAGCGAGCGAACGAGCGAGCAAAGAGGGCGGGCCCCCAGGCGGCGTGGGCGGCAGCTTTGGCGCACAACGGAATTAGCATCGTCAGCCGGCGACGGCAACGATGGCGCCATACCTCCCTCGGGTGCCCATCTACCCGATCTTGGGCGAGAAGCACTTTCTCACCGTCGGGCCCGGCCTGCTCGAGATTCCAGCGACAATCAAAGATTCCTCGCCTCTGATCGGTCAACCAGCGCCCGAGATAAATCTTCCCGATCACTTAGGACGACGATGCGTGAGTGGGCCATCTTTCGGCTGAGCCCCTCTGCTTCAAGCTGCTCATAAGCTCTGCTTTTCATCACACACAGTCTCTTCACGCCACTATTGCATTAGGAAGGCCCATCATTGTCTTGTGAGTGGCATGGCTATCATCGAGCCGAGAAAAGTAAAACTCACTCTCCTGACAATTCCTTGCCAGCTTCTTTCCGTTGGCCGGCTCACCACATTGCACGAAGGAGTCGTGCCTCTTCCGCGACGCAATCGGCTTGACACCCGTCTTCAGCGACTTGCAGGCTATCGTCATCGGTATCAGCCAGGATCCTCCGGAGCGATCGAAGAAGTTTGTCGATGAGCATCATCTTGGCTATCGTATCTTGCACGACGAGCACCGCGAAGCGATGGAGACTTATGGCGTCAAGCGGACGATGATGGGCCTTGTCGATCGTGGGTGTGCCGTTGCAGGTCGTCTCCCTGGACTAGGCTGAATACTGAACGCTTCTTCTGTTGTTTAAAGAGCGATGCACCTTCATCATTGATCCCAGCGGGCTGGTCAGAGGTATGGCGCAAGGTGTCTTGGAGTGAGTCTTCCCTTCGACCGATGTCGACAAACCAAGCGATTGACATCGATATCTGACGCCCTTCTTTCGCAGCTCGAGCGGCCACCTGAGATTTGCCGAAAAGTGGCTCATTCGCCTGGAGCACGAGCTATCGCAGCGATCGCGCCAGCTTGTCGAATATCAATCGGGCGCGGGCGACCTTGCGGCGGGCGTCGATGAGGATGGTCATGCGATGCAGGTCGTCTACGGCGATGCCGGCAGCGCTCGCGGCGGAGGGATAGGTGGTGCACCAAGGTACGGCGCTGCGTCGGCTGCTATGCCAGCCACGATGTTGCCGCCGCCAGTCAAGGCATCGAGGATGAAGAGGAGCGAAAGTTTGGGCGTGACAGAGCATGGTCAACCAGGTCTGGAGAAAGGATGGAGAAGTTGGAAGGCAATGCTTGCGAATCTCTCATCGCCCGACAACCTCCCGCCACCGGCCGTTGTCAGCTCGGCTGCATCTACTGGCAAGTTGTCGAGCACGTACAGCAGGAAACAGAAGGATACCCGCCTGTCGCCCAATCTGGAGAGTGAAGAGGCCGAAGGTCGTGCGTCGAGCTCGTCGTCCATCTATTCAAAGAGGAGCACCAAGTCGAACCCGGCAAAGTCGTTCTCGAAGCGTTCACGTAGCCTCGCTCGGGATGGTTTGAAGCGCTTCAATCGTTCCCAGACCCAGACCCAGACCATCGATGGCGAGGCGGAGGAGGTGCCACCTGTGCCCCCGCTGTTTGCCAATGTCGACACGGGCGAGGCCAAGTACGAAGATGGAGAGGATCAGGACTCGTCGACGTTCCGAACCGGAAGCTCCTCCAAGACGAGCTCGGCATCGACGGCACCCACAAGCAATGGCCACGGCGGCAGTATTGGTAGCGTCAAAGCAGCGCCGATGGATCTGGGTAATGGCTGGTCAAAGACACCAATCACTAGCGAAGTGATGATGGTGACAAATGAAGGGTTTTCCTCGTCAGCGCGCACGCCCAGGGGTGCCATTGCTTCCATTGCCGGAGGTGCACCCGTCATGAGGAAGCCAGTGCCAGGAGGAGGGTCAAGCTCTTTGCCTCCCCGCCACCGACTTGGAACCCCTCCCAGGAGCAGCGAGAGTGCGAGGAGCTTCGAAGGAGCGAGAGGCCGTCGGCGTCCTGTGCCCGAGATTGGACCGAGCGAGGAGGCATCATCGATAACGCAAGGCCAGGACGAGGAGTTTGTGACCCAGTCTGAGAATGGCGCTCTTGAATTCCGACCCAATCCTCGTCCAAAGTCAAGGAGCAGCAACTCAGACACCTCGTCGGTCGCCACAGTCGAGGCAGTCACGGCACGAAGGAAAGCCACCGGATTGGATGCTCATACCACAACAACTCCCCCGTCTTCGAGGCCTTCATCGGCTAGCAGTCGCAAGCTGGCCCCAGCGTTGAGGCACCCTTCAGACACGCACTATTCGTCGCCCCTCTCAGAGAGCGTCCGCTTTTCTCAAGACGAGGCTCGCGAGTCGCTCATCCTCTCTCCAGACGCAACCATGTCATCTCAGCCGTCAACATCAGGCAGGGACACGCCCACTGTACCCAAGCGCATCTCATCGCAAGACACCTCCCGCGAGATGCCAGGAGCGACAGGCACCGAGCTTGGTCGTCGCTCAAGTGAAAGCTCGCGGAGTGAGATCATGCCCTCACCCGTTCAAGGCACGGTGGAGCTGCCTTCGACGACGGCAAGGCGAGCAAATGGCAACGGACTGGGTTCGACCTTCTCCTTGAAACCCTCTCCGGCCTCAAAGCACCGTCGCAACACTTCTGTTTCCTCCAGCACGTCTAAGAAGACGAATGCGTCCTCTTCTTCACCGAAGCTCAGCACCTCTACTTCATCGTCCCGCGCACAGACGCCGACAATGACAAAGACGGCGACGGCAACCGGTCTCGGCCTCGAAGAAACGTCGCCAGCCCTGGCCGCGGTAGCGGCAGCGCAGATCGCGCAGAGTCGCCGCCAGTCCAGTGAGGAAGACCACACGGGCATTTTGAAGGCCAGGTCGACCCTCCCGCGTAAGCCGCCTCCGCCTATGCATGCGCCACCGCCGCCGCCGCCGCCGCCGCCGCCGCCGCCAAAGGACGACATTGGATCCTCGCCTGCTCTCCTCAACAGCCTCTCCACGTCCAACTTGAACTCTACCAACCACCGGTCGGAGTCCTCCAACGCTTCGTCGGTCACTAGCACAGAGGGCTCCAACACTGGCTCACCCACCGGCTACTCTGACTCCTCGAGACGGCCCTCACTGGCGGGCAGCATCCAAAGCAACGGCACCTTTGGCTGACCGCCTACACGCTCCTTTTCCGGTACCTTCTCTCATTCCCAAATCTCTTCACATTTACGCTCATTCCGCTGGCTACTATTATTGTAGACCACGTCGCTCTCGCTCATTTCGCCATTGTTTCCTAGCTTCTCGCTTCCTCGCTCTATTCGCATAGTGGCCATTATTCTTGTACGTCCTGTTGTCATCATCGATCGCTTTCCTTTCCCTTCTAGTCATCAATCCCATGGCGTTTTCGGCCGAACACGCAGCCCGAGTGAGAGGCGACATGGCTTGGTGTTCATGGTTTCCGATGAGACGTCATCTGGCAGCTGCGCATCAGCGTCGTCGGGACGCAGCGCGTCGAAGCAACTGAGAGACGGAAGCCTGAATCGCCGCACGGTGCCGTGTCGTGTCGTGTCGTGTCGCGCACGTCGGAGCTCCACGAACACACGCGCCCTGTACGCATAGCCGTATCACCAACGGCGGATTTTACGCACATGCTCTATCGGAAAGTCGCCGCATGACAGTTTATTTCAACTTAGTTTGTAAGTTGGCCAACCTCGCCGTTCTCGCCGACAAATACAAGGCGCTAAGACGCACAGGTCCGAAGTCACCGTGCCTCATGAGACACACATCGGGAATTCACGTCCGTTGGCCGTTCCTTGAGATTATTGTAGCACTGTGTGGGGAGAGACAGGTAGCGCCCATCTCGCTGTCAAGTAATGCTAGAGGAGTCCTTGCAACGCCAAGATCCGGTGCCGAGTGTCAGTCTCTCTACCGCCGAGCAAGCGACGACGGAGGAGCGACGACGCGGATAGAAGTCATATCTTGCTGATTGCACTGCACAGCATGCCATGCTTGGAGCATACTGATGGCTGTGCCTATCCTCGCGCGGTTGTTGCTGGACAGCGTGTCTGGAGAAGGAAAAGGTATAAAAGGGGCCCATCTTGTGACTTCCAACCAGCCTTCATCTCATCATCGATTCAACAAAGCCTCACAGCACTACCATCTCATTCAATATCCCTAGCCAACCCAACCAAACAATCAGCAACAAGCAAAACACAATGTTCGCCTTCAAGAACCTCGCTGCCCTCGCCCTCGCCGCTGTGGCCGTCGCCTCGATGAGCTCTGCCGCTCCTGCTCCCCAGGGAACCAAGGTCAAGACCATGACCGTCACCGGCCAGGAGTCTGGCCTCGCACAGTACACCGACTTTGACGGCCAGACCGCCTGCGGCGAGTACGTCAGCACGGACAACGACCTCGTCCTCGGCGTCTCGGCCAGCGTCTTTGGCCAGGGCGAGAACTGCGACAAGAACATCAAGGTCTCGGCCTTTGGCAAGGAGGTCACCGGCCGCCTCGTCGACAGCTGCGGTGGTGGCGTGAGTCCTTTTCCGTCGACCTTCACACATTCCTGGTTCACGTGCTGATCTTTGCTATGCTCTTTTCACCAGTGTGGTGACGCAGGTCTTATCCTCTCGAAGAAGATGTTCAGCGAGTTCACCGACCTCGCCCAGGGCCAATTCGACGCCACCTGGGAGTTCGTGTAAATCAACCTCCGAACTTGAAGCATTGAGCATATGGACGAGGTCGAGCTCCAGCTCTCTCCGCGCCAACTCGAAGCGGGACAATTTCGATTCTAATCAGCATTCTTCATCAGCACTCTTCTCTCTCTCATCCACAGCATTCTCAATCATAATCTTCTCAATCATAATCTTCACGCTGCATTTGTCTCACTTAAGCTTGCAATCTTCATCCCCTTCTCTCTCATGCTGGCAACGGGAATGAATAGTGCATCGACGAGCACGGCATTATACCTTGTGCTGACTTTGGCAATCCTGGTTTGTTCGAGATAGTGGTACTGTACATATTGTTTGATGCTTACAGTCTACGATTACATTGCATCGGATGCTCATCCGACCATAGAGCGCTTCCGTCCCCTTTGCCGGACTTCGTAAAGGAGTGACCACGCATGGTCAGCCCCTTGACTGACGCTATGCTTGGAGACCAACTCACCGTCGTCTAGCTTGCGCATGACCTCGGCCGAGGCCTTGGTCTTGCTCTTTGTTCCGCCCTCCAGAGTGTCGAGCTGTTCTTGATAGACGTCTAGGATCTTTGCAAAAAGATGCTCGCTGTTGGGATGCGTCGAAGCAAACGCCCGCTGGAGAACGTAGAGGTCGACTGCTTTGTCTTCTGCCATGGCTGATGTGGAACTGAGGCCAAAGTCGATCATGACCTGACCTTGAGGCGTCAGCTTTTCCCTCAAAGCACTCCATCTCCAATTGTACACCCATTGCGACTCACCAGAGCTTGCTCCTGATGTGCTACGCCAGCTCTTGTATCGTCGCCAGGCAGCTTCGCCCGTAGCATCATGTTGCTTGTCGTCAAATCGCCATGGATCACATTGGCGTGGTGCATGCGTGCCAACTGCTCGCCAACGAGACCCATGGCTTCGAGCGCCTCGCTGTCCGAGAGGAGCGGTTGCGGTGGTTCTCTGCTGACTGCCTCTTCCTCGCCTCCTTCGTTGCCCCCGCCAAGCGCTTCTCGCAAGCTCCTCCCGACGATGTATTCGAGCCCCAAGACACCATGCTTCTCGTCTGCACACAGCAACTTCGGCGTGTTCACTCCTGCTCGCATGCAGCGCACAAGTGCTCTCGCCTCGGCCGTTGTTCTAGCTGCCGTGATGGAGGCCGTCAAGGCAGGGTGTCGGTACGTCTTTGGGAAGCGGTATTTCAGCAGCATGGCGACCTTGTCGGCACTGGCATCAGTTGACGACGTGATGAGCGACGAGGCGTAAATCTTGGCCTCAGCTCCTTGCTTGATGAGCTGACTCCGGCTCTCGTCGGCCATAAGCGCCAGCATGGGCTCCATCTGAACGGACGCCTCCGCCATTTTCGCTTGCTTGAGACACACCTCACTCTCTCGCCCTTTCAGATCTTCGAGGTGGAGACGATGATTGCGCAACGCGTGACTGACTGCCCACCTTCAAAAGTTTAGTGTTTTCTTTTCTCTCTTTCTTCCTGCGACGACTCGGTCGGTCTCAGCTTGGCCCTGCATCTATTTCCTCCGCCGCTTTCCGAGGCGAAGATGGCGACCTTCGAGGTACATCGAGCGACCAATACGCTGATGGCACCGTCGGGTTCTTCATCAGTCGCTTCGCACACCCATCTCTCCGGGCATGGACCGGCGCACGCGACAGCGTCTATCATGTTCGAGGACGACGAGAACGAGGAAGACGGAATGGATGTCGAGGACGAAGAGGGAGGCCAATCATCATCGTCAAAACGATCACAATCCCACCTGTTAGCCACGGCCGGGCAACCGATCGCTTCAACGTCTACCTTCATGCGAGGGCATGGCGCATACATTGGCGGTGCCGCCCCAGGCAGCGGCCTCGACGGCGCCTCCAGCATCATCTCCTCGCTCTGTGGCCTCGTGTCGCGGACCAACCGATTGGTGAGCGTCGCGGCGCTCAAGTCTCGCTATGCGCCCGAAGTTGGCGACCTCGTCGTGGGCAGGATCACAGAGGTGCAGGCGGGCAATCGTCGCTGGCGCGTCGATGTGGGAGCGCGGCAGGATGCCATCTTGGCGCTGAGCAGCGTGAATCTACCCGGAGGCATCCAGCGGCGCAAGCTGGAGTCCGACGAACTGCAAATGCGAACATTTTTTGCAGAGGGAGACCTGCTCGTCGCCGAGGTCCAAGCCGCATTTGGCGATGGCAGCGTGGGCCTTCACACGAGGAGCCTGCGCTACGGCAAGCTGAGAAATGGCGCCCTCGCCGTGGTTCCCCCCGTCCTGATCCGGAGGCTCAAGAGCCACTTTGTTGAGCTTTCCCAGGCTCAGCTCGAGGTCACCATGGGTCTCAACGGCTTCATCTGGGTTGCGCCGGACGACGCCGAGGCAAAGAAGAGCGCGAGGGCAATTCAGGGCAGGGACACCGAGGGTGTCTACAGCGATGAAAACGTCAACGTCATCCGGGCTCTCAGGAGGCGCATCACAAGGGTTGTCGATGTTCTCTCGATTCTCGCAGCCAACCACCTTCCCATATCAGACCTCTCACTGTCAAGAACCTATGACCTCTCCATCGCGCTGGCCCCTCTCCAAACTGAAGCGGCAGGGGACGACGACTTGCCAGGCGGCCTGACGAGCGACGTAGTGCAGGTCATTGTTGACGAGGCCAAAAAGGCCGAGAGCAGCTACTGAAGAACAATTGATATCTTGCCACATTCTCTCTCTCTTTGTAACTATACACACAAGTATCTACCAAAACAACCAAATAAAGTACTGAACGTTGCGGCTGAGAAGCGCGCACTCCATCATGGCTCCTCGAGGTGATGAGTTGCCTTTTCGTCGTCGCCCTGCCGACGGTTTTGGGTCTGGTGGCCATCGCTCTCCTCCTTACCACCCTCGAAGGAGCTGTCCTCGCCATCCTGCTGTTTCCGACGATGGAGCTCCTGCTGCGTGGCGGTGCGGGGCAGGACGGTGTCGACGTCGACGCCCTCGCGGTGCTGCATGCGCTGCTGCTCCCGCAGCATCCTCCTGTCTCGCTGCCGCTGCTCCTCGCGGAGCGCGTTCCGCTCCTGCGTCAGCCTCCTTCCCTCGATGGCAATCTGCATCTCCTCCTCCGTGGGCCTCCAGAAGGTCCAGTTGCCCTCGACAATCTTCTTGGCATAGGGCGGGAGGAGGGTCTTGAAGGTGAACTTCTGCCCGCGCATGCTTCCCGCCACGTCGTATGGCTCCTTTTCCGTGTCCCATCCGGGCGGCTTGAGCGAGGGGTGAATCTTGCTGAGGAGCAGGGGAATGTTGTGGAGGAGGATCCAGGAGATGATGGCGGCGATGAGACCGTAGGCAATGTTGAAGAAAAAGGGAATGCCGGCAATGACGAGGAAGGCGGGGATCGCGTCGCCCGGGTAGTCCCAGTTGATGGTGGTGACGGTGCGCATCATGAGGGAGCCGACGATGACAAGCGTGGAGCCAGTGGCCCAGGAGGGGAGCGAGGCGAAGATGGGGGCAAAGAAGAGGCTGAGGAAGAAGAAGAACGACGTCGAAATGGCTGTGAGGCCGGTACGACCACCCTCGGCGATACCAGACGCAGATTCGATGAAAGCCGTAGACGGGCTGAGACCAAAGAGGGCGCCGATGGAGATGCAGAAGCTGTCGACGAGGTATGCGGCCGACGAGCCCTCAAAGTCACCCGTCAGGACCTCGTCGAGGAGGCCGGCGTGGCGAGCCATGGCAAAGAGGGTACCACTGACATCGGTGATGTCGACGTAGAGGATGCTGATGAGCGCCAGCCAAACTTTGCCGCTTCCGTAGTTGAAGTCGATGTTCTCGGCGCCCAAGTGCTTGAACGAGTGCCAGGTGGCGACCTTCTTGAAAAAGTCAAAGCCGAGGTCGCCCTGTCCACCGTTGTCGTGCGGAAACTCGGTCACAGCACTCGACCGAGGCCAGCTGGCAATGGAGACAAGGATGATGGGCCAGAGGAAGGCACCCTTGACTCGATACAGGAGCAGGAGTCCCGTGAGGATGCCGCCGAGGAAGACGCCGAGCCAGACCTTTGGCGACTGGAGAAGGTGCGACTGGCAGTATCCGTTGTCGTCCTTGTACTCATCGGGACAGCCGCCCAGCCCGAGCAGGTCAGAATAGTTGCCTCCGACGGCCGACAGACCGTTTGGACCGAGACCGATGAGGGCGAGATACATGCCGATACCAGCACCCGTAGCCAGCGTAATGGAGCGAGGCATGAGACGGGTGAGCCACTGACGGAGGCCGAGGATGGAGAGGAAGAAGAAGATCCAGCCTTCGAGAAAGACGGCGGCAAGGGCCTGGCCGTAGGGAATGAGGCCCTGGCCGTCCATCCCGACGATGGTGAGGGCAAAGTAGGCATTGACACCCAGACCTGGTGCCAGTCCGAGGGGCATGTTGGCCAAGAGACCCATGAGGCCAGTGGCCAGGGTACTGATGGCCGATGTGGCTGTGACAAAGTCCTGCTGGAGCTCCTGCTTGCACGTAGCATAGGCGACAGCATCTGCGACACCCGGGCTCTTGACGCAAGGACCACCCGACAGCGACAGAATCGAGGCATTGACCGAGATGATGTAGGCCATGGCAGCAAAGGTGACAAGGCCAGCTCGGAGCTCGACGGAGAACACGGCTCCCTTGCGCTCAAGGGGGTGACCAGAGCCCTGGAGCTTGAAGTAGTAGCCAACTGGCGAGCGAGCAACGGCGTCGTTGAGTCGGTCCAGTCGCGCGGCCCATAGTGATTTGACCTGCTTCACCCGCGACACGGGCATTTCCGTCGCCATCCTGTTTCGTCAAGCTGGGAGGAGTGGAGGGGACAGGATGAGGAAGAGGAAAGGGAGGAGAGGAGGAAGAGGAAGAGGTCCGTCGAAGAAGAGACGAATGGCCTGGCGTCCCAGCCGTCTTTTAAGCTCGCAGGCCCACCTTTCTTCTTTCCCGCGAGGATAGAGATAGAGATAAGAAAGCGAATAGCTCTCGGACCTGGCCAACTTCTGACGGTACCGCAGAACTAAAGCAGCCACACGACCCGCACACTGTACCCAATGGCAAAGAAAAAATTTCTTCGCGTTACGTGCCTCCTTTTTTTTTTGGTCTTCTCATTTACTTTTACTTTATCCGCGATTTGCGCCGCCCTGACTGAAGAGAGACAAAGAGGGCCGGGACCAACTCTAACGAGGCCCAAATCGCGTTGCGCGATAAGGCGGCCAGCCAATAATTATCGGCTTTTTGGCTATTTCAATCGTTTGCTAGCGCAGATAGAAAGAAGGAAGCTCGGCCGTTGGATTAGGTCCATCTTATCATTCACAGACACCACTCCTCCCTCTCCCGTACCTGATAGCTGTCTAATCTTTGCGGGGAAGGAGGGCAAACATGGACGGCCGAGATGGCAGTGGCGGCAATCGCGTCGCCGTCAACGTCCTCGGGACCATGGGAGCAGTGAGTAGCCCCAAAACAAGCCACACTATGCTGGGACCCATGCGTGAGAACATGACAGCTGATAAGGCCTTTTCTCGAATCATAGGTATTCTGGTCCATCCAACTTCTCCCCCAGCTGTACATCAATTGGCGCAAAAAGGACACAACAGGGCTGCAGCCCTCGATGATGCTCCTATGGGCCTTTGCCGGTCTCCCCTTGGGCGTGCATAACATTCTTGCAGACGAAAATGGTGCGACCAGTCGTGTCTTGCTGACGGCACGAGTGAAAGGATCTCTGATGAGCTTTGCCCTACCCTTGAGCAGTGGCTCTTCAGGTTCAGGCCCAGATCTTGACGTTGCTGAGCCTCTTGACCTGGTCACAGGTCATGTTCTATGGTCATGTGCGTCGACAGAGCCCGTGTTGGTTTTTTTTCTTTGAATAGTGCTCGCTGATGCCGTTCTTGGGTCAGAAATGGTCGCTGAGCAAATCGACCATCGTGGTTCTGCTCATTGCCCTTGCCTTTGGCGCCGTCGAGGCTGCCATCGTCTGTGGCATCAAGGTGTGTTTCGCCATTACTAGCCGTTCTCCTGCTCAGGCTGATGGTGACGACATGTGCATGTGCTGCCTTTCAAGTACGGAACGAAGGAGCAAGTGCCGAAATGGACCTTGGACCTCTTTGCGTCCCTTGCCGCGGCCGGTCTCGGCATGGGTGTCCTACGACACTACTATGATATCTACACTCATCGTAGCGTTCGCGGCATTTCGTTCTTCTTCGTGGGGCTCGACGCCGCTGGAGACTTGACTAGTCTCATCAGTGTCGGTGAGTCATCCCTCCCCTCAATTTCTCGACCCTGAAGGAAACAGTTGCGACGATTGAATCGAGGTGTTGCTGAAACTGTCCGTCTGCGTCAGTATTGGACAGGCCAATCTCTGCGGCAGCGGTCGCCATCTACGGAACAGAGCTCCTCCTTTGGATTGGTGTCATGTTGGCCGGAATTATCTTTAATCTTCGCCATTGGATCGGTGGCAAAGGGGATCAGCTGCCGGCCACCATTCGCTCCCCGACGGCAGTGGGCGGAGAACAGGGTGAAATAGATGCGGCTGAGGGCCAAGGTGTAGAGGTGGAAAACGTCATTGCAGAGAGGACGGCTGGAGAGGCAAGCAGTGACAGTAGTCGGGCGAGCTCAGTATTTCACACCCCCACGAGGCAATCGACCAAGCTTCTTCACAGGGTCAGGGTAGCGGGAAGTGAGTTGTACAGGCTTGGCAACCTCACTCGATCTAACAGTAACTAAAGTGAAAGCGACCCTATATGTACGTCCCGTGCAGTGCGTCTACGACAAATCGCCTGATAGGACTGCATACCGACTAGGGACATATAGGCGCTGTCGCACGTTGTGATCCCCCAGTGTGCTAAAAAGATGAAGACGGGGACATCTGCCGTGTGGCGATGACAGTCCTGTGGGTTGGAAACCATTTACGGCTTGAAAGAAAATTCATGTATGCATGCTGGGGCCAGACCCGAGCTACTACTCTACTTAGCCTACTGCGTAAATTGAAGGGTCAAAAGCATCCGAAATGTCACTGACACTTACTCTTCACCAGCAGCTACTAATTTACTATTGCAACACTACCCCACTACCATAATGAAGACCAGGACCGTACACATGTGCTGCTCTTCCGTTCCGGTAGTTTGGACCAAGCGTTATCAGAGTCGGAAGCTTCCGTAATCTCTGGCAGACCCACAAAAGAATGTCTTATCCTAGTCCTGCATGGCTACAGGCTAGATCTCTTTCACCTGAGAGAATAATGTAGTAAGTGGTTCTACGAGGTGTAGTAGTAGGAGACTGCTGTAATGTGGTGCAGTGTCCCTTCGTGTCGCTCACTTTTTACTTTTGCAACTTCCACCCTCACAGCGGTTGAATGGTTGTAGCACAACAGTAAAGTGGTCATTAATGTAACGGTGTGCGCCAGATTGTGGTAGACATGACAATTTATCAAAATAATTTGGGCTTGGCGAGCTCCATGGGCCGGATGAAGCGACCCGTATTTTGGGAATCTGTTTGCGAATGTTTGTCAAGAATAAGCACGGTAGGTGATCGGCTCCATCTTTCAAAATGGACATTCCCGCGGGCATTTTGCGCTTGAGGGCAGATTCGCACAAATCAAAGTCAGACGCAGAATTGTGCCGTTCGACTAAAAAGGCGCCCGTCACTCTACCGATCGGCCTAAGCCTAAATGAGCTTTTCGCACCCAGCACTGAGACTGTTCGGGCGGCGGGCATTGTGAATGGGTGGAGTGGCTGCAAGCGAGGCGAGTGTAGATTGCGGAGCTCGAAAATCCGCATCAATCCTCTTTTGGTTCTTCGTGCGGATGCACCCTGATCATTGACGCGAACATTGCCCGCTACCTTTCTTTTCACGACGTCTCACTGCTCTGTCTGCCGTCAAGGCTAACGCCGCATTAACCAAAGGCGGGAGGTCTACCAGCGCATACTTTGAGCCCCACTCTTCACAATCTAAATTGGTGCTCGCAATGTTTAGGAAAAGAAACTCTCCGTTTATCTTGCAGCAGTTCTCTCGCGTCAAACCCCCGCGCTCATTCAATATTCGGACGAGAACGATCCAAGGCCTTGTCTCCCTTTGTCCTCGCCAGTGTCTGCCTTGCTAGTTGGCATGTCGCAATCGTCTACAACCCTGTTCCCTCAATCTATCATGATTTCATCATAATTAGAGTAGCGCTAACATTTGCCACTCTCTTGTACCTTATCGCACAGCGTCGAGGAGTGGGTTCCCATCCTCTCAATCACCGGTACACGGGCTAAGCGGATCTGGCACCGAAGTTTCTACAGCGTGCAGCCAACAACATTTTCGACGACTTTCATGGGATTGGCATGTTCAAAACAAACACCACCATCAAGACCGGCTAGATTGAGAAGGCTCTTTGACTTCACAAGCACACTTGAATAGCGCCGGTGGATACATTTGCGGATCAGGCCCGCAGTACTTCGCCGACTTCACCTTTCCTTCTTGTGAACAGAAGCGACAGTCAGGATTGTAACAATGGTTCCAACGGTGGCGATGGGAGGCCGCCACGGTACGTCGCAATCCTTGCCTGCATCCGATTCGCCAAAGGTGGGAGGTTGCGCATCCTCAAGTGATGCTCAGAAAGCATCCGCGGACAGAAAACCCAAGTGAGCAAAAGTACACGCGGGAGTATGTGGACCTTGCTGATCGATTGGGAAAAGAAGCAAGCCCCGCAAATCAAGATTGGGCAGCCAAGTCGGCGCGAACCACCTCGCCTTTTCAATGCCGTCTTTCACGTCACCGCTGACTCCCGACGGCGTCCCTCGCCCACCAAATTCCTGGATCCTCTATCGAGCCGACAAGCATCGTGAAGTACGCGAAGCACAGCTCAAGGCCGCCAAAGAGGCCGGCAATGGCGACACACAGGTCAAAGCCCGTTCTCAAGCCGAGATTTCTCAAATGATCGCAGAATGGTGGCGTAATGAGGTTCCGGAAACGAAGAAACTCTACGAAGAAATGGCAGAGATGCGCAAGCGTCTTCACCTTGCTGCGCATCCGAATTATCGATACAAGCCGAAGCGACAGGCAAAGGCGACAAAAACCTCCGCTGCCACCGACACTATCACCGTCACCGCCAGCTCCGACTTTTCTTCAAAGGGAAGCTCACCGTCAAGGGCTTGGGCCAACGGTGGCAAAGTGGGCTCTGAAAGGTACTCACCTGTGCTTGTTTCTTCCCCGCCAAAGGTGGTCGGGGCAACTTCGGCTTTAAAAAGCGAGCCGTCGGACGCTGAGATTCACGTCTCTCTTCATCACACCAAGCCAATGCAGATCTCCAACGCGCAGATGCACCCATTGCCACGGTGCCACAAGGAATCTTCGTTGCCAGAAGCGAAGCTCAAGAAAGCTGCTGTCGAAGCCCACCGTGCCAAGATGCCGTCACGGAAGAGTAATTCGAGAAAGGTGCCCTATCATGGCAAATTATTCAAGGCTGCTCCGTGGAGCTCGGAAGAGAATCACACCCAGCACCCGCGCTTCTACAAGGACTCATACCTGATCGGTGATGTAGCACCT
The DNA here is from genome assembly GCF_003144295.1 of Acaromyces ingoldii. Classification (NCBI taxonomy): domain Eukaryota; kingdom Fungi; phylum Basidiomycota; class Exobasidiomycetes; order Exobasidiales; family Cryptobasidiaceae; genus Acaromyces; species Acaromyces ingoldii. The sequence goes on from NW_020290248.1 coordinate 871,087, forward strand.
GAGACGAGGACGGTGCCCAAGGCTCCTCAACCATGGTGGCAGCAGCGACCGTCGCGCATGGACATCCCTGCGAAGATGACGGAAAACTACACATTTCCATCATCCCTGAACCAAGCGCGCTTCAGGACGAGCGACCAGGGCGACAACATCGTCTGCCCTACCGCCGCGTATACATATCTGGACCATTCGTCGGCGAACACAGTATCTTCGCCTTCACCTCCATCGACCGCTAGCTCCAATTCTCTAGACTTCCACGCCTTCAGCTTCTCGCCCAACCTCACCGATGACAACAGCTTCGGAACCAGAGACCCAGTAGTCGATGACGTTCCCTTCTCGCACTTGACTCTGCAGCCGTCGCACTTCCAATCTTCGACCGACTGTCCTGCGAACATTCTTTCTGGCGACCACCCCGTCCACCATTACCTTGCTACCGTCGGAACTCACGCAGTCCCTCAACTTTCGTTCATTGAGGATCACCGTCAGCAGATTTTTAGCAGTCAAGAATCCTCGGCTCGGTTTCAGCACCAGCTTCCTCACTTTGGTGATCACCAGCTCCAGGGGTATACAGTGGGGTTCCCGACACCCCCGCCTTTGCATCCGATGCAGGAGGGAATGGCAGTCTCTGACAGCACCAGCACGCCGGCTCATCACAATGCTTTAAGCCTTCCCTCACAAGACCCAGCGCACGCCCATCCTTCCTCAATGGCGTCAACCTCGACGAGCTCGGCACAGCCAGCCATCGTTCGCGATGCTTTGACAGACTATTGTCACCCAATCGAGAAGCGCAACCACCATGACACGATGGAGATGATCCTGAACGGCGGCCATTCCTTCCAGCAAGAGCACACAGTGGCATCCCCCGCCTCGTACATCTCGGCATCATCATCAGAAGAACGAAATTTGCCGTGCATTCATCCTTCCTCACCTTCGTCCTTTCGATCGTCGTTAGAAGAGTCATTAGAGTATGGTCCTCTTTCGCATCTTTCGCAACCGCATCTTTCGCAACCGCATCTTTCGCAACCGCATCTTCCGCAACCGCAACTTTCGCAACCGCAACTTTCGCAACCGTAACTTTCGCAACCGACGTCTTCATCTCTGCTTTCTTTGCAACAACACACGACCGAATCTTTGCTGATAACTTAGCTGTCTATCCTCTGTCATTGATACATATACTCCCTCTCTTTCTTTTCAGTCACACGCAACTTGCTTCCTGATTTGCTCTTTCTTCTAGTAATCATATATCATATCTTGCATCTGTTCGTTTGCTTGCAACCTATCCGTGTTTTATTTTTGCTAGCGTTCATCAACCCCTCCTTTCGGCCACCTTGATCAGATCGGCCACAACGCCCATGGCCGTCACATCGGCGCCTGCGCCGGGTCCTTGGACCAGCAGGGGCCTGTTGCTATACCGCTTTGTCTTGAATTGGAAGATGTTGTCAGAGCCGCTGAGCGAGCTCGCAAACGGATGGCTGAAGGGGTACTTTTCCAAGCTCGCCTTGATCTCGCCCGAGACGGCATCAATGACGCCGACGTAGCGGAGCACATATCCTTCGGCCTTTGCTGCCTCGTTGAGGCTCTGGAAGTCAGCGTCAAACTCGGGCAGGCGTGCCACGTACTCGTCGCCGCTCTTGACGTCGGCAAGGGGTGCAGGCGTCAGGCTGTGCGTGGGTACCGACTCGTAGCCCTTGGGCAGCTTTTCGAGGAGCGAGGGAATCATGCGGCTGAGAATCGTCAGCTTCCGAGAAACGTCGCTGCCCGAGAGGTCGTCGCCCGGGTGGGGCTCGGTGTAGCCGTTGTCCTTGGCCACCTTGACAATCTTGGAGAAAGACTGAGGGGCTCCGCTCGGCGTCGAGAACTCGTTGAAGATGTAGCTGAGGGTGCCGCTGAGAACACCTTCGATGCGAGTCACCTCGTCACCCGTGGCAAGGATGTCGTGGAGCGTGGAGATCACGGGCAGACCGGCACCGACGGTGCTCTCGCCGTACAGGAGCGCCGGCCGGGGATTGGACGCCGTCGCAGCCGAGGACTCGAGGATGGCCTTGTAGAGGTCCAGCGACGAGGAAAAAGCCTTTTTGTTGGGCGTCACGACACTCAAGCCAGCACCCAGAAAAGATGGGTAGAAGGAGGCGACAGCGTCGTTGGATGTGTTGTCGACGACAACGGTGTGGCGGCCCGTCGACTTTGTGAGCGAAGCGAGGTGCGATGTGAGCTGAGGCAGGGGCAGGGCTGCCGTCGAGCTGGACGAGAGCTTGGACTGCCAGTCTTGTTGACTCGAGATGGCAATCCTTGACTCGCCCAAACCGGCCAGGAGGGCCTTCTTGCTGTTCTGAAGCGCGACAATGTGGACCGAAGAGGCCAACGAGGGCACCGTCGTCAGCTGCGAGATGACCGATGTGCCGACCAAGCCGACACCTAAAGAGCATTGCATCAGCTTTCAACTCCCTGCCTTGGTTTGACTTTTGTCTCAGGACCCACCAATGATGGCGACGTTGACTCCCTGTGCCTTTGACATGGTGATGGTTGTATTTTGTCGGGTCAGAGGGGCAGGAAGAAGTTGAAATGGTCCTCTCTTCTTGCAAGCACGCGAAGAAATCGGCGGATTTCGCGCTTGGACCACAACCGCGATTGATTGGGCCGATCCAAAAAAACACCACGAACTGAAAGGCAAGCTGAGGGCCGCTACCCTGGTGTTTGCTCCGGCGAGGCAGCTTCGTCTGGCACCTCGGGCTTATCGCATGGCCCCATCTTCTTCTTCCAATAGATCGAGCGACAAGAGTAGAAAGGCAGACGACGATGATTTTGTAGTCGTGGCCTCTGCCGTTCGCAGCGCATCGACCAAGGCATCGACGACGGCCTCTGAAGGCTCCAGCGTCAAAAAGCGCAAGACTGACGACCACCTTGGCAGTAAGACCCAATCACTCTTCCCACTATTCAACAAGAAAATGTCAGCGACTGTGGACCCTGAGGCGTCGTCATCATCGTCGGACCCTCAGCAGGGCGCCTTCGTGTGGCTCGCCCCCCTTGGGCCTTCCAGCAGACCAAGCTGCCTCCGAGCCAGCCTCGGGCGACCCTTGCAGGAGCAGGTGGAGAGGCGCAAGGGCGTTCAGGGCCAGGAAAAAGTCAAAGTGGCTTGCTTCGACCTAGATGGGTGCCTGGTCGTGCCGAGGAATGGAAAGGTAGGAGTCGACCTTCGCCCCCTCCGTCCCCTTCCCACCCATCGGCGATGCTGACAATGCGATGATGGCGCTTGGCAGTCTTTTCCCTCCGCCACGGATGAGTACGACTTCGAAGAGACGCGGTGGGGCGTCTTCAAGCGGGTAAAAGAAGAGTATCAAAAAGGGTGAGTTGACTGGCTGGAGCTTCAAGAGACAGTGAGGACGTAGGGAGCTCAATACACCGAGTTAGTGCCTGTATCGCAATCGTGTCGAACCAGAAACAGACGTCGCCGCAGTCGACGGCGCTCACACCTTCGTCTCGCCTCAAGACATGGAAGAGCAAGTTGGCCCACATCGCGCACGCCATCGACTGCCCCATGCTTGTCCTCGCGGCCCTGAGTGACGACGGCTTTCGCAAGCCGGGGCGGGCCATGTGGGACAAGGGCATCGTTGATGCCTACGTCGAGGTGGGTGGGCAAAGGGAAGACATTGAAGTGACCCCAGGCGGACAGGTCCAAGACGAGGTCTCGTACTTTGTCGGCGATGCGGCGGGCAGGCCACAAGACCACAACGACACGGACCGAAAGTGGGCCACCAACGTCGGCATACCCTTCTACACGCCCGAAGAGTTCTTTGACGGCAAACGGGTACGCATCTTGTTTTCATAATGTATTAAAGCAGGGCAAGTAGGCTGACACACCCCTCTACAGCCTCAGCAGTACAAAATCACAGGCTGGAAACCCCCCGCGGATCTCGTCAGCACGGTCGGGGAGGATATCGTCAGCAAGACCTTGCTTCCGTCAGACAAGACCAAGCCAGACATTGTCGTTTTTGTTGGTCCACCGGCTTCAGGCAAGACGAGCTACTTTCGTCGGCACTTTCAACCCCACGGGTATGCCTGGGTCAACCAGGACAAGCTCAAGACTGCGGCAAAGTGCCAGCAGGCTGTCAAGGACTACCTGCAGCAGGGCGAGTCCGTCGTCATTGACAACACGAACAGAAACGTGACGACCAGAGCGCCTTACATTGCCATTGCCAAGGAGTTGGGCGCCCAAGTCAGATGCGTCCACTTCGACGTCGTCAAGGACCTGGCGTGGCACAACAATCTCTTCCGCGCCCGAGCCGGCTTGGTGAGTGGACCGGATGGCTGTGCTCTGCAAAGCGCATGTACAGCGCTGATAGTCATGACGCTGTAGCAGAACGAAGAGGATGCTCGGAGCCTGGTGCCCAAGTTGGCCTTTGACAGCTACTATGCCAACCTCGAGGCTCCCAAGCGAAGCGAGGGCTTTGACGCAGACATCGTCCTTGTCCCCTGGGCCTTTGATGCAGAAGCAGACGCCGAGACAAAGAGGCGGTGGCTCTGCTTGTGGGACTAGAGCTGCACCACACACTTGCATTTAAATGTGATCAAATTACCAAGTCATGATCAAGGAAGCCTAGTCAAGTCTTTTCATCTCGATTGCTTCTGCCGAATGGCCATTTGCTTTCCCCTTTCGCCCTGCAGCAGCGTCTCTATGGTCGTCTTCCTGATCACTGTCGAGGACCTCGTCGTGATCAAAGACGACATGCGTGGTGGGCGACCTCGAGCTCTTCATCTTCGGCCGATCGGCCGCCAGACCATCGACGCCATTGTTGGCGCCTCGTTCCTCACGTCGGCCCGAGTCACTGTCTTGGTGCGCACCAGTCCGCCCAGCTTGACCACGCAGCAGACCATCGTGCTCGTGCACCTGCTCCTCATCGTCGTTGTTATCGTCTTCGTCGTCGTTGTCACCGTGCTGCCTGCCCAGGCCGCTCGTCCATCCCTTCATCTCGCGGCCAATGGCCAGGGCCTCTGCCCAGACGACGCACCCACCAGCGTGGGCACACATGACCATCCAGTAAAAGAGGCTGCGCGGGAGCTGCCTCGTGTAGAGCGTCGTCAGAACGGCATGCCAAAAGTGGAGCGTGAGGGTATGGTCGAGGATGTGGGTCGGCCGACGGACGAGGAGGGCGAGGAGGTAGACGTCTGCGATGCCCGTCAAGACCCAAGCAAGGACAATGGACCAGCCCCGAGAGGGATCCTGGGCCGTTGCGCGGTACCACGCCGGTGACTTTGTCTTGCCCTTGGCGGAGGGTGGAGCAGCGTCAATCGAGTGGACGCTGGCGGGTCGCGATCCGATCCAGCCGACATCACCTACGGTGACCTTGATCGGCCCTCTTTCTTCTGCCGCCGCCGTCGTGGGCGGAAGAAGGTAGGCGGCAGAGTCCCACCACCGGTCCAGCCCTTGAGCCTCGTCCCACCTGTCGCTCTCCATCGCGCTCGTGCTGCCGCTGGTCGTCGCCCATGCGGCTCTGCCTGCCGTGGGAACACCACTGATCTCTCGCCAGTCGAGCACGAGGCCGAGACTCATGGCGCCACCCTGGAACTCGAGCCGGTCCGTCTGGATGTAGGGAAAGAGTGCCGCGCAGGGCGGCGCCACGAGACAGAGGACGAGGTAGTGGAGCGCCTGCAGCGAGACGATCTGGAGCAGGATCCGGTAGGGGTCAAAGCCCTGGACGGGCGAGGCGAGCGCCAGGCGCAAATCCGAGGCTAGCCCCCCCGAGCCAGCCCCGCCGACGCCCAGCAGCCGGACATTGAGCGTGGGTCTCATCGTGCACCTCGTCCTCGATGGCGTGCCATTTGGTTCGAGGAAGCGGAAACGCGTCTGTCTCTGTGTCTGTCTTTCTTTCTCTCGCTACCGAGGCAAAATTTATATTTAGTCGATCTGCGAAATAAAACAGGAGCTTCTTCGACGATCTTCCCATCAACACACGTCGACGAGCTGAGAAGGAAAAGAGCGAGGCTGTACTTCTGCTCAACACCAAGCTACTTATCCTGATTGCCGTGCTGGGCTCATCAGAACAAGAAAAATGAGCAGCACGGAGAAAGGTCGAAGGTAGGTCCGTTCAGACGCAAGCATCTCACAACTAGACTATAGTTTCAGTGTGCATGCGCCATGGTCATTCTTCATTCGCCCTCGAGTGGCGCTTTTGGATAGAGAGAATACTTTTCATACATGGATGAGGGCTGAGAGGAATGCCAAGGTCAAGAGAGAGCGTGAGAAAGTGATGAATGTGTGTATGAGACGGACAGGAAGGATTGCGACATGATTTCCTTTACGCTCCCTGAGCCTCACGCTGGCGCCTCCTCTGGTCACGCTCCTCAGCGATGCTCAGCTTGATACCACCGCCCTTGGGCATCGAGATCCAGGGCTTGCCACCGTCGCCAATGACGAAAATGTTCGAGAGCCTCGTCGAGAAGTCTCGGCCGAGGGTGTCCTGGACGTGGACGATGTCGAAGCCACCGGGGTGGCGCTCACGGCCGGTGATGCGGCCGGCACGGCCCTGGTTACGGCCACCAGTGACCATGACGTGGGAGCCAGTGTCCATGTGGATGAAGTCAACCATCTTGTTGTTCTCAATGTCGTACCGGATGGTGTCGTTGACGCGGACGAGCGGGTCGGGGTAACGGAGCGTGCGGCCGTCGTGGGTGACGACGTGGGGAACACCGCGGGCACCGAGCTGCGCCTTCTTGACCTTGAGCAGCTTGTAGGTGGCCTCCTCAGGCGTGATTCGGTGGACGATGAAGCGGCCTGCAGCAGTCACACAACACCAGGTCAGCTTCGGAAATTCTCTGCGCAGACGTGCAGTCTCTGTACGCACCCTTGACGTCGTAGAGGATACGGAAGTGCTCGCCGCTCTTCTCAATCGAAACAACATCCATGAAGCCGGTGGGGTAAGTGGGCTCGGTGCGGACCTTGCCGTCGACCTTGATGAGGCGCTGGGCGGTGATCGAGAGCACCTCACGGCCGGTCAAGGCGTACTTGAGACGGTTGCGGAGGAGCACAACGAGGGGGAGCGACTCGCGGATCTTGTGGGGACCAGCGGCGGGCCTGGGAGCGTAGGTGCCCGAGAGCTTGTCGAGCATCCACGACGAGGGCGCCGCCAGGCGCTTCATGTGCTTCCTTGGGCCGCGAACCTGCGTTTGTCATGTCAGTCCAGTCCTTCTTCATCGTCTCAACAAGTCCGCTCTCGCATTTCTCCATCCACGAGTCCACGCTGCTTCCCAAGCTCCACCCAGCGCCACGCATCGCACGCAGAAAAGAAGTCCCCGTCCCCTCTCCCCTGCGTCCTTTCTCATCACCCGTTTCGCCGTGGTTCGGTTCCTTCAACATGCTCCTCTCGCACTCCTTACACGCCTGACGATCTCCAGCAAAGAAACTCACCATTCTGCGAGGAGAACGCAACAATCAGTACGAAGATACTACGAATGACGTGAAAGACAAGAAGAAAGACTCACTTTGCTTGTGTCTTGACGTTAGTCGGTCGAGGGCGATGCGGTGTCGAAGAAGCTGACCTCCTCGAATCAACCTCACCCAGGCTCGACGTGTGCTGCGGTCCAGGATGTGTGCGAGAGCTCGGCCGAGCTCCACGCGGCAAAATTTCTTGTCGCGAATTTTATTTTGTTTCATTCATCCCCTCGCTCGAGCCATGTCCCGACTTCCGAATATGACTCCAGCTCAACTTTAAAACAACACTTTCGAGGAAGGACTGACTCCGTTGCTGAGCAGGTAGAGAGAGGCCAAAAAGCGACGTAGAACAGGATGTCCTTCAGCGACGTTGGGCCCGTCAGGCCGGCCAAAGATCTGCTCAAGGTCACGCGGTCGTCGTGCTTGGCTGCGCGAGAGGCAGCTGGAATCTCCATCTCGACGGAGCGCATCGACGCCCTGCTCGATTCGATGCCTAGCACGCTGCCGACGGACGCCAAGTGGCTCGAGTCGGGCTACAAGCTGCCCCTTGCCTATCCGTCTCGGCACGCCGAGCTCAACGTCATCTGCCATCTGTGCTTTCTCAACAGCCTCAGCGGCTACCGAGCCGCGTTCCACCGAAACACGCGCGAGGGTGCGCACAAGAACATCGTCAAGCTCGTCCTCTCCATGTATCTCGAGGACCCAGCGGGAGACAGCGGGCTCCCACTGAGCGCGGCAACGCTCGAGTCGCTCACGCCGCTCACCGTGCTCGGCCTGTGGGGTGTGCCCACGCACGTCGAGGAAGCGCACCCCAACCTGCCGGGTGCCGTCGTGGGCACGCGGCGGAGCGACGACATGTTCGAGGCTGCCCACGTGCTCTGCGTCGCGGCAAACGACACGGGCAGGCGGTTGCAGCAGATGAAGTGCCCGGACCTGGCCACCTTTGTCGAGCGGGCGCTGTCGACGGCCAAGGTGGACTCCAATGGCGACGACGAGGCCTTTGCGGCCCTCTTTGCCGACGCCATCACCACCGCCCTGCCGGCATTCAACGACGCATACACGATCGCGTCCTCCTCGACGACCGTCTACGTGCACAAGCGCGCCTATCTCCTCCTCTCGTGGCTCCGCGCCCGGTTCGGCAACGACGAAAAGGCGCCCCCGACACCGGACGCGAGCGTTTTGCCGGCCTTTGTCGACAATGTCATCCCCTCGCTCCTCGTCCACTGGGGCATCCTCGACGTCGCCTCGGCCAAAGACGAGTCGCTGCGCGCCTGGAACGCCGAAATCATCCAGCGGGACGACGCAGGCAAGGACAAGGGAAGCGACAGTGTGGTACCAGGCCCGAAATTGGCGAGGGAGCAAGCGTACATCATCCGAGCCGCCGCGCTGGACGCATGCCACCAGATCAGCCTACGCGCCCACGAGCTGGCGAAGCAGGACGAGAGCAAGCGCTGGATGGCGGGCATCCACGAGGCACTCGTCGATGGCTACATCTGGACCAAGGCAAAGGATGCAGACCTCCGCACCGTGCCACGCATGGTCGAGACGGAGACATTCATGTACTGATAGATTGAACCTGTTGTTATTGTGACCACCACTACTACTACAATTACATGTGCAAACAAGCTCTAGTCATCCAGCAGTGGCACCACGCCCCTTTACTTGCCAAACTTGCGCAGTGGATCTGCCTTCTTCTTCTTGCTCATTGACCGTCCGTTGGAAGAGGCGCCTCCGCGACCCCTGCCCCTGCCCCGGCCTCGTCCGCCCCGCGACCCGTTTGCGTTGCGGTTCTTTGCGAATGTGACATAGCCCAAACCCTCGGCATCATCGTCGGTCCTCTTTCTCTTTGCGGCGTCGCCTCCTTCGACGGGGGCCGGGGCCGGGACGGCCGATCGGATGCGGGGCATGAGGTACGAGGGGACATGGCGGAGATGAGGTTGAACCCTCGTCGGATGCAGCGCCTTGTCGTGGCGCAAGTACAGGAGATCCGAAGGGTTGTCCTCAAAGTGGGCCTTGAGCCTTTCGCTGTTCAGCAACTCATTCTTGATCTCCTTGATCCTCGCCTCGCGGATGCTGGCCCGCGTCACGCTCCGCAGCGCATCCTCCATCCGGTAGCGAAAGGCGTCGACCTGCTTCTTGTCGAAGCGCCAGTCGCGAATCTCCTGGCCCTTTGCCTGCTCCTGCGCCTCAATCTTGGCGTACACAGTCTCGTCGCGTTCCGTCGTCGCACAGACGAGCGGCCGAGACGACGATCCAGGCTGCATGTCCTTGCGAAAGGCCTCCTCGGGCACGACAAACGACAGCGACGTACCCGTGTTGCCCGCACGCGCCGTTCGTCCCACGCGGTGCGTGTAGCCTCGCGTCGAGACGGGCAGATCAAAGTTGACGACGCAAGAGACGGCAACGAAGTCGATGCCCCTCGAAGCACCGTATTCATGCTTTTTGCTCGATTTGCCCTCGCCCTTTGCCGGCTTGTGCTTCTTGCCCTTGCTCTTTGATGTTGTCGCCCCTTCCTCTTCTTCCTTCTCTGCCCCTTCCTCCTTCTCGCCTTGCTCGTCTTCACTCGCGTTCTCACCATCCTCACCATCCTCTGTACTCTCCTTCGCTTCTGTCTCTGTCACCTCTTCGACTCTTGTTGCCGCGCTTTCGTCATCAGTCGCATCAGCGCCGAACCGGCTCTCGTCCGTCGCAATAATGTAGTCGTACACGCCCTTGTTGAACTCCTGCACGATGTGGTATCGGCTATTGACGGGCAGCTCCTCGTTGAGCACCGTCGACTTGATGGCAAACTGCTCCAGAAACAGCTTGAGCCGATAGCCCCGGTCGACGTCGTTGACAAAGATGATGCATTTGCCCCGGATCAGCCGCAGCTTAAGAATGACGTAGAGGAGTAGGAACTTGTCCGTCGACGACTCGACGATGACTTTGAATTGCGTCAGGTTCGACAGCTCCGGGTCGGCGATGTCCAGAATGGCCTGTGTTGGCACTGTGTGAGCTCACTTGTTGTCCAGAGAGAAACTAGCATGAAGTAAATGCGGGCTACTTACAGGCTTATTGTGCAGCACAAGGCCCTTTAGTGCCGTCACGTCCTTGGTCATCGTCGCGCTCATGCAGAGACATTGCAGGCCCTTTGGAAGGGGCAGGCTGCGCAGCGCCTCGTCGTGGCCATAGCTGAGGATCAAGTCGGCCTCGTCAATGGCCAGTGTTTCGAGGTTCGACAGGTCAAGCGTGCCCGCCTGAACGTGAGCCAGGGCCCGGCTGGGCGTGGCCACGACGATGTCGGGCCGTTCAGAGAGGAGGACCTTGTGGACGTGGTGCGATGCATCGCGCGCAACATTCACGACGCTCACATCGCGCTCCAAGAAGGGGAGCAGCGCTCCCAGCTGGGCCGTCACCTGCTCGCTGAGCTCCCGTGTGGGCACGAGGACCATGGCACGGGTCCTCTGGTAGGACGTGTCGGATTTCGAGAGGGCCTTCTTGGCCAGGAGGACCTTCTGGACGAGGGGCAGCGCATATGCCAGCGTCTTGCCACTTCCTGTCCTCGCTCTTGCAAGCACATCTCGTCCCGAGAGGGCCACGGGCACGCTCGAAAGCTGCACTGGGGTCGGCCGGGAGTAGCCAAGCTTGGCGAGGGCGCGCAGGATACGGGCATCGAGAAGGTGTCCAAAAGCAGCTGTGAACGACTCCTCCTTGGACTTTCCTGACTTGGACGTGGGTGTATGCGTATGTGTCTGTGCCGGGGTAGGAGGCCCTGCGATCGTCGCAGTCGAAGATGATGCCTCCATCGTCCGGCCAGTCTTCTCGGTGATGTTAGGAGGAGCTTGAAGGTCAGAAGAAAGTCTCCTGGTTCCAACTTTTGAGAAATTTTGGAGGGCGAGGGCACGTGATGAAAACGTCAACCTCCATTCCACCAACGCCTCGCTCGTCCTCATCATTGACGCGAGAAGAACACGAGGCCTGACGAGAGAGAGAGAGAGAAGGAAAGGGGTCGAGAGACGAGGACGAGATGGCATCGGAAGCAGTCAATGAGGTCGGCAGTGTGCTGGTGCCTGCCCTGTTGGAATGTCTCGAGGTGCTCTCGACGTTGCGCACCTCGCACTCGCACTCGGATCTCCTTCTTCCTCCCGACCTTGCCGCACAGACAATATCGCCCAGGATCCAAAGTGCAAAAGACGCGATCCAATCTATAGAGGGAATTGGGAGTGGTGATGACCTTGTCAAAGATGAGTGCGGACTCGAGGCGAGGAAGTTTGCTTTCGGCGCCCTGGATGAAGTGGTGAGTGTGCTCCTTCTCCTCTCATGACAGTCAAGGTCAGCTTACCCGATCGATAATGTTCACGAAAGGACGGAGCAGAGCTGTCCAACTCGACAGCAAAGGGGCTCTTCGATCGTCTGGATATCGTCATTGCGCTCGAGTCTCATGGTGAGTCTGCGCATCGTGCTTTACCATTGCTTTCACTCACGTCGATGCAATCCTTCAGGCATCATCGATATGAATTTGCCACTCCTCATCCACGAAGAGCTCCTCGAGCGGCTCACGATCCCCTCGTGCTCTCTTCTCTTCAACTTCATCGAATCAAGAGCAGACCAGCTGACAGCAGGCCTGGTGCCTTCCAAGGGCAAGGGCCTCACACTTCTGCGTCTGTGCAACGATGTCATTCGGCGTCTTTCCAAGCCCACACGGTCTCACACCATCTTTGCCGGTCGGGTTCTGAGCCTGCTCAGCGCTGTGCTACCTCTGGGCGAAAGAAGTGGCGTCAACTTGCGGGGCGACTTCAACGTGGACAACAAAACGGTCTGGGAACAAGTGGCAGACAATGACGATGAGGTGTCAAGCAAGCAATCGCCCGAAGCCCAGGCCGAGCAGGAGCCCACCGAGAAGGATGGCGAAACCGCAGAGGAGGAAGGCGAGAAGCGTAGCAGCCGCGAAGACACCGCCACCGCCTCCTCCGTCAAGGCTGGGGAGGATCAGCACAAACAATCGGACGAAGAGCTGCTGGACTCGTTAAACGACCCGCGGTTCTACTCGCTCTTTTGGAAGCAGCAAGACTACTTCTCGAATCCATTGCTCCTCTTTTCAGAAGAGCAGCAAGGGGAAGAGAGTGTGGTCGTCTTGCCAAAAGGCTGCGTGGATCCAGCGCCTGAAGGACAAAAAGGCCCGATGCGGACTCTTCGACTGGCGACCCGAACAACGCTGAGCCTGTTTGCCGCCGTCGCCCGAAAGGAGAGGGAGCTGGCTGGCAAGGCGGAGAAGGAAGAGGCTGCGAAGCTGGGTGGTAGCTCTGCGCCATCGACCTCGGATCTTTCTTCGGCAAAGAGGGGCAATCGGGGCGCGAAGCGGGGTTCGAAGCGGAAGGCCAGCGAAGACAACATGGACGTCGACGACAACGAGGCGGTCGAAGTCAAGAACGACGGCGATGACGACTACTTTCCCAAGTACCTGACGGGGAGAAACCTGCTCGAATACGAGGTTCGAGACGAGAAATTCCGTCGACACGTCCTGGTTCAATACCTCATTCTCTTCCAGTATCTGCTGGGCTTCACAGCTGCGCAGCGCGAAAAGGCAGCCGGCTGGAAAAACCAGGCGCTGGCCACCTCGACGGCATTTGTGCTCGACGAGGCCGACGACCGGTGGCTGAGGGACACCTGGAAAGAGATTGTACAGCAGCTGAAGCAGACGCATTCATCCTCGTCGTCTTCGTCTCCTGCCGGCCATAAGACGACGATCGCGACGACAATGACAGAGGAAGGCAGACTGTTCTCGGACTCGGTGTTGCAGGTGCTTCGCCGAGAGCAGCGATGGCTGAGCTGGAAAGTAGACAGCTGTCCTCCTATCGACAAGGCTGGCCTGACGCTTGAGCAAATCGACCGTTTCATCGGCAATGACACGCTCCGGGCTACGCTGAGGGTGCTCCGCCCCTTTCCACACAAGGTCGGCACGGCCGCCCTGTCGAATTTGTGGGAAGATGGCGTCAAGAGACCAGAGCCAAGCAAGCGGACGATGGAGGACGCCGAAGGCAACGAGGTCCAGGTTGACGTCGACGGGCTGGACGACCTTGAGTGGCCGCCGACGATTCCTTCGCTGGAGCAGTATGCGGACCGGATCAAGTCACTGGAGGCAAAGATGGAGTCCAGACGGCAGGACCTGGGATTCGAAGCGCCCGCCAAGATCAAGGCGCTGGGCCTCCAGATTGGCGCCGAGGTGCGAGAGGCCGAGGTGAAGCGCCTGAAGCGCGAGGCCGAGGACGAGAGCTTGGCAGAGTGGAACGACCAGAGGGCGGGCTTGAGCTGGAAGGCGATGAGGCTTGCGAGAAATGCCCATGTGGCCCAGTTCGCAAAGGTCAAGGTCGACGATGTCCTGGCCATCTACAGAAAGGAGGAGGAGGTACCAGCAGCAGAGAAGGAGAAGAAGGAGGGTGACGTGGCGATGAAGAGCGTGGCGGAGGTGGTGGCGCCTAATGAAGCGACTGCTGCTACCACTTCATCTGGGGAGGCGGAGACCGTGACATCGGAAGCGCCAACGGACGGAAAAGAAAGTATGCAGGAGGGCGAAAAGGCAGAGAGCGGCACTGCCGAGGGCGGCGAGAAAACAGACCATGCAGCGCCAGAAGCGGCACCGACAGAACCGCAATCGACCAATGACGAGGACACACCAATGCAGCCAGCCGCAGAGACGGCAACAACGGCAACGACAACGAGCACACGACAGGAGCATAGATTGGGGTAACGTGACCACCACCTCTTCTCCCGAACTTTATTCATCCCACGGATTTATGTACTTTAGAAGACGATCAAGAATGTGTGAGTTAAAAGAGAGGAGGAAGGAGAGTGGGAGTGAGAGTGAGAGTGAGAGAAAGAAGTTACAAGTACAGAGCCGAGAGGAGAGGGGAGGAAACGAAGAAAAGGGCACTTTGGAAGTTTCAGAAGTCAAAGTGTGGCGGTGATGACTTGTCGCTGGCAACGAGCGGCTGGTTGGTACGGTCAAAACCGTCCATGTACCTTCGAATGAACTACCGGAGCATAGTCAGTGGTGGAGCTTCCAGCCAGCAAGGAAGAGAGAGAGAGAGATCTGCTCACATTGTACTCTGGTCCGCCAAAGTAGACGAGGCACCAGTAGAGGATGGCCAGGGCGCACATGGCAAAAGTGATTGGCTTTCTTTGCATGGCCTCGCCAAAGCTGAGCGTCTGGGGTCCCTCGCCCCGCAGCCATCTCTCCCAGGTATCTTGCCTCCGCATCTTTCCGAGCCTGGCCATACGCACGTTCCAGTCGAGCATCTTTTGTTTCTCGAGATGGTAGACGCAGAGCGTGGGCGCGGCAATAATGTTGAGCTTGGCGGCCAGGTGGACGCGCGAAAAGGGGCGCAGGTACGCGGTGCCAGACGTGTCAGAGCGCGAGAGCGACTCGTCAATGTCGGCCTCGGACGCCAGGAGAAAGTCCTCGTTGTTGTACAGTGCCGGAGGCGCGTCCTCGGAGTCGTCCGAGTCGTCTTGGACCGCAGATTCCTTCTTGAGCGAAGAAGAATTTGGCTGGCGATCGGACGGCAGCGAAGATCCGTCGTTCCAGACCATCGACACCCAAGGCTGAAGCAAGTCAAGTAGTGTTCATCAGCCAAAGAGAGAGAGGAAGAGAAGAGAGATGCCATCACTTGACCTGAACCCACCTGCCCCTTGACGCCTGCTTTGTACCACTGCTCATCTACATCGACGCTGACATATACGACCTTGAACTCGTTGGGGTGGACCCGGACAAAGTCATTAATCGTCTGTGGTCAAATACAAGGGCAATTGCATGATCGTTAGTCCTCTGACGTCCTTCTTGCCCAAAAAAAAAATCAGGGACAGCCCACCTGGTGGTATTCCTTGAGGGGCTGCCCGGCCCACTGGCTGCTAAAGTAGAAGCCGACGCATTTCACATTTTTGAAGTACGAGCGCAGGTTGACCGGGTCGCCCGCGGCGTCGACGAGCCGGAGCCGACGGACGAGTGGATCGGGGTGCTGGTACTGCTCTTTTGGAGGAAGCTTGTTGCGTTCCGTACCTGCCTTCAGGGCCGGCTTGAGCGCAGCGGCGGGCGTCGACTGCGCAGACGTGGAGCCCGCCAGTACGTCGGTGCTGGATTGCGGCGTCATGGCCACGCTCGACGGCCGAGCCCCTTTCTCATCGTCCGTCGTCGGTCCAAACGACACGGAGCGCTTGGGTGTCTGGGCAGAAGGCGCCATCCTCTTGCAGCTAAGCGATGAGGAGATAAAGAGGAAAAATAGAGACGGGTTCGACAGGATCCGGGCCGTCCAGTAGTGCTTGATTGATAGCAAAGGCGCGTCTCGTTCGGCCAGTGATCACAAATTTCAAGTCACGTTCGCAGGTGTGGAGGATTCCATAGGCCCGAGCTCAAGCTTTGTTCGTGGAGAGAATTTTGCTTTGATTCACAGGGCAGAGGAGTAAGAAGGCCAAAAGAGAAGGGGAATGGGAGATATCGAGCACAGACATAAAGGAAAATTTTGGCTTCAGTATTGGGAAGGGAGCGGATGTGTTTGTGTGACGTAGAACTAGGGCTTGGGGACGCGGAGCGTCTTGCTGACCATGGCCATGGCCCAAGCAGCCCAGAGGAAGCTCAATTTGTGAATCTCGATGTTTGCGAGCTGGGACCACGAGGCAACCGACTTGGTGTCGAGGAAGGAGAGCCTGCTCAAGCCCTTGGCGAGGTGCTTGCTGGCATCGAATCCAATCGTACCAAAGGGAACACCGCGTCCCAGGTTAGCACCGGGGATCACGTCGCGCAGGCTAGCAGTGAAAGTCAAGCCTTCCTTGGCCAGCGCGCCGCGCTCCTTTGCCAGAGCGATGGGCAGTCCTCCAGGTTCGACACGACCAGCAAGCAGGCAAATGGCCATCCCTCCGACGAGGACGAGGGAGGAAGGGATGGGAAGTCCTTCGAAGTAACGTGCTTTGCCCGTTGAGTCGTGTGGAATCGAAGCAGTGGTGACGTTGAAGCGCGCCAGACGTGCGATGCCAGCACAGATGAACAGCGTCAGGACAAGCGTGTCCAGGGGGAGACGCAGACCGAGAGCGTATGCGGCAAAGGCAGGTGCTGCACCAAAGGAGACCTGTTTGACAAGTATTGAGAGGATGTGAGTGTACAGCAAGGTTGGACAATGATGGCGACGCTCACAGAGTCAGCCAGGCTGTCGAGCTCCTGGCCCAGCATTGAGCTGCTGTTGCGCCAGCGGGCCACTTTCCCGTCCAGGAGATCAAAGATGGCGCCAAAGAGAGGGAACCAAAGTGCTGTCCATGCATGCCTGGGATCCGATGTGATGAGATATCTAGCTGAAGCAAACAGAGACTGTGCGCCACAGAAACCATTCATGAGGGTGAATGCATCGGCCAGATGGAAGTTCCTGTTGGTGGCGGTGGCAGGGCTGTCAGACAGACTTGAAACTTCCCTCTACAGACGGCGACTCACCGAACCAGGCTGAAGTGGCCTCCTGTCTCGATGAACTTCTTCAAGTCGGCATCATCCTGGTTTGCGTCGTTGGCCACGGGCGCGGGCGCCTTTGCCTTTGCCTTGCCCTTTGCGTTTGGCCTCGCCGTCATTTGTGCCGCTTCGTTTGTGGGTGCCAGTGCACTTGTGAGTGCGTTTGTCGCCGTGAGCTGCGCAGCGCCCGTTGAGGCGATTCCGGCAGTCGGATGTCCGGCTGGAGCGTCGAGCAGGCCGCCGATGCTTGGGTCAGACGTGACAGCTGCCTTGGATGGCGACGGAGACGGTCCCGATGAAGATGTGACCAGGGAGGGATCTGTGAGCTTCGGTACCGTGCCTGGCATACAAGGCAGAGAGAGAAAGACAGAAAAGAATGAGTCGCTCGATCGCTACTCTAATTGAGCAAAGAGGCGAGCAGATGGTAGGTGGAGTCGAGAAGAAATCATTCGCACGTTCAAGGCATCACAGCCACGAACACCTCAGGCGCGACCGCGCGCAACGAGCCACGTGGAGCGCGTCCCTCAAAGAAGAAGGACAGACAGCAGCTAAATCTGCTTTCACAGAGATGGTCTAAGCTGAGCACAGTGCGACGCTTCTGCCCGCACACCTCTCGGAAGCCCACAGGTGGTGACATGGTCGTTCTGCTATCGCTGCAAAGACATGTTCTAGATCAAGATTGTGTTATACTTATTTCAAATTTGCCAATAGACCGGGGATGATTACTTTCTGATAGGGACATGGCATTGTTCGATGCTGCTCGACGCTGCGCTGATATGTTGATTGACCCGTGTAGTGATGCTGAAAGAAGCGCTTGTCGACTGTCTATGGATTGCTTGCGGCTTGGTTGAGGATGAAAGATGGGGCAAAGTCGTGCCAATATTGCTTTTTGAAGAATGTCGTCGTTGTGGGGCGAGACAGATGAGAGAACCAGGTTGGTGGCGCCTGGACGAATCGAGAGAAAATGGCGGCATCTCGTCTGACATCTGGCGAGTGGTTTTCGCTCGGTGGTACATCAAAAGCGAGGGCAGCCACGCCGTCCTTGTCGACGTGAATCGTCGACATCTGGTCGGCTGCTTCAAATATTCTTTCCCGGATCCACTCGTCGATTGACTGCTTGTGTCCCAGAGATGCGTCCCACGTCGAGCTCGCGAGTACCTTTGCGATGAGCCTCACGGCTTCCTCCTCAGCAGCAATGGACAGCGCAACGTTGGTGCCTCTCGCCCAGATATATTCGTGCACAAGGTCGAGGGGATCGAGCGGCATCAACGGGGAAGCAGAGGCGGCTCTGGCGCCCGACCCACCATCTGTCTTGTCGTCGTCTTTGCCATCGCAGTCCGTGCGAGGGCCAGCAGCAGCCCGTATCGTCGGTGTGAAGATCATGCGGCTCTTGATAGTGATTCGCCGCAGGATTACGCTCTGATCAGCGGGAAAGGGGTTGTGCTTTGCCCATGTCCATTCGGGCCTTTCGGGCATGGCTGCGTCCGCTGAGGGAGCAGCAGCAGCAGCAGCAGCAGCAGCTGATGATGGTGATGGCAAAAAGGGAGGTGCCGATGGCGGTGGTGTTGCAGCGCCTTCATTGCCGACAGTGAGCCCCACCGAGGCGGGGCCGGCGTCCAGTTGGCCATGGGCCTGCCAGGATATGTTCGCGGCCGAGCCTCGTCGTGACCCGCCTGCGTCGCTGCCCATCGCTGTGCTGGCGGGAGATGGGGCGTTCTCGATGTACTGGGATGCGTCTGTGAAGAGTTGGGTTCAGTGGCTCATCAATGCCTTTTTTTCGCCAAGAGATTCGAGACCCACCTCGATGCGGGCCGCGCTGGCTCGCTGAACAGCTCGTCTTCCAATTGCCCCAAACACCGAGCTTTGCGACGGAGAAGACCTCAAACTCGACGCGAGCACCTCGGCCTGCCTCGAGATTCACGGCACACGCCCAGTCCGAGGTCAGATCCTGGCCATAGATGAGCACGATGTCGTCTGCGTCGAGATCCTCGGGCTGTCCAAAGGTGTTGTGAATGTACCGGCGGTGGGTTTTGAGGTAGTCCTTGAGGACGCCGACGTGGAGCAGCAGCTGGCGGTGTGTCGGGTCGCGGGGAATGAGGAGCGCTCCATCGCCACCACTCGTTTCAAAGGAGAGGACCGCACCGACGGGCGCTGCAGCGAGGCTGGCGTCTGCGCCAATTGTGGTGCCGAGCGTCTTCATGTTGGCGCTCATTCGCGGGCCCATGTCAAAGACTTTTTCGGCCGCCTCCTCGACGGCCAGTGGCAAAGGTGGACGAAGCTGGTTGTCTGTGCCATGTGACGAGCTGGTTGCGGAGGGCGAGAAAAGGTTCCTCGTTCTCGAAGATCGGCGGACTTGGGGCTGAAAGGACGAGGGAGGGGAAGGACTGGCGCCTTCAAGATGGTCTCCGTTGCGGCCGGCATCAGCCATCTCGTGGTCGTCGGGGCCAACACCGGCATCGGAGCTCGGACTTTGGCTGCTCGACGGAAGGCCCGAGGGCAGCAAAAGGCCAGATCGCGCCGGCGACGTTGGGCGCGAGTCGTGGTTAGCCTCGGTCCTGCGCGCCAGGCCAATGTTGGCCGCATCGGAGCGTGAAGTCGATGACTGGGGCCCGTCATGGGCATTGAAGAGGCAGTGAAAAGTGCCATCGCGCATGTAGCCCACGTCGGCCAGCCGACACGGGGTGGGGTTCCACAGGGGCAGACCCTCGCCCTGGGCGTAGAGGCTGAGGGCGTAGATTTCGCTGATCGACATGACAATCTCCGCGACCTGGGCCTTTGCTTTGTCTCTGCGAGGACCCAGATATACCGCCAGGGAATCGGAGAAAAAAAAAAGGCAGCGCTGCCTTCCCCTGCCTCGCTTTGCGATGCTCAGCAGCTAAGAAGTGCGCGCCGATGAATGTGTGGCAAGTGATCAGCTCCAGTAGGTGGTGGGGACAAGTAGGTGAATACGCAAACGAGGGAGATTTGGGAGCGAAAAGGAAAGGGGGAAAATAGACGAGGAGAGCGACTGGTGAGGTGGATGAGGCGGTGTCCTGACGAGTAGAAGGATGGTAGCGATGAGGCCAAAGCGACGCCTCTGCAGTAAGGTTTTGCCAGAGGAAGCGAAAGAGACACCGACATTAGACGCTAGCGAGAGAC
This sequence comes from Acaromyces ingoldii, assembly GCF_003144295.1. NCBI lineage: Eukaryota > Fungi > Basidiomycota > Exobasidiomycetes > Exobasidiales > Cryptobasidiaceae > Acaromyces > Acaromyces ingoldii. The sequence continues at coordinate 891,114 of NW_020290248.1, forward strand.
CAACACTGCATACACTAGACTAGCTACTTCTATATGTCATCTGTGTATAATTCCATGCGCTTGTGCTGCTCTGGGGGAGGCGTCAATTATGTTTCCGTCCCCTCAGAAGTGCAATTATCAGACTAAGTCATCCGAAAAAAAAAGAAAAAAAGAAGAAAGCGCGTCTCTCTCCCGCACCTATCGATTGGCCCAGCCAGAATCAGTCGCCGATGGAGCTGGACGCGGGCCGCGATGGACGGAGGAGCGAGGAAGAGGAGGTAGAGGACGACGATGACGACGACGACATCGCCGCCATCGACGACACCAGAGAGCTGGAGCACAAGAAGCACATTGGCTTCTGGCTCCGGCACCTGCGTATGCTCCCTCGCCCCTACCAATCGGCCGACCAGCAGAGGTGAGGGAGGAGGATGCCTTTCTAGAGGTGGGCGCCGTCACTGAATGGCATTCTGCGCACTCCAGGATGTCGATCGTCTTTTTCTGCCTGAGCGCGCTGGACCTCCTAGGCGCATTGGAGGAAAAGGTGCCGCAGGAGGAGCGACAGGAGATCGCAGACTGGATCTATGCTCAGCAGCTCCGTGAGAAATCCTGCAACTTACCCGTTGTCATGCAAGTGTAGTCGCTGAAGAGAAGAGAGTGCAGCTCTTGAACGAGGAGGAGGGTTCATGGGCTCCCCAGCAGTGCCTTCGTCGTCGTCGTCGTCGTCGTCGTCCTCCTCCTCCTCCTCCTCCTCCTCCTCCACGTCCGACTTGATACGAGGCCGGGGCCATCTGGCCATGACCTACACCGCCCTCGTCTGTCTCGCCATCCTCAACGACGACTTCTCTAAGCTAGACAGGGACGCATTGTATGCGCACCTATCTGCGCTCCAGGAGCCAGATGGGAGCTTCGCGCCTTGCGTGGGACAGCGCGAACTCGACGCCCGCTTCATTTACTGTGCCTTTGCCATCGCATTCATGCTCCAGGACTGGTCGTCGATCGACGTGGAAAAAGCCACTTCGTTTCTGCTACGGAGCATAGTGAGTGCTACAGAGGCACCATTAGCCGATTCTGCTGGCTGAGCCCCCGCAATCAGAGCTACGACGGAGCATTTGGCCAAGCGCCGCTCCAGGAGTCGCATGGGGGCTCGACCTACTGCGCCACCGCCGCCCTTTCTCTTGCCTCGTCCTCCTCTCAGCCACATTTCTCCTCGTTTTCTTCTTCTGCGGTATCTCAAACGTCACACGCAATGACGCCACGGCAGCAAGAGGAGGCAAAGCGGTGGCTGCTTGCTCGACAAGAAGGCACGGGCTTCAACGGCAGGACGGGCAAGGCCCAAGACGTTTGCTACTCATTCTGGTGCGGCGCCGCTATCCGGGTGAGTGTTCCACCCTGCTACTGTTGTGTCTAAAAAGACATTGTGTTGCCATCTACGATTAACCCCTTGCGAACTTTTTTCAGAACCTGGGCGCGCACGATGTCATCAATGCAGAGGCCGATGTGGCATGGCTCCTCTCGGCTCAGTCGCCAGTGGGCGGCATCTCCAAGACGCCGGGAGACCATCCCGATGCTATGCACTCCTACCTGGCACTCGCCGCGCTGAGCTTGCACGCCCACGATACGACCATCGATGAGCGAATACGAGGGTGCGCAAACAATGAGGTTAGGCGGCGGCAGCTTGAGTCCATCAGGGTGCTCAAGCCGCTCGAACCTCGGCTGAATATGAGCATGGATGCATTTCACAACCTCGAGAGAAGTTGCTTGTGGAGAGAGAGGAAGAAATGAATGTGAAGCATATAATACAGTGTATGACAGGGCCCATTCCTCTTTTCTGTTGGGTTTCACTTGACGGGCCACTGGCTCTCGGCGTTAGTCAGGGGCACGTAACGAACGGCAAAGAGCTTCTTCTGAGCTACATTGCCCTGCTTGTCCTTGTCGACCTGCCAGATGTCTCTGCATGCCCAGTTTGTGAGCAAGTTATTCGGGATGCCCCTTGTGACCCGTGCATACATGCACACACTCACTGATTACCGTAGCCGCCGTTGTCCTCAACGGGGATAAACATTCTGCCTGGTTTTGCTAGCTGATCGATGAGGTCCTGGGGCATAAATGGCGCAGCAGCACCCACGTGGATAGCATCGTAGGGAGCGCGGGCCACAAAGCCCTTTCTGCCGTCCCCAAGGACGGCCTGGATGCCGCCCCGGTGCTGATGGGGGCCAAGCTGGTCCTTTTGCAGGTTCCTCTTTGCCATGTCAACGAGTCCCTCGATGTGGTCGATGCCTACGACGAAGCCGTTTTTCTCCTGCTTGGTCTCTCCGGTTTCCTGGCCCTGGACGGGATCCTGGGCCTTGACGAGGTGGTGGAAGATGGCCATCGTGTAGCCGCTCCCGCTGCCGACGTCTAGCACGCGGCTGCCCGGCTTGAGAAAGGGAAGGAGAGCCTCGCAGGCGTGCGCGTGCATGTGCGGAGCCGAAATGGTGGCGCCGAATCCAATAGACTGGGGCGCATCGGTGTAGGCCGCCGACAAGGCCGATTGACCGCCCACGACATAATTGGCCCGGTCGACAAGGGACATGGCCTGCGCGACCCGGCTCGACGTAATGAGGCCGGCCGCCTGCATGTTGGCGATGAGCTCCGCATTCGTCTTGCCCGAGCAGCGCCAGGCCATGGCTCTGCAGAATTCTCGTTCTGTTGCTGCTGCTGCTGCTGCTGCTGCTGCTGCTGATGATGATGATGATGCTCTTACTTTCGACGCTGGTCTCTCTCTCTTGGGGCACAGGCGGCGAGACGACCAGTGCGGTGGTGGAGGGTCGCAAGCGTCTGCTTTCTCGCACGGACTCGTTTTTTGCGATGCACGCCCAGAGGCCTCTATTAAGCACGCGCCACTACCACTTCTAGTGGTAGAGCTCAGGAGCTCCTGGCCTGCCTAACTTGTATATCGACACGATGGCTGGCAAATCTGCGAAGGTTAAAAGAGGGAAGAGACAAGCAGGGCGAGAAGAAGCATAAGCTATGTCACTGTAGACTCGGTCCTTGCTGGCGATGTCGTGGTCCTTTCAAATACACTGGCAGCAGTGGTCAGCCTGGTCCTGCCGTATGCCAGTACTGCTAGCGCTACCCTTACATGCAAAAACCCAGTTTAATTTGGCGCGCGTCGGCTGCATTTCTCACAAAGTGAGCAGAGGCTTCGACAGGGCCAGCCTTGAAATCGCGGTCTGGCTTGCTCTTGCCAAGCTGTAGTTTGGCTTTGTCAGGAGCAGCCCTGTCTCTTGAACGTCAGCTACTCGCCCATGACGGTGATTCCTATATAAAAAGAAGCCGTCCTTACGGGGCTTCTCCTTTGGTCTTTGTCCCCCTCTTTCTCTTTCCTCACGATCGCCGACCAGCACTTCTATTTCTTCACATCCTCATCTCATTCCTGACTAGACAGTGGACCAGCCAGCCAGCCAGCCAAGCCCAGAAAGCCATTCACCTGTATTAACGGTTACAGACTCTCCTCCTTTCCCCTTTCGCCCGCCAACTCGCCAATAACCTTTTTTTTTCCAGCTCAACTCGCGCAGACTACTACTCACACTTCTACTCGTCTCCCTCGTCCGGAGCACCCCACTTTTCCTGGCCATCAGACCCGGCATCGTCTCTTTGCATATCGTGCTGGTCGGTCTTTCACATTAAGGAAGAAGAGCGAGGAAAGACGAGCAATTTTAAAGAAGAGACGAAAGGGCCGCTCTTTTCTCCTCTTCTCCCTCTCAACTTTAACTCTGTTCATCTCCGACAAGCGGTCTCTCCATCTCGTCGGCACTAGATCTCGCATTTGCGAGCGGTCAATTGGCTTCAAGAGCTGGTCAGACGCTTTGCACTATTCTCGTTTGGTCGGTGGCCGAGTTTCCTTTGAAGAGATTTCCCTTTTTGGCCCCTTTCCACTCCTTCCCTCATTTGCTTGCCGGGCGCCGCGGGAAACTTCTAGAACGGTGACGGGAGACCAAGACAAAAGAAGAACAACAACGACGGCCTTACAAAAGGTGAGTCTGTGCCGCAGTTAACTCTGGTCACTTTTTGGCAATCAACTTGTCTCTCGCCTGCTGCCCTTTCTGACGCTTCCCCCTTTTTCTTTGTCCTCGCGCCTCCTCGCTATTTCCACATCATCAAAATGACTTCTATCTCTCCTCTTCGGCCTCTCTAGCGCTCATTGTCCAAAGCTAGGCCGATTTTCACTCTCCTCGACGGGGCGTACCGCCACTTTCCCTTCGTCACCGCGGCACCTCTCTGCTGGGCAAACCCTCTCTCCCTCTCCCTATCTTTCCCTCACTCTCTGAGAGATCGATCCCTGTGTCCGCCGCACTCTCATCTTGCATTCGCCTCTTTTCTCCTTCCCTGCCAGTCTTTTTGTCTTACTACCGGAGGAAAGGAGGGAAAAAAAAAGGAAAGAAAGCAAAAAAGTACTCTCTCACAAGCCCCACCCTCCCACCAACCACTCCCTCCCCCTTGTTCGTCATGCCTACTCGCCGTCGTCCCTCCAAGGCCGGACCAGAGTTGACGAGCAGGCAAGAAAGCAACACAGCGTCAGTGACTCAGCATCGAACAGCCGCCCACCATACCGCCTCTGCTGCTGTAGCTGCTCCTCCTTCCCATCCTCCCCCTCCTCGTTCTCGTCAATCTTCTCCGCTTGCAACCACTGCAGCCGGCCGTCTACATCCCAGTGACGAAGTTCCTAGCCAGAGAAACGCTGCTGACTCGTCAAAATCGTCACGGGCGAAGAGGAGGAGGAAGGTGATCGGAGCTTCGGCACAAGAGACGCCGCCCTTTGCAGACGAGAAGCAGCACGACGCGGGCAGCGGCAGCCACGCGGCACCTAGCAGACCACCAGCTACGCTGGTCAAGAACGATCCCATCACATTTGCCACTGGCAAGACACGGTCTGCTTCGCTGCACGGGAAATCCAACAACAGCACCAACACCACAACCACCATGACCCATCTCGACTTCAACACCGACGATCCCCGCGACGCGGAGGGCAGCGACACGTCTTTGACCGCCACAACGCCCACCAGTACCAGCACCTCAGCTCCCGAAGTTCGTCCAAGCGGCACTGTAGCAGCAGCAGCAGCTTCCACAGCAGCAGCAGCAGCAGCAGCAGGGACAGTGGCAACAGCGGCAGCAGACAGCGTCGAAATTCCTCGAGCACCCGCCGCGATGCGCAGAAGCAAGAGCACCATCATCAGCTCCTCGAGGCCAGTTAAGAAAGCTACAGGGACCTTTAATACGGCTGCCAGCACTATAGCGACGAACACAAAGGCTGCTGCTGTCCAGACCGCTCCTCCTGCGGGGCCCAAGAGGAGAGAAGCTGCCCAACGACAGCGCTCGCCATCGATCCAGCGTAGCAAGACGACGTCTACCTCTGCCTCATCTGTCTACAGCGACGGCACCCGCCTCTCTCGGTCAGTCAGCTTCGAAGAGGCAAAGACGAGGACAGGAAAGACGACGACAACGACCGTGAGTATGGACAGCCCTGATCTCTCCTTGATATTTACCCCTTGTTTTCTTCTTATTGGCTGACAACGATCGCTGTCATCGCGACCAGGAGCAAAAGTCGGCCGAACAAGAAAAAGAAGGAGAGCTAAGAGCATCGCCATCAGCGACGACGTTCACCAACAACCATGATGGCAGGACGGGAGCCGTGGATTCCTTAGTCCACACTGAAGATGACACCGCCAGTGCCCTGGGTGCGAAAGGTCTCTTGCCCATCCTCGCCCAGCAGCATCTCGCCAGCGCGAACATCATTGCCCAGCTTCGCGCCCTTGGCTCTGCTTACCCGCCAGCACCCCTAGGCTTCAGCTACAATCGTGCGTGAACCGTCTTCAGCAGCTGTCTTTCTATGACTGACATTTTTCCTTTTCGTCTTCATGCCTTAGCTTATGATCATGTCGCCCCTTATATGCACGATCCCAGCAGCAATTTGGCGACAAACATCTACGTCAACGGCCTTCCCTCGCAGTAAGTGACTACAAGACGCTTTCTATCTATCTTCGCAAGCTCATCATGCTTCCTCCATGTCCCCGACTCAGCACCAGCGACGATGACCTGCTGCGTTTGGGCTCTTGTTTCGGCCCAGTCAAAAGCCACAAGGCAATCATCAACATGGACACGGGCTTGTGCAAAGGGTAAGCCAATTTTTCACTGTTTCTTCTTTAGCAGGCAGCTCACTTGCTCCCCAGATATGGCTTCATCATGTACGACCGACCCGAGGATGCCGAGCTGGCCCTGACACAGCTGCCCCAGCACGGACTCACGACTTCTTGGGCCAAGGAGTCGTTCAGCACAAAGCTCCGTCGCATGGCAGACAACAGCTCCACCAACGTTTACCTGAGCAAGTGAGTCGCTGCTTTTCTCTACGAACCAGACAAATTGTGTGGTGCTGAATAGATGCAACGTACACATCAGTCTTCCGCTAGATTTCAATGCCACGGTGAGCAGTATATTCCCAGGAAGAAGCGCCATTAAGCTGTGCTTTGACACTTTCATCCCATAGCAACTCGAACAGCTCTTTGCACCTCACCATGTTGTGTCGCTACGCATCCTGCTCGACAATGAGGGCAAGTCTCGTGGCGTCGGTTTTGTCCGTCTCCGCGACCGCGACACCGCCCAGGAATGCATCGATCGTCTCCACGGAAAGATTCTCCCTGGCCGCAGTTCCTCGATCCAGGTGCGATTTGCGGACAGTGAAGGCCAAAAGCGGCTCAAGCAGACGGCAAAGAATGCTGGGCCAGACGTTGGCTACGGCACAACGATCGACTCCATTTTTGGTGCAAGCAGCCTTCAGCAACAGCAGCAGCAGCAGCAGCAACAGCAGGCTTCTTCTTCGCAACAGCAGCAACAACAACAGCTTCTCATCCAGCTTCAGTCTGCTGGCTACTCTCCTAGCGCATGGACCGGCTTTGCAACGCCACAGTCGACTTTTTACAGTCCACAATTTGGCACGCCTGCTCTGGCGGGTTCTGCACAAGGTCTGCCCTCACTTGCGTCACCGGTGAGTTTATGAATTTTTCTCCAAAGGTATATGAATAGGCACCAGCTTACAATCAGAGTACCCCTCAGTCTCTTCGGTCGTTCAGTGGCTCTCCTCACTTTCAGACTTTCTATGATCCTCTCAACCCCCCCGTTTCGAATCAACTCAATTATCAGGGGACACCCCAGCTCTACTACAATTCACCTCTTTCGTCCCTGGCCAGCTCGCCTCTCTCCTCGTTCGTGCCCGCGGGCCTTTCCCCCGAGGTGCCTCGTTTCTCGGATCGTCGCGGCTCGACGGGACCAGGAAGCGCTGCGTCTCGATCGCCTGCTGCCGGTCCTGCTGCTGTTCTCCAGGCGACGTCCACTAGTAACAAGCGAAACTCGACGACACCCACATTCTTGCCACCGGAGTTGCAGCAGCAACACGCTAAGCAGCTCCTCGAGCAACAGCTCCTCCATGGCCAGCCCATCGACCAGGGCCAGTTCGAAGCTTTTATGCGCGCGACACCTTTCGAGTCAGGATACGTGATGGGTAACAACAACAGCATCGCAGGGAATGGAGGAGGTGGAGGTGGTAGAGGAGGTGGTTGCGCTGAAGCTGGTGCTGGCGGTAGCGGTGCAGCCAGTGGCAGCAGTGCCGCAATGGACTATGTGCAGCAAATGAGCATGGTCATGGCTGGGCTCGACGCCAATTCCGCTGCCGACTGGCAGGCCTCGACGGCTCAGCAATTGCAACAGCTCGAACTTATTCGACAGCTGTATGGAAATGGTGGAATTGGACAAGACGGATCGGCAGTGGGACTAGCGACGGAACAGGCTCGTCAGCCGCAGCCTCGCTCTGGTCAAGCAGGCCCAGCTCTGGGGCTGCAGGTCGACGCATCCATACAAGCCACGTCTTCACTTGCGGTTCAGCCAAACCAGCCTTCGCTGTTGCGCTTTCGAGTCGGCCAGTCTTCCATTGATGACAATCTCCGGACTCGGTCTCCCGTTCCAAAGACCAATAGCTCAACACCAGGAGCTGGAGGATCACAGATGCAGGGTTCACCACGCGCGTCCCCGAATTGTGTCACGGGAGAGTCGCCCGATAAGTCGGCCGAGCAGTACGTCAACGGAGATCAAGATGACGACCAGCAGCAGCAAGACAATAGCCAGAGCCAAGCGGGCGACTCGAGCTTCGTGTCGGCTACTGCCACGGTCACGACAGATGGTGGAGGGGAGGACGATTCGAGGGAGATGACGACGGCCACGACGTCATCGGGCGAAGCTTCCGTTTCGTTTGCTCTCTCGCCATCGACTTCGTTGAAGGCAATTCCGTTGCCCCTGAAGCAGGGTGCTAACTTGATCGGGCAGCATGGGGAGCACGCCAACATCAAGCAAGTGAACAGCATCCCTGCCTCGATTGAAGACGTTTAGACGTGGGGCTCCCCGTTCCAATGCACCAACAGACAATTTCTTTTCGTGACTCGTTCGCATAATGTCTATAAGACGGGAACAAGACTGCCGACTGGCGCTACCTACTTACCTACCTACCATACGTTTCCTCTCTGTCTCGTCTCAGCCTCCGTCTCTCTCAACTTTCAATTTCGACAGCGCCAGGCCTTGTAGCAAATAACATACAGACACGTCGAAAGCACTCTTACCCGGACGCAAAGCAACTCTCCCCTCACTTCTTTTCACGGTGAACGCGATCCTGTCCACCATACGACACCTATCCTCCGACTCGCACACCGACGAGACCTTCTTCTTTATTCTCGCGAGAATGACTCTCTGATCTTTTTCTTGTTTCTACGCTGTAACATTCTTTTCGGCGAGACCGGCCTTCCCGACTCCCTCTGTCACCTCTCCTATCTTGAGAAGCCTTGGCCTAGGATCCATGATCCTGCCTACCAACTATTCGATGACACAACCACCCCCTTCTCCTCTCCTATTATTTCAATTCACATAGACCAGTAATTTCAAGCCCATTTTCATCAGTCTTCAGCCAAGCAAAAGGGTGCATCGTGTATCGAGCCGTTTCCCTCCTCTCGAGGGAAAGCGTGAAAAGAATAGAGGGGAGGAGAAGAAAGTGACACAGAGAAAGAGTGAGAAGAAAAAGCAGATTGTTGGCTACAGGTGGTGTCGTTGAATGATGGCGCCCAAAAACAGAAACAAGAAAGTGGTGCTCAATGCCCGTCCCGTCATCCGGCCCAAATATAAAATCCATCGGGCAACCCTTGTCCCTTGGTGATTTCAACTCAAATTCGAGTTGTAGCGGTAGTGGTAGTGGTAGATAGTAGTGGTAGTTGTAGCACTCAACGTCGACTTGTAGCACCGTCCTGCGTTGCCCGCGAATATCTCTGCCTGCCTTCATCCTCGTCGTCTTCCTCATCGACATTGTCGCCTCTGAGGAGCGGACTCTGCGCCTGAATGCCCAATCCTGGTCCTCGGCCCCCCCGGTTCTGACCCACAGAATTATTCAAGCTCGAAGCTCTCGAATGCTGCTGTTGCTGTTGATGCTGCTGTTCAGCGGCTCTCTTGAGCTTTTCCTCTCTCGTCTTTCGGTTCATCGAGTTTTGCCGCACGATGGGGCTCATGCCGTCCCCTTCACCTTCCTCTTCGTCCTCTGACGTCTCGTTGAGCTGCGTCAGCCCGACGGCCTCTTCCATGTGGTGTGCATTGAACAGGATGCTGTTGCCCGAATCGCGCCGATGGTGCTGCTGCGGCGCTGGAGAAAAGGCGGCATGACCATAGCCGCTCCCTCGGCGCGAAGGAGGGTACCCTGCAGAGGTGCTGGGTCGGCCGGGGAGGAAGCGGTCGTGCGCTTCGCTCAGCCGGCCAGTGCCAGCCACACCTTCGCCCGTCATGAGCGAGACCCGTGGCTGCTGGGTGATGGGGTCGATGAGTCGGTTGAGGTTAAGGAGGTAGACGCCCATGAAGATGACAACGAATCCGCCCAATAGCGAAACGGCAGGCGCAGTGCCTGCCGTGTTGAAGCCTCGGAAGAGCAAAAAGGAGGCAAAGATGGTCGAAGTGGTGAACATGACGTAGTAGATTGGGTTGACAATGTTGGTGCTGAACTGATCGAGGGCCTTGTTGAAGTAATTCATCTGAACGAGGATGCATACAATGACGACAATGGCGAAGCAGTACGTTGACGGATGGCTGAATTGGTTGTTGCCGTCCAAAGTCAGCTTGAGGGCTACACCGAAGCCCTTAACACTCATGACGGAAATAGAGCCAACGAGTGAGCAGATGCTGATGTAGACGAGGGGCGTCCGCTTGCCATACTTTGGCACCATGCGCCAGATCATGAAAATAGCAAAGCCGGTGACAAAGAGGCAGTAGAAGAGGAAGCCGGGCTGAAGGGCGTAATTGAGGATCTCGTCGACGGTCCGGATCTCCTTGTCCTCGGGCGCATTCATGATGATGATGACGGTACCGACGAGGCACAGCGTGCATCCGACCCGACCCAGCCTGCCCAGCTCTTCCTTGAGGATGAAAGAAGCGAGTACCGCGCTGCATAGCCGACGAGACAACGTGAGCGACTTCTCTCCTTCATCTCTCTTCATGTGTCAGAATTACCCACCCAATCAAGACAGACAACGCGCCCAGGGGTGTAACGAGAATGGGAGGTGCAAAAGTGTAGGCGGCAAAGTTGGCTACTTCGCCCACGATCATCGTCGACATGCCCGCCCACCAGATTGGGTTCTGGAGGTAAGAATGTCCGTCCGAGGCCAGCCCATTCGTTCGCTCCGCCGCGTCCATCAGGCCCTGTAACGCCAACATTAGCACGGAACAGCTCATCCTTGTAGACAGACGCTCGAATCTACCACTCACCTTTTTCGTAATGATGAAGCTCGTCCCGATTGCCAAGCTGCTACTAATGGCCAGCCCCAGGCCGATCCATTTGTCCCTGGTGAGGGTCGAGAAGGTACCCCCGACTTCGCCGCTAGGCTGTGCTTGCCGAGGCAACGGGGCGGAAATCTCCCTCGGCCGTGTCCACGCTGCCGTCGGCGAAGCCATCACCGCAGATGCGAGGATAAGAGCCAGGGCCAGGACCAGGACCGGACGGACTGGCATCGCTATTCTTGGCCTCGCCATCTTCCTCTATTATCCCAGTCGAGATCAGAGAGACTGTGTCCAGCACAAGAGGAGGCGTTTGCGAGCTGCCTTCTGCGCGCGTGCGTGGTGTGTTGTTCAGGCAGAGGATCCCTCTATGACCCGTCGAGTCTGAAAGTCGTAAGCAAAAGTAGTAGTGTGACTGGAAGTGACGGAGCAGCAGGGCGCGGAGAAGGAAAAGCCGGGGCGCGACACCGGTGCTCGAAGCTCCGTCCTACAGAAGATGAATGGCGGCGGCGTGCGTTTCGCCGTCAACTGCTCGTCGTCGTCGTCGTCGTCTGACGAAGAAGTCCGAGGAGCAGCTAGCGTGTTTGTTGTTGGTGTTTTGCTGAATAGGTCCTTACCTTACAGTGCACTCCATTTAATTAGAATCTTCGGCTGATTGTTGTATCCAGTAGGGGCTGTTTTTTTGTATTGGTAATCTACCTCCTCATTTATTCCTGGCGCGGACGCGAACCGTACGGCGAGGCCACTTGCCTCTCACCGGACGGGCGGAGGGTGCAGGCCTGCTTGGCGCGCCTTCTCTGAATGTATGACAACATGCCTCAATGGAAAATATGACCGACACCGCGGGCTACTCAACGACAACGGCGGCAGGCGCGCTCTGCCAGGAGCTGTCAGCCGCTGAGACCCAAGCAAGCCTTCGATCGATACGATATCGATGTGTCCCAATTCAGGCCCACCGCATTCCTCGACCCTTTGCTGGTTCACGCACGAGTACGTTTGATAAGGCCGAGTTGCATAGCAGCAATGCCACGGTGGGCAGTTGCGCTACAGTGGATCCCTATCTCTTTCTCTCCTCTGATGATCGGACTATCCACTTCGTCTAAGCTCAGCCTGTGATCGCTTGTTGAGCCCATCTTCTTCTTAGGGGCAGGTGTTCGATAGCCATGGAAGACCACAGTGCGCAGGACTACCTATCAGGAGACTCAACCTACTCCTCCGTGGGCCGCTCGCCACCCCACGACTCGACGCCATTCGTCGACCACGAGGTGGGCGACTCGACACTCAACACCAAGGACAGCGTCGACCAAGACCACATCATCACCTTCAGTGGCTACGACGAGGCACTCGGCGCTGGCAGGACAGACAGCGATCAATACTTCTCCGCCGAAGCTGGCATGCAGCGCACTCTCTCCACAAAAACCGTATCCTCTTCCCATTACCACTCTTCCTTGTCCACCTCACACCTGTATGTCGGCTCAGAGGTCCACAACATCGGTGGTCCTCGGGTGGCATCAGGCTACTTGTACGGCTCCTTGGCGTCCAAATCAAGCGACAACACCATCCTGACTTCTGGAAGGCAGCTTTCCGACGTCTCTCTCCTCTCTTCGATGGTTACGTGTAGCAAGGAACAGCATTCTCAAATCGTCCCCTTGTCCACCCAGGTGAGTGCGGATTTCTTTTCAAAGCGGTTTTGCCCTAGGCCATGGCGGTCGCGAACCACAAGAGTCCATGGAAGCCCCATTGGAGACTGTCAACCATGTCTTGCCTCGCTGGGCTGAATCTCTCACGTGGTCATCATCACCGTATTCTCTTTACTTGAAAGCCAGCCTGCCTGGCCCAAGCCAAGAAGCCCCTGCATTGCTGTTTGGGTTGGAGGAATCAGGAAAAGCCACAAAAACGGAGAGGAACCGCGCAGGCGCGCTCAAATACGCCAAGCCTCTTCGTTCCAACTTTTTTTTTCTTATTCCTTCTCTCACTACGGTGGGCTCCCCATTCCACTTGCGGTTTCTTCTTGGCTGCAGCACACAAGCATCTATTCTCGGTCTCCATGATGGATGTACAGCACGTCCTGGGTGGGCACAAAGGGGTTTTGTTTAGCCTTTCGGGACTTGGCACCGCCGCACATGTGACGATTCGATCTCCTAGTCGTGCAGACAGAATCCTGCTGACTGCTTGAGTTTGACGTCGTCATGCCCCTCTCGGCTGAAAAGAGCTTGTCTCTCAAACATCAACTGGGCCCGTCGTAAGGTGCAACCATCACCCACCATGCCTTCCTCTCGAGGTCATCGCTTTGTGCCCATTCCTTCCTCTGCTTCGCCTTCGTCGTCTCCTGCACGGTCTCATGTCTCCTTGTATCCTTCCCCACAGCATCGCAGTCCCTCTGTTCCCAGATATGTACCGGGTAAATTCTCGTCAGCCAAGGCTGCGAGCCACCACCACGCAACAGCCTCCTACCGTTCGACCTCTGGTGGCAACCTGTCGTCGTCGGACAACTCCCACTCGGGCTCCTTTGCCTCGGTTGAAAAGTTTGGCACGGTGGACAACTTTGCAGTCTGGAGGGATGCCGCCAGAGAACCCGAGCCAGACGACTATCTGCACGAACCGGACCCGAGCCGTGAGCGTCGTGGCGATTCGACGGGCACCATCTTCACCAGGCGTGGCTTGATGAATGTGGGAAGCCTCCTATGCCTGACCGCATCCCTTTTGATGGTCTTTGCCGGGTGCGTTTGCCGCTTTGCTCCTAAAGTATCCGTGCCTTTCCACTGACTTGGCCTCTTAACAGCTACCCGATTCTGGTCTTTCTATTGAAGAAGGAGACGGGCACGGCAGGAGGCTTCAATCTCGGTGGAACCAACGCGAGCGGCCAGGTGCCACAACTACCAGGCTTGAGGACTGATGTCATCGACGCAGACACACCTGTCGAGGCTCGCACTCGCACGAGTCTCGATGGTAAAAAGATGAGGCTCGTCTTCAGCGACGAATTCAATCAGGATGGAAGGAGCTTCGTGAGCGATTTTCTGGCCCCTCTCTTCACGGAGGTCACAATGCTCACATAAAAACCACTTTGCTCATGGCAGTACCCCGGCGATGATCCTTTCTGGGAGGCGGTGAATCTCCACTACTGGGGCACCGGAAACTTCGAATGGTATGATCCGGCAGCGGTCACGACAAAGGATGGCAATCTGGTCATCACGCTCACCGAATCTCCTGGCCACAATTTAAACTTCCGCGGCGGCATGGTGTCCACCTGGAACAAATTTTGCTTCACTGGCGGGTAGGTATATCACTTCTATCCTGTGGCAAGCATTCCTGTTTCTGCACTACTTACAGTCCTGCTCTGCGATCCAGATACATCGAGGTCCGTGTCGTCCTCCCTGGCGCCCCAGATGTCTCCGGGCTCTGGCCAGCGGCTTGGACGATGGGCAACTTGGGAAGGGCCGGCTACGGAGCGACGACGGATGGCATGTGGCCCTACTCCTACGACAGCTGCGATGTGGGCACGATGCCCAATCAGACGTACCTGGCCAGTCAGGGTGGTGGTCCGGTAGCTGCAGAGACGACTGGTGTCTTTGTCGATCAGTATGGCCCGGGGCTCAGCTACCTGCCTGGCCAACGTCTGAGCCGCTGCACTTGCCGTGACAGCACCGAGCATCCAGGGCCCCGCCATTCGGATGGCTCCTTCGTCGGCCGTTCGGCGCCGGAGATCGACATCATCGAAGCACAGGCTGCAAACAGGAGGGGTGCGCGAGGCCACGTCTCCATGTCGCTGCAGCTCGCTCCCTTTGACACAGGCTATAATCTCACGACCGAGCCCGGCGCTTACGAGTTTTTCGACACGAACAATGCCGAGCTCAACTCTTACACCGGCTCCGTCTACCAGCAGGCGGCCTCCGGACTTGTATACACAAAGAATAGCAACTACATGGAGACCAGCGCGGAGTTTGACACGTATGGCTTCGAATACAAGGTGGGCAAGGAACCAGACTCGCACATTACCTGGACCGTCGGCGGTGAGCCGCAGTGGAGGATGAATGCCAAGGCCCTGCAGGCCGATCCGGCCACCGAGATCGGCCAGCGCCTCGTCCCTCCCGAGCCCATGTATGTGCTCCTGAATCTGGGCATCTCGTCCTCATTCTCATACGGTGAGTCTTCCTCGTGCAAGACAAGAGCAGGCCATTATGAAGAAAGGAAGGAAGAATGCTGATGAGAGCAATGGCCCTAGTCAATTTCGACGAGCTCAAGTTCCCCGCGACATACCTCGTCGACTACGTTCGGATCTGGCAGCCCGAAGACGAGATCAACATCGGATGTGATCGTGAGCATTCCTCAATTTCTCTTTGAGCTCTGAGCTGTTCACTCATCACTTTCCTCTATTTCGCACAGCCCCTGGCTTCCCCACCAAAGATTACATTGATTCGCACTACGAAGCGTACCATAATCCCAACCTGACCATCTGGACCGGCGACGAAACGGTCGGAGGCTACGGCCAACCCATGTAAGCCTGTCATCATTTCTTTCAGCATTGGCACAGTCATGAGCTCACACCTCTGCAAAACAGGCCAGGAAACAGCTTGAAGGGCGAATGTTGAAACACGCGCCCCTCATGGACAATTTTGTTGATGTATCCCTCTCCCTTACCACCTCTTTTACGGTTCCCTCTTCCTCAGAATCGCACTCCGTGTCTTTCTACACAATCAACATCCAGCACAGCACTTGTCCAAAGAAGAACCTATTTCGGACTCCATATTAGCACTAGATAAAATAGATGATTAAGACAGATGGAATGACGAGGGCGAGTCTTAGACTTCAATGACGAGCTTCTGGCCGCTGACGCCCTTCTTGCTTATGTCCCAGGCCTGCTGCGTCGAGGCCAGGCCACCTTCGATGATCTTGATCGGGGGCGAAGCGACCAGGGTGCCCTTTTCGAGAGACTCAGGCAGGTAGGTGTTGAAGATGTATTTGCCGATGTCAGGCTGGGCATTGAAGCAGGAATAGGCGGAGATGATGACGACCTCGACATTGTCTGGCACCTGCTTGCCCTCGGGCAAGGGGAGTACGAGGGCGAGCTTCTTCTTTCCGCCAGCGACCTTTTGGACCGAAGGCGCACGGGAGAGGAGCGCTGCGGCAAGGTCAAACGAGTCGCCGCCGGTAATGGTGTCGATGGCGTAGGCCAGGTAGAGCTTGTGGGTGCTCAAGATCTTGTCGAGGGCCTCGCCCACTGCAGGGTCGTTGCGGTCGAGAAAGTGGGCCGCGCCCAGGGACTTGAGATGGGCCTCGTGCGACGCCGAGGCGACGGCAATGACAGTGAAGCCCAGGTTGCGGGCCACCTGGATGGTCGTGTTGCCCACGGCCGACGAGGCGCCATAGACGAGGAATGCTTCTCCGGTTGCCGCCTTGAAGTCGAGGGGTAGGTCCAAGGTATCTTTGCCGTGCAGTGCATGGGCAGCTGTGGCAAGCGTCATGGGGAACGTGGCCGCCTTGCGGAAGTCGTAGTCCTGTGGCAGCTTGGCCGCAGCAATGTCGCGCAGGATCGTGTACTGCTGGAACGCCCCGTCCTCGAGATGGTCGGTGTAGATGACGCCCGAATAGCCCGTGACCCTGTCGCCGGCCTTGAAGTTGGTTACTTCAGGCCCGACGGATTCGATGACGCCCGCCACGTCGCTTCCGAGTACAGTGGGAAAGTTTTTGAGCCAAAGGCCATACGCTTGCAGCTTCCAGTCGACGGGATTCACGGCAATGGCGACGTTGCGGACGAGGATCTCGTGCGCGCCTGGTGTAGGGATGGGCACCTGGCGCAGCTCGACGGGTGCGCCGATCGAGGGCACGATGGCAGCAGTCTGTTCTTTCGACATTGCGCTTCTAGAGAAGCTGGTGTAATATAGAGGAAAGGAATTGGGAGATGAGGAATTGACGCGACGACCTCTTGCTCGAGAAGCTCTTCTTATACCCTTCAATGACCTTAGCAAGCTACAATTGGATTTGGTCAAAAGGAGCGATTGATCTGGAAGAGCAGCAATCAGCTCTCCTCTGCGCTTATCGGCGACGTGCTAGTGCCCAGCGCGGCCCCGCGGACTCCAGTGTTGGTTGCAGAGGCGCACTTCGAGAAATCAAGAGCTTCTGCGAAGCTTCTATGAGGTGGAGTGGGAGGCGCAATTACGGCCGTAGAGCAAGCTCGTGACCGTAATCTCATCGAGCTAATCAATCTGGGATGCGCCCACAGCTAGATAGGATGGAACACGGAACTCCGATACTCAGTCCACGTCTCTCCAACACATCTCCACGATGACGAAGCGTGGTGAGAACATCGCTTCTAAAATCCGGCGGCAAGAATGAATCAACAACAGTCAACTCGGAGCCCGAAGCAGGCTGACGCGTTCTCTAGAGGGAGGGGCAGAAGAGTACGTACCCCTTCGACTCCACCCAGTGGTTGGTCCCTTGCGGTGCGCGTGCGCGGGCGCGTGGCACTTGGCCCGCTCTAGCTGGGACAAAAGTCTAAAAATTGAGACGGGTCCAGGGAGCGAGGCGAGATAGCAACAGCACCGAGGACGTAGTCGGAGACAAGATGAGCAGCGCCGACGAGCTGGCGAAGAAACTCGAAAAGGACCTCGAGGATCGATTAGCAGGTCTCTCGAGCGATGCCAATGCTGGCAACGAGGATGATGCGAAGGCGTCCGAGGTCAAAGAAGAGAAAGTCAGTCCTGAAAGCGCTGTCCATGTAGCGGAGGACCGCGCGACAGAGCATGGTGGGCCGGACGGAAGCGCACAAGACGACACGGAGAGCAAGAATAGAGTCATGCTGAGGGAGGAAGAGCAGAAAGGCGCAAGTGAGAAGCTAGAGAGGAAGGAGGAAGTAGAGGGGCACGACGAGGAGCCGGAACGGCCGGAAGTCGTGCACGCAACACCAAACAATGCCTCGAAAGATGACGCGCAGTCTGAGAGCACCGAAGTAAAGACGATGGGCGGCAGTGGAGCAGCAGAAGCAGCAGGGACAGCGGCAGAAGCAGCGGATCAGAAAGATGAGGGCGGCATCGAGGAAGCCGAGGAGGGCAAGGAAGACGCTCAGGCAAGTGGAGCGGACACCCAGGATGGCAGAGAGGACCGCCCAATGCCGCTTTCGCTTCACTCGAGCAACTTCGAAACCACACAGGACAAGGACAGGGACTTGCCGGCGCCGCCAACGCCCGCGAAGGAGGATGTTGCTCTACCTTCAACACAGGAAGTAATGCAGAAGCCAATTCCTGCAACGCCTGAGCACACCAAGAACAGTGAGCAAGCCACGAGCAGCGAGGTTGAGGCGGTCGCACGAGCATTTGGAAAGACCAGCCTGGCGGCTGAGGGATCTCCTTCTACTGGGTCGTTTGACGCTCCCGTCTCGGCTGGCGTCTCTTCTTCGCAGGTGCTCTCCGTCCCACAGCAAGACTCTCCCTCGTCACAGGGCAGCCCACTGACCCCCAAGAGCGGGGGCATTAGGATAGGAAAAGGACCACCGCCATCGACACCGGCCAGTGAGGAGAAGCCATTTGATTTCAATCGGTTCCTCGAGCAAATGCGTCATCGCAGTGCTGGTCCTGTGGGCGAATACGTGAGAAGGTGAGCTGCTAACCATTGGTCTAAATTTTCTTCACACAAGGATTGTCTGAACATTATCAACCCCGCAGCTTCATCAAAGGATTTACAAAGAAGCCATATAGGACACAAGACCAGACGAAGCTCATCTTTGACTTTCTCGACTTCATCGCGGGCAAGATGCGCGAGTGCGAGGTGTGGGCCAACGTATCGGACACCGAATTCGAGAATGCGACAGAGGCCATGGAGAAGCTCGTCATGAACCGTCTGTACGCCTACACATTCAGCCCGGCCGTCCGCCGAGAGGGCAAGTGGAGCGTCCAAACCGACGACCTGGAGAGAGACAGGGTCTTGAAACAGAGGATCAACCTCTTCACATGGGTCACTGAAGAGCACCTCGATGTGCCCCGCGGTGACCACTCGAAGGGCTTCATCGATTTTGCCATGCAGGGTGAGTCTGACAGTGGTCGTCCAAGGACGTGGCTCACTCCTTAGTCTCTTTAGAGCTCTTAAAGATTAACCACTACAAGGCCCCTCGAGACAAATTGATCTGCATCCTGAACTGCTGCAAGGTCATCTTCGGTCTCATTCGGCACCTCTCAACAGAAGAAAATGCCGACACCTTCATTCCTGTCCTCATCTTTGTCGTGCTCCGTGCCAATCCCGACCATCTCATCTCCAATGTCGAATACATCGGGCGGTTCCGCAACCAAGAGCGGCTTTCAAGCGAGTCGGGCTACTATCTCTCGAGCCTGGTGAGTCGTTTCTGAAATTCCGCCCTGCTCGTACAACCCTGCTGAATCGCTAGCAGATGGGCGCGATCGCCTTCATCGAGACGATGGACTACACTTCGCTCAGCAACATCACACAAGAACAATTTGAAAAGAACGTAGGCGATGCGGTCCAGAGCATAAGCACCGAACAGGAGTCTTTGGAATCGAGTCCGGGAAAGGAGCGCTTGCATCAGTCTGGCTTCGAAAAGAGTACGACATCAGGAGGGATCCCTTTGGCTTCATCCTCCGACATGACGCCCTCATCGTCACAAGGAGGCGGTTCAGGAGACGAAGCCGCACGCGCGCTTCCCATTGCGCCGATGGCCGCCACCTTGGCCGAAGATACCAGAGCTTTCTTCCAGCGGACAGGAGAGGCGGCGCGGGCCGGCCTCGGAGCCAGCTTTGGGAAACCGATGGGAGCACTGGGAAAGCTATTTCAAGAAGGGCTGGACGGCCCCAGAATGCCAAGTGGTAGCCAAAGCAACCCCGAGGCGGGAACGCCAGCGAGGAATGAAAGCCCTTCGCCCTCGCTGCCAACAAGCAATAGTGCTCGATCAAGAATGTGGGGCTTATTTGGCGTCGACGACGACGGGAAGAGTCTCGGAGATCAGGCATCTCCCAGCAGGATTCAGCAGCGCCCAAGTTCCTCGTCATATTCGGGCACTGCGTCGCCTTCTTCGACGCCTAATGCCTCTGCTACAAGGCCATCATCAGGCTTCAACTTGGGTTCGTGGTCTCGGTCTTTCCGTGGAGGCATGGATGCAGAGGAGGAACCTCAGACACCACACTCGGACGAGCTCCGTCAGGGCCCGTTCTCAGCTCTGGCTTCTCAGGGTGGGCCTCGAAATGTGGCTCAGCAGCAAGGAGGCGGAACGCAACAACCCAATGCGCCGCGCGCTCAGAGGGTGAGGCCGGCCGTGCAGGGCTACCCTGGAGCGCCTCCTCCTCAGCCCCTTCAACAGGCACGGCCGGCACGTAAACAAAGCGTTGATCCGTACACGCTCGAGGACGAGCCCCCGGAAGACTCGGGGGTGCGGACACCTACGGACGATGGAAGCTTTGATGACCATGAAGGCACCGGTGCGGGTATGACGAGGCTGACGGGAGATACGAGCTTCTCGTCTTCGACGGGTTCTTCCTCTTCTCATGCCGCTGGCGCTACTGCTGCTGCTGCCATTCGACAACAGCAACTGCAGCAGGATCAGCAGAGGCACGCGAAGTCTGACAGTGGGAGCGGAGCGCGTTCGCGTTTTTCGGACTTGGGAGGCTTCCTGCCGTCCTTTTTGCAAGAGACCAACTCGCCCTCGGCTGGAAGGGGCAGCAGAGAGCAACAACAACAGCAGCAAGAGCTAACTAGAGGACTCTCTCAAGGGTCTGCAGGGGCTGGTGCCGCTGCTGGTGTCTCGCCTTCCTCAGAAGGCATGGACGATGCCGAAGCATCTGCCGCCCAGGCAGAGATCGATCGGGCCCATCTGGCTGCAGGCGTAGAGACGCTTCGAAGCATCTTCCCATCGACTGAACCAGACGTCTGTCAGATGGTCTTAGAAGGCTGTCACGGAGATGTTCAAGCCTCGATTGATCGTCTCCTTGAAATGTCTTGAGGCTCTGGCCTCTGTTGATGAAATTCAATACAATACAAGAACGAGGAGGGATCGCCGTCTACTGCTGAAACTGGTCCTGATAGCATCATGTCTCATCAGCTTCTGCTTTGGCAAGCTGACTGATCTCTTCGACTCACCCAAGGGACATCACCATCCTGGTACTTTTCCACTGGCCTTTTCCACGTCACGATCTTTGCCGCGTCACTCTTTGCGTCCGCCTTGAGGTCTCTCCGGCGAAACGGTAGGACGAGACCCAGCTCCCAGTTCTGGCATGTAAGCTGGGGCGGTGCCGATGCAGAAGCTGACGAAATGTTGCCCCATGCGGCCTGCGTGAGATTATGCGAGCCCATGTAGATCCACCCAACGATTTCCTCATCGTCGATGTGGTCGCTTCCACCATCTTCTCGGAGGATGTCAGGCAGCAGCGCCAAAAGGCTCTTATGATGCATCATAATGTCGCCCCGTTTCGAAACGGGTTGGTGAGCCAAGTCGACGAAGCCACGGCTGACTGATTGCGCCTTTTTGCCAAAGAATGTGCCGGCCCCCGGTGCGCCCTCGACGGCTGTGTCCTTGACCCCTAATGGACGACAGGCATTCATTGAAGGGAGGTCAGATGGCTGATACGAAACGTATTGGAGTTACTCACATCGCTCGCTCGGGAAAAGCAATTTGATTGGGGGCCACTTGTCGCTCGCATTGCCACCCACTGCCTTTGCCCATGTTGTATCTGCCTTTTTGCCCGCGGGGAGGGGCAGTGCGCCTTTACGTGGGTCGACGCCGGAAGCGAGAATGTGGACCTGCTGCAGCCACCTGGCCGAGTATGTCCCCATGCTCGAGCCTTGCGCTTCGAGCCGTACACCGCCTCTGCTTCGACTTTGCTTCCTCTTTTCAGCAGAGTCCAGCGTTTCTCTGACGACCTTTCCAAGCCTTCCGAGCCCCCACTCTTCGATGTTGTTCCAGCCCTGCGTAGCTTTGGCCAGGGGTCGACTGATGACTAGACGGGCCTCCGTCTTTGTCTGGGAAAAATCATAGGAGTTGAGCATGCGTTGGGCATGGTGTCCGGCCGGGACCTTTAGCGAGTCGAGAACCTTTCGAAGGTCGACTCCGAGCCCTTCTTCCTCCGTCGTGGGCGACTCTCGTCGACGAAAGTCATGAATGAAGGCCGTCTGAATCAGCGTATTAGAGGCCATCCTGAGAGAGAAATTCAAGAAAGGAGATACGCACATTTTCAATGCGATCCCAGTCGTAGTCGACAAGATTGCCCGACAAGATCAATATGCGTAGCCGGTCGGGGTAGAAAAGGAACATGAACTCTGCTCGTTGTGTCAACATAGGACTGGCGAAATTGTCTTACTTCAACGAAGGTGCAATACACTTACTCATGTGCTGTGTCTCATAGTCGGAGGGGCCATCTTTGATCCTCGGAATGACGAGGCGGACCCAGTTAGGAAGATCAGGATGCAATGGAGAATGGACACCGACCAGCGAGCTGCCCGAACCCTGTGGTGAATGCGTGATCATGGTGATCTCAGGCGCAGTGCCTCTGGGTCCTTTGGGAAATAGCGTGGCAAGCCATTGCAAATCCTCGCAGTAGGTAGTCATAATGACGTGCGTCAGACCTGCGGCATTGAACGGTGTCGTAGGAAGTAGGAAGGAGGCGAAGCGCCGGCCAGGTTCTTGCGAGCAGTATCGATTGTAAGATTTCTAGTCCACCATGGCTGTCAGCCTCTGAATCAGGTATGAGCGATTTTCGATGATACCAACCTCTACTCCTCCATCCCAATAGAGTTGAAAGTCGCCCGGTTTACCGCTCAAAGGGGCCGTGAAAGAGGAAGGAAACGACGTGCTCGGCTGAGTCGTAGCGACGACCTGCGGCGTCGTAGGATACTTTGCTTTCTTCGCCTTTGTTGAATCTGACGCCATCTCGTCATCGTCACCCTCCGACAAGCCAGCCTCTCGTCTCCTCTTTCTTTGTCTCTCCAACCTCTCCTTTTCCAGCTGCGCACGGTCGCCCATCAGGGCCGACAAGGTCGATGTCGAGGTGCCCCCGCTGCCATCGCCCGCTTTCGCAACAACCACCTCTTCGACTTTGCCACCAGTAGCATTTCCGACAACGACGCCGTCATCGTCATCGTCGTCGTCGAGCACTATCGGCTTGCCCTTGCCGCCTCTGCCGTCCATTCTCCCTGCCCCTCTGTGCTCCTCGGCTTCAACGGGGGAATGGTGTCGGTTGGTGTTGCTCTCACTTTCTTAATTTTTTCCCGCTGCACAGCACGCGATAGTTGAGATGCACGTCATTCCACCTCCACATCCAGAAACGGCATGAAGATTACCAAGAAGCCTCAACAACCAACCTCACCCGCTTCACACCTTTCCGATTCCCCCACCACCACGACTTCGAGAGCCCATTTCTTATTTTGAGCCTAATCCGTCACACATAATGTCCAACACCAACGACCAGTCGAGCCAGTCGAACTTTGACCCCGCCAAGCTGGCTCAGGCCGCCGGCGGGGTGCTGGGCGGACACGCACAGTACGCGGGCGGCGCCGCCCAGGAGACGCTGGCCGGCCTCGTGGGCCAGGAAGGCGCCGAAAAGGCCGGCAAGGACTTCAAGGAGCAGGGCGCCGAGTGGATCAAGACGGCCGCGGCCGAGGCGCAGAAGCTGCAGCAGGAGGGCAAGGGAGGCAACCAGGATGGCCTCTTGAGCAAGGCTGGCGAGCTGGCCGAACAGGGTGAGCAGCTTCCCCCCCCCCCCCCCCCCCCCATGAATTTCCTTCCCCGACTGTCGCTCACTATGTAATTCTTGACGAAACAGCTTGCCCCGACACGGGATCCGGTGTTGGCGACAAGCCCAACAACTAGAGTGTACTCTTTATTACCTTGCAAAGGACCACGCACATGAGCAAGCAGAATCTCTTTCATGTTATAGTTACAGAGGGGTGAAGAAAGGGAGTGGGGAAGGTTTCATCATACACGAGGAGGGGGACAGGCAAAGGAATATACGACGAGCCCGCCCCCTTACTGTCCACCCAGCTTGAGATCGCCAGCAACGTGGGCGGCCAGAGCATCAATGCTGGAAACCTGTTCAACCTTTCCACTGCCTGCGACTGGGCCTTGACCTGGCGAGCTGTGGAGGCTCGCCCCCGTGCTGCTGATGGCCGGCGAGCTGACCTCGCTAGAGGTCATGGAGGTGTGGAGCGCCGACTGGGGCACGCCATCGAGGATTCGCTCGACTGCCGGCTCACCTGGTCTGGCAGTGAGCGTGGGAATGACTGGCGTCCGTCCAGGCGCTGGCGGTGCGACGGATCCAGGGACTGCCACTGTCACAGCACCGGGTGGAAGGTTGGATCTGGTGGGAGAATCGTTAAAGGTCGAGTGCACAGTCGTCGGTGCAGTCGTCGGATCAGACGACGCAACGCTGCTGCCGCTGGCGGCACTGCCCTTGAACCGCGTCGCAGTAGGTGTCAATTCGCTCTCTGACGACCTGATGATGTGAGACGGTACGACTGCTGCATTCAACATCGGCTTGTTGGAACCATGCTGAGGGCTCGCCGTGGCGCCAAGCTCGTAGGTGCGCTGCTGTCCTGACCCCTCTTCGATGGCTGGGCTTCCTGGGAAGCTCCTGTCGATCAGGCCCGGACTGGCACCGCTGGCCGCGGCGCTTGAAGCGACGCTCTCGACCTCGCTATCGACCTCTGAGCCCTCCCACTCTTCCTCATCGACGGCGTCCCCATCTTCGTCCTCGTCGTCATCATCTTCGCGGTTGAGCATCTCGGTGATCGTCTGCTCCACCTCCTCGTACTGAGCGCGGAGGATGGCCTGACCCTCAGGCACGCTCCCGTCCCTGCCGAGCCACTTTCGCTCGCCAGTCTCCTTGCCGTCCTTGTCGCGCACAGGTGTCCGCATGCCATCGATCTGGTGCAGTGCCAGCCGGTACGGGTAGAGGTCCCTCATCGTGAATGGCCCTCCGTATTTTGAGACCTCCTTGAGGCATTTGGACACCGTCGAGAGCTTGTTGCTGATGGGCATCAGCTCCTCGGAGATTGGCTCAGACGAGGCGACGAGGCGGTAGATGAGGCCGTAGCACCGTCGAAGGAGGTAGAGGAGCACGAGTTGGCCCTCAGGCTGCTTTCCTTCGCTGTCGACAAACTTGCCGTCGACGCGTAGCCGATCGATCTCCTTGAGCGTCACCTGGTAATTCCACAGGTCCGTCTCTCGCAGCGTCCACCGGTGAGTAAGAACGAGGTGCTCGAGCTGCGACTTGATCTCGGACAGGCGGTCATAGATGGGCTGCAGCGTCATGGGCACCTCGTCGTTGCGCACGTTGGCATCATGGACGATTTCAAAGCAGTCCTCGAGGATGCCCACGAGGATGGCTTGGCCAGCAGGCACAGACGAGCCGCCGGGTCCGAGGAACTTGCCGTCAACGCGCTTCGAGTCAATCTTGCGGAGCTCTTCCTGGAGCATCTTGATCTCAGCCCGCGCAGGTTTCGGTTTCGCAGCTGCCGCCACAATCTGTCTTCGCACCGAGACGAGCCTCTGGTGGATGGGGACGAGCTCGACGCTCAACACCGACAGTGTGCCCTCTAGCGTTCTGAGCACCTTGCCTATCATGATGAGAAGCAGACCTTGTCAGTAAAGTCAAGGTCAACAAAGAGGCCGCCATTGAGGAGCTACTACGCACCGCATCCTTCTAGTTTGCGCATCATGAGCTTAGTGAGCTGCGGGGGGTGCTTTCCTGCGTCTGCGTCTCGCTTGACAATCGCCTTGAGCTCGGCCAGTCGTTTGGCAAACGGTTGCAGGTCCGCCTCGGTGTAAATGCCACTCTCAGCCAGATGGTCCAGCAGTTGCTGTATCGATGATTGGTCAGCCACTTCGAAGAGCGCGGTGCATTGCTGGTTCAAGAGGAACTCACCTTCATGCAGCCCAACTGGCTAAAGGTCGCTGGCGTCTCTCTGCTCTTGCCAATGGTAAGGAAGAAGAGACTCAGAAGGGAAAAGACATCCATGAGTGTGGTGTCGACCCTGTTCGTCGCCGTCAAGGCTGCCGTGTCAACCTCGCCGTTGGGTTCAGCACCTGGTCGGCTTGGCCTCGAGCCGTCATTGGAAGTCGAGGCTTCCGACGCCGCCAGCTCATCTCGAACCGTGTTTAGCCGGGTAACTGTTGGGGTGCACGGGTCAGTACGCCCCGAGGAGAAGAAGCTCGTTTCAGTCACCGCAGCCGAACTCACCCTGCTTGATGACGGCCTGGTAGAGCTGCTGGACATCTTGCGGTCTGATGTAGTCCGAACTGTCCTTTTTCAGAGCTGTCAAACGATTTCGAATGCTGTGTGTGTATAAACAAAGGACTTCAGTCGCGTTGATGAAGCCGCGGATGGAGACAAAGAGCACTCACCTGATGAGCGACTCGAGAATTGGGAGCTCCTCGTTGGGAATGGCCGACATGGCCCGCGACGCGCTTGTCATGGGATCCCCGCGCTCAAAACACGTCTAATGTGAAAAGCTTCGTCGAGAAATGAAGCAATCAAGGGTGATAAGATCGTCCTCTTTCTGCTCCTTTGCTCGGATCTTGACCGTCCTGGGAGGTCCGCGCCGAGATCAAAGAGGAAAGTGAAGTGCAGGGGAAGGAAGACAGCCCGAAGGTCGACTCGGGCGATCAGATGTCAGAGGCGAGAGATCGCAAGCGCTTGAGCCCTCTTGGATGACGGCAAGAGATGTTCTCTGCGCAGCTAGACCGATGGCTGTGTGCAAGATGCGCAGAAACCGATCGGCTGATCGCTCTGAAGGAGTATTTGGTGATGGTGGTGATACGTGATGACGTTTCGCCCTCCGCCATCACTTTGAATAAAATGTAACCCTATAATCTTTCACGGTTCCAAGTCACGTGGCAAACGCTGCTACAGGTTCACTCCAGCGCGCAAGAGCACGCTCACGAACGAACAAACCGCTGGGAAGACTGGTGAATATGGCACAGAAGTAGATAGAAGGTAGTAGTAGTAGTATGGAGAGATAGAGAGAGAGTATGCCTTTTTATGCGATGCGAGCGTTTCTCTTCAGTGGGCTTCCGCAAAGTACGGGTGATCCAAGCAACGCTTGGCTGAGAAGTGAGGTGTTGTTTCGTCAGATCAGATGGCGACTACAAAAGAAAAGATGGAGAGACGAGTTCAGACGGAATGACTCACCGCTTACTCGTCCGGCAGGGTCATAGACGAGCATGCCCCGGAGCAGATCGATGCCGGCCTCATCGAGGTCAGGCACAGCCTTTGTCAAGGGCATGCCTGACCACTGTGGGAAAGAGGGCTTGTAGTCGGGCAAGCTCTTGACGCCAGGCCAAGTCGCATCGGAGGGTGTGCCCAATGTCCTGAGAAGGAGGCGAGCAGCATGCAGGTGATAGATAAAAACAAGAAGGGGGTTGAGTGCGCGGAGAAAGAGAACATCACAAAAGAAACCTACCGGAAGATGCGGAAGATCTCGTCGATCTCAGAGTCGCCAGGGAAGAGGGGGCTCTTGATAGCCATCTCTGCAAAGATGCAGCCCACGCTCCACATGTCGATGGCCGTGCTGTAGTGACGAGAGCCGAGGAGCACCTCGGGCGCACGGTACCACAGTGTGACAACCTCGTGGGTGTATGTCCGGAGCGGGATGCCAAATGCCCTCGCAAGGCCAAAGTCAGCGAGTTTGAGGTTGCCGTCCTTGTCAATGAGAAGGTTCTGTGGCTTGAGGTCGCGATGAAGGATACGATGTGCGTGGCAGAAGAAGATGCCTCGGACTAGCTGGTAGGTGAATTTCTGCCATGGTGTTTGGGAAAGTTGCGGTCAGCCTTGTGGCTCTGGCAGAACCGAGGCCGGCACTTGAACCTACCTTGACAATTTCGGGACCCATTCCATCAGGCCGCTTCCCGACGTTGTCCATGTATTTTTTCAAGTCGAGGTCGAGGAACTCCATTACGAGGTAAAGCTTTGACTCCTGGTGAATAATGTCGTACAGTCTGTAATGCGAAATCATGAGCTCAACACGCAGCACGTCCAGTGAGAGGAGAGAGAAACGCACCGGACGATGTATTCGTCTCTGAGCTCCTTGAGCAAGCTGATTTCTCTGATAGCTGTCGACGGCACGCCCTCGTCCTCTGCTTCGAGCCTGATCTTTTTCAAAGCCACGATCCGACCATTGGCTCCCGGTGTCAGATCCTTAGCCTTGTACACCACTCCATACGTCCCTGTTTCGAAGAGAGCATCACGTCAGTTTGCAGTCATTTATCCTCTTTCCTTTCAGGCAAACACACCTTCGCCGAGCTTTTCAATCTTTTGGTAGTTCTCCATCGTTCGCTAGCTCCCCAATCCTCCTTTCTGCCCGTGCGCTTGTTGTGCAGGGGAGGCAAGTCGAGGGTATGCGTGTGGTGTTGCGCGTGTTGGAGGAATCCACTCGTCTAGAGAAAAAGTGATCCCGTGCCGCTGTATAAAGAGTGCAAAGCTCACGTTAGACGGCGACAAGGAGCGAAGCGAGGAGGAAGTGGTGCCAAGAGAGATAAGGGGTGGAGAGAGAGAGAGAGAAGACAAAGACAAAGACGCAAAGGGAGTAGGTGAGAGCTGTGGTAGCAGTCGTGCTACTACTACTACTTGCACTTGCTTGGTGGTGTTGTTTGTGTTCAAATTTTCCGACTCCTGGGCCTTCTGGCTGGGGCCTCTGCGCATTTTGTCTCGCAAGGCGCGTCGAAACGCGCGTCAACACCTCCTTGCTGTTCACCCCGACCCCATGTGGAGCCCACGACCGGTGCCTTGTCGTGAAGGAACACTATATGACAACTCTTGCCGATCGCTCAGATCATCGCTCAGACCGCGTCAATCGCAACGCGACGGGGCTACAGAATGGTGACAAGTGTATATTCGCAGAGCAGTGAGGAGTAAGGAACGAAACGAGAGAGCAGGCTTAGAGTACAGAGGGAACAGATAAGGGACTAAGGAGAAAAGAGGAAAAAATCAAAAGTCCTCATCGACGGAGAAGCCATGGCTGTTCCTTGTCACCTGCTCGCCGTCGTCGTTCTTGTCATCTTCGCGGATAGCAACGCCCATCTTTGCGTACTCGGCCACCTTCTTCTCGAAGAAGTTGGTCTTGCCCGCCAGCGAAATGTTCTCCATCCAGTCGAAGGGGTTGGTGCTGTTGTACACCTTGTCGTTGCCCAAGGCCACCAGCAGCCGGTCAGCGCAGAACTCAATGTACTGGCACATGAGCTTCGAGTTCATGCCAATCAGATTGCACGGCAAGGCATCCGAGAGGAAGTGCTGCTCGATGGTGACAGCCTCGGTGATGATTCGCTTGACCGTGTCTGGGTGCGCCCGCTTGCGCAGGTGGCTGAAGAGGAGGCAGGCGAAGTCGGTGTGAAGGCCCTCGTCGCGTGAGATGAGCTCGTTGGAGAAAGTGAGGCCAGGCATGAGACCCCTCTTCTTGAGCCAGAAGATCGACGCGAAAGAGCCGCTGAAGAAGATACCCTCAACGGCGGCAAAGGCGACGAGGCGCTCAGCAAAGGTAGCCCGCTTGTCCGAAATCCACCGGAGAGCCCAGTCGGCCTTTCGCTTGACGACGGGGATCGTCTCAATGGCGTCAAAGAGGAATTCGCGCTGGTCGGGGTCGCGGATGTATGTGTCAATGAGGAGCGAGTACGTCTCTGAGTGGATGTTCTCCATCATGATCTGGAAGCCGTAGAAGCACCTGGCCTCGGCGGCCTGGACCTCGTTGCTGAAGCGCTCGACGAGGTTCTCGTTGACGATGCCGTCCGAGGCGGCAAAGAAGGCGAGGACGTGAGAGATGAAGTGACGCTCGTTGTCATTGAGCTTGTTGTCCCAGTCATGCAAGTCTTTGGACAGGTCGATCTCCTCGGCCGTCCAGAAGGAGGCCTCGGCCTTCTTGTACATTTGCCAAATCTGATGGTGATGATGTCAGCGAGCTAGCACACAAGAATAGAGCAGAGACGCATCGTGCAACCAACCTCGTTGTAGCGGATGGGGAAGAGGACGAAGCGACGGCTGTTCTCGATGAGCAGCGGCTCCTCCTCCTCGGGCAGGTCGACATCACCGACAAACTTGCCGTACACGTCGTCTGGGCTGCTGTCGACGGGAAGTGCCTCTTCAACCTTGTTGCTGTTGGTGGAAGCAGCATCGACGATGGCCTTCTTGGCAGCCTGCTTGTTGCTGGAGAGGAACGTCGAGTCGTCAAAGTCACCCCCAACCGATGGCTTGGAGGGTGTCTTGTTCATGTCGACCTTCTCGAGCTGGGCTGCGACCTTCTTGGAAGGCGTAGTGAGGTTGTTGGCCGAGACTGCGGACATGGTGATGACGACGGTGCAGAGACTAGGGCTTGGATGGTGGTGGCGACGGATGTAAGGCTGCAGCTGTTGTTGTTGCTGTTACTGTTGCTGCCGTGTAGATGAGTTGCTTGCAGTTGCTGGCTTTGCAGCTGGTGAAAGAAAAGAGGTAAAGGAAAGTGGATAGGCCGACGTGGGTGGTGAGAGAGAGTGGATGGGACGGAGGTAGGCGCCCTTTATGTAGGTCGAAGCGGTAGGGAAGAAAGAGCGCGTCTCGAGGCAGACGCGACGAAAATCTCATTACCTACACGCGCCTTTCTCCCTCCAGGCAGGTGACTGAGCGCGTGCGTGCGTAGAGTGGACGCGCCTCCATTTCTTTTTTTTTCTTTCGTGTTGGTGTTCCGAGATCGCTCTCGATCAGTGGATCGTTGATAGGAAGGATGATAGGGTTCTCCGCTGATCAGATAGAGAGATTGGAATTGATTTCACTTCACAGCGACTTCCTCATGAGCCTCCTCGCCTACCCTCCTCCGCTGACGACTCCTGCTGGCTACAATGTTGGAGAATGGAGAAAAAGATGACACGAAAGAGAAAGACAGATGTGTGTGAGAGGGGAGAGAGAATGGAATGAAGGATGTAGGTAGAGTCAATTACATGCATAACTATGTTTCTTCAAGACAGGTGGAAGCTCGCTTGCCCCTCGCGCATGGCCAACAGGAGTCGCTGGCGCATGACTTCGCGCGTCGAGAATTGGGGCAGCTTGCAGAAGTTGACACACGTCATAACCGAGGGGAGCGTCTGGTCGGGAGGCGTGTTTGCTTCCGGCGGGCGTTTGACGATCGTCAATTGTGGACGCAGACCCGCGAAACCGCCGATGGGCAACTTGGGAGAGCCTGTGAGCCACTGGAGGAACTCGCGGCGCTCCTCGATCGAGAATGTCGCCATGATGTGGATCACATCGCGGAACGAGACGCTGTCAGCATTGTAGCCGTGATCGGGCTTCACGCTGCTCAGCAGGGTTGCCTCGCTCCAATCTTCGTCTGTGTTGCCAAAGAGCATGACGAGCTCGTCGGGCGTGAAGCTTGACATGCTCGAAAGAGGGAAGATTGTATCGAAACCTTCGCGGAAGGCGCGTACGTAGGCCTTGACACCCTTTCGCAGCGTGTGTGCAATCACCTCGGAGACATACTCGTTCAGGTTTTCGACCGTCACGGCCTTCTCTTTGCCACCTTCCACGAGCTCATAATCGGCGTGGCCGGGTAAGGTAAAGTCAAGACCCATGTTCTCGAGTTCGGCGGACTCCATATGACCAAGCTTTTGGAGTGCGTTTGCCAATTCAGGGTCCACGGCGGCTAGCATCGTGATCGTCTCCGCGACGCGGTGGTTGAGGATGAGTCGCATAAAGGTCGGATTGAAGTTGACATCGATGATGCGTGAGTCAAAGAGGGCCTTGGCAGCAAATTGGCCCAAGACGCGGAAGGCTGCAGTGCGCGACTTGCCCAGCGGCTTTTCGACGTCCTTTGGCGAAGTCGGCGCGGGGAAGAGGCCGCGAGGGGCCAGAACGTACTTGTGTGCGACGTCGACCTCTTGGTCATCTTTCATCCGCGTCGTCGCCGGATCGACTGCATGGGTGGAGTCATCGTCGCGCCATAGACCCAAATCCCTTCTGGCAAATTCCTTGCTGACCAAGGCATAGAACTCTAAAGTAGGGCCGAGACCGGTGCCGACCTCTTCAAAGTACTCGACCTCGAGCAGGGATGAGTTGGTGCCGTAGAGCTCAAATACCTTGAAGGCCGAGGCAAGAATGTTCGAGCGCGAGATGCGGACCTTTCGCCTTGTCAGCCTGCCCAACAACGAGAGCGAGTCGTCGTGACGTGAAGTCGACGAACTACCCTGCTCGCGCGTCTGCATATTCTGCCACCGGTTGATGAGGCGGTGGTAGCCAAACGACGTGCTCTGCAAAAAGGCGTATCGCGTCTCGAAGGGAAAAAGGAAGGCAAAGTAGCGCGGGAAGTCGAGCGACCAAGCTGGCATGCATGAGCTTGCAACGATCATGGGCTCCTCGAGCTGTCGACTCAGCTTGGCGGTCAGCTTGTTGTTGACGAAGGCCGTCTCAACGAGAGCTTTGGACGCTGCCGCCGCCGACACATCGATTCGGCTCAATTCGCGCCATTCTGCGTTGAGATCGTGAAGCACGCGAAGGAGCTGCAGGATCCTCGCATAAGGCGCATCGACGCCCACCGAAGGCGGCAGCTCCACAATCCCGGCCGCCTCCTGCTCCATCGGCTCTGGCGTGGCGCCATCGGCTTTTTCACAGAGTCAGCACCCGCAACTTCTTACTAGTAAATCAGTGTTCGGATCTCACCTCTCGAACGCTGGGAAGGAACAGGACCTGGCACTTTTCGGAATTTTACCGAATACGTGTTGGACCAGATGTAGCGTTGGGCTCCACCCGCCTGCTGCCGACGCTCTGGGCTGGTCTCGAAGTGATGGACAGCGCTGTAGATGGTGGATTCCAGCGAGATGGGCTTTCCGTCCATCTCAAACTCTAAGTGCCAGTCCGTAGGTCGCTTCTGCAGAGCCGATGAGTACGAAGCCTTCGTCGGTGTTGATCCGCCTGGCGCTGCCGAAGAAGAAGGTCCCGCCGTCACACCCCCAGGAGTACCAGCAGCAGCTCCGGCCAACGAAGAGGAAGACGAGGACGGTACAGGCGCAGATTTTGAGATGTTGGCGAGCGGATCATTTGATGGTGTTGCCACGCGCGTTCCATCGGGCGTCTTCGCCTCGACCTTCAGCCCGTCTTGAGCAACACGGAGGTTGATGGTCTTGTCTTCCGAAGCGCCGCTGATGTCTCCCGATTCGAGACCTGGCATGTGGGCGTCTCCGACGATCTCCTCTTCGTCGTACTCGTCATCGGTAAAGGGACCATCGTCGCCGAGGCCTTCCATCTCACCCTGCAACAGATCCTCGACGAGCCTTCTCGTGAGGGCCTCATCTGAACCGTCCTCAGGCTGTGCTTGCCCAGGGTCCAAGCCAGCGATTGCCCTTGCATCAGGGTCAGACGAAGTGCCTGCCGCACCTTGGCTCGATGAAGATGCGAGCGACTCTTTGCTCTTGTCGTCGACCTTTGCTTCTCCATCACCATCACCATCGCCACCGCTACTCTTCGAACCCTTGGAGCTCAGTCTCGAGCTTCGACGCCGGGCAGGCTTCTCATTTGCCTCTCTTGGCGTTGGATCCGAAGACGATGCAGAAGTTGCGTTGTTGGCAGTGCCCTGGGAACCAGTTGACGTGAACGAAGTTCGATCTCCAGCGGCAGCGGCAGCGGCAGCCAGGGAAGGCGGCAGTTCCAGTCCAGCGCTCGACGCAAATGCTGCCAAGACGCCAGAGAGTCGCGATGAAGTCGAACCGGACGAGCCAGCACCGGGACCAGCAGCCTGAGAAGCGATGATTTTGGGGCGCAGATAGTCGCTCAGCGATTGGAACGAGGCAATGGCGTGGATGGTGACAACCAGATTGGCGCAACTCTTGGGGATCTCGCCTGAATCACCGTCTTCTGCAATGAGCTTCAGTCGAAGTTGACGAGCCACATTGGCAGTCGGGCTTCTCTTGCTCTCCTCTGGCCCACTGTTGATCGCCGTCGTGATCTCGACATTCTCGAGCCTGCTCAGCGTCTCTTGGAGTCGTCGAACCAGACCGCTGGCTGCCGAGGAGCCGACGTCGTTCTGATGAGTCATGAGGGCTCGCGTGAGAAGTCGCCTCCTGGTCTGTCTGGGCAGTGACTCTGAGTCGCCAACGGCAAACGAGTAGAGGCCCTCGACGAGACCAGATCGGAGTAGCTCAAAGCTCGAGATGGGATCCTCGGGCTTGCAGAACAGCTCGGCAATGTTCTCCAGCGTTCCTTGCACCACGGTTGCATCCTGCTCGTCGGCCCCATGCAGGCCCACCACAAGGGTTCTGATGTTGTCGAGAGCCCTTCCTGCCGCCTCTGCGCCGCCGGAGCTGGTCCGAGATGCCTTGGGAGAGTAAATTTCGCGAAGGACTCGAGCTCGCCAGATGTTCGCATCTTCGGCCTCGGTCATTGTCATCGTATGCCCTGTGATGCTGTGAACCATCGTGCCGGGCACCAATGTTCGCGGAAGATTGGTGGCGCCGGGTAGCGTTCCGAGGGTGCTAGCTGCCATCGAAGAGGGATAGGTCGAGGCAGTCGACGAAAGGAGCCTACTCAGGCTGGATCCGCCCTTTGATGCATCACCGCTGATCTCCAGGGTTGCAGAATTTTCACCGCTCACCGGCGCAGGGTTGCCTACTGATGGGGTGACGGAATCGGCTGCGGACGGAGTAGACGAAGAGGCACCTGGCAGCACCAAAGGAACTACTGCCTTTGCCTTTTCTGAAGATTTAGACGGTGTTGCAAGCGCTTTGTTGGTCGGCTCCTTGGACGCAATGTCTTCAATTTCCCACATGACCCCCTCTCGCCTCAGCAGTGCACTGTACACGCTCGGCATTTTCGTCGTCAAGAGCTCGACAAGCTGCAAGGCTCCTTGGACCAGCGAAGGATGATCGCGTGTCGACAGAACGGCCGCAACAAAGCTGGCCAGAGGCACGTTGTCGAGAACTTCACCCAACGGCCCGGGCTCCACGAAGCTGACGATCTTGAGGATACCAAAAAGAGCCTTGCTACGGACGTGTTGGAACACGCTGGCAGCGTACACTTCGACGAGGGTGGGCAAAACAAGCTGTGTAAAGCGCTTGACAAGCTCCTGTCGATCCCTGAGAGTGTCGATGCGCTTGACTTGAGCACGCTCTTTCGCCATGTCGCGCTCAGATTTGGCTTTTCCAGGTTTGGACGTGGAGGGGTTGGTAGCATTGTGTGCGCTGACACTGTCTACTGCGCCAGTAGTGGATAGCGTTCCTGCTGGGGCAGCAGCTTGTTGGTCAAGGTCCTCGGTGCTGCTGCTGTTCTTGCTGTCCAACGACGGATCCTTGTTCTCTCCTCTCTTGGCGTTTGACATCTCGCGAGCCTGCTTTATCTTCGCCTTGGCCATCTTCAACCTCCTCTTGCCGTATGCTTTCTCCGTGTACATGCGAGGATCGAAGATACCGTCCTTGGGCAACGGTGGGAGCAGTTCGGCGACAAGCGACAGCGCTTCTTGAACCTGCTCCTTGGGTCGATTGGCAAGGTTTTGAAGCACAGCAACGTCTGCCATGCCCACATTCTCAGCTCCGTCGCTGGCTACAATGGCGATTGCACCTGCGTCAGAAGCAGCCTCTGCCTCAGTTGCCGATGAGAGAATCCTCTGGAGCGACGCCGGTCCGCGTCCACCACTACCGTCTTCTGCCGGGGCAGGCGATCCGGTGAGCAAGTGGTAGAGTGTTTCGACGACATTGTTATCGAGCAGCGTAACGGCCACCGTGGGACTGATGCGAGCAGCCATCCCAAGGGCTTTGAGGACTTCGGTGTAGGTGGTCGTGTTTACGCTAGTGCTCGAGCCACCGGATGAAGTTGAGCCCGTGTTGTTGGAGGGCAGCAGGATGGCATTGACGGCGCCGATGAGTTCGTGGGTCAGGAGCTGCTCCAAGAGCTCGGCATGGACGCGGTAGCTGTCCACGGTCCGGACAATGCAACGGCAAGCCGACTCGACGAGGCGCTGGTCACTGTAGGAGAGCACATTCTGTATAGTGGGCATGGCGTCTTTGATCTTGCCAAAGGACTCGGGCGAGAGCTTTCGGCAGCAGTTGGCTGCCGCAGTCATGGCCGTACGCTGGACGTGGATGTTGAAAAAGTCGAGGTATTGAAGCATGGGCATGATGCCCCCGTCCTCGCGGACAATGGCGCTTGGGTACTCGATGGAAATCTTCTCAAGTGTCTATGGCGTGCAAGAAAGATTTTAGTGGCTGCTAGCAGAGCTCTTACGAGATCAGATCACATACCTGGAGTACCTGCTCCGCCAAGTCGATGAATTCGATCTCCATCAGCTTGGAGTTCAGAACGGGAACTGCGCCGTGAATGACGACGCTGTGAGCTGCGTAGGGCATTGCTTCGATGAGATTGGCGAGGCAACGACATGCGAGGAGCTTCATTTCTCCACCGTCATCAAGTCCTGCAGCAGCTGCAGCAATGGCAATCGCATTCTCATCGTCGTCTTCGTCCTTGCTTTCTCCCTTCTCGCTGGAACCGTCAGCTGGCGGCTTGGGCCCACCCATCAAATAGATGAGCTCTGAAACGTAAGATTCGGTTGGAAAGTAGCCCGCAAGCATGTCTTCGTTGCTGATGCTGAGGAGCTCCGAGAGCTCTTGCAAAGCGACGAGTTGCGTCGAGGGATCCTTGCGATTGCGAAGTGAGGCAAGCAGAGTTCGAAACCGACCAGAGAGACCAGACATGTAGCCGGCCATGGCACGGAGATTGAGACCAAACTCGCCCATCTGGTCTTCGCCGTCGCCGTAGCCATCGTCGGCATCATCGTCGTAGTGCGCCTCATCTACGTCCTCCTCGTCTTCATCATCGTCATCTTCCTCATCACGATCCTCATCATCGTTGCCATCCTCCTCCTCCTCTTCGTCACCGCCTTCTCCGCCTTCGGCTCGCTCCATGTCCACTTGGTCTTCCTCATCGTCATCGAGCCCCTCATCTCCCATCTCGCTCGATGACTCTCCACCGTCACGGCCGTCAACGATTGATCCGGCTTGTGTCATGCCCCCTCGATCGCTGCTACTTCCCTTGCTCCCTTTGCGCTCCTCCTCGTCCACTTGCGCCGACACCGGCGAAACATCTTGGTCCAAGTCCATGTCTTCTGGAACACTGCACGACGAAGTCGAAGGTTCTGCTGCGAACCGGCTGCTTGCACTTGCCGCTGCCGAGGCTCGACCCTTGGAAGCCCTACGCATCGGACCTCCTCGAGTCTTGGCGGAACCGCCCGAGGCGATGGTAGGAGAAGTAGGATTTTTCTTTGACGTCATCTTATCGACAGCTTTAGCCCTGTCCTTCGAGCTCGAAAGGAGTTTGTGGTCGCCCTTCTCGCCGGAAGCTCTTTTGCTCTTTGCCTTCTTGTGGAGAGGGAGAGCTGCGCTGCTGGTCGAAGACTTGGCTTGCTCTTCTTCGTCGGAAGAGATGGCGGTTGCCTTCTTTCTCTTCTTTCCCTTGCCCTTGGTCGCTGAACCTTTCGTCCCTTTCGTAGGGCTCACAGGCGATCTGGCGCAAGTGACATCGAAATAATTAGAACAAGACACAAGAGCGACACCAGGTTAAAAGAAAGAGGCAAGCTCACCCTCTGTTGTCGGTCGAAACCTCCGTCTCCCTCTCTTTACCCTTGCCCTTCGAAGAGCTGCCGCTAGTCTTTGCCGTCTTGGTGCTTCGAGATTGGCGAGTCGATGTGGTCGCCGTCGGAGAAGAAGTGGACGAGGAACCGGACAGGCCCTCGTCGGGGTCCTGCTCGAGCGCCCTTTTGTTCGTCTTGGCTGAAGCGGACACGTTGGTGGCTGTCGAGACCGAGGTGGCAGGTGTAGCGGGCGCCGACAGTGGCGAGCCTCCTCGTTGACTCAAGTCGAGAATTGAGCTAGCGTCGCTGAGACGAGAAGAAGCAGTAGACCGTCGTGATCTCGTCGATGCGAGCGAGTCAGCTCGACTTGCCTGCTGAGCAGTGTTCAATTGACGATTCCTTCTGGCTGGCTTGGAAGAAGTGGAGGATGAAGCAGCTGTCTGTTGAGGCGGCGATGATGTGCTGGGTTGCTCTTTGTCGTTGGTGCTGCGGATAAAGCTTGAAGAAGATAAGTCGACAGCAGGTGGACCGGAATTGTGTCTGGAAGCGCGAGTTCTAGAGGCACGGGGACGGTCCTCCATTAGACGGGGTCGAGATTTCGTCGTCGAATGCTGGTCTCGCGCTTGGAGATGAGGAGAGTCTCACCCAGAGCAGGCGCGCACTGACGACAGCCGAGCCTCCAGCTCTCTGCAGAATCTGTCTAGAAAATCGATTATGGTGGCGTGCGAAGAGGAGTCGGGCAGGAAGGGAAGAGGAGATACCTTTGTCAGCGAATTGTCCTTTACACGGCACTCTTTAGGATAAATGAAACGATGCCAAGCTCTCGTTTGGTACGAATCGTAGCTGTTGCACCTTAATGCTTTATACTTTGTTGAGCCTATCGTTCAACTCACCTCGTCTTCTGGTGAGCGTCCCTCTAAACCTCTCTGAGAAAGGTCCTCAGCCGTGTGCGATGCTGAATGTTGATTCGAAAGGGCTGTGCTTTCAGATTGTCTTCCACACCCCCTTCCTCAAAGAGCCACCAGGTCGTAGGAGATCGGTGACGAGTGGCCGCGAGGTGAGTCAGCGTGGCACACCAGAGGAAAGGGGGAAAGGGGTGGTGGAGTTGGGGGTGGGGGTGAGTGGTACCCGGACGAAAAGCCGATGTATCCGCTCGGAGCAATGATGCTGTCGGTTTAGGGAGAGGCAAGTGTGCTCAGGGCGCCATCCGACCTTCTTTGACTACGGCGGAGGTGAAAGCCCCTTCGATGGACAACTTCTCCCTTTGTCCGGGCCTTGATGATAAAGAGTGCAAAAGGAGCAGCAGCGCAACCGACGAGGCCGTGAAGGCCAAAAAAGTCTTGTATGTGCGTCCGCTCGCGTGGCCATTACGTGCGTGTGCTGGAGGCGCGCGGGCGGAATTGCTTACTACTCAGCGTGGGCCACTTCGACTCCCTTCGGGCGGACAGCCGTCCCTGAGCACATATTTATGGCACCAATGACAAAGGCTGAGTACAAATTTCTTCCTACAAGGCAGCCGACTCTCGCAGAACAGGCAGAGGCTGACAGGGCCTCAATGATCGCATCTATCACTATTCTCTTTCATTGATAACGGTTCTTTTACATTGTCAACTAAGGCAATGGCGAAGCTTCATATCCTTTCCCCTCTTCGTGCCCCTCCTCATCAGGGGCCCACTCCGTCACGATGCTTTCGACAGGGTTCCTCTTTATCTCTGCCAGTATGTCGTTGATGATGGGACAGAGAATGTCGTTTTCGCTCGAGACAGCCATCATCTCGTCTTCCACGTCAATCAAGGCATCCATCAGCCTCGATGCAGCCGTGAGCATCCATCCTTCAGCGGGGCCAATGCCGCCATTGTCGCCCGCTCCTCCTCCTCCTCCTCCTCCTCCACCACCACCACTTCCCACACCATCCACTTCTACATCCGCAACGCCCGCGACAGCGAAACCACCGTCCGATGGCAGAGGTAGACCAAATCTCTCATCAGGATGGAATCGCCGTACACCACCGCTACCAGCATCAGGCTCCACTCTCCTTTCGCGCAGGCCTGCACGGTGAATGATAGTGGCCGTCGTGCGCGCCAGGCTCCTCAGAATGAGACACGACGTGTTTGAAATGCCCGTCGGCTTGCCCGTCTCGGGGTCCATTGGGGTCCGTGTGACTGAAAAGACGAGGATGTCCGGTGAATCGACGGTGCCACGGGGCAAGATGGCCGCACGCTTCTTGATGCTGCTCTCGAGCTCTGGTAGATCGTTACGAAGGCGCTTCTTGAGACCCTCTGGTCCAGCGAGAATCCTGGCTTTCCCTCCTCCTCCTTGTTGTGAATCCAATGCGACAGGATGGAGCAGTACTCGCTTTGACTCGTCCTGAAAGACCTTTGCTGCCTCCTCTCTGGCCTTGGCCTGTACCTCGGCTTCCTTCTTCTTGACCACCTCGTCGTCCTCTGGCAGGTGTGTGAGCGCATGTCGAAAGAGAAAGTCGCCCGCCTTCTCTTCCGGCACGTCCTTGGGCAAGCTGTAGGTGCAATGCCACCAGTTACACTTTCCTGATGGGGCAATTATACAGTGAGCCTTGATGTGCGAGATCAGCAACGATCTTGATTCGACATCCGGTGCAAGGCAGCCGTGCCATCTGCATTCATGCTTGCGAAGGTGAGAGCGGTCCTTGGTCTCGACACCCTTTATGATGAAGCGCGACGGAGGAACGACCATAGCAACAGCGCCTGGGAAGACGGCCGACACGGTCCGGATGACCTCGGCCGCCGGCTGGAGAGGAGGCCCGCCAAGCTCTGAATACGGTGCAAACTGGTCTCGATAAGTGGACCAGAAGTCCATTTGAGTGACTTCGCCGCCGTCCTTGGCTTCATAGATGAGCTTCATCCAGGCGCGCAACCGGTCAGGCTCAGCCATGTCCTTGACTTCGTCCCACTCGTTGCGTTGTAGCCTGCGGAGCTTTGCTCTCTCGAGGTCGCCGCCAATCCTCCGCTTCTGAAGCTCCTCTTTCTCGCGGCGCCGTGCTCCGACAGCACCTGGGATTCCGCTGTGGAGTAAAGGGTGCAGCGAGAGCTGGTGCGTGCGGTCCCATACGACGCGATTGTAGATGAGATTTCGGGCCAGGAGCCGAATCACGCCCCTGGCGTCGCCGGCACCGGCATTGAGTCTGCTGCCATGAGCCTGGGAGCTGCCGAGATCGGGTGAGGAGGAGGAAGAAGACGCATCGCCTTGGGAGAGAATGCGTTCTCTCCGTCCTGTGCCGACACCCAAGGGCTTGGGCGCACCTACGACGGCAGCAGAATTGGCGGACGCGTCCTCAACGTCGTCGGTGTAGCGAGATACTCCGATGCGAAGGACGTTATTGCCAATGTTGACGATCTGATAGAGGCAATCGAGAGCTGCCTCCAGTAGAGGAGAGTCGGATGTGAGAGGTAGCAATGTCAGACATTTGCGAAGGATACCGGGCGAGGAAATTGAGCTGCTGCCGTCGGCCGTGGGGACATCGACTTCGACGAAGAAGGACTCGTGCCTCTCTTCGCTCGCCAAAGCGCTGAGGCAACGTAGCGCGCCCATCAAGATGGAGCGGTCGTTGGTGGCGTGAAGATGGTACACGAGCAGATTCAAAATGGAGTCTGCAACGCCAGCCCCAGCCCTCCGTGCAGCTTTTGCGCGGTCCTCGACACTGGCGCCTGCGTCGCCAGCCGCCTCGAGATCGTTGCTGGCCAGCTTGCCTGCTTCTGCATAGTCTGGCGCCGAAGTCGGGATCCCGTGCACATCAAAGGCGATTGTAGCACGCTTGCGTATATGAAGCTTGTGCCGCGTCGTCTCGAGGAGGTCGAGCGCATATACTCGCAGCTCATCGATTCCCTCGATCTCCTTGAATGCAGAGTCTATGCCTTGATCCCTCGGAAAGACATTGGGAAGAGACAGAAGGTCGCAGACCAGGGAATTGATGGCTCGGCCGTGGTGGACGATTGTACGCTCATTCTTTTCCAGCAGTGCTGTATTGCGTAGAATGAGCATGGCCGAGATGGCATTTTGGAGCAGGCGAGCGTGCGATTGGATTGACGAGGGCGAGAAACGCGCTGCAGGCAGCGCCTTCGTCCGAGGTGTCTGACCTTCCTCCTCTTCATCGTCCTCTTCGCCATCGTATTCATCCTCCCATGCTGCCCTTCCCATGCCGTCCCAGTCGCGCTCCTCTTGCTCCCAGTAGCTCGGCTCCCACCTTTCTGGCTCCTCGCCTCGAACGGCAGAGACGAGCTTGCGGGGGAAGGACAGCAGAGCGTCAACGAGGCCAGGCAGAGCATCGAGGAAAAGGTGATCGAGGTGGTTGTAGGAGGCGTTGATCAGCCTAGTCAACGCCCAAGTTACATGCGACGGAAGTCCGCTCTTCAAGGAGAGAAGCAGGCGGTTTGTCGGTCCGAGAGTGTCGAGATAGAGATCTTCTCGCCCATCGAGGACCTTTTTAGGCCTTTGTTCCCGCACCAAGTGTTGCCGCTTCTGCTGCTGGTGCTGCAGCTGGAGTAGCTGCTGTCTCTGCTGCTGCGTCGCCTGCTGTTGCCGCGTCTTTTGGTAGCTACTTGGGTAGAGACGAGCGGACGCCTTAGGATCCGGGGATGAACCTCCCGAAGCGAGCGCCTGCTGAGCCAGTACCTGCCGTCTGGGGATGGCAGCCACACCGGGAGGCCTCCTTCCTAGGGCAAGGGGCGGCCTCCCTCGACCACTGTAGGCCGGGTGAAGATGGGGCAGCACTGGTTGGTCCTGAGAGGGCGTCTGAGGCGAGGCTCTGTTCTGGCCACGCGTCGTCTGCGCAAAGGACGATGCAGGCGTGTAGGGTGTACTTGCGGCTGTCGAGGGCGGTGGCCGTGGTCCCCCTCCCCCACCTCCTCCTGGTGTTGACCAGGGAAACGGGGCCCCAGGCGACGCATAAGGATAGCCTGGCGACTGCTGCGGCTGCGCGCCCGGGTACGGCCTTCCTGCCGGAGGCCGGAATTGCCCATCCATACTCCTTCTCCTTCTTTTCAACGAAACACCGTCGTCGTCGTCACCTTCGCAATCGTCGCAGAGGCGTCAAGAGTTTGTGTAGATGGATGGATGCAAATGACAAAAAATACGACGCGTCTTCGGGTCTGCTTTCTTCTTCCTGGCGCTCTTTCCATATACACCCATGCTTGGGAGACAAGGTCAGAGCTAGCTCCTCAGGCAAACAAATAGCAGCGACCAAAGATGTTTTTCATTGACGGCAAAGGTACATGGAGCGATGGCTTTACAACAAGTCATGTTGACTGGAATCCCTTCTCCCTCGCTTCGGCCATTTCGTGTGCGCCTGACCCCTCTGACTTTTGGGGAACCTGCGTACCGTCCACCTCAACGGGCACCACATCATCGATTCTAGCCTTGTCCTCATCGGGCGAACCAGACTGGGCCGATGTCCCATCAAGGACTGATCCAATTTTGTCTTCCGGAGACGAGGATCCAGCCTCCGGATGCTGCCTCTGCTCCGCCGCTGCTCCAACGCCCTGTCCTGCCGCGTCGTTCGTAACCTGCTGGCCCTCGACGGCAACCGGCACTACATCATCAATTCGCGCCTCGTCCTCGACACTCGAATTGGACACGGCCGCTGTTCCTTGGAGGACCGAGCCGACCCTTCCATCGACCGTAGCATCGTCAAGGTTGGCCTCGTGCCTCAACTTGGCCATTTCCGTTCCACCTTGACCCTCTCCGTGTAGCTCGACCTGATCGCCATCAATGGCGACGGGTACGACGTCGTCGATACGGGCATGGTCCGCATCGGGAGAACCCGACTGGACGGCAGAACCATCCAAGACGCGGCCCACCTTGTCGTCGACATCTGCCTCACGCGAGCTGTCATCGGGCCGCAAAAGGAGGTCCTCGAAGTCTGCCGCATTCAGCTTTGAAGAGGGGGTCACCTTGGAAGGAGAACTTGCCGGGGCAAAAAGCGCATTCGAGGCGTTGGCAGGCT
This sequence comes from Acaromyces ingoldii, assembly GCF_003144295.1. Classification (NCBI taxonomy): domain Eukaryota; kingdom Fungi; phylum Basidiomycota; class Exobasidiomycetes; order Exobasidiales; family Cryptobasidiaceae; genus Acaromyces; species Acaromyces ingoldii. Next base: position 934,393 of record NW_020290248.1, read on the forward strand.
TGATGTTGTGTTCTCTCTCAGCACTCTGGCCAGCGACATCGTTTGCCATGGCTTCCTTGTATACCTCCTGATTTTCGTTCTGATGCCGCCGGTCAACGTGGTTGTAGAGGCCATCGCATTGCTTGGCGAAGAAGATTGATGCAGTGGTGACGGTTTTAGAACCACCCAGCTCGACCTGGACCGCATAAGCCCCGCCTTGATCGAAGATGCCCACGAAGGACGGAAAGTCGGCTCTTGTGAGAATCTCGGTCGTGTGAAAGAGCATGGCGAATTGGTTGGCCAATTGGGGCGTCTTCAAGCTATAACGCCGGGCAAGGAGCTCTCGCTCTGGCTGCTTGGCGTCGACGAAATGCGACCATTCCGAGAGGGTGGCATGCTTGTTATCGACTAGAGCGAAATTGCCGTCGACGGGCGCCGAATAGAGCTGTTCGATAGGAGGAGATTTCTCCTCGGACGTCCTGCTCAGGCCTTTGACCAGTTGTGTTGCCTCTTGAACACGCTCTTTGTTCTCCTCTCGCCCCTTTCCTTGGTTCATTCGCTGTTGTTGCGCTACCCTGACGGCCTCTTCTTCCTGTTGGCCCTTCTCAATGATCGAACGGAGTGCTGTCCAGTCTTTCGCTCGTCTCGGTGAGGGTTGTTGCTGTTGCCGCTGCTCGTTCCACGATGTTGATGCATCTGCTGGAGTGTCGCTTTTAAGCGTAGACGAGAATGATGGATCTTGAGAGGCAGGAGGAGACCAACGATTCGAGGATCTGGGTTGCGAAATGGGGTGTCCTTCCTTGGGCTGCTGTGCCTCGCCTCGCAGCCTTGCGAAGGCTCCTGGCTCCCTCGGTCTGGTCTCAGCAGGGATGGAACCGATCTCTGCTGCCCGTCTTCCTTGGTCGTTCCCACTCCGCAGTCGGGTGAAAGACGAGGAATCTTGGGACGCCGAAGCCCTTCGCCTCTCGCCTTGTCCAGATGACGCCTTCGACCGCATCGCATCTTCTCGCAGACCTGCAAATGCCGTACGCCCACTCTCGGGTCCTTTCACGGGCTTGACATTCCCTCCTGTGCTTCGAGCATCTCCCACGTCCACTTCACCTCTTGCCTCCCCAATACGAATGCCCTGCTGCTGAGGTAGCGGCGACAGTCTCCTCCCTGCACCAAAGCTCGACTGCGCTCTTCGGAGCGTGCCCTGCTGTAGCGCCGTACATTTTGTTGAAATAACCGACGTTCGCCCAAGCGAGCGCCGGCCAATCGGTAACAGCATCTTCCAAAGGCAAGCCGAGATGTCGATGTAAGAAACCGTGCTCGTCCTGAAAGCGGCAAGAAGAACGTCGGACTAAAGCAGTGGAGAGAGCTTCATAAGAAAAAAGAAAAAAGGACACGTGGCTTGTGGTGGCTCTTGATGCGCAACTTTCTTCTTGGACATCGCATCCATCAACCATAAACGACGATAGATCTTTGAAGATGGTGAGTGAAGATTCGAGAGCCGCTCACACATACATTGCTTACCAAGATAAATTGACAGGCCAGCATCTCGACGACGGCAAAAGAGACGTCCAAGACGATCCAGATGCTCGAGCGCATCGGCTCGCACTCGCACGTCAAAGGCCTTGGCCTTGACGAGTCGCTCAATCCCCGACACACATCGCAGGGCATGGTGGGACAGACCTCAGCACGAAAGGCTGCAGGTGTCATCGTCAAGATGGTTCAGGAGGGCAAGATTGCAGGAAGGGCTATTCTCATCGCTGGTCCACCCAGCACGGGCAAGACGGCCATCGCCATGGGCATGGCCCAAGCCCTGGGGCCGGACGTGCCCTTTACGATGCTCTCTTCCTCGGAGGTCTTCAGTCTTGAGATGTCAAAGACAGAGGCCTTGACTCAGGCTTTCCGTCGGAGTATCGGTGTCCGCATCAAAGAGGAAAAGGAGGTCGTCGAGGGAGAGGTCGTCGAGGTACAAATTGACCGAAGCCTCACAGGGGCCACCAAGACCGGGAAATTGACTGTCAAGACAACGGACATGGAGACCATCTATGACCTGGGAAACAAGATGATCGACAGTCTCTCTCGCGAAAAAATCTCAGCGGGCGATGTTGTGAGCATCGACAAATCTTCGGGCCGAATCTCGAAATTGGGAAGGAGCTTCACCCGCGCAAGGGACTACGACGCCATGGGCAGCGATACGCGTTTTGTCCAGTGCCCAGAGGGAGAGCTTCAGCGCCGGAAAGAGGTTACGCACATGGTCTCTCTCCACGAGATCGACGTCATCAATAGCCGGACGCAAGGCTTCTTGGCTCTTTTCGCCGGTGACACTGGTGAGATCAAGCCCGAGCTTCGTGACCAGATTAACGCCAAAGTCGGCGAATGGCGCGAGGAGGGCAAGGCCGATATTGTACCTGGCGTGCTCTTCATCGACGAGGTCCATATGCTCGATGTTGAGTGCTTTAGCTTCATCAATCGGGCTCTTGAGACGGAGCTGGCGCCGCTCGTCATCATGGCGAGCAACCGAGGAATGACGCGGATCCGCGGCACCCGCTACAAGAGCCCCCACGGCATGCCAATCGACCTGCTGGACCGCGTCCTGATCGTTCAGACGAAACCGTATGAGCTTACAGACATCCGCGCCATTCTTCAACTCCGAGCGCAGGAAGAGGACGTGACGATTGACGAGGCGGCCCTCGAGGTGCTGACACGTATCGGTGGGGAGACGTCGCTGAGATACGCGCTGCAGCTCATTACGACATCGAGCTTGGCTGCAAGGAGGAGAAAGGCCGACTCGATCGATGTGCAGGATGTCCGTCGGTGCTATGGCCTTTTTGTCGATGAAAAGAGAAGCACACAATTTCTGGCTCAGTACGGGAAGGAGTATCTCCAGGAGGAAGACTACGTCGATGGAATTCCTGCCAACGGCTCGGCTGACGTGTCGGCGACGACGGCGGCTGGTGCAGGAACCGCTCCAATGGAATTGACAATGTCCTGAACCTACTCCCCCCTTTTGTACAATATCATTCTACCAATTGAAAAGAAACTGTGTCTGGATACTGATGAAAGGCGAAGGACAAAGTCTCGTTCAGGTGCCGCACGAAGAACAGATTCAATTGGGATGAATAGAGACAAGGAGGTTTCGACCATGCATCGACTGAAAGAGAGAGGGAGGGAGATGACAGAGGTAGAAGCGATAGAATGATAAGGTATGTGACTAGAGATGAGATAAAAGTAGACATTGTCTCTGTGGTGGTCGTGATGTTGAAAGACTTGGCGAAAACCCCTTTTTGCGGCGTGACGACATTTGTTGGGTGTACGTTGAGTCAATTGGTATCATTTTGTGAGAAGAGTGGAAAATGTGAGAAAAAGTGAAAGGAAGTGCGAGAATCAAGAGAATCAAGACACTGTCTGTTGCTGCTGTTGCCGAGTCCTCCGCAGCGGGCTCGTAGGATTGTTGCTACTGTTCATTGACGTCCTCCGCTCGCTTCTCGCAGGCGTCACGTAAGCACTTGCAGACGTCTTTGGGCCACCAGCGGACGAGGAGGACGACATGGTGGAGCCCGTCAATGACGATGGGTGGCCAGAAACGTACTTGGTCGACACCTTTGGTCCCTGCGATGATGTGCTGGTCGGCTTACGAACAGCCGAGGACGAAGATGTAGAAGCTGTGGCGCCGTTGAAGGAGTTTGCGAGCGAGCGACCAAGGCTTGCTTGCATGACTTCATGGTTGACCGTGTGTCGTTTGATCCAGGGGTGGCGGAGAGCCGGGTCTGGCTTGATTCTGCAAACAAAGAAGACAGTGGTGCGGTTAGTGCCGTCAACGATGCAACTTGAGAAATCTCGCATGCTGACCTTCTTTCTGGATCCCAATGCAGACACTTCTGCAAGAAGTCGAGGAACAGGTCATCGTTACAATTAAGCGCCGAGCCCAATGACCTTGTAGCCGGACGTCTGCGCTTCCCTTTGCTGTTAACCACAGGTCTGGGCGCACCCGTCGAGTCGAAGAAAAGCTTTTTGCGTGAGCTTCTCTCGATGAGATACCGGTCTGGAATACCGAGGATCTCCATGATACACGCCAGCTGCTCCTGCTCGTTCTCTCCGGGGAAGAGAGGATAACCGGAGTAGAGCTCGGCGAGAATACAGCCTAGACTCCAGATGTCGATCGCCGTGTGATAGTTCATACCTAGAATAACTTCGGGGGAGCGGTAGAAGCGACTCTGGATATAGGTGTAGACTGCAAGAGGGTGGCAAAAGATTAGAATCTGAAGCTGAAAAGCCCTTCTGATAGACTCACCCTTTTCGTGCTCAAAGCAGCTGGAACCAAAGTCGATGACCTTAATGGCGCTTTTCCGAGGATGCCTCAAGAGAATGTTCTCGGGCTTGAGATCGCAATGTACGACACGATGATGGCGCATGAGGCTGAGAGACAGGAGTGTTTGCGTCGCGAAACGGCGGATGAGGCGGGTTGAGAAACCGGCAAAGTTGTTGGCCTTGATGAGCTCGTAGAGGTTGATGCTGAGGAGCTCCATTGCGATGCACAAGTGGTTGCGGAAATAAAATGACTCGGTCATCTTGATGACGTTGAACTCCTCATTTGGATCCCACTTTGTAAGGTTCTCAAGAATCTTGACCTCGACGAGTGCCTGGTGGTGGAACCGCTTCTTGTTTCGAATCAGCTTGATGGCCACCGCCTTACCCGTCTTGTGATCCCGGCACTGAAGCACTTGGCCGAAGGACCCTCGACCAAGGAGGCTCATGACCTCGTACCGGTACGCCAGGTGATCATGATCCACGACTAGATAGTCGCCGCGCTCGTCATCGTAGCCGTAGTTGTTCGCAGACGAGTCGCTGTCCATGGTAGCATTCTTCTTCTTTGCAGATGCAGTGCCAGCAAAGTAAATCTCCTTGTAGTCGCGCATCTCCTGCAGCTCATAGTCACAGAGGCGGTCGCCCCACAGAGCCTCTGCCTGTCGAGGCGAGTACGCCTTTGCGGGTGGCTCGTCGTCTGGGAATTCGAGCATCTTCTCCAGGTCGCTCAGCCTGGCGCCCTGTGCAAGCTTGCGGTTGTGGCGTCTTCGGATGTATGCCTCCATCTCCTCATCGCCGTCCCTCTCGTCCTCGTCGACTGTTGGTGGTGTGTCTGCATTGCCCGTTGCAACAGCAGCGCTGGCCCTGCTGCTCGTCGAGCGAGCGGTAATGTCGGAAAGGGCGGGGCTTTCACGTGCACCAGAAGGGACGGTCGCGGCATTCGACTGGTGCGAGCTCCTGGTCACGAATGAAGGCGTACGGCTGGAGGTCAATGAGCTCGAGAGCGCTTGGTCCCTAGCCGTGCGTGCGGAAGTGGACGTGGCTGTCATTGAGGCACGTGCGCGACGTGCGGTCGAAGAGGCCGTTGATGTCGTAGACGTGGCCGAAGCAGGGACGATGTCTTTGGTCGTCAAGTTGCTCGAGGTCCTTGTCGACGGCTTGACAGATGCAGAGCTGCTTGAGAGTAGCGCAGTTTTGTTTCTGGTGGAAGAAGAGAGTCCAGAGGTCGAAGGCGTTGATGGCAAGGTCGATGTTGTAGCGGTGGTAGCCGCAGCAACAGCCATACGCTGCTCTTGACGTGATACAAGCCCGTTAAGAACTTCCTTGTCGCTTGCTGAAAGAGCTGAAGAATACGACGCCAATCGAGCTCTGCGAAGCACCACCTCGACTTCTGCGGGCGTCTTGGCCGCAGCGTAGGCATTGAGAATTGAGACAAGCGTCAACGAGCCGCCAGACACCGACGACGTAGGTGTCATCGGTGGCCTGGCACCATGCTCGTTGACTGTCTCCGTGTCAGAGTGGACCACTGACTGTCGCCGAGTCGCCTTGACGCCTTCGCCCTTGGAGGCTTCCTGCTGATCGCCGGCCATGATGCCAAAATTGGAGGCAAGCGATGCATTCGTCTTGCTCGTTGACAGGCTCGTCTTTCTTGTGTGAACCGTACCTCTACTTGCACTGGCCAGAGAGCTTGACGTGGTGCTGCTGCGAATCGACGTAGCTCGCGGGATGCGGCTGATGGGCGTGTTTTTGGTCGGCGAGGGTGGTGCGACCGAAGAGTCTGCATCACCGCCAAGGTCGTCGATATTGAAGTCGCTCGATGAAAGAATCGTCGAAGGCGAAGCGTCAATGACAGGGAGCGTCGGCGCCTTGTCTGATCTGTACTCGCTGGCACGGTGATTGCCTTGCGAGCTCGACAGGTCGCCCATCGAATTTGAATTATTGAGCCTTCTTAGAGCCGGTGTCTCCACGGCGGCCGACGAGTACGACGGCTGTTTGGCAACCGACGTGTCGGCTGACGATGATGGCTGACGCTTTCGCGATTCCGGCAAAGGAGCAACTTGAAGCGGAGGCAACTGCGCTACTTCGACTTTTGGTGGTTCGTTGGAGGACGGAAGGGTCTTGCCACGCTTTCTTCCAATAAGGCTCGACCTCCGCATGTTACTGAACACCTTTGGCGACGAGATCTTGTCCTTTGGCGAAACTCTGGCGCTGTCTTCAGACTCGGTGGTCGTCGGGATCACCAAGTTCCCTGCAACATGAGCCGCAAAGCTGTCCGAAGAAGCGGGCGCTGACGTTTGCGACGAGAGACCATGAGATGCCTTTCTTGAGGCGCTCCTCAAGAGACCACTGAAGCCCATGATTGACGCCTTTCGCGAGCTGCGACCCGAGGGCGAGGCCACTGCCTCTGCCTTTTCGAGGCTCTCCTGGCTTTGTAGCGAAGCTTTGTCAAGGGAGAAGCTTTGGTGCTGGGCAATTGAAGGGCTCGACACATCCGTCTCGGTGGAACGCTTGCGAAAGAAAGAAGGTGTTCTCCTCGCTCGAGGACTTGGTGGGGCGCTAGGACGATTGGTGTTGGTCGTCGCCTCTACAGTGGCCGGAGTCGGCGCCACTGCACCATCGGAAGGCGGCAGAGGTTGCCGACTTGCAGTTGCAGACAGTGGTGCAGCAGACTTACTCGTGCGAGGCGACGCATGCGAATTGCCAATGTCGGTTTCGATCGTAAGGTTTCGTGTGCCCACGATCTGACTCGCCCTTTGCTGCTGCTGCTGCTGCTGCTGTGATGTTGTCCTGCTGCCAACATCGCCTTTACTAGATGGTCGCCGCTGCGTCCCACCAATCGTCGAGCGTTTCTTGTTGGGCGTCGTGGCGTCCGACGCGTTACCACCTGTGGAAGCGTGAGCAGCACCTACGAGACTCTGCCTCTGCTTGTGCGTCACAACTTGCTCCTTGCCCGCCGTAGAAGGACTTCTCGTCAAAGCACTACTGATGTTGGGAAAACTCCATTTGCGACTGATCCTCTTGCTGGCCCCTGAAGTCGAGGACGTTGCGGTGGGAGACGTCGTCTTTGACGGGGACGATGCTTCGTCCAGCCCTTGGGCAGTCGGCGACACCACACTCGAGTGCACCGGCGGCAAGGTGATACCCTCTGCCGCACTCGAGATGCCTTCCTTGCTACTCCTTTCCTCCGTTGAATACAGGCTTCCTGCCCTGCTTGACTCCCATGCCTTGGGCAATGGCGGCACTGGTGGCACGAAAAGCCCGTTACTGCTGGCGTTACCGCTCGCAGGGGTTGGGCTTCCGATGGACGCGCCGACATTTGCGAAGGTGCCGCTCGAGGAGCTTGCCGAGACACGGGGCGATCGAAGATCACTTTCCTCGAGATGATCGCTCTCAAGGCCTTGACCCTCAACCGCGTTTGGTTTGTTGGCTCGGCTGACCGACGACCTTTGCGCATTTGTCGCCGACTCCCTAGACGCGATGGAAGCCGCGGATGCACGCTTGCCCATTGGTGCCACCGAAGAGACGGCTTGTGCGCCATCGATGCCAAGGCCGATACTGCTGATAGGAGGTGTAGCCGGACCAACGAGAGCGCCTGGGCCTCGATTGTACAGCGGAGGCTGGGTTGGCATCGGCGGCAGCGGGGCTCTGCGAGTGCGGGGACTCGACAAAGACGTGCGACGAGGGCTGTCGTTGGAGGATACTGCGCCGCCAGCTACAGCTGAACCAGCGCCAGCGCCATCGTCTTCGCCTTGAAGAGCTTTAGACCGTCCAGCACGGCTAGCTCGCGTCGAGCTTGTCCCAGTGCTCCCCACAGAATCTTCCCTTGCTCTGCCCGTCGACGAATTGAGGGATGCATCGTGAGCTGTGCTTGACCGCAACCTGTTGGCCGGTGACGATTGCCTGCTTGCCCTCGTCGCGCTTGCCGGTCTCGACAGTTGCCTGCTTGATCTTGGGCTCTTGCTTGGCTCCTTCTCCCTGTACGGTGTATCTCTGCTAGTCCTGGGCGTCGAAGAGAGGCCGTCGAGCTTACGCAGTGCCTCTGCAGCTCCGTCCTCGCCAGTCAGGATGCCCTCGTATTCTTCTGCAGATCCAAACGGTATTGAACCGCGTAGGAGTGAATGACCAATGCTGGCCGAAGACGAACGCTTCGCAGATCGCGACTGGGCGACAGACCCCTGCGGGGTGGACGATGAGGCAGAGACGTGTTGGGTCGAAGCTGAGGAGGGCAAGCGAGCCATGGTGGCACTGGGCGAAGCTTTGGTCGATGACGATATCGTCGCTGCTGGAGAACTGACTCTTCGCACATGTCTTGATTCTCTAGGCGTTTCAGTTGTTGCCTTGACGCCAGAGCTGACCCTGTTACTGGCACCTGCAGCAGCATCGCGGGATGAGGACCTTGCCGAGACCTGGACAGCCCGCTGGATCGACGCACGCTTGGACAGTGGAGCCTCGTCCAGGCTGCCCCGGGGCGACACCATGGAGTCGGTATCTTGCTCATCGAGCCCAGCAGCGGCACGAGCTTGTCTCTTGGCTCTGTCTTCCTGAAGCAGGTCGGCGATCGCTGCATTTAGATCAAAGCTGCCGTTCTTCCAATCCCCATCGCCACCGAGGTGCTTTTGGAGGGCGCCCACAACCTGATCAGAGCCGAGTCGGTGGTTCGCCACCGGTGGTGCCATACTCCGCTGGCCGGCACCCTCACCGACTGCAAACGGCCCTGTCTCTTCCTCGGACCAGACTGTGTCGCCAATTCGTGGCGAGGGCTTGTTGATAGCCTCAGAGGACGACCATCGGGGCGCAGCAGAGGACGGCTTGGAAGCGACGAGTTTCGCACCCAAGGCCGACTTGGCATTCCCTTCGTCGTCGTCTTCTCCTAGTTCGGATTCGCTCATGGCATTGATGGAGAAGTCTGGGCTGATGTCTCGCGGTCGTTCAGCAGATGTTCCACTTTTGTCGAAGGCTGTGTTCGGGAAGGTCCTAGTCAACGAGGCAAGTGATGAGACACCACCAAGTGCTGGTACGTAGGCGGGCATCGAGGGAGAGGCGATCATGTGTGGGGCCCCAGCATTGTCATACTCATCACGAAGACCGTCATTCGTTGGGTGCTGAAGCTCATTGGGGGGCACCGTGGCCAGATAGGAGATCGCTCGCGAGTGTCGCGACGCCTCGGCCCGCTTTTGACTCGTTCCTTCATCGCTCGCCTCCTGTCGGTGCTCATAGAGCAACGGTGCCCGAGCAGCTTGCTTTGATCGTGCACCACCCGGTGAAGCACCGCCACTGTGGTCCCACGCAAGAGACTGCTGCGAAGACAGGCTGGGGAGCGTGTCCTGAGCGTCACCGTCGCCAGCGTAGCGCGAGCGACCTTTCCATTGGCCGCTCGACATGGTGGTCCAGCGGGGCGTTGACAGCTCTCCGATTCCAATTTGTCCGGATCTGTCATAGTCAAATTGCTGATGATAAGGTGATTGAGCAGGCGTGGCGGCAGTGATAGTCTCGCGCGTGCTTGTTCTACTTCGGGACTTGTCCGTCGCGCTGACCGTTTGCTGCGATCGATCTGGGGTCTGTGGTATTGTTGAGCCATCCTTGGGTATCCTGGTGGACGCACGAGGTGAAGGGGCGACTGCTTGAGCTGCTGCAGGATCGAAACGAAGAGGTGGGGGCATGGGAAAGGAAGACAAGGAAGCAGAGGCAGAAGTCGACGTGTCGGTGCTCGGCGCAGTTGTAGGGGAGCCTTCAAGGTCCGTTAGCCCAGAAAGGTCATTGAGTGCCCTCTGTGACGGAAAGCTGACACCGATTCCTAGGCCCATGACACTACCTGCACTCCTCTCGTTGATTGGCGACCCTGCAGAAGAGGTGGTGCCACCCCGTTCCGACGGATCGGCACCGGACTGGCTAGCCATCGAGATTTTGTGACTGCTGCCGGGACCATACATGGGTCCGTGTCGAGTCTCGCTGGCCGGCGTGTTGTCGTTTGAGCTGAAGGCTGAAAAGTGAGATCGAGGCTGGGGCGAATCGTGGCCCAAGTTAAAATTGAGGTGAAGGTTGGGCTTTCGCTGCGAAAGGCTTCCAACTACGGCTCCTCTCGATCTTTGAGGGGTCGTTTGTTTGGTATTGGGTATGGCGAGTAGCGACGGCTTCTCGCCTCTGTTCTCATTGGCTGCCGTGTATATTTGGCCTGGACGATGTGTTGCACTTTGGTGAGATGGACTGTCCACTTTCGTCCTTGTCATATTGCTTTCCACTCACCGTGAGATGAGGAGGAAGAAGACGAAGAAGCTGGGGCCATGAATACGATGCCTCAACCCGAGAGCGCAATGCCTCCCCTAGACGACGCCAAGTCGATCAGCGCCTGCCACGTCAGTCGAATCAATCGTAAGGACGTGGGCGGGAGAGTCTGCCCTTGGATCGGCCAGCAGCTCGCCAACTATGCACCAAGACGAGGCATGTATCGCTCCTGGCCTTCAAAAATGTCCAGACACTTGCCTCTGACGAGGTGCCTCGTGAAGATGCGAATGTGAAGCGTAAATGGCGCGCTTTGCCGTCCCCGTTTCCAACAGGGTCGGTCGAACGTTCCGATGGTGCTCTCTCACCTAATACAGCCGTCTGTCTGCCACTCCGCTGAAGCCGCCTGTCTGTCTCCTCTGTCGTCCCAGGGAGGACAAAGCGACGCGCGTGCGAGAGTGAGAGATGTAGAGGGAGAGGAAGAGAGGGGAAGATTGGGATAGGGTTTCTCTAATATTGGCGACGGCTTTGAGAATCCAACACGCGAGTGCTAGGGCGTTAGGAGAAAGTAACTAGTCAATTTGGCTATTGCGAACGGTCCGTGTCCCTTAGCTTCTGAACGGGATATTCGGGACGATTGGCTCATCTTTCAAGCACAGGTGTACCAATGCCCTACACCTTGGCCACGTTGTCGCACATAGCTCTCCATGTCTTCCTTATATATATTTTTGCCTCAACGCAGCCCTGGGGACAGGAAGTTCGTCTCTGCGCAAGAGTCCACGCAGCGCCCACTTTGTTGGCCTTGGTTCCAAGGGCCAGAGCCATGGCCAGGGCCTGTCAATGAGTTGCAGAGCTTGTTGAGGCCGGGTCACGTGCGTTCGGAGACCAGATTTTGGAAGAACGTCGGAGTGATTGCGAAGGGTTCGACTGCCAAGGTAGCGAGCGAGGGCCAGGCTTCCCGTCCTCGTCGCCGCCACCACTAAGATGGACAGCTCACCACGGGTGCTGCTGCGCACCGATCTGATCCTCATGCCGCTCTTGACCATCGCCTTTGGACTGCAGTACTACGATAAGGCGGTACTTGGCTCTGCAAGCATCTTTGGGATCCGAGAGGACCTACAATTGATCGGCAACAGATACGGCCAGTCTAATGCCTTTTTCTATTATGGCTACCTGGCCGGTGCATTCCCCATGGCTTTTCTTGTCCAGCGATGGCAACGTCGACTCAACATCTTTTTGGGCCTCGCAATCGTCCTCTGGGGAGCCATCGTTATGCTCACGCCCCTGGTAGCTGACTGGAGAGGCTTGTACGCCCAGCGCTTCTTTCTTGGGTAAGCTGACTCGATGACTACAGGAAGCGAATGGATAAAGACGACTCATGCTTGTGATATACAACAGCTTTGTCGAGTCGAGCGTCTCGCCTGGCTTTGTCGCCGTGACGAGGATGTGGTACACGAGGCGCGAGCAGCCAATACGACTAGGCATCTGGTACTCTGCCACCGGCCTCTTCTCCATCTTTTCGAGCCTGGTCAACTCGAGGCTCGGCAATGCAAAGACGACCCTGGCTCCGTGGAAGCTCATCTTCCTCGTTCCAGGATCAATCACCGTGGCCTTTGGCTTTCTGGTTCTTCTTTTACTACCGCCCTCGCCGCTCCGACTCCCGCTGCTGGCAATCCCGTGCTACAATCGTCTCACGCTTGCAGATCGGCAAGGCATCGACGCCAAGGTCCGAGGTAACCTGACGGGTACGCCATCCTCTGCGGCTGCCATGGCTTGGAATTGGTCCCAAGCGAAGGAAGCCGCTCTGGATCCTAAGATCTACCTCTTCTTCCTCATGGCGACAGCCATCTACGTCACAAACGGAGCCGTGACCGTCTTTGGACCGATTCTCGTCAAGGCAATTGGGTTCACTTCGACCCGTGCTACTCTGCTCCTCACTCCCGGTGGTGCTACTACGGCTGTGTCTATCTACGTCGTCACACTCCTGGCCACATCGAAGCGGCTGGGCTTCGCAGCGACCGTGCCATTTGCCCGTACGTTACTCCTGATCGCCAGCTGCCTGCCGCCCATTGTGGGTGCGCTCATGTGCTGGAAGGGCGACTGGTCCAACAAAGGTATTCCTCTGGCTGGGTATTACCTCATTCCCATCTTTGGTGCACCTTTTGTGCTGCTTTTGGGCATGTGCACGGCAAACATCGCCGGCAGCACGAAGCAGGCCATTGCCAGCGCTTCGATCTTCGTTGGCTACAATTGCGGCAACGTGAGTTTGCTTCAGTTGAGCAATCGGCGGGCATCCCCTTCTGAGCGCTTATTCATCTTTTCCGATCAGATTGCTTCTAGCTACATCCTCGTCCCTTCCGAGGCCAAAGACCACTACCCAACGACGTTCAAGACGGTCGTGGGGGTCATGTGTGCCACAATCGGCCTTGCACTGATGCTTTCTGCAGTCATGGCCTGGGAGAATCGGAGGAGAGGCGGTGGTTGGTTTGCCGACAAAGACAGCGTGTCATCCCAGCCTGATTTGAGACCAGAAGAGCCGTCCGAAAAGGGAGAAGATGGGAGACCGTCGCAGGAAAGTGCAGCGGCCTCGACGCTGCTAGACGTCACCGACTGCGAGAACAAGGACTTCAGATATACCTTGTAGATTCATCTCTGTATTTGGTCACATATGAATCAAAAGCAAGCCAAAGGCCAGCGGCTGCGGTGGTTGCAGCGTTCGAAAGGGCAGCCCGGAGGACTGGCGGAAGCAAAGATGACCCAATGTATGGATTTTTGGCATGGACGTACTTTTACAAGGCGCTTCTGCGAACAGCTCGGGGGCCAAGAGGTTGCCGATCCTCCTTTCTGGCACAACTCTTCCTCCTTGCCCCCCCCCCCCTTTTTTCCTCTAATGCTAGGCACTCCCTCCCTTCTGTCTCGCTTAGATGTGGCGAGTCTCCGGTATCGGCTCGACTCGTATTGACGCCAGGTCCGTAGCCTTGTCCTTTTCAACGTCCAGTTGACCAATGAGGGATCTGTTCCAAATCAACATGAGCCCTCGCGCGCTCATATAATAGACGTCCATTTGCACATCAGAAACTCACAAGCTATCTCCACGAATGATGTAGAGGCCGAGGGGGACCTCTTCTACGCCCGCATCGGTGCTGTATACGCGCTCCACGCAGCCGGCCAGAATGACGCTGCCCAGGTTGTCAGACCCTGCGAGAGTGCCCGTGATCACCCGACCATCCTGTGTCACAGCAAGTACCTGCTCTATTGGAGGGCCGAATCTTTCAGGCATTAGTGCTGCAGTAGTGAAGAAAAGAAGAAGAAGCTTCAATGCTGAACTCACGATTGACAAAGGCAGACAGTTCGGACATGGCAAAGGAAGCTGGCCTCGCGCAACTCCCTTTGGCAGAACCCCTTCGTGTGCGTCCGGCACGACTGCTGCTTGCCCTGCCTTGCCTTGGGCTCTCCCGTGGTACGAGTTGATTTCTGGACGTAGGCAGTGACGGATGGTGAACAAGCCAGTGATGGACAGACGCGCCTCTAAAGGAAGACGCCTCGCTCGCGTGGCAGACTTAAAGCGTTAAAGTCGCCAACGAGAAGAACCAAGGCGCTTTCCTCCCTTTTTGAGGACTACATCTAGTTCATTTTCTGCGATGGCTGCGAGGGCATCACGGACGCACCAACTAAGAGGCGGGAGGCCACGACCGGCAACGAGACAGGGGCGGCATGGTGCCGTTGCCAAGGGGGCCAGCCTCTTTACGCTCACTTCTCTTTTCTACCTCGTCCTCTGCGCCTGCGTGACCTCGCCAGTGCACGGCATCAAGTTCGACCTTGAAGCAGACACGTACCCCACGACCAAGTGCATCTGGAACTACGCCCTCGCCGACACGCTCGTCATTGTCACCATCAACTCGCAACTCGTCTCTGGAGACGCCAATGACCAGCGGCTCGATGTCGACGTCGTCGATGGCAGCAAGCACAACAACATCTACCTCTCCAAGCGCAACATTCGGCAGGAGACCAGAATGGCCATCAACACACACAGCCACGCAGACCTGGGCGTGTGCCTCAAGAACACACTCGTGAGAAAAGGTAAGGCCACTCTTTCTAGTCCACCCCACCACCCTTGAATCAGAGAAAAGCTGACAGCAGGTGTTGCCATCGACATTAAAGGCAGCGCCAAGAGCCATGTCCTCACCGTCGACCTGGACGTCGACATTGGTGCCGACGCCGTCGACTACAACGCCATCGCCAATCAAGAGTCGCTTTCGGGCCTTGAAACGGAGATGAGGAAGCTCGAGGCCGTCGCGGGTGAGATCGTAAACGAGATGGACTACCTCAAGAAGCGCGAGGAAAAGATGCGGGGCACCAATGGTGGGTCCACTTTCATTCTCTTTTCCTCTATTGTTCCTGACCTTTTCCGTCCGACCCTTTGCGCTCTCACACAGAGTCCACAAACCAGCGAGTCGAAAACTTTGCCTGGGTCACCCTCTTTGGTCTGGTTGCGCTTGGTATCTGGCAGGTCACGCACCTCCGGAGCTTCTTCCAGAAACGCTACCTGATCGACAGCTGAAGAGCTGAGGGGGGACTCATATGTAATAGCACACAACGGCAAGCAGCATCTCATTGTCTTTTTACACCAACGATTGAAACGGAGGCAGAAGCAACATGCTCTGACAGATTATCATTTTGCGTGTTCGAGAGGAGGGGAATTCAAGATCACAGAGAAGTGCCTTTGCCCAGGCTGGCAAGGACATCGTCGTTGAAACCCTTTGCAGACTCCTGCTGCTTTCGCTTGAGGAGCTCGTCGTTAATGCCTGCAGGTCCATTGAGGCCATTGACATAAGCCTGGGGCGACGTTGGCGCCACGTTCGAACCGGCATTTTTCTTCGCTCGCCGAGCTTGCACGGCTCCGCGGAGCTTGTCGAGGGCCACGACGGTCGTCTCCCAGGCGATACAGGCATCAGTGATGCTCTGTCCCCTCGTCAGACCCGAAGGACCATCGGCAGGAATCGACTGTTTACCTAAAGAAGTCAAGTTGCAAAGAATATGTCAGATTTCAAGAGGAGACCAGACCGTCTTCGCTGGGAAATGCCCACCTTCAACGAGGTTACTCTCGATCATGCAGCCGACAATGTTCGACGCTTCTGGCCTTCCGCTTCCGATTTGCTCAACGAGCGAGTCGACGACCTTCATCTGGTTCTCGTGCTTCTTTTCACTGTTGCCGTGCGAGCAGTCGATCATGATTCTCTCGGGCAGCTTGGCCTTCTGGAGGTCCGCCGACACCTTTTCGACGTGCTCGCGGCTGTAGTTGGGGCCCGAATTGGCGCCTCGCAGAATGACGTGGCATGCATCGTTGCCGGCCGTCTCAACAATAGCAGAAATACCCTGCTTGGTGACGGAGAGGAAGTGGTGCGATGAAGAGGCAGACTTGATGGCGTCGACGGCAATGGAGATGGAGCCGTCGGTGCCATTCTTGAAGCCGACGGCCATCGACAGACCCGAAGTCAGCTCGCGATGAACCTGCGACTCGGTCGCTGTTACGCACGCCCAGGCTCAGCTTTCTTGTTCAAATGATAAATTCAGACCGCCACTCACTTCTTGCGCCAATCGCGCCCCAGCTGATGAGATCAGCCGTGTACTGGGGGCTGATCGTGTCGAGGAACTCTGTTCCGGCGGGCAGGCCCATGTTTGCAACCTCGAGGAGGAGACCACGAGCCAAGCGGAGACCTTTGTTGATCTGGAAGGAACCATCGAGGTTGGGGTCTGGGAAGAGCAGTCAGATTTTAGCACTTTTGCACAGCGATTCAACTCACCGTTGATCAGTCCCTTCCATCCAACCGTAGTCCTTGGCTTCTCAAAGTAAACGCTGTGGAGAACAGTGAGTCAAGACATGTGGACGCACAAAGGAGAGAAAGAGAGAGCGCAACTCACCGCATGACAATGTGCAGGTCCTCCTTGGCCGCATCGGCGTACCTGCGGAGCCTCTGTGCGTACTCGAGCCCAGCTCGAACGTCGTGAACCGAGCAGGGGCCCACGACAACGACAAGCCGGTCATCCTCGCCCTTTACGATCGCTTCAGTCTGCTTGCGTCCAGAGATAATTGTGTTGGCCGCCGTCAGCGTCAGCGGATACTCTTCAACGAGAATCTGCGGCGGGATCACTAGGTTGGGATCGTGTCAACTAAAAGGGAAAACTTCGTCGAACCGAGACTCAGAACTTGCTCACATGGACGGATGTTCTTGATACGACGATCGTCGAGCTCATTGAGCGCATCTTTGAAAGGGACCGCCTGGCTCATGACTGGCGAACTAGGTGGTATGTCTGGTTGCGTTCGTTGTGTTGGAAGACGAAAGAGTCACGCCGAAACTTTCGGAAGAACGACGACTCCACTAAAAAAGAGAGTCAGTCGTGAGAGTCTCAATTTATTTTCTTGTTCTTCTGCAGATCGCCTGTCATGCACGTGTGCAGGCTGAACGACTTGCTGAAAGATTCTTCACCCTTCACGATCCTCTTAAAGGTCTGTTGAGTGATTATTGCTCGACCAGCGGAGCTTCATTATGGTAATTACAGCGTTCTGCTTGCTAAGGTAGTCTCAACAAATGATTAAAGTCTACGACAAATGGCGGCCAACACGCCAGTGTTTAGAAGAGAGGCGAGAGGCCGGCGACGCGGGAGCGCCAATGGTCCCGCACCGATTTCTAAGGCTTTCCCTAAGCAAGCCTATAGGGGAGCGTGCTCCAGCTGAGGCGTCGAGGGCTTGTACTTAGCGTCGCCGGCCTGGAAAGCCGAGAGCGCAGTAGAGTTGCCAGAAGGAGCAGCCTTCTCTGACAGCACACGGCTGCCGTTGTTCGACTGTCGGGACACGCCGCGGTTGACGGCGCCCTTGGACTTGCTGTAGGTACGACGGTAGAAGGCTGCAAGAGAAAATTTCGTTGAGCAGGTGCTTTCAAAGCCGAGGAGGGCGCACTACTCACCGATGAAGAGGAAGAGGTACGAGGTGAGGATGGCACATCCAGAGAAGACGGCGTGCTCCTTGCCGGCAGCACAGGCGCCGATGTTGGGCAGAGGGACCTTGTAGGCTGAGACAAAGTAGTGGTACGAAGCAAAGTAGACAACACTGTTGTTGTGAAATAGACAATTAGCGACGTTTTTCATCTGCCAGAGAAAAATGCAACGCACCCAAGATCCAGGATGAATTGGAGAATCTGCATCGTGGTGACGGCCCGCTTCCAAGGGCAAGGAATACGAAGCGTGGTGAGGGCATAGTATGCGTACTGAAAGACGAGAAGTGAGTAAGGGGACGACATCCAGCAGCACCGTGCGATCGTGCCTCACCATGACGACGTGGACGAGAAGGTTGAGCGTCTGCGAGGTAGAGATGAGCTCGATGTTTGTTCCGATGTCATGCCAAGGAGATACTCACGATGACGACCCAGCTGACCGGAGTCTTTCCGAGCAGCTGAGAGAAGCACAGAAGAGCCGTGGCGGCATGGTGGTAGACGTGCAAGAAAGCTGGGATGTGATCCGAGTCAGACAGGTGTGCGATAGTCATCAGAGGAGATCTATGTCCTCACCAAGGGGCTTCTTCTTCAGGACGAGGAACCCGGTGTCGATGAGTTCCCAAAACTGCGCGTCCATCAGTCAGCGGATGCGGCCAGACAAGGTGGAAAACAAAACCATGCACCCACTTTGAACATGTAGTTGAGGATGTAGAACTGCTCCATTCGTGGGGTCCATGAAGACTGGGCGCAGATGGCAGCAAAGAAGCCGTGGTGATACCAGATGGGGACGATCTCTTCGAGCATCACTGCAAGTAGCAGACCAGAGGCAGACGAGAGGAGAATGTTGTGAACTGTGGCGATGCTTGTGTCAGCAGCTCGAATCGCATGGGGAAGCTGTAACGGCGACACCCACCAAGGAAGGGCTTCTTGAGCTCCTGAGGGGGAACCTTGAACCGTTGCATGAGCTCCCTACCACCGAGGACAGTGACGAGGTAGAGGGCCATGGTGCCGAAGACAACGGGACCCGTGCTAAAGGGTGTTTTGCCCGGCTGGAAGGTGCTCATGGGAGAAGAGGCATCGGATGTGAACCAAGCCGGGCGGAGAGACCTTGGGAAAAAGACAGAGAGGACGAAAGACGTCGAGTCGTACACAGGCGTCCAGTGGTCAGACATGGTGAGCAGCTCCTT
Organism: Acaromyces ingoldii; assembly: GCF_003144295.1. Taxonomy (NCBI): domain Eukaryota; kingdom Fungi; phylum Basidiomycota; class Exobasidiomycetes; order Exobasidiales; family Cryptobasidiaceae; genus Acaromyces; species Acaromyces ingoldii. The sequence continues at coordinate 953,066 of NW_020290248.1, forward strand.
TGAAGATGGAGAGGGGAGAATTTGCTCGATGGAATGGTGGCAGTGATGATGTTGTCAGAGATGAGGGACACGACAGAGGAAGTGCACAATGCAATCGTCCGGAAAACGGTGAACGGAGAATCGGACGGGCCGTACAATCCGTACTTCTATTCTTGGGGAAGGAACTTTTTCAAGAAAAGCAACACCAAAAACAAACCGGACTCGCCTGCCTGTCGCCGGATGCGGTGGATGGGCAAACCGGTAAGCAAGCCATCTGAGCGGCGAAACACAGAAACACGTACCAGCCAGATGCGTAGGTGCTGCAACATTCTTCTGGTGCCTGAATAAATCAGTTTTAAGGCCTGAGCGCAGCCACCACACGTCGGAGCCAGAAGAACAGAGGAAGGGAAAAAAAAAAAAGGGATGGCTTTGCCGTGGCTTCTCCTTCGACGGACGCGTCAGACGACGTGTCCGCGCGGTTCTTCTGCTCTAAAGCTCATACCCTTTACCTCAATCACACCGCGCAACGTCAGCCGGGACTAGGAATACCTTGACGACAGACATTATATTTCTGAACGTCATGTGCCGAACGCACTCCTCTCCTTACCGTACCCATTTTTACTCGACGAGCTTGGCTGGGGCGAGTCGATGCCGGTCTCCAGGAATAAAATCAAGTAGTGAGGCTCAATCGTCGAAAGTAAAAAGTAGCGCGGGAAAATTTGGAGCAGAAGAACTTCCTTGCATCAAGAAGGCATGTTTGCGCTCGGAGGGCTTCACCGTCAACAACAGTAAAATAAGCTGGCCACTGCCCACCGAAGGGAAAACTGTTTTGGGCACAATACTTCTACTGCTACTGCACACACTACTACTACTACTGTCGCTCGCCCGGCCTGCAGCTCGCAATGACATAAAAGCCGTCATCCAAGCTCTTCTGTGACAAAGTCGACCTCTTCGGACATCGAAGCGACGAAATCTGCACGGTCGTGCGTTGGCTTCCATCCCAAGTTCTGTTTGGCATTTGTGCCCCGGATAAAGCATCTGCTCGCAATGAGAAGAAGTTTCAGTTGAGATGGTCATGCTGCACGCCACGCAGAATCATTACGTACTCGCCAGCAACGGAAAAGTTGAGGAAGGGAATGCTACCGCCGAGGACTTCGGCGGCACGCTGAACCTCGTCATTCGTGGGCTTAGCTACTTCATCGGTTTCGATGAGGCCTTTTTGGTGCATCCGACGAGCGATGGCCTTGTAGGCATCAGTCCACCTGATGTTACCGTTTTCGGCAAAGTAGTATCCGCCTCTCTTTCCGTGCGGAGGCGAATTTCCAGCCACGATCTCGCTGATGAGTCTTGCATAGAGAAGGGCACAGTCTTCGATGTGACAAAAGACCCACGGCTGAAGTCGCTAATTAGTCTTTGGCAATAGGAGGTCATAGGCGTGTATGAGACTCACGGAGTCGTCGCCGCTGTACTGGAACACTTTCTTCAAAGCCTTTCCTAGCTTAATGATGGCCACAGTCTGGATTGAGATCTTGTTTCCGAACCCGGTGCCCTTGCCATCTGACAAAGAAAATGATCAGCAATTCTCCTGACAGGAAGAGAGACGACGGGCTCACAGACGATTGGCGGCGCAATAACGTAGGTCTTGACCCCGAGCTCGTCCCCTTTCTCGAGCAAACGAGTGTTGACATCGACGGCCGCCTGACTCGGTGGGAAGTCGACGGCTTTCTGACCTTTCTGGTGGTCATAGAGCTTGTCGTCGTCGAAGATGGGCACGTAGTTGCCTTGTCCGTCTTTAAGAGGGGGCGAGCCGGCCCAGCTGGAAAAGATCTTGGCGCCTGACGTATGGGCCAGATGCACAGTCTGGCCCGTAGCTTTGTGCACCTTGACAAGGGCGTCTAGGAAGTTTTCCAGAGGACCCCAGACAAGAACGCCGGCGAAGTGGACGACAACGCTGACTTTGATCTCATGATGTTAATTACCCCGCTTGCTCTCTTGCGCGAACGGACTCAAGCTCACTTTCGTTTCTCACAATGGCTTCCTCGACTTCAGCCTTGTCGTCTAGGTTGAAGCGAAGGGGGTGGAGGCCAAGCTTGCGGACCGCCGCCTCGTGTTCATCCTTGCGTACCAGCGCATAAATCCGAGAGGCATCCACAAGGGACTGGCTCTGGATCAAGCTGATCAGTGAGCCACCGATGTACCCTGAAGCACCTGTAATGAGAATCTTCTGGCCGGCCATGATGTCAATGGTAGCAAGAAGGGACGACGCATAAAAAGCACCTTCAAGCGTTTGTGGGCTCCTTCCACTTCACGCAATCCACTACGACCGACCGGGTGGTCCGTTCGCGCTTAACTCCGTGTCAATGTTCAGGTCCCCTCACGCCAACTTCGCCTTTGCTACCCCGATCACCTGCTGAGAATGGCTTTTCGGTGCTCGCAACATTGAAAGCAACCAGCATGGCCTAAGTTCGCCGAGGCTCAAGGAAGGGTCGAACTCCAGCTTGGACGGCCATCATTGGGAAGGCACCCGCGACGTGCAAGTTTACAGCTGCTAACCTTTTTTAAAAGTCTCAACTCGGAATAAGATGAAACGAGCTTGATCTAGGTGAAGCGGTCCTCCTCTCAGCTTGCGAGAGCAAGTGATGCTATTATTAGTACTATTATTGTCGTAGTGGGGTAGCTTTGGAAGTGAGGCCGTAGCCTCGCTGCGACTCGCCGGTGAACGCCTGTCAGATCGGATGTCGGAAGTTTGTGAAAACAGTTTTCAATTTTTGGTGTGTGACGTCGTCACGTCGATCCAAGAAGGAAGGGCGCCGGCGCCCCGCACAGACAAATCCAGAATGGCTCCCCCCAAAGCAGGTCCTGCTTGTCCTTGCTATTTTCACCCAGATCCATTCTCGTCTCCTCTCTCTTTACTGAAGCCTTGCAAAGCCCCTCTTTTACTCGCTTCTTCTCATCCGGGCAAAGACAACCATTTATAGGGTCGATCTGTTCCCAAAAGGAGGGCCGAACGCCGAAGACACTCTCGAGCTGCTTTGTTCAGTGCAACTGCGACGCTGCTGTCTCAATAATCGTGCTCGCACCCTCCCACCTCTGCTCGCTTCATCCTCCTACTGACCTTTATAGAAGGCTTCGTATACCTTCCCTTTGTTTGCTGGCACTATTACAATGTCCGGCAATCGCAACGGCACTGCGACCGCTGATGGCACCGCAGTCCAGCGCAAAACTGCAAGCAGTAAGAGCAACGGCCACACTGGTACCACGCCCTCTCGCTCGTCACGCTTAAGCTCCATCAGCAACAGTGGCCACGCCAAAGAGTCTCCTGACACCCACGTTGGCGAAAATGGCAATGGTCATCGCGACCAACTCACGTTCATCAGCCCTAGGCTGCACACGCTCGTCTCGAGCATCGAGGAGAAGCTTCAAGAGCTCGGCAACCGCCCGGGTATGGCAGGGAGCATTGCAAGGACCATTCTCGAGCACGGAGCGTGGGTTGAGGAGCATCTTGAGGAGGAGATCGAGTTGAGGAAGAATGCCATCGGAGGTGTGAGTTTTGCTACTCCTCTCCCTCTCACGAACACGGAAACACAGCTGACACTGCGCATGTTCAGCTCGACCACATGTGGCTCCACCTCTCGTCGATCTCGAGCTTCAATCCCGTCTGTGCCGCCATCTGGACCTTCTCTGACATTATCGATGATAAGAAGATCCACGAGACGATGCTGCGCCAGGTTGACGCTTTTCCAAAGTACAAGCAGATCCTCGTCAACCGTGGGAGGAGGTGGCACGGAGCCACGTTTGTCGATGACCCAAACTGGGATGTCCACCGCCACCTCAGCAAGCAGAAGCTGCCCGGAGCTGCCGGCCGCCAGGAGCTCGATGACTTTGTGAGTTCTCTCCTTACTGCGGAGGAGGATGCGGTGAGCGTCCGCTTGAGTGTGCTGACAAGAGGACCCCTCAGACGGCCGAGTTCATCGCGCAAGAGTGGGACTTTTCCAAGCCTCTGTGGGAGCTTGTGTACTTTGACAACTACCAAAATGGCGACCAGAAAGGCGGTGCCATCGTTGTGAGAGGCCACCATACTCTGACCGACGGGCAGGGCTTCGTCATGTCGCAGCTTTTCATCTCCAGCTACGGTCCTGAGCTGGAACGTATGATCAACGAGGGTAGCAAGACGATAAAGGCAGCCAGGCGTGGCACGGCGCAACCATCCAAAGTGCATAAGGCACTGAAGCCCTTGGACAAATACCAGAACCTGCTCGTCTTGCAGCTCGCCATGTTCGCCCTCTTTTGGGCCATCTGGCTTGGATCAACATTCCTCGAGGTCCTCGGCAGCATCTCCCAGGCCGCCTCATTCGTCTTCTACTATCTCACCAGCAGCTGGCGACAGCGGTACCTTACGTCTGACTATGTCGGCGAGCGTGTAAAGAAGAGAGAATTCGCCACGAGCAAGTCCTTCCCTATCGATGACGTCAAGAAGCTGCAAAAGGCCTTTGGCGGACCTACGCCAGGTGGCTGGCGCGAGGCTCTCCAGGGAGGTCGCAAAGCAAAGAGCTGGTGGGGTCACCTGACCCTCAACGACGTCCTCTGCACAATCATTGCCGACGTCATGGTCGACGAAATTGACCACCAGGAGCCTGTGGACGTTCCTGGTCTGTTGCCCTGGCTCAAACGCAGCGTGAACCGCATTCTGCCCAACCCGCTGTGCCTGCTGATCCCGATCAGCATCCGACCCGTCGCCAACTGGCAGATGCAGAACTGGTCCACTGGGTCCCTCGCATGGATCCCCTCCCCGAGCGCAAACGAAGGCCTGGCCATGGGCGCCAAGGCAATGCACAGACGCCTCCACGAAGCGGCGCGCGAGCTGAGCGTTCTCAAAAACGGTATCCTGCCTCGTCTTGCCTTCTACCTCATTCAAATCTCGGGCCAGGCGCCCATCCTTTTCCCCCACCCAAGCCTCTGGACACCTGTACAGTCGTTTGTGCGCGCCTACCTGGCCTATGCCGTCGAGGCGCAGGTGGCTATTGTCACAAACGTCCCTGGACCCCAGGGAGGCCACATCACCCTGGCCGACGCCCAGGTCGAAGAGTGGAGCGCAAGCCCGCCGCAGGGCGGCAAGGGCACCCTGGGCATCGGCATCATCTCCTACAACGGCAACGTCTGCATCACCATCGCCGCCGATCACGTCGAGGGCGCACCGAGCGAGGGCGTGGCGCGCAGGCTCACCGACGCATTCGAGCGCAGGTGGGCTCAGTACCTCGAGACGGCCGATCAGATCCTCAAGAGGGCTGAGACGAGCCGCAAGTTTTAAGAAGTGTATTTCCTCTCATTACCTTTCTATCCCCCGTCCCACCTCCCCTCTCACCTTCGTTCCATGTCCTAATCTTCTTAGATGAAACTTCGAGATCATCTAAAGAACAAGGCACAACATTCAGAAGAAGAGGTATTGATTAAGTCAAGGTCCAAAGCAAAAAGGGGATTAAGAAGAGGGCTCATCCAGTGGACAGACCCCATCTGGACGAAAGAGTACGTATAACGAAACAGGGCGGGAAAGTATAAACATTATAGTCGAGGAGTTACGGTGTATATCGAGGGGGAGAGATTCACGGTCGCTTGAGAGGCGCAAGGGTAAGACGTGGTAGGAAAAGGTCCGTGAGAACGACTTGCACAAGGTGGACGAGCAAAGTCGAGAAAAGAGCCGCGAGAAAGACGCAGAAGGGCGCATACGAGACCGCAGGCAGCGATGCAGTGGGAGCCATCGTGCGCGAGAACCGTAGAGAGGCGAGGAAACCGACGAAAGAGGACAAGGGCGAGAATCAAAGCCGCGAGCGAGCAGAAAGAGCGAAGAAGATCGAGGAGACGAGAAGCCGGAAACGAGCGTGTGTATTGCGCCGAGAGGTCGAGGCGGAAAAGACTGCGGCAGATGTTGGATCACTGTGCAACTGTGGGCTTGACATCTTCTTCAAAGTCAAACACTTCATGGTCTGTTTCAAATGTTGCCTCCATCTGCTCGTCATCGTCTTTGAGGCTAGCGCGGTGCGCCGTTGACACTGTCGAACCTCGACGAGACTCAAAGCCCGTACCCGCGAAGGCTTGGCTAAGCGAGATGGACGACGTCGTAGGCGACAGGCTGCCTTCGTGAGACGATTCACCGGCCGACATAATCAATGGGCTACCGCCAGGTCCGACGCCACCGTCAGGGCCATGAACACGGGCGTGCTGGTTGAGGTTGTCGTGCCTCGAGAACTTCTTGCCACAGTGGCACGTGAACGGCTTCTCGTCGGTGTGGATGCTACGGACGTGTCGCTTGAGGTGCTCGCTGCGCTTGAAGCACTTGCCGCAGCCGGGAACCTGTCAAAAGAGCGTCAAATGTCAGTCGTTGTCCAGCGCAGGCCAGTCTTGATTAGGATTTCTTACCTTGCAAGTGTAGACCTTGCCGCTCTTTCCCAGGTTGTTGAGCTCGTCTGGATTGTTCGGCACTCGCCTTCCACGGCTTCTCTTCGTGATGATGCCTGCGATGGCCTGGTGAGCCATCATAGCCTGGTTGCTGTCGAAGTGGCGCGTGGGCATCGAGGACGAGAGCCCGCTGTTACCGAGGTGCAAGGGACTGCCCGGGCTCTGGTATGGCGATGACTGGTGAGATGCCGCAGCCGCATTGGATCGTCCACCTCGAAGCGCACCGCTTGCACTGATACCGCGTGATGCAGATTCGTTGGTCACTTTATTCGGAGGGGCGGAATACGAAGGCATCATGGCCTGACCGTTGTTGGTCCATTCACCCGCGAGGCTCGCCGGCGAGCCAAAGACGCTGTCGCTCGACATGTATGGCGACATTTCTGCCCCGTTGAAGACCTGTGGACGCTGGTCGGCGAACAGGTGGCTGTGGTGCTGAGGCAAGAGGCTCGGTGATGTTGGCATGCTGCTGTTCCTCTGCAGGTCGTGCTGCTGCTGCTGCTGCTGTTGCTGCTGCTGCTGTTGAATGTGCTGCTGAGCAGGGGTGATGTAGGCCGGATTGCACGACATGGTGTCGAAGGAGCCGGTGAAGCTGCGCATGGGTACCGTCGGTCGTCCTGTCATGTTGAGCATAGATGGGTCCTGTGCTCGATCAGTGAAGAGACCGTTCGGGTCTTGGTCGTTCGCGGCTGACGTTACTCCCGATGCGCTCGTGTTGCCAGCGAAGCTGTGGCTGCGGGCCACGCCCAGTGTCATGGGCCTTGCGGCGGCAGCGAGGTCGATGTCGCTCTCATTTGTTCCCTGTCCAAATTCAAAGAAGGAGCCGTGATGGGACGACGGCGTCATGGGCGTACCGGGCGTGCCGGGAGTGGAGCAACTGTGGGCTGATGAGAGGCTAGAAATCTCACGGTGCACCAAGGGCCTTTGAGGCGTAGAAAACACCGACGGAGCCAGACGTCCATGAGGCGTGTCCATGCTCGCACTGCGCTGCAGCGGCTGGTCGCCGTTGCCGCTGATTGGCTCTTGGTCGCCGTCGGAGATAAAGTCGGAGAGGTCGAAGCTGCACAGGGCGGCGCTGACCTGCGAGGACTCGGTAGCGGACCTGCCGCCTTGCTGTTGCTGCTGTTGCTGCTGCTGAAGATAGAAGTTGTCGCCTTGGAAAGGAAGGCTGGGCCTCATGTGAAGAACGTCGTGGTTCATACCGCCTTTGCCTTTGGCAGCGTTGTCACCGCTGACGTCTTCGTTAGCGGCGTCTTCGTTGTCGTGAACCTCTTCACCGTCGTCGTCGGAGCTGCCGGCTTCCGAGGCAGTCGTCGTTGACGACGATGTTGAGCTGAGACCAGGAGATACACGCGAGATGCGCTGCAGGAGACGCTTGCGCCTTGGAGTCAAGCGAATCGTGGCGTCCTTGTCCTGATCGTCGAGATCGAATGCGAACGAGCTGGGCTCGCTGTCGGCACGCTTGTGGTCGCCAAGGTCGAAGATGAATGGGTGTGTCGGGTCGCCAAAGCCGAACGCGTTGGAGGTGGTGGGAGAAAGGGAATGGCAGAGGGGAAATCCACTCGAAGGATCGACGTTGGGGGAGAAGAACGAGGGCGAGTGCAGATTATATTCCTGTTGATGGCCCGCCGTGGCGTGGCCAGGCGCAATTGCAGAGAAGTAAGAGTCCTCCATGGTTGCCGTTGCAAGTACCGAGGCGGAGAGGATACTCGTTGGTCAAGGAGCAGATAAAGACCGGTGCGGAGCGCCAGTCGAAAGTTTGCACGAGTGCTGATGAGGCTCTGAAGTCAGGTCCGGAGAGAAACCTCTACGGTCCAAATTAATGCAAAAGGGCAGCGGCGGTCCGTCGTGTGGGAAAACGAAGGGGTCGAGCCGTGAGATTGATACGGATCGAGTGGCGAGCGTCTTTTGTTTCTTTCGTGCACGCCGTCGGACGATGCTTGGTTGATCTCGGCAATCGTTGCTGGGTGGGGACGTTATAAGAGTGAAGTGTTGTGTATATTGTGGAGCGTCGTTAATCGTTGCCGGTTTGCTAGACGGTCGTAGTACGTCGTGAAACCGGTGTGAGGTCGTCAAGATTGAGTCGTTAGGCTGTGTCGAGGTAGCAAATTAGCCTGAAATTCAGATACAGGTGTTCTCCGAGACGTGCGGAAGAGACCGTGACAGGAAGGTGGTTGACGCAAAGGCCCATTCAGAGCGCGCTGGTAGAGCAATGCAATGCTGGGCGTGCATGGGACGTCGATCATAGACAAAACGTTACGCAAGCATACATGTGTTTTTGTCTGCATTGCGCAAGCGGAAGTTTTTCGCGCACCAAACGCGATTGCATCCAGGACCATGACTGCAGAAGCGGTCCGACCACCGTGTCGTGGGCCAAATTGCAATCAACACGATGAGCCGGGGGTGGGGTCCCCTGCACGCATCTATTCTCCGTCATTGCTACGCATCCATGCTCTCTTCACCCGTGTCTTTCGCCCTAAGACCAAGTGATGTCCCTGTTGCATGCCACTGTGTGAAAAAAATCTCGACGGAGCTCGTCGGGGCGGATCGTGGCGGGCCGACAGCCTCGCATAACATGAACCCACACGGTAGCACCTCCAAACCCCATCTGACAAAACAAGCCCAAGACCGAGCCACGAAAGCGACAACTCACGAGGTCGTTAGAAGAGCCCAATGAAGGGCAGGGGCGTTACGAGGTCGTTACGTATCGTGAGCAGCGAAGTGATGGTGTGATGGCGAGGAAAAAAAAAATGAGACAAGAGAACGGGTGACACAAAAAACAGCCGGGCAGGCTGTACAGATCGGTCGCTGAGGGTATCTCGGGACAAGCTGGCTTGAAGTGTTTGCTTTGCTCGCGATCGTTTAATAAAATATAAAATTGAATACAACAGTAATCAATGCATAGTCCAGGGTTTGGCATCCCGCTAGAGGACCTCGCTGATGAATTTGTGCATAGGCCGCTTTGAGCAGAAATGCAGTCGGCGGACTAGCGCAGTCTCGAAAAATACAAAGTGTGCGCAGTCGTGTCACGCTCCCCGAGCTGGCGGACATTATTGTATGGGCCCAACCTATTTGTGGTCGAGAACCAAGGACGGGCTGGTCGGGGTTGTTATGGGCCCTCCCCATCTCGTCATGCGGTCCTTGGTCTTCGACGGTCCGGTGCACTGGCTTCGGTATCTTGGTCTCCTTGCCTTCTGAACTTGCTTGGCTCGGTATCCGCGGGGCAAGGAGGCGGTGCGCAAGCACGGGCCAATCCAAAGAATTCCATCTGATTTTTGCCATTTCTTCCTTGACGGAGGGATATCCCAAAGACCCTGCGGGTGCAGTACTCAAACATGTAGACTCCTTGGGCTTTGTGTACCGTGCAAGCCTTTCGGGACAAATGAATCCCTCTCAGGATCCTGAATTGGGCTCTCTTGGCTTCGGCTCAAGCAACATTAGCCGGTCGCTTACCCATCCTGTCGTGAGGCCTTTGGCACGTTCTCGTTCGCACCGCCCAAACAAGTAGCAATTAAACAGAAGCTATACTCACCGTGTGGTAGTGTAGTGCCGTGCATAAATACTACCAACTATGTGTGTGGTGCAGCGAGCAGCAGTCTAGTGCAGTGTCCGCGTCGTGCTTGATTAGGCTAGGCTGGCCGGTGCTCTTTCCATGCAGGCTATTATATTCTCAATAAAATTTTACCGGGCGAAGGATTAGCAGCTTCCGTCGCTAGACAGGACGGAAAGAGCTTCGGCATATTTGTTTGCGTGCTTCTCATTCTTGTTGACAAGGCTCGGCGGCTTCCATGTCAAAGTCCTCGCTGACGCAGAAGACCCGGCGTCTTGTGGCTCGGTCAATGGTCACTTATTGCCCATCAGTGATCACTTACCAGCCGATACGACCTTGTTCCGAGATTATATTGGTACGATTCGCCACATATGTGAGAGAATGATGGGTGGTAAAAGTACCTCCCGAGATTGTACCTTGAGGGCTCCGTGCGGCCTCGGGCATGCTTTGTGCGGGACTGCCATCCGGGTCGAAGCGCTAGCCAGCCTTGCAACACCAGGTGGGGGCAATCAGAGACTCCCGAGGCTCAAGCCGCTGACGCGCATCTTCACATGTCAGTTACACGGGCTATGGATGAAGCGTTTGGAAAGAGCATGAAAGCTAAGGGACAGTACTAATTGAGGGTAGTAGTAGTCATTAGACCCACGTAGCGATTGCGAACAAAGAGGGAGGGGGGACCACAGCGGGAGAAGAACACGCAGCCAGACACGCGCACGCGCACGCGCGCAGACCTCGCCAGAGCCCGAAATCCGAAAAAAAGCCAAATAATCAGGGGCTTGCATGCGCGTGTTGTGCACGAGCTGGCCTGAGGTCCAGCCGTCGCAACAAACAAGCAACACCTCCAGCCCGACGGTCCTGTCAGTGCGCTGGCTCAGACGACTCTTTATCACTCCTGTGCAGGCTGGCCCGATACAAGGCCGATCTTGACACCTCTACCAGGGCTTCATCCTAAACAAACGGCCAGGGGCTCTCCGAACCTGCTCTCGAGCATTGAAACTCCTCGCACTTTCTCCGTCTGCATCTGGTCTCGCTTGCAGGAACTCCGCTCGAGGACATCAGACCAACATCGACTTTCGATACCACAGCAGAGCATCAATCCCGCACAACTACATAGCCGTGTTAATAAACCGCCAAGATTTCGGGCCCAAAAGCGAAAGCAATGAACTTTATCTTCAAGTCCAAACAACGGACGCCTCCCGAACTCGTCAGGAACCTCAAGGAGGCCGTTAGCAGACTCGATGGAGCCTTGGGCGAGGGAAAGAGAAAGGTGTGCTGAGATTCACTTCCCGCTTTGCTCGCTCGCTGACTCACTGGTGTGCATTTGTAGGCTGGCGAGGAAGTGTCGAAGAACTTGTTTCAGATGAAGGCAATCTTGTATGGCGACGGAGGTGCGTTCGCCCAGAACAAGAAGGCGGGCTTGCAGGCTGACAGTATTGCAGAGACGGAGCCTCAACCGGATCAGGTGGCGCAGCTAGCTCAAGAGGTCTACAATAATGACGTCCTTCAGCTCCTGGTCTCCAATATCTGGCGCTTCGAGTTTGAGGCCAAAAAGGACGTCTCGCAGATTTTCAATAACCTCTTGCGAAGGCAGATAGGTGTACGCTGGCCCACTGTGGAGCATCTGGCCGCCAAGCCAGATGTGCTCTTCACCGCTCTTAAGGGGTTAGTCGCGCGCAGACTGACGCAAGAGTCAGAAGGTACTGACGCTCTTTCCCTTGTCCAAAGGTATGAGAACCCCGACGTGGCGCTCAATACGGGCATGATCCTGAGAGAGATGCTCAGACACGAGGTGCTTGCGAAAACCCTCCTTTACTCGGACAAGTGCGTCTTTCTCTTTTGCAAGTTCTCGCCCTGGGGAGCGCAGCTGACCCGACCTACCCTCAGATTCTACACCTTCCCCGACCACATCGAGAAAACTACATTTGGTGTTTCCTGCGACGCCTTTGCCAACTTCAAAGAGACCCTCACTCGACACAAGCCCATGGTTGCAGAGTATCTGGAGAAGAACTACGATCGGGTACGTTGCCTCTTGCTCGATTATCAGAAAAGGAACTTGCTCTGACGTGGACATGTTCAGTTCTTCACCATGTACAAGGGACTGCTGCATTCGCCAAATTACGTGACAAAGCGACAGTCACTCAAGCTCCTTGGAGAGATTCTGTTGGACCGGACAAACTTCAACGTCATGACACGGTATATTTCCAATGAGGAGAATCTCAAGGACATGATGAATCTCCTCAAGGACAAGAGCAAAAACATCCAATTCGAGGCCTTCCATGTCTTCAAGGTCTTTGTGGCCAACCCCAAGAAGCCGCCAGTCATCGAAAATATCCTCCGGCGCAATCGAGAGCGGTTGGTGCAGTTTCTCTCCAATTTCCACAACGACAAGGACGACGAGCAATTCGTCGACGAAAAGCAATACGTCTTGCAGATCATCGAGTGGGTGCCCGGCCGCTTCTCTGATCTTGTCTGGTGTGCTGCCCGCTAACCGTCTCCTTGCGCAGGTCAACGGGGCAGCCAAATGCAGCAGCCGCATAGTCTTGCTCTTGATCCTAGATCGAAAGCTCCTAACCACTCACTTCGTTCGCTTCGCTTCCCTTCATTTCGCTCCATCCTCCAGTTTCTCGTTTCGGCGTCGCCTATTTCTCCATCACAAGCTAGCTAATCGAGGCGACTCGTCGCAATGTACCATCATATCTCTCCTGTCCCATGTCTTTGTCTCCAATCGTGCTCGTCTCCCCGATCCCTGCTTTTGAATTCTGTTCGACAGGACACATCGAGCAGGGCGCGGTGGACTCATCCAGGCTACTATCCTGTTGTTGTGGTGAAAATCTGTCACTGCTTTCTGTCAGCCGTACGGCCACGTTCACCATCCAGGGTATAACCACGGAGCAAACTGAACGGGTTCTTCAATGAAAGTGCCCTCTTGAATGCGCCGCTGCAGGGCGCATGAGCAACCAAGTCATCTCGAGGCGCGAAAGGGAAGTGTGAGATATTTCTAAAAGGAGAAACATTAGGTGTAGAGGAAGCGTAGCAGGATATGTATGTGTGGTACGTGTAGCAATGAGAAGATAAGGTGAGACATGTCTTGCAATGTGCGAGCTATACTGCCCGATTCGATTTTGCTCCGCCGCTGGATGCGGTCCTGAGACAGCTTTGAGTGGCTGTACGTATGTCCCCGCTGTACGTCCCCAAGCACGATCTCTCTGGAAGGTAGCAGCCAGCCCGCGTTCTTAGCCCTTCCAACGCCCAAAGACTTGGGGCCAAAAAGGGGGGGGGGTTGGCGGGGGGGTTCGACCCAAAAATTTGAACATTCTCCTTACTCCGCCCACTGATGAAGGTCGCATGCGCCGAAAACAGTCGACACAACCGTTCAGGCAGTTTGATTTTGGGGGTGTCACGAAGCGTAACGGGCGCTTTAGTTAGGGGACCCTTGGACGCGTGCGGGCGCACCCACCCTGGTCCCTGATTTGGCTAGATATTCAGGAAATCACCCGTTAAAGCAAATATTGTAGTTGCTCTACTGCAATTCGAGAGGTAGTAAGATTTTAGCATGTGGTTATGTGACGAAGATGTATGGCTATATAGAAGCAGGGTCCAGACCTCACGTATAAACCAATATTTTATATTACTAGGAACGGCGAATTTTCGAACAATAAAGATAAACCGAGTACATGCCAAGGAGCACAAGTCAAGCGAGCTAGCTCAGCAGTGAATCGCACCCGCCGTGTTGTAACGTCGTATATGCGACCCGCGCTGGAGCGGATGTTGAATGGCCCAATCTAAAGCAGCCAGGCCGTGTCGGGCCAAGCTTGACAGCTGGGGCTCGAATCTCTCTCTCCCCGCTGTTCCCCTCTTAGGCCTGCGCAATGGACCCTCCCTGCTCTACTGCTGTGTCCCGAAATGCATGATCTGGATGGCACTTCTGTCTTCCGTCTGCTGAGCCAGCAAAAGCAAGCACACCTGCTGACTCGCGAGACAGGCGATCCACGTAGGGTTGAACGACGACCCACTACTTCATGCCCCTTCTGCTAAATTAATTTCATGGTTTTTTTCTCCCTTGGATCTTTTCTTAGACAAGACGAGGGAGGGACCGACGAGAGAAAGAGTTTAAAAAAAAAAAAACCAAAAAAAAAAAAAAAACAAAAAAAAAAAAAAAAAAAGAGGGGGCAGATCGAAGATTTCGGCGCGCAGGATCCGTTCGTGGGCCGATTGCAAGCAGCGCCTTGTTTGCTCAAGCCGACGTTGCGACTCCGCGCGCGCGCGCGACCTGGCTGCCAGTTGGAAGAGCAACGTCTTTTGCCTTTTCCCAATCACTCATCCACCGTCCCGCTGGCCAAGACACCTCTCCACCATCACCGCCAGCGACCTCATCAAGCACCACGCAGGGGTCCGCCCCAAGTTCATCACTCAATCTACGCCCTCCCTACAAAATTGAATTAAACGGGGTCCCCCGCGCTTCCAACTTGGTTATTCTCACCGACGCAGGGAGCACCAAGGCGCCGTCTGCAATTACCTGTCCCTCTTACGGCAAGACAGGAAAGACAGAGGGGCGAAGATTACCACTCTAGCCCTTCTTCACACTCTCCGCTCGACACTCTCCGCTCGAGGCGAAGGAAACGAGGCCGCCATCTAGGCCGCGCTAATAAGGACCATTGCAACTGCCTTTGGCTTGCTCTTTCCTCCTCGCAGCGCAACAGAGAAAACCTGGTCCATCGCCTTCTCAATCTACCACCGAGCACATCGACAAGGTTGACAGCGCCCCTTCCCCCAACACCAGACGAGGTTCAGCGTCCTTCGACTCTGTTGCGCTGCCGATAGACAGTGAATGCAGCTCGACCCACGCGTCTGCCTGTCGACGGACCCCGTGAGTTGACTTCGACGGCCTACTGTTCCAGGTTTGCCTGCCAAGCTCAGCCTGCTGACTACCTTTACTTTTCATTTCCAGTAGCAACAGCAGAAGCAGCAGCATCGTCTGGGAGCAGGTCTCTTGGACGTCAGGGAAGCAACTCGCCCGTTGCCGCCTGCGCTTCTACTCTTGAACAGACATGTCTGCCGCCGCATCAACGTCCAAGGGCCTTGCCGTGCCTGATCAGGCGTCGACCCGGCGTCTGTCTGACTCTGCAACGGCGACGCGTTCCGTGCAGGCGCGGGCGCACAGCGACCAGCATGCAGAGATCACCAAGCTGCGCAAGTGGGCTGCCGAGGCCATGGCTGCTGGCCCGCCTGCGCTGAGCGAGCCCTATGCAGACGTGTGCAACGAGCCCATGGCCCGGAGGGAGAGCGACGGAGGTATGTCGATGAAATCGGGCGCATCGTCAAATTCGAGAATGGCAAGCGCAGCAGCAGCAGCAGCCGCGTCCGCCCTCGGGTCCCCCGGCGGTCTCGCATTGCCTTCGGACTCTCGAGACGGCTCTCGGCGGAGCTTTGAGAACGCAACCATTTCCGCCGCCTCGTTCGACCGACCCTGGCGGCTGTTGCCCAACTCCGCGCTCCAAGCTAGGCCGAGAACAATGTTTGCATCAGCTCAAGAGGCCGCCGCCGCCGCTGCCGCCTCGTCCGTCGCGGATGACGACGACAACGACGACGACGATGACACAGCGGCCGACAATAATGATGACAATGGCGCAATGCGGCACCCGCCAGGTCATCGCGGCCTGACAGAGTGCGGCAGCGGAACCGCCAGCCTTTTCACTTCGTCGCCCGTTACGACCGCTAACTCCAGTCCGGTGAAGCACCAACAGCAGCAGCAGCAGCAGCATCTCTCATCTTCTTCGTCATCGCGCGCGGTGCGACCTGCACATGCACCGTCTTTCAGTCCTTCTTCGTTGGCCTACTCGTCCCCACAAACCACGATGCAGGCCAGCGACTTGTCTTCGTCGCCTCTTCGAAACAGGAATACTCGAGGACTTCAAGTCGGAACCTCGGCCTCATCGCTCCAAGGCGACATTGCTCCGCATGAACACACACCAAAACCACGCCGAATGAGCACATCGTCTCCTACGACGACGGTCTCGACATGCGACGACGAGAGCGAAGAGGAGAGGCCCATCATGACACCTCTCGACGAGAACGGACCACGGCTCGGGATCGACTCTCCTTCCCGCATTCAGAGGTCCAACGCCATCAACCATCACGGCCGCCCCTCGCATCCACCGACAAGGGCTCGCGTGCCAAGGCGAAACGCTGTCAGCAATGACTCGCCTCTTCACCCTCTTACCAGCATGGGCATCAGTGCTCGAAGGGGTAGCATTCCCCACACTCTGTCGGAGGATCCTCGATCAGACAAGTACACCAGTCCTTCTCCTCTCATGGGCAGTGGCAACAAGCAGGTTGACTCCTCCCCGCCACCGCCTTTGTCCCAGTCGACACTTTTGGACCTCGGTCAGGTCAATGGCATCACACCTCCTCCCCTTTCGCAGACGTCAGCGACTGGCGGCAACATCTCTTCTTCATCGGCCGCAGACTCGTCATCAACATTGGGAGGTGCATATTCTAGCGTCGTCAGCCAAGGGCTCGAAATGGGGCTGGGTTTCAGCATGACCTCGTCGGCCTTGTACACGAATCTCCAGGGTCCCGCGGCTGGCTTTGCCTCCATGGCCGAACCACGCTTCTCCCGATCAAACGGCGCAGGAACGATGGAGATGGGAGCGCTTGCCATGGGCCTCAAGATGACGGACAGTGAGCTTATCAAGAAGTCGTCAGAAGCTTCTGCTTCCATTTCTGGCGAAACCGGTGGCGGCGGTGGTGTCCTGTCGGAGCAGGCAGCCGACGAGGTCACGTTTGCTGCTCTCAACCGCGAGGAGGCAGATCTGTCGAGACGCCGCACCACGGGTGGATTGGCTGTCAAGAGCCGCAACGATGATATTCCCGTGGGTCGGCGCCGCGTTGTCCAACGTTCAGGCACGCACGACCCTCGAAATGTCGGAATGGCTGGAAATGGCCACCGGCTCGAGATGGGACACCCCAACTTTTCTGATCTTGAAGAGGAGACCTCGCCGCCTGCCACTGCTGACAGCAGATCACCCTTCGACAAACACGCTGCGGTCGCTTCCGCCTCGACATCGTCATCTTCGGGTGAGGCGAGCCTCTCGGAAGCTGTGGCCTCGGGACGAGGCAGCACACAGCTCGACACGCCATCCATCGACCACAAAGCCATGGTTTCACCAGACGCATCAGTGGCCTCCCATCTGCGCAATTCTTACATCGGCAAGGGCGACTTGGATGCGTCGGGCGTCGGCAATGCCAAGCAAGCGGTTGCCGAGGGAAGTCAAGGACCGAGGTTGGCCAAGCCGTCAGTACCTTCGGACTCTGTCCCGGTCGCGAACAATGCGCTGCTCGCTCCCTCGGGAGGAGGACATTTTGGTCCGGGTGTGCGAGCGAAGATTCTGGAAGTCATCGATCAGCTGATTGAATCGATCCCCTTGACGGGCGAGGAAGGCGAAACAGTCAACATCGCCGAATACGGCTGCCTCAACTCTCGGTCGACGCAACTGCTGCAGCCCATGATTTCGGCCTTCGCCCATCGAGCACTCCTTCGGCAGCCTCAGGTGGCTGGGACACCGCACCCGCAGTCTACTGTTGCCGCAGATCGCACGGGCTTCTTTGGCGGTCCGAAGGATGCTGCGCCCCCGACCATTGTCGGCCGTGGGTATCCAGAGGGACAGACCACCTCCCTCAACTTTTCCGTTACTCACGAGGATGGACCGTCGGCCGACTTCAGGTCGCTGATGCAAGTTCTTGAGACGCATCCAGAGTCCTACCTCGATCCTCACTGGCAATCAACCCACAAACCTGCGTTGACCAACTCCATCTTCAACTCATTCGTCGCGAGACCCTTCGGTTGTCGGATCGCGCCTCCCAACACAATGCACCTGGGCTTCAGTCTCATGGACCTGCAGTGGTCTCATACCCCTGCCAACACCTCTATCTCGCCCGCCACGATGGCACAAGCCGAATTGTCGACTTTCTTGATGGCGAGGGCCCACGAATTCAAGAAGGGCTCCGTCTTTCTCATGGCTTACATCGCGCGTTCCGAAGAGGACGATGTCTTTGGCAGCACTGGCGACAGCACATTTGCCAGACGACGATCACAAACAGTGTTTGGAGAAGCAAAGTCGGCATTGGCAGACGAGCGCAAGTTGTCGCTGGCATCGCTCACCAGCCGCATGCGAGCTGAAGGAAGCGGACACGAAAGACATTCAAGCTACTCAGCACAGACTCGCCTAGACGCAGAAAGCGGGGCTACCCCTCGAGCGGCAAAGAAGGATATCTGGACTACGCTGAGCAACACGCTGGCTCCCTGCATCCAGCGTCTCGTGTCGTGCGGCATGCTCAAGTCCGACGTAGCTCGAACGCTCCTTCACGTCCCCATGCACCCTCGCACACGCAGCCAAACGCAAGCCGTCCTCAAAAGCGTCAGTCACCTCTGGTCCGTCGACTGGAGCTGCGGCTTGGGTGAGACCGGCGTCGAGGGCGCTGCTCAGCTGCCCGAATCGGAGCCCAATACCCTGCGGCTTCCACACCCGGCCTGGAAGGCATATCAATCCGGCACGCTGTCTCGTGTCGCCTTCTCCGAGCACATGATCCAGCTCTTCAAGAACCTCTACGAGTCGCATTTCCGTCATGTGCTTCGGGAGAGAGGCAAATTGACCAAAGGCGCTGTCGAATTCGTCCTCGACAGCCTTTGGGAAGTTCTCTACAGCCGAATCGTGGACCAAGAGCCTAATTCGATGCAGGACGTCGAAATCGAAGTGTCGCTGTGCGCTCTTCGCAGGCTCTGATACATTTCACTCTCTCTTTTTCTCTCTCTCCCTTCACCCCCTCATTCCGGTCTCATTTCGGGCCTCATCTCGTCATCTTTCATTTGCATCCATTGACCTACCGGGACATCGGCCTCAACATCGTCTCCATCATCGGCAATTTTTTGTACTACCCAGCATCGACGGAGTTCTCCCGTCCACTGTTTCATTCCCTCCGGACGACCTCATATCCACGATTTCACTCAAGGTCACGGGTCTTAGCCACCTTTCTCTCAATCGGGCCTTCAACCATTGTCACCGTCCTCAAACATCGATTCTTCCCCAATTCACCACTCGTCGGATAGAGCGCAGCACCATTCATCTTTTATCTTTATCTTTTGGGTCATCTCTCCTCATTTCGTTACTTGGTATTTGCTGTCTTCTCCAGTTTGGTCACCTGAATATCCATTGGAGGGTTTCAATCGCCCTCTTTTTTTTCATTCCTTGTACAGTACTGTATCAAGGCCCGTTTTCCCCACGTTCTGGATCGTTGAAAGACCTGCTTGCTCCGCCCTAGAGACTATCACCGCTGAAGACGTCGAGTCATCTTGTTTCTCGCCCTCTCGTAGGCTCATGATCGCTCTCTGTGCCCATCCATGAAGTGGGTTGGTCACGTTCAATGGGCAGTGTCTATGATTGTCAAACTAGTGATACAAAAGGAAAAGCACCGACATTATCGGTCTCTTCTAATTCTAGACGGCATCTGTTCCTCTAGAAGATTTTCTGGTCGGAATGGCCACCGGTCAAACATCTTGGCCAGGGCGACCCATTGGTGGATCGTCAAGTCGTTGACGAACGTCTCTGGATCGATGCGAAAGTTGTCAGGAAGAATCTGTTCGTGCTCAGGCTTGTCCTTGTTGACGTTTTCGATGAGCTTCCTCATGGCGGGATGGTCCGTCGAGAGCATGTTGAGAACGTTTTGGGCACCCGGCGCGACGTGTCTGCAAGCCATGAATCTCATCGTCAGTTCGCATTCAAGGTGAGCAGAGAGAAGGAGACACCCACTTGAGAGCTTCACCAACAGGCGTCGACCGGAGGACAAAGAGGTTCCTGGTAATGAATTCAAACGGCTCCATGTCCTCCTCCGACAACAGCGGTCGGGTCTTGGGCTCCAAGGATAAGAAACAGAGTTTCTCCTTGGTCTTCCCGCTCGGTGCGTTGAATACCTGCCCAGGTAGCCTAGAGACGGGAAGCTGTGCGCCCACGGTAGATGTCGTTGGCCAGATGTGTGATTGGAGTGGTTCAAAATGCGAAGAGTTCAAAAGCATTTTGCGGTCTGTGAGGGCATCACAGAAAGTAGACAGTCTAGTCCGGAGCTTCTCGCCTGGCTCAGCAAGACTGCGCTGTTGAGGGGCAGAATGGGGTGAGCGAGAGATTTCGTCGCAAGGAAAAGAAGCGTCATGACGCACCGTGGCGAGATGTTCGGAACAGACAAACGCCATGCGGACTCTTCCAAATCGGAAGAGCCAGAGCCTCGTGGCTATGGCGCTGACTAGCTGTTGAAAGAGCTGTTCGCCGTGGACTGCGTTTGGGAGAGTGAACAAGACGACGAGCGGGCTGGAACGTTGCCAATCCTCTTGTTCGTGAATGGCCCCGGTCGCTTTCTCGTATGACCCAGCCGACTGTGGCACAAGGCGCTTTTCCTTGACACCATGTATGTGATCCAGCATACCTTCGTCAACGAGATCGGTATATGTGGTCCATCGATACGGTGACTTTTTGACGATTTCTAGATGCGCAACTCTCTCTAGAGTCGGGTCCGAGGGGAGTTGCTAAAGACAACTATATCAACACTCTGTAGGCTCTTCTATCCTAGTCTGACTATCGGCTCACCTTCAAGAACGCCGCATATCCTTCGTTCTCCTCTATTGCGATGATCCTATCCACATGTTCGCTTTGAATCAAGCTCCTCGTGATCGATCCCGGTCCAGGGTAGCACTCGATGATGGTAAGCTTTTCACCACCGGCCTCTTGCCTCAATCGTGACAGGTCGAGCCGGTCTGCAACCGCTCTCGTCGTATCTTCGTTTGCGACAAAATAGCGATGATCTTTGAGGAAGCCTCGCTCGGTGTTGAACACATTTCGCCAGAATGTTGGGGCAGGCAGGTGCGCAAAGGGCGTCGTCGGGTCCGGCAGTAGATTCTCGACCTGGCCCTTTGGCCGAGCACCGTTCCTGTTGGGCGCCGTAATAGGGGCATCTGACCTGATTCGTCGCTTCACCGTTTTCTTCCCCAACGTCGATGCTCGCGGTCTTGACGATGATGCGACGGTCTCATCCGCCGTCTCCTTTGCAGCGCCGGGTTGCCGTCCACGTCGCTTCGGCTTTGGTGTGGGAGGTGGCGGGTCGTCAGAAGATGTAGCTTCTTGTTGGTCGGCTGTCTTGGATGGTGGTGCCGCAAAGGACAGCCGCGAGGTCGAGGCAATGCTTCTTGCCTGTACCCCCGTTGATCTCGGCGGTTGAGCACATGTCCAAGCTCTAGCCTCTGCTAGTAGTGGCCTTACCACTGCTACTGCTCCCCTCGCCATCACTTGATGATCAGGATGTCAGGTTCTTCGCAAAAAAAAAAAAAAGTGCCAAAAAAGTGTTCTCCCGGCCGAAGAAGAGCTGAGCGACACGCGACGAAATCTTGGCCTGGCCCTAGACGTCTAAAAATTCCTACCTGGGAGACGAGATCGGCCCTCCCTCACGACGACCGGGGTTTGCGGTGATTCGGTAGTCATCGACATCCGAGACGGTGAGCAATATGTCGTCGCCCGAAGACGCCCAAAAGGCGTACAATCTCGCCATGAAACACTCGTCGTCGGGGAACCTCGAGGGCGCACTCAAATGGGCCCGAAAAGCCATGTCCATGGACCCCAATTCATCCCAGGCAAAGATCCTCCTCACCAGCTTGGAGAAAGGTCACATGCCCGGGAACACCTCGACTCAAAATCAGGCGAACGGGAGCAGTGCCGAAGCCGGGACGTCCTCTTCCTCTTCGGGAAAGAGCTCGGCGATGCCGAACGGGACCGCATCAGCAGCGCATCGGCGACCGGCAGCTGCCGGGGCTTCCTCTGCAGCGGAAGAAAAGAGGCCCCAGAGGGAGTACACCAAGGAACAGGCAAAGATTGTGACACAGGTCAACAAGGCTGGCAGGGACAATGACTTCTACGGGGTTCTGGGCTTGAAAAAAGAGGACAAGCCGGACGAAAATGCAATCAAAAAGGGCTACCGGAAGGTGAGAAGGGACATCATGGATCGTTGGGGCGAAGAGGAGGAGAGCTCACACACATGGCTTACAGCTCGCCTTACAACTGCACCCGGACAAGAACGGTGCACCTGGTGCCGACGAAGCCTTCAAGATTGTCTCGAAGGCCTTTACAATTCTCTCAGACTCGAACAAAAAGGCTATCTACGACCAGACGGGCAGCGACCCAGACTCGAGGGGAGGCGGCGGTGGTGGGTCTGGATTCAGCCAATTTGCGAGAGGTGGGCCGGGTGGGGCAACATATAGGACGTATGGCGGCGGGGGTATGAATGGCGAGATTGATCCTCAAGATCTCTTCAACATGTTCTTTGGAGGCGGCATGGGGAACGGTAGGTGTTTCTTTTCGTCGTCTGCTTCGGTCAAGGTTACTGAATCGTCTTTCAGGCTTTGGAGGAGGAGGAACGACTTTCCACTTTGGCGGGCCAGGTGTGCACTTTGGGCCAGGCATGCCAAGAAGGCCACGAGCAGGTGGCCACCAGCCACAGCAAGAATCCACGTCGATCCTCCTGCAGCTGCTCCCAATTCTTATCCTGGGTCTCTTCTCGCTCCTGTCTTATGCGCCCACGCTCTTTGGCACACCGGACCCGCTCTACACGTGGAATGCACAGGGCGCATACCGGATGCCCCGAACCACATTGAAGCACAACGTCAAGTACCACGTCGACCCGACCGCCTGGTCTCAGCACCCCTTCGTTCAAGCCGCTGCGGGCAGTGGAAGCGCGACGAGAAAAGACACTTCGAAGCTCGACGGCTTCGAGCGGCGTGTCGAGAACTCATACAAGAATATTCTCTACAACGAGTGCGAGCGCCGTCGCGACTACCAAGAACGGAGGCTACGGGCGAGCATGGGCACCCTCTTTGGCATTGGTGCGGATCGAGAGGCCGAAAAGAGGATCAGAGAAGAGGTCTACGAAAGCTGCGAGCGCTTGAGAGACTTTGGCCTCTACATGCCACTACGAATCTGAGATGTACACTGCTTTCTCTTTTCATGATATCGGGTCATAGAATCACAATTTCATTGTCATACGCTTGCACAAAATCGGAGCGAGGCTGATCGATTGGAGAAGTTAGAGAAAAGAGAGGGGAGAACGTTTCAATAAGATACACATGGGACGAGGGAGAGATTGTTCGTGAAGGTAGGGTTCCTTGGCTTTGATGATAGTTCGCGAAGAGATGCACAGAAAGAGGACGTGGACGAGTGGCGATCCATACAGAGCTGAGCAGGCCTCAGACCTCCGCGAGGACCTTGTCGATCGTCTCATTGACAAATGTCTTCTTCTCCGGCGAGAATGGTGCTCCGTACTTTTCCTCAAGCTGACCACGGAGCTTCTTTTTCGTGACACTGGCCAGGTCTGAGGACATGATGAGCTGTCGAATGTCGCGAGCGACGACATCGTCTGCAGGCACAGCGCCGGGCGTGCTGGCGTCGACCAGAGGGCCCTCGGCGGGTCCGGGCGTCGATCGTCCGCTCCTCTGTCCAGATCCCTGCTGTTGCTGTTGCTGCTGTTGAGGCTGGTAGAACGACTGGCCATACATTGAGGGCGATCCCTGGAAGTAGCCCGACTGGAACTGCTGCGACTGCATCTGCGGCATACCATACATCGATGTCGGCTGCGATGCATAGACGCCCGGATTCGTCGCAGTTGGTCCGCCAAACATAGACATAGCAGGCGTGCCATAGCCCGACATGGCCCCGTGGTAGCTCTGTCCTTGAGGCATGCCGCCGCCCAAGCTGTATGTCGAATGTCTCGCAGCGTCCATCTGTCCAGGAGGGAAATAACCAGGCGTGCCAACTTGCGAACCGCCACCCATGGCGCCGCCGAGCTGCGAAGCAGAGGGGCTGTGTCCATAGCTGGGCGACTGCTGCATCATGGGCGCGCCGTACAGGCTCGGAGCATACATCGACCCGGCCCTCGACCCGGCGTTGGACTTGTCATTGCGGGCCGCTTCGATGATCTCGCCGATGGAGCGAGCAGAGTTGCGCTCCCAAAGCTCCTCCTCGTAGGCCTGCCACGTCTGTTCAGGAATCTCGTTGGGATCGAACTTGCCCTCGTCGTGCTTGACGATCTTTTGACCCTTTTCACCCATGACGACGCGAGTGTTACCCCACGAGAAGTCGTCCATGTGCCAGAAGGAGTAGAGGGGCAGGAAGAGAGTCCAGACGGGTGTACCGACGATGTAGATGAGCATCCAGATGATCATGTCGAATCGCCTGCGGAGCAGGAAGATGATGGCCTGAAGACCGTAGATGGCCGCCAACATGATCAAGCTCGTGACGGGCACAGTGGCGTCATCTGTGCAGACCAGAACAATGAGATAGACGATGTAAACCATGGTGACTGGCGCAATGATCGTCGAGAGCAGGTCGATGAAGACGATGAAGCGCATGGAGAAGAGGCAGAAACCGCAGAGGCCTGGCGTGGAGATGAGCTCGAAGAGATTGTGCACCGTACTGTTGATCCATCGACGTCGTTGCGACAAGAGCACTCCCCAGTCTTCGGGCGCCGTCGTCATGGCCTTGGCGTCGCGAATGAAGAGCGTCTTGTAGTTACCAAAGTGTTTGAGAACCAGCGTGGTCAGATAACGATCTTCACCCAGGTGAAGCAGGTTCTTGGTGTGCAACGTATCGACGCGATTTTCGGCATACTCTTCAAGGACGCGGTTGGCAATGAACAAAGGTCGATGCGTGTCGGGCGTACGGATTCGGAAGATGGAGAAACAACCTGGAAGACAAGTGACGGAGCCGAACAAGCTCTCGAAAGCCTTGGCGAGGTAGTGCGAGATGAAGTATTCGTAGACCTGCGAAAAGGCATGGGTTAGAGCTCTAAAATGTGAGGAGAACCCTACTGGCACAGGGCACTCACCTGGAGCATCGTGATAAAGCTGCGCTTCGAGTTGGACAGGGAAGTCTCTCCACAGAGACCGATGACCTTCTTGTCGTTGGTAAATGCCGACACAAACCGGTTGAGCGAGAGGGCCTCGACCTCTGTGTCGGCATCGACCTGGAGGACGTACTCGTAGAAGCTCGGATTGACACCAATGACGTTCTTGATTTGGTGGTAAACCTCGAGCTCCATCGGATTCATCGGCAGGCCAAAGTGAACCTTGTTGAGGAAACGCATGAGAACGAGCTGCGAGTCTCGCTTTCCGCGATTGCCTGGACGCTGGCGTTCAGTGGGCTTACCACACTTGACAACAACGAGGTAAGGAACAACGTGACCGTGGTGCTCGTACAGACCGCTGTAGACCTTTGCCATGTTGTGCTGACGGCTTCCCTCGCCCAGCGAGAGGAAGCTCAATGGTTCTGGGTCCAGGTTGGGATCCGCGCCGAGAATGTCGAGGACGATGCGCGGAGTAGGTCGATCGTTACCCGAACCGACAATCATACCGTCACAAATGATGAAGATGAGCTTGCGCTTGTCATCGTATTTGAGTGCAGCCAGCGAGTTGATCGTCTTGCGCATCGACTCTTCGCCTTCGGTGTAGCAAGGAACCTGGCAGAGAACAAACTTGTCGTGTTCTTCTGGCTTACGCTCCCTTCCGAATTGGAGAGCCGCTAGGAACTTGAAGCCGATAATGGCGACCATGACAATCGAGAGAGCCAAGAGAATGTAACGAGCGAATTGACACTGGGGCGAGTTGCGGTTGTCCTGCTTTCCGATGAAGAAGAGGTTCCTCAGGCATACTCTTTGACGATCCATGACGTCGGAAGAGAGGGGCAGGGCGTCGAGCTGCTTGGTGATGTCCTTGCCCGGATTCTGTGATATGAGTTGGATGATCGAAGATGACATGAACTGTGCGTTAGTATTCGCCGGCGCCTGAGTGTTTTCCGGCGCCTGAATTGCTCCGCGATTTCCCTGGCTGACATAGTCGGTCACGTCGTAGATGCCACCGCGGTAGATTGCCACGGCGCGCCCTTCGTCGAGGAGGTCCGAGATGCCATCGGGTGTGTAACCCATGAAACCGACGCGGTAGTTTGATCTCATGAGCCACATCGACTCGTAGTACCAGTCAGAGCGGAAGTCTTCAGGGTGAATGGCTCGGAAATCGTGATATTGGGCGTTAGTATCTGTCGAGTTGTCCCGATTGAGCTGGACCCAAGGGCTGACACTGCCGTCGACACCGTTGCAGAGCGCGTTGACCTGCACCGGGAAGATACCGGTTGCATCTTCTCCGGCGTACTTGAGAATTGCTGTCTCGGGTACGACCGAAACAACGGAGCGGTGCATGGTGACAATGTTGTTGAGATCAAACACTTCGCCGCGGATGGCGGTCAAGGACTGATTGCCCTTTCGGTTCTGCAGCTCGTCAGTCGAGTAGACGTGTTGCTTGGGGCAAATGACATTGCCCAAGACGGCAATGACAAAGATGGCGCAGCCGCAAATGAACCAGATCATCATGTTGATGGCCAGCTTCTCGCGCCAGGCCATACGAATGTCGGGGCGCTTCATGCCGCCACACCATTTGAGGAACGGCGAAGGAATCCACCAAGTGAGAAGCCAGGTGAGGAGCACCCATCTTTTGCGCTGTGAGGTAACGGCCATCTCCTCGGCCACCTCCCCATCCGCGGCGTCGGTAAATTGCGTAGGGCCTTTCTCGTTCAGGCCGCGTGCTGCTCCGTTGGCGTCGGCGAACATGTTGCGCGAGGGTGCATAGGCTTCCGAGCCGACCACCGACGCTGAGGCGCTGAAGTTGCCACCGTAGCTGCGGCGATTGAGGCCGGAAAAGTCCGAGTAGGTGCTCTTGGCCTCGTCCATGCTGTCCTCCTGGTTGCCAACCAGGGGCAAAGCCGCGGTGGAGCGCTCCTTGAATGGGTCACCATATGCGCCGACGAAGCCGCCGGGAGTTCCTGCAAGGGCACCGCCTGCAGACTCATCGATGACGCCCAGGGGCGAGAAGGGGTCTGTCTCGCCACGGGCAGCAGCGTCAGCATCCATGAGTGCCTTGCGCTCGTTCGCCCGAACCTCTTCTGGGTCGCCCGCTCGGAGGTCGTCTTCCAGCTCGCGGAAGGCGGCATGGGAGAGGAAGACCTTGACCCTGCCCGAAGCGGCATCGTTGTCGCTCCAGCCCATGACTTCCTTGGCGGCTGAGAACTTTTGCTTGGCTTCACCACCAGTCGCGCCCTGCATGTTGGCAGCACTCAGAACGGGTACTTCGGCGTAGCGGCTGCAGAACTCCTCGTAGGTCATGTTGACACTGTACTCGTTGAGGAGTTTGCGCGCCATTTCGGCGATGCCGATGCACTTGATCTGCTGCTTCACAACGCGAGCCTCGAATTGGTTCGGCAGCTGGTTGTCGTTAGGTCGAAGGCACAGGACAAACCAGGGCTTGGTCTCTTCGATTGTCTCAAAGAGCGTGTCTAGACCGCTCTTGAACTCGCCTGCGACGCAGCGCACGCCCGAGTGCTTTGACTTGCCTCCTGAGGTGCCTGCACCGTCCTTGGCGTCGTCATCGTCGTCGGAGTCATCGTCGTCAGCACCACCCCTGCGCTGAGTCGTAGATCTCTTGATCGTTCCTCCACGCTTGCGCATTGAGGGCTGACGCATGGGCTTCACCGACTGCTGAGCAGCAACAATCGTCTGTTCGCTCTTTGGATGTGCCTGCGTGTTGAGAGCCCTAGTATTGAAGAGGTTGCGTACAAAGGAAATCGAGGAGCCGACGCTCTGTGCGCCCGGGACGTCTGCCGCGCTCTTGCCTGCCTCGATCGTCTGCCCACGGAGCAACGAGACAAAGTCGGGACTGACGTTTTCGCTGTTGCGCTCCAGGAGATTCTCACTCGTGTATGCCACCGTTCCGTGGAAGTGACTAATGGTGAAGGTGGCTGAGCCGCTTCGGTCAGCAGGTCCAACCTTGAAGGAAGGGTGGTTTCCCCACCGCTTGCCAAAGGCCTCGACCATGGTCTGGTCCGTCTTCTTTGGCATTCGTCGAGCTTGGTCGTCCATGATGTGGACCAGGCCACCAGGTTGGTTCGTGAGGAGGCGGACGCACTCAGCATTGTCAAAGTAAGGCACTTCTGGCGAGAGGAAAGTGAGCCCTTCATCGGCGTACTCGTCTTGTTTCCGTTCAAAGACAGTGCGAAGCATGAAACGGTGCAACGACTCGTTGGCGAAGTTGACGCAGAACTGGTCCAGCGAATTTCCCCTCGAGAGGTTCTGAAAGCCCGGCAGATCAAAGACGCCAATGAATGCGTCAAAGTCGTCGCGGCAAAGCTTCTCGTTGAGGTGCTCGTTGATCCAGGCAAAGAGAAGCGAGTAGATGGACTTTGCCAGCTCATCACGGTTGTTGGCCGCCCCGTCGGCATCGAGGAGGATGGTGCAGACCTCATTCTTGATCATCTTGGTCTTGTACGTCAGCGACTCCTCAAGCGCCTTTGAAGTGATGCCGAGGAATTCTGCACAGATGTGCAGTACTTCTGGGTTGCGAATTGAAGCCGAGTCTTGGGTCCGATGGCGGTCCTGGTAGAACTCCAAATTACCAAGGTGCAGGATGGCGGCAAGCACCTGGCAGATGGAGGCGACGTGGCGTTTGGACAGGCCAACGTTCTTGAATGCCTGCTTGAGACGGGTGAACTTGGCCGCATCCTGTCGGGCGGTCTCTTTGTGCTGCCTCGAGTGGGATCCCAGGAAGCGGAAGTCGGAGCCATCGCCGAGATGGAGGAACTCCTTTTCCTCACTTGATGCGCCGGCGACGAGGTAATAGAAGATGTGGAAGTTTCGTTCGCTCGACGACGCGCTCACTACGCGGTTCCTCTCAAGATAGTAGTCGAGCGTCTTGGCACCCACCAGCCGACCGCTTTCGCTGAATTGGAGCTCCGTGTACTTGCCAAAGCGCGAGGCGTTTGCATTCTCGAGCGTCGACGAGTTGCCCAGACTCTCTAGGATGAATTCGCCAGAAGGAATTTGCGCGGCGAGCTTGGATCCCTTCTTGCCTGGCGAGGCTGCACTCAAGTCGATGAGGGTCCTCAGCGCAAGCCTCCTGATCTCAGTCTTTCCTGAGGCGGTCTCGCCCCTGTAGCAGTACGAGAGGCGATGAGCATGGTATGGTAAAGCATTATTCTTCTTCAGCAGTTACTCACGCTAGCAAGATGCTCTGGTCCTGGCCGGTCCTGCGCAGGTAAAAGTAGGCGTTGCACGCCAGCTGAAAGACGTGGGGCGGAAGCCTGGCTCGGTTCGACTTGCTCGTCTCGCGGTAGTCCTTTGTGTACTCTCGAAGAGTGTCGTCCGTGTTTCGGTTGCCGGGCGCCGCAAAGGGGTTGGCCGAGATGAGAATCGAGTCGCTGAGAGCGGTGTAGGGCAGCGAGGAGAAGAAGCGATCGCGAAGGACGGGAAAGATGGAGTCGAGGGAGATGTTCGAGAGCTGCGAGAGCTTCTCGACATCCTCGGGCGGGGTTGTCGCACGCTGGTCCATGGTGAGTGAGATACTTTTCCTCTTCCTCCGTGCTCTGTCTGTCTTTGCGGCCGGCAGCGACACCCGTCAAGGGCTAGACTACCACCTTTCGAGCGCGGCCAGAAAGCGAGCGTCGCGATCAAAGAAGAGGTAAAGGCACTCCTTTTCGAAAAGAGTCGGTAAAAGAGTCGTGCTCACAGAAGCCAAAGGGATGAAAGGGAAGGTGAAAAGAAGAGAAAGAGAGAGTGCGCTCGAAAACGACGTGAGAGCAGGCGGGCAAGCGGACAACGCGGTTCCGTGGTGCGTTGGACTTGGTGCAGGTCAAAGGAATTTGTCAAATCTTCAGCAAGGGCAAAGGGGCTGGTCCTAGCGCGACTTTCTGCGAGGGTATTTTTAAATTCTGTCGGGGCTTCCCCTCGCTCTAAGTAGCTGGTCGGTACCAGCTAGAACAGCAGCTAGTACGGTAGTGTATTGGTGTTTTCTTTCCCCCCTTGCTCGACTCTGTTCTCTTTTCAGGGTTGCAATGAGAAACACGGATCGCCGCGCCTCCGCTTTACCAAGCTTTTTCCAGGAGAGCCTGCCACCCATTATTAAAGTGACGACCAGCTCGTCACCAGGCCCTGCCTAGATGAGGGGGGTCTGCCTAACTTTAGTGCATAGATTCATTTGGCCCGGGCGTCGCTCCGGTCGACTCTGCTCCGACGCCCTTTCCACGTCACGTGTTTTACAGGGACTGGGTGTGGTCTGTGCCAGATATTCGGCCGAACGTGTGACCGATCACGTCGTGCATGAAGCGCGTCGACGCTGCTTGCTTGTCGAGAAGATACAAGTGAGGCGACGACGCTTCGACGATCCAATCACAAGCAGCAAGACATGCCTGACACCCAAATGGCGGCGGCCGACAGTGTCCCAGCCCCTAATGGTGCTTCGGAGGCGAAGAAAGTCCAAGAGCCTCCAGCTCCAAAGGACATCTTCCTGACGCTCCTCCGACACAACCTGCTCCTCATTGTCCGTTCTGTCGCCCATCTCGAGCCACGATTCGCCGCGAGAGCACTCCGATCTTTGGCTTCAAGCCGTAAGCTCTGCAGCCTCCATCCCGATGTCCTGGCAAGGGCCATAGAAGAGGGTACAGCAAAAGGTGTGTAGGACTAGAAGGCTGCTCCTCTTCTCATTGTTTTTGTGCTGACCCCTTCGTATTTGCCCAGACTCAGAAGTCAGGTCTCAGCTGCTTGCAGTGCTCCCTCACGCATATGTCCCAAGCGGCAATGGAAGCACCACGAGGCAGACGACTGGCGATGCCATGGATGTTGACTCTGCCGAGGGCGCAGAAGGAGCCGCAAAGAAGTCTATCAAGGATGCCGCAACTCTCGCCGACACGTCGTTCAAGCACGCTCCCGAGGCCTCCGCCGAGCTCAATGCATACGTCAGCCTCCTTGTCATCGTCTATCTTGCGGACAAGGGTGAAATCGAGAAGGTGAGGTTGTTGGTATGGGGCTGGTAGAACAAAGCTGATCAATTTTTGAACTCACAGGCCGCCATCTTCTCTCGGAGGTCGCTTCAGCAAATCCAAGCGGCCAACAAGCGGACACTCGACCAGGTTTGTGCTCGCACCATCTTCTATCTCGCTCGATGCGTTGAGATTCTCAAGGGTCAAGGCAAGAGCGGAGGCCTAGCCGAGGAGAGGGACTTCCTTCTGTCTCTTCACCGAACAGCTGCTCTGCGACACGACAACGAGACAAACGCCACAGTCCAGAACATCCTCTTGCGATCCTACATCGTCGAGTCAAACCTGTACGACCAAGCTGACAAGCTCGTGGCTCGTGCGCCCTTCCCACGAGCGCAGGCTGGAAACGGTCAAATTGCTCGCTACGAATACTACGTTGGCCGTATCCGAGCTGTGCAGCTGAACTACACCGAGGCACACACGCACTTGCAGCAAGCTATTCGACGAGCACCACAACCAAGCTCCAAGGCGAAGAGGGAAGAGGAAGAGAAGAGAGCCAGAAAGGCAGAGGGAAAAGACGACACAAAGGACAGCGACGAAAAGCCTGTAGCAGACGCATACACCGTGCTCAAAGCAGAGTTGGCCAAGGTAAAGCCCACGAGCCCCGGCGCGGGCTTCCTGCAGACCGCCTACAAGTTCCTCGTCGTCGTGGAGCTCCTGATGGGCGACATCTCTGAACGGAGCGTGTTCCGAATGGACGTTCTCAAGAAGGCACTGGCCCCCTACATGGAAATTGTCCAGGCGGTGCGAATCGGAGATCTCTCTCTCTTTGCAAAGACGCTTTCGACGCACAATGCCCTTTTCCTCGCCGATAAGACGCACTCACTCATTCTGCGGCTGAGGCACAACGTCATCAAGACTGGCATTCGCACCATCTCCTTGGCATACTCGCGCATCAGCCTGTCGGACATCACACGCAAGCTGCACCTAGAGTCGGAGGAAGATGCAGAGTACATTGTTGCCAAGGCCATCAGAGACGGCGTCATCGAGGCGCAGGTCGACCACGAGCGCGGCGAGATGCGCAGCCGCGAGACGGGCGAAGTGTACTCGACCAACGAGCCACAGGCTCAATTGAGGCAACGCATCAACTTCTGCTTGCAGCTTCACAACGAGTCGGTCAAAGCCATGCGCTACCCGCTCGACAACCACAAGGCCGAGCTCGATTCGGCGTCTGCGGCGCGCGAGAGGGAAAGAGAGCTGGCAAAGGAGATTGCCGATGGCGATATCAGCGACGAGGACGAGGACTGGGTGTGAAGCAGAAGGGTGCTAGCCATTTCGACACTTCAATTCAGTAGACAATTTATCCTTCATCGCAACGAAAGAGAGTCAGAAAGCGTGACTGTGCGCGAGTAGGATATTGCATGATGGCAGTGAAAGTACAGGCAGGGATAGAGTATCGCGCGATTCAGACGCTGACACCGGCCCCCCTCAATCGTCTGATTTCCTCTTGCAAATCCTCGACACTGGCCTTGAGTGTTTTTGCGTCCTGGAACTTCCTCGACTTCTGCGCGCTTGCCTTTTTCGTCGGCAATGACAGTCCACGTCAGCCAAGGGATCAGATTTATCATGAGTGACCATGATGACAAGAGAACTCACCGCATACTGCCTGACGAGGGCCAGCTGCTGTTCGAGAACGATGAGCTGCTCCTTTGCGCCCTCAGGGTCTTGCTGCACACGACGCAGCGTCTCTTCGTCTGGCCCACCGGCCGATCCGTTGACCATCTTGGGCGAAGAAGAGGTTGAGGACACAGCGCTTTGCTTTGACCCTGCCTGCGCGTTAGTGCTGCTGCCCTTTGCGCCAAGCTTAGGAAGGCTCTGGAGCGGAAACATCTGGTGCCGTCCCACAAATTTAAGTCAGCAAGGCCCGAACGCATATGAGAGGAATTCAAGCGAGAAAGATCAAGCTCACATTCTGCTGCAGGAACAGATTGGCCCGCGTCCAGATGGCCTCCTGCACCCTCTTCTGTGCCGACGGTGCTCCAGTCCCGGCTGGCGTTGCACCTGGCGGTGAAACGACAGGCAGAGCCCTGATCCTTTTGGCAAGCGCATCGTAATTGGCGAAATTGGCAAGAAGCTGCTTCCTTGCTTGGGCTGCGTCTCTCTGCAGAGCCAGTGCTGTCCTTTGCCTCGCTTTGCCCGTTGTCGTCGTCGTCGTGCTTGCCCCATTGCTGGAATTATCCGTTGTCGATTGCTCGTCTGCTCCGTTGGTGCCCAGCGCCGCTGCTGCGTCCTGCCTTTGGAGCCCGAGGACCATCTCCTGGAACTCAGGCAGCGACTGCTCAATGTCCTTCTGTAGCGAGACGAGGTCTTCGTACAGTCTCAGATACATGGGAAGCGAGCCATCGTCGAGCATGTATTGTCGATGCATGATCGTCGAGCGGCAGTCTTTGCAGATGCGTATCCCTCTTCTCTTGAGCGTCTCGCTTTCTTCTCTCTTTCTCAAGTTCGACGGCGAAGAAGGAGCCGGACTGGCTGAACCGCCCCCCGGTGGCGTGACAAAAACGTCCAACAGCGGCTTATCGTCCCAGCGAGGCGGGAGGTCCCTGATCTTGCTGCCGCCCTTGCCATCACCCACGACGAGTCCACTGCATTTGAGCTCTGCCAGATGGGCCGCATCGAGCTGCTGCTCCTTTTCTTCCGATGAAAAGGGCGAGGGTGGCACCGAAAGCTGAGGTGAAGCGCATACAACCTGGCCACAGAGCCGACAATGATGTTTCCGGACCGTCAGGCTGAATGGGGTGTGACAGACTGCGCAGCTCTTGCGGCTCGCATCGTCCTCCCACTTTACGATTCGCATCTCCTCCTCTCGCATTCTCTTTTCCTCTTCGGCGAGCCTTCGCTGTCGCTTGATCGTCTCAGGCAGCCATGAGATGGAAGACGAGGAGTCGACCGCCAACGAGGCGGCGCCCATCAGCCTAGCCAGGC
This sequence comes from Acaromyces ingoldii, assembly GCF_003144295.1. Classification (NCBI taxonomy): domain Eukaryota; kingdom Fungi; phylum Basidiomycota; class Exobasidiomycetes; order Exobasidiales; family Cryptobasidiaceae; genus Acaromyces; species Acaromyces ingoldii. The sequence goes on from NW_020290248.1 coordinate 986,909, forward strand.
CCGCGTCGCTGTGGAGTAAGAGGAGCTTCTCGAGCCTCCTCTCCAACCTCTGTGCCTCCATCTCAGATCTGGCCCCCTTTGGCTCCTCTTCTGCGTCGGCCCCTCCTCCATCTTGCCTGTTGCGAGTAGCACTACCTTCTCTCGAGCGAGCCTTTGCAACTGCAAAGTCGTCCGTGCGGACCCTATAGACGCCCTTTGGCTGAAAGCCAGGCCGATACGCCGTGCCTCTCCCGATCATTCCATTTGGTAGCCCACCACCACCAACTCCTCCCTGGGTCAGCGTCGGGGGTAATGCTGCGAGGTGCGAAGGGACAGGCAAGTGTCCACCATTGACACCGGCGCCCATGTTGGGTGAGAAGGTAAGGGGTGTGCCGGAAGGCGACGATGACGCCGAGCTGGCACTTGTGGGTGTGTCTCTGCCACCCATCTGGACCGAGAGGCTAGAGCCGTCGCGGAGCCGTTGGGCAGTAGAAACGTGCTGAGGGAGGTGAGGGGCAAGGAGGAGGCTGCCACCAGACGCAGTCGAGGCGGATCGTGAGTGCGATCCCGTTGGGTGACTGGCGCGCGTGGGCGATGGAGAGTATGAGTGCCTTTTGGCATGGTGGCCCTGGCCGTTTGGTCTCTGTGACGGCCCTGTAGCTCGCTGCGGGTGGGGGGAGAGCAGCGAGGAGCTCGAGGGGGTTGGTGAAGTCGAGGATTCGGCAAGTGGTGCCGTGGAGGCTGCGGAAGACGAGGTGGACGCTGACGGGGAAGACGCGCTGGGGACTGCCAATGTTGACGAGACAGCCCTGCGAGCAGTGGATGAGCCAGCTGTCCTGTCAGGGTCCGCCTTGCCCTTGTCCTTTGCTCGGAGCGAGGAGATTGTGCGTAGCGGCGGCGGGGCATCAGAGGGTATTCCAGACCCAGCTCCACCTTTCGTAGGTGGCAGCTGTCTGTGTTGCTGCTGTTGCTGTTGCTGGGTCCAATGAGAGCCATTGGAGGACGCCATTGGCATCGCCGTCGAGGGCGTGTTTGCCATAGGCTGAGGCGTCGTTGCGCCTGAAACATCCCCGGAGTTTACCGACGCAGACGACGGGGCCCTCCGATGGCTCTGGTACGGTGCATAGGGCAGCTGCGCAGACATCTCGATTCGTCTGTCTCTACCAGCGCTGCCGCTCCTGCTGCTCTATGAGCCCCTTATCGCTGCTGTGGTCGTTGTCGTTGTCGCCGCTGCTGCAGCTGATCACACTCCACCACGATTAGCCCGCGCGTTCCTGAGGGCCGGTTCCTCCACGTGTTCTATAAACTAGAAGATCCATTTCGTCAATTTTGGCAGCTTTGCATCTTCCAAGACGACATGAGATGACGACAAGAATAGCTGGGCGCATCGTTGCGCCTCGTCTGCGAGCCGCACCTCTGCATAGACTCGCTTCCGCAAGCTGTTTACGACCCCGATTGGTTGCCCGCGGTCTTGAAAGGCCACCAAATCGTGGCAGAGAATGGGTCGGCGGCAGTGTGCGATGTCTGGCTTCGGCTTCTGCTGCGTCTACATCGGCCACACCGACAGCGAAGTCGATGGGACCAGACGCTTCCAAGTTTGCAATGCTTCTTCCCACATCGTTTAGTATTATTGCACATATCGATCACGGCAAGTCGACGCTGGCGGACCGGCTGCTGGAGCTTACAGGTACGATTCCCATGGAGGGCGAATCTGGGGTGAACCGCCAGGTGCTGGACTCGCTCAAGGTGGAGCGTGAGCGGGGTATCACCGTTAAGAGCCAAGCAGTCAGCATGATCTATGCCGACCGACGCTCTCAAGGTCGCGAGTACCTGCTTAATCTCATCGACACGCCTGGTCACGTCGACTTTGCTTACGAAGTGAGCCGGAGCCTGAGCGCCTGCCAGATGGCATTGCTCGTCGTCGATGCGACCCAGGGGATTCAGTCACAGACACTCTCCGTTTTTCGGATCGCAGTGGCAAGAGGCTTGCGAATTATCCCTATCATCAACAAGATCGACCTGCCCAATGCCAACACCGACGCCGTGCTTGCCCAGCTCGAGTCCAGGTTGGGCCTGGACTGTATGCCGGGTGGGCAAGATGAGGCAATTCTCGTCAGCGCAAAGACGGGAATGGGAGTTGAAGCAGTCTTGCAGCGCATCGTCGATGTCGGTTTCGACACGTCCGCTGCTGCTGCTTCTTCTCCCCCTTCTGCTGCCCTCGCTCCTCGTACAAAGACGACCGCAAAACGAGGCGAAGGAGAAAAGCTGCGCGCCCTCGTGTTCGACAGCTGGTACGACTCGTACCGCGGCGTCATTGCCCTCGTATCTGTGCACGATGGTGTGCTGAAGACGGGCGATAAGCTGGCCTTTTCGCATTCCAAGAAAAAGTACGAGGTGCTCGATGCGGGAGTGAACAGTCCCACCGGTATTTCAACAGGGCTTCTCTGTCAAGGCCAGGTCGGCTGGGTGGTCTGGTGAGTCTGATCACAACTTGCTGTCTAGTCACATCGATACTGACAAGAATCCCTCAGCAACATGAAGTCCTTGACAGAAGCATCCATCGGCGACACGCTGCACCATGCCAATACCCATGTAGAGCCCTTGGCTGGCTTCAAGCCCTCGGTGCCGATGGTCTACTGCGCCGCCTTTCCCGTCGAGTCGTCCGACTTTCCCAAGTTAGAAGCAGCTATTCAGCGCCTAGCCCTCAACGACCGCAGCGTCACCTACGCTCGCGAATCGAGCAACGCGTTGGGGCAGGGCATCAAGCTCGGCCTGCTCGGCGCGCTGCACCTCGAGATCTTTAGGGCAAGGCTCGAGGATGAGTACGAGCAAACGATTCTCGTCACTGCTCCCTCGGTTGCGTATCGCTTGGTGCACCAGGACGGCTCATCGCGCATCATTTCCAACCCACTCGACTTTCCAGACCACGTTGCTTCGAGAATAGGAACAAAGGGAGGAGGAAAGAACGTGGTAGAGGTGCAAGAGCCGATGGTGCTCGGGACGCTCACTTGCCCTGAAGAACACGTTGGCGCGATGATGCAGCTCTGCGCGGACAGACGCGGGACCGAGGTGGACGTCTCGTTCGATGAAGAGGGGGGCGCTGCTACCACAAGCATGGTGGGCGGCGACCTGGATGGGCAACAGCAGCAGCAGCAGCAGCAGCAGAGGATCGTGACAATGAAGTACCGTCTGCCGCTTGGTGAGATTGTGACGGACTTCTTCGGCCTCGTCAAGAGCAAGACGGCTGGGTTTGCCACATTTGAGTACGAGGACCTCGTTGAAGGGCAGGGTCGCGCCGAGGGCATCGATGCAGAGGAGGACGGGTGGGAGAGGAGCGACGTCGTCAAGCTCACGTTTCTCATCAGCGGCACGCCCATCGATGCGCTGTGCCAGGTCGTGCATCGCTCCAAGGCCGTCTACGTCGCACGACAGTGGGCCCAGAAGATCAAGGACGTCGTGCCGAGGCAGCAGTACGACGTCGTGGTGCAGGCCTGCGTGGGGGGCAAGGTCGTGGCCGCTGAGAAGAAGGGCGCATACCGAAAGGATGTCCTGCAAGGCATCTATGGCGGACACTACGACCGCAAGGCCAAGCTGCTGGGCAAGCAAAAGGAGGGCAAAAAGCGGCTGAGATCGATGAGCTTCGGCAGGGTGCAGATCCCGCAAGAGTCCTTTATGGAGATTCTCGATTCCAAGTCGTCGGGCTCTTCCAAGACGAACAAGTAATAGAGGGAAGTAGCAAGGGGGGGTTTTCCGCATCAATTGTAATATTGCTTCATTTTCCTGTTTCTAGTCCGTGTGTGACGAAGTCTGCAATGCAACAAGTACGACAACATCATCCATCACCCACCCTTGGGGATGAGGAGTGAGGCAGCGAGGCCTGCGAGGAGGCCACTGGCCTTTTCCTGGGGCGTGTGGAAGAAGAGGGCGGTGCAGAAGAGGCACCAGGCCCACAGACCGATGAGCGCGAGAATCGACAGCGCCACGGCGAGGTTGACGGTCGCTTGCGAAGGGCTGATGGACGCCGAGGCGCGGAAGGGGTCCAGGACCGACCAGCTTCGCGCGGGTATGATTTGGAGGAGGTAAGGATGCAGGGCGACGGGGACCAGGTGGGGCAGGAAGGGCGTCAGATCTTCGAGTAGGTAGAGAGCAGAGAGAACGAGGATGTAGGTGTGGCCCGAGATGTCATGACCGCCATGGACTGTTGAGGAAAGAAAAGGATGAGCTCTGAGTCTCACAACTCATTCGTCTCGTGACAGGTAGGCACGTACAGCGAGCTTTGAGGGAGCCGTCAGAGGATGCGCTGGTCAGCGCGGCATGTCCACTTTGGAACAGCTCTGGGCTCGATTGCGGCGTGAGTGGGAGGCGCGAATAGCAGAACATGGGGTGCACGCTGCCCTTGATGAGGAAGCCATCATCGGCAAGTGACGAAGAGGCCGTGGGTGGAAGCATGGGGTAGCATACGGCACCACTCCACTGCAGTACCCTCGTCATCAGAGGCGGGCCGAAAAACCAAGCCGCAAAGAACCTGTGTCGAAGGTCAGCACGGGAGATGCAAAGAATACGAAAGCATCTGACAGCTCACACTTGAGCAGAGGGGACATTGAGAGAGGGATAAGAGTTGAGAAGTCAGCTTGTAGAGCCTTTTCTTTGTGAAGTCGACTCACCCCATAGAAGCGTTGCAACAAGGAAGCGGAAGGTGGACCTTGACAACGGGCTATAGATGGTGGCTTCGGCCCTCGCCATTGCCTCTTCGTTGTTGCCACTATTACTGCTACTGCTTTGCCTCTCCTTCTCCTTTCCCTTTGCAGAGGATGGGGAAGTAGGAGACGAAGGAGCAGCTCGGAGCGTGAGCGCTTGTGCTGCAAACGCCAGTCCCGTCCAACCCCAGGCCCTCTTGATAAAGATCCGATTGATCCAGTTCCTCCGATCGGCAAATATTGTCGCCGGCAGCCTGGCAGATTCTGCGAGGGGCGCCTGGCTCAACGGATTCGAGTCGAGCGCCGATCGGAGCGGGTGCTGCGTCACAGACGCGCTCAGGCTGACATTGTAGACGTGGGTAGAGTAGAGGACCGAATACGCCGTTCCGACAACGACGAGCACCGAAAGGCCAGCGAGATAGAAGACATGGTATGGCTGCAGGCCGAGCGGAAGAGGCTTGGCGACCTCTTTGCTCTTCCCTTTACCCTTGCTTTGAGTGGACGCCATGGTGGTCTTGACTTGGTCCAGCACTGTCGAGGTCGACGACAAGGAAGGGAAGGGAAGTAACAAAGACGTGGAGGGAGAGGAAGACACGCGTCATCGTACGTGCAAAAACAGGAAAAAGAGGGCCTGGCAGGGAATCGAACCCTGGACCTCTTGCAGAAGGAGTCGCGCGTAAACTTGCGAAAAAATCCCAAAGCAAGTATTATACCTCTAAACTACCAGGCCCCAAAAGCGACACACTTATAATAGCTCCGAGCGAGCCCGTATATATACCAAGACTCGATCCGATATGCCTTCTTGCTTCCGTTCTCTCTTTCTGTATTGCTCAAGTTCTGTGCTTTACACACTCCGAAGTGTTACACAGTCATCTGTGGACATACTTGCCAATCCACACCCTCGCTTCTTCCTTGCTCCTGGCCTTTACACACTACTGAAGGAAGTCTCCGGAATTCACAATTGTGACAGGAGGAGACGGCAATAAGGGAGAGTGGGCCCCTTATTTTTAAGGCGTGGAGGGGAAGATGTTATGTGCGTCATTTCGCGCCGCCAAAAGTCCAACTACCAATCTGCCGCATCCCATCGCGCGCGAGTCGTCGTTCCTTTTGCCGCGCCTACTCGCTAGGGACACGGCGATGCTGTTCTAGGCTCGCACAGCAATATGCCCAGTCGCAGAGATGCTCAAGATGGTGAGTGGGAGAGTCTTCCACTTTTGAGCAATCGTGTTATAAAACCCTCTCTTCCTTGCAGTCCCGTCATCGAGGCGACCACCGCCGACCTCGTCGTCTCAGCAGCCATCAAGAGCGCTCCCTTACGCACTAGGCGGGTCCTTTGCCAACTCCTCCTCGTCGCTTGTGCACCTCCGCCAGCATGCTTCGTCGCAGGATCTTCTCGGCCTCGCCTCGATGTCAGGATCGTCTGCGCTGCTTCCGACAGTCATTGTCGGAAATGAGGCGCAGTCAGGGCAGCCACAGACAGAGGGACCCTTGACGGCCGCCGAACTCCACCACGGCCGAATGACACTGACAGCACCGGACAATATGCGGAGAAAGAAGCAGGAGGAAAAGGAAAAGAGGGAAAAGGCCAGGCGCAAGAAGGCGGAGAGGGCGGTGCAAGCGGCCAATGCCCTCTCGTCAAACAGCGGCGCTAACCTGGCGGGACCTAGTCACACGACCATTGCCGCCACGTCGACTCACCAAAGCGTGCCCACCACTGCGACAAAGAGGGCCAAGAAACGCACAAGGCCTGCCTTGGCAGTGACAGCCCCAGACAGAGGCCCGTCGAGACCCCGGAGCGCCCAGCAGCTCGCTACTCCTTCAACCTCTACAAGCAACGAGCAGCTCTCGAGGAGCTCGGCGCCTCGCAATGCGAGCCCGACGAGAAGAGAAGCCGGTGCAAGAAGAAGAGAGCGGCAGGATCAACCTTCCCAGCGAGCTGAGCACCCTGTCAGACCACGGAGCGCAGGCCCCACCATGGCGTCGCCGAGCGTAGCCGCGCAAGAACCAGCCTCTCCAGCTGGCGCCAGCCTCGCCTCTCTCGCAGCACGAAGACGACACGACATCTATGCTGAGCTCTCGTCTCTCGGCCTACCGGGGGCTGAAGAGTCTGACCCAGAGCCAGACTATGAGCCACCTCCGTTCCCAGCCAATGCCACCAGACCTCGCTCCCCGCCGCGACAGCCGAGAGAGGGCGAGGAATGGACAGAGGAGGACAGGAGGAGGCAAGAGGAGGCGGTCATGTACCAGGTGCCAGATAGCCCTCCGCCGGCATTTCGAAGCGAGGACGAGGACGAGAATGAAACGAACGCGAGGACGCAGAGAGCGAGAACCAATGCGGAGCCTGAAGAAAGAGCTACAAGGGTTTACAGCGACGCAGATCGGGCAACAGACTCGTCGGCCGACGAAGCGGAGATGAATTCGATCCGTCAAGCCTGGGAAGACGATCTAGCGGCTGGCTTTACATTGGAGGAGAGATTGGAGCGGGACAGGCAGCGGAGGGAGCAGCAACAGCAGCAACAACAGCAAACCACCGTGCCTCAATTGGGACGCCTCGTTATGGAGGCAAGGGCGAGACGGAGACTTGATGCTGGACAGACTACAGCGTTAGAGGAGAGTGGCGAAAGTGCGGCCCCGGTTGTGCAAGGCCCATCGGCAGCTTCTCAATCAGCTTCACCATCGAACGCTCATCGGAGAGTAGCTTCTACTGGCGAGGTACCAGCATCATCTACCGCGGCCCCACGGTGCGCCAGTGATGAAATAGAGCCGAGGAAGAGGAGTCGAACAGCTGCTATCGGGACTGGAACTGGTCTTTTGCATGGTACCGCATCGACTGAAACTCACGGACTCCAAGCTACAAAGATACGAGGCAGACCGTCAAGCGAGTCTCACTCTCGCTTCAGAGACGACGCTTCTGCAGCTGCTGCTCGACGGAGAGACCTCTGGGGACCCATTGTGGGCGCTTCATCTACCTCGGCGGCTGTCGCTGTTCCACCCACCAATGCAGAAGCATCTTCCAATGTCCTTGCGCCTCGACTCAACGAGACGGCCGTTACAGACAGCGAGGTGCCGCTGCGGAGGCAGATGTTGGCCCGCCTTGGCTCGTCAAGCAGTAGTAGTGGCGTGCCAGCCACGTCTCAGGAGGAATCTGCCTCTTCAGACGAGGCCTGGGAAAAAGAGGAAGCCATGTTGCAGGCAATGCGACAGCAGCGCGCGGCACCGAGACCATCTCGGAGCAGTCAGTCATCTTCAGATGATCGGAGGCCCTCTGTGCCTGGAGGGTGGGTCGGGGATGCAGCAGCTCGGCAGCAACGGCCGCCGCTAGCAGGTCAATCGAGAGCTTCTCTCGAGGACCTGGGCAAGGTGGGAAGAAGCGTACCAAAGGCACCTCCGCCTCTCGTCTTGGGCCGATCCAGAGGAGGTGGAGCAGCGTACAGCAGCAGCAGCGAGGAGAGCGAGAGCGCTGAAGAAGGCCGTTATCGCCAAGACGACGACAGTGACGACTCGCTCTCCCCCTCGGAACCTGATCAGGCCCTGTCTGAGCCAGCATCAATTGCGAGCAGCGCCAAGGAAAGCACGTCGCAGCTCTCGTTGGCCTCTGCGTCGTCCCGCTCGGTCCATCGACTGGAAAAGGGCAAGCAGCCAATCAGGCCGTCTTCGGCTCCTTTCACGACGGAAGAAGCCAGGGCTGGGCAGTTTGAGGAGGACAGTGGGAGTAGCGGAGACGTTTCTTCGGAAAGTGACCAAGAAGGGGAACCTACCCCGTCGAGCGATCGACCACCAGTCGGCCACCGACTCAAAGGCCTTTTCGCTACACCACTTCATGGCCAAGAAGCTGCCTTGGAACCCCCCTCGACAAGGAAGAGCTCTTTCGATAGGCTTTTGGACACGAGGCTCGCCGGTACACCACGGTCTCCGGCGGAGTCCTACCGGTCTGTGTCCAGGCAGACTGGAAATGCGACAGGAGAAGATGGGCAGAGAGAGCAGCAGCAGCAGCGTGAAGAGACGGTGCTGGCAAGAAATGAAACGATGCGTAAGCTCTCTGGTACATCTACCTCTCGAACAATGGACGAGCAGCAGGCTCGTTCAGAAGCTCTCGCATCCATTGCCCAGATACAGGCTGCTTCGGCCGGCGCATACGGCATTGATTCTCTATCGGCCCTTGAGCGCATGCTTTCTTCACGACAGCCAGTCCAAGAGGGCGAAACGACAGGTACTCCACGGCTTGGTCGGTCAGGCGCCATCAATCGACGCTCGACCGCGTTTGTCAACCCTCGATCGAGTGTCGCCCCTAGACCGCTCGGTCGTCTACCCACTATCACCGCCGCCACTCGTCACTTCCCGCCCTCGAGGCAGCAGATCGAAGAGACGTCTTCTGCTGCTTCTTTCAATCACCTTTCTTCTCCTCCACCACCGGGGAATGGTACTCCTAGCTGGATGGCCTACATCCCTGCGGAGGAACGGAGAGCTCTTCCCGAGCCACTCGAGCCCTCGAAGAAGCACACGAGCGGCAACAGCAATCCGTTGCCAGAGCCTCCCCTGCCCTGGAGAAGACCAGGCAGCCGAGTGAGCGCCATGGTGGAGCGATTCGAGGTAAACGGACCTGACGCCAGGCCGCCGAGCCCGACAAAGGAACCAGAGCACCAATCTCTTCAGCAAGGGTCTTCGTCCAGACCTGAGAGTGGGGCAGATCGCCAAGAGACACTGAGAAGACGTCCACCGCCGCCACCGCCGCCTCATGCTCAACCTTCTGCATCGCAAATGGCATCGTCGCAGCGACCATTTCTCTACAACGGCTCGCAGAGGCCAAATTCCCGCAATTCAACGTTAATGAGGGCCGAACCGGCAGGAGACTCCTTCAGAGCCGCTAGCGCATCGAGTATTAGCTCGATGCCTTTCAGTGGGGGTAGCACGCCCTCGGCGCAAGGGCAGGATGTGCCTTCGAACGTGGCGCCGAGCACCTCGGACCACAGCGCGGTCGGCCGTGCGACATCTTCGTCTTCGTCGTCGATGATGAGACCGCCTCCGCCGCCAGCACCGCCAAGGACTGGACCTGGGGCTAGATTGGTGATGCCCTCACTCCCGCCGCGGCCTCAGCTGCTGGATGGAGACGATCAACAGCCTCAGCAAAGAAGTCAGACGCCAATCGATGAACTTCGGAGAGCATCTGGCTCTGGCACAGGAAGGAGCAGCCCAATGACGCCCGTTAGCAGAGGAGACGGTGCAATTGCGACTCGCGAGCCAGAACAGGTTCGGCAAACACGAATCGGAGCATCGAGGCCGCTTCCAACACCTCCGCCTACGCTTATGAACAGCCTCGTGCGGCCCGCCGCTGCGGAGGAGCCGCAGCCGCCCGCTCGTTCTCCTTTGGCTTCTCCTTCCATCGTCAGCGAGCGCCCAGCGGAGCCATCGCCGACAACAGCGGCATCGACTACCCAGGCGAGCGTGGCAGCCGAGACGATGGCGGGTGCCGCTTCGAGCCTCGCCCGCGCGCCCTCGCTGGGGCTGACGGACCTCGACGTCTTTGCATCCCGTCTTGCCGACCTGCAGGATCGTCGGCAAAGAGCCGTCGCAGCCTCTGGCTCGTCTGATGATCGTTCATTGGCCGATGGCGATGCCGAGCCCGATGGTGAGGCCGAGGGAGGCTCGACGAGGCGAGACACGTACGACGACTTGCACCTCCTTGCCGAGTTTCTGGGACCCGCCAAGAATCCCGGCCTGACGCCCGAACAGCTCTCGCAGATTCCCGTGGCGCCCGTCGAGTGCGTGCGCCGGCGCGAGGTCAAGGACAAAAAGACGGGCGCGGTCCTCAAGACGAAGCTCCGCCTCGAGGTCGCCGGCGTAAAGGTCGAGAGGTGTGGTGTGTGCCTGATCCAGTTCCGCGAGGGCCAGCTGGCGGCCATCCTGGAATGTCTCCACGTCTTTCACGAGGATTGCGCAGGCAAGTGGCTGCGCGGTAGCCGCGTCTGTCCATCTTGCCGGGCTCCAGTTGCAGAGGAGGGAGCCGACACATAGTGGGACCAAATCAAAAGAAAAAGAAAGACAGAATTCACACAATGTAATGCCTTTGCCTCATCCACAATTCTCATTTAGTTCGATAGGATTGCTTTCAAGAATGATGCTTCCAAGAAGTCAAAGACAGGATGAAGGAAGGTGAAAAGGGGGCTCATGGTCTGCCCAGAACATTGCCGAGCCAGTACGCCAGGTCAGACTGCTGAGAGCCGCCGACGCGCAGGTACCAGACAGAGAGAATGGCGACGCCGACGAGCTCGAGGATGCCTACGATGACGTTGCCGGCACCGGCAGTGACGAGGGCGGACCAGATATAGCCGAGGATGCGATCGAGGATGAGGCCGAGCAGGGCCTTTGTGCGGTAGGCGCCGTCGATGCCAAATGGCCTCGTCGAAGGATCCAGGTGCGCGCTAGACGACGCAGGTGGGCTGAGCCGGAGGATGGCCGTGACGGGCTTGTGGTCCGAGTGGGTGTACCGCATGATGCTCCTGTACAGCTCCGGCGTGACGCCCTGGAGGTCGTCTGACGCTGAACCGGCCGAGGCCCACAGGATCCGATCTGTCCATCCTGGCACCCGCTTTCCGCTCAGCTCGCCTGCATTGTGGCCCATGACCGGGGCGACTCCAGGCTGCTCTTTGTTGTCCCCTCCTTCGGTCTGCTGCTGCTTCTGCAGCTGCTTGCGCGCAGCCTTGTCCACCTTGAACTTGTACGTTGGGCCGTGGCCCCACGTCCTGATGTCCGGCTCGACGAGGCCGTGGAAGGCCTTGGGCCCGCCCTCCGAGGGTCGATGCTGTGCCGCGAGCTGGTCGTATGTCGCGAGCGTCTTCCAGTCGGCCTGGTTGATCTTTCGCTTCACGTCGCTCCGCTTCAGCACCACGTCCTCCTGTCCCTTTCGGGCCAGGTGCGCAGACGGCTTCGTGTTGAAACCGATGCGGTAGTTGAGATCGCCAAAGACAAAGAGGTGCGATGTGTCATAAATGCTGTGCGCCTCAGCGTCCAGAGCGACGGGCTTGCGGGACTGGAACCGGGCGGACTTCTCCGTCTCGTACTTTTCCGTAAGGCCTTGCATCTCTTCGTCCTCTTCCTTATCGGTGCTCTTCTTTCCTCCTTGGCTGGGTGTGATGGGCAAGGCAGGTAACTTCCGCACAGAGGCCTGATCGAAGACTAGGCGGCGGACGATGTTCTTCCAGTCGTTGTTTCTTCTTGGGACGTTGTGATCGTGCGCGGCGAGATGGGCGCATACAAACGTCAGTGTCTCATCTGGCATGCCAGGAAAGGCACCCTCGAGTACGACGCGGACACCGGCGGCACCCTTGTTGCCCATCAGGCCCAGCAGGCCCGTGCCAGCCGAGCTTGCGCGGACTTCTTTGACACGCTCGACGGCGCTCTTTGGGCCCGAGAGGCCCGCCACGGGCGCCCGCTCACGGGCGTAGACAAAGAGGACGATGCCAACGAGGTGCACCTCTGCCAGTAGCGTGTAGTCCTCGGGCCCACCCCCTGGCGGGTACATTCCATCGGGTCTCGTCGTGGCCGCCTGGGGCCGGATCGCGCGGCGGATCGCTAGGTCGGTCCGCTTGATGGCCGACTGCATCGCGGCATTGCCAGAGAAGCCGTCGGGAAGGTCGACGAGCTCCTGGAAGCCAACGGCATAGATGTCTGGAGCGGGTCGGCCTTGCTTCTCGTCGACTGCGACAAAGCGAGCATCCTTTTCCGAAAGTGTGGGGACGAGCCAGTGCGACAGGTCCGGCGCCACGGCAGAGCTGCCTTGAAGGTTGCAATTGAACGATGCCACCTGCACACGCAACGGTGGGGCGGATGGGACAGAGATGTTCCCGCTCGATGAAGAGAGGGACGTCGTTGTCGCCATGGCTGAAGCAGGAAGTTATCTGTTAATGGCGAGACAGACGGGAAGGAAGGAAGGAACGCGAAAAAGGCGGGGGCAAGTTGGCCAAAGCGAGATTGAAAGCGCGCGCGCGTGCTGTGTAAATCTGTCAAAAGAAGCCACTAACAACTTCCTCCTCCCTTGTCATGGTCCATGGAGGTACTTGAGGGAGAAGTGAATCTGCTTGATCATCTGTTGCGCTTCCCCAGAAGGGTCTACCTTGCATACTAGTATCTTTATGCGTATCGAGCTAGAGCCTCATTATCATCTTTTCAAGCCAAGGGCCTTCCAATATGCTGCGAGAGCGGCGTTCCCCTTCTCTCATAAGCGTGCGATCAAACCTCTCTACCTCTATCGCTATTTTGGTGGGCCCGCGCTCTCGTCGACTCCTTCTGCCATTCTGGCATCAAGAGACCGTACGACGATATTGAACACGAGCAAGAATGAGAACAAGACAGACCTCTACATCATCGAGTACATGAGCATGACGCTCAAGGCCGGCGAGGAGTGCCTGTAGACTTACACGAGGAGCATGGGCATTGAGAAGAGTCGATCTACTTTGCAACCTTGGTACAAGGTGACGATTTGGCTTCTCCAGTTACCTCTCATCTCTCATTTTCGTCCATTAGGACTTGCGCTTGTAAAGGCTCCGGTGATGGTATGGACGCAACTCGCAAATGAGAAGCAAGCCATTAACAATTCATCGCACGCCCTTTCCAAGCTCCCACGAGTAGCGTTCAGCAGTAGTACTACTCAACTTCTTTTCTCTCTTCTAGTGAACGATATAGAAAAAGAAGGGTCATCTCCCATGACATGGCGACTCGAGACGGTAGTCTGGAAGAGCTTCCCGCTAGGAGGAAGTAAGTTGATGACTTGCAAGGCAAGGGTGAATTTTTCGCTTTTTAGCTTCTGTAGCCCGTACTGGTATTCATCGAATGGGACGGATAATTGAGACTAGTCGTGGTAGGAGGTGGTGTCATGGCGGTCTCTTTGAATGTTTTGAAGCCTTTCTCCTCCTGCGAAGAAGAGCTACGCGATCGATGTTGCTGCTGCTGCTGCTGCTGCTCCTCTTGAGATGCACTGCCGTACGTAGTGGCTTCTGATCGCTGTGACTGCTGTTGAGGAGCTCTCTGATGTCCCACGGCTTGCTGAAATTTGGCAGTGCTGCTGATTCCCTCGGCATCTTCTTCATGTGCAACATCTTGTTGAGACCTTGGCAACGGCGCATGGCTCTGTTCAGGTGGCCTAAGGGCCAGACTGCCCTGTGCAAGTGCGAACTCTGCCTGACGAAGGAGTGCGCTGCAGTACAAAAGGGCGACCTTGGACTTTTCCCACGTTTCCTTTGCCTTCCTCGCTACTTCTTCGTACGTGGGTTCCCTCGGTGTACCGTTGGCGTACAGGGTGCTACGAAGCTCGTTGTAGGCCTTGTTCTTTGCCTGCACGACCACTTCCATCTCTGCTGGCCCAATGTCGACGATACGTCTGCGATCAATTTCTTGCCAGATCATGCGCAGTCGGCTCGACTCGTACGTTTGCTCTGGTGTGGGCAGACCCCGCGTCACCAGCGGATCTGGTCGCTGACCGTCGCCCTGACCGAAGGCCAAGAGCCAGTCATTGTGAAGCTGGGCCAATGTTCCCGGCAAAAGAGGTCGTGAAGGGAAGTTACTTCGAGGGTCGAGATAGGGCGAGTAAGGGACTGATGTCGTCTGAGGTGGCTGTCTCTCCAGGTACCAGCCCTGGTCTCCGTATATACTGGCAGTGTGCATCTGCATGATGGCAGGTGCAAGGAATGGGGTACTGGTTCTGGCATCATGGTAGTGGGTGTCGCCTTCGGAGTGCGCTGACAGGGGCTGTGGCGCTTCAGAAGTCCAGGAAGTAGGCTGTTCTCGAGGGACGGCGTATTGCGAGAAAGGAATGTTAAGGGCAGCTGGATTGACAACAGCCGGTGAAACGGTCGAAGTGCTTGCAACACCATGTGTGTCAACGAGTAGCTTCTCCGAGTAAGTTTGCACTTGTCCAGTGCCTTGGTGAGCGCTCGACGCTTGACAGTAGGTCATTGATTGAGATTGGTGGAGACGATCGCTGTCCCGGTAAGACTGAGCACAGGCCTGTTGAATGCGACATATGAGCCCTTTAAACTCTTCTCGCAGTCTGCAGACTGACTTGCAAGCCCCCGTGAGGCATGCTCACTGGAGGTGTTCTGCTCTGCTGCATCGAATTGGGGAAGAGCTTCTAGCGAAGCAGTGAGCACAGAGAACGATGCTAGGGGAAAGCTTGCTCACCCACCCATTCTTCCGTCTCGTTGCCTTGCCTCACCCTGTGGTGTGAGGGGGGAGGACCAGCGATTTCGCCACTCTGGTTGAATGTGCCCATGCAAAAAATAGTCAGCCCGCCAACGCTCTCGCCGCAGACTGACTCGATCAAGTGGACACTCACTGCTTTTGTGGATATGTTGCTTAAATTGTTGCCCGTTGCCTGGTTCAGAAGAAAGCTTGCATCACCATCGACCAGATTGGCATAATGAGCAGCCTGGAGGTTAGCGTCGTAGCTCGTCTGTAAATGTTGAGAATGGGTAGCGGACTCTGTATGCTGTTGCTGAACAGAGTTGTTGTTGTTCTTAAAGCTGAGCCTGACTTTGAACCTTGTCTGCTGCTGTTGCTGCTGCTGATCACTGGGTCGTGGAAAAGTCATGCTGCCCGTAGAGTCGGCCAAGGTCGTCAGAGCAGCCGCTGCCTCTTGTGCATTGGAGCAGCGTTCATAGGACGCATGAGCTGAAGTCGAGTTGCGTTGTCTCAATCGTCCTGAGCTCATGGTTGCTTGCTTCTTCCGCGGTGAGTGGCACTCGGACTTGTTACCGTCTTCTGGTATGTCACTGTCGCAGTCAGCGTGAGAGACGGCAGCTCGGGTAGTCCTAGTGCTGCGCCGGACCCTCTTTCCTGACGCCGGATCCTGAACAGTCTGAAATGCTCCTGCTTCTTGAGTCTCGCTTTCCTCCGGAAACTGTCACGTCAGCTTGCGCTTGCTTGGGCGGTGAATTGAGCCCTACGAAACACTCACAGCCCTGACTCGGAGGCTGGAAGACTGGCTTCGGATTCTGTGCGGTCAATCACACCGCCATCTGTAGACTGAAAGCCATCGTTGCGCCCCGTGGGCCTTTCTGCGCTGATGATACTGTGCTCCGTGCTTCTCTCTCCTTGCGATCGATGAATCAAAGAGGGATAAGGGAAAGGTAGCATATCTCTGTCGACAGAGCTGCGCTCCAGAGAGGATTTAGGGAACGGAACGGAAAAAGACGTAGAGGCGGGGATGGGACGAAGAAGCGGTGGTATATGAGGGAAGAGGGGTCAGATACAAGGGAAGAAGAAGGCAAGGAGGCAGGAAGGGGCCGCGAGTAACGGTCCGGCGGATATTTGCTATCGACTGCTTTGGATTTTACTTGCCTGCCAAGTCTGGTTGACTGAACAAAAGAAAAACAAGGTGACGGGAGCGGGGGTATCACAAAAGAAGACGCCTGTGCCTCGGTGTTACCTTTGGCGCTTTGATGATTGTGCTCTCTCCAAGGGTAGGAGCGAGCGCCGCTTCGACGGTGAAGTCTCGCTCTCCACTTGCTACTCCGCCAGGGTCAGTTTCCCAGTGCTGAACAGCGCTCTGTAGCATCGCCCGCCTTCATCACTTGTTTGCGTCTTGTCTCTCTTTCAAGATACATGATCTGATAGCAGAACAATCTCATCAAACATCATGGGACGGTGTCGCCATGAGCCATAAACACCAGGAGCCTAGTAGACTCAGATGTCGTCGGCCTATGTGAAAGTTGACGTGAAAGGGCACGTGGTACGGCCTCGGCCTTTTGCGCTTTATGGATAAATGTTGTATTGAAGTATTACAAATCCAGTCGAGTTCTTGTATTCAAATTGATTTTCCCACTTTTTCACCCTTGACTCGACGAGAGAGAGTCAAGAAGGTCCTCCGTTCTTCGGATTGCGGGCACTTTGTACGCCCTCTTTCTTGCAACCAACCACACCTCGCACGCTCGACGCCACAGGACGTAAGCCAAGCTAGCCGTTTAGTGACTGAACAAGTGACACTGGCTCGAGGAGAACAGGAACAAGACCCTCAAAAAAGAACACGATGGCCATGAGTGTCGTCGCCCGAAATAGGGCGATGCAGGCTCTCGCCGGTCGCACCGCGGTCTCGGCCTCGGCCAGGAGAGCGATGCCCGCGCGATCATTTGCCAGCACAGCCAACGTGGCCCTGTCAAATAGCGCACCGAGGAGCATCGAGAAGCAGCAGCAGCAGCAGCATCAGCAGCAGGCGAGGACCATCAGCACAAACAGTCCCAAAGAGCAGGCCGCCGCCGCCACTGCAACCAAACCAGCAACTTCAAGGTAAGCAGTGGCATGGTGTGCTCACAGCGGTGGATGTTCATACCGCTCATCTGACAATCCACCCTTTCAACAGACCGGAGCCATCGCCTGCCTTCCAACAATCACCCGCCCCTGCTCCCCTCTCACGATCTCTCGATGACACGCTCGACGAGACGTTTGTCGGCATGTCTGGCGGTGACATCTTTCACGAAATGATGCTCCGACATGGAATCCGGCACATTTTTGGCTACCCCGGTGGTGCCATCCTGCCCGTATTCGACGCCATCTACAACTCCAAGCACTTTGACTTTATCCTTCCGAGGAGAGAGGACGGCGCCGGTCACATGGCCGAGGCCTACTCGCGTGTTACAGGCAAGCCGGGTGTCGTCCTCGTCACCAGCGGTCCTGGTGCGACCAACGTGGTGACGCCGATGCAGGATGCTCTCATGGACGGCTCGCCCCTCGTCGTCTTCTGCGGTCAGGTGGCCACGAGTGCCATTGGCTCCGACGCCTTCCAGGAGGCCGACATGCTTGGCATCAGCCGCAGCTGCACAAAGTGGAACGTCATGGTCAAGGACGTCACCGAGCTGCCGCGGCGCATCAACGAGGCTTTCCACATTGCCACCAGCGGGCGACCGGGCCCCGTTCTCGTCGACCTGCCCAAGGACGTCACCGCAGGCATTCTTCGGCAAGCTCTGCCTCGCAGCTGGACCACGCCCAATCAGGCCGCCCTTCCCAGCCGAGCCACGGCCCGACCGCGAACACGACGGTCCGTCGACAACTCCCTCTCGTCGTCGCAGGTCTCGCCAGAGATTGAGCACGCAGCGCGACTCATCAACAAGGCTAAGCGACCTGTCATCTACGCCGGCCACGGCATCCTCTCCTCGCCCGAGGGCCCCAAGCTCCTCAAGGAGCTCGCCCACCGCCGCCAGATTCCCGTCACAACGACTCTCCACGGCCTCGGCTCCTTCAACGAGGAGGACCCCCTGTCGCTGCAGATGCTCGGCATGCACGGCAGCGCCTATGCCAATCTTGCCATGCAGGACGCAGACCTGATCATCGCCCTTGGCGCTCGCTTCGACGACCGTGTCACTGGCCGCGTCGACAAGTTTGCACCTCACGCAAGAGCAGCTGCCCTCGAAGGGAGGGGAGGCATCATTCACTACGAGATCATGCCAAAGAACGTCAACAAGGTCGTCCAGGCCACTTGCGCTATTGAGGGCGACGTCGTCCGGAATCTCGCCAAGACGCTGCCCCTCGTCGAAGAGGCGCGGAACAAGACAGACTGGCACAAGACTATCGACGGCTGGAAGAGCAAGTACCCCTTCGTGAGTTGTTCCACTCTTTTCTCACTTTGCTGGCAGTGCAAGGACAGTGGCTGACCACAATCTTGTTTTGTAGTACTACGTCCCCAGCAAGGCCGATGCGCCGTCGAAGCCCCAGGAGATCATGGAGGCTCTCGACAGAGCCGTGGGTCCTGAGCGAAAGAAGGACCTCGTCGTCTCGACTGGCGTTGGGCAGCACCAAATGTGGGCTGCTCAGCACATCAAGTGGACACACCCGCGCACTTGGGTCTCGTCGGGCGGCGCAGGCACGATGGGTGTCGGCATTCCATTCGCCATTGGCGCCAAGGTTGCCCAGCCTGAAAAGATTGTCGTCGATGTCGACGGCGATGCCTCGGCCCAGATGACATTTATGGAGCTGGCGACGGCGGTCGAGTTTGGCATTGGTGCCAAGATTCTGATTCTCAACAACAACGGCCAGGGCATGGTGGTGCAGTGGCAAGATCTCTTCTACGAGGAGCGATACAGCCACACAAAGCAAAAGAACCCGGCCTTTACGCTTCTGGCAAATGCCTGTGGTGCCCACTCGATTCTCTGCAAGAACAGGGGAGAGCTTGACGAGAAGATGGCCGAGTTCATCAACTATGATAACTCGAAGCCCGTCCTGATGGAGGTCATGACGGACGACCGCGAACACGTCTTTCCCATGGTCCCCGCCGGCCACGGACTGCACCAGATGGTCATCCACCCGGATCTCAAGGCCAAGAACCCTCTGCCAAACTAGCCGCACATTGTCTCTCACACAAAATAAGAGCAGCCAGCTCTCTGCAATCACCAACTTCTTCTTCTTCGTTCTCTGTATCTTTTACCTCTCCTCTTATTCTCTCTCAATCGAGCATTTTGCCCTCTGCCTATTTGCCGCCCCTCGCCTGCCTGCCACGCGTGCGGCGTGCTACTTCGCAAAATCAGAACTTTTTTTTCTTTTTGGTGTCGCAAGTTGCGGATTCTTCTTCTTCAACCAACCCCACCCACCAGGCGACTTCGCTTTCGAAAGAAGAGCTCCCTGCTCCTCCCTGCCATGTCTCTTTGGCTAGCGCCATCCGGTGCCAAGAGGAGGAGGGAGTAGGCGAACAGTCGTGCAGGGTAACGGGGAAGAAGGACGTTTCTAAAAGCAGGAGGGTCACAAAACCATCGTTTCGAGAGGTAAACGCTGCCGCCATCATAACGGCAGTCTCGTTGGCCCATGATGAGAGGATGACCGATGATCCCCACATTCCCCCCCGCGTCGTGATTCCTCCGCCTATTTGCTTCCTCTCTTCTGCCCCCTCCCTTCCATTGCCTTTCCCTTTCTTCACGCACACCCTCTTTTTCTCTCCTTTTTCTGTTGTTTCTCACTTTTGTGCCTTCTCCATCGTGGAGGGCAGCGGCAATGCGTATGTGGTGGACCTGAAAGCGCGTGGTCCCAGTCGAGCTATGGCACAGGGCAATCAAAGACGAGATGGCGTCAGAAACAGGCGGAGAGGGGATGAGAAAGGGTGAGTACCACAGCATCGAGGTGCAATGCCTGAGTGACGATGAAAAAGAACTATAGGCGGCCCTTCAGCTAGTCAAGTCATTCGAGCCTCTCAAGCTCCCATGGCGTGGCAGGGCATTGCAAGGCGCAGTCTAGGAAGCACGCTCCTCTACCTTGTTCTTTTTTCCTTCGAAAGGAGAAAAGGGGGGAGATTTGTGGCGCATGAACAGCATAAAAGGCGTGTCTGACGGGCGCAAGCGAGATTGAAACCTTCGATCTCATTCTTCTCTTCTGGCTTTATAATATGTGCTGACAAGCCTCTCTCTACTTCTTCTCGCTAAGAGCGTCGACGCCGGGCAGAACCTTGCCCTCGAGAAGCTCCAGGCTGGCGCCACCGCCGGTGGAGACGTGCGAGAGGCCGTCCTCTGCACCGTACTTGGCGACGACGGTGGCCGTGTCGCCACCGCCGACAATAACGGTGGAGCCCTTCTTCTCAGCGGCGACACATGCGTCGAGCATGGCCTTTGACCCTCCTGCAAAGTTGTCAAACTCAAAGACGCCCGCAGGGCCGTTCCAAAGGATCGTCTTGCTGCTCTCGATGGTCTTCTGGAACAGCTCTTGTGACTTGGGGCCGGCGTCGAGGCCCATCCAGCCGTCGGGGATACCCTCCTCGTCGGTTGCCTGGCCCACCTTGGCGTCCTTGTCAAACTTGTCGGCAGTGACGTAGTCGACGGGCAGGACAACCTCGACGTTGTTCTTCTTTGCCTTCTCGAGCAGTGCAGCTGCCTTCTTGCTGCCCTCCTCGTCAAAGAGCGAGTTGCCAATCTTGACGCCCTCGATCGTCTTCTTGAAGGTGAAGGCCATGCCACCGCAGATGATGAGCTTGTTGACCTTGTCGAGCATGTTTTCGATGAGCTGGATCTTGTCCGAGACCTTGGCACCACCCAGGATGGCCAAGAACGGCCTCTCTGGGCTCTCGAGCGCCTTTGCAAAGAACTCGAGCTCCTTCTTCATTAGGAACCCAGACGCACGCTGCGGCAGCTCGACGCCGACCATGCTCGAGTGGGCTCGGTGGGCCGTGCCGAAGGCGTCGTTGATGTACACGTCGGCGAGCTTCGTCAGCGAGGCGCGGAACTCGTCGACCTTGGCCTTGTCGGCCTTGACCTTCTCGCCAGACGCGTCCTTGCCCTTGCCCTCCTCCTCGACGTGGAAGCGCAGGTTCTCGAGGAGGAAGATGCTGCCGGGCGAGGCGCTGTTCACGGCCTCCTCGGTCTTGGGTCCGACGCAGTCGTCGAGGAACTCGACCTTCTTGCCGAGCAGCTCAGACACCTTGGCGGCCACGGGCTTGAGCGAGTACTTGGCCACGGGCTGGCCGTCAGGGCGACCGAGGTGCGACATGAGGACGATCGTCTTGGCCTCTTCAGTTTCTTCCTGTCAGTGATATGTTGACCTTGCATTTATCGCGAACAGACTCACGCTTCTCAATGGCATGCTTGATGGTGGGAAGTGCCGCGGTAATTCGCTGAGGGTTGGTGATCTTGTCGCCGTCCATGGGGACGTTGAAGTCGACGCTACAAAGCCGGAAGGGACGGGTAAGTGCAAGCACAGAGAGTAAATAGAGGCTACGAAGGCAACGAAACCCACCGGATCAGGACCCTCTTGTCCTTGAGGTCGACATCGGTGATGGCGAGCTTGTTGGAGAGCGACATGGTGATTGGAGTAACAGTGACGGTAGAGATAGAGAAAGAAACACTGCGAGAAGCGAGATCGGAAGAACTTGAGGGGTGGCTCGTTCATCGCAGATACGTCACCCGGACCGTTCCTTTGGGGTGCAACACACGTGAAGAATTCTGTCATTCGCGATCTGTCACCTGGACTTTGAACTAACTGCAACACCTCACCTCTAAAATTTTAGACTGTTTTAGGTCGAGAACCATAGACGATCAGGCGATTTCCAAGATGGCGCGCCAAACTTAGCAGACAAATTGGCCGGTGATTGAGGATTCTGCCAAAAGACAGAAAGAGTTTAAAATGTCCGTGGCCGTCGTCTCGACGGATGATCCACAAGGGTCTTACTCCTCCATCTAGAAGCAGACGACCGCCACCATCATGATAGACGTGCAGACGGACTCGAAGCTGCTCTTTGCTGCCTCGGCTCTCGTCGCGTCGTGGCTCCTCTGGGTCTTCTTCGTGCCGCCGAAGCAGCTCCACAATGGCTTCAACAAGGTGCCCATCATCAAGAATCGGTTGCCTGGTTTGGGAGGCGTCGGCTTCTATGCCAATCGATACACTTTGTGAGTCGGCCTCATCCTCCTTTGCGGGTGCGCCAAGCTGACTAGTGTCCGAGCAGCCTTTCAAAAAATGTGACCAAGGACCCGAGGCATCCGCACCACGGCATTGCTAAATTCAACCTGCTTGGAAAAGTCGTCTACCACGTCGGTGGCAATGACGAAGAGACGATGCGGGCGATCTGCCTCAACAAGGACCTCTCCTTTTCCGGTGGTAACAACTTCCTCTTTGCTGGCATTGCCGGCGCACGACAGGGCGGCATAAACGAGGACGGCGAGGTCGACACCGAGGAGAAGCGAGTGATGAGGGATCTCATCAAGGCCATCAGCCCTACGAGACTCAATCCCATCGCGCCTCGCCTCGTCGAAGATGCCTATGAGGGCATTCAGGAGTGGCTGGGCAACGGCGCCTCGGCAGACCTGGACATGCAGCAGACGTACTACCCCCTCGTCTTTCGCTTTACTGTCCGCGTCATGGGCATGGCTGAGTATGCGTCGTCGCCCGAAGATCTCAAGCGCTTCGTTGCGGCCTTCTGGGCCACACAGCGCAACTCTGGCTTCTGGACCACCATTCTGCCCTGGGTGCCCCAGCCTCGGCTGCTGATGCGCTTGTGGGGCGCCGTGACGCTCTGGCGCATGGTGCGCAAGACGCTGGCCGAGCGGCAAAAGACGGGCCACCGCGAGGAAGACTATGCGCAGGACCTCATCGACAATGGTTACTCGCACAACCAGGTCAGCAAGTTTGTCATTGGCGGCATCATCGCCGGCATCCTCAACACCATCGGCACGGGGGCCTACTCGGTTGCCTTTGTCGGCGCCGACGACGACCTCAAGCGGCAGTGCAGGGCCGGCCTCGAGGCTGGCCTGCGCAAGGTGGCCGAGTCGCGCGGCGAGGTCTATGAGGACCTGACGCCGCTGCAGAAGCTGCAGATGGTCAAGCTCGAAGACTGGGAGTCGATTCCTGACTTTGAGATTCTCCACCTCGTCTTCAAGGAGTCGATTCGCCTCATGCTCACCAATAGCCTCAATCGCTACTATCCCGGCCCGAGCAAGGACAAGGAAGGAAAGCTCAAGCCGAGACTGACAATCTACGGCGAGGAGATCGAGGACGACGCCTACGTCACCTTTTCGCCGCCTTCGAACCTGCACGACGCAGACGCATTTCCCGAGCCATTCAAGTTTGACCCGATGCGCTACAAGCGCGGCCAGGGCCAGACCGAATACACCTTCATCGGCTGGGGAGCGGGCCACCACAAGTGCACGGGCATGCGCTTTGCCAAGCTCGAGACCATCATTGCCCTCAGTTCCTTTCTCCTCTTTACCGACTTTGAGACTGTCGACGACCGGGGCAAACGCTACAGCCTCCAGGAGGTGCCTCTGCCGGACCTGAGCCAGAGCCACTGGAGGACGCCGCGCAGACCGATGCGCGTCCGCATCACCAAGCCAACTCAATAGACCTATCGCCCTGTACAAGATATCCCACCTCCCCTCCTCGCCCGTACTGTTGTCGAGAAGTGGTAATACAAGATTGAATATTTCACCTGCTTGCCTGCCTGCCCAACTGCACAGTCTCCACCCTCTCTCCGACCAATCCTTCCTTGGTCGCTACTTTTGCTTATTGAGGTACTGCTTGACGCGCCTGGTCAGCTCTGACACTCGTGGGAAGATCGCTCGCGCGCTCTCACCTTCTCCTGGTAATCCTTTTGCCTCCTGAAGAGCAGAATGTGTGGCTCGGGAGCTGCAGCGTGGTGTTTCTTGTCAGCATACACACGCACTCTCTTTCCACGAGCAGGCGTTGGGGCAAGAAATGATGGGGAACTGACCATGGACCTCGTAGTGCTCCCAGCCGAGGCTTTGGGTGATTCCGATCCCGCGCCACTCGGAATCGGATAGGATCCTCAGCACGCCCGGCTCCTCGGGGTCGAAGTACTCCCGCGGGATGAGCTTGAGCATCGGCTTGGGCAGAATGACATGGCTGCCGGTCGCGTACATACTCGTCTTCCGTCAGCTTGTAATTCCCTTTCATCTTACGGATCTTGCAGCACTCACCGATACTCCCAATGGTCGTCCGAGTACTTTTCGCTGTAGTGTATCCTGGTGAGAAGCAACGCAATTAGATTGGTCAGCCAGATCTCGAAAGAGGGTCAAGGTGAAAAGGACGGGGAACCAACCTCTCGACGTAGTCCTCGTACGATGGTTCGTGATGTCCCGCCATCGTATCCTTCCTCCCTCTCTTTCTCTCGCTCTGAAGTGGTTGCTTCCTACTCTGAAAGCTCCGTCTAGTCTCGCCTCGTCCGGAAAGGAAGGGCGCTCGCTGGCCGTGTCAAATGCGCGAAGCCGCTGCTCGTCCGAATTTTCGCGTGTTGGTTGCGACACAACAACCCCTGGCGAACGAACGAAGGGTCCCCCAGACGAGTTGCTACGATCGATCGATTGACGGACAAGGAAAAAGAGAGAGAGAAAGGAGCAGCGGTGAGAAACTCGTCGTGCGTTTGTTTGCCTCGTCCTGATCTGATCGAGGACAATTACAACACGTACAGTCGTTGGATGGTCGAGGGCTTGGACTAATAATGGAGACCGGTAATGGCGAAATTCAAGAAAAAAAAAGCAAAAAGAAAGAAGGCCAGGGAAAAGAAAAGAGAGAGAGAGAGAAAGGCAGGCGACGCGCAAGCGCGTCCTGCTCCCCGCTCGCCTGCAATTGTGTGTTGGGTGTGCATGTGAGTGTGCCTTGCCTAGATTATAATAGTGTTGTTTGCAGCAGGGAAAGACGCGTCTGTCTTCTTTTGGTAGGTGGGAAGGCTTCGGCCTCCCTTGATTAGCTGCACTACTCCTACTGATACGGCTAGGAGGGCGTGCAGCTCGTTGTCGCCATTGTGTTGAGTACATGTGGGAGAGCCAAGAAGGCTAAATATGCAGGACCATACTGAGCTGGCCGGCTCTTGGGCAATTTGCTGGACAGTGGGAGTGTGGTTTGCTTCCAGCTTCCAGCTTCCAGAGCCGTCATTATGGCCGGGATCCGTTCTATACTATTGAACCGTTGCCATGAGACATCTCTTATATAGTGCGCAGCAGGGAACAGCAAAGACGAGCATGAACGGAATGCGAATGTCTTCTGCCTCTCGAAGGGAAGGGCCCCTCCGAGACGTCCGTGTCTTCTCTTACATCTGTCAAAGAGGAAGCACGAGCAATGCCTGCGTAGCGACCAGTGAAGCAAGGGAAGAATTGACACAATCACAGCAACCACATGTAAGATACTGTCACACATGAATCTCGATCTTTCCCTCTCCATCGATGATGCCTGCTTGAATCGAAGCGGAGCGCACGCACACATCTGCGTCGAAAAGTTACGCACGAGCCACCAAGCCTTCTTTTCCCTGGCGGGGTCCGGCGGCGTCCAGCGAGCGCGTGTGAAGCAACTTTTTGGTTTTTTTGAGCAACCGACCAACCAACGCAAGCCGTAGAGTGGATATGGCCGGGACTTCATCTCCGGAGTCGCCCCGAGACGGGCTGCGAAAGAGGGGGAGGCAGCCCAGCGTCGACCTGCTGGACCTGGGCGGCAGCAGCCCCGTCGCGACCTCATCGGCCGGGGTGAGCAAATTGGCGGTTCTAGCTGAACATTTTCTCCCTTTGCGCTCCTCCCTAGGCTGACTCTGCTCACCTTACCTTTTTTTCCCTTCGCTTTGTCCGCTTTTCGGGCTCAGCACCGGCGCACGCTCACGGCCTCCAGCGACGGGTTTGGCGACTTTGTCGACCCGCCACCGGCGTCATTCGATTCGTCGAGCCACGCTGCCGATGTTGGCTTCGAGGACGACGAAAACGACGAGCAAGACGAACACTGGCAGGACGCAGACATGGTGCAGAGCTTCTCTCCCGTCCAAGATCGACAGACTTTTCAGCAAAGCAGCAACGGCCATGCTCCTGCTCCTGCCCCTCCTGCCGCCACCACCTCTTCCACCACGACGGCATTCAAGGGGATAGGGCCCGCCGCAGCTGTCTCTGCTGATCTTCTCGACTGGGACGCATGGGATACGCCAACAGGGCCTCAGTCCGTGACTCCAGGAGCAGGAGCGGCAGCGGCAGCAGGAGGCGGCACAAAGGGAGCCAAGCAAGGTAACCCGGCTGACGAAGACTTCTTCGCAGCATTTGAGAGGGCTGCCATTGCGAGGTCACAGCGACAGCCGTCGCCGCCCATGATTGATCTGCGCGACATGGAGAAGCAGCTAGCCGATCGCAACCAGAAGCAGAAGCAGGCCGGTCAAGCCACGAAAGAGGACGACTTCTTTGCCACATTTGAAGCGAGTCCAGAGGAAACGATGCGAGGCAATGCCAGGAGGATTGCAGAGGAGAAGAGCCCAGGGCTGACGGGCACAAAGCTCGACGACATGAAGGACGCTCAGGATAGCCCAATGCAGACGACAAGCTCTTCGACGATGGCAGACTACTTCGGCGCTGCCTCTGTTTCCCCCTCCAAAGGCAATGACAACAATGGTACTGATGAACAAGGGCAGATGAAGCAAGGTCGGAGCGACAGCTGGTCCGAGATGGCAGGCTCTTGGGGAGGAAGCCTGCGCAAGACGCTCGGCTCGCTGCGCGGCCTGCCCGCCGGTGTCGCCAACCACTTGCCAAGCGCTAGCGACTTCATCGTCCCACCCGAGGGAGGAGAAGAACAACAGCGCGAGGCCGGCTCGAGCCGACAAAGGACGCCGTCGCCCTTTCCACCGCCCAAAGAAGAACCGGCGTCGGCCCTGTCGATGCCCACGCCGCGGCGGAAGCAGTCGATTGCCTCGGCATCGGACTACTCACACGGGACCCCATTCGGCGCCTCTGCATCGCCCACCTCGCCCACGATGAAGCCTGTCCCACCGAACCTCATGGCGGCCAGTACCAGCAGTAGCCATGCACACCGCACCCACTACTCGACGGCCCCAGCAGCCGTGGTGCCCATCAGCGGTGCGCCTGGCTTTGATGCCTCGGCCACCCGGCGCTGGAACACAGGCGAGTGGAGCCTGTCTTCGCACGAAGAATCGCTCCGCTCCAAGAGACCCATGCCCGTCACGCTCCGGGGACGGCGAGAGGAGACCAACGAGGTCATCGAGGACTGGCACGCAGCGAGGTTACAGCCCCACTTGCCGCCGAGGCTACAGCTGGGCAAGAGCTGGAAGCTCCTCTACTCCTCGGACCAGCATGGCATCAGCCTCGGCACGCTGTACCGCTCAGTCGAGAGCGGTATGTCTGCCTCGGCCAGTGGATCAGGACGCGGGTCTAGGCTTAGCGGCGGCGGTGGTGCAGGTGCAGGCGTGGCACAGGACGAGGGGTGGCTGCGGGGCGCGAGCGGTGCCACAAAGGCAGCCTTGATCGGTGCAGGGGGCGCCGGTGGTAGTAGCGTCAAGAGGCTTGGTGGCGGGCTGATGAGCCTCGCCGATGCTGGCCTCATCGTGGCTGTACGAGACGCCGACGACAATGTGTTTGGAGCATTTGTCAATGAGCGCATCCGACCTCAGGCCCACTACTACGGCAATGGAGAATGGTGAGTTGGCACAGGACTGATGCATTACTGTCGTGTGAGCAATCCTTGTTCATCGTCCTCCTTCACGCGCAGCTTCCTGTGGAAAACAACGAATCTGCCCAGCCAGGCAGCCGCGCCCGACGAGGATGCAGGCGGCCGCCGACAGAAGATTTCCACGTTTGGCTACACTGGCAAAAACGACTACATGGCCCTCACAGAGGCCCACTACCTCTCCTTCGGCGGCGGCGAGGGCAAGTACGGCTTCTGGCTCGACGGCAGCCTCGATCGGGGCATCTCAGCTACGTGCCCGGCGTTTGACAACGAGGTGCTTTGCAACCCATCGGCCTTTTCGAAGGACGACGGCGAGGACGAGGGCAAGTTTGAGTGCATCTGCATAGAAGTCTGGGCCTGTGGCATCGATTGATGTCGTCAGTCTCTTCCCTCCCCACATCATCACTTGGGCCAGTGTTACGTGTAAAACGAGAAGCACAGAGACAATCGTATTTCCATTATACACACACACACATGCTATGTAGATGTTGTGGCAGCAGCAGGGGTAGCTGACGACGGTCTAGCGTAGATTGGGAAATTTCTCCGACTCAACAGAAGACCCTTGAGGTTCCGGATGTCTGCCCTGACCTGCGCCACATCGACCGTCTTTTGTTCTGCGCTGGTGCCATTGCTCGAGCCTGTTGACGGTGAT
Source organism: Acaromyces ingoldii (assembly GCF_003144295.1). Classification (NCBI taxonomy): domain Eukaryota; kingdom Fungi; phylum Basidiomycota; class Exobasidiomycetes; order Exobasidiales; family Cryptobasidiaceae; genus Acaromyces; species Acaromyces ingoldii. The sequence continues at coordinate 1,015,133 of NW_020290248.1, forward strand.
GCGCCGAATGACGAGGTGATGGACGAGGCAAAGGTGTTGAACGACCGCGAGCCATAGTGGGATGCGCTTGCGGTATACATCTGCGCAGCAATGTTGGCGTTGATCGCGCTCAGGCTCGACCGCAACGAAGCGGCCTTTCCTCCTGCTCCCTCTCCACTGTTCGTTGTCGATGTCGCTGCCGCCGACGTGCTTGTACTTGTGTGCTTCTTCTTTGAGGACGACGTCTTGGGAGGCGCAAATGGGTCAAACTCGAGCTCGTCTTCATCGTCTGATTCCTCCGAGGCACCGTCCGACTCCTCGTCGGCCACCGTCGGTGTCTTTGTTGATGTTGTAGCTGGTGAAGGGGGCAACAAAGCCTGCGAGGATGCGTCGGCTTTGAGCGCCTCGGCGAGCTTCGAGAGCGAGGATCGGAGTGGCGCGGTCACGTCGATGGGAACGACCTTGTCTTTCTCTGTCTCTGCGTCCTCGGCCTGTCCCTCCAGCAGTGGCCGCTTCTCCTCTTCCTCTCCATCACCACCCTTCTCCTTGCTCCCATCGGGCACAGATGTGGCGGAAACGACAACGTCGGTGCCGGGCAGAACAACGTCGCCAGCCTCCTTTTTGTCTTCAATCTCCTCAGCAGAAGACGTCGGCGACGTCGGTGCGGCGTCCTTGCCGACCTCATCTGCGAACTGCACTCGCTTCAACACACCCCGCTTCGGTACGGCGGCCGCCGACGAAGAGGTGCCGTTGGCATCCGTGGAAGAGAAGCCGGCCGAGGATCGCAGCTTCTTGACCCGGTTGTGCAGCGTGCTGTAGAGGTCGTGGTGGTGCTTGAGCAGCTCTGAGCGGGCATCCAGCGTCGAGACAAGTCGGGGAAGCATATACGCCTGTTTTAAGAGAGAGAAATGTCAGCACACACGGAAGGAAGGGGGAAGGAAGAGAGAAGTGAAGAGAGGACTCACCCGGTACAGACCGACGAGGACAGCGGCGAAGCCACCGCCGAGCATGAGAAAGTAGGACATGGACCTGAAGAAGGCCAGCAGGACTTCGTACCGCGTCGTGGGTCCAGGCTGCTGCTGCTGTGCGGCTGCCATGGCTTGCGAGGTCGCTTGTCGGTCCTGGTACAGCGCCAAGGGAGATCGAGGGTATGTCTTGGGGGGCAACTGAGGTTCAGGTCCGCTTACTTCTTCGGAGGAAGAGGATGGCGAGAGTGGCGAGTCGAATTGGCGCCTCGCCCTGTCGAAAGCATCGGTCGCAGTGTCTGTGGGTGAAGCCGCCGCTGCCTCGGTGGCGACTGGCGAGCTGAGATGCTCGGGTCGACGTGCATCTGCATAGGCCCGATCGATGGCAGCCTCGTCGAGGCCCTTTGAGCGCAAAAAGTCCCGCTGGGAGGCCTCGTCGTCGTGCTGCTTGTCCTTATTGGACGCCTGTAGCGAGACGAGGAAGCGCACGGCCTGCGCATGCCGCTCCTCTCGCGCCGCGTCGTTCTCCATTGTCGATATTGGGGCGCTGGTGGTACAAAAAGATCTACGGAGGGTGGAGACCGGCTACGCATCCACCCAAGCGCCGGAAAAAGTGGACAAAGGCGCGTGAGTTGAAAAGATAATTGGGCATCCGTCTATCGAAATAGTCGATTGACACCTCATGGCCGGCCACTAGGCATGGTGACGGCCTCAGAAGGACTCCGAGCAAGTTGGCTTCATAGCCTTCGATAGAGCTGTGGCTTGAGTGATGTCAATGCATCTGCCAAATATTAGAAAGATTGCAAATGCGCCTTCTCTTTGGGGACGCCTCATTGCTCCGCACTGCAGGACAAAGGGAGATTGAATTTGAGGACAAGGGGAGGGTAATGTCCACTGACAAAGGAGAGAGACAAAGGGATGATCTCGAGGCCTTTGCCCAGGATCCCAAAGCATGAACACTCTTCCTTACAAGTCGTCAAGTCAATGGTGATTCCCAGTACAGACGCCCGTCTCAAGCCCTGGCTAGGCCTTCGAGCCCGCCTCGCCCTCTGCCTCTTTTCGCCTACTCTCCTGGCCCTTGCCTTCGTTGCCGCCAGGCTAGCCATCTCGTCCACAGATGTCGACGACAAGGTAGCAGAAGCAAAGACTAGACTATGGACAAGCTGTCGAGGCGTAGAGCTTGCGGCTACGACGGCAGCGAGCATGCCCCGCATCATGGCGCACAACTTCAACGAGGCCACCTCGCGCGCCGTGATGGACACGGTCCAGGGGCTGGGCAAGGTGCTCCTGCTCGGCATCGAAGCCATCGAAAATCTCCTCGTCTTTCTCGTCGACATGTATCGGAGTTTGTTTCTTTGTGTCATCGAGCTCGTCGTCAGAGGGTCTCTATCGCTCCTCATCAGTGCCGTCCAGCTCATTTCTGACGGTGTACACGCCGCGGCTCACGGTATCCAACAGAGCATCCAGGCATCCATCAATGGCCTCAATGACGTCCTTAAAGGCTCAGTGTCGGGCATCAATGATGTCGCCAAGCTCTTTGGAAAAAGCATAGGTGTGCCACAGATTCCCCAGCCGGACTTAAGGTGAGCGTATGGCAAGCGTGGCGTCGAAAGTGTGCACTTCAAGCTGATGTGCGGCTATTGTACGGTTCACCACAGTGCACTTAACAACATTCAGATTCCCAAGACTTTTGAGGACGCCCTGAGTAACATCAATGGCAGCATGCCCACACTGGACCAGCTCAAACAAAAAGTGAACGACGTAATCGAGACGCCATTCGAGCAACTCAGGGCCGAGATCAACGATAGTGGGTTTAGCTTCCTCTTCCTCATTCTGCTTTATTGTCCATCACCGTCACTGACTCTCATAAATGGGTAGCGATATCGAACTTCAATTTCAACTCGTCGGCCTTGCCGGTTCCCGAGCAGCGGACGGTGAGCTTTTGCGACAAGGCCCTCGACACCAAGCCAATCGATGATCTGGGCGACGCACTGCGTCACATCACTCGAGTTGGCCTGGGACTGCTAGGCTTGGCGGCCCTTTTGCTTCTGATACTGTGCGCACTGCGCGAATGGTGGTCCTGGAGGTGCCTTCACAAGCACGTCGAAAATACGCGAGACACCTACCTGCTCTCGCTGAGTGGCCGGGGCCAGTCCACCAAGCAGATCTCGATGCTCGACACTCCCTCTCTCTTTGCGCTCATGCAGCTCTCGACGCATCCTCTGATGGCAAAAGTGGGTCTCACGATCGCGCAACGATTAGGCATCAAGGGTTCGCAGTCCCTCGCCTATCTTCGTTGGTGGCTCGCCTGGATCTCACACCCTATTGCAGTAGCAGTACTAGCAATGGGCCTTGTTGGTCTCCTGACAGTCGAGGCGCAGCTCAGGGCCGTAGCCATTGTGAAGGACCAATTCCAACACCGATTCGATGGAATGCTCGATGGCACTGCCAATGGCCTCCAAGCGAACATCGACGCCTACTTTGGCGATGCCTCGAGAGACTTTGCCAACAAATCGAACACCGTCATTATCGATGCGCAAAACGGTCTTAATGATGGCCTGTTCAGATGGGTCAACGTAACGTGCGTCCTTTCGCTTTGCTCAACCTGTCTGGGCGCAGCTATTGATTTTTTCCTTCGCAGAACATCGACGATGAACAATACCCTCAACGAGTTCATGGATGGCATAGCCCTAGTCTTGAATGTGAGCTCGACCGACTGTCCGGAATGCTCAGAGGCTCATGTTCTGTTCTTCCTAGGACACATTCCTGCAAACATCCCTGTCCCCACTCTACCAGCCTGTGCAGACTTTTATCGACTGTATCTTAGGGCAAAAGGTGGACAAGATCGAAAAAGCTCTCACCTGGATCCAATCAAACGCCCACGTCTCGTTACCCATCGTCGCCGACGACGTCCTGATGCTGGACACCAATCGAACAAAGGAATTGATGGAACCCGTCAAGCAGGCTGCTTTAGGCAACGGTAGCGACCAAGGCGATCATCAGGGAATCCTGCAACGGCTGACGGGTGCCTACATCAATAGCCTGGAGAAAGAGAGAATCTTCTACGCGCTGCTCATCCTCGCATACGTCCTCCTCGTTCTCATCGGCCTCGTCGTCGTCGCCTTTGCATCGTCATTGCCGCTCAGCTCGAGGCTTAATCGCCGCTTCAGACGTCTGAAACTAGCGCCACCCTCGCCCTATCTCGAGAAGGGCACCTTGCCTCATCCTCAAGAGGACGCAGACGCAGTCATGCATCGCTTTTGCAACGCGGCGCCTGCTGAAATTTGTGCCCCTGACCTACCCGCCCCCATCTTCAACCTTCGCCGCCATCGAAAGCAATTCTCTTCGGCTTCATCGAACAGATCATCAACCTACGATGGTCTGATCTCTGCACCGCTTCCTACTAGTATTTGGCAGCAGCACACGGCCTCCAAAAGCTGGGATTCTCTCCTCGACGAGCGACACCTGGCCCAGGATCAGGCCCAGAAAGCAGAAAAGCCGTTGTCAGCTGCACAAGCCGATTCCGAGAAGCGGCCACGCTGGTCCTTTCCGTCTGCATCGACTTTCTGGGTCTCCCTGCGTCCATGGGTGGGAAGAGAGAAGCACGATGCCAAAGAGAAACGGCCCAGTCTCGTAAGGCCCTTTCAGCAATCATTTGCAATGCTGAGCATGCCGATAAGAAGGGCTCTTCAATGGTGGTTCATCCCCAATTCTGCTCCTGCACCCATCATGCAACCTGTTGTTCCACTCGTTCCACATAACTACGAGGATCCTGCACCTCAAGAGCAGCCCTCGAAAAGAAGGCGGAGCAACCTCCGCATCGACACAAAGCGGGCATCCAGCATGGGCAAAGGCACTTCCTCTGGTCGCAAATTCGACATCATATCAACGCCTTCGCCGAGGCCGAGTAGACGAGAACACCGGGTCCCTGCGTTTGTTCATCTCGAACGGCCAGGAGAGAGTGCGAATTCAAAGTCAGGATCGGAGGAAAGGGAAGTCCTAGGCGATCTTCCTCCTAGGCCTCTGCCTCAGCCGCCGGCTCCCTCATCGTCGGCAGCAAGGGTCGCGCCCAACTATCAAGCATGGCCCTATCACCCACCTTCCAAAATCAGGGCCAATCGACATGGGCTGGCATCTCTCAGCCTTTCCACCTCGACAACCGAGCGGCCATTTGAGACCATCGAGGAAGAGGCTCTGTACTAATATGATTGCAAAGGGATGTTGATAATGTTACCATGCGCACTCGATGCTTCACTCCTTGTCTTCTCGCTTCCGCTTCTTCTTGTCCTTCTTCTTGTCTTCTGCATCCCCATCCGGTCCCGACTCCTTTTCCTTCCTCTTCTTTGCCTTCTTCGACAACTGCCCCTCTCCGTCGTCTTCCTTTGGCGCGATAAAGCTCTTTTCCCTTTCCTTTTCCCGCTCGCGCTGCTTCGACTCCTGTCGCTTTTCGCGTTCTGCTTCGATGCGCTCCTTCTTCTCTCGAGGCTTGAGGAAGTACTCGCCCGATTCGATCTGGAGGTCGATCTTGCTTGGTTGCTGCGGTGGAGGGAAAGGTGTGTAGACCTTCTTCTTCTTCTTGTCCTTTTCTTTTTTCTCTCCTTCCTGCTCTGCGGTGAGGGCCGGCTTGCTGCTGGTGCCATTGCCCAGCGGGATGGTGTTTGCGTTTTCCGTCGCACCTGCCTCGGCCGAGGGCTTCTTGGATTTGACGTTGCGCTTCTTGAATTTGGGCAGGAAGCGATCCCACGACTCATTTGCCAACTTCGGATCCTTGGCCAGCTCTCGCTTGATCATGAGTTCCTGCAACAGCGACGTCATGTAAGCTTGTGGAAAAGAGACAGCAGAAAAGGACGATCAGCGCACCTTGATGTGGTAGATTGGATGAATGTTCTTCATGCAATCGACGATGATCCTCCGAACCTCCTTCAGACCCTTGTATCCACCCATTGCGCTGACCGTATTACCCTGCACGAGGACGTAGCAGCCGGTGAGGAGCTCAATGGCCTTGAGCGTGCTCCCATTCGGTCCAATGATCCTCTGACGACGCTTGACAAACCTCTCCTTGTTTCGAACAAGGCCTCCGATCTTGATGACATCCGACGTCACATCGTCCTGGAGGACCCGAACGGCCTGTGGGAAGGGCACGCTCCGACTGAGAAGCTTAATGAGGTCTCGAGCCTTGAAGAGGATGTACGGGTCAAATGTCTTTCGTGTCGTCCTAACCGTCATGCTGCCCTCGACGAGGTCTAAAGTGCAGGCAATCCCATGCTTCTCCAGTGCCCGCGTGACCGGCCCCCACACCTCCTTGAGATACTTTTCGCGATACTTGGGAAAGAGCGTTGCGAAGCTCGACTCCTCTGCAAAGGGCAGAGGGTGGTCCTCGCGCGTAATCTTGGGAATCTCCCAGTGGTTCACGTCGTCAGTGTCCCAGGGCTTCTCCTTGCGGAAACGCTTGTTCTTGTTGACGGGTTCGGCATCTTCGTTGGGTGCAGATGAGGTAGATGCCTCGGCTTGATCCTGAGACTTCTTGTTTGGCGCCATCGTCTGTCTCTTCCCCTTGGTTCTTCGTGGCGAAGGAAGTTGGCCGCTGCCTGTGTTCAAAAAAAGTGAAATTTTGGATTTTGAGAAAGTTCACGTGCAAAATCCACTAAATCTCCGCGGAGGGGGGGAACGACGCGCTCGCTCTCCATTTGGTCTGTTTGGCAGTGTTGGTCTCCAACGTCGACGAGCATACCCAGGATGGCCAGCAGACATGCGCAAGCATCCTCTTCGTCGTCCTCGCACGATACCAAGAGGACGAGCAAGGATGAGCCGCTGGGACAGGACCAGTCGAGCACCGACGAGCACCTCGAACTGCTGACGGAGCACTTTGGATTCAACCCAAAGTCATTCATCGACTCGCTCGTTTACGTCTCGAACGAACATCTGTACATCATGGGCGAAAAGTTTCACGAGCTTGTCAAAGCACAGCTCAAGAAGCGACCCAATGGCGATGCCGAAGCTGAACAGGTGAGTCTCTTTTTGAGACATATTCGCCCTCTCCGAAGTAGCAATTGTTGACAGGAAGCTTGCTATATTTGATAGGGAGTCCATGCGATTCTCACCCTGTTCGAGAACGCGCTGGACCACACCTTTGACACGCTCGAGCTGTACTGCCTCAAGAGCGTGTTTGGGATCACGTCGAGGCAGGCCAGATACATCACTTTGGAGCATCATCGCGGTCTTGACCTCCGTCTGGCCGAGGAGAAGACAAAGGGCAAAGGGTCGTCGTCGAAATTGAGCGCAAAGGAAGAGAGCGAGGCACTGAGTGAGCGGCAGAATGAGCTTGAGAGAAAAATCAGCGCAGTGAGTAAAGTCTTTAGATGTTGACAGGATCAATGAATCTGACACCTGTCTCGTGCTTCAGGCCCGGGCAGTCCGACATTCATTAGCACTGGCCAACGCTGCGGCGGACCAGCGACTGGCCAGAATCAGCAAAGTTGTCGATCGCTTCTCGTTTCTCGTCGGCGACGAAGGTGCAGCGGATGTCGAGACACCGTTGGCATCCACGCTTCCTCTGGCTGCGCGCAAGCTGCGAACAGACACGTCTGCGCTCCTCAAGGCGTTGCATGAGCTTCGCGCGACGGACCCGCTTGGCGCCAGTCTAAATCCGCTCCAGGGAGGCCGAGAGAGCGCAGGCGAGACTACCGAGGCATGGGAGAAGGGCAGAGAGGGTTACCTGGCGTGGGAGACAGGGCGCATCTTGGCAAAGGAGAAGAAGGAGGGAAATAGCACCGGCGACGCGACACCACCGGCCCAACGTGCTGAGGGCAAGAAGCGCAAACAGTCGAGCGAGGTCGGAGGTCGCGCTTCAAAGAGGACCGCGGATGACGGCAATGATGGCAGCGACGACCAAGAAACTACACAGGTCAACGAAGCTGTGGGAGACGCAGACCAGATGGAGGCGCTTAGTGCTGCACTGCAATGAGACACCCCATCTGCGCGGCACGCTGCGGGGTCAATCCACAAATGTAATCTACCCTTGATACCCGCCATTTCGAGGAAATGGACCCATTCTTCTTTACCCGACATGCCGGGTCAGCCAGTCCGACAGACATGTGTGCGCCTGAGTAGAGAGGAGAGGTGGCTTCCAGCCAGTGATGTCTATGATGAACAGACACGCCCCATCATCAGCATGAGCCTCGTCCTTCTCCGCACGCTCGAGACCGGATGCTAAATGCACAAGTAACGATTAATTTAAAGATTGCAGCAACAGATCTGATGTACAGTAGTCTCGAAGGCTAAAGCGAGCAGACCCTTTTCCGATTGATTAGTCAAATGACACCGCTCAGTCGTCCTTGTCGATAGGCACAACACCCAGCCTGGCCTTTTCCGCCAGCACTTCCCTCCTGTCATTGCGTGACAACGGAAGTAACGCGTCAGTCATTTTGCATTGCCACAAACCCGAACGACGGCCTTTACGTACCTCTGCCAATAGGTCGCTGCGGCCCAGCCAGGGCTTAGGAGGAGCGCACCGGGCAAGCCCATGAGGATGTCCTCGGGCAGGAATCGCCTCGCGTGGACCCTCTGGGCACCCCGCTTGATGGCCGCCTCGTCTGCGAAGCTGTCGATGAGGACAAAGAGATAGAGGGAGCCGAGCAGACCGATTAGGTCCCAAAAGATGGTCCATTGGGCATCGTTGTTGAACGTGCGTGCCGCATAGGCCCTTCTGAAGCCCTGGAAGCCGTAGTAGAGGCCGGCGTAGTAGAGGCCCAGGCAAATGTAGCCCATCATGCGGTACGACTCGGAAGTGGCAAGCCGGGGCTTTGAGACGTCGCCATTCTCATCGATGGCCGCTTTGACCCGTGACGAGGCAAAGGCGAGCGGGATGAGGAACAACGGAAAGAACTGAAAGGCAATGTTGACGAGGAGCCACTCTCGGCTCTCCACGGGCAGAAAGACGGTGCCGATAATCGTGGCGACCGTTGCTGCTCCTACGAGCTGGGCCAGAAAGACGTTGGCGAAGCTGGAAGAGGGGAGAGGATGGACCGAGAGGGGTTTCTTGCTCTCTGACCACCGAACGTAGGCGTAGGCAGGTAGGTAGAATAAGGGCGTAGCGGCACCGATGCACATCACTTGGCCCAGCGTGGCCGCGACGGCGTACGTGGTGATGTGAAGCAGAGGGTGCCGACCGTGCTTGATAGACTCGACTGCAGCAAAATTGAACATCGGCGCACCCACCGCCGTGATGATGAGGAAGAGTGCCTTGCCTGTGTCGTCTCGAAGAAGGTCTTTGAAGACGGCAATAGCAATCAAGAAGGCGCGAAATAGCGTCTGTGCGTGCGCCTCGAGGAACGCCGACGTCGCAGCATCGGGCCAATCGTGAGCTACATTGATTCTAGACTTGATTTGGCGGGTGGAAAGTTCCAGAAGTTGACTGACGGACCTTTCCGGGCTGTTCCAAACGGCGGTGAGGTGGATGGCGAGGCCGAAAGCAATCGACAGCGCGCCCAGGACGATGAATGGCACCGCGCTTGGCGAAGCATCTTTTCCGCCTTTAGCCTTTGAAGGTGTCGGCTCCACGATCTCGGTGATCTTGGCTGTCTGCGAAGCGTTCTTTCTTCCCTTGGCCATCTTGACTTCTGTCGCACCAGTAGCTGGACGGGAGGCAAGGAGGAAAAGGAAGAAGCGAGGAAGACAGGCACGGGTTTGTGAGTCCGTGCGCGGGTCCCCCCTCGCGTGGAAAAAGACCTCAGGCTCGGAACACGGGCGAGCTTGATCCTGTTTCCTCTTCTCGAGACCAACGAAAGGGAAGACTTCGCTCAGTTGCGCCGCCACGAAGTAGGAGAAGCCCACCATGGCTTCGTTGATGCAAGCCGCCTTTGACTCGCTCTTCCAGCCGGGGCTCAACACGCCTATGCGCACTGCGATGGATCTGAGCTTCTATGGTCTCTTCATCGTCCTCCTCGGCTTGGCCATTGTGACAGGCGGCAACTTCCACGTCATTGCTCTCCTCTGCATCGCCCTTGGTCTCTTCTTTTCCATTCATTGGTAAGCACAAGTGCATTGTACGTCCCGTTGCCCTGCACCATGCTTATACCCATCGCTACCATAGGTTCCTCGCAGAGCTCGCTAGACTTCCACCTTCGGCGACGCAAGTCCAGCAGATGCCTCCACCAGAGCCCACGGCATCATCGGATCCAGGCAGCGCAGAATCGAAAAAGGACTCTTGACGACGAAGAACTAGGAAGAAGACAAGAAGTCAGGGGATTCACTGTCCCGGACATTTCATTGCGACAAGCTTGTAGAAGTAAACAAGACAGGGCGTGCATAATCATTGTATACCATGCTGCCGGAGCTTAAATTCCTCTTACTGCAGTGTCCTTCTCTGCAACCTCTCGCTGGATGTTGCGGATCCTTTCTTCTGATGATACAGCTGCCTGACTCGCTCCTACAGCGTCGGCGATGGATCCGACAGAGAGTGAACCGGCGGACTTGGAAACGAGCTGACAGATATTTGAAGATTTATGAGCACAAGTCTCATCACTAACACAGAGATATCTGTGATTCCTCACCAAATTTCCGAGTGCCACCAGAGCTCGATAGAAAACCTCGCCGTCTCTTCGTTTCGGGTCGTTCTCCGCTTTCAGAATCTTTGTGGACAAAGGATAAGCAAGGAACGTTTCAGGTACAAGACCACTCACTCCGATAACGAGGTCCAGCGTCGATGCAGCAAGCTTGACACTGGAGGGATCCGAGACGACAAGGACAGAGAAACTTTCGCACAGCGAAGCTTGTAAGCTTCTATCTGTTTTCAGCCTTAAGAACCACTCACTTGAACGCCACAGTGGCGTAGGCGGTGCGGGCATTCTTGTTGAGTCGGTCAAAGTGTCCCGATTTTCGAAGTTCCACGGCGATCTGCAATGCCAAAGCACCCCGATTAGTCATAACAACTTCGAATCGTCGATCATCCACAACATGAACTCACAAGTGAACCACTCTCTAGCAAAGAACTTGCCTCTTCCTTCCGACTGAAAGCGTTTGCAACAGCTCGGAGGGCGAGCATTGCCAAGATGCCCTTCGTTTTGTCCTGCTCTGCATCCGTTGGCCAGCTGTCTGTCCAAGCAGCGACTCTCAGTGAAGCCTTGGCGCACTCATCAGTCGGTGTCGTCGTTGGATACGCTGAAGCCGCGCGATAAGCATCCAGCAGAGGGAATCTTAGAGCGAGTGGCCACCGAGCCATGGCAGTCTCCAGAGGCGTGACGTTGAGTCGAGATTGGCCTGTGGCTCGCTGAGACGAGAGCTTAGTCAGAGAGGAAAGCAAGGTGGAAATCGCATCCTTTTCGTCGGTCGTCAATGCAGTTGCTCCAGAGAGTTGTCCATTGAGTTCGTCAATCTTGCTCTTCGCTCCAGCTTCGTTAAATTGTTTGAACGTCAGCGGTCGCGCAAGAGGCAAGATTGGGGGTGCAACGGGTGCTGATGGTCGAGGTGCGGCAGCTGCAGGCGCACTCGCTGATGTGGCGCCCGGTCGATAGCTGGAGGCACCTGTGTAGGGGTCAACGAACTCGTTGTTGCTGCCGAGATTGACAGCCTCCGTATTCTTCTCGATGAAGGCAACAACCTGATCCACGTATGTGAGCGGAAGCTCGTTGCGCTCGAGAAACTTGTACGCTGCGTTGTAAGGGTTCTCGGTGGCGTTGTATGGCAGCTTCAGGGGTGGAATACCATCGGCGATGTCGACGTCGAAGACGTAGTCGTACTCCTTTCCTTGGTAGAGCTTCTTTTGACCTGATCCTACGCCTCCCACGACCTCTCCAATCTTTTCCCACTGGTTCGCCGCCGAGCTCCACTGATGGGCCTCGACGAGCTCGCCGTTGCGTACCATGCGGACCTCACCCTCCTTGCGCCCCGGTTGCAAGAGGGCATCGGGCGCGGGCAGCGAGTCCTTTTGGACATCACCAACCTGTGCCTTGTTGAGGGCTTGCGAAGAGACGGTAGTCTCGTAAGCTTGTAGCTCCTGGACGTCCGCCACACGTTGCGTCTCGCGAGTGAATATCCTAATGAAGTTGTCGCTGCTGGCACAGGCAATATCTCCATTTGATAGACAAGCGATAGACCAGACCGAAATTGCCGGAATGGTAATCGTTTGCTGCAGAGCTCCATCTTTCATGCCCGTCAATTTTCGAGGATCAACTTGTAAAGACAGCTCTGCTCACCTTTCCAAACTCGGGCGCTCCGATCTTCCCCTGAACTGACAATTTCGCCAGAGCTTAGTGAGTCAAGCGCATAGACGAAGCTTGTATGCCCAGAGAGGACTTGGGACGGTTGCACGACTGCTTGGACAGGAGACGGGCCTTGTACGTTTGGGAGATTGTAGATGTGGATGTTGCTGACAGAGAAGAAGAAGTGAGCATTCGCTATCGCTGTATTGCTTCTAAAGTGGTCTGCTCACCCATCATTACCGCAGCTTGCAAAGGTCCGCGCGCTCAACATGGTCAGCCCTCGCACAGCGTCGGTATGGCCAACGAACTTGGCCACTGGCAACAGCATCTCGCCATCTTTGCGGCTGTGTGTGAGCGAGAACATCCGGACCACCTTGTCGGCAGAAGCTACGGCGGGCCCACATGAGCAAATGGCTTGGACTCGCATCTGCCAGGTGCTAGCTCACCAGTCAACACGAAATCCTCATCGATAGCCTTCACAGCCCACACTGCCTGTGCGTGATCACCCAAGACGGAAACGCAATTCCACTCCTTCCACACACGAGCCGTCTTGTCCCAGCTCCCGCTAACGACATAGCCCCTGGGTCCACTGAGAGCATCAAGAGCGCAGACATTGTCTTCATGTCCCACCAGGACGAAGTCCGGAGTAAGAGACGAGTTGGCAGCAGGATCCGGAGATTGTAGTGGGAGCGTAAAGGCATTGACCAAATGATCTTGGCCTCCGGTCAGCGCGTAGGCTTGCGATGGAGAGGTCATCGGTGAGCATACAAGGCACAATCATAGTTCCCCGACCTAACCCACCTTGGCTGCCTGTATCGAGCCAGGCGCTTGCGTTGACGAAACCGGCATGCCCTTCCAAGTTTATTCTAGCTTCGATATCTCTCTTGGCCTTAGATTGGTCTGGTCGAGCCCAGATTCGCCCAGTCCCATCTCGAGACGCTGACAATAGTAAGGGCTTCAACGGGTCGCCCAGGTGGAGAGCCGAGAGGCTTCGAACCTATGGACAGCTACCGTTTCAGCGCGACAGTCATAGCTTCGGAGAGTCGCAACTTACATCGCCTGTGTGACCCTGAAGCTGCTGGGAGAGCTGGAACCTTGCTACCATGTCAATTGAGTGCGGGTGTTGAGTCTTGGAAGGGGCGTTACCAACAAGGGCCACGCAATCTTCCATTGGGCACGGACCATCGAAACACGTGAAGCTGGGCCAGAAAAAAAGTTGCGGGTAAAAGCTAGGGAGCCAAGAAAGTGGCTGTTGCTTCGACACCATCTAGCAGTGAGGACGAAGAGGACAACTTCACGACGGCGTCCAACCTACACATCAATCGCGGCTCGCGCGGGCCCATATGGCTGGCGAAATCGCGAGCCGCGGCCGAAGGCGGGAGTGACGATGTCTCATTCCAATACGCACGCTCTCTCTCAGTCAGTGGTTCGTACTCCACCTCAGAGAGAATATTGATAAGAAGCAAAGGTCCTGACGCTGCTGAGACTTATTGTGTTTAGCCCCAGAGCTTGAGTCACTCGAGGGTTTCGTTGTAAGGGAAGATTCGCAGTCAGATGGGAAGCTCCCCAGCGAGTGCAAGGCAGAGGCCGATGCGGAGCGAGGATCGCAGGCTGCATGGATCAGACCTGAGCTGAGTGCGCTCATCCCTTCGACCAAAGCAATGCAACGTCCAGGGCCACAGCAGGATTGTTTTGTCTTTGCGGGAGGCGAAGGGGGGAATGAACTCTGTAAGTGCCTCCTAAAGTCCCTTGCTAATCCATGCTCACAAATCGTACAGATATCACTGTCCGATCTCGCTCAAGCGCAGCTCATGGAATTCTCATTCGTCGCCACCTTTTGGCGACTTTCGTCACTACCATCCTCGGCGTGCAGGTCGCCCCTGTACGCCATAATTTAACCCCGACTTCGAAGCATGCCGGTCCATGGCTTTGTGTTCGGACAAGATCAGTGACCATCTTTGGCAGCATTCAAGCATCACATGGATCTCTGCGTCTCTTGTCCATTTTGAACATTCAGCACCTAAAGAAAGGCGACCGCACTCCTGTTGTCGACCCTGGAAATGTCACCTATCAAGCGCCTTCACAAATAGTGAACGTGGTTTTCCATCCAACAAAGACCGATTGCAGGGCCCTCACAATCGATGTCGAAGGCAACGTGGGCCTGTTCAAGTGCAACTTCATCGACTTGGCCATGAAAGCGTGAGTCTTTCCTCAATATCGATAATGTACATACACATGTCTCTAAGCTCCTCATCACCACCAGTCCATGGGCCAATTGTCTGTCGTGGACTTTGCTCAACGTACAGCACGAGTTGTTCGACCTCTTTCAAGAAGGACAATGGTCACTCTCGTGGGCTGGAGAGAGTCGATTTCTCGTCGGCAAGGGTAGCAGGCTCTTATTCGTCGAGACGCAAGAGAAGGTGAGCAGAAACTCTATACGCGCTGCCCAGCTATCTTTACTGAAGCTGTCATTCACACCAGGAGATCGACACGAGATGCGAGGAAATTACAATGCCGTCCTCGGTCAACTCGCCTATCCTTTCGATGTCGTTTGTCCAATCACCACATCGTCTCCTATGGCTTCTGACGGACTCAACAGTCTCGATCTTGGATCTTGAAGCTACATCGACGCCCAACACCTTCCTCTCAACGTGGCCGCACCAGCGTCACGCCAAAGAGCATCTCTCGATCACCTCGCTGCCCGGCGAAATATCTGCTTCTTCTTCTGCATCTACAGTATTCTCGGCTGTACTATGGGGCGAAAGCGGCCTGGTCGAGACGTTTTCTACTTCCATCGATGCGGCTTCGCCTCACTCGATCAGCGCCGAGACATCATCGCCATCTTTCAGTCTTCTTGCCAAGCAATGCGTTTGGCCACCTGCTATTACATGCGATGTGACTACTCCCGGGAATGGAGCAGATCATGTGATGATCATCCTCCTGGGATTGGACCAAAGCAGCGATGTCTGGCTGCAACGATTTGCATTCAAGCGTGCCGAGTCAACTAGAGATAGCAACGTCCTCGGCACAGTGACAAAATCCATCGTTGCACCACCGAGCCGTGCTCGAGAAAGGTGCAGGCGCCTCCTCGTCGACTTTTCAAAGGCGTACGAAGGCAAGTTGATGCTCCCAGTGGACCCCTGCCTCAATTGACTAAGACTCTTTTACAGCGATGATGAAGTACACTATGGTCAGAGATCAATCGAATGACGCAGTTGGCGAGGCGAAAGCCATGGTCAAATCGGCCCTGAGGCGGCATATCGAAGCAACATCGCCCTCGAGATCATCCTACACCCTGTGAGCGTTTCTTTTTGGATCTTCTTGGAATTTCAGCTGCTAATGTATGCATCTGCACGAGTCCAGACTTGAACTCATCGGATCGATGGGTGACTCGTCAGTCACACTCGCACCTATCACCCAGAGAGCACTCGAACTCAGTCCCGAATCCTCGATTCTCATAAACGACAGCTCAGCCTGGTGCGAGGCATCGCCCAACGCCTACGTGCTCGATGCTGTCGTCGAAGAGTTGTTGCTTGGAGGCGCTATCGACGCGCTCCGCGAACTCTTCGATTCTCCCTCCAGTGAAGGAAAGACTGCTACTGATAGGACCGAAGCGATGGAAGGAATTCGGAGGCATCTCGTTTCTTCCTGCTTGCAGGCTTCAAACGACACGAAGCTGGCGTCACGAGTCGTTCTTGGGAAGAGGCGGCGGGGAAAGTCAAGGTCGCAGTCGGTTTCAGGAAGGGCGGCGACAACGACGAGCAATGAGGGAGAAGTGGCTGCAGCAGCAGCAGTAAGGCAAGATGGCGCAGGGGAAGATAACATTGAAGCGCAGGCCCTGCAACAGGTCCCGAATCCTCCAAGGATTCAGCTCTCTCACCTCGAGCTCGGCGTTGACGCCGCTGAGGCTTCTGGCTCCCCCACGGCTTCGTCTGCGCCCTCTTCATCGCGGGACCGTATCATGGGGAATGGAGCGGGCTCATCAACAACGACGACCATGGCGGCCCGTCTCTTGCTCTCCGATTGGACAGTGGGAGCCGATCCGCGAGACTACATCTACGAAAATCCCTATGTTGACGTCGATGGCGAGGAAGGGGATCTGGGAGAATTCGAGGCCGACGGTGGCTATACGTCTGCGTCTGCGTCTGCGTCTGCGTCTGCGTCTGCGTCAGCCTCTGCATCTGCGCCTCCCCCTTCTGCGTCACAGCGGGTACGCAAATCGAGGCTTGGGAGTGGGGCCGGAGGGCGTCATCACTTAGACTCGGACAACGCTGGCTCCGGTGCGACACATGTAGGACGAGGTGTACCCTCGTCTAGCCTCTCGCTTTATGCCGAGACAGAGTATGGGACCCCGACAGTTGCGAGCAGCCAGCCTGAAGCAAGGGACCTCCGACCAAGCGATCCTCCCCAACTAGCATTTGCCAGCCAGACGGCTGCCTCCCGTCCGCCGCCCAGCAAAAAGCCGAAGCGCACCAAGAATCGTCTAAGAGGCTTTTAGATACCTTCACTCCATCGTTCCAATGTAATATGTCAGGTCTGAGAAAGGACAACCAGAGTGCCTGGATGCCTTGTTTTGGTTTCGTTGTTTGGGATGATCATAGTACATGAAGATGTGCGCGTAAAGAGGAAAAGAAGCCGATCAATGACCTAGTAGAAGAAGCCCAGGATCTTTCCTGCGACATGCTTCCTACGGGCCTCGTGGTGGTCGAGGACACCAGCCGAGGTGGTCAAGACGATGATACCGAACGAACGGGCGGGGAGCAGCTGCTCGACCCACTGCTCAATTCGGCCAAGAGGAACGTTGAACCGGGGGCTGATGACACCGCACTTGTTGACACGGCCCAGCAGCTGGATCACGACCTTGCCGGAGCGGTGGTCGTCGATCTCCTCGAACTCGCCGATGTAGCCTGCGAGATTCGGACGAACATTAGTAACTGTTCACTTTAAGGAATGTTTCTTCTATTTCGCTGATAGGGCCAGCATGCCATTGGAGGCTGTCCCAGTAAGAATGGAGAAGGAGGAGAATATTGATCTTCCGGACCCTTAAAGATGGGCGTTGGTGGGAGCAGAAGCCAATTCGCCCAACAGTTATAAGCCCGGTGGTGCTGGCCGCCGGCCTCCTTCTCCTTTTCTCCTAGCATGCCACTCCATCGTGAGACTCACCGTGCTTCTGCATGACGCTGAGGAACTTGATGACGACCTTGGACGAAGGCCGGATGAGGACCTGTCGCTTGCCCTTGCGCTCGGCGTTGACGATGCTGTTAAGCGCGTCGTTGAGGACGGAAATGCGGACCATCTTTCAAGATTTGGCGGTGGTGGTTGTGTTGGAGAGTGGGTGGGAATCTGTATGCTCCTGCTGGACGGGTACAGAGGTATTCAGCCATCTGTTCCGACCAGCTCCTTCTGCGACGACGACATCTCCTCTTCTCTCTCGAGACGGACGCGCGGGCGAGCCTGCGAATGTGAGAGCGACCAATTGAACAAAAGGTCCCTTTCCCAATCGTTTTCTGTCCCCCCGCTACCCCTTCCCTGCCGTCAAGTTGCCGCCGTCTTCGAGCATCGTGCGTGCCTAAACCCGCCACACGGAAGACGAACAAAGACAGACACTCACCTTGAGAGACGGGTTTGCCGATTGACGTTGACGAAGATGTGGAAAGCAAGGCGCGCAAGAAGAAGTCGAGCTTGCCGTTCCCCTCGCGCGAGAATTTCAATATTGAAACCTCTATATTAAAAATGTTGAATTCTACTAAAGTGACCTTGACTAAAAGCAAATTGACGGGTGGACCGCAGCAAGGCAAAAGTCACCTGACCTCGTTCTGTCCTTGGCCGAGGGTGGATTGACACACGGATTTCGCCCCTCCTTCTTCAAGCTCTCTCTCCAACTCATCCTCACTTCGACCGACGAGCACGACAGATAGTTCAACATGGGTCGCGTTAGGACAAAGACTAGCAAGCGTGCTTCGCGAGGTTAGTAGAGCGGCTTGTCACAGGTCGGAAGAGAGGAGAGGCGAGAGCGGTTGTGGGAAGCGGAAGCGGAAGGAGGAGGTAGACTGGCTGGAACTTCTTGGGGAGGGAGAGTGTCGAACCAAGAAGGTGGAACAAAGGTGTATGGCTGGCATAAGGAAGCAGAAGGAGATCGATGGAGGAAAGCAAAGCAGGAATGCGGAGAGGAAAGGAGGGAAATGGTCAGAAGATTGCAAAGAGCTGGAAGCTGACCCTTGCATTGACAGTGCTCATCGAGCGCTACTACCCTAGGCTCTCGCCCACGGACTTCCACACCAACAAGAAGACGATCGACGAGGTGGCCATCATCCCCTCGAAGCGTCTCCGGAACAAGATCGCGGGCTACACGACGTACCTGATGAAGCGTATCCAGAAGGGCCCCGTCCGCGGCATCAGCTTCAAGCTGCAGGAAGAGGAGCGCGAGCGCAAGGACCAGTACGTCCCCGAGGTCTCGGCCCTCGACGTTGCGGCCAACGGCGGCCTCGAAGTCGACGCCGACACCAAGGAGATGCTCAACAGCGTTGGCTTCGACAAGCTCCCCGTCAGCGTCACTGGCCCCGTCTCGGCCTTCCAGCAGCCCGAGAGGCGCGGCCGGAACGTCCCCGGTGCTGGCCGTCGTTAGATTGTCTCTTCTTTCACGACAAAAGGATCGACCAGCTCCGGACTCGGACCAGCCCTGCTCGGTCATGTATGATACATTCAAAAGTGCATGTCCAATCTCCATATGACTCTTGACTTCTGAAGGAAGAGGGCGCTTCGGTGCGGAGATCTGTGGCAGTAGTGTATTGCACATCCACGGCAGGTCTCTAAAGCACATGCAAGTAGGTAATCTCAGAATCCTTGCGCCCAAAGATGTCTGCAGATGGCAATCCAGAAGCGCTCGAGCTCATTCGCCTCGACCTTTTGTGCCTCTGTCGCTGCTTTGGCGGGAGCAGAACTCTGACGCTGCTTGGCATGGGCGTCCCAATCCAGTTCTCGCGGCGTTGATCGCTTGGGGCCGTCGCCGTCCTTGCCGCTGGCGGCTCCCTCGCTCGAGGCTCTCGTTCGGTCCCACTCGGCTCGATGCCACGCAAGTTCTCTTCGGAGCTCTCGGGCCCTCTGTAGATGACCGAGCTCCTCTTCCCAGGCCGCTTCCCTTCGGAGCTTAGTCTGGATCCGTGCCGCTTGCGTGAACGTCTGGTCACTAACAGCCTCTGTCGCGAGACCGTCCGTCTTCTTGTCCTCTGCACGGTCGCCTTCTTGCTGCTCTTGCTGCTCATGCTGCTCTTGCTGCTCTTGCTGCTCATGCTGCTTTTGTGGTTCTTGTTGTTGCTCCTGTTGTTGCTGCTCATGCTGTTCCTCCTCTCGCATTTGCTCTTGTTGCTGGAGCCGTTGCTCCATTCTGATTTGTTTGCGATCTTGCTCATCGGCCACCCTCTCTGCTTCGGCGCGCCTGCTTTCATCCCTCTGCGGCAGTCGGTCCGAGATCCAACCAGCCACCTCGTCCATGAATCCAGCCTTGGCCTTGGCCACGGCTGCATTCGAGGGTTGCTCCTCCTTTTCTCCCTCCTTGACAGCCTCTCTCTCCTCGTTTGTGCCATTGCTGCCCTTGCCGTCTTTCTTCTTCTTGCTGTCACCTACTAACCGGCCGAGGATCTTGTTGATGTCAATCCAGCTCTCCTCCTTTTCCTTTGCCTTTTTCTGCTTGATCTCTTCCTCTTTGCTCGGGTCCTTGGCCCACGCTTTACCCGTCGCCGGGTTGATCCTGCCTCGCCATCGCGGCGCGCCGCCTCCACGAAGATCCCAGTGGTCACAACCATCCACGACGCCCATGAAGTGGCCCCACTTGGCGCTCTCGACACTGACGAGGCCGTCGTTGCCCTGCGTTTCCTTGCCTAGCGCATCTCCACTCCCGTCCCGTTCTCCGCCGGCGCTTCGGCTCTCGGCTGCAGCGTCCAGGACGAGCTTGGGGAGCCAGAGCGGGTGCCAGATCGAAAGCCGGCGTGTGCGCGCCGCGACGCTGTAGTAAGCCACCTTGGGCGAGTTGGGCACCGAGGGATTGAATGCCTGGGCCATGTATCGTGTCGAGAGCATCGCATAGGCCGGCTGGTCCAAAACGGAGAGCATGTACGCGGAAAAGGATCCACCGATCGACGACAGTGCTTTTGTGAAGGCGGTAAAGTCGAGAATCGACGAGCCGTCCGACTTGGACTTCTTCTTGTCTTTTGTCGGCGATGAAGACAGACTTGATGCCGTAGCTTCTACATTGGGAGAAGCACCAGCCGGCGAGGTTGCGGCAGCCACGACGCTCGCCGTCAGCTTCTCGGCGGCATCTCCGACGTATTCTTTCACATCTGCGACCGTCCCTTGGTCTTCCGCAATCTTTGTCGCAGGCTCTTCTTTTGCCTTTTGGACCTCTGCCGACGCTTGCTGCTGCTGCTGCTGCTGCTGCTGTTTTGGCTGTTGTGGCTCGGGCTTTTCCGCGTCGTTGCCACTCGACTTGTCTTGCTTGGGACGCACAAAGAGGGGAGTCTTGAGGCTGTAGGGTACCTTTACCTGGCCATCATGGTCGAGCGCACCGACATGAGCACTTGTGCCTTGTTCCTTGAGCCTTTCTCGCGCCTCTCTGATCTCAGTCTCGACTCTTTCATTACCCGTGCCGACATTGGCATTGCACCAGTCCATAAAGGGGCTTCCCCGGTGCGGCGTCGCAACCGTCGTCAGGCTCACGGGCTCGTACTCTCCCTTTGTGTCGGGCTTGATGACGCTGATGACGTGCCGTGCATCGAGGCCGCCCATGCTGTGGCCGATGAAATTGATCTTCTTTCCCCGCAAGCCCGCTTCGGGACTCATGAGAAACTTGTGCAGCGCAAGCGCTCGGTCCGCAATCGCTCCCGTCCTGGTAATGAAATGACTCGTTAGTAAAAGCAAGGAGAGAGATAGGAAAAGTCTGGAAAGGAGGAGACAAAGACATGCTCACCCTGGTACACCTCGGACGATGACCTCTGCGCCCACCTTCTTCCTGAGGACGTCCAGGACAGAGGCCCAATAGTGGATCTCGAGACCCAGAAACGGCCCGCGCACATCGAAGCCATAGAGGCCATGGCATAGAACAATGGGATGCCGGGGCGCTTTGATGTCCTTGAGCAAGTCGGGATGCCACATGAGCTTGTTGATGTCCGTGACCTGGTCCAAGGCTTCCGCCCCTTCGCTCCCTTTACGCTCCTTCGATGCAGACGAGTGGACAAGCTCCTCTGGAGTGGGCTCCGAGTCTCTCTTTGCTGCAGTTGCGGTTGCATCACTCGAAAAGCTTCTCACCGAAGACGTTCGCCGAGGCTGCGATGTTGTCCATATGGGTCTTCCACTAGCATCCAAAGAAGCCGAGATGGGAAGGGCGGCTCCTCGTCTTCGAGACTTCTGATGTTGCTGCTGAAGGAGCAGCCTCCGCGTACCGTTCCGCACGGGATAGCCTGTCCGCTCGCTGATTACTTCGTCGTTGCTGTCGACTTCTTTGGGAATGAGTGCCGCTGCATCCTGTACCCGCTCGCTGGTCGGACCATGTTGCGTAAAGTGAAGCCACGCCGCGACGAAGCTCGAGGCGAGTGCGAGCCTCAGCCGGAACCGGCTACTGAGAATAGCAGGCGGCGTGCTCGTCGTCCTATTTGGCGCTGGCGTGGCCAGACACATTATCCTCGGGTGTTCGCTGCATCGCGGTCGGACCCTCGGCAAGGACCCACTGCCGCTGCCGCCGCTGGTGCTGCCTCCAGCTGCTCCTGCAGCTCCTCCCCGACTCGGGAACGCAGAGTCGCCAGGCACAGCTTCTGTTCTCGCCATGGATCCCCTGAGCGCCACTCGCAAACCAGACAGCGGCGGTGTTCCACAACAGAATGTCGATGACGGTGACCTAGTGCAGCCAAGCAAATGACAACCGGCTAACCTTTTTTTTCTCGAGGGCCCACCAACAAACGTTCCTTCTGAAACAAGGGGGGTCCAAAGTGGAGCACGCTCAAAAAAGCAGAGGAACAACGTGGCATTCTTCGTTTCACTTATTTGACACCGTGATTTATGCTATACAGCGACTAGACGAGGAATCCCATCAGGGAGCCACGGCGAAGCGTCGGGCGTATTCGATCAGAGCCCTGGTGGGACGGCCCGTGAGAATCGTCGTCTGGTAGGCCGTGTTGTGAATCTTTTCCTGTAGAGCAGAGCGAATGAATAGGATGTCAGCAGCTGACCCTCACAAGAGGGACGGAGCAGGACGCTTTACCCACCATGGTGCCAGCAATGTCCAAATGGGCGTACTTGACCGTCGCCTTCTGCTGCTTGCTGCGGTCTTCGAGGCCTCTGCAGGGAGAAAGAGGTTAATCAACGCTCATGAGCAAGGGGGTAGAGGGAGAGAACGCAACGCACTCGACAAACTGCTTGAGGAAGATGGCTGCCGAAGCGCTCCCAGCGGGCCGGCCGACATTGACAATGTCGCTGTTAGACGTGTCGACGTACTTTTCGAAGCGGTCGCTCAGCGGCATTCTCCAGAACGGGTCGTCTTCGGCCTCTCCACAGGCCTTGATGCCCTGCCACAGGCTCTCGTCTTCGACGAACGCGCCCGTGTACTCGTGGCCCAAGGCGTGGAGAATGGCTCCGGTCAACGTGGCCACGTCGATGAGCACGGCAGGCTTGAACTCGCGCGAGACGTATGTTAAAGCATCAGCAAGGACCAGTCGTCCCTCGGCGTCGGTGTTGTCGACCTCGATCGTCAGGCCGTTCATGGCCTTGACAATGTCGCCCGGCTTGGTAGCATGGCCGCTCGGCATGCTATACGTCATCATATCAGAACCTGCTCCTAGCAGACAAAAGCAGAAGAGACGAGAGAGTCACTCACTTCTCAGTCAGGGCCGTGACACAGATGAGATTGACAGGGATGCCGAGCTTTGCAATGGCGTACACCGTCGAGACGCAGACAGCTGCTCCGCCCATGTCGGCACGCCTGTGGGAATGCAGGGTGAGATTGCGAAGCTCACCAGCACCACAAACAGTGACTCACATCAGCTTCATGCCGAGGCCAGGCTTGAGCGAGATACCACCCGAGTCAAAAGTGATCTGCAGGGGTCTTTATTGTCAGATATGCTTGATCCTGCATGTCCCATCCTAGGATGAGATGCAACTCACACCTTTGCCGACGAAGGCAAGCGTGGGAGCGTTCGGCGAGGTGGCACCTTTGTAGTGGATCTCAAGCATCTATTGCCGCAGATTGGGTCAGTTAGAAGGAGGTCGCCTTTCAAGAACAGGTGCACCGGCTCGAACAAACCTTGGCCGGCTCTTCGGTGCCGTTGGCGACGCTGAGGAAGGAGCCCATTCCCTTGCTCTTGGCCCACGCTTCGTCGTGCACGGTCGTCTTGACATTCGCCAGCTTGTTGAGTCTTTCGGTGACGACGTTGCTGAAGATTGTCGGCGTCAAGAGGTTGGCCGGCGTCTCCATGAGCTCCCTGGCCCAGTTCTGCGCCTCGGCGTATCTTAGCGAAGGAAGTTGGCCCGTCAGTAAGATTGGGGCCCTTTGTCAAGGAAGATGCATGACGCTGGCTGCAACTCACACTTCGCCCGTGAAGAAGCTCAGGGGCACCGAGGAGCCCTTGATCTCGTCTCCCTGATCGAGGATCTTCTCCTTGTCCGCTCTCGTCCTGCCTCCACTGAGCGGGACGACCTCGATGTCGCGGCCGCCCTGCTTCTCGTAGGCCTCGCCAAAGGCAGCGTTGGGTCCCCTCGTCTTGAAGTGGTTGACCTGCCAGAGGCCCAGGTTGGCGCCCGTCGCAGCGGCGTGCGCACTTGCGAAGCTGTCGACGGCAATGGTCCGCTTCGTCAGCTTCGCCTTGTCGTCACCCCCCTCGGACGAGGACGAGGACGATGACGGGTGGCCGTGCTCCTTGAGCGCCTTGGCACCCTTGGCTGCCGCGATACGGCTCCACTCGAGGTTCTCGTTGCGCAGGTACGTCTCGGCCGCGGGCAGCGTGTCGGGGGCCGTCGTGGGCGCGGGCTTCTGGTCGCTGGCGAGCGAGACAGCTGCAACGATGGGCTCATCGGGCTATATCGAAGAGGAAATGTCAGCAAATCCCACCAAGGGCGATCAAACGGAAAGTGTTCGTGCTCACTTTGGAAGGATAAAAGACCCTCAGCTGACCGGGCTTGGTGTTGGAAGCCCGAGAAGCGGCCCACTGCGAAGCGACGTCGATCGAGGTAGCGCGGGCCACCTCAGCGCTCGCAGGCTTGCCGCCAGAGACGCCGAGGACGATGCCGTCGATGGGTGCTGCAGACATTGTGGAAGAGTTGCGCAGGAAACGACAGAGTATGAGTGAGCTGCGAGCGAGGCGGGGAGAGAGATGGCGGCTTGATAGCGCGGACCGTGCGATAGCGCGCATGAGAAAGTCACGGAAAAAGCCTCAGGACCGCTGAGTCGCGAAGAAAGGCGCCCAGAAACAAGACTAGGACAACCTTAGCTTAGTCTGAAGCGGGCACACGATCCGCGGCTCTATGTCCGTCGGCGGTAGAAATCGCTAACGATATGGCAATGATAGAAGTACTGGATGCCGTGTAGTGTGTTGATACAAGTGACAAGAGGTGTTTGATCATCGAAAAGGGGGGGCAAGAAAGTGGGAAGGAAGACGGGTCTAAAGGAAACGCCGACACCCGGGAGAGCCACACAAGCACGGGATGGCGTCCTCTTCCTCACCTGAAGCTTGGAATTTGTAGTCATACGTCAGCTCCTGGCCGGGAAGAATGACATTTTTGGCGCTGGTAGACGACAGCCAGAGTCAGCTTTTGTCCACTTCCGTTCGCGGACAGGTCTCGCGGCCACTCACAAGAGAACGATGCGCTTCTCGCCGTTGAGAGTGAGGATCTTCGCGTTACAATTTGGCGTGCAGCAGTGCTGTAAACGCGCCAACAGGGTCAATTGGATGAGTGACCACCTCGACACGGATTCACTTACATTCATCAAACGAGCAATGTTGCCCTTACGTGTAGCATCGACCACGAGATCATCATCGACTCGGAAAAGGTAGGTGCTGAAGTTTCCCTGGCGCTCGTACATCTTCTCGCGCTCGTCGGCCACCTGCTGCCGAATGACCTCGCCCACGTACTCGATGACCATGTCGCCTGCAGGAATGAGTTCCATCGCATACAGGCCCCAGTCGTGAATGGGCGATTTGGCGAACTTGAGCTGCTTCTTTCGCGTGCGTAGTTGATTGAACTTGAGGATATCCGTGTCCGTCGCCGTATCCTTCTTATGCTGCTCAATACCTTGGACGAAGCGCCGTGAATCGGCACGATTGTCTCTCGCAGAAGCCAGGCCGATGGCTGCCTGTGGGTCGACAATGGCGCGATTCCGGTCAGGCAAGTGAGCGGCCTTTTCAGACGGAGGAATGCGATAGAAGCCCTCTGTCCGCGCCGATCCAGAGGCATGGGGACCACCCTGCTCTTCTGCCAGATCCTGCTCGGGCATGCCGGCGGCTTGCACCGTCTTGCCCGCATGCATCCGCTCCAGCGCCAATCGCAAGAAGTGCAGATCTTCGTCGGTCTCTGCGATACCCAGCTCGAATGGATCGGGGCTTGGGCTCCGTTCGGTGATGGGTTTTGAGACCTTTTTGGCGGTCCCTTTCTTCTTGAGAGGTTTCGCTTCTTTCTTTTCGTCGGTCACACCCGCCATTTCAACATCTTCGTCTTTGAGTCCAGCCAGCTCCTTCTTTGGCTTCTTTTGCTTCACCGCTTTCGCAAGCTTTTTGCTGGTCTTGGCTGCTTCCTCGTCCTCAAGGACCTGCGACGCTTCCACAGGCTCAAGAGGGTGTGCGTCGTCGCTTTCATCTTCGCTGTCGGTGAATATGGGCTTCTGCGTCGCCTTCGACGGCGGTTGTCTGTGTCGATGACCATCGTCGTGGCTCGGTGTTTCCTCCCTTTTGATCTGTTTCCGACTGGCTTTTGGCCTCTCTTCGCGGTCATCGAGGAAAAGCTGTCCTTTTGGCGCATGCAAAATCTTGCCGCCGGCCGACTTGGGATTCAGGAGATCGGCAATGTACGATTGAAGGACACGAGCTTTGACGTCGCGCACGAAGACGTTACCCATGTCACGCTGCAACAGCAGGGCGGCGTCCTCGATGAGTTCTTCCTCTGTCCACTCGGTCTTGGCCGGCGGGGCGCTGACCTGCCGAGATGCGTTGTCGTAATCATCTTCCACTTTGGACCTCTTACGTTCCGCCAGCGCGTCCGAAGACGGCATCCTGACCTCGATGTTGATGTGGAATCCTGAGAGCGTCGTCTTATCCATGACCATCCTGCAGCGATTCGCAGCATCCTTGCTGTTGAATGCAACGTACCAACCCGATTCATCGGCGGCAATCCATGCCGGAAGGAACGAGTCAAAGTGCTTGTGGAGACTCTGCATCGAGATGGAGCTCGATCTCACCCGCGGGACAAAGATGTAGGGCGTATCTATCGCCGCCAGGCGTCCGAGGATCCGACCAGTGTCCTCGAGCACGTCACCGTCTTCGTAATTGTGGCGCGCCCGCTCATCGAAGCGACTCCGGGACGCGCTATAGTGGCCTCTGCCCCTGAATCCCCTCAGATACTCGTCCTCATCGTCTGACCTGCCGCGCATATCCAGGTCGTCATCTTCCATGCGCCGGGATCTTCGTCGCGACCTGTGGGCATCCTCGACGTCCCTGTGTCCATCCGACATTTGTGCAGGCGAAGATGCGCCTTGAGAGTGGGAGGGTGTAGCCACCGATGAGAACTCCCCTACTATGGGAGATCCAAGGCTCGATGAGGAGGCCTCAGCATGCCTGGCAAAGGGGGAGCGTGCGTGCACCGAGGTCGCCACCGCTCGATGGTGTGGTTGAGGTGGCGTGGCTACCGATAAAGGCCTCGGTCGGCCACTTCGCGGCCCTCGAGGCGCATGGGGAGGGGGCATAGCTGCGACAGAACCAGGTGCAGGGTTTGCTGCGCCATCTGGGGCCTTTGCCGCTTCTTCGGGGACGTCTTGGGGTTTTGCAGGTGTCGGTTTGACCCTCGCAGCATGGCGCCGGGCTAGCTCTTTGCGATACGTCTCCTTGTACTTGTCCCTAACCTCGTTGTCAAAGACAGCCTTTACAGCGTCATGACCGATCCTGCGGCCATCAGACTGGGACAGAGCTTCCTTTGCCGATTCGTGGGCATTCTGCGGGTTGCTTGCCTTGGGCTTGTCGTCGTCATCATAGTCATGCACGTACTTCAGCCAGAAGATGCCGAGGCTCTGGCCCGTTGAGGGGTCCAACTTGAGCTCTGATGCTTCAATGCGCCCAAAGGCACGAAAGTGCTGGTTAATGAGCGCAGGCGTCGTCAAGGGCGACAGGCCGGTCACGAGCAAGGCTTGCGGAGGGGGCGGCGGCTTTGGCCCAAGGGAATGCTTGTCCCACTGTGCTTGCCGGTATTAGCATACGTGAGAACGACAGGGCCAGCCGAGTCTACAGCACAGTCACTCACCTTCCACTCAACGATCCTCAGCTCCTTCCTTGGCTTCAATCGACCTGCATAGATAGCCTTTTCGTAGGATGACGATCGCCGTCTCGGATCCGCTGTTCGATCCAGCACTGGATCTGTGCCGGCCGGTGGGAGTGCGAGGGCCTTCATGACCACAGACTTGCTTTTGTCTGCCTTCTTGTCTAGTGCCGGGTCAAAAGAGACCTTGAAGGGTCTGAGGGTCCGTCCATCTTTGCTCTTCGGCAGAAGGTCGTCTTTGAGAAGCTCGTGCGGCAGCAGAACTGATCCGAAAGACAAAGGTGCCGCCGGCGGCGGCGGTGGTGGCAGTCCATCCTCGGTGGGAAGCGGAGGAGGTTCCTCAGTTGGCGGAGGAGGTGGCGGGGGCGAGGGAGGCGGCGGAGGAGGAGAGAGCGGTGGTGGGGGAGGGGGTGGTGGTTGTGCAGCCAAGGGGAGAGCAGGGAAAGATGCGATGTGGTGCCCATTGAGCCGCCGCTCCCTGGTGTCCTTGTCCACATCAGCGACCACCTTTGCCTGTAAAAAGGACCGAGGGGCTGACGGAGGTAGTCTATTCATGATAGCAGCCGGCTCTGGGCGTGGTGGGGGCACAGGGGGGTTTCCTACCGCTAATGAGGCAACCCCATGACCCCCAAAGGTGGACAGACGGCAAGAAGGGAGTCGAGGTCACGCTCCGCGAGCGACGACTCTCTTCTCAAACTTGTCCGCCAGCCCTCTCACTATGAGCAAGGCTCTTCCTGTCAGTAAGGCGACACGGCTGCGCGTCTTCGGGTCAAGGTGATAAATGGCGAAAAAAGGTCTCAATCTCAATCCCACGACACGAAAACCGAAAAAGTCAACTTCAATCATCTACCTCTGATTGCAGCTTCGTTCACGCACCCACTCCTAAAGGAGGGGAGCGAGGGTCTATTTCTTCGGCCGAGATATCTGCGCCTCTTTCAGACTAGCTTAAAGTTGGAAGTGCATGCCCTGTTTGCCACCATCAGCCACCACTCACCGGGAATCACCACTCAATCAACTCGCTTGCGTTAGCCTCCTCCATGGCTGGCCCGTTTCAGCTTGGCGTTCATCGCCTTGTTGAAAAGGGTCTAGCCACGGCCAGGCAGGCGGTGCGGCTCAAGGTCGTCCGCAAACCGTGCAGTGGCTTCTCACCCGGGTCGGTCCACGATGCCGGCCAAGCAGGCAGTCGCTTCACCCGCTACTCGTCGCCAGCTTCTTACAATGACGTCCACTCATCGCTGAGCCGTGCAGGTCGTCTCTTTTATGAGCATTGCTGGATCCCAGCGTTCAAGGGAGTTCGTGTGCAATCTGTGCCTTCCTATGCTCAGCCAGTCCGTCCCGACTCGTTCGGCACCATGAAATTCCGCCTGAACAAGGGTCGCTCATCCAACTTCCGATCCATGCGCTCCGATGTCCAGCTGTCTTCTCCGAATTATTCTCGATGGCAACCCACCGCTTCTCAAAGCACCGGCTTCCATCATGGGTATACTTTGTAAGTACGAGCGTCGCTTCTGTGCACCTGCCTGTCTCTAACCTCCGCTGCTCGGATCCTTATCAGTGCATGGAACGCGCCCTTATTCCCCCGCGCTTTGGCTGGTGAGGTTGACGACGAGTTCCGAAACTCAAGGCGCAAGAAGGGATCGCGGACTGGCGTTGCCAGCCCAACTCGCCGGTCTCGCGTTCTCGATTCGGTCGAGGAAGCCAAGATGGCCAAGTGGGCGGGCCGAGCCATCCCAGTGAAGATTGAGCATCTTAGGACCATTTCTGGCTCCTCCCTTTCCAAGTCAGGCAGCTCGAGTTTTGGCGTCGACGAAGCCCTTGAGGAGATCTCCGCAATTCATTCGGACGAGGTTTCTGATTGGTCGCCCTCTGCCATCGAGCGACAAATGGAGCAATTTTTTGCTCCGACGCAGAACCAGGGGAAACGCAGCACTCGGGAGTCTTGCTATCTGGTCATGCCATTGGAACCGAGCCTTGGCCCATTCCTTGTTCAAGACAACATCGATGAGATTGGGCTGTTTGGACCTGAGGTCATGCAAGCTATTGGGAGGATCGGCGATGCCTACGAGCGACACCAAAGCCGACGTCTCAATCCTCTGCAAGACTTCTTACTGGAGTTCCGTCCGCTTTTAGGGGAAACGGAAACAAGATACGCCTACCTGGACGGTCACCGTCGAGAATTCTTCGTGGTCGTCCATTTCAAGGAGCGTTGCGAGAATAGAATTGTCGAGGCGATGCAGGACTGCTTCAGCCGCGAGCGATTCGGGTACTACAAACAATTCCTGCAACCCGCCGGTTGTTCTTCTCTGGAAGAGCAGACCTCGGTTTCAGAACCACCCAGCGACCTCGATCCGAATGTCCAGGGCTTTGGAGCAGGTTCACGGCAGAGCTTTGACGATCTAGGTCCCGACGGAAACGCTGCTCCCGTCTCGTCAGAAGTAGGATCGCTCCAAGCCGCCGCCGATGAGTCGTACGTTGCGCTCGACCACGGTACAACTGTAGGACGTCCAGGCGACTCCTTCATCATGCCCATCCCTGCGAACGATCCAACCGAGATTGCCAATCTCGATTCGAGCCCCGATCGTTGGGATGTCACCGAATGCCAATCGCTCTCGTGGAATTCGTCGTGGTCACAATTCGGCTGCTCTGACCTCTTCTCCGTCGAGAGCCGACTCGGCGAGAGCGACGACAACGTCTCGCAGTACGGTGGCACCCTGGTCTAGTAAATAGCTCTTTTCCCTTCTTCTGACTTTGTTTCGGTTTCGTACCTTCGCCGAGGACCCGTCCATGGACACCTCCCACACGCTCATTTGGCTGCTCCCACATTCCCCATTGTCTTTTCTTGTAGCAAATTTTGTTAGAGGGTATAGCTCTCCTTTTTGTGTTCTGATGATGAAGAGACGAAGAATTATATGACGCATCCTCGTGTATGAATTTCGGTTTCATTCAGCCTGTGGCAATACTGCCATCTGGCCACCACCTCTTGCTGATCCCGTTGTCGTACCCATCCATGTTAGACCTGCCTTTGGGTAGTGGGACGCCTGGTCCGTCGAGACAGGTCCACAAGGCTCCGAAGCTAAGAGAGGCCGCCCTTGAAGAAGCAGCCAGAGAGGCCGAGGCAAGCAGCTCCTTTGAAAAAGACTTTGCCGACGTATTTGACGAAGTCTTTGCTGAGATGGAACAAGACGCGCGTAGGACTGAGCAGATCAGGGCAGACGGGCCAAGCATCCTGCCATCAGGAGATGAGGGTATAACAATATCACCTCCTCGAGACTCGACTTTGCTTCGAGACCCTTATGATCCTCCATGGAAGAATCCGGACGTCGATGCTCTACATCCAAAAGTTTGGAAGCTGCTTCAGACTTACAGCCACCCAGACGACGATGAAATTGGAGTGGCCTGGAAGAATGACGATCCCGTGCTACCCGTCTCATCCATTGATGACCGAAAGCGACCAGTCCCCGGCTCGCAGGTCCGAAAGAAATGCCACAAATGCTACATGGAAGGCGAGCCGTGCGTGTGGTCGGCGCTCACCCATGGCCCCATACGATGTCTCCGATGCGAAGAGGCGCGCGTGAAATTCTGCAATGCCGATGGCCGCATTCCCCAGTATTGGACCAATCCCGAAAACGAGGAGTGCAGGGAGAAGGCCGACGACGACTTTGGTGATGCTCAGGGCAAGTTCCTTCTCGCATACTATCTCGAGACGCTGCAAGAGGTCCGAGCAAGGAGTCAAGGGTACCTACCTGAGGCGAACTTGGACTTCATGCAGATCGCTTCGAGTAAAGTCGGATACATCAAGGCGAGGCCGTGGCTGAGGAGATCGGTCAAGCTTGGCCTGCTCGCGGTCAGACCAGGGACTGGGAAGCGCAAGCACGGGCCAAAAACAGAAGTTTCGCGAAAGAGAAAGGCCCACGGTGCCGAAGAGCAGGAAGCGATGACGAAAGGAGAGCAGAGAAGGCCCTTCATCAGCACGCCTTCGCAGCAGATTCTCATGCGGGAGGTGCTAGAAACGCGACAGAAGTTGAGGCAGCTTGAGAGGGAGGTCAACTATCTTGCTGACAAGGCAAGGAGAGACTTTGAACGGCTCTTGCCTTATAATCAAGATGAAGTACTAAAGGCCGACCAAGTAGCGGTACAGGAGGAGCAAAGCAGAGATGAAAGAGCACAGGGAGAAGACGTATCCTTGTCTAGTCGCTAAGCTAGATCGAGTCTTGTCACGCTTGACAGCCTTCTAAGATGGTACTGTTGCTCTTGATAACGAAGGATGCGTCTGCATGTAATGATTCATATGACTACAAGATAGATTGATGTTACAGGAGACAATGAGAAAAGCTTGGGTGTGAGCCACAGGCGTCCTATCTCTTTGCCCAGTATTTGCTGGACGAGCTACCGAAGAGATGCCCGCTATTCCTCGTCTTCGCCGTCGTAGACGATCCGATGCACAGTGACCTTCTGCTTTGCAATGATTCGAGAGGGGAGAGGTTGGTCTGCCCCAACCACGTTTCCAAATCTGTCCAGATTGTACGTCTTTGGGGCCAAGCAGCTCTTTACTGAGCCGATCGAAGACGAAGAGGAGGAAGAGCAAGGCCCTTGAAAGAGCTGCTTCTGCCATCGCACAGCCTTGCACCCGGATGGCGCGAAGCGAATGCGAGGAGGCGTCTCGTATCGATCCTCTTCACCCGCTCGCCGGCGGTGACGACTGACGCTGGAAAGGTGATTCTCAATCTCCTCAGTCGAATCATCGTCGCTCAAGTCCTCGTCATCACTGCCCGCAAATCGTTTGCTGTTGACCAGCTCCTCTCCCGGGCTCTGGGCCTTGAGAAACTTGCTCGAAGGACTCGGAGGCCGCTCGCCAGGCCTTCGAATCGTGATCTTGTCGATCGCAATGACAGATACCTCATTCCGTCGTGTGTTCGCCTTTGTCTTTTGGCTCCACTCAGCTTGCGATAAAGGTCGGGTAGAGGCCAACGAAGGCGTAGGAACGGCGAAGATGGTTGTCTTCGAAGAATTCCTCTGAGGAACAATACGGGCTTGTCGGTGAGGCCTGCTCTGATGTGGAGCTGGCATGGGCACGACAGAGGCCAGTTCCGACGGTGCAGCCTCTGGCTGCGCCTCATGAGCCGCACCTCCATCATCCTTCTCGATCCTCATCACAGGCTCCTCCGCCATCGCGTGACCCAATTGCCGCTCATCCGTACGAAGGAATGCCCTCTCTACTTGCATTTCGTTCTCCATCGGCGCGATCGCATCGTCATCGCCCTTTCCGGAGCCAATTGCGGCAAATTCTGACCCATTTGTCGTCCTCGATGTCTGACCTATACGTGGGAGGGCTCGTGTTCCTTCATGACTATCGAATGTGATTCGAGCAGCGGCTCTAGGAGGCGAGGAAGCTGGCTCCGACGAATTGACGAGCACGCGCCTTGCTCGACCGCTGCCTGAGCTGAATGGAAGGGAAGGAGCGGTGGTCGTTGTCGGCGTAGCTGCAGGGGCGTTATGCGGCGGAGGTGGACGCATGGATCGAACAGGAGATGTGGCCTTGGGAGTTCTGCGTTGGGGCGAGCGAGCATCGACCTTCTTTGCCGGACTGTCCCACACTCTAGTAGCAGGCTTCGTATGGGCAATTCTGGGATCGCGTGCCGCCGTTGGTCTTGAAAGAGGTTTCGGAGACGACGAGTTGACAGGCATGCCTCCTCCCAGCAGCTGTTCGACCTGAGAAGCTGAGGCGGAAAGGACCGAACGTTGCTGCTCCTTCAAAGGTGTCTCATGCGGTCGTTCGCGAGCTTGTGTATGGAGCGCTGGCTTATGAGAGGGAGGGAACGGCCCGTTGTGCTTGATGTCGCGGTCCTGAGGATTGCTTGCGCCTCCTCGTACCATTGCAACACGCTCTCTAAATGCAAGTGTTGACTTTGGCCGTTGCAATGGCGTTTTTGATTTGGCCGGTGCTTGCATTGTCCCTTTGCTAGAGCCCACTTCGGCATCCGCGGAAGAACCACCTCGAGACGAAGATGAAAAGCCGGGTGCGCTGGCAGGAGCGGGGTGACTGGTCTTGATGCTTGACATAGATGAACCCGAGGACGATCCGCTGGTGGACAAGGAGGAAGGTGGGCGACCGACTGGGATACCTGATCGCTTGACTGCTTGCGACGCAGGTACCGGCAGCTTCGAAGCGAGCCTAGCATTGACTGTATTGCTTGGCTTTGTTATTTCTTTCGCTGTCGCAGGTTTGGGGGCATCTCCTGCGACTGGAACACTTCTGCTGCTCATGGCCGATGCCAGCCTTGCGGACGGCCCTGCCGAAGAGCGAGACGCTGTTCTCCTGACCGATGCTACTCCTAGCGGTGCCTTGAAGTTCGCCATCCCAACGCCCTTTGCCATTGGTAGCTCCTCCATCACTTGGCCCTCAACGACGCCATTGCTAGGCTTTTCCGGCGATTCGGGAAGGGGAACCTGCCGCGCCAACTCTAGCAAATGTACTGTGTTAGATTGAAGCTCGGTGTGTTCCTCTTTCTTCGGGCTCGTCTTTGTCGAGCTTCTGGTCGGGGATTGAACGATTGTCGCTGCCCAGCTTTTCAACATATCGCGCACAGTCGGCGTTGAAGGAGCGCCTTCCTCCGGTCTCCCCTCTTTCCTCGGTGACCGCTTAGATGGAGATTTCGCCGGTGACGATCTGTGCGAAGATCTGTGTGGGGACTTGTGCGGAGATCTTCTGGGCGATTTGCGCGGCGATGTCGAGAGCGAGGTCGCAGACGTCAAATGACCGTTCTGCAGGATGGTCTCGAGGGGATTATGCTTCTCGGGCGAGTGTCGCACGATGGACGAACCGGTTTCCTGCGCAGAATTGACCTCTGAGATTATCGATCCCACCGCACCTTCATTCGACGTTTCCACTTCCTTCTCCTCCCTGAAGATCACGACATCTACGTCTCCATCGAGATCCTCGAGAGGCTCTTCGTCTTGACGTTGATGATTGCTTGGTCCAGCGAGGTGGCCCTCAATGCTTTCCTCCGACACTGCCGACGATTCGCAGGCCGGTCCGACACTTTCTGACGACGGCACCGGACCCACCTCTGGTACATTCTGAGACGGCCCCACGCTCCTTCTTCTTGCCAGGTCTAAGCTGTCCGTCCTCAAAAGCCTCCTGTTGAGATTGTTGTATTTGGCACGTCTCTCGTGCTCATCCTTGGATGGGGTTCCAAAAAACACCGGGATCACCTTTTTCGCCCCGTTCCTCTCCCTCTTTCGGCCCGGCCCTCCATCCGACCTGGCTCTTAGACTCTCGTTGGATGGATCGGAGAAGAGAGCGGCATCGTCGTCCTCCTCTCCGTTATCTTCGTTCTCCGCCAGCTCCTCGCCTACCAGCGAGTGTGATGACGATGATGGCGCGCTGATGGTGGAGCAATCACTCAGACAGTCCAGCGTCGCTTCTTCTGCCGGCTCCATCGCGTGCTTCCATCGCATCTTCTCCTTCTGTGGGCTGGCTCTTAGTCGAGGTGAAAGCTCCACATCGTCGAGTTGGACAGCCTTCATACTGGGTGAGCCGAGGTAATGTGAGGATGAAGATGTCATCCCCCTATTTGTCGCATCTCCTAACGGCGTTGTCGCCACGACACGCTGCATTGTCCGCTCCGGTGATCTCGTTGCAGCAGCGGATGCTGCCATGCCGAAGCCGTGATCGTTTGGGTAGGGGGAGTAAGACGTCAGACGACCTCGTCCTTTCCTCTACTGTAAACAAAACCAACACTTCAGAAAGGACCGAACCAACCTTGGCTGAATTTCACCCGCGTTAGCGTCACGTGCAATTTTCAGTCCGTCGCAATTGGTCTTCCTGCCGTGGTCTTGTCGCGCATCCCTTTTCGACCACGCATTCAGACAGCCAGACTCCCCGTCTTTGCAAACGAAGTAGCCTCTGGAGACAGCTTCTTTGCAGACAGGGTCAAGGCCATCCGCATCCACCGCCACGATGAAGCTCGTCAGGTGAGGACTGTCACACATGGAGCGCAGAAGCGCGCGCCTCTTCCTTTGCTGATCTCCTCGTTTGATTTGAAGGTTTTTGATGAAGCTGCAAAACGAGAGCGTGACGATCGAGCTCAAGAACAACACTATCATTCATGGAACGGTGACAGGTGAGCTTGCGAATTGCTATTTCTTTTGGCAGGCATGGGGGAGGGCAAGGGTTGCTGAGATTGAGATCCTTCTACAGGCGTTGACGTGCAGATGAACACGCACCTCAAGACTGTCAAGATGACCGTCAAGGGACGGGAGCCGATTAACCTCGACACGCTTAGCATCCGAGGCAACAACATCCGCTACTGGATCTTGCCCGACTCGCTGCCGCTGGATATGCTCCTCGTCGATGATGCGCCAAAGCCAAAGGGAAAGAGAAAGGAGGGCGCAGCGCGGGGAAGGGGCATGGACCGCGGGCGTGGAGGCAGAGGAGGCAGGGGTGGGCGCGGAAGGGGAAGGGGCCGATGATCTCAGCAAACAAAAACCACAATTGGTGCCTACTTCCTCCATATCTGTACTACTTACTTCTCACCCAGCCATCATCAAAATTGTTTCTCCTTCTTCACGCGGCTCAGACAGCTACAGAGGCGCAATGGATGAGGACATCATGACATTTGAAGACACTCTATACTCTAAAGACGAGGCTGACACCTTCGTCGCCTGCTGCAATGACCTTCCAGCCCTTGCTGTCTGCCAAGTTGACGTAAGCTCCAACACCACCCGATTCTGCTCCTTGTGTGTAACCATCGTCGGGCCCGGCGACGACGGCAAGGACGCCATCGGTGAAGCCTCTGTGCACAGCCAAATTTGCCGCTGTTCTCGCATCCCACGTCCGTGCCGTTCCATCTGCTGACGACGTCGAAAAGATGGGTCCGCTGCCATGGAGCGTCATGGACGTGATTGCATCGTCGTGCATCACCTCGCACCTGATCTTGCCAGTCGACAGGTCCCACACGACTGCCTTTCCGTCTGTGCCTGCTGAAATGGCAAAGTTGGCCGCATTCGCCTGCGCTCTCGGTGCAGCTTGCGGCTGGGTCCCCGATGTGTTGCCGAGCAAGTCGACAAATTCCAATCCTTCGATACTCTCGCCTTCGGCATGCCCTTCGAGAGCGCCAACAACAAGTGCGGCGCCTCCCTCCTCGATGTTGGCAAGGTTCACGATCCGGATTGTGCCAGCAGCCCCGCCCACGATGGCCAGCTTGCTGTCTGGGCTCAGGCAGAGCGACGTGATGCCAGCGTCCATGTTGAAGCGCGTGTCGGTGGGCGACACTTTTGACAGCGCCGACGTGGATCGAGGGTCCCACACGAGCAGTGAGCCGTCCTCCGACGCCGTGACGAGTCTCTTGCCATCAGGCGTGAAGCGTCCGCATGTCACGGCGGCCGTATGCCCCGAAAAGACGTTCATGACGTTACCCCCCGGCAATTTCCACATCCACACCGTTGCGTCGGACCCACCGGCAGCAATGACGTTTCCCTTTGTGTGCCAGGCCGTCCAGACAATCTCGTCGGGCCCTTCGAGGTTTGTGACAAATTGGCATGCACCCCACTCTCTGCGTTCGGCCTGACCATCCTCGACGGCCCGAGGCTCAAAGCCCTTTGTACCTGCCGGGGCCGGGTGCAGCTTCCATACTCTGACCTTGCCGTCGAGACCGCCGGTGGCGACGTACTCTCCGGTCGCACTGAAGCCACCAGCGACGACGCTATCAGTGTGTCCGCCGAGCTCGACCAGCGCCTCGCCCGTCCTTG
Source organism: Acaromyces ingoldii (assembly GCF_003144295.1). NCBI lineage: Eukaryota > Fungi > Basidiomycota > Exobasidiomycetes > Exobasidiales > Cryptobasidiaceae > Acaromyces > Acaromyces ingoldii. Next base: position 1,052,526 of record NW_020290248.1, read on the forward strand.
TATCCCACAATCGGCCCTTGTCATCTGCGCCTCCGCTGAATGCCAGCGGCGGGTTTGGGTAGCTCGGATGGAGCGAAAGGTGAAAGACAGAGTCTTTGTGAGCGTAAAAGGCGGCTAAGCTCGTGTCCTCGAATGCCTGCTGCTGTTGCTCGCCATCGTCACCATCGTCGTCGTCTTCGTCCATGGGCTCGTCGCCGTCTTGCCCATCGTCCTCAATGACGTCTTGGACATCATCCAGCGTCAGATGCACCCCCTCCTCATCCTCTTCCCTGTGGTCTTGCATATTCCTGTCCATCTTGGAGATCGCCGGACTTGCTCAATAACGGTGGCAATTGCAGAAGAGGAGCAAGACAAGAAGAAGATCGCAGGACTCTTTTTCAGAATAAAAAAATCTCACAAAAAAACTCAAAAAGATCAAATGAAGGGCTGTGACTTCGACGCGCGTCAATTCTGTTGCTCACGGCCGTAAGGAGCAAAACAACTTTCTGATGAAGGACGTGCAAGCGCGGAGAAAGAAGGGGCCGATGGAGTCATCGGTCACCTCACGAGTCATGAGGCTGAGTTTTCGTAGCAGTGAAAGCAGTGAATATCAGTCCATAGCAAACACATAGAGTCCCAGAAGCCGTGAAATGACTGAAGATGACAGATCACAAAGCGTCATTGTCTCGAGGCGGTGAGCGGGGAAAGAGCCCGAGCACCGTGCTTGTCTCAGACCACCAGAGCCACTGTACCGACCCAATCAAGTTGTAACATACGCTTTATTCTCTCCATGTCGGCTCAAGACTATCAGACCTCTGGTAGCGCTAAGAATCCTGCTCCGTCGAGTGATCGAGGTCCACGTCCGGCTTCGGGCTCTTCTTGGACCCATCTTGCACCGTCCAGCTCAGGCATGGGAAAGCCGAGCACTTCTTATCAGGCCAGAAGACAAATCATCTCTCGCCCACCTACAAGACAGCCTGGTTTCATCTATGCTCCAGCCTCTCTTATCAGTCGTAGCAGACCCCACTGCGCTCAAATGCCCTCTCGGGCCACCACAGCACCGGGCACATCGAGCTCGCAGAGCAGTCTGTGCACTTCCCCGCTTCCCAGAGACCAAGGCGCCTCATCGCGGTACAATGTCAGCAGAAAGAGTGTCATGTCTCGTTCCGGGCCACAGCTCAATGTGTCGGGTGGAGAGAATCCCTGGGTCTGTGCTTTGATCGAGAGCAGGGGAACGGGAAAGGAGATGGGCGCCGCCCTTTTTGATATGACGACTGGTCGGTGCATATTGACGCAGGTAAGTGCAGAGAGGCTCTGGCGGCAGGTATGGTGTCTTGAATGCTTACACTTGTACTCAGTACACCGATACACAGGTTCTTATCAGCAATTCTACACGAGCTGAGCCTGGTGATGACTGACTGTATGCGCTTCGTTCCCTCTCCCTTAGACCTACGTGAACACGATACATCTTCTCGAGGCTCATCCTCCCCAGACAGTCATCATGCCTGGAAACCAGCCACTTGACGAGCTTCCAGCAACTTCTGAAGCCTCGATTCTGGCCCACACTGTTCAAGAGAATAGCAACATAAGGCCACAAACCTTTTCTAGAAAGATGTGGAACGAAGCCGAAGGTAAACTGTACAGAAGATGGCTCAATGCCACAAGTGCAGGATGACTAAACACAGTCGAAATGCAGGGGCTCAGAGAATCAGGAAGCTCTTAGTCGATGCGATTCCTGACAACGAGGACATCTATATCAAATCGACAGCGATCAGCGAAGACAACGACAGCGATAAAGAGCGAACTTCCACAAACGAGCTATGGCAACATCTGAACTTTGGGGAGACAACACTCCGATCACTGGCCAAGAAGTACTTTGCCCTCAGCGCAGCCTGCGCTCTCTTCAAGTGAGGGCGCCTCGTCTGCGAAAAAAGTCATGCCAGCCTCAGTCTGACCTCTCTCCATCCGATTAGTTGGCTGGATGACAAAAAAGGCATCACCTTTTCGCCCCGATCACTCAACATACGCTACGAACATCCTGAAGGTACGCCCATCCTTGTATGTTAGAGGCGTCTTTAAATGACTATTCTTTCTCCACTACGACCACGTCAGGATCGATTATGATTGATCACGATACAGCAACAAATCTCGAGCTCGTCCGAGGAGCCAGGAGTGGTACCGTGGAAGGATCGCTGCTGGGTAAAGATTGACACGATATGACACCCGACATTTGGGCTGAATCAAAAAAGTTCTGGCAGGCTCGTTCCACAGATGCTCGACCTCAATGGGCGAACGCATGCTCAAGATGAACATTCTTCAGCCTTTTGCCAGTCAGTTGCCCTTGTTTAGTAATTGCACCTATGGCTAACATTCAGACACAAGACCGAGACTCTATTTCAATGAGGCTAGATGCTGTTGAGGATCTCCTTTCCAGTTCCGAGGTACGTTGAGACTGTCATTGTGCAAAGAACGGGTTCTTACAGCTGGGACGAAAGCTCTTCTATGCCTTGAAGGAATCGCTCAAGGCGCCGGAGAAGCTCACAATTGATTTCGACCGGCTCATCTACCAAATCGTTACGCCAATCAAAACGTCATCGGTCGCAGATCCTACAGCCATCGAGGCAAAGTTAGCAGAGATTATCCAGCTGTATGCAATGCTGGGAACGTTGAGCGGAGGTGAGGAAACTTCCATTTCCCTCACGTAGGAAAAAGAACTGAGTGACGCCTTCGCGACCAGTGCATCGAGCCGTGTCGGGCGCTTCTTGCACGTTACTGCAAGGTGTCGCACCCTACCTGGCCAACGAACGCTTGTCGATCATATCGACGCACATAAAAGAAAATATAGATGCAGACGTCCTCGAAGGCCAAGGCAAGGTCCACATCAATCAAAGGCTCTCGAAAATTCGTGCCATTCAGGTGAGCCCACCTTGAGGAATGCTATGATGATCAACTCTTGCTGACCTTCCCTCGACAACAAAGACAAACAAGGACAAACTGTTAGATCTGGCGAGAGAGACCTACAGCGAGAATCTGAGTGACGGACAAGCTTTGTTTAGCCAGCTGAAAGGCCATTATCGCATGCCACTGACCTTGAAGAAAGAAGTCAACGGCTACTGTGTTAGTGCTCTTCTTTGTCCTTCCCATGAATTGTCGCTGATCACTAGTTTCAATTTAGTTGGAGATGAAAGGGCCGGACTGTTCGAGCAGCGACATACCAGATGGGTTCATAAATATCAAGCGAAAGAGGAATGGCGTCTCGATGTCGACCTTACAGATGGCAAGCAACTTAAGCAAGTCAGCTTCGAGAAGCAAGTAGCTGACTCTTCCTTTGAACTTCCACCAGGAAAAGATCAACCAGCGCATACGTGATGCTGAGGGCGAGGTCAGTCGTCTTACCGTGGCGGCACTGCCCAAGACTAAACACTCCTTGTCCCTGAAAGGTGTTCATCCTCTCCGAGAAGTATCTGGAATCGATGCGTGGAGAGATCATCGAACACGTAGGGGCCTTGTATAAGGTATGTTAAAAGGAATGTTACAGTATTTTCCGCTGATGGAAAGCATCTAAGGCGTCTGAAGTGCTGGCTTTGGTCGATCTCATCGTCAATTTGGCCAAGACGGCAGATCGCTCACGTAGGGATTACGTCCGGCCCAATTTCTCCGATAGGCTCGCAATCAAAGCGGGAAGACATCCGATTCTGGAGAAAAAGATCGGTAGGGACAAGACACATGCAAATGACATTTACTTTGGGCTTGGAAAGTCTTTTCAGCTCATTACCGGTCGTGAGTCGCTGCAAAAAGAGTGCTTACAGTGTCTTTCTCATCATCTTCCGACAGCGAACATGAGTGGAAAGACAACATACCTGAAGCAAGCCCCTTTGCTTCTCATCATGGCCAGTATCGGCTCCTTGTGTGTTGTTCATACCAGATCGCTACGTCAGTCTAACAAACTAACTTTGTTTGGCAGTATTCCAGCAGAGTACGCCATGTTCCCGCCCATTGACCGAATCTTGACTCGGCTCTCCAATGACGACGAGCCCGAGGCTAATTTGTCAACATTCGCAAGCGAGATGAAGGTGTCGTCATTCATCCTTTCGCTAGCAAGTAGACGTAGTCTGGTCATCATTGATGAGCTCGGCGTAGGTCGAAGTGCGATATCTTTCGTTCTTTCTATCACTGAAATAACTTTAAGCGAGGGACTTCGACAGAGGAAGGCCTAGGGGTAGCCCACGCAATCTCTGAGTTTCTCATTACGAAGGGAGCACCGACTATCTTCGCGACGCACTTCGTTCAACTTGCTTCGACACTCTCCCCTTATGAAGCTGTCGTACTGCTCCATCTCGCTGTCAAGAGGCTCACACAAGAACGCGAGGACGATGAAGACGATAAGTACAGGTCCGGGAACTACGACATCGAATGTTCGCATACTGTCGTTGATGGTGTCATGAAAGAGTAAGATATTGCGAAGGATGCATCAATCAAGTTTCTGATGCAGACTCGGCGTCTTTCCAGGAAGCATTACGGTTTAGCTTTGATCAAAAAACTTCCATTTCCCGTCGACCTCTGGCGGGATGCCGTCCTAATGGCTGATCGACTTGAAGCAGATGTCACGGATCCTAGTGCTATCACGGAAGGCCAAGGAATGACTGAGCTCGAAAGAGTAGCGAAGAGGCGGGAAATAGTCAATGGCGTGAGTGGCCTCTGAGGTTGTTTCGAGTCTGATAGTGCTGATCAAATGTGGCGCAGACGGAGGAAAAACTGAGGAATATTCAGAATCAAGTGCGAGCTAGCGAGGCACACAAACTCTGGGAGCACCTCAAAAGTCTGCAGGAGGAGGTACTTCTAAAGCTCCAAGAGACGTACGACGGAGCTGAAGAGGGAGACACTTACAGCAACAAAAACTTGAGTGTTGACGAGCAGGATTGAGCGAAGGCCGAAGAGTCGCTATAGAATCTGTTAGAAGAGTCACAGAAACACACCCGACCACCGAAATCATAATACGAACGGCGCATCATACACGATGTGTACCCTCTCTTTACGAAGACAGAGGTTGGTACTAGTCGTAGGTATACAGAGCTTCCACCAAGATTGAAATAGTGTTCACCAGCTCATGTTCGCTCTATCAATACATCAGCATCCCGTACCTTAGTCTACACCAAGAGAATAGACTAAAAGTAGAAACATCTCGAGTTCTCTGTCAAAGAGAATATGAAAAGACTGAAAAGTAAAGTGGGCGATGACGACATCCACCGAGCGTTGATCTCTCAATACACTCTTTAATGCCTGCTGAAAAAGGGGAAAGAGGAGAGCAGATGCGCTGACTTCGACGTCGACTTCTTCACAGATGCAGACGGGGCGAATGCGCGCGATCCGTCGTCTTTCGACGCGTGCGAGATGCGGTCGATCGAGCAAGACGAAGTCCGAGCTGGAGATTCGATATCAGTCTGTCGCATTCTCCATGAATTTGGAGATGGAAAAGGGTTCAAGTCTTGCAGTCTTTGACTGTTTCCTCTTGTCGATCCCGAAGAAAAGCTCGGCTCGACAAAGTGCACCTTTTGGCGAATCTGAGTCTGTGACTGGGGAGCAGGATGACCATCCGAATCGACCGCTGAGAAGTGTGCAAGCGCCGGTGAGTGCTCACGCTGAGCTGTAAGAGGCTCTGTGTTGGCGAGACATAGAGGTGGTGGACGAGGCTTACGCTTCGTTTGTCTCCGTCTTGTTGGCCACTCCCTGTCCTCTTCTCGGAATCCTTGTGCTGACGGACTCGCGGACGCAAATGACTCGCTACATTCAGATATGCCTGATAATGCTCTTTGCTCTCGGATGGCGCTGCGAAAGACTTCATCAAGGATTGTCGTGACCCCTTGACTTGTCTGGCGCATGTTGCTCATCACTTCTGACGGTAGCAACCTCTGTCTCTGTGTCTCGGCGTGCAGACGTTCTTTGAGCGCAATTTGCTTCTGCAGCTCTTTTTCGTGTTCCTTTTGATACCTCTGTCTCATCTCCGTGAGCTCGTCCAAGCTTGACTCATCCTTTAGCTCCGCATCATCGGTGGGAAAACTGAGAATAAGGGATCGGATCGCGTCGGGGACGACTGGTAGAGAATTCTCGTCAATCTCGTCCCACCCTACGGGCAGCCCTTTTCGCTCTCTTCTCCTGGGCATGTCTTCTTCTCTTCTGGTGCTCTTGTCGGTGCCAATATCATCTACCAGAATACTCTCGCTCGTTCCCCTTTGCTTTCGGGTACTGTTCTCGTGCAGTCTTCGAGACCTATTCGGCGTCGAGCCTACGTTGAGGATGAATCTGTTGCCGGTGACTACTCTTGGGCGACTCTTCTTTTTGAACAGGGCTGCAGAGTTTGGTGACGCAGCGGCATCCATGGGTGTCTCAAGCTCGGCATCTAGCTGAGCATGTCCTAGCACCGACGTCCAAAGGTCCTGTGTAAGTATGCACCGCTAGCGTCAGCAAAACCCAAAAACCGAGACCTTCGGTCGATCGTACTCACGAATCTAGCTTGGCCGTCGTAGGTGGTCGGCCTTCGATCGGGTCTTACGGCCGCTGTGATAAATTTTCTAACTGAAGCGGTCAGACTCCTTGCCGTCGACGTCGAAGAAACCAAGCTGGGCGCCTCGGCAGAAGCGATGGAGCTTGTCCGCTCCCGTGAGGTTGGTACGGACTGCATACCTCTATTGCCCGAGGAGGCGAGGAAGTCGAACGAAGGCGTGCTTGCTGCGCTCCTCGCAAAAGAGTTGTGCCGCTGTGTCTTGGGCGTTCGTGGTGATGAAGAAGGCACAGGTGAAGAAAATTTAGGTACGAAGTGAGGTTGGGTTGAATGAGGGGGCCATGAATCTTGTATGACTTCCATGACGGAGAGGGTGCGACTGTCGTGTTGGCGGTGGTTTGTTACAATCCCCCCACAGCTGTTATTCTCCATCGAGGAAGCCAGTTCAAACGCCCGCGAAAGAGCATTTCCTCGATTCTCGGTCGTCAAAGGGCTGGAGTTAGATAAATTGAGGTTTGGAGGAGAGAGTTTGGTCTTGAGTACATTGTCGATGCTTGGTGCCGGCTTTTGCATTCGAAGTTGGCCTCCAAACTCATGTTTTTGTGCCGACACTAAGAGGGAAGAAGCTCCTCTTGATGTGGGTTCCGGTGCCAAAGAGTGTGAAACCTGCGTTAAATCATCAATGAAAGCAGCATCATAATCGACACCAGGCGAGCGCATCTGAAGGAGGCCATCATCGAGCGAAATTCTTTTCGAACCTGGAACATCGCCGCTGCCTGCATTTGCCGGGGTATGGTGTCTATTCGGCGAGATGAGTTTGCAGAGGCTGTCGGTCGAAGATCTCGAAGAATCAGGGCTGATCGGAAACTCGCATGTCGCATCTTCAGCGTAGACTTTGAGCATTTCGCTGAAGCAGCGAATGTGAGCGCGCGCTCTTCGATTTACGCTGCTTTGAGTGCCATGAGAAACCCTTGTTCTTTCCCCAAGTTGGTCGATCTCGTTCAGTATAAAAGCTTCTCCAAGCGTAGAGGGTCCGCCAACCTCGCCAATCGCGACGAGCGATTTCCGGTATAGTTCGTCATTCTCCCAATTATTCTTAAGTCTTGCCCGAAGCTCAATTGGACCGCGGTCTTCTGGATCCAAGACAAAATCACCAAGCTTGAAAGGCTTGCCCTGACAGATGTCCTGCTCTTCGACGTTATCGACAACGGCCTCGTCTGGCTCTCCGTCTTCTGTCTGATGCCCGTCGGAGCTCTCATCGAGGTCGAAAGGCGGTCCATCTCTCAGACGACAGAGCTGCTCCATCGTTGGAGGCTTACTACCGTCCCACACTAGTAGCACGACAGGATGTGAATGCCTCGACAAGCTCGAAATAAGGTCTTGAACCAGGGTCTGCTGGGCGTTCGGAGGCTCTTGTTGCGGATACTGGTTCCTCACATCGGTAGTGTCTTGGAGCTTCCAAGGCTCGAGCTTGGTGAAGTCGGGATATGTAGACGAACCCATCGAGGCTGTTTCATGCAGCTCTCCAGTGGCGAGAAAGAGGCTTTCCGACGCTGCTACAGATCTCGTGCGTGCGATGACCTTGTCAATGGCGCTCAACAGTTGTGCGTAAGTGAGCTTCTGCGTCTCTTCCTCATCAAATACAATTTGGTGCTTTCCTCCTTGCCAACTAGGCAGCAAAGAGAGGATCAGTCTGAAGCATCAGGAAGAAGGGTTGGGTTCTGCTCACCGAAGGTCAAATCGTAATCTTTGTTTGCCACCTCCTGCTGAATTACAAGAAGGCGACAACGTCTCTTCGCTCCCCTCTTTCTTTATTGTCGCCAGTAATGTTTCATCAGCACATGTCGACGAAGTAGCGAGATCTGTCTGGTGCCACAAGATTTCGCTAGAAGCCCTAGCCGACTCGAGCTGCCCAGCTGCCAAGGACGGGCTTGTTTGTGCACCTCCAAGGCTCTGTCTCGTAGCATCCTCGATCAACAAATCGTCATGAGGTTCAACAGGGCTACGTGTATGGTAGAGCTGAATGACGGAGTCGAGACCATTTTCGCTGTCCGTTGCGTGCCCACTACTCATCGATGAGCTCGCCGAAGCGGGCTGGTTGAGGAGCCAGTTGCATCCGTCGAAGACCACGTTGTCGCTAAATGTGCTTCCAATCGCGCTTCCATCGATGGTGGAACTCTGACCCACATTGCGACCTTGCAATTCGCTTTGCTGGCGTCGGAATCGACTTATGTTAGCACCTGCGTAGCTTGTTGACGGAGATGAGAGAGGGACCGAGCACGATGGGGAGGAAGAGGAAGAAGAGAAAGTGCTGTCAAGCACCGAAGATTGCCGTGCTTCCTGGTCTTGAAGAACCTTTACTGCCAAAGGAGAGAGACGAGGCTGGCGAGTAGGAGAGCGAGGTCGGAGGTATTGAGTCTGTTGCTCTTCAGAAAAGCCAAAATGACTTGCCAGAGAATTTCTGACGGAGCCTGTCGCCCTTTCCCTAGGCGAGGCAGAAGCTCTCAGCCTCGCCGACCAGCGGCAATTCTCTGGGCGACGACGCGTACCCTGGTCGGGCAGACTTTTCGGGGCATAGAGAGGGTGGCGCTGTTGCGGTTGTAGTGGCGTTCTCGGGCTACGACGCATTTCTTTGTTCTCGGCATCGACCACTGCGTCCACTTTATGGCAATGATTCATGTCATCCGTCTGTTCGCCTTCCGGAATCGGTGTGCGCTGACGCAGCGAGCTTCGAATTACAGTGTTGGGATTGCTGATCTGGATCGTGATGGACTCGCCGCTGATCCTGTTGCCCGCGAGCATTCTCCTTGCACGTATCGAGAGCTTTTTTGTCAGAACCCCTCTTGATGCGTACTGCTCTGTCAAGGTCGACGTTGCTTCCGAATTTAGCGTCTTTGGCATCGTCATGTCCTCAGCAGAAGTCCTGAGAGGGGCATGAATGCAGAAATCGGCGCCTTCCATGCTATCTCCCCTACCCTCTCGCTTGATCGCTCGGTCGCTGCCTGTTTCGAGAGGCGCCGGGGCGTCACCGTAATGTTCGACTTCGAAATCACGATCAGTGACTGGGCTTGTTGCTTCTGGACTTGCTGGCACAGACGTTGGGGCTGAGCGATGGTGGGCTCGGCGAAAAAGATCTGGGCAGCAGGCGTTGGCGTCGTCGTCGTCGAAAGAATCTTGGTCAAAACGACCAATACTTGTCGCCATCTGACCTCTTTAGTACACTGCGCTCTGGGCTAAGACCGGTGTCCCACTGCTGAGTTCGGAGAACGAAAGAAGGAAAAAAGATACGTCCTGTATGGGGGGAAGGTGACGGGGAAGGGTTTTCTCGTGGTGAGGCTGAAGATGAGGCGCAAGGGAAAAAAAAGGGGAGGAGAAAAGAGGGACATTCGCGGGAGAAGCGGGGTCCAGGGTTGCTTCGTCGATAAGCTGCTCGTGGCGGTGTAATTGACACCAACGCAACGGAGATGCTTTCGCCTCATCGCCGCAAAAGCGCAACCGGAAAGGCTGTCCCAAAGGCACCAAGGAGCCGGAAAATTATTCTCTCAGCCAACGAGGGGGTCAGTGCAGGAGGAGCGGGGACCGGTTTATTTTTTTCGGTCCGCTATTGCTACGGACGGAATTGCAATCTGCGGCGCAGTGACTCATCGCGCTTTGGGAGAGCTGCCGACGGCCATCGCCCTAGACGAGTTGCAAGGTCAATTTCCCAAGTCCTGTCAAACATCGTCAAGCCGCCACCCGGGCAGGCAGGCCTTGTTTCTGTTCCTGAAGGCCGACTTGCGCCGCTGGAGGAGAAGAGCAAAAGGGGGTCCAATTGACACGGCCTGTGAGCGGATTCTGAGATTCACGGCTTTGGGCGACCGAGGAGCAGGGGGACTGTTCACAACTCGGTGAAGGGAGAAACCCCTTCCCACGCGCACCCCGCTCGTCTCCATCTACCGTGAAACCATGAGAGTCGGCGCCCTTCCAAATGGCAATGTATTGACGTAAAAATACAGATGATAATATATGATCAGGGTGGCTCTATGTCATGTCCTTTTGAGCCTCGACTCCAGCAGTCGTACCAGACTGATGTCAGTGTCGCCGCGCGCTTGCTCCTGTACCTCTAGCGGTGCGCTCGCTTGGGCCCCCTCCCTGCACCGCGCCATCTCCTCATGCATTGCGGCAAAGTCGCTTAGCACCTCGACCAGTCTCTCTCTGACTGTTTCCCACGTGCAATCAAGGCCCTCCTGCAAGGCAGCTTTTGCGATCTCGACGCCTTCCTTGTCTCCTTCCTTGCCCTCTTCCGTTGCGTCCAGAACCAATGAGAGAGAGACTGCGAGGCAGCCGGACAAGAAACCCGATTGAGCGCTCTCGTGCGAACGAACTCGCTCTCTCTCAAACAGCTGTCCAAGTAGGCTCATGGCCATCACCTTCCCTTTGCCAAGACCATCGTGGAGATCTGTCCTCTTCAGCTGCAAGCGTCGAAAGCATGGCCGGACATTGGCAGGAGATGATTCGAGAATGTTTGTCAAGAGGCCGAGAGAGAAAGCCATGATGTCGGAGCGCAGCTCTGCAGTGGCTACGACGGCGGGCCCGTGCTCCAAAGAGGCCGCAAGGATGAGCGATGCGACACGGGCAAGAGCGTCGCTCGTCTTGGCAAACGTCTCGCTCCACCGCTTGTCGATTTGCGTCAGGTTGACGCACAGACGTAGCAACGACACGAGGGACCCTCCGGCTTGCTCTTGCGCCTTTGAGAAGAAGTCATTGTAAAGTGTCGAGAGCATTGCTGTCCATTGTCCTGCCCAACGCTTCAGCTCGGCCTCCTCGATGGTGGATGAAGTCTCTCGTGACGAAGCGCAAAAGACGAGATCGACCAGTTGGGCCGAAAGAGCGACAGATACGTAGTCGGGGCAAGCATCGTCTGTGCAATCGGCATGTGACGCCAGGCCCGACTCGACGACAATCTCGAAAATCGAGCGACGATAATTGTTATACATCGCGAATTTTTGGAGTATGCCTTGTCCAACGTTTGTGCTCGTTCGAGGAAGCTGTGAAAGAGAGCACAGGATGCCCAAGACCAAGCGGCGTAAAGAGGCAGGTCGATCCACTGTCGAAGGCGCCAGTCCAGATTGCTTGATGATCTCGTCGAGTGCGTCTTCGGTAGCCGTTTCTTGGCGTTGAGCTCGGGCTGAAGCTCTTTTGTCTGCGTTCTGTCGCCCCTCTTTGACGTCTGCCGAAAGAGATTGTAGAAGATGCGCCAAGACTTCGAATAAGCCAATGCCAGCAGCTTCCATCAGGGCTTCAGCACAAGCTCGATGCGCCGAGAGTTTTGCAAGGATGACTGCGCCTGCCAAATCCAAGTGTCTATCCAAGTCTTTACCCACGCCTGCTTGATTTAAAAGTGACCAAAGATGATTGGTGAGCCCGCATACATCGAGCATGCCGATAAATGACAGCTGCGAAGGCAGCCGCGCGCTGTTGCCCTCGCCGTCTTTCTTACCGTGTTCCTTGTGCGACCCAGCGTCCGAGCTTCCTTCGTCTCCGTCTTCCTCCCCGTCTCCAGCGGCGTCGATGCAATGTCGGGCGAGGTCCAGAGCACTGGCGACCCGAGTGTCCAGAGACTGGCCCGGCACCAGTCCACCCGTGAGGTACTCGAACTCCTCCCGAAAGCGACGGAGCTCTCCAGCTGTACGCAGCGACGTGACGTTGCAGACCTTTTCGCTTTCCTGCTCCTGTGTAGACCGTTGCAATGTGAGACCCCTTCATTTAGAAGCGAACGACGCAGAAGGGTGCTCACCTCATCAGATCCATCGTCCTCGACGTCGCCCCAGCGTCGTCTCATCTCTGCGTACGACTTGTGCTGTGATTCTCCCAAGCAATCGAGCATACCTGCCTCCCTGCCGTCACCGAGACCTTCATGGTTGGGCTGTCCTTGCTCTGGGGAAAGAGCCGTTTCAGACACCATGCCTGCGTTCAATACTGCTAGAAAGCTGCGCTCCTTTCCATATGTTCGGCGCGCATGTGCCACGGTGGGAGCGAGGACGCCGAGGACCGGCTGAGATTCGCTCTGGAAAGACGATTGTGAGCTTGGCTCGGCGACCTCCTGCATCTTTCTTCCTTGCTCTTCTACCGTGTCTTCATCCTGGTCGTGACACATCGTAGCTTCTGCTTTGACTCTTCTTGCCGCCATTCGAGCAGCGAGGCCTGTATGCGGGCGATGAAACACTTGTGCTCCGCGGGAGAGTACCTGACCTTGCCTAGATTCGTCGCCGTCTTCGGAGCTGTGCTCCTCCTCACGCTCACCCACCGGCAAGGCTGTGGCTCCATATGGCTTGCGCTGGCGAGTCTTGGACGAGCTGGTCGGGCTGAAGATGCGATTCAGCTCTCGAGCGATGGAGATCTTGCGCGGCGACGCGGGCGAAGCCTTGCGCTTCAACGTCCGCGGCGTTCGGGACGCTGAAGAGTGCGACGAGCTTGTCGGTGTCAATGGCACCTGAACTCGCCTACTACCATCAGCTGAAGCAGCTGTCGTAGGACTGGCAATCGAAGCGATTGGACTCAGGGAGGATGAGTCGGAGAGGTGGGGGGTATCTTGCCAAGCATTCGGGGGTGTCGACGGCCGAGAAGCCAGCTCTTCCATGGTTCTTTCGGGAAGCCTAATGTCCCTGCTTGCTTTTGCATCAGCTTTTGAGGAATGCTGCGCGGCTTGTACTTTGTTCTTGCTACGGCCTGATCTTGATAGTGATGGCTTCTTAGCTGCCCCTTTCTCGACCGATGCAGGGCGCGGCTGGCCGTCATCGCCGTCATCGTCGCTGAAGAAGTCGGTCAAAGACGAGATGTGGCAGGGCCCCACTTTCGCCCCTGTTCTCCTCCCATAGGTTGCCCCGCGTGCTGCCATGTCAAGCAGCCCTTCTTAAGAAGGGGTCGCTCTCTTCTCGAAGGAAGCAGGTCGTCATCAAGAAGGCGGGGGAGAGACTTCCCTGGACTGTCAAACACGTGATGCGCGCCGCTCCTTGGCGGGGGCGCCGCGACGCGTTTTTTCTAAAACAAGACCAACACCGACGACTGACGGACGAGCTGCAACGACGGCGTGGAGAGGACAACTCTGACCCCTTCTTCAGCATGGCCGACTCCTCGTCTCTCCCGGACATGCGTTTGTACGAGTCGCGGAAGGAATCGTTCATCCTGAGCGGCGCTGGTACGAACGCAGATGGGGCACCGGTACAGCCGGGACGGCGCAAGGCCTCCAACAACAAGGCGTCGGCAGCAGCAGCACCAGCTCCCTTGCAATGGCCCCACCCCATCGCATGCTCTGCCGCAGCGACATCGGCAAAGTCTCAGAAGGCTTTGTACCCTACACCTTCCGAGCTCGCTCGTCTAGGCGCCTTTTATGAACCCCTGGGCGCTGAGGAAGCCGATCGCTGCACAATCTGGCCTGAGGGCATCAGTGTCTCGGGTTGGACTGCAGGCGAGAGTGCTCTTGACCGGCTCCGGAGCGTGGATCCGAGCGTGTGCTGGGTCAGGATCGAAGATAGCCGCGCAAGTGGCGCCAGCACAGAAACGCTCGACGAGGAACAAGGGCAGGCACGATGGCACGAGTGGCCGGCTTCACAGGGCCACCTCTTGCCAACGAGCAACGAAATGTACCAGGCTCGGCACATGACTTTTGGTGGACTGTGGAAGTATGATGGCAAGAAAGGGTGGAAGCCAACAAGTGCAAAGGTGGGTTCCTTAGTTCATCCGAAAGACGAGAAAGCTAGAGTTGACACCTCCCTTCCGAGCAGCTTGCAAAAGCAGGCTTTCACTACACTCCCTCCCTGGACGAGGATGACAATGTGACGTGTGTTTACTGTGGGGTGTCGCTTGGGGGCTGGGAGAAGGCCGATGACCCGACGTGAGTACTGTCTCTCTCCTCTCAGTAGCACCCTGGCTCAGTCAATCTGCATTTCCTATCCCAGTCAGGAGCACAATCGACGAAGGCCAGATTGTGCCTTTTTCAACTGCCGACTGGCCTCGTCTACCGCAGGAGCCGACGAAGTAGGCATGACTGCATCGAGCAGCTCTTCCAGCGTCAAGGCGCAGGCGGCGAAGCGGGGAAAGAAAGGCAAGGCAAATGCTGTCGAGGAAGCAGCCGTAGTCGACGAGGGCGGCGCGACGGCAGCTGCCAAACGGAGAGCAGTGTCCACGCGCGCCAACGGACGAGCAAAGAAGGCAGAAGATGAGGTGGAAGAGGGCGGCGTGGCTGGTGACGAGGTCGAGGAGAGCGAGGAAAAGGCAAAGAAGGCGAACATCAAGCCAAAGAGAGCGGCGAGAACAGTGTCGAGGAAAGTTGAGTCGGCGGAAGCGACGATGATTGACCACGAAGCGCCCAAGACACGGGCGGGTAGGAGCGGAAGATCCAAGAAGAAGGGCGCTGATGAGGCCGAAGCCGCTACGGAAGAGGAAGAAGAGACGGGCGACGAAGAGGCGCAGCCAGGGTCCGAAGAGGTCCGTCAACAGAAAGGTCTTACCAAGACGAAAGGTGGCCGCGGGAGGAAGGCCTCCAACGACGAGCAACAAGGGGAGACATCTGAGAAGGAGAACGACGAGCCTGAGGCATCGATTGAGAAAGAAGAGACCAAGAAGAAGGGGAAGAAGCAGCCAGCAACAGCGGCTCCGATTGCATCGCCCTCGGTCGAACAGACACCCAAGCCGCGAAATGACGCGGCATCTTTTGGAGGGGAGATCAAGGCGGCGACGAAGAAGAATCGCAAAGGCGACACCTCGTCGTCATCGGCGCTTGCAGATGCGGCAGGGAAGCTCAACCTCTCGTCGTCGGACAGCGCGCACACTTCCACGTCAGCACTGTCATCGATGAATGCGTCGAAGAATCACAATCACAGCTCCGACACCACGCCACAGCTATTGGCCTCTGTCTCGTCGGCTGACGATGTCGAGATGGGAGATAGCAACGCGGTCGACAAAGCAGCGATGGAGGAGGACGCAGAGGAAGAGGAAGCGGAAGAGCAGCAGGGAACAATTAAGCCCCTTGCCGAGCTAACAAACCTATCCGAGGCGGAGCTGGCCATGACGGTGGAAGAATGGATGAAACAGGAGGTGGAAAAGGCGTGCGAGGAGCTGAGGATCAAGGGCATGCGGCAGATCGAGCACCTTCGCGAGAGCGCGGACAGGGACCGGAGGAGAATAGAGGGCATCCTCCGGGGCGGCTAGTGGCTCTTTTTGCCCTCGCTTTCTCCTTTTTTTTTTTTTTCTTTCTTTCTCTACCTCCTACGCCTTCCCTCTGTACATTATACATTCCCTTGTATACCTCTTCTCGTCTTTGTTTCTGCAAGCCAACCAGTAATCATACATACATGCTCCCCGCCAGCTCTGCAATATTCTTACGGTCCCTCTGCCTGCGCTCGTCGAGAAACGTCGTCAGTGTCCTCTCTTTTTTGGACTCGACTTCGATGGGCAAGTCTGTGCCTGGCCACTTTTTGAGCTGCCTCGACACAGTCTCGGCCAGGTGCGCCTCGATGGGCTCGGCATGGGCTTGAATCGCCGACGAAGGGTGCTGCGCAGCAAAGTGCGGGTGCGGCCGCGGCTTGGACGTCGGGAGCAGGAGCGCCATCGACGGGAGCGCCGTGGTAGACGCAGAGGCAGCCGTGAGCAGCGCGGCAGCGAGGCCCGTGATGAAGTTTGGCGCCTCGTAGCGCCTCAGCGCTGGGTCGGTGTCGTGCTCGGACGAGGCGAGGTAGCGGACTGGGTCGTCCTGGGGCCGCGCGTCCTTGGAGAGATAGAGCTGGGGCGTGTATTCGTCGATGACGACGAGACTATCCTCTCTTTTATCAGCATAATGAGATTAAATGAGGCGGAAGTAAGGGGGCAATACGTACCTCGATGGGGAGAGGGCGTCCAGAAGAGCGGCAGCGACGAACGGAAACGAGGCGAGCTTCGACGAGAGCGCATGAGAGGGCCGAAGCAGGACCAGCGTGGCAGCAGCAGTGACGTGGACCGAAGCCTCCTGCTCTCCGTCGACGAGGACCGAGCCGGACTCGGAGAGGGAAGGACAGGTCAAGGCGAGGAGAGACTCGCCCGTTTCGCCCACAGCGACGATCAGGGGAGCCTGCTTCTTTGAAAGGCCGAGAACCTGAATCTTTGGCTCGACGAAGACCTTGCTGCGCGTCCGTTCTGGCCCCGCTTGCCCCTGCTCCCCTTCCCCCTCCGACAGCTCCGAGTCAGACTCGAGGTCATGCCTCGGCGGCGGTGCGTCTCTCGCGAGCGGATCAAATTCCATCGTCGCCGTCCTCGTCGTCGTCGTCAAAGTAGTCCAGCTCGAGAGAAAAGTCCGTGCGAGGTGGGTTTCGTCCTATCGGTCGCGTTCTTCTCAACTTTTTCCACCGCTTTTACACGTGTGTGCGCGAATGAGTGAGTGAGTGGGCCACACCTTAGAAGTGCATCACCACACTCGTCTTGTCGCCCGCCTTGTGCTCTCGCGTCAGCGTCCAAAGATGAGCGCGCTGCGCAGCAAGGAGCGGCAGCGCAAGCGAGCCTGGCTCCGATTGATCGGAGCTTTCCCCTTGGGACCGGGCATCGATGATGGCGGCGGCAGCAGTGCATCGTCTGGGCCCTCGCCGCCTCGTCCCCCACTGTCGGTTCAGGCCATCGACGCCAGCTTGGGCGCAATCACGACAGACGACGTCTGGGTCTGTACGGCTGTGCTGGATGCGGTGGAGAGCTTTTCGTCGCCACTGGCAGACTCTGACAATGGGACGCTGAGACACCTGCTCGATGTCGGGATAGCGGCGTCTGCAAGGTCTCTGACACCGGACAGCGAAAGCGAGGGGCGATCGCTTCGAAGAGCCCTCGTCAGACGATCACGTATGCTCGATGTCTGGGAGAGAATGCAGCGACGGCGAGCGACAGGACAGGCCACCTCGAGCAAGACCTTGCAGGCGCCGGAAGGAGAAGAGGAAGACGATCCTTGGGCCGATGAGGCGGAGGTTGCAGCGTTACCGGGGATGGAAGAGCACGCCGCAAGCAACACCACGTCAGACGCCCTAGCATTCATCAACAAAAATCCCTTGCGGCTGGCTGTCGAGCTGGCAGTGCGGTTCGAACCTGAGAAGCTTGACGACTTCCTCGGGGCTGCCGAGGGCACGAGCCTATATGCGGGGGTGGCGAGGTGCAGGCTTGACCTCGTCCGCCTCCTTCTCGTCAGCGGGGCGACGGCAGGGAGAGACTTGAGCGCACTCAAAGACACCGACGTCCTACTGCGCTGCCAAGATGATCAGGAGGCGGGTCGGTGGGTCGAAACGAGTCAGGACCATGGCGACGCTGATGTAGGGCCGGATACGGAAGGGAGGGAGCTCGCTGGGTCGCTTCAAGAGCTGGAAGACGGACAGAGATTGAGCCGCGAAGAGCTCGAGACTTTCTACGAGGGAGTGGTGCGAAGCATCGAAGAAGAGACCGGGTCCATCGCAGCAGCTATCCAAGTCACCTCTCTCGCGCCAGCCCTCGGACTGTCGAGCTCCGAGATCGTGGCGATGAAGGAAGACCTCGAGTCGATGCAGAAGTATGTCGATGCAACCTCTGGACAGTCCACCGTCTCAACATCACCGTGGACCCTGAGCCAATTCAGCAAGACAAGAGAAGAGGCCGCGCTGGACTCCGCTGCTTGCACCCGCATGGCCTCGCAGTTCATTCGGTCATCTGGCAGCAGCCAGGAAGCAGCTGCAGCAGTGAAGTCCGGCGTCGTGCCCTTCTTGGACGGTATTGTCCGCAGACAAGCAGCACCGAATCGCACTCCGGAAGAGCTTGTCCAGGTGGGCGTCACAGAATCGTTCGTCGCCCTCCTCCTCCATCTGGCCAGCCATTCGTTCACCCCGAGCAAGGTTGATGGCCTGACTCTTACTCGGTGGCTTCTTGAGGCTCGTGATGGCGACCTTGGACTGTCGTTGAGCAGACACGAGCGGGCAAAGGTGGCAATGGCCAGTGTTCTTGGGCAGCAGGGAGCAAACGCTAGAGTGTTTGACGAGATCGGAAGGATTCTGGCCACTTCGTCCCTCTCATCATCTCAAACAACTTCATCGCCTCCACCAAGGACTCTCTTCGACGTCGCCGGACCAGTGCTGGCGACTTCGTCAGCGGTGTCGTCGAAATGCGATCCAGCAACGGTGTACCCCTTCTTATCGAGCGTTGACGAGAACGCCCTGTCCTACTACGTGGGACGACTCGTGAGGCATCTCGAGGCCGCCAGAGTCTTTCTCCGATGGACAGACTCTGCCTCGCCGACTAGCCTGGCTTGGTTCACACAGGCCGACTCGAAGAGGGAAGAACAGATGAAAGGGGTCACGAAGCTTGCGAGAACGTTCAGCAGGTCGCAGCAGCGGACAGGCAACGATTGGAGCCAGCTTTGGGGTGAACTCAGAGGGCTGGTGGGACACGGACAGGCCTTGGAACTCATCGATGTGCAGAAGGTCGACGAGATTATTCTTGAGGCAATCTTGCGGACTGGAGGTGAGAAAGGAGCGATGCTATGCTCCGAAAGCTGTCCAGAGACTGACTTATGTTGCATTATAGACCTGTCTCTCTATCGCACCATGCACTCGACATCGTCGCTCTCCACAGCAGAGAAAGACGAACTGATTCTGGCGGCGTCTCGCGAGCTGTACGACAACAGCACAAACCCAAATCTGCACACGGGAAGCATGAAGACGGCCTACGACGTCCTCGGTCTCGGCTCGGCCGACTCGGATTTGCTCAAGCGGGAGAGAGCGTTCATCGAGGCCACTTCGCGCTTCTGCTCCTTCCGAGTGAGCTCGAAGCTGCACCCCTCGGTCCCGCTTGCGCCCATTGAGATCCGTCTAGAAAGCAATCGTCTGGATCTCCTGGCCAGGCTGCTGGCACAGAAGGAGGATGCATACAAGACGCCAGACTTGATTCTCGACCTGGCCAAGAAGTTGTGCAACGTGCCTTCGCCATCTTCAGCACCCGACGCGAGCAGAGAGTCGTCGCAGCAGAACTTGACGCCCAAGGCCATCATTGAAGTCAAGACGCTGGCCATGCTTGCCGATGCGGCCACTGCTGCAAGCGACTATGAGCGGGCGAACGCGCTATGCGAGAGGCTTGTCGCAAGCATTCTCGCGCTCAGGAAGCGTGCTCAGGCTGCGAGTGCGCACCACGCCAGGACAGCATCGCAGGGCGGCAATGGGATCGTCAGTGAAGACGAAAGGGTTAGCGAGAGCAGCGGCAGCGGCAGCGGCAGCGCACCAATCCCCATCGAAGAAGCCGAGGATATCGGCTGGAAGACGCTGCTCCAGGTGACAAAGGATCCATCGTGGGACAATGTCGCGCTTAAGCTCAAGCTCATGGGCCAGGTCTTGTCACTGTGCCCGCCTGAGAGGCTGGAGCAGCTGCTGCAGACTTGGAGGAAACTTGATCAGGAATACTCAGACCTCGTCGAAAGGGATCCCGCGGCTGCGCAGAAGATGCTGCTTCAACAGAGCGGCTCAGTCG
Source organism: Acaromyces ingoldii (assembly GCF_003144295.1). Lineage (NCBI taxonomy): Eukaryota > Fungi > Basidiomycota > Exobasidiomycetes > Exobasidiales > Cryptobasidiaceae > Acaromyces > Acaromyces ingoldii. The sequence continues at coordinate 1,072,480 of NW_020290248.1, forward strand.
AGCAAGGGGCGGATGGCAAGGGTGGCTTTATGGTGGGCAACGCTGCGGCAGGTATCCTGGGACTAGGCGCATCAGCAGCGGCCGCTGCTGCCGCGGCCGCAGGTGGCAACCTCCCATCGGGCATCATGGAGGGTGCCACGTCGCCTTTCAGCGCTCTCTTTGCCAGCGCGGGCTTGCGTTCGAACAGTTCCAAGTCTGCGCTAAATCGGGACTCCAAACCTTCCCAAGCTGCCGGCCAACAGCAGCAGCAACCCCAGCAGCGAGAGTATGGCCGGGCGGCTCAGCTCTTTGATGGATTGGGGGGCGACGAGAGGGGCACCCGAACAACGAGCGGCGGTGGCCTCTACCTGGACCCAGCGGAGAGAGCGGCACGTGCAGCGCGCAACTTTTTCGGCACCTTTTCCACATCATCGTCGCCTTCCTCGTCGACACCACCAACGCAACGGCAAGGCCACGAGCAGGAGCCTGGAGGCGAGGGTGGCGGAGGCTTCAGCCTGAGCAGAGGCGTTGGATGGTTGATTGGAGAAAACGATGAGAGAGCGAGGAGATGATGTAAATTACACAAAAACAAGGACAATAGGGGAGTTTTTCTCTATCTTCCTTGTAATAGCAGGGAGAGCAACAGCACCCTTGTGACGTTGGATTGGACCAGCCTTCCGGTCATCAGAGGTATCTGCGGTTGCTGGCCGGTTGAAACCGAGAGGGAATGTTCGTTCTGTACAGGTCGTGGTAGTCAGTGCTGCTGCCGTCGTCGCCACCTAGCATCGGCGCCTGCGAGCTTGCCGCGCTGCCTTGGTTCAGCTTGTGGGATGAAACTGGCAGCGCTTTCTCGTAGCCCCTTGTCATCCGCGCCTCAGCCGGCTGTGGGTCTTCAACAAAGTTTGCCGTGAAGATGAATGGCAAGATGGTAAAGACTGCGAGAACGAGGGCCAAGCTGCCTCCCAGAAGACCAGTGGCGAGGACCTTGTTTCCATGTGTTGCGTAGGCCTTCACCTTGGGAACAGGCTCCTTTGTCGTGTTGTGCTTCTTATCGCCCGGGTTCGACGGGATGATGTCTGGGTTTCGCACGTTGTAGTCGTTTGCAAAGAGCCAGTTCAATGACGAGTTGGCGGACATCATGGCAAAGTCTTGATGCGAGGTGTTTGCCTGGGTGGGCCGCCAAGGTAAGCAACACGATCTAAAAGGCAAAGAGAAGAGTCGGAGCAGAGGTGACTCACGATGAAGTCGACGGTGTGGGCTGCGGGGAATGTTCCGTTGTTGACGACACCGAGGTGTAGCATGAACTGCGAGCCGCGGTCCAAGTGGTTGCCTCCCTGATCTCTGGCCTCGCAATGCGTGTCACCTGCTCCATTGTCGCTGAGTGAAAAATGAATCGATCAGCATGAGAAGGACAAAGAACTTCTTCAATCGAGATGGAGAAAGCGCGACTCACAGCAGACCAAGCGCATAGTGGATCTTGCGCGCGAGGAAGCGATTCACGACGGCCTGTTTGTCGGCCAGGACATCCTTTCTTGCGTACTTGACAATCTTTGTCTGGTTCCCGCCCAGGCCGTAGTGCCAATTGTCGTACGTCGTCGAGCACGAGTCATTATGGTATGGTCTGTCGGAGCTGAGCCAAGCCCAGGAGCCCGGGTTGCCAACCCAGTACTGTAGGTGACATGAAAGAGGTGAGCAAAGGGGTGCGGGAATAATGAAAGGAGGGCAGGGAGCGCACCTGCATGTTGTTGTCGTAGGCTTTCTGTTTCTTCAAGAGCGCATACCGCTGTGCTGCTTGACCACCCATTGAGTGGCCGGCGATGACGACCTGGTTGAGGTTGGGGAAGTAGTCCTTGTTGAACAGCCAGTCTGTGAAATTGTCGACAACCTCGTATGTGGACAGGGTGCGGTTGTGCGGTGGTGCCAATTTCGGGTTTCGAGAGTTTCCGCCAGCCTCCCACTGGGAGCCGTGCCAGTAAAGCTCGTTGGCCTGTACACTGCCGTTTGCCTTGTCGATGTCATTCAGCCAGGCGGGAGCGACAATGAGCACGCTGCCGTTGGCCACCCCCCACTGGATTGTCGGACTGTAGTAGACCACGTTAAGGGCGTTGTTGTACAGGGCCGCATACTTCCACGAATCACGCGGTTTGCCCGGCCAGGTGATGACGGCACGCTTGATTGACTGAGGGTTGTAGTTGGATGTCACGTAAAAGGGCATGACAAGGCCCGGAAGCACCTCCCAGGTCCTGTTGAGATCGAAGCCGTCCTGTTGCGGAAGGGCCTCCCACCCGCCCTGAGCGGACACATTCGTGCTAGCCCCTTGGACAAAGGGCGCGAACTCATTTCCAGGCAACTGCGCCTCGTTGGAATCGCCCTGCACCGTCTGGAGGCCAGTGTCCGTCACTCCGGTATTCTGTTGAGAAGGGCTGTCAGCAACCTGCTCTCTGACTCATTCCGTAGCCAACCTACATTGTTTGCCAGGTAGGGAATCGTCTGGACGTCTTTTGCGGCCTGGAGTGGATTCGTGCCCATCTCGGCAATGATTGTGTTTTCGTCGGCGATGTACGTCGCATTGTCCTGACGGGGAAAGAGGGCAGCGACGCGATTCGCGTGTGATTGAGAGCGCCGGAGGGCAAAGCGAGACGTAGCAAGGTCGTTGCCCGGGGTAGAGGACAGCGCAGTACCCGCACAGGCGAGCGCACACAGGAGCAGGGACGTCGGCCGCATCTCTCACACTCTCTGATCTTTGTGCGTCTAGCGAGGTGGATGATGGAGCAGGAGAGGAAGGTGTCTTCTCTCTGACGATTTCCTCACCACCTCATCATTTTTCATTTGTCTCCATTCAGCAGTACCCCCTAGCCTCGGAACCTGGGCTGTCTGCCACGGTATGTTTGGACCAGGACTACTCTCCTGCCCTTCCCTGCTCACGCTAGCCCTGACTTGACACTCCGTCAAAGGCTGCTCCTTCCCGTGCATTACGAGCCGGCCTCATGTATTCCGCCGCATTAACCTGACGCTCAAGCAGGCCAGTGCTATATATAAATATTGCAAAAGAGGCCTGGTGCCTGGGACGGCACACGAAGCCCCTAGCTTGCTACGAGCCGCCGGTTGTCAAACTAGGGCATTGATAGTAGCCTACGGAATATCATGAACATTCCGTGGGTTGCTCTGTTGAATAGAAAAGTCGGCAGATCAGAAATTCAAACGGAGGGGTATTTCCAAATCCATGGGGATGCGTTTCGCTTTGCTCTATGTTGTTGTGGCTTTCTTTTGTAGTGCGCGTGCCGGCGCTTCGGCAACACTGCATGCGCGGAATCGAAGGCGGAGCACCTTTTGCTCTCTGACGAGCGAAGGCGACCTCGCTCGCGTGGTTCACCGTTTCAACGTAAGCAGCGCCGGCGGTGACATCAAACGTCCTTCTTCGTGTTTCAACTTGCGATTCCGCGGTCGACGCCCAGGGCATGAGGTGCAACGTAGATGGGTGTGTTTCTAAGGAGACCGTGGGAACGGGATTCCTCCGGACGACGGAACTTGATTCGCTTCTGCCCTGGTCCCCGGCTCATTTCACACCAGCACCGTGTTCCTGAGAGACAAGACACCCTCTATCGCGGTAAAGTCGCATGGTCTTCCCACGGCGAAGTCTTGAAAGTCCCCCACTCTCTCACGACGAGGAGCTTTTCTCCAGCTTCTCCGCTCGAATGACAAGTCTTACCGACGAATCAGAGGAAGGAGGGAGGCCGCTTGTTGAATAGGAGAAAATAATTGTGTAGCAGCGCACAAAGAGCTCTTGGCACGGTGAATGTGAGGTCAAAGGTATAAGAGAGCTCATTTTTTGGTGTCGTCCGTGTGCCTCGCTCGCTAAGGGCAGGAGCAAGCATAATTCTTCGACAATGGCGGTCTTCCACACCCTCTTTTTACTTCTCTCCCTCTTCGCGACGCTAGCGACCGTGACGTCTCTTGAACGTCCTAGTTCCCTGGCCGTAACTCGACCGCAAGATTTGCGAAGGAAGCACCCACTCGTCGGGGGCGGTGCCGCGGGTGCTGGTAATGTGGGTCACCGCACAGCACCCAATCTGAAGGTGTATAATCATCAGATCGTCGATACCAGCACGGGAAAGCCGTACATCATGCTTGGTGTCTCGCAAAGCGGGCCCGAGTATGCTTGTATCAAGATGTCGGTGCCCATGGGGGGTGCCGATACGATGCCCATGAGTGCGAGCACGATCTACATGCTCAAGAATAAGTGGGGAGTCAATGTGGGTCCCAATTTGTTGCCCTTTGAAGTGCTTGTGATAGTCGCTCAAAGTGTGCGGACCTTCAATATCCTCAGACCGTACGCATCCCCATGAACGAAGCATGCCTCCTCGACCTCGACAATGGTCCTCCCCAAGCGCGTGGCGACGCCTATCTCAATTACATTGCTACGTACGTCGACATGCTCATTGCAAATGGCATTACACCTATCCTCGACCTTCACTGGACCGTGGGGAAAGCAAGCGACACGTCTACGACCGACCAGGTGAGTCTCATTCGGGTCTCTGAGTTGCTTGTACTACTTGCTGATGCTGGTCGTGCACCTCAGCAAGACTTTGCCAATGTTGGACACTCGCTCGAGTTCTGGAAAAGGGTAGCGAAGCGCTTTGTCAATTACAGAAACGTCGTGTTCGAGCTTTTCAACGAGCCGAAACCTAAGGCGAGCGTCAAAATGTGGTGGTGCCTGCAGTACGGCTGGAATGCCAAATTCTGCGATTACAACCCTGGCTACCAGGTGGCGGGCATGCAGGATATGATCAATGTCGTTAGAAGTATGAAGTTCAAAGGCCTGCTCCTCTGCGCCGGTCTAGATTTTGCAAACGATATCAGGGATTGGGCGAAATACAAGCTTAAGGACGACAAGGAAAACAACTTGGCTATCTCGGTACACGTTTACGTGAGTCGTTCCTCGCCCCTTTCAACTCTTACATCCTTCTCTGAGCGCTCACTGACTATTATGTCGCCTCGACCTCCTCATTCTTATCAGGACTTCAAAGAAATCTGTAAGGGCGTCGAGTGCATCAAAGACATCCTAGTTCCAATTGCACGCTTTCACCCAATCGTGACGACGGAGCTGGGGAGCTCAAGCACTAACCCGACATACTTGTACAATTTCATGTATGACTTTATGAAACAAGCGTACGAAGCCAACATCGGCACTATTGGATGGTCGCTCAATCATCGTCGCCCGGGGGATCCGCAACTGCTTGACAACACCCAGGGAAAGCCATCGCCAGCGGGATATGGGCTCATTGATTTCATCAAATACGCGCGTGGACTAAAGGTGACTTCCACCCACAGGGGGGGTAGCCATCGTGCTCTTACGGCCCCAGTATCCAGCCCGCTGAACAAGGGAGTCAACAACGTCGAGGAGCTCCAACAGTAATCTCTCGACCAAGCGCAAGCCTTTTCTGCGCGGTAGTACGCTTCCTCAGTTCACGACACTCTTCTGTCATCTTAAGTTCAGATTCTTCTCTGATTCGGCCCCATCCTCCTAACCGTCGACCCCTTTCCAACCTGACTCAGCTAGATCCTCTTCCTGGTCGAAGAAATAATACTTTTTAGATGATTTGTTGTCAATGATCTAGCCGAACTTGATGGTAGCGTGGGATGTGGACCATCGCAGGTCACGACTAGACCGACCACGCAATCTGTGGCCTCTTTTACACATTGTTCTCTCCCCAGACCTTCGCAGCGACCCGTCGGCACAAGTCAAGCTTCTTGAACTGCTCCTCGGCGGTTCTGCAATGTCGTCAAGACCAATGTCAGCTCAGCTCTTAACATGAGAATTAAAGGCAAGGTATACTCACAGATCGTTGCCGTGGACAGTCGAGCTGAAGCCACATTGAGGAGAGATGGCAAGCTGGTCTTTGCCTTTGGGAACAACCTTGCTCGCCTCCTGTATCCTCTCGACAAGCTTTTCCTCGTCCTCGAGCTGAGGCGTCTTGGACGAGACGAGGCCCAAGACCACCGTCTTTGTCTCTGGCAGGTGGCGTAGCGCCGAGAAGTCCTGACCCGACCGCTCTGGGTTCTCCCACTCGAGGAAATAGGCATCGACGTTGAGTTCGCCAAATAGGGCCGACGCGATGGGCTCGTAGCCCTCAGAGGAGCCCATAGCAAAGTACTGGAAACGGCGGAGCCTCGTCAGTATGTCGGCTTCCACAATGAAAAGAACGTCATAGATGCGGTACCCACTTGCGACTTGAAGTTGCCCTTGCAGAGATGGATGGCCAGCGTCATGTCCTTTGGCGCGCTGCTGATGGCCGCATTGATGAGGCGCACATACTGCTGTGGCAGCTTGGCCAGATCTTCGCCGCGGGCCTCGGCGTCGGACCGCATCTTTGGGTCAGTCAGGTAGGCGAGGCTGTTCGAGACAAAGTGCATTCAGTGGCTGTGCAAATACTCCGAGAAGTGTGAGGCAGCTCACTTTGTATCGTCGAGCTGTAGGTATCGACAGCCAGCGGCGTAGAGCGCGTTGACCTCCTGCACGTAGCATTGCGCTAGGTCGGCGAAGAAGTCATCGAGATTGGGATAGGCCTGCTCGGAAATGGCCTTGCGACCTCCTCGGAAATGAAGCATGGTGGGCGAAGGAATGGTGATCTTGATTGCATGGTGCTGGTCGGCCGCTGATGGAGAGCAGATCTCAGCATCAGGTGTGTTGGCGATTCACTCAAATACTGCGACACTCACGAACGATGGACTTGAGATAGTTGAAGTTGTCGACCTCAATCGGCTTCGAGTGCCGGAGCTTGGACGTGACGGCCAACGTGGGCGGCACATTGCCCTGCTGCTGCTCGAGCGCTGTTGGGAGTGAGGAGATGGACCATCAGCTCATGCTGTACGCAAGCGTCAGACAGCATCGGCCAAACTCACTGTTCTTTTGGATATCTACACCCTCGAGATGCTTGAGAAAGTCTGTGCGAGCGAGGCATCATTAGAATGGCCAGCAAAGAGGGAGGGAGGCGATAGTGAATGGGAGGACGCACCGATGTGAAAGTACTGCCGGCGGAACTCGCCGTCGGACAGATCGCGGACCTTCCAGTGAAGGCAGTCCTTGATGTGCTTTGCGATCTCTTCGTCTTCGACGGCGCGCAGGGCAGCAGCGTCGAGCTTGCCCTCCCCAAATTGAGCACGAGCCTCGTGGACCCGTCGAGGGCGGAGGAAGGAGCCGACGTGCTCGTGACGAAACGGTGGGCTGCTTGCCAATTTGGTGGGCGCAGAGCCCGTGGGCAGCGTGGCAGTTGATGACATGGTTGGCCGGTGATGGTGATGGTGGGGGTGGTGTTGGCAGAAAGAGGTGAAGTCCGGTCCAATCCCCTCCGACAGCCTCGGCTGAGGAGCCGTGGCCAGAAGAAAACCGACGACGGAGAGAGAAAGTGTGGGTCTTCCTCTCGCACGACAGGCCCTGCCCTCCACTGTCTGTGCGTTCTCGTACGAAAGGCAGCCAGGGCTACCACGCGCCAACTTGAGGCTTTTTTCTTTTCTATTTTACGAGGAACAGAATGACATGACAGACTGCTTGGACTACTTATCCAGATCAACGCGTCCCACATGCGTGCATGGATTCGACCGGCCCGCTTTCAACCCCTCCGTGAGCCGGCTTCTTATTTTTTGTTTGCCTTCTTTTGGACTGGACATCGCATTTCCGTGTGTCTTTTGTCATCCATCCATCCACTCACCCACCCACACACCCACTCAAAAGGACAAATCAGGGTGCGGTGAGCAAGCGAGCGAGTAGAAGCAGCCATGCCAGTCGCTACATCGTCGTCGCAGGCCGTCGCGGCGAAGCACGAAGACTTGGCCAACAAGCACCGGCTCCACCTCGACGCGGTGAGGAAGGTGCAGGCACAGGCGCTCCACGATGTCGTCCCTGCCGTCATTTCCGAGCTAGGCCTCGAGGAGGACGCCTTGGCGACCAAGCGCATCAAGTGGTTCCTGAATGATCGCGGTAGGTGTCCATTTCCTTCTCCCTGTCCTGGCATCGGTCCCCCTAATATGGTTCCTCCTCAGCGACCATCTTTCGCTTCTACCGACGAGGCCGGTACGACGCTGCGACGGCGCTTCAGCTGCTCACGACATCGCTGCAGTGGCGCCTCAGGACGGATCTGGACTCGCTCTCGCTCTCGTCGCTGCATCCCCTCTATGTTTCACCGCGCCCGCCCCGGCCGCCACTGTTCTGGGCCAACACAAAGTTCGTCGACCGCTACAGACGGCCGTGCGGTGTCATCAGTCTTCAGAGCCTGGAGCGTGTGGACAGCGCAAGCCTCGACGAGTGCCGCGAGTACATCGTTGGATGTATGGAGTCTGTCCGCCGCCTCCTCGCCCATTCCTACCGCGAGAAGAAGAAGGAGGAGGGTGGCCCGCTGCAGATGGTCATTGCCTTTTCCCTCGAAAAGTCGGGCATGGCCAATCTGGAGCTCGAGCTGTTGCCCTTTCTCCTCGACCTTCTCAAGAACCACTTTCCCGGCATGGTCGGCGCCGTCTTTATTCTCCACTACGGCTGGGTCCATGCCGGCATGTGGGGTCTCGCCAAGCGCGTCCTGCCCCAGCAGGCCCTCGACAAGATCTTCTTCCCTTCGAAGGACGGCCTCCTCGAATTCTTTGACGCGGATCACCTGCCCAGACCCTTTGGCGGCACGCTCGAGGTGGAGATCGACGAGTCGAGCAACGATGTCATGTCCAAGTTTGCGCGGCCCGTCTTTAGCTCAAAGAAGAAGGCCGGGCAAGACGAGGGCAAAGCAGCCGAAGGTGGTGGTGGTGGTGGTGGTAGCGCCAACGCCGGCGGCGACAGCAGCAGCGACGAGTCTTGGGAGCGCAACAGCGCCCCACCTAGCCCACGGGGTCGCAGCGGCGTGTCAAGTCCGGCGCTGGGCTACAAAAAGACGCTGAGCCGTAGCGGCAGCTTCGACAGCCTCGTCGATGAATTCTACAGCACCGAGAACACAGTGAGTCTGGCATTGCACTATGCATGCAATCTCTGCTATTGTATTACAATGGTGGCTGACCCTCCTCTTTCCCTTGCAGCCCTGGGGTTCGCGCAGGGGCACGCCAAAGCACTCGGTGCCCTCTACGCCTCGGCTGGAGCAGATGCAGCACCTCGGAGGAGGCCTGCCCAGCATGACGCCCAAGGCCGCTCAGAAGCTGCAGTACTTGCAAATGACGCGGGACGAGGCGAGCTATCCCTCTTCTGAGTCTCGACCGAGGACCAAGTCGACGCCAACGAATCCCAGCTCGCTCGGCCTATTTCACGACGATGGCTCTGCTATCCCTGGACGCGGTGGTTCCCAGCTTTCTTCGCGTCAACCATCGCGCCACGGCAGCCCTGTGCAGAGCAGACGGGGCACCCTGGTCGGTGGTCAGCTGCCGCTGCCGCTGCAGCAACAGCGAGGAATGCGAAACGTGCACTTTACAGAAAAGGAAGACCAAAGCGGTCCGATTCGCAGGGTGGGCTCCCTTCGCGACTTTCGTCTGGGCAGCCTCACTACCCCGGGCGAGGGTCAGATCGGTCTCCAGGGAGGAGTCAGCGGTGGTGGCAGCGGCAGCAGCAGCAGCAGCGGGGAGGGAGACGAGAGCGACAGCGTCGAGAGTGGCAAAGATGGCCAAAAGACCGACGAGGTTGTCGACGCCAAGGGCAAAAAGCAGAGGCAGAAGACAAGCGAGGCGAGCGGTGGCGGCGATGCAGAGCGAGGTTTCTTTGCGCGATGGAGGCGAGGCAGCAGAAACGTCGATGCAGAGGCGACCAAGGCGTCGGAGAAGGAAGTGGCGTACCGCAAAGAGCTCATGAGGCAGCAGCAGGCACAGTCGAAGTCGCCTCCCTCTGCCGTTGGTCCTGCCGACGCAGCCGCTCCCCCGCCCTTGGCTGCAGGCGAGGCGCTCCCCTCGCCCCAGCTCCAGGTGGCCGATTTGGAAGAGCCACCAATCAGCGGCGTCATGCTTCTGGAGCCAAGCTTCCTCTCGCGTCGCACGCGCAAGTTTGCCGCCATGCCCGATCATGTTTCCCCGTACAATGCCTCGAATCCCTTCTACGGCTACCCAGCCTACCCATCGTCGTCGGCTTCGTCGCCCAAGGCGACGCTGGTGCCACTTTCCAAACTCCCTCGCGACGGCACCTCTGCTGTCATGAGAGGAGGCGCCGCGACGAGGGGCCGTGGTGCATTTGACCTCTCGACAGTCTCGGCCACGGGCCAGTACTATCCGCGACACATGCACGTCAGGCGGCGGAAGCGCGACCTGATGCGGACGCTGGCCTACCTCTTTGTCCTCCGGCTCCTCAGCCTCCACCGGTCCGTCCGCGCCCAGCTGCTGGCCGTGGCGCGCCAGCTGGCCCGGGCCTTTGCCGTGGGCGGCGAGGAGGAGGGTGTGGCCGCAGCTGATGGCGAGGCCAAGGAGGAGCGCTGGAAGATGGCCGAGGAGCGGTACCGGCGACTGAAGCTGGCGGGCCGCCGGGCCGAAGAGGACGACGACGACTATAGGCAGCGCCTCGAAGCGAGCCGGCGCAGAATGGCCGCTGCCACGGCCGCGCAGGGCAGGCCACTGGCGACGCTCGGCATCCGGAAGCGCTACGCCGTCTTCTTTGTCCTGCTTGTTTTGCTCTCCCGGCGGCGGTGGAGGCAGAGTTTGACCCAGGGCATCGACGGCCTCAGACTGTGGATCGTCGCGGGCGCAGGGAGGGCAGTGGGTGGGTTGGCAAACGATGACGCCGCCAGCGAGGCAAGAAACCCATGGGACACTGAAGAGGCAGTGGCATCGGTGGCCGCACCCAGCGAGGACGTCGCTGGCTCTGCTGCTGCGGGCACCGCCGCTGCCACGGCCGACTCGTCGTACAGCAGCCTCACAGGCCTGCATCTGCGGCACAGGCTTGGGATCAAGTAATGGTTGTGACTAATTGCAATGCGATATGGATAATGACATGAAAAGACTGTATGCAGTGTGTGTGTGTGTGCTAGTCTCTGCGTCGCTGATCGGGCGAGTCAGGATGCCTGCTCCGTCGCCGATCGTCGCTGTCTTTGCCATAGTCATCGCGATGCCGTCTGTCTCTCTCTCTGTATGCGTCCCGGTCGTGATCACGGTCTCGGTGCCGTCGATGGCTTTCGCGATCCCTGTCCCTGTCCCTGTCCCCGTCGCGGTGCCGCTTGCGGTCGTCGTAGTACCTCGATCGGTCTCGGTCGCGATCACGGTCGCGGTCACGGTCACGGTCACGGTTACGATCTCGGTCACGGCCATGGTCACGATCACGGACTCGATCACGGTCCCGATCCTTATCGCTGTCGCGTCCGCCGGGGCTCAGACTGCCCCGTCTCGAGCGCGGGCTGTCCCTCTGCTCCGGCTGCTCCCTCTTGACGACGGGCACGTATCTCCTCTCTGGCCTCGCCTTTACGTTTGCCCGCGCCCCATTCGCCCCGCCACCGTTGTTGGCCTTGTCGAGGTCCCTCTCCTTTGCGCCCAGCCCCAGCAGGGCGGCCCTCTTCTGGACCTGGGGCGCCCTCGTCGGGCCATCGCGCTTCTTCCCTGCGCCCATGCCCTCCTTCCAGCCCATGCCGCGGAGAATCGCCGCGCCAAAGTCCTCGACGGGCATCTTGGCGTACGACTCGAGCGTCGGTGCATCGGGACGCGTCGAGGCGTCGTGCCGCAGCGCCTCTTCCTCGGTGAGCGCAATCACGGTGCTGCTCTTGCGGGCGGCTGAGCTGGGGTCCGAGCCGCTCAGCAGAGCGGCGCGGGCCTGCGCTTCCTCGTCGAGGTCTTCCCCCTCCTGTTTCGGGTCTTTCTCCGCGGTATTATCGGCGTCGACTTCCATCGGTGGCACTTCCCCCTCTCGCGCGCCGTCCGCAGCGTCTTCCCTCTTCCCCCGTCGCACCTCCAGCCCGACCTTTTGCGCCTCATCATTCATCCGGTCCTTTGTCGCTGCATCTGCTCCGTGCGTGCGCCTGCCCGGTCCGTGGCCCGCAAGCGCCTCGACATTGACGCCCATCCTCCGCCGGCGCTCCTCCCACCAGTTGTTGTTCTCGCGCGACTCGATGACCTTTGGCTTCTCTCTCGCCGAAGCCCTCGCAGCGTGGGAAGACGAGGAGGCAGCCCACTGGCCAGACTTGGAGCGCGAGAAGCCACTGAGGGATTCGTGACGGGACGCACGCCCATCGTGGTCCTCTTCGTCCGAGGATGAGTTCCCAAAGGCATCTCTGGCCGTGAGGACCTTGCGTGAGCTCCCGTTCGCTCGTGCGCCGGACAGTGACGAAGAGGAGGAGGCAGCGGGAGCGCCATCGCGATCGTCATTGTCTCCGCCATGCACGAGACCCATGGCAAAACCCTGCTTTGGTCCGCTCATCCTCTGTTCTTTCTTTGAGTCCGATACTGCCCCTCTTCGCCCTCTGTCCTCCAGCTCCTACAGCTGCAGATCGTTAGCAAGAAGGGAAGGCAACAAGTGGATGCGGCGTATGCGCGACTTGACTTCCTCGACGATTTTCTTCGCGCGAGGCGCGCGCTGAGCCTTGCTTGTCGCCTCAGCTCCACCTGAGAGAGAAAGGGAAAAATCAGAAAATCTAATCGCGCGCGCATTTCTTCATCATACCATCCAGGTTGCTCGCACTGGTGGAGAGAGGAGGAAAATGGCCCGTCGGTCGAGGAAGTTTCTCGACGACGGCGACTCATCCGACGGTGCGTCGTCTGCCGGCGACGACGGGTCTCTGGCGGGCCAGAAGAGGAAGCGGAGGACGGGCAGGGCGGCAAAGGAAGAGGCCATCTATGGCGTCTTTGGCGAGAGCGACGATGACGACGGCGGGGACAAGAGCAAGAGAACGGACTGGACGAGAGCGCCGGGCTTTGTCAAAGGTGCAACCGAGACGATGGAGGAGGAGGAAGCCCCTCTCTCTTCCGACGATGAGGAAGAGGAGGCATCAGCAAATGATGTCGACTCAGACGACGACTCAGACGACGAGATGCTTGCGCGTCCAAATGGCGGGGAAGACGAGGAGGGAGCAGCGCTGGAGGACCTCGATATGCGACCCACATTTGGCGCAGGGATCGGAGCCAAGACGGGGCCGACTGCTCAGGAGAGGCAGTCCGACACAGACTTGGAAAAGGGAGGCTTCAGACCGGCCACGTTCGTCTCGTCTCGCGGCGGCATTGGGGCACGACCACCTCCGGCCACAGGCGAGGATGCAGGGGACGACGTCGAAGAACGAGGAGGGATAGGAAGCAGAGGAGGCATCGGAAGCAGGGGAGGCATTGGTAGCGGCCGAGCGGGAATAGGAAGCCGCGGAGGACTGGGCAGTGGTGAGGCGGCGCAGCATCCCACCTTTGCGCCCAGCCAGCTGTCCGAGGCCGGCGTTCCTTCTTCGTTTGGTGCAGCAGAGAAGGTGGCTCCTTCTTCCGCCTTTTCTCAAAGGTCGTCTTCGTTCGCTGGTCAGCGACACCAGCCATCAGGTGCAAATGGCGGAGGAGCTGCTCCCAAGACCAACATCCGCTTCGGGACAGGATTGGGGGGAGGATTCGACCCGAGCAAATACCTTGCCCAGATGGGCTGGAGCGGTGGCGGCCTGGGTAGAAACGGCGAGGGCATTGTGAATCCAATTGAGGTGATGCAGCGGCCCTCAAAGGCTGGGTTGGCCTTTGGCGGGCGCAAGGAAAAGACAAAGCAGGCCAAAGACGAGGCACGGCGGCGAGGCGAGGAGGTCAGCACCGATGAGGACGAGAGGGAGGCGAGGCGGAAGCGGGACAAGAGGCGAGCAAACAAAAAGGATCAGACGGCAAAGGAGCAGGACAAGCAGAGACAGCAGGCTTGGACGACGGCCGACAGCAAGAAGAAGCCGCGCAAGCCCAAGGTCCAGCACCGCACCTACGAGCAGATCATCGAGGAGCATGGCGGGGGCAGTGGTGGCGCGGCAGCCACGAGCGACGTGGGACAGATCATCGATGCGACAGGCAAAGAGATGCGAGAGGTATCCTCACTCAGTGCCGCATTGGCTCACCACGCCGTCCCCACGAGCGACACGACGAAGCTACCCGAGTTGCGACACAACCTGCGCCTTATCTGCCAGAACAGCCAGTCGAATCTGGACACGCTGGCACGACAGGGCAGTGCAGTCATGGAGCGCAAAAAGTGGCTCGTCAGGGAGCGCGATGAGTCCCTGAGACGTAAAGCCCGCCATGAGACAGAGGCCAAGCGGCTGTCGTCGCTGCTGGCAGTCGTGCGTCAGCTCGAGAAGCTCGGCCGCGAGGCTCAATCCGACAACAGCCTCGTCGATCTTGAGGTATTCACCCCAGCAGTCAAGGCCCTCGTCGAGGAGCATGCCCAAGAGATCCAAGCCGCGAGACTTGACGAGGCCGTCGTGGGCGCCGTCGTGCCCGTCATGCGTCGCCTTCTGTCCCACTGGTTGCCTCTCGAGGAGCCAGCGCTGTGTGTCACGACCTTGAGAAAGTGGAAGCCTGCCCTGGCCATCGAGAGCGACGCCGAGGCGAGGGCCAAGAGCAAGGAGGCAAAGATCATGACGCCCTACGAAAGCCTGGTCTGGAATCTGTGGATGCCACCTGTCCGCTCCGCACTCAACAATGAGTGGGAGCCGAGCGACTCACAAGGAGCCATCAACCTTATTGAGGCCTGGAAGAGCATCCTGCCTGCATTTGTCCGCGACAATGTCACACAGCAGCTCATCCTTCCCAAGCTGAAGCGTGCCGTGGCAGAATGGGAGCCGCCCAGAGCACAGGAGGACCAAGAGAAGGGAGCCTTGCACCGACTCGTGTTTCCCTGGCTGCCCGTGCTGGGAGACCAGATGGACGACGTTCTGCAAGATGCTAAGCGGCGACTACGGGCCACCGTGAAAGCGTGGAGGGTATCGAGGAGCCTGCCTGCACACTTGGCCGTCTGGCGACCAGTCTTTTCTTCACGGGAATGGGATTCAATGTGCCTAGCCCATGTCGTGCCCAAGCTTTCTGCCCACCTTCGCGCCGAATTCAAGGTCGACCCCACAGACCAAAAAATGGATGCCCTCGAGGACGTCCTGGCCTGGCGGTCCTCGGACGTGCTTCGACCTTCGATTCTCTCCAAAGTCCTTGCGAGGGACTTTCTGCCCAAATGGCTCGAGGCTCTCTATCAGCTACTCATTGACCCGAGAGCGAATTTGGCAGAGGTGGCGCAGTGGTATCAGTTCTGGAAATCATGGTTTCAGCAAAGGCTCGGCGAAAATGCCGGCGTGCTCAGTCTGCAGAGGGGGTTTCAGAGGGCACTCGAAACTATGCAACATGCAATCGAGCTGGGCGACGCGAGGAGCGCCCAGACTCTGCAGAGGCCCTCACTCGAAGGGTTGGCAACGCGCGACGGCGAGGTGCTTCAAGCTCGAGGCGAGAGCAGGCCAACACAACGCCAGAGTGGTGGCCTACAAGACCTACGGGCCCACGGAGCCGATGGTCAGAAAGAAGATGACACAACCTTTATCGACATCGTCAGCGAGGCGGCGTCCGATGCCGACCTACTCGTTCAGGCACTCAACCGGAGAGGGGGACCTGAAGGGGCGCATTCACTCCTACGCCTCTCGCGGGGCATCGACGGGAAAGGCGGCGTCACTTTTTACATTGAGGGTGATGTCATCTTCCGAGAGCAGAGGAGCGCGACGATGGCGGCCCAGACGGTCTACGAACCAATCTCCATCTCTGACCTCATCGAGACGGTTGCAAAAAAGTGACGCAGATGGCTTTGACAACGGCAGAGGAAGTCGCAGGATTAGGGCTGCGACGAATCGAGTGTATTACTACAACCCACATCACTTTACCCAGCTTGCTCAATTGCAATAAACACTTTGCTCTAACGGGGCGCACGGGGGCGTTCGGGCATCTCGGCGGTTCCGGCGAGGAATTGCCTCTCACAGCCAAGTGACGTTGCCGCGAGGCAAATAAACATTGAGAGCGAGGCGATGGCCGCCGGGCCTTTGCTACTGAACGCCACCTGCATCTCTTCCGTGGCCAAGAGTGCTTCGCCTCAAGATAAAGGGAAAAAGGTTTGTGGCGAGGAGCCGATGAGAAGGGATATAAGGGCGACCTCTGTCGCGCCCCCCTCCTTCCTTTTCTCTCCCCACCCATTTTCTTCTGCATCTTCGCTGTGCCTCATTGGGGACCTCTCCACAATCTCTCTTGGGCTGGTACCTTGAGAGTTGCTCAACGATGTTGCGCATCGACCTCCTTCACCTTCTTCTAATAAGCCTCGCGCTGGTTCGCGATGGGTGAGTACTGTCCTCATCCCCGCTCCGACCATTATTCGCTGCACTCACTCTCTCTATCTGCGCACAGAATCAACGTAAAGGGCCTGCCCTTCCAGCAGCTCTCTGCTCCCTCGATAGATCAGAGTACGATGACCTCTGCACCCAACCCAGTCATAGGCAAGAACAACTTTATGGCCTCCGACGTGCTCGATGACCCCTCGAGCTCAATCATTACCGATGGCTCGCTGGTCGATGCCAAGAAGCCCACTTTTCGTCCTTTGGAAGAGCCCTTGGAGAATCTCGCTGTACATTCCGACTCCTTGGCTGGCTCGACGACCAGCACCCTTGGCGCCAACTCGATGTTGACGTCGGTGCCCTCGCCCACTGTCACTCAAGGAAGTGACGTGCAGGAAGGTACAAGCGCTCCACCTTCTTCTTCTCCCGATTCTCCTATGCCATCTTCTTTGCTGCCGGCAGCATCGTCAGTCCTTCTGATCAAGGATGGTGGAGAAGAAATCAAGAATGCCACGTCGATGCTGAACGATGGCAAGAACATTGCATCAGCCCCTGTGACGACAAGCTCCTCCATTGTGCCGCCTTCGGGAGCCCCCACCACCTCCGCTCCGCTAGCGGGTAATTCTGTTGCCAGCGCCACTACAGCCGCGGAGACGACTTCTCAGGGCCTGGCCGGCTCGAACAACATCACCTCGACCAATAATGAGGTGAAAGTAGCAGAGCTAGACGGCATTTCCACCTTCACCTTGCCAGTGACCAGCTTCAATGTCCATGCTACGACTTCTCCGTGGCAGGTTGCTGGCCCCAAAGACGACAAGGGTGCCCCTCTCAACCACAAAGCTTCTGCCACGTCTCATCAGGTCGAAGGTCTCGACGCGAGCTTTAATACGACGTCAGAGCTACCCAACCTTGGGCATGACACGAACAAAGACTCATCCAACGCCGTCACGATGTCTAACGATAAGGAGGCGCTGTGGCTCATCAACAGTAGCAAGCTTACTCCGGGACTCGGTAATACCGCCAACAAGACCAAAGAAGAGTCCGGCGCCACAGCGTCCTCTCACGGCGCCGACGTGAGCATTGCGGCCACATTGATCAGGCCCGACTTTCTTCTGGTGACAGTCGCACCAACCAAGACTTCCTCGCACGACGTCGTCGAGCCGTTCTTCGAGCAGCCCGAGTCGCTGTTCAATGTCGAAGAGCTGTCCCATTTGCTCTTTGGGTCCGCTTCCGAGCAGCCATTCGCAAAACGTGCCGGTAATGCGCCCGCGAATAATGTGCCCGCGAATAATGCGCCTGCGAATAATGCGCCTGCGAATAATGTGGGAGGTCAGCTACCACCGCTGTCGACACAAGAACATGCAATACAAGCGTATAGTCACATTTTCAGCGACGTGGCAGGCATCCGGTGGGGTCAGCGTGAGCGGGGTGTTCCAGAGGAAGACAGAGCACGCTTGCCAGAAGACTTCAGCCGTTTTCGGATTTGGTTTGCAGATCAACTCGTACAAGAGGCTGGAGCAATTGGGGAGCCTGAGGTATACGATCCACCACCTCCTGACCCAAATGCAGGGGCGTCAACTGCAGAGAGTTCAGCTTCAAGGTCGTCAAACTTAAGGAGGGGAGGAGGGAGGGGAAGGCGGGGAAGGAGGGGAAGACAGAAGCGAAGCAATATGCCGTTACAGAACTTAAAAGAGCCACTGAGCGAGCCACTGGAAATGTACGAGCCGAATAAAGAAGGCACAGGAGAAGGCGTGCATTCCTCGTCGATTGATGAGGAGCTGGACATCGAGCAGCTTGCAGAAAAGATCGCGGCCCAGGACGACTGGATGGCGCAGACTTGCGGCGGCAGAGACCGCAAAGGTCGCCTACACCACCCTTTCGTGGGTGGCGAAGGTCGCGAGTACTCAGAAGGATGTTGGTCCGGTGACGTCGAGGGCCGTCTGATTTTTGAGAAGCAAAGCAGCGAGCTCGAAAACAGGTGCGATGGTGCTTCGGGGTACTTACACTTCATCTCGCCTCATGGGCTAGAAAAGCGTTGTTTGTTCCAGTCAAACGACTTTCGCCGCCGCGATGTGTCCACCGACGTCCAAATGCTGGTCCTGGACAAGCGCTGTGGCGGCATGCGCCATTCTGGAAACGAATTTGAGAAGCGTTGCTCGCTCAATGACCAGGAGACACGCTCCGTCAAAAGGAGTCTCAAAGTGGTTTTGGATGGCTATGGGGCGGTTGAGCCCAAGGAAGCGCCATTGACCATCGCTGTTGTCCTGCTCGACCCACCCGTTTTGCCCGAGGACGACGTTCAGCACCTTGATCAACAGACTCAGTTTCTCGTTAAGCGCGGACCAGGCGGGCACGGCAACCATAATACTTACGGCAGCTACGGAAGCCACACCGGTTCTGGCTTTTACAGAAAGCCCACATACATCGAAAATTTGGCCAGGAGGGTGAAACAACTACTTGGCAACCTTAAGTCCACGATTGCCAAGAAGTTCACGGGTAGCAAGATATTAACTGGTTTCGCCCATGATGCAAAAAGGGTCGGCATGACGAGGCCGGGCGTTTTCGTATCCGAAAAACTACTTCCGCCTCTCAAGCATACAGCTTCGAAGAGCGAAGGATTCTCCGCCATCGGCTCAAAACTCAAAAGGCTTGGACAGAAGCTTGGGCATCGTGAGTGGAAAACGCTTTTTCTCATTGTCTTGTCGGGGGTAATAGGCCTCAAATTTCTTCTTGCCCATTCGGTGGTGGTGACGGGAACCCTTCTTCGCCCCTTTTCTTACCATCTGATGCTGTTTGGACAGCTCATCGTAAGCCAAAGAGCACCCGTCTTCTATTGGTCTCCAAGACCAGGCGCCATCGCCGGAGGAGACATTTTTGAGGGACGGGACAGGTTGTTGAGGAGAGGAAGGTACTGGGAGAGCAGAAAGGTGTACGTGCGGCTGTGCAATGGCTGTAAAGTTAGAATGTCAGATAGTTTCTGGAGCTGTTGAGACCACGTTGCGCAGCTTGGCGACTACTGACCTCAGCTTTCTCTTTCTCCCTCAACACAGCTCATCAGAAGGCACAGGCACATTCTTTCCTAAAAAAAAATGGAGGGCGTGAACTTACGTCAGAAGGACCATCCATATTCCATTTTGAGTAGCCATGAGAGTGCTCCGCACAAGCGTGACAATTCAAATGGCTTTGAGGAGCAGATTGCCGGCGACACCAAGCAACCCCTCCGCCTGGCTCGAGAACTTGACGGCGAGCCCACCTTAGTGAAGCGCGGTGTAAGGACAGGCAACATCTTTCGTGGTAATTCTTACAAGAAGATCGCAAAAGGAATCAAGGCAAAGACCTCGAGAGCCGTGCAGAAAGCAGGTCTTAAATTCATTCAAAGAGTAAGACTGCCAAAGAGATCTTTTCACGAGACTACCTCAAGTCCGCTTCCTTTGGTCAAGCGAGCCTCACCGGACAACAGCCACTTCATCCTCAAAATCGCCAACACCGTCGGTAAAGTCATGGAATTTGCTTCCAAATCCGTCAAAGGCCTCAAGCAGGCCACTCGCGGCGTAACGAAAGGCTTCAAGAAGCCCGCCAGGGGCATGAAGAAGCCCGCCAGCTGACATGTGTTTCTTTTATATCTTGTTTAATTCAGACTCGGTTTTCTTCTCTATAACGACGCCGCCTTGTCGCCTTCTTCTTCACTCTCCGCCTTTCGTCTTTTACAGAGAAGCTGTGCTTGTTCTGGTTCCTTCTTGATCATCTTTTCCCCAAAATCACACATTTACGATCTGTCACACGCTCCGAAAGCTCAATGTCATATTTGCGTGTCTTGATCGTCTTCTTTTTGCGCAAGGGGGGGGGGACTCGAGGCGTCTTTGAGGTTGGAAGAAGTTTTGAACAAGCAACGAAGTTGACCTGTTGGCACCAAAGCTGAGACTCTTAAAGATCCATGAGAATCCTCTTCTTTCTGATCCTTTTGTCGGCCTTGCGCTCATCAACGACACGGACCTTTCTTTCTCCTTCTCCTGTCATTCTGCCAGGCGTCTCGTTCTCGTCTCGTGTTGTGCCCTCCCCAACGATCAATTTGCTCGAGGCGTCCAGGTTGGCCTGCATTTCGCTCTGTGACCTAAGCCTCTTGACCTTCCTTTTTCTTCCAGCAAATTGTCTTACGGTGCTCTTTTTACTTCTATTCATCCCGTCCGACTCTCGCGCGCCGATTCGGGAGTTGGCTACTCCAATGATGCAGTTGAACGCATTGATCGTCTGGTCCACCTTGCTCTCTTCATTCGTGTCTCGGGAGCCGCTTCCCTCTTTCTCTGTCCCCTTACCGCTCATATCGTTCCTTCCACTGTGGGTCTCGGTCATCTGGCCCGTCAATCTGTTCCACTCGAGCTCGAGGAGCTTGACGACGACGGCTTCGCACAAATCGAAAGATCGATGGAGGTCAAGCTGCTTTGACGGATCCTCAGTCTTGCGCTTGTCGCCTTCGAGCGAGAGGATCGCTTGGAAGTGCCCACTTCCTCGCACAATTCTGCTTGCTTCTTGCACGACACGATTCAAAGGCAAAGCAGCAAAGGAGATGCGCTGGTTCCTCTGCATTATCGAGTACAAGGAGAGGGTCGCGGCGCCTCTCGAGACGTAGTCTGAAAGGGAGGGTCCCAATGCAGAGATCGGTGTCGAATGAGCAGTCGACGATAATCCCAGCGCATACAAAAGCGAATCGGTCGTATGAAAGGTCATGGGACGAAGCGAAGGTGCTGACCAGCGCTTAGTGACCCAATCGGCATATTTTGGCCCACCCAGACGAACATCGATGAAGTCGTCGTCTTCCTTGGCACGAGTGGACTTGGACTTGGTCTCGCTCAGCGCGTAGGCTCGCAGCGTCTTTTGGAGTCGCTGAAGGTCAAAATGGAGCGGGTCTACATTGTCACCGACGGGCCAGTCGAGCGTGTGTACCAGCCAGTGCTCGATGCACAACTCCTCGTCCCTGATGACAGGCGTGACATCGTAGAACCTGTGTTGGAGCGATCAGCGTGGTAATTCCGCCCCTGGAGCAAAGTTGTGGCTGCCTGATACTCACTTGTCCGGCTCGGGCAGCGGTATAGCAGACGGATAGTCCAATGGGAAAGGCTTTGGTTGTGGTTGTGCCTGGGTGCTCATGCATTCTCTCTGCCTCATAGTTTGACCAGCTCTGGACCCTCCTCTGCGCGCTCTCACTCGGACCGCAGCGCCAGCTTGCAGTGGCGACGAGAACAGGTGAGGCAAAGAGGGCGAGGAGCGCAGGGAGGAGAAGCAGGAAGAAGAAAAAGAGGCGGACGATGAAGAGGAGGAAGAGGACGAGGAGAAGCGAGACTGCAGAGGAGCCTCAAAGTCCGAATCATCACCACCAATTTCCTTGCGGGGCGGAGTGCCGCTGCTGGAGAAGGATTTGTCGGAGCTTGGCTCAGACAGTGAAGATGACGGGGAAGGGCTGTCGAACATCGTGAAGAGCGGGCTCTCTGATCTTTGGCGACCGAGGTCCCTCTGGTGGACCTTGCCCTGCCTCTGATCAGGCAAGCCCGACTGGGTTGCCATAGATGCGCCAGCCATCTCGAGCAGACAAAGACGAAAAAGACAGATGGGGACGGACTGACGGAGGAGGAGATGGGGGAGGAGATGACCCCAGCCCCATACATCAAGCGCTCTAATCGACGCTGCTTCCTGCGCGTGCCGTAGCTGAAGGCTGACGCAGGAGTAGCTTCGATAATTCTACCTCATCAGGGACGCACCTCCTCGATCTATCACCAAGCCTTCCTGGCTTCTCGTGCGCCTCACCCTTCACCGCGCCATATTAACTACATCGGACGTGCGGCGTTGACACGTACTGACCACTAACGACCTGCTGTCGCGGCTCTCATTATTCTCCAGGGCCTCTCTGGTGGCGTTATATCTCCGGCGCGATACAGCCGCGGCGTCACGAAGTCCTGTCCATTAAATTCACGGATGTCAGCGCCCGGGTGCACAAACGGACTAGTGTTTTGGACAAATTTTTAAAATAACAACCGCGTCTTGCTACCTAGCCTGCCCTAACAGCCTCAGTCGATTTGCCCCTTCGGCCTGCGCTCGAACGTGCGTCGCTGCCTGCGCATTAGCCAAGGTAGGACGAGTTTTTACTTCGCCTCACCAACACCGACGACGATCCACACCCGTCGCGGGGACCAGCCACCGCCACTGCTCGACCGACGCACATCCCTGCCCATAGCTGCGCGCTTGATCTGCTTCATTCAGCTTTGCCGGCAGGCAGCGATTCGATCGTCGTTCGCCCCGCCCCGATCTTGTTATTACTGTCGCCCATCGCTCGCGAATAACCCTTTCAGCAGGCACAAGGAAAGGCGCCGCGGCCCCCTCTCTTTTCTTCTTCTATTCCCATCGCCTCACTTGGGGCTTCGAATAACTTTCTGTCTCACGCCACCACCTGCACTCAAGCTCGAACGGTGAGCAGGCGATTAGGCGAAAGAGACGCGACTGGTAGCGATCAGCAGCGGAGGAGGAAGAGAGAGAGAGCCTCCCCTGTTTGCGAAGATAGAAAGGCGAGAATCTCGTTAATTTTGTTTCTGGACTAAAGTCGACAAGGGTCAGAGTTCAAGGGGCCAACGTTTGCTGCGCCTAGCAGCCCTCGGCGAGTGAGAGAGCGCAGGTCAATACTCTTTGCGTACACTCGACTCGATCTACCCCTTTGGCTTAGGATCAAACCGCCTCCGATCACGCGCCCATCCTTTGCCCTGTCCCTCCCTTCACTGGCAAAAAGATGGCAATCTTTCAGCGATCAGCGACGGGCATCTCGCAAAGGTCGCGCAAGAGCAACAAGACCCATGGTGTGCGAAGGCGGAAAACAAAGAAGACAAAGACTTTTCAGTGGTGGACGCGCTTCACCGATACACTGCGCAAGTATGATCCCGACCGCCTCTTCGAGCGACGGGCTCCTCCAGCGGTGCCGAGGAGCGTGTACTTCAACGAAGCGCTCCCCGCCGAGGCATTCGACAAGAAGGGCAAGCCGCACAAGAACTGGCAATTTGCCACGAACCAGGTGAGTGGCCTAGTATTGCCCAGCAAAAATTGCGCCGGTTGCTGACATTGCGTGAATAGCTCTTAACGGCGAGATATACCCTCTACAACTTCCTGTTCAAGAACTTGTGGGAGCAGTACCACAGAGTCGCCAATCTGTTCTTCACACGTCAGTGCTGTGTTCCTCTCGCTCCTGTATCTTCTTGACCACTGACATTGCCACACCCTTTCAGTCATTGTCGTGCTTCAGTTCTTTCCCAAGTTCGCCACCATCTCGCCAGGTCTCGCCATGCTGCCTCTCCTCGTTGTCCTTGCGGGCACGATGATCAAGGATGGCTACGAAGACACTCGAAGACACATTTCCGATCGCAGCATCAACAACGCAAAGACACGAGTCGTCGTCGGCGGCGGCTGGATCAACCCAAATGTTACTCAGTCGAAGCAACAATCGTTCCAATCCACCTTCAAGGCTTTCCGGGAGCAAATGCTGGGAGGCAAGAAGCGTCAGAACAAAAAGATGCTTGAGCATCAAAAGGAGCTTAGCGCCCGTCGCTCGATGACTTTCGATCAATCGCCCATGGAGCCCGCAGCCGACGCTCCGGGCGGTGGGGTCGCACCTCAAACCCACCAAATCGCTGGAAGTGATGCTGGCAGCGGCTTGGGCCCCGAGCTGGGGCGCACAAGGACGTCGCAAAGCTCACTGCGCTCTGGCCCTGTGCGGAGGCAGTCTTCGATGGGCGTGAGTGTCCTCAACAGCGAGTACGAGCACGGCGACGACGGACGAGTGCGTCACCATGGCAAGATCCTGAACCCGGACGAAGAGGCGCAGTACTGGGCCAAGCGGGCGCCCAGATGGCGCAAGATGAATTGGGAAGACTTGAAGGTGGGCGACTTTGTCCTCCTCAAGGACAACGAGCCAATCCCTGCAGACATCATCGTTTGCGCTACGTCAGAGGAAGAGGACGCCTGCTTTGTTGAGACTAAGAATCTGGACGGAGAGACAAATTTGAAGGTGCGCCACGCAGTCCCCGAGTTGGCTCAAACGATTCGCACCGCAAAGGACTGCACAGAGGCTCAAATGAGAATCGACACCGGCCCGAGGGATACCGACATGTACCGCCTCAATGCCAGTGTCATCCTCGGCGATCGCTTTGACAAGGACGGCCAGCCCCTACGATGCCCCGTTACGATCAATCAGATCTTGCTCCGTGGCTGCAATGTGCGCAACACCCGATGGATCATTGGCGTCGTTCTCATGACGGGCGCCGACACCAAGATCATCGCCAACTCCGGACAGACTCCCACGAAGCGTGGCAAGGTAGAGCGACAAATGAACCCCATGGTCTACGTCAACCTTATCATTCTCGCTGCCATGGCTGTCGGTCTGGCCATTGCCGATTCTCTGATCGAGCAACATTTCTTCAATAGGCAAGCCTACTGGGAGTACTATGCCATCTTCAGCGACGACAATCCCAAGCTCAACGGTCTCGTGACATTTGGCAACTCGCTCATCACGTTCCAGAATATCGTCCCCATCTCACTTTACATCTCCATCGAGGTCGTCCGCACGATCCAGGCCTACTTCATCTTTGATGACCACGACATCTACTACGAAAAGACGAACCGAAGGACGCTTGCACGTTCGTGGAATCTCGCAGACGACCTCGGTCAGATCGAGTACATTTTCTCTGACAAGACGGGCACTTTGACGCAAAATCTGATGATCTTCCGCGAATTTGCCGTTGGTGGCACCACCTATCGAGGCGACGACGAATTTGGAGCAAAGCCCAAGACGTCTTCGGGCGACGAGAGTAGCAGCAACGAGAAGGAGGCCCAACAGTTGAGCGAGGAGAGCGAGTCATCGACCGGAGCCGTCGATGCTCAGGGCCGTAGGCGGGTGAAGCCTGCTAATGCCGATGTCCAGCCCTTCAAGGATCGTCTGCTCACCGAGGCCCTAAAGAGCCCGGGCACGCCACATGGTAAGCTCCTCGGATGGTTCTGGCGCACCTTGGCCCTTTGCCACACTGTGGTCACGGGCGAAGACGAAGAGACTGGTGCGCTCGAATACAAGGCACAGAGCCCCGACGAACAAGCATTGGTCCAGGCGGCTGCCGAGGTCGGCTTCATTTTCTGCGGAAAGGATAGGAGCACACTCAAGATCCAGACACCCTACTCCGCCGAGTATGAAAAGTACGAGCTGCTCACTGTCCTCGAGTTCTCCTCGGCGCGCAAGCGGATGAGTGTGATTTTGAGGCGCGAGGCGGACGGCAAGATCCTCGTCATGACAAAGGGCGCCGACAGTGTCATTTTCGAACGATCGGCCCCTGGGCAAGACGAGATCAAGGCAAAGACGGACGAAGCGCTCGAGGAGTTTGCCAACAAGGGTCTCCGTACGCTCTGTCTTGGTTACAAGGAGCTCAGCGTTGAGGAATACGACGAGTGGGCTGGCCAGTACCACGAGGCCACCGTCTTGCTGGAGGGCCGTGAGGAGCGCATGGAGGAGCTGGCATCACACTTGGAGCAAGACTTTGTCTTGCTGGGTGCTACCGCCATCGAGGACCGGTTGCAAGAGGGCGTGCCCGAGACAATTGCCGACCTGAAGCGGGCTGGTATCAATGTCTGGGTTGCGACGGGCGACAAGCTGGAGACGGCTATCGCTATCGGCTACTCAACGATGCTGCTATCCAAGGACATGAACCTGATCGTCGTTCGAGGAGGCGAATACGGGCAGCCCAACTCAGCCTATGATCAGCTCAAAAGAGCCATTGAGCAATTCTTTGGCGGGTCAGAGGCTCTTGCGCAAATGGAGAATCAGCCTCCGGACTATGAGGGACTGGAGGGTGAAGAGGCTTACACCGGACGGAGAAGCACGACGAGCGCCGCATCATTGGTCGGTGAGGACAACGGCCAGCGACCTGGCGGCTATGCCCTTGTCATTGATGGCAAGGCTCTCGGTCACGCCCTCTCGGAGGAGTTCAGCAAAGAGCTGCTCCTGGACATCTCGACGCAGTGCAAGGCCGTCATTTGTTGCCGAGTGTCGCCGCTGCAGAAGGCTCTCATCGTCAGACTCATCAAGGATGGTCTCGGCGTCATGACGCTGGCTGTCGGTGATGGTGCCAACGATGTCTCGATGATCCAGGCTGCTCACGTCGGCGTCGGTATTGCCGGTGAGGAAGGTCTCCAAGCCGTCAACAGCTCCGATTACGCCATTGCCCAGTTCCGCTTCCTCAAACGCCTCATTCTCGTCCACGGCCACTACTGCTACCACCGCAACGGCAACATGATCATCAATTTCTTCTACAAGAACTGGATCAACATCTTCTGCCTCTTCTGGTTCCAGATCTACTGCGCTTGGTCTTCGACCCAGGTCATGGACTACGTCTACCTCCTGTTCTGGAACGCCTTCTGGACTGTGGCGGCCGTCATTGCGCTCGGCATCTTCGAGCGTGTCCTGCCCGACAATGTGCTCATGGACATTCCGGAGCTGTACAAGCGGAGTCGAAAGGGCAGCTACTTCAGCCTGAAGCTTTTCATGATCTACCTCCTCGACTCGCTCTGGCAGTCAGCCATCCTCTACTTCCTCATCTGCTACTCGTACGAATTCGTGTCTGCGCGCGACGACGGCTACGACGTGTCGCTTTGGGAGTGGTCCACTACGCTGGCCATGGCCTCCGTCGTCGTGGCTAACCTGTCCGTCGGTCTGGATATTCGCGCCTGGAACTGGTTCATCTTTGCCGGTGTCTGGCTCGGCCCGTTCCTCATCTTCATCTTTGCCCCCATCTACGCCGCTTTCCCACCTACGCTCATCTGGACCTACTCGTACGGCAACAACCACTACCTCTACTACAGCGCCGCTTACTGGTTTGTTGGCATCCTCACCATTTGGCTTGCGCTGCTGCCGAAGTTCATCTGGAAGCATGTCCGCCAGACGTACTTCCCAACCGACATCGATGTGATTCGAGCCATTGCCAAGTACGACCCGAACCACGACTTCATCCGCGACCCTGGCATGCCGGCCCTTCGGGCGGCAAAGCAGTACGGTCTCGAGCTACCCCCCTCGGCACCCGGGCGAAGCAACATTGCAAGCCACGATCCCGAGGCTGTCGACTCGAGGGAGAGCGAGACGCACGCAATGGCGCCGCTCCGGCCTGTCGAGTCGCGCACCAGTAGTATTCATTACGACATGGCGACGGGTCAAGCGACACCGTCGCGCGGCTACACGTTCAGCGCAGATGACGAGCCGAGAGGAAAGCACGGCAAACAGCAGCGGAGCGGTAGCGTCAAGCGCAGAGCGACGCTCTCGAAGCTGGGTCGGTCGCTGGGTTTCAAGGGCAAACGCCTCAGTACCATCAGACACTCGAAAGAAGAAGACGAGGAGCCCACAGAAGGGGCTGCCGATGAAGGCGCAGACGAGTTCGGGCAGCAGCGAGAAGCGTCGAGACACCTCGAACCAGGGCCAGAAGAGGAAGACAACGTCCCAGACGAAGAGCCCTTGGCACGGTGATCCCCTTTTCTCTTTTTTCTTTCCATCCACCTACACGCACAATACACTTTCACTTTCATCAGTCGCAACAGCTAGCACAGGAACCTTTGTCTTTCCGTTTGTGGCCATTGCCCGTTGAAACACGTTCCATAGGATCATCTACACCATTCTCTATACAGAAAATTCTCTCTTCTTGGTAATATCATTCGGACGTTTGTTTTGCTGTTCATGGAGCGCGACTGTCGGAGGCGATGGGAGTATTGAAAAGGCGCTGTTTGATGTCTTCTTGGAGCGCAAACGGTTTGGCACGCCTGAACACCGCGGGCGTGGACGGCTTCACATCCGGCTCCTTTTCGAGGCGCGATCGTGTTAGTTGCACAGAGGGGTCCGCTCCGCGCCGCGATGCTGCAGTTGTCTTGCATCCCCGTTGCTCGGACTACGCGGTAGCTGATTTGGAGCGGAGATGTCAGCGCTCTTCCGTTGCAGTATTGGACGACCGAATGACGGTGTGCCGCGCGCGAAGAACTCCGCTGGAGATGACCGATGGCCTCGACTTCACGGAATCTTAAGCCGAAGTACCCACATTAAAAAGCCAAAGCCAAGGAGGAGCGAGCCAAACCAGCGTCCACTCTGAAGGGAAATCAAGCCCATCGAAGAAGAGA
Source organism: Acaromyces ingoldii (assembly GCF_003144295.1). Lineage (NCBI taxonomy): Eukaryota > Fungi > Basidiomycota > Exobasidiomycetes > Exobasidiales > Cryptobasidiaceae > Acaromyces > Acaromyces ingoldii. The sequence goes on from NW_020290248.1 coordinate 1,100,865, forward strand.
CTCGCAGAATCATCCAAGATGGTAGCCATCGCATGCAAAGTGCTTACTGTCGTCATCTCTGCCCTGTCCTTCGCCAGCGTTGTCTTGGCCTACTCCGTGGACAATGTGACGCTCGCAAATGGAAGGACGAGTGCTACGCCCGGAGAGAGGGTGAGTCATAATGCATACAATGACCAGATGCTAAGGTGACTGAGGCTATTTCTCGAACTCATAGATCGCTGTGCACTTCGACACCAGCCTCACGCAGAGCTCGACGGAACAGTACTCGATAGCTTTTGCCCTTACCACGGCCGACGACAGTCGTCTCAAGACCGCTACTAGCGCCTTCCCCTTCACAGCTGTTGACGTCACAAATGTTGAAAAGGGCCGGGGAACGATGCAGAAGGGCTTCGATGTTGAGGTGACGCTACCCTACAACATTAAGGAGGAAAAAGTGAAACAAAAGTGGAAGCTCGCAACCGCTATTCTCAACGCTGGTGGACGAACTGGACTGATGTACGTAACCTACCTACACACCGACATCGACATCAGGTTTCCTTGAATGGTAGCTGGCGTTCACCCTTGGTTCTCCTAGCCGCCCTTCATGTACTGTACCTTGTATAGGCGACCACCTTCTACACTTTCCTCCTATGCTTTACAATGAAAATCTCGATTAAAGTCTGACGTAATGGAGTCTCTGGGCACCTGCTCAACCTCTCCTTGTGCATTTGCTCGCTCGAGCTCGTCGAAGTGAGTCTTACAATATCTTTGCCGTGTCAAGTAAATTCGGGCCTGGAACGATTTGCGTTCAGACAGGGCACTCTGCAGACATCGGGTTAGACCGTCAGGTCATCATCACCACCTCGTTCTCAAATGCTGTAGCTGAGTGAGAGCGGAGATGTCAGCGCACTTCCAATGAAATGCCGGACTACCGGATGACGGGCCGCGCGCGAGCGGCTTTGGTGTCACAGATGACCGAGGACCGCGACCGCTACTTCTCCGGGGAATCAGGTCCGACTATGCAATGTGACTGCTGGCATAATAAGGGCCTGCGGGTACTCAAGATACCAACCCCCAACATCCATCTCCCACCAAGCAAAGTTCCGGACACAGCCACTCGCAAGAACCAAGATGGTTGCTATCACGGTCAAGCTGCTCTTTGTCGCCATCGTAGCGTTATCATTGGCCAGCGTCGCTTTGTCTGCGTCTTTCTCTGTCAACAAGCTGAGTCTCGCAAATGGAAGGACGAGTGCCACGCCTGGGGAGAGGGTAAGTGCTGGCTCAAAGAATAGTGACATGAGTCCCTGGAGAAGGGCTCACATCGTTCTCTCCAGATCAATGTCCATTTCGAAGCCACCTCCACGCCCAGCAGAATGTCACAGTATTCAGTCGCCTTCGCCCTCACCACTGCCCAAGACAAGGCCCTAGAATCCGGTGTTGGCTCCTTCCCTTTCACGGCCGTCGACCTTACCAAGCTTGTTCCGCGACAGGTGATCACTCAGAAAGGATTTGATGTTCCAGTCTCTCTCCCATACGACCTAAGCAAGGACAAAGCCGGAGAGAAATGGAAGCTGGCAGCGGTGATCTTTGGTGCGGCAGGCGAGGACGGGCTCATTTACCTGGCGTATTTTCACACTGGCATCGACATCAGGTTCTCCTGAGAAATCTTTGGCCCTTACTTAGAGAGATACAGTGGCCCTTTACCCCGCAGCATGGACGGTCTTCTTCCACTGCACGTTCCCACTCTCCTCCCCCTTTCTTCTCTTCTTTTAACAACGTCATGGTCACAGTGAGTGAATGAACAAACAACGTCTTTAGGTTATGCTTCTAAGTAGCCGTTTGGGCCTTTCTCGCTCGGATTCGTCTTCGAGAGAAGTCTTGAGCTGTGCCGTGTCAAGTGGATTCAGGTCTGAGAATGGTGCGACTTCAGTCAAGGTTTTCCACCAAAAACCGGTGAGACCGGCGATTCTACATCAGGACTGTTGGAGAACAAGAAAGCTATGCAGCAAGGTCTTCAAAGTTGGGACGTGGCCAACAACTCCGACAGCACCGAGCTGATCGATTGCGAGATAAGGCTCCACCCCTGCTTCGCCAAGCACGGCTAGTAAGACCATCTTCAGACAAGAAAGGACAGCAGCATAACCTGACCTCGCGGTAACGAACCGTGGTCGGGCAGCGGAGGATGGCAGAAAACCGTCTTTCACCGTGATCATGGGAAAAGACGATGCAACCCCGCCGACTCGACGACTCAACGACTTGGTCAAGGTCCTGGGGAGCCGACACGATTCCGAACAACTGGACGTCGGGTACCGGCGGCCTTGATTGATTGAGTTGCCCACGGTAACGCCAATCCGACCAGGGCCCAGGCTAGGGTCTCAGAAGTCGGATGACGTCGATTCGCGTTTCGCTGACAGGGAAGCTGCCCGAAATGGTAAGGAAATAGGAAAAGGGGGAAAGTCGAAAATAAGGTTGCCTCGGGAAGGATAATGCATGCGTCTAGAAACACAAGCCTGATCAGTACGTCGTTGGAGGTCCGAAGAAGGCGAGGCACAAAGTGGGACCTTGGTGAGACGCATTAGTGAGTGGTCTTGGCTTGGAAGATTGGTCCAGCAAAAGGTACTTATAGCGGCCATTCTCTTCCCCAACTTCTTCCCCAACATCTGCCTCTACCCCTCGAAGTCCTCACTCAGCTCGCTCCACTCCCTCTTCAAGCTCAAGAACGATGAAGTCCTTTGCCATCCTTGCTCTGTTCGCCTCGCTCGCCGCTGCCGCGCCTACGCCCCTCGAGAGGCGCGATGTGGGGACGCTGACGTGCCATGTCGTCAAGACGGGCACGCTGACCCTGACCGACACCAAGTCCAACAAGGTCGACGCCGCTACCCTCGCCAATGATTTCACCCTCGACGACGCCCTTGCCGGCAGGCAGAGGCCCGACAGCATCAAGTACGAGGGCAACCCGCGCCTGCTCTCGGCCTACCCCGGCTCCAAGGCGCAGGAGTTTGAGTTCCTCGCCTGCAAGGAATCGAGCAGGCCTGGCTTCGAGGACTACAGCCCTGAGAAGGACGGCGTCTACTACGGCCACCTGTCGCTCAAGACCCACCCAAACAAGTGCCTCAAGCACGTATCCGTCTATGCCGACGAGGCTTACCTCGCCAACGAGGAGTGCTACTTCTCCGACGACTCGGGCTCGCCCTTCTACTACTTCTCGTACAGCCCCAAGGACAACGGCAGGATCAAGTTCCTCCAGTACACGGGCCCCAAGGGCGCCAATCCCCCCACGGCAGACGAGGCCAAGGCCGAATTTGACTTCACGCCTGGTTCGAGCCAAAAGGCACCCGCCGTCGGCGTCCACGACGGCAGCCCGCAGTTCTCGTCGTACGAGCTCCGCCTCAACTAAGAGGCCTCTCTAAACATGACAGTGACGACCTTACCCCGTAATGCCTCTCTCCTACACGACCGATCTAAACGATGGCAGTCATAAGCTAGCCAGCCACCTACGCGACGAATTTCTAACGCCACGATTCGATTTCTTAGTCTTAGTGAACACTACCTTTGTCTCTTGCTCCAATTGTTTTGCGCACCATCCATCGACCCATCTTCATCTGCTACATTTTAATCTCATCATCTCTACATTCTATTCTCATCGTCTCCACCTCCCATGCTCTGGTCTGACGTTTCTCGGAAGAGTGAGGACACACGCGGCCGAGGTAGAAAGTGCGGCTGAACTCCTTCTCCGTCGCGGAGCGGTGCATTCGCCAAGTAAAGTTGGAGTGTCAGAGAGAGCAGGACCGAGCGTAGACATGATTTCGAACATCCAGCCAGCTATCTTTGGACCTTGCTCTCTCGAAGACGAAGGTCGTCTCACGATGAAGGAAGGGCAGCATCCATTGCGTCGTCGTCGTGGTGCTTCGTTCTCTGCTCTGCTGCCTCATCATCGTCGTGCCGCCTGGGGAAATGCGTCGTTGGCACTTGCTTCACCATTTGTCGAGCTCTCTTCCTCCAGCACTAAGTCTATCGCCAGCCCCTCTCGCGCGAGTGCCTCGTTGGATCACGGCCAATTCATCGCGTCCTCTGAGCCTTTGGGGCCTTGCCATGCCCCCTCGTCGCCACCTTCCATGACGTCTACAACGACAAGGACGACATCCAGCTTGGACATCGATCGGCGTTCCACCATGAGCATGCCGCAAACGCCGACGGCCATCCGACGAGGAAAGGCGCCGTTGGTACTGCGACTCCATGCGCTTCCCCGCGCACCTCCCCCTCCCACGAGCTGCCTTCCGGCCGTCCCTCCAGCAACACCACCTCCTAAACGTCAAAGTCGCGAGGATGTCTTTCTGACAACGTCTTCTCCCTGTTCAGCACCCGAGAGTCTTCCTGCCGTCGCCAAAAAGGAGGCGACTGATTTTGAGCAAGGAGACTTGAACGTCACAGTTGAAGAGGATCAGCTTCCGTCGACACCAAGCAAGAAGGAGCAGCTCGAGAGGCCGACGTTGCGTAATGCAAGGCTCGGGAATGGCACCGAACACGTAGAGGTCAAGCGAGCCAGGGTCCTCCTTGCTCGGCTGGCCGAATCGCCAATCCTCATTCAGTGGGCCACCTGCTCGCTCGACACGTTGACATGTGTCGAAGAAGTGCAAGCATTCAACCTCGCAAAGAAGCTCTTGGCCGTGTTCCAGGATCTCGATATCGACGTCGAGGAGGCGCATTGGACCATCGAAGCCGTCACTTCCTTTTACGATCAGACGACGAAGAAAGCTGCCGAGCTCGACCAAGAGGAACGTCGAGATCTTTGCTGTTCTGACGACGACTTCTTAGACAGGGCCGAGAGGGGCGATGCCTTTAGTGGACAAAGAATTCGTAGGATTGTCAAAAGGCGCCTCTGTGCTGAAGACGAATTCCAAGTCTGGGCCGCGTGGAGACGAATCATCCATTGCTCGTCAACGCTCGAGGATGACATCGGAGCATTAAGCAAGTACGAGCAACAAGCAGATGGCGATGCTGGGAACGACGAGAAGCAACATGACCTTTGTCGTTTTTTCCAGCATTACCGTCGTCGCCAGATTCGAAACAGCACTCCCTCGGCGAACGAAGATGTCAAGCCTCTCGTTACACACCTTGCCGAGGCCAGGGAGTGGATACAAACGTCGGTCACCCAAGACTGGTCGTACCTCAATCTACCTGCGGTTCGGCATCGCATCTCGTTGATGCAGAAGGCGACAAAGGAGGAAATGGCGACGCTCGAGAGCCGACTCGACAACGCAAATACGATCGTCGACCAGCTTTGTCGACGCATCGCTGTTCTGGAACGCGCAGTGACCTTGCCTCGCTCGCCTACATCGTCTTCCTCGAGCATAGAGAGTAATTCGTCAAGCGCTTCTTCCTCCAAAGAGAAGGCCAAGCTTGAGTTTCTCGACAATGTCCTCTTCGCCATGGCCACTCCCCCTCGTTCAACGTGTGTCGCTCGCAGTCGCGCGTCTACTAGCTCGACCGTCTTCGGTCGTCTTTGAATACATGAAATGAATATCGTGATCATTTTACGACGCCAAGCTCAGCGTGATGACTCCCCATGTCGCCTTGCCTCCCTTTTCCTTGTCCCAGCGCTGGGCACCGCGAGCGTCTGGCCCTTTGAGCTCCACCATGAGATCAACCTTGACCGTGGCAGGCGGAGCAAGGGCGACCTTTTGCCATTCCATCCACGCCCCAGGCCCGAGACCACTCGCCCCACCGCCCTGCAGAGGCTCACCGCCGCCCTTTCTCGACGGTTCTCCTAGGATGCTGACGAAATCTGTGCCAGTTGTATGCGCCTCTATGACCAGCATCTGCTCCTTGTCCGATACGCTTGTCGTCAATGTCCACGGGAGCTTTGGGAAGCACTTCCAGCCCTTTGCAGCGCCCTCGTTGTAAAGGTCAATGGCCTGGCACCTGCCCTGCTCAAACTGCAGCGAGATGCCGTGCTCCTGCGAGCTGGCATACGTCACCGGCGGATACTCCTTGACCGCCAGCTCGACGTCTCCGTCTCCATCTGACGAGAGAGAAGTGATGAAACGGGACACATCGTCCGAGCCTTGCGGTTGGCCCAAAAGCGTGACAAGGCTCATGCTGTCTGTCCTGCGCCTTGGATTCGAGAATAAGGCGACTTTTGCTCAAGAAAGAGCTGCTTGCTGCTTGTCGAGAAGAAGCTTTGTCTTCAGAGGAACGCGCCTCCACAAAGAAAGCGCGTCCTGAGATGTGCAGCCTTAGGTGATGGACTGTGTCGGTGCCTTCATCACACAACTACCAACAACTTCCACCGAGTCTTTAGGTTGGGTTGGCTCCAGGGACATAACAGAGAGCGGCTGAAGCCTTGAAGGGGGATTATCAAGAAGGGAGGAGAAAGAGAGAGATAGGGCGGGAGAAGGAGGACGACCATGGCGATGCCAGACGTTGGTTGGGCGATTGCTTCGATCCGCGGAGAGGCCATTGGAAATGATGATGGACCGCTGCTGCCGCCGGCGCCAGCAAAGGCTCCAGAAGAATCAGTTGAATCGGCCGAAGGAGTGAAGAGCAGGAATGAGAGCGGAAGGAGAGGCGGAAGGGGTAGAGATGATCGCGGGACGAATATCGAAGAGAAAGGAAATGAGGGAAACAAGGTCAAGACTGGCGATGAGGTAGTGCGCATGCAACGGCAGGCCAACGACGGACGGAGCTCGGGACAGGAGAGGAGCGAACCCAAGGTCAAGGCAAGACTCGATGCCATCGAGACCGAGATTCACTCTAGGGAGGAACGATATGCACGAGAGCGTTCACAATGCGAGTCATGGCGTGGTGACCTCATGGCAAACGGCCAGCTGTCCGCTGAGGAGCTTCTAGGGCGTCAGATTAAGGGCTTGTGGATTGTGAGTAATAAGCTGGATCTTCTGTGAGACGAAGAGTCATCGCTGAGGCAACCGTCTCAGTCGACAAGACCGAGCGAAAGAAACCTCCGTATGCGCGCAAGCATTGTCAAAGACGTCGAGAGGTGGCTCAGCACTCGGTATACCTGGGAGGGCTGCGGGCTACAGGTAGAGGCATTTGGGTCGACAAAGACGGGGTTGCTAGAGGAGGACTCTGACATGGACCTCGTCCTGAAAGATCCAACGAGGCCACTGGGTGTCGGTACGGTGAGTAGACTATCTGGGATATTCTCTGGAAATTTGCTGATTTGTGCACTACAGCCAAAGAAGGACTACGTTCCTCTTGCGCCTGGACTTCGACCTGGCCGCCTCGAAAATCCTACTATTGCAGGCGAGAATGCTCCAAATTGGAACAGCGTTGCACATGTGGCGAGGAGACTCATGAGCTCGAGGTACTACGTAAATGTGCTCCCCGTCACGAGGGCAAAGGTCCCAATCGGTGCGTTAAATCTTGATTGGTCAGTGTCCAAGTGCTCATATCCGAAGCACTATCCGTAGTCAAGTTCACACACGGACCATCGGGTCTCGTCATGGATCTCAACATCAATGATCGCTTTGGCGAGGCCAACTCGCGATTGATAGCCGCCTATGCGAATGTCCGTCCAGAACTTGTGCGACCGCTACTCTTCGCTGTCAAGCGTTGGTTTGCCAGACGTGGTCTCAATAACCCCAGCCCTGACCGAGGACATCGAAGTCTCAACAGCTACACCATCTGCCTGATGTGAGAACCCGCTTCCATGGCAAAAAAAAATGGCATTCATGGCTCACCATTGCTGTTTTTTTCCCAGTGCTCTGCAGTTCCTCCAGCTAAGGGGTTTTGTGCCAAATCTCCAGTCACCCTCTCTGCTGGCCGAACTTGACATGCCAAAAGAGGTCCTCTGGCAGCGTGTACAACTGGCCAGCGATAGAGGCAGAGATCGTCGGAGAGCCAAGAGGGCGCAGGCAGAAGCCAAAGGCGGAGATATGCACATCGGCAGAACCGGATCTGATGAAAAGGGGCAGGAGTTCGAGCCCCGCAGCGACAGCGCCGCAACCACCACCACTGCTGAGGAAAGTGCCGTGCCAGACGAAACCGCCACTGATCTGGTCGATTCACCAATTGACGACATCATCGAGCTCGGCATTACAGTCGACCCGGACACAGGGGCGCGAGGATTCGACACCACCTTTGCGACTCTTTCGACCGAGCAACAGATCGAGACTGCTGCAAGGATTTCTCAAAGCAAGGTGCATGAGACTCCATTCGATCCGAAGCGCGGCACCAACTTCAACCTCGAAGAGCAGCTCGGCTCGCTGCTGCGTGATTTCTTCGAATGGCTTGCTGATTTCGACTTTAATCGATACGGCTTCAGCCTCAAACACGGAGAGCCCTTTCTTCTTCAGAGAGCGCTCACAGGCGACGAAGGACATAGTTTCAAGCAGCCGCACCATTGGCAAGATGAGCCAATCGTGTGTCAGGACCCGTTCATCGTTGATCGGAACACGGCAGGAGGCGTCGTTGAAGAGATCAAGGGCATCATTGTCAGCGAAGTCAACCAAGCATTCAAGTCCCTCGCAGGACCGAAAGCTGACTTCCCCTTGCTGTGCGATCTATGTGCCGATAAGGTGCTTGCTGATCTCAGGATGGAGCAACAATCGCTCCGAAGCAAGCATCAAGACGCCACAAGGAAAGTGGACGTCGGCATGCCCAGAGGTGCTCCAAAAGGCCCTAGGGCACGAGCAAAAGAGCACGCCAAGGGTGCCAAAGACCAAGGCGGGAAGAAAGACGGGGAAAAGTTCTCCACAACTACCGCAAAAGAACCCGCACCGGAAGCAGGGAAGCAGCAAAAGGCACGCCAAGAGAGGGGTGCGAAGGCTGAGCAAGAGACAGAAAAGGGAAGCTTTGACGGCAAGGGCCACCGAAAAGCCAGAGAGAAGGGCGCCTCCCGTGTTCCACAGAGAGCGAAGGGCAGGGGCCGAGGCAAGCAAGGTGGGAAGGCGAACGAGAGCGTTAGAGGCTCCGGTGAATCGCCACAAGCGCAGGACCATGTTCATCAAGAAGAACGCATGTAGTAGTAGTTGCTGTAAAGGGGTGTTGGACTTGTTCAATAAGAAGCAAAGACGCGCCACGTGGCCTGCATCACGACCCATTTCCTTAGCCTCGAAGATTGGTGCTCTGTTCTGGAGCACTGAGCTTGGGACGACGACAAGGTGGCCTCGATGCGCCTGTAGGAGAAAAAAGAGAGAGAGAGGAGAGAGAATGTTTGAGAGATCGCTGAGCGACCTCATCAAGGGGCTGCGGTCCCACCGAGGCAAGGATGAGGCGAAATTCGTCGCAACGCTCATGGACGAGATCCGGACTGAGGTGCGAAGCGGCGACATGGACGTCAAGGCCGAAGCTGTCCTCAAGCTTACCTATGTGAGAGTGCTGTGCCCCGCACTCCATCGTATCCATGCACTGACCGCTGGCGTGTAGCTGCAAATGCTGGGCTATCCCGCTGCCAATGCCTCGTTCCACATGCTTGAAGTCATGGCCTCGCCGCGCTTCCACCAAAAGCAAGTCGGCTACCTGGCTGCGTCCCAGTGCTTCAACCAGGAGACGGATGTGCTTATCCTCGCAACCAACATGATCAAAAAGGACCTGCGATCTTCTCAGCCGCTCGACGTGGCAGTGGCGCTCAACGGCCTCTCGCACATTGCCACGCCCGACCTGGCTCAGCACCTGGCTCCCGACGTCATTGCGATGCTCAACCACTCTAGGGCGCCTGTACGGAAAAAGGCCGTTCTTGCGCTTGCCTCGATCATCGCAAAGTATCCCGATGCACTACAGCAGTCGTGGGATCGGCTTCGGGACCGGCTGGAGGACGCTGAGCAGAGTGTGGTCTCGGCGACGGTCAATGTCATCTGCGAGCTGGCCCGACGGGACCCGAAGGCGTTTCTGCCCCTGTCTCCTCAGTTCTTTCAGATCTTGACGACATCGACAAACAACTGGATGCTCATCAAGATTATCAAGCTCTTTGGAGCGCTGACGCCCCATGAACCGAGACTGGTCAAGAAGCTGCTACCGCCCATCACAACGATCATTCAGACAACGCCGGCTATGTCGCTTCTGTACGAGTGCATGCACACTGTCATCATCGGCGGCATGCTCACGGGCCCTGGTGGCGATGAACTTGCGTCAACGTGCGTTGAGAAGCTGGCGACGTTCTTGGACGACGAAGACCAGAATCTCAAGTATATTGCGCTCCTGGCTCTGGTCAAAATCTTGCCCTCGCACCCGCATCTCGTTGCATTGCACCGGGATACCATCTTCGAGTCGGTTGAGGATCCGGACCTGAGCATCAGGCTTCGTGCACTGGATCTCGTCAGCGGCATGGCGTCGAGGAGCAACCTGCGAGACATCATTCAGAAGCACATGGCCCATCTTGAGCCCACATCTGCCACCAGTGCAGCCTCGTCGCTCAAGGCTGCCCTGGGCGCACCGTCAACCTCTTCATCTGGCCCTTCGCCATTCAACTCTGCGTCTTACCGGCTCGAGATCGTGACGAGAATTCTCCGACTTGGTGCGCATGACACTTATGCCAACATCGTCGACTTTGAATGGTATGTCGACACGCTTGTCCGTCTGGCTCGGATCGCCAAAGTTGTCAGTGCACAGGGTAGTGTGGGCGATGGAGACGAGCAAGTTGGAGCCAAGATTCGCGACCAGCTTATCGATGTGACCATGCGGGTCCGAGGAGTCCGAGCTCACGCCGTTGAAAGGCTACGGAGGCTGCTCGAGGACGCCGATGAGTTTTTGGATCGAGCTCGGGGAGACGAAGGCGAGGTGCTCCATGCGGCCGCGTGGTGCTGCGGAGAGTACTGTTCCGAGGTGCCTTACCCGCCCGCGCTGATCTTGTCTATGGTTCGGCGAACCCAGCTCCTGATCGACAAGACTTCCTCTACGACGCGCGCGGCTCTGATCCACAATGGAGTCAAGCTCTTTGCGTGGTGGGCCATGAGCCTCTCGGAGAAGTGGGAGGAGCCAATGGGGGAACAGATCAGGGACTTAGCAAAGGATGTGGGCAAGGCATTGGAGGACTGGTGCAGAGAGGGCACGGAAGCCGAGGTTCTAGAGAGGGCGATGGAGTACCGGGCGCTCTTCAGACTGATCGAGGTCGACCTGGACGGCTACTGCGCAAAGAGTAAGAAGAACGAAGGAGGCGTTGAGGGTTCAAACAAAGTCACCGAGAAGTCGATCAACGAGGAGGAAGTCGACAAGCCAAGAAGCCTCCATCTCCTCTCGCCCCTCTTCTTTGGGCACGCGCTGGGACCCGTGGCAAAGAAGGCACAGGCCAAGGTGGGCGTGCCCCTCGGATTGGACCTCGAGAGTTGGATCGTGGAACCGAGCAAGTGGAGCATCGTCTTGGACAGCGGCGAGGACGTCAAAGGAGCAGCAAAGGGAAAGGTTGCGGCGACTGTCCCTCCAGACGATGGGCCGGTGGACGCTGAGGAGCAAAAGAGGAGACTGAGAGAGGCAAAGGAGGCGAGGCTGAGAAGAGAGAGGGCCTCGCCATTTTATCTGAGTGATGAGAAGACAAAGAGGAAGGAGGTGGTGAGCGAGGATCTCGACGACGTTCCGATTGTCCAGTTGAATCTGGACGACCTGGGACTGCCCATGACAAAGGATAAGTCCAAGAACGGGGAGGCGGTCCGAGACGAAGCTCCTGCTCCTGCTTCTGCTTCTGCTTCCACACCTCCTGTGCTGGAAAAGGAAGAAATGCCCTCAGATGAGGAGGAGGCTGTCGTCAAGAAGACCGTGGCGGTGAAGAGCAAAAAGGGAAAAAAGAAGAGGAGCGAAGTCGTCGTCTGAGTCTCACTCTCTCATAATCCATGTAACAATAGACAATGGAAGTGTCAATGTATCAACATGACAAGCTAGCGATGGCTGGTATTGTACAGTAGTGCATGCGTTGCCTTTTCATCGTCTCCCAGTGGCTTCGAGCGCCGTCTTGAGCCTTGCTAGCGTGATCATGAGGGCCTCTTCGGTCCGGATCGTCCGGCTGCCTTGTCCTTCGACGACGTTGATCCAAAGATCAAAGAGCCTGGAAGCGCCGTCTGCATCCAGATGGATCTTTGCGTCTCGCTCCACGGCCACCTCGAGCCCACTCAGACCACCGAGCATGATGAGGGCGTGATCAAATGGTGGGATACCCTGCTCGCCCTTTGTTGCCGAGGCTGCAGAAGTCTGCTCGAGCAGAGCACTGAGGCTGCTGCCGCGCTCGGAAGTGCCGATGACGAGGTCGTAGCCTGCGCTGCTCGACCACGGGCAGTCGTTGAGCACCTCGGACACGCCGCCCCGAGCCAGCCGGACTTGGTAGCCCCAAAAGGTGCCGAGCTGCTCGACGGGCGTACGCGGCGAGACGATACGCGGGTATTGCACCCCAGGCCCAGGCATTTGCACAGTGACGCGCGCACCGACGGGCACGTCGACGTGGGAAGGCACCCTGCACGATAGGGCATCGCGGAAGCCCACGTAGACGTAGACGGTCTTTGTGCTTGCTCCCTTTGCCGCGGAGGGCGCAGAGGAAGACGTGACATCCTGCACGATGCCCTCGCGGTACGCGCTCTCGTCCTCGTAGCGGAGGTGGTGAGGGCAGTCGAGGGGCGCGATGAGGCCGGCCAACCTCAGATCGCGATGCATAGGGAAGAGCTGCTTGCGGAGGTACTGGGGCGTCTCGACGTACTGTAGAATCCTGGCCAGGAACCCGTTGGCATCGAAGGGCTTTCGTTCGCCTTGCGGTTCACCTTCCTCACCCATGCCCTCCTCTTGGCCATCCTCCTTCCACTTTCTAGCAGCAGGCCTTGGCGGGAATCTCCTCGTGTCGTTGGCCTGTTCATCTTGACCCTCATCAAAGACGATGATCTCATCGACATTGAATATGGCGCACGTCCTCGCCAGCTGGCCAGCTAGCCTGGCCTGTAGCTCGGGCGTCTGGGCATTGAGAACAATGCTCCCAGGCAGGGCGACTGACACGGTGTACTTTCTCGCGGGCGTGTGGGAAGAGGCGAGATGAGGAAGCGCACTGGGCTTGTGCGGATTGGTTCGCTGGTAGAATGTCTGTTCTGTCTTTTCTTGCTGTGGCTGTTGCGCGTTCGAAGATAGCCCCTGCGACTGTTGTGTGTGGTTGTCCTCCGACTGAGGTTCCTGTTGTGGCCTTGCCAGGGCGACGGCGACGTGCTTCTGCTCATCCACCTTCGCTTGCTTCTGGAGAGGCTCTTCCTCAGCTTTCTTCTCTGCGACGTCCTCCTGGCCGGCACCGCCCTTGCTCTTCCTTTGCCTCTGCAACAAAGGGTCACGATGTAAGTGTCTGCCACCGCAGCCGCGAACCCTCAGCAACTTACCTTTCTCGATTTCTTCCCGTCCGCCATTGCTGCCCTTGCCCTCTACCAAGAAAGAAGATTTCTCACCCAAAAAAAAAAAGTTGTCAGTGACCAGAAAAAAAAAGAAGGGTGATAAAAAAGTCCGACTCCACCTCCCACGTGTAGGCTAATATGTCTCTTATCGTTATCTTGAACCCCCCAGGATCGATCCGCTTGCGGGACGTCATTATTGGAATCTTCCACGTCTTGGCCCTTCCTCGCCGTTTCCAACCGCACCGCTTCGGGATCTTCAAAGGCACTTGAAAGCTTACATATACATGCGCAACGGCTGCAAAGTAACAAACAGTATGACGTCCTTTTTTCAGACAGCGAATCCGATTCCCTCCTTCCTTTGCCAAGCCTGGTGAAGAAGGCTCTTAGAGCCGCTGACATCAAGTCTGTCGCAACCCCTCCCACCTTCCCTCTCATCAACTCACACATTCTTTTGAAAAAAAGCAAAAGATGGCCCAACCCATGGAAATTGCACCGACGTTCACTGTCCGGCTCCAAAAGGGCATTTCGTCCAGCCTCCAGCCGGGTTCGTCCCCAGCGCTCGTCCTGGAGCTGGCATCGACATCCGGAGGAGAATACGAGCTGAAGACGCACACGCGCAACGCACCTACAAAGGAGGGCGTGGAGAGCTCCATGTATGAGACGAGCCTGGGCAAGTTGACGGCAAAAGAAGTTCATGACCTGGGCATCTGGTCGGCTGTAAGCGCGCTCGAAACGATGCCCGAAGGAGGCCACGAGAAGGACACGTACGGCGCCGATGCCCAGATCTTCTACAGCAAGCCGCCCTCGTTTGAGTGGTTCAATGGTCCTCCCACCGGATCCACTATTTCACCACCAGGCACCTCATCCAAGGATGCATCACCCATCGCCAAGCAGGCCGGTGAGCCAACCGACGAGGACAAAGCCCGATTTGCACACATCATAGAGGTCCTCGGACGCCTCCAGGGTCAAGCAAACAAGGCCGTGGGCTCTGGGAAGCTCGATGCCAAGGGCACAGAGCCCGACATGGCCCTGGAAGATTAGAAGTATAGATGTATAGACATTTATTATAGAAATACATTGATTGCGTTCACCATGACCCGTCGAACTTCGTCAGTTCGCCAAAATAACAACTCAGCGCCTTGCAGTATTCGCCCATGAACTGCTCCTCGACATCAACGATGACCTCTCCCTTTTCCTCCGTAGATTCCGTGCCCTCTGCTAGTCCGACGACTTCCTTGAGGTCCACGTTTCGTGGTAAGAACATGGCAACATTTGAGGTGAGACTCGATGCTGCGTCGAACATGACCTTGCCCCCTGTCGGCGCCAAGAGCGAAAGAGGGTAATACGCCGGACCGCTGGCGGTCGACCCCAATTCCTCTCCGGTATGGTTGTTGGCCTGTATTGAAGATGGGTCCCTGTATGTAACGCCTCCCCATGGAGGTGACTGTAGGTACTGTCAGCCTCTTGCCCATCAGCTCGATGACTACACGACACCAACCAGAAAGATGCTAGTCATCGAAGTCAGCAAATGCTCGTGTCCACCTTGGACTCTCTTACAGCACTCACACGTCAATGTTCGCTGTCTCGGAGCCCTGCCAGGCTTGCGCGTCGTCTCGGACGCCCTCGTCCCGGAAGCGACGGCAGGCCTTTACATAGTCGAAAAAGTCGCCGACGAGAAACGTGATTCGATCGTCGACGCCGTACACCTTTGCATTCCATCTGGCCAAAGCCACCTTGATCGGGTCGACATCAATAGCAATGACTCGCTCACAGGTGAATGCGAATTGGATCGCGTTCCCGCCCGCCCCACAAAAGGCATCGACGACGGTGTTGCACCGGCACCGTTCGGCGATGCGTGCTGCAATGGCCTCGGGTGTCACGCTGTACCACGACTCGGCGTCGAGAAGCGGTATTTGACCCGTCTCTGAGCTGCCGTCAAAGAGGGAAAAGAGATCGTGGCGGTTGTTCCAGTATTTGCGCATGTTCACCGGAAGGTCCCTGGCGCGGGTCACAGCGTGCTGCTTGAGCACCGGATCGATGTTCGAGAGCACCCTTCTCTTGCGCTCCTCCTCGAGCACCGCCTTGCGCTTTGCTTGGCGCTCCAGGCTTGCATCGTTGACCTGGTAGCCACTGTATGGCTCGGAGCCCGTGCCCTTCGCCCTCTCCTTCTTGCCCGCCATCGTAATTCACTTCCGTGCCCTTTTTTTTTTTTCTCCACTGACTTTTTTTTTCTGGCCTGCCGCGAGCTTTGAGCCTCCACCGGAAGTCGGAACAGAAAGACACGAGCAAGGGCGCGTTTCTCAGGAAGCGCGTCGAGCGTCAATTAAAGGAAGGCAAGAGAGACCAACCAACATCTTTGAACGGCAGGACGGACTCTCGCCATGTCCGACTTGATGTATCCGGCAGCTGCCGCGGGCGAGAAGGTAGACCTTGGGCTCGGTGAGTAGCCGGTGAACTATTGAGAGGAATGATACCCTCGCTGACGCGTGCAGTCACGCCAGACTCGGTCGCTGAGTCGTCCTTTGTCTCATGGTTCCACCGCCAGGGACCTAGCCCGGAGGGCACTGTCCGTCTCTTTGACCGCGGAGTGAGTCAGCTTCTCTCATTCTTCGAAGTCTGAGGAAATACTAAATCTTTCTGCTGTGCTCAAGGACTTCTACTCTGCCCACGGACAAGACGCCAAGCTCATTGCCACGACGTTCTTCAAGACGCAACACGTCCTCAAGAACCTGGGCTCCGGCACCAATGCACTGCCTTCGTGTACGCTGAGCATGAGCAACGGAAAGAGCTTCCTGCGGCAGGCTCTTACCAGTCAGCAGCTCAAGGTGCAGATCTGGGGCGGGGGCACTAAGAAGAGCAACACCTGGACCGTGCAGAAAGAGGTGGGTGACGTGTCGACGATGTTTGGCTGCCTTCGAGTCTGACCTTGATGCCAGGCCTCTCCGGGCAACCTCCAAGCGGTCGAGGACCTCCTCTTTGTACAGTCCGAGCTGCTTTCGTCACCCGTTGTCATGGCACTTCGCGTGCGCGTGCAGGACGGCATCAAGACGATTGGTGCTGCCTTTGCCGATGCGACGAACCGCGACTTGGGTGTTGCAGAGTTCGCTGAAAACGACCTGTTTACCAATACCGAGGTATATGTGCCTTCTGGATGTAGAGGTTCCAGAATTTTTGTGCTCACCAATCGGCCTCTGTTGCAGTCACTGCTCATTCAACTCGGTGTCAAAGAGTGCCTGCTGCCAAGCGACGGACCCACACAAGACTATGACCTCGCCAAGCTTAAGAGTGTTGTCGACCGCTGCGGATGTGTCATCTCCGAGACAAGACGTGGTTAGTACAAAAGTCGCGATCACGACCCATTGAAGGAGCTGACGATTGTGATGATGCAGCTGGCTTTTCTTCGAAGTCAGTCGAACAGGATCTCAACCGACTCTTGGACGAGGCGTCATCGGGTAATGCACTTCGTGAGTGGCGTTCAAGAATCTTTCTGCATGTCACCTACTTACCCGATACAGCTGAGTTTGGTCTGACGACATCGATGGCCTCGATGGGTGCTCTCATCGAATTTCTCGGTCTCTTGCACGACGAGAGCAACTTTGGCCAATTCCGAATCAGGACCCACGATTTGTCGCAGTACCTCCGCCTTGACAACTCTGCACTCCGGGCGCTCAACGTGTTTCCCGACGCAGCCCAAACCGGCAAGAACATGAGCGTATACGGCCTATGCAACCACTGCAGGACGCCACAAGGCCAGCGGCTCCTTGGACAGTGGCTTAAGCAGCCTCTGATCAACATCCACGAGATTCGTAAGTGGCTGCATTCACCTTTTTAAAGCCGAGAGCACAGCTCATTGAGCGTTTGCAGGCAAGAGACATACCTTGGTCGGCGTCTTTTCGGACGATCAGCTGCGGAGGACCATTCAGAACGACAACCTGAGATACATGCCCGACTTTCTGCGGTGCAGCAAACGTCTGCAAAAGGGCGTTGCCGGGCTTGAGGACGTCGTCGTCGTCTACAATGGCGTTCGACGGCTTCCTCAGCTAAGCAGTGACCTCGCTGCATCAGAGCTTATGGACGATGAGGCGAGGGCGCTCGTCGAGGCGACCTTTGTAAATCCTCTCGGCGAGCTCGACAACGTCCTCGCCAAGCTCGTTGACATGGTGGAGACCACGCTGGACCTCGACGAGCTGGAGCGCCACAACTACGTCATCAAGCCTGAATTTGATCCGTCACTGGAAGAGATCCGCGCCAAGGTTGACCGCGTTCGACGGAAGTTGGTCAAAGAGCACAACGAGGTCAAGTCGGACCTCGGCCTCGATGACAAGGTCAAGCTTGAGGACACGCAGCTGTACGGTCATTGCTTTAGGGTCACACGAAACGACTCGAAAGTCTTGCAGAAGAAGAAGGGCTACACAGAGCTGGGCACAAACAAGGTGAGCCATCGTTCCTGAGTGACATCTAACAGCACAGGGGCTGAAGTGAGCTCCAGAGCGGCGTTTACTTTACCACGAGGACAGTCAAGGATCTGTGTGACGATTACAAAGAATTCTCGCAAGAGTACAGCCGCAAGCAGAGCAGCCTAGTCAAGGAGGTGGTACAGATTGCTGCGACATACTGCCCGCCCCTGGAGCAGCTCAATGTCTTGATGGCCACGCTTGACGTGCTCGTGAGGTGAGGCGAAGGAGATGATGGGGATGTCTGTGTTGCTTGCTGAACCTGCTCCAAAGCTTTGCACATGTTTCGACCAACGCACCCATCCCGTATACCCGCCCAACGCTCTCTGCAAAGGGGACACACGGCACGC
Source organism: Acaromyces ingoldii (assembly GCF_003144295.1). NCBI lineage: Eukaryota > Fungi > Basidiomycota > Exobasidiomycetes > Exobasidiales > Cryptobasidiaceae > Acaromyces > Acaromyces ingoldii. Next base: position 1,118,955 of record NW_020290248.1, read on the forward strand.
TCAGCATCAAAGCAGCAAGACATCCGTGTCTAGAGGTGCAGGACGACATCCACTTCATCCCCAACGACACGGACATGGTCGCCGGCGAATCGGAATTCCTCGTGGTCACGGGCCCAAACATGGGCGGCAAGTCGACATTCCTCAGGCAGGTGGGCATCGTCGCCCTTCTCTCTCAGGCAGGGTGCTACGTTCCGGCCGAGGAAGGTGCACAGCTGCCCGTCTTTGACTGCATCCTCGCACGTGTCGGTGCAGGTGACAGCCAGCTCAAGGGCGTCAGCACCTTTATGGCTGAGATGCTTGAGACGGCAACAATCCTCAAGACGGCCACCGAGGACTCTCTCATCATCATCGACGAGCTGGGCAGAGGCACCTCGACCTACGATGGCTTCGGACTGGCCTGGGCCATCTCCGAGTGGATCTGCACAAAGATCCGGTGCAAGGCGCTCTTTGCGAGCCACTTTGCCGAGATCACCAGCCTGGCTGGTCAGCAGCCCAACGTCAAGAATCTCCACGTCGTCGCCCACGTCACACAGCGGGCGGGGGCAACGAGCAAGCAGGACCGTGACATCACTCTGCTGTACAAGGTCGAGCCGGGTGTCAGCGACCGGAGCTACGGTATCCACGTCGCCGAATTGGCTAATTTCCCGCCGGCCGTGATCCGACTGGCCAAGCGCAAAGCCGAGGAACTCGAGGACTTTGAGGACGACGAAGACGACGTCAACCTCAACAACTTCGACCCAGAGACGACCAAGCAGGGCGCCAAGGTCGTCGAAGACTTTCTGCGGGCCTTTGCGCAGCGATCCAAGCGCGCAAAGGAGTCAGTCGATGGACAGGGACAGGCAGAGGTGCTGAGGGAGCTCAAGAAGGAGTGGCAGCCGACATTCGCAGAGAATGCCTGGCTCAAGGCTTTGGTCGAGGGTTTGTAGATAATTGTACACTGCATGAAATGAAACAGACCAGGCTCAGTTTACAAATCGCTGGCTAGACCAGTCAGGTCCGAGAGGGAGACAATGGGAGGCGTGGGACCGGCTTTGCCACACACGGTCGCGGCCCCTGCGTCGCAGACGTACTGCTTCAGCGCTGGTTCCGAGGGCGTGGGCGCGCCGCCGCTCGTGACGACGGCCTCGCCAATGGTGGCGAAATAGCGGATGCTCGCGGCGACATCGTTGAGGTCGAGGGCCGAGTTTGCAATGTTGAAGCAGTCGCGCGCCTTTTCGAACTTGGAGAGGTCGGCGGCGCCCGTTGGGCTCGTCCAGGCGTTGAGGGCAATGGCGTACGCGGCGGGGTTCGCAATGATGGACAGGTGGTCGCTCAGCTCGAGGGGCCCGCAGTAGTCCTGGAGCGGGAACTGCACCGAGCCGGGCAGGCGCGAGGACGGGTTGGGCCCAAATTGGGGAATCACAATTTCATCGGTTCGCGTAAAGATGGCCGTGGTGGGTACGATGGCTTGGGTGAGAAAGTGCAGCTGGGCGCCCAGGTACATGCTCCCCTTTTCCTGCTGGAGGATCGAGGGGGCGCAGCCGACGCCGAGCGAGAGCAGCTTCTCGGCCGTGCATGCCGGGTAGGGCAGGATGGTGGTGCCGTGGAAGTCGGGAGCGAAACCAACAAAGGAGTCGACGACTGATGGAGATCCGTCTTTGCATTAGCACACACTCTCTCTGTTACAGTGTATAAAGGAGCTTTGCCCAGACGAAACAAACTCACGCTTCCTTGCGCTCGGGAAAAAGATGAGGGCCCAGGGGACGTTGAGGCCGCCTCCCTGGCTGTGACCGCCGACCTTGACCTTGCCCGTCGCAGACTGCGGGGCCAGCTTGCGGATCGCATAGGCCACGTACTCGCCTCCGGTCTGTGCGTCACCGAGGCCATTGTTGGGCGGCGAGATCCAGCAGACGTCAAAGCCTGGGCCGGCATTGGGCAGGAGCTGGACGAAAGGCCCCTGCTCGTACGATGCACGCCCGTTCAGCGCGGTGCCGGACACGAGCAGCACCACACCTCCGGCCTTGCCCTGGATGCCGTTGGGGCACTCGATGGTGGCGTCCATCTGTGCTGGACTGTCGCTGTACGGTGCATCTTTGGTGGGGAGTTGGGGCGAAGCAGGCGCGGCAAGGAGAAGGTGCAAGGACGCCAGAGCGTACAAGAAGGTCAGAAGTACACGCAGCATCGTCGGTCGCTTTGGGAAAAGGAGGGAAAGGAAGAGGGGAAGGCAGATGAGCAGGAGGAGGAGGGAGAGGGTGAAGGAGAGGGCGAGGAGAAGAGGGAGGACAAAGAGGAGAGGGAGGATGAGGAGTAGGGGGAGGAGCGCACCCCCTCCTCCATCACCTCGGTCATGATGCTTTCGGTCATCAACACCTTCGACCCCGCAATTTCTTTTTGGTTGTTCCTTTTTTTCGCCGAGCTAGGGGAACCTCCGAAAAGCGTCGATCTATCCAGGCAGTTGGGTAGACGAAATATCTCTTTAGTGCGGTCCGACAATCACTGTCTCCTGTTAGCGCCGGACAAGAAATAAAAAAAGTCAAGTCGGGCCCTCCACCGTCCCAGAAAGACAAGATTGCTCGGCGATGAGCACTCAAATTTGAAGAGGCTTACGCTCATTTGGCCTGTGGCAATCATTGTCCTTGTCATAAGAGGGTGTCTACGGACCTATCGAAAACGGAAAGTGAAGGCGCGAGATGAGACAGGTTGTATCCACGTATTGCATGGACGTGGTTCCAGGTGGGAGGGCTTGGTGTTACTTTTGGTGGATGTGACAAGCTTCGATACTGCTTGAGCTTGCAATTCCCATCATGCTGGCTCATTGGCGGGCCGGATCCTTTCATGCAAGTCCTTGATCCCGAGGTTCATTTCTCTCGATTAGTGTAGAAGCTCAGTGGAAGATCGGGGGTCGCAAAATCGATAGGTTCTCACGGTACGTGACACAAACGGTGACGGAAATAATCTTACTCCACTACCCACTCACGTGTCGAAAGCACCGCGCGTCCTTGGGTTGGCCTGAGCTCAATTCCCTCGTCGCGGCCCTCGCCTTCTCAAGCACTCCAACAGGACTTCAAGCACAGCGAGCAAGAGGAATCGGAGAGCAGGCCAAGATGGAGTGCCAGTTCGGAATCACGGGGAAGGGCTACACCATCATTGCCTCGGACTCCAATGCCGCGAGGAGCATCATCAAGATGAAGGGCGACGAGGACAAGATGAAGGAGCTCAGCAAGCACCTCGTCATGGCATACAACGGGGAGGCCGGTGAGCAGAAGATTTGCTTGCTGATCTACTGACACACAGACGCTCATACTCTCTGCTCTTCCGTCGCAGGTGACACATTGCAATTTGCAGAGTACATGGAGAGAAATCTCAGGCTTTATGGCATCCGGTGAGTAGTGTCGGATTCACCCTGGAAGCAAAGCAGAGGCTCAAGGCAGCCACCCTTTTGCAGAAACCACGTCGAGCTTCGACCAAAGGCAGCCGCCAGCTGGATCCGATCGCAGCTCGCATCGTCGCTGCGCTCCCGAAAGCCATACCAGGTCAATCTGCTCCTCGGCGGCTTCGACGTGCCCTCCTCGTCGCCTGCCCTCTTCTGGCTCGACTACCTCGGGACACTCGTCGAGGTGCCTTTTGCTGCTCACGGCTATGGCGCACACTTCACTCTCAGCACCATGGACAGGTTCCATCGACCCGACATGAGCCTTGAAGAGGGCATGGATCTGCTCAGGATGTGCATCGGCGAGCTCAAGAAGAGATTCATTGTCGATCTGGGGCAATGGACGGTCAGGATCGTCGACCGGGACGGGATCAGATTGGTGGAGCTGTAGAATGAGACGCTAATGATACGAAATCAATCTCAGCAAAGAGCAGAACTGAGAGGGCGCAGTGTAATGGAGTGCGTGTTTTGGCTGCAGGCGTGGGAGATTCGAGAGCGCCCCGCAGAGGAGAAACGGGCTGAACGGGGCCTCTTCTCCACTCGCGGCTTTATGCCTTTGGCCCCGCTTGCACGCCCCAGCGTTGCGACTGGAGACTGAAGAGCGCAGCAGAGGCTTCATATAAAGCTGAGGCCGAAAGTCTTTAGATTGCCCTCCAAGTTTTCTTCCCACAAGCGACGAGCTGGTCTCATCACTTCATCGGCGAGAAAATATGCGCTCTGTCTCCCATTCAACATCCGATTCTACTTTGGTCGGAGAGGACAAGGCTCCGATTGAGGCTCCTCCTTCGTCCAAGTTCAAAGAGGTCGACCTCGCCACCGAGGGCGGCGATGTGCTTATGGAAAAGACACCAACACTGGAGGCCACGCTCGAGACAATGGACAAAGCTGACGCAGGCAGCAATGCCGACTTCTCCAACCGCAAGCGCGGCGCCATCTATTTAGACTGGGAGCAAGATGACGAAAGCCGGCCTCGCAGCTGGACAAATGTGAAGAAGTGGGCTACGAGCCTGTCGATCATGTGGGCCACTTTCGCAGTTGCAGGCATGACCGGGGGCTATGAGGCATGGTGAGTTTGCCTTTGCACCGGATCCGACTTATTACAACGCCTTAGCAGATGACTGTATCGCAGCTACGACGGCCTTCTGTCCGAATTCAAAGCGTCGGAGGTGGTCTACATGTTGGGCGACGTCATCTTCATGATTGGCGTCGCTCTTGCTCCTCTTTTGCTTGCGCCATGGAGCGAGAGGGTGGGGCGCAAGCCTGTGCTGCTCTTCTCGACTTTGGCCACTCTTCTCTTCTTTCTCGGCCAAACGCTTGCCAAGAGCATCGTACCGATTGTCATCACGAGGGGTATCCAAGGCTTTGTTGGCGGCTGCATCCTTTCCATCAGCGTTGGTGAGTATATTAAAAAGTGCAGCCGTGACTGACAGTTCTGACCGACCCCTTTCTATTCGTCAGGTGTCCATTGTGACCTCTTTCAGCCAATGGAGAGGGGCATGGTCCTGGCTTTGCATGCGCTCGTTGTCGTTGGGACCCACTCAATGGCGCCTCTGTATTCGTCCTGGGTCGTATATGAGCTCGGCTGGCGAGCCGTAGTAGGTGTCTGCTTTTCATCAAATACGGCATACTTACTCTGACCATGTCTTGTTCACTTGCCCAGTTTTGGCTGCAAGCGTCGATCGCGCTCGTCGCTTTTGTCGTTATAGCGACTGTGTTTCAAGAGACGAGCGACTCGGTTCTGCTCACCCGACGTGCGCGGCGCCTTACGGAGCTCACGACACTGGAGCATCGAACCGATGCCATGGACGAGACGATGTCGCGCACGCTTCTACGACCGCTGCGCTACATCGTCACGGAGCCCATCGTTCTCGTGCATGCCTTGTGGTTTGCCTCGGTTATATGCTGCGCTTTCATCCTCCTCTACGAGTTGCCATGGTGGACCCATTTTGCGCACGAGCCGTACCGTAAGGCGGCCGCCATGTGTCTGATTCCCTTCGCCGCCATCTTTGCCGGTGCCATCTTGGCCTTTGTCATTGACCTTATCCTCCAGTGCCGTGGACGCAGGTCCAGCAGGCGCGAACATCGAGACCTCGGCTACGGTGACGCACGACTGGCTTTTGCCCTAGCCGGCGCCATTATCTTTGTCGTTGGATCGGCCACCACTGCAGTCAGCGGGTACACCTACGTGCACTTGGCGCTTCCCATCGTAGGTCTCTTTCTCATGGGGTGAGTTGTCTCTCTTGTCAGTAGATCCGTCTGTCGAAAGATTCTCATAGGTTGGCCTACCGAAGCTTCGCCATTTTCCCCATCCTTCTCTCGACGTACACGACACTGAGCGAGATCTATGAAGCGCACACCTCGTCAGCCGTGGCACTGCTGACCTGCATGCAGTACCTCTTTCTCCTCTGGGTGCCGCTCGTGGTCCCCAAGCTCCACGACCGCTTTGGCTTCGTTGCTGTCGGCGGCTTCGTTACGCTCATCTCCGCTCTCCTCGTCCTGTTCCCCTGTGCCCTTGTCTTCCAGGTGCGTCAGGCCTTCCATGTCCGTAGCTGTGTGAAGTGATATATTCATGTCTCTTTCCTTCCTTGTCTGTAAACATAGGGCGACAGGCTGCTCATGAAGTCAAAGGAGGCTGTCGACAACCGCCGCTACGACGACGATCTTTTGCACAGTCTCGGAAGCCCCCTCGATGATCAGATCCCTGTCATGCCGAAGTACTGACCCGAGATTCCATACGTAATTGAAAAAATCTCTTTCAATGTGCGTGATGATAAGGGCTCGGCACCGTCAAGACTAGCTGCTGCTGCCTTGCAAGGAATTCATCATCTTGAGAAGCGGCGGCTCGGCGCGTTTTTATTCATAAAGTGCTTGCTAAAGTGGTCCTACAGGGAAAAAGAACTCGCCGAAGACCAATTTTCGCTCGCGCCCTCGCTTTTTCCCTCCGCCCAGACAAGAGCAAGAGCAGAACGAGGGAGAAAGCGAGGGAAAAAGAAAGAAAAAATAACAATGAAAAAAAGCGCCGAGCTGCGCTCGTTTTGACGTGATCGTTGAGGGATTTTAAAATTCTCAGTGCGAATTAATATTTCTTTCGTTGGCCTTGCCCCTGCTATCTCCTCGACACTGCTCGGTCGATTCATCGGACGCGGCGGCCACGACGGGAGGGGACACAGCAATATTGGAGGGGGCAGATTCGGACATCTGTGATCTGAATTAAGCGGCCGAATGATGCGCCCTGGGCCCCTTTTGCTCTCCCAGGTCACCTCCCAGCTAGTCGCTCGACAGTAACGCCACCACCGCTTCCACGGCCGCTGCTGTCTTCGCGCGAGTGGGTTTACCCTCTCAATTCAGGGAAGCGACCGGCCAAAAGAGAACATTCACACATAAGGGAAAGGACAAGGATACCGGGACCATGATCTTCATCGACGGTCGCAAGTACGCCTGCGATGCTTGCATCCGCGGCCATCGGGCATCGACGTGCAACCACACGCAGCGGCAGCTCCAGGCCGTCCGGCCAAAGGGCCGACCATCGTCGCAGTGCGAGCAGTGCCGCACCAAGCGAGCCACGGGCAGCTTTCACGGCAGGTGCGACTGCGGCGACCGCTCCCAGTCGCCCACCAATCAGGACGATGGTGCTAAAGGAGCAGGAGCAGGAGCAGGAGCAGGAGGAGTAGGAGGAGGTCAGACGAGGCTGCTGTCCAGCACGCTGGCGAGCATCGCGGGCAGCCCCGAATCGGAGCCCGGCCAGTCCAAGGGCAGGCACTCGCTCGAATCGCTCATGAACCCCTGCCGATGCCGCACGACGGGCATCTGCACATGCTGCAAGACTGCCTCGGACCCAAAGGAAGGAGCGGCGGCAAAACGGGGGGCGGCAGAGGCAGAGACAGCGGGAGGAGCCGAGAGCCAGGCCGACAACGGAGGTTCACCCTGTTGCGATGGGACCCGGTGCTGCTCCGACGCAATCAACGACTGCGCATTCCCCGTCAAGGGATCAGTGGCAAAGAAGAGCTGCTGCTCGGGCAAGAATGATGCCGCCTTCTCGCCTCAAACGACATCGTCGTCTACTGTGGCAGCAGGACCGCACGCCCGCTCCGTCCCTCCAGCCACGTACGACGAGATGCACGCTGCGCTGGGAACATCTACCGACTGCCAGTGCGGTCCGACGTGCTCCTGTCCTGGATGCGAGGGCAACATGCACCCAGACAGCGAAGAGGACATTGACGACGACTGTCCGACAAAGTGCGAGACATGCGTTCCATGCGCCTTTGGCCTCACTAGGCCCAGTGGCATCGACGTCGTGGACCAGTGGATTGCAAATGACACAGCACCCCCGGGCTCCATGCCGCCAACGCAACAGGGACAAGCACTGCGAGAAGATGGAGAGCAGCGATCAGCGAAGCGTAAACGCAACGACTCCCTGACTGTATCAGGACGGGCACGCGGCGCCTCCCTTCAACAGAAACAGCAGCAGCAACACGCCCCTGCGCCCTTTACGTTTGAGAGCGCCGACTCGTTCCACCGTACTCACTTTCTCGATCCTGCTAAGCGCAATCACTTCTTGTCCCAAATGTCGGCCGTGTTGCCCAGTGTCAATCACGCAACAAACCCACCACTACCGCCACGAACACAGGACGGTCGCCAGCTCAAGGGCAGGTTGGACGGGGGGACAGAAGACGCAAGCGTGGGCTACGGTGAACGTCTGCCCGGCGAGACAGACGAAGAGTGGCAGGCGCGCCACGGCTTCTCTCACCTGACGCCGGCCAGCGTCAAGATCTTTGACCACGCCAGGCAATTCAGAGAGGCCAAGAAGCGCGCACTGGACGAAGAGGAGACGGTGAGGACGAGGAGGGAGCAGGAATTGGCCCAACTCAGGGCAAGGGCCTTGGCGGGCAAGAAGACGGCGGCAGCTTGACGCTGCTCTGGCCGTGTACATGTAGGTGAGTTGCCGTGCAGAGAAGACTGGCCTGCGGATCGACCAGAGCATGATGATTCTCGATGTCATCCTTAATCTGTAAGCGCCCTGTCTTTCTTTCAAGATGACGCGGCGGTGAAGAGAAGATCGAGGCAGCCCTCGTCCCTGCTCTGGTGATTCATCGACGCTGTCCAGTACAACACCCGTCGCTCGGCGGTGCAGATGTACGTCTGCACCGTCGCGGATGGGGGGAGAGGAACCTTGGATCGGCCAGAGGGAAGAGATGGGGAACTGAACGTTTGGTCGTCGCTGCACTACACTTTCTTTCTTCACACCAACGCTGACATGATCTCCGTCTCTTGTCAAGCGCAGGGCTGTTGATAATTCTCGTGACGACCGGGCTCACATCTCACACACAAATGTATCTATACGTCTCTCATTCACAAAAAAAGACTGTCATGTCAAGAAGACTGTCATGTCATCCCGAAACATTCATGCTCTGTTTGCTTGCGCGACTTGGGCGTCGGAGTTGCCTGGCCCGTCGCAGAAATTGTGGAACTCCATGGCTCGGTGCCGGGTTCAGTGTCCTGGGTGCAGGCGGCCAGCGCTTGGCTCGAGGAGTTTGCACAATCGAGCGCTTCTCTTCTTTTTGGAGACATCGAATCGCAAAATTCATCAGGGAAAGGGAAAGAGGGAAGCGGCCTTTCTTATTCTTAGGTGGAGTCAAGCGCAGAGCGGTCCGACCGTGTGCTGGTGTCTGAGCATGTGTGTTTGCGCCAAAGCACGCCGTTCCGCCTCATCGCACTCGCTACTTTTCTCTGTGCTGCTGGCCTCTCCCAGGTAGAAGTAGAACCTCCATCGTAGAAATTGCTCCTCGATCGGCGGGTGCGTCCAAGGGTCGACCCTTAAAATCTCCTTTTTTTCGCTGACGATGCCATTATTTTGCCTTTTGTGTGTGCAAGCCACACAACTCTAAAGCCGATCACAATTACGTAGCTAACCTAGCGGGGGTGGACCAACAGAGATCGAAAAGGAAGAAAACAAAAAAAGTAAAAAGCGAAAAGGCAAATAGGAAAGGCAGCGAGCGGCACACAGCTAGCTTTGCTAGTACGTGTGGTACGTGTATAGCCTCAGGGTCGATACGGCTTTGCATACAGTAGTACAAAATGCAGGCCACTACTGCTTCCACTACTGCTCGAAAATTGCCTGGCGTCTTGAACAGCCTCTTCCCCTCACTCAGCCAGCACCAGCCCCAGCACCAGCACCAATTCGAGGGTGGCAGTGGTGGAAGCAGTGAAAAGAGCAGCAGCAGCAGCGCCACCGAAAAGGGCACGTACAGCGGAGCCCGTCGCCGACGATCATCTGCTTCTTCGTTGGGCATTCTGTCCGACAATCCGGAGAGCAGCGCGGTCGAGGAGCTAGACTCGCTGGGGCCAGCCAAGGGCAAGGGAAGAAGCGTCAGCCATAGCGAGCAAGAGACATACATACAGACGCCGCTGGTCTCGTCGCCATCAACGGCTTGGGAGCGAAGGAAGAAGAGGGAGGACAAGCAGCTGGACTTGCTCGACACGTCGGCCTCTGCCCGTTCTTCAAGCCTGCCAGACATCGACATAACCTCACCGGTGTTGGACGGCGAATCAAGCAGCACGCACACGCGCAGGTACACGCTCTGGCTCGACGACAGCCAATTTCCTCCAAAGCAGCAGAGAAAGGCTGTCCCTGCCACATCTGCGGACGACGATCAGGGTGCCCCACCTCATCAAAGCACGAAAAAGTCGCCCAGGCAGGCCCAGGCCAACTTGACAACCGACAGCGAGGCTGAAGACTGCCTCTTTGGATTCCACTCGACACCAACTGCTCCGAGAAGGAGAACCGGTAAAAAGGGCATAATGCCGCGATCGTCTTCCTCCCACGCAAAGGGCCGCAGCGAGCCTGGCGCCGCGCTGTCGACGTCGTCGTCTAAACGGCGCAATTCCAAGCAGGAGGACAAAGTCCTTGATCGCCACGAGCTCATGCGAAGAGCCATGGCCGAGGCCACGAGCGCCGACATTGGGGCGCCGGACTCGCCCGACTCAGAGGGATATCATGGCCCCTCATTGGTTGTCGGCAATGGCAACAGCAACGGTGGTCCAGTGTCTGTCCCCGCGGGTGCCGCTCCTGTCAACGCTGCGGCAGCAGTCACAGCGATGAAGGCGAGTGGGAGCAACGGGAGCACGGTATCGTCGAATCTGGCCCAGCTCGACAAGCCGGGCGACGGCCACCTGACGTTTGACTCTTTTGTGAGGCCTGGCGAAGGCGAATTCGTCGTGCATGCCGACGCACCCGACGGCACCAATGGCGAGGCCGATGGTGCCTCTTCAACGACTGGTGGACCAGGACCTCCAAAGCGGCCGAAGATGGGCAGTCGCAACAACTCCTTCCAGGGCGGCGAGCACAGGGGAGCCGCCGTCGACACTCCCACCGCCACGCACGACACCTTCCTCGCCGGTGGGCTGCCGGGCTCGACCCCATCGTCTTCCAATTCGATCGACAAGATCACAGGCCATGCAAAGTACTCGACGACGGGCAGCCTCGTCGAACCAGCCAAATCGAGGCAGACATCGCTCGCTGTCCCAGGCTCCAATGGCATGCTCCAGGCCTCTCCAGAGGCGCATCAGATGCACCACTCGGCGACAACTGGCAACCTGACCCCATCTCCCCTGAGCCGGTTCCGCAAGCTGAGCGACGCAGGTCTTTCGCCCAATAAAAAGGGCTCGGGTGACAGCAGCAAAAAGACAGGCCCCGCCGGCGGTATCGCGGGCGCGCTGGCAGCTAGCGGCATGGCTGGCATGGGTGTGGGCAACCAAGCGATGCTTCAGCAGGGTCAGCAGGCCTTGGCCCAGCCCAAGAGCATCTCTCCGCCTCATCGTCGGGCGGGCTCGAGGCGGAACTCTAGCCTGGACGATGACTTTGTCGCAGGCTACCAGGGCGGCGTTTACCGGGACCCTTCGACAGGCACCGTCATTGAAAAGGGCCCCGACAGCGAGGACGAACGCGAGCAGCACGAGCGAAGGATGCAGATGATGAGGTCCAGGAGCGCGACGGGCAGCACACTTTCGCTCGCCTCCTCGGATCTCTCCAATGCCTCGGGCCTGAATGCTGCCGCCAACTTCTCGGCAGCCGTTGCTGCGCAGACGGGCGTCCAGGCTGGTCTCCTCACCCCCGACGTCTACGGCGTGCACAGCGATCGGTCACCGATGACACCTGACGGGATGGGTGGTGTGGGAGGCCTGAGCCCTGGCGGCCAGGGTGAGCGAGTCTCGCTAGGCGATGATGCCGGTTGGCCGGGCGACATGGGTGGCCAGATCACCGGTTTTGCTGTCGCCAGCTCGAAGCGCAACGCAGAGTTCCACGCACTCTTTCCTACGGTGCCCGAAGACGACTACCTAATCGAGGACTACGGCTGCGCACTTGTCCGCGAGATCCTGATCCAGGGTCGCTTCTACATTTCCGAGAACCACGTCTGTTTCTATGCGAGCATCTTTGGCTGGGTCACCAACATCGCGCTGCCCTTTTCAGAGATCGTGTCCATCGAAAAGCGTATGACTGCCTTTGTCATCCCAAACGCCATCCAAGTAGCGACACTGCATGCAAAGCACACCTTTGCCTCGTTCCTCTCTCGAGATGCCACCTATGACCTCATTGTCAATATTTGGAAGCTCTCCCACCCCGACGTGCCCGTCGATCCACAGCACCTCGACTTGCTCACCGACGGAGAAGAGTCGGTGGACGACCAGGCCGAGATCGACAAGGCAGCGCAGGGCGACAAGTCAAAGGTGTCGAAGCGGGCCAGGCTCAAGAAGAAGCTTGGCGCAAAGCTCCGCGAAGGTACGAGAGACGACACGACACAGCCAGCGGGCGCTGATGCCAAGGCTGGCATTGCGCCCTCCAAATCGCCTGGTCCAGGTGGAAAGCGACAACCACACCGAAAGACGTCATGCCCCTGTGACAAGGACAAGATGCACTTGTCCACAACGGTCCTCGACACGACCTACCCGGCCATTCCCGAGAAGGTCTACAACCTCATCTTTACGAGCGAATTCATGAAGGATTTCTGGAGCAACGATCAGAAGCTGTTGGAGTTGCAGGTGTCCGACTGGGCGCCTGGCGCCGGTAGCGGGAGCCAGAAGATGCTGACGAGGAACATTTCCTACATCAAGCCCCTGGCGGGAGGCTTCGGGCCCAAGCAGACGAAGTGCGTCTTGACGGACGAGAATATCCACATCGATTTTGATGACTACGTCACCGTTGTGACGACGACGAGAACACCGGATGTTCCCTCAGGCGGCAGCTTCTGTGTCAAGACGAGGACGTGCTTCTCATGGGCAGGTGGGAACGTGACGAAGGTCTTCGTTACTTGCCAGGTCGAGTGGAGCGGACGAAGCATGATCAAGGGCATCATCGACAAAGCCTCAATCGATGGGCAGAAGCAATACTACAAGGACTTAGACGCAGCGATTCGGCAGTATGTCAAAGATCATGCTTCCGAGTTTAGAGAAGAGGGCGACGACGGGGAGGCCGCTGAGGTCACGGCTGATGGTGCAGAGGCTGGGTCTGCGGTGGAGGAGAAAGAGAATGGCACGCGCGAGGAAGAGACCGCTGCCGCTTCCTCGCTGGACGGTCTCATGGGTCACCTGGGTGTGCTCAAAGATGTGGCAAGTGGAGCGTTCGACATGCTCTCCAATATCGCAGGAATACTCGGAGATGCACTGGGCGGCGCAAGCCCGTCGATGCTTATCCTTGGCTTTGTTGTAATTCTCCTCGTCATCTCCAACCTTTGGGCATTTTCGTCGCCGGGCACGACACGAGATCCTCTAGACCCACACCGTCTGAGGGAACCAGCCTCGAATAGGTCGCCTTCTTCTCACCAGCACGATAACCTTGGAGCAGGCCCGGAGGCCGTTGCTGGCGCGATCCGCGAGGTGCTCAAGGAGTACTTTGAGCCGCACCACGCGCATACTTCAGGCTCACGGGTCGTCGAGAACGCCCAGAGGCAGTCACCGAGGAGCCCCGTGGCGCCCATCAAGCCAAGCGAGGATCCCGTGGCCGAAGCCAGGGCGCTCGTCACCATCCTGGACGATGTCGAACAACGGTTGGCTGTGCTGAGGCAGCAGATTGGCCAGCTCAGCGCGGCTGCCAAAGAGGAACTCTGACGATGTTTTCATACCCTTCCTTCTGCCTCTCATCGCTTTGTTCAGGAAGGCCTGTCCGGCTTTTTACTTAAAGATGGGAAGCTTTGCTGATTGCAATGCTGAGATGCAATGAAAAGGACTTGGCTACTTTTTTACAACACGGTGGCCCATGCGCGTCAAGGCAGAATTTCATCGCCTCTGAGACTAAGCGCGCGGACCCCCTCCATTATTAGATGCAACAAACCATGACGATGCTGTCACGTCTGGTTCGTAAGCGGCGGCGGAGGTCTACAGAGTGGATCTCTGCCACAGCGATGGCGAAGACGGCGATACTGGCAGCAGCAGCAGTGCTCGCGCTCATGGCGAGTCCGGTGGGGGCCATCTTTGGAATTGGCGATAAAAGATTCACCTACGAAGGACTCATCGACGCTGGCTCACTGGGCATGGACGACGTCGACGGACAGGTCGTGGCCTTTGGCGACTTCAATGGCGATTCTTTGTAAGTCTTACTCACACTCTGATGGACTCTTATTAATTCCGAGAGAAGAAGATTAGCTGAATGTTGCTGTGTTCCTATAGCATTGACGCCTTTGTGCTCTCGCAGGATCGGAAGCGCATCGATGTGCGTCTGTGGGACCACAACAATTTCCGCTTCTCCAAGCCGCAGGCCGATGGCGTATCTTCGATCCAAATGCCAGACAAGCTGACAGTCTCCAACGTCGTGCCGGCCGACTTCAACTTCGACGGCAAGCTTGACGTCCTCGTCATGATGTTTGACGAGACGCCACTGCAGCCGCTCAAGAACTTGGCACTGAGGCAGGGGATCTGGCTTGCAGATTTGGATGGGCGCTTCGGTGAGAGAGCCAGTGCTGACCAATGGTGAATGTTTAATACTGACGGACATTCTGGACGCCAGAGAAAGGTTACCAAGAGACCAACCAGTCGACGTATGCACACCCGATCTTGCTCGACTCCACAGGAGACATGCGACCAGACCTTCTTGGCCACTCGCATGAGGCAGAGGGCATTCTGAGCACCTGGACAAACACTTGGAAAGAGTCCAATGGGACAAGAATGTTCTCAGTGTGAGTGCTGCACATGCTCTTCTCCCCCATTTGCAAGAAGCTGATTGTTGTGTGCTGCAGTGCGCCGGCGCCATTGAACGGCGACGAGCGCTTGCCGAGCCCAAAGTGCCGACTTGATACCCCTCACTCGTCAGCATTTGTCGACATGGATGGAGACTGCCTCGCAGGTGAGCGTCCCTGCTAGAGCACAAGCCCGACTTTTGCTGACGCGGGCATGACGGCAGATCTCTTTCTCGACTGCGAGAGCGGACCATTCTCAGGTCGCTCTTACGAAATCTGGACGGCTGACAAGGAGAAAGCTAGTTCTGGAAAAAAGGATACAAATTCAACAAGCCCTGGCTACTCCTTTGCGAGGAAAGGCAACCTTCCAAAGGGAACGGGCGCCCTTACATTTGCTGACATGGATGGGGATGGCACCATCGATGTCGTCTTTCCAACCTGTGACGATGAGGGCAGGGGAGAATGCTACATCAACATCGCGTACAATCGTCAGATCCCGCTCTGCTCCAACAAGCATCAGGGCTGGTTCGGGGTTGGGCCCGGAGAACCTCCCGCGACGAAGTCAAAGGCCAAATCAGCCTCTGCCTCCACGAGCGCAAGAGCTGCGAAGCCTACGTGCCGCGACCCTGAGGCGAACCTGTGCACGGCTGACAGCGACTTTCTCTTCAACTTTGATACGACTCGGCAGAACGATGATTTCCTCAGGCTGCCAATTTCGGCGATTGTGCCCGAGAATCGAATCCTGCAGTCGGATGATTTGCTGATCCAGCCACTTCCCGTACCACTGTCCATCGGCGACTTCAACAAGGATGGCTTCCCCGACCTAGCCATCATTACCGTGCCGACGAAAAAGTCAAAGGCAGACGAGACCCGAGTACGGCTCTTGACGAGTGTGTCGTGCGAGGGCAGAGGACCGCCAAAGCCAGGTTGTCCCGATGAGCCGGAGAAGAGAGCGGGTAGGCGGACGTTCGAGATGCTGTCGACAAAGGTTGATGCCATCGAAGGGATCAATGATGCGCGCAGCATCTCCTTTCTCGACATCGACGAGGACGGCTCGCTCGACATGATGATACAGCGACTCCCGCTCTCTGGTGCGACGATGGATCGGCGTCGCGTTTCCTTCATTCAGAACAACTTCTTCTACGATGCATTTATGCTCAAGGCCATCACGCTCAACGGCGCCTGCTCGAGCTACTGTGAACCTGCTCAAGGCGAAAAGTACAAGGTAAGAATCTCCGCTCTCTCCTCGTTCATTCCTTGGCTCACTTCTGAGCAGCCATCGGGCGTCAACTATGCCGGTGCCTCGTACAAATTCACTGTTCTTGACACAAACGGCAACCGAAGAGCGCAGCAAGTTGGCCAGCTGGCCCAGACATCGTTTCGGGCGCTCCTGACCCCGTACTCATTCTTTGGGCTGGGAAGGACTAACAACTACGTCGAGTCGCTTTTTGTCGGCTCGACGCGCAGGCAGCAGGACAACTACCTGGAAATGGAGGGCGTCATTCCCAACAGTCAGGTCGTCATTCTGCCCTGGCAACAGGGACAGCCTGGCGATCCTTCGACGTGGATCAAGGAGCTGTACCTCTCGCCAGGCGACTGGATCCCGATTGTCACTGTCGTCCTCGTGACCATCGTCGTCATCCTGTTGGGCTTTGTCTTTGTTCTGCACTTGCACGAGCGGGTGCGTCTTTCCCAGATTGCCTCTTGCTCTGCCTATGGTCTACTCACACTGTTCCACCCCATACAGCGCGAAGACGAACGAGAGAGAAAACGAGCAGTTCACGCGATCAACTTCGATGCACTCTAGTGTCTGGTTCTTTCAGTACTACTATACGATGCTAGCACATGGGAGAAGAAGAGTGAAGAGAGAGGGAAGAGGGCTTCCACGTGGGTATATTGAGCCTCTTCCAGAGTGCATAACATGAAGGAAGCAGGGAGTGGTAGGAGACGGTGGATGGTAGAACATCTTCCTTTCCTTTTTTTGGGGGTTGTTGAGCCTGTGCCTGAGTGCAATTGCGCCGTTGATAGCCATCACATGATGACACATTTTTTCCGATCCCGTCTCCCCTCCTTGTGTTTGCCGCCAGAGGAAGAGCCATTGAGCATCTCAAATGCCCGGCACTGTCTCACAATGTCGGCAAAGACCTCGTCGACGTTGATGCGCTTGCGGGCCGATGTCTCATAGTAGGGCACGTTTCCCCAGGCCCGCGACATGTTTGTCCCAATCTCGCGGGGCACTTGCCTCTCTGCTCGCAAGTCCGACTTGTTGCCTACGAGAACGAGCGGGACCTGAGATGCGACAGAAGGTATCGACGGTCAGCTTGACAAGCACATTTCTTAACCAGCGGCGTATGAAGTCCCTGACCCACCTTTGCATTCTTTACGCGCACAATCTGTTCTCGTAGCGGGCCCAGCTCGTTCACGCTGCCGAGTTGGGTGAGGGAGAAGACGAGGATGAAGCCCTGGCCGCTCTTCATGTACAGCTCTTTGAGGGCCATAAACTGCTCCGTTCTGTAATGCCGACTCTCGAGTCAGCCTTCTCCCTTTCTCTTTCCTCGGGGCGTCCATTACTCTTCTCTCCACGAGCAGGTCGCACACTCACCCAGCGGTGTCGAGAATCTCGACGAGGTACTGCTGACCATCGATGATGACAGGCTTGCGGTACGTGTCCTCGATTGTGGGGTCGTACGTCGACACAAAGACGTTTCGGACAAATTGCACAGTCAGCGCCGACTTGCCCACGCCTCCCCCACCCATAATGACGACCTTGATCTCCTTCATCTTGGTGCGAATGCCTTTTCTCTTTCCTCTCTCGATTCTTCGTAAGTCGATTCGTTCGTCAATGCAAATGCGATGCGTTCAGCAAAAAATCCACCGTTGCAGAAAGATGACGTTTGTCGTCCTCGTTCAGCGGTCCGTCTCTATCGCAGCTGCTGTCTGTATGTGGGATGAGGGCCAAAGCGCAAAAAGATGGACCGTGCCCGTTTCGGCTCAGTCGGCTCCCCTACTTTGTCCTCGTACCGACTTCGTAAGCCGGGGGCTCGTGCTGTGGGAAAGGAAAAAGGGAAGAGAAAAGGAAAAATCTGGTCGTTTATCTGACCAGAGGTCTCTTCGGTGGGTCGTTCGAGTCGTCGTCGTCTGGGTTCGTTAGGTTTGCCGTCCGGCTGCGCGTGTGTCTGGGCGGAGGCGGAAGCGTGTAGGCGCGTCCAGTTGAGAAGATCCGGCAACAAGGGCAGAAGGGACAACAAGATCCAGGCCTCTCTGCTTGGCTGATCAATATGAACCAGAGAAAGAGAAGGAAAGAAGAGACAGAGAGAAAAAAACGAGTCCGATGAGAATGAGGGAGGGCGAGACCGGTCGGTGACGTTGGTGTGTAGAAAGACAGAAGGGAAATAAAAAAGGGAAAATCGACGAAATTGGCAGGCAAGGAAGAAAGCGAGGAGATTTTGACGATGTATCCGTTAGTCTAGTTTTTTTGAGCTGTGCGATCCTTGTGTAGATAGAGTGCCTCTCGGAGACGTGGGGTGAAACCGAGGAAAGAAAAGAAGCCAGAGATGAAACTGTGACACCAGTAGTGTAGTAATAGTGCAGCAGAGAAACGCCTGCCTGCTCGAGCCACGCAGATTCTACTACTCTACACTATCTTCCGAGCTACACTGCACTACGTACTGCTACTACCAGCTAGTCGGGTCCATGTCGTGGGAAGCGGCCGCCGCTCCATCAGCTTTCTTTCCCTCTCACCCTTGCAATCACCGATCATGCAATAATTAATCTGTGCACTTCCTATCTCACAGGAGATCCGAGACACACTCGCCAAGTAAGGCGGGAGCTTGTTAGTCTTCCTCGCAAAAGGCTCAGATCGATTGTCACAGACTCAGTTCGTTTATCCCCGCCCACAAAGAGTCCCGAAACTCGACGTGGGCGGGGAATGCCTCGGGAGCTTTTTCGCGCTCGACGGCCTAGCTAGGATAGACTTAGAGGAGCCATCGTTTCGAGCTCGCGTGGCAGGCAGTGGCTGATTCTCCACATTGAACTAGGGCGACGCGCGAGCGTCTCCTAATCTTGGACTCAGCTGCAGCCTACAGTGAACTCCATCTCTTGCGCGACTTGTCAACCCTATAGCCCTCTTCGACTGTCGACGCTTGAGCAGCGCAATCGCCTCACTCATGCGTCTTTGCTGGTCACCGGTGGCCGCAGGCCTCTTGGGCCTGCTGGCGGTAATGAGTGGCGGCGCCTTTGCAGATCAAGATAACATCCCCCACAACGCCAATCTCCTTGATGTACTCGCCGCATCGTCGAACCACACGATCCTTGTGCGCCTACTCCAGCGCACCAGGCTCATACCTACGCTCAACAACCTGATGGAGTTCGGGGACGGTAGAGGCCTCACCATGTTGGCTCCCACCGACGAGGCCATCCTGCGCAGGCGAGACAAGGAGCGCGATGAGCGAGAGGCTCGTGTCTCTTTCACCCCCAAGTACTATGAGGCCGGCGACGTTCCATCGTGGGATAGTGTCATGGGACGATGGGAGTGGGCTGTGGCGTTGGCTGGTACTAATGCTGATGAGGATCAACAAGAGGAAGATCTCGCTGTGCGAGTGTGGAGCCAATCCCAGGAGCACCGCATCGAAAATATCAACGCTGTGCTACGACAACAGCTCCTCTACCATGTTCTCAACTTCACGCTGCCGTACGACTTCAACATGACTGACGAGGGCTCACCGTCTCCGTTGCCCGAGCCCGGTCAGCATCCGATCATGCACACAACGTTGCACCTTCCCTCACGGAGGTTCTTGCACGAGCCCACCAGGCCTGGCCCGATTCCTCATCCACCCTCTGAGCCACCACATCCAGGTGCAGAGGACCACGGCGGCCTGCTGGGAGGACGTGGCCAAAAGTTACGAATGGCCACGAGAAAATCGGCAAAAGAGTCGCTCGGTATCTACTTTGGCACCGACGATGAAGGAAAGGGAGGAGCAAAGGTGCTTGCGACGGACTCGTCGAGCAAAAATGGCATCGTTGTCAGCATTGACGATATCCTCGATCTACCTCCGGACCTGGCCACGATCGTTCGAAAAGACTCTCGCCTGCAGCATCTCGTCGAGCTGACGACGGACAAGATGCTCCTCACTCTGACCGAGACGGCCCACGCTACATTTTTCCTGCCCACTGCAGAGGCTTTCGAATCGCTCACCGATTTGGAAAAGACTTTTATCATGGGGCCTTGGCAACTCGCACGACAAGAACGTATCAAGCTCTTGGGCTGGCACATGAGTGGAATTGGTGTGGGGAATGGCAAAGTAGGCTACGGTGAACAGCTTCGAAAGGCCAATGAGACGCAGAGTAAGTGTGATCGCGGAGAGACTGAATAACAACTTGATGCTTACAAAATCTTTCTCTTCGTTACAGTCACGACGACCTTGGGCGGGGCCGTCACTGTTCGAGTGGATGACAAGGACAAAAGCTTGACAGTGGACAAGGCCAAAATAGTCGCTGAGGATATTCTGACGGAGAACGGGGTGATTCACATTGTAGACTCGCTTTTGCTTCCTTTCGGCGACCTGGCGCTATCGGTGGAAAAGACACTGCTTGCTCTCAACGCAAGCCGTTTTGTTTCCATGATGCACGCAGCCGGCTTGGAATCGTACATCAACAAAAATCCTCACGGCGGTGAAGATGAAGACGACGATGAAAAAGCTCTCCCGTGGACTTTCATGGTGCCTCGTGACGACACAATCGACAATTGGTTTGAGAGTCACGCCACTCAAAGGGCTCACCACTTCTCGCGATGGGGTGTCGACGAAGACGACGCGGACATTGACAAGCGACCGCCGCTCGAGGATGTGCTCCGATATCACATCGCGCCCTCGAGCCTGAGCCCTGAAAATCTGACGAAGGGCATGCTTGTCGGTACAGAATTACGTGATTGGCGTCTGAAGGACGGCCGCCAACGCATCGTCGTTGCTCTCGATGATGACGACGAGGAAGAGAGCATTCAAGGGACGGCGAGAGCGTGGGGCAAGACGAAGCCACCTCGTCAGGGCAACGGCGATGTGGCCTTTGGAGACGCTAACGTGATCGCGACGCCTGTGAAGGTGGGACCGTCAATCATCTATCTCATCTCAAAGGTCCTCGAACCGCCTTCGAACCCAATTCAGACGGCCGTGTCCTCATTGAGTCTGAGCACATTTGTTGCCACAGTCTTTAGTGCCGAGCTGGACAAGCCCGTCAAGCGCGCACCCGCCATCACCTACCTCATTCCTCGCAACGATGCCTTTGAGGCGCTCGGCTTGGCCATGCCTTATTTGCTTCTGGACCGGACCGAGTCTCGTCAAGAGCTTCGCTCGGTGGTCGAGTATCACGCCATCGATAAAATCGTCTATACGCCCGACTTTGCCTCTGGCCAGACGCGGTACCCAACTTTGGAGGGATCTCCGATCTGGGCCGGGCGAGACGGAAAGGGCGTCGTGGAAATTAAGCGAGGGACGAGGGGAAGAAACGCTAGGGTGGTCAAGGATGATATCCTGACCTCTACTGGCGTCATTCACGAGATTGACCAGGTGGAGTTGCCGCCGACGCTCGACTTGACGATCGACAAACTTTTCAAGGGGTCAAAGGCAGACACCATGCGAGATCTGGTCGTCCAGGCTGGCTATGGCTGGATCTTGAACGGGACGAGACCAACAAGCGAGGAGCAGCTCGACGCCCTTCGGTCAAAGTGGGGCGGTAAGAACAGAAAGAGAAAGAGGGACAAGAAGCGTCATCGTCGAAGGGAACAGCTTTTGACGGACGAGGATCAGTCCTACGTCGTTCTCTGCCCGACCGATGCGGCTTTTGCCAAGATCAACCTGACCACGTACCTGCAAGACAAGGAGCTGCTCGAAAGGCTTGTCTTGCTGCACATTATCCCGAGCCCCGCCGACGATGCCCTACCATGGGGAAACGCCAAGCAAGTGCCCATTGGCCTGCAAGATTCCAAGCAGGTCGATAGTCTGCTCGACCAGAGCGCTGGTGGGCCCAGCCGGTACGGCAAACTTGCATTCAGGAAGCTCGAAGTGGCCAAGGATGGTGCAGACGATGGCGGAGGGGATGGAGACGTCGACCAAGGCCTCGGATGGGTCGTCGGCGTTGCAGACACGCGGGGTACCGACGGAAGGAAGCACAGTGCTCGAATCCTGTCGTTTGGCAGGGAATCGTTGGCTGACGATGTGACGCGCATGAGCAAGAAGAAGAAGGCTGATCCGCCCGCGGATGGACTCCCCAACTCAAGGAGCATCGGTGGCGTCTTTACGCTCGACGCTGTGTTACAGCCCTATGAGCCAGGCTGGTTCTATCGGTGGGGCTGGGTCGCTTTGTCTTCTCTGCTCGCAGTTGTCGTCTTGGCTGGGATGGGCTACGGTCTGTGGGTCTGGTGGCAGCGCGACGGCCGGATCAGGCTTCCCGATGCACTCGAAGGCGAGGAGGAGTAGGGTAGTTCTTTTGTATAATAAGAAGCTTCTTTCTACGACACGTTTCCTGCTACATGAAATGATTGACGAATTATTGATGATGATGATACACTACTAGTACACGCCAAGCTCTCTTCAAGCCTTGTCTTTGTCGTCCTTCATGGCCTCTTCCTCGATCCAGCCACCGTGCATGTCGGGCGGGAGCTCGTGCATCTGCACGCTTGGCGCTCCGTGGAGGTAACGTAGCTGTTCGAGACACTCTCTCCGGATCTTTTCCAAGCTCGCTCTGCTATTGTTGTTTTCGACGCGCGCCTGCAAAGGCTCGTGAAGACGGTAGGTCGGCGCAAAGTAATCCATGTAGGGTGTGGGTGGGAGCTGGTCGGCGACGTTGCAGCCCGTCAAGACGGCCGTTTCGTACGTCCAGCACCTCGCTACATTTCGAATCGTGTAGCCTCCCCCGCCAAGGACAAGGAGCGGCAGGCCAAAGGACTTGACAAAGCGGACGCACTCGCCGTGCGCAGCGATGCTCAGGTTGAAACAGCCGAGCCTATCGAGTCCCAGGCTGTCTGCACCGCACTGCAGCACAATCGACTCGGGTCGAAAAGTCGAGATGCACGGCTCAATGACCGCTTTGAACAGGGAGACGTAGGCGCCGTCATCGATGCCGTCCTGGAGGGGCACATTGAGGCAAAAGTGTTTGCCCAAAGATGTCCCTACTTCGCCGAGGGCGCCCGTGCAGGGGAAGAAGTCGTTGCCGTACTTGTGAAACGAGACGGTGAGGACGCGGTTCGAGTTGTAAAAGGCTTCCTGGACGCCATCGCCGTGGTGGATGTCAATGTCGATGTAGAGAACGCGTGGATGGTATCGGAGAAGCTCCATGATGGCCAGCACGATGTCGTTGACATAGCAGAAGCCACTCGCTTCAAACTTCTTGGCGTGATGCAACCCACCCGACCAGTTGATGGCAATATCGGTCGAGCCGCTCGTCAATTTGCGAGCACCAGCCAGTGATCCACCCGAGTAGGCCCGGCAGAATTCGTACATGCCATCAAAGACCGGACAGTCGTCTGCAAAATTGAAGCGGGTGAAGGCCGACGACGGAGGCGTAGAGGGCGTGACGGAGCTGAGGAACTCGACGTAGTCGCCATCGTGAAACATCTCGAGCTCTTCGCGTGTGGCCCACCGCGGCGTGTAACACTTCATGCGCTCGTGAAGGCCGTAGCCGAGCACGAGGCGATTGGTGAGCGTCAAGCGCGCAGGCTTCATGGGATGTCGCTCGCCATAGTGGTACTCTCCGACACCCTTTGGAAAGTAGTAGGACACCCTCGGACTGGAATGGGGCTGCATCCGTGCCGCGTCTTGCAAGACCGCCTGCCCAGATCCATTGGCGGCCGAGCCATCGTAGAAAAAGGGCGAGTCGGAGTAGGTATCATAGTCTAGCACCACCATCTTGTGCCCTTTGCTGCTGCTGCCGACGCCGCCGTAGGACGGCCCGTCTCAGAGAGAGAAGCGACGAGTGATGGTGTCTGATAGACGAGAAGCGGGTGGTGGATGCAAGTCAAAAACCCAATTTCTATTCAATTTCACGTGTAAAGAAAGCGCTCTCTTCTTCCTTCTTCACTCGCGATCCAACATCCATCGAATGGCCCTCTTCATGACAGCCTTTGTTGTAATGGTCTGAAAGTGTGGTGTCAGCTCAAATGTCAGCCTGGAAGAGTGTTCTGCCGTGTTCTGCCTTCGAGCGCACCTGATCGTGTCCAGCATCTGCCATAATCCAAGCAGACACCTCGAGCTTAGAACCTGGAAGCGCGACGGCGTGGTCAAAGACGCCGTCGAGCCAGTCTCTGCCCTTTTTCGGCGTCTGCAGAAGAAAGGATGGTTTTCAGCTGACTGGCACGGAGGTGCGCAAAATCAAAGCTTACAATAGCGTCCTGGTCGCCCCACAGCACCTTGGCGTGCAACTTTTGAAAGACGTTGTTGGTGGCCAGGCCTTCGATCGTCTCTCTAGACAGCTTCTCTAGTCCGACATTGTCCATGGTGGGCTCCTTCCCCAGGCACAGGAGGTAGTCCTGGGTGAAGCCGACGCTGGATCGAAGCAGAGTGAGGCTCAGTCTTTTGTTGATGAGTCAAAAGCCCAGTCAAGCGACTCACAAGGCATTCTCTGCGCGCATCATGTCAAACATAAGGGTGTCCTTTTCCGTCAGCGGTTTGCCTGTGGCTGGGTGTAGGCACTCGTTCTGAGCTTCTTCTTCGTCGTCAAGATTGGGCTCGACGATGGAAATGGGTGGATAAGGAGGCCAGAATTCGGCGTCGGGCTTCTTCTTCATGCTCTTGGCCGTCTTGCGCTCCGCTTTGCGCGCCGCCTTGAGCTCCGCCTCGCTCTCCTCGTCTTCGAGCGTTGACTTGGACCTGAAGCCGGAAGCAACTGTAGTCGCAGCCAAGGTGCTCGACGTGAGGAGGGCGCTGGCGCCCGTCGAGATGGCCGAAAAGGCGTCCATCATAAAGGGCAGTGCAGTGGGCGCAATTGCAACGAGCGATCGAGGCAGGTACGACATCGAGGAGCCAGAGATGTGCGTGGGGACAAAGGCAGATGAGGCCAGGTAGCGTGGCTCCTCTCCAAATAGTCTGACGAGCGTGTCTGCGGGTGTATGGGAGAAGAGGTGCATGGCGTAGAGGAAACCGGCAGAGTGTGAGAGGAGCTTCAGCGGTCGTCTTGATCGCAGCCGAGGGGCGAGGTGGTCGAGGATGCTAAGTGTATGCTTTGTACACCTCTCCAGCCTTTCCGGCAAAGGGCACATCGTTGTCGCTCCGCACCCAGGCCGGTCAATGGCGATTCTACAGCCTACAGTCAGCTGCATTGACACCAACGAAAGGGCATCCCATTGCACTCACAGTCGGACATTTTCCTCGTCACAGACCTTCTCGGACGGGATACCGATGTATCTCGAGCAGCCGGCAGGCAGAAGAAAGAGAATGACGTCTGTAAAATCGCCGTCGTGCTCCCGCTCCTCCTGCGCTCCCTCCTCGCCGCTTTCGCCGACGACTTCTCTACCGGAGAGCGAGCCCGACCGATCCCACGCAGAGCCGATGAGGGCGAAGCTCACTCGGTCGCTCGTTCTGGGACATTTGATGACGTGGTGGAATCGCCTCCGGCAGAGATGCGTCACCTGGTCCATGTCTTCAATCGTTCCCGAACAGAAGAGAGAGAGAGAGAGTAAAGGGAGGGCGATCGCAGCCTCGTAATCTTGGAAAGGAGCCCTCGCACAGACCGCGCCGATTTCAGTTATCAGGCAAGCGCCAACCAGGAACAAAGGCTGCAGCACTCCTGCACAACATTACACACATCGAAAAGAGTCTAAAAGACATCATCAGAGAAGCAAAAAATAAAAATAAAATGATACATTGAGCGATATGACAGATACGTGCGGGCTTCCGTGAATCTAGAGCTACGCAGGAGACGTGGGAGAGGCCTTTGACCGTTTGGCATCCTTCTTGAGTCCGCCAATGTGGAGCTTGCCCGCCAGTTCTCGTGCCTTTGAATCGGGCCCGTCGGCAAACGCCTTGCGAACCTCGCCGTTGTTGTTGGCCAGGGTCAGAGCCGCCCCGTTGCGCGAGACAGGCCCCGCTGCCGTGGAAGTGGCAGCAATAATGTCGTCTCCAGCGATGCCAGCCTTGAAGCCGATGAGATACTGCATCGACCCCCACTCAATGACCTTGCGCTCGAGCCAGCGCAAGTCGACGGGCTTGTTGAGAAAGTCATTGCACCCAGCTGCCAGGGCGGCAACCCTGTCAGAGTTGAGCACGGAGGCTGTCAGGGCGACGATGATGACACTGGCCCGAGAAGTGAGACCGCCCAAAGGTGTGGTCGCGAGGCTCGTGCTGCTGGCCCCTTCGGCAATGGCGGCCGATGGCGGCGACGGTGCTATCTCGAGCTTCCCATGTTGGTCGTTGGCAGTGGTGCTGATCGGCGTCGTTGACGTCAGGACGCCAATGTTGGCATTTCTTTCATATCGCCGAATCTCCTTTGTCGCCTCAATGCCGTCCATTACTGGGAGTTGGATGTCCATCTGTAGACAAGCTAGGTCAGAAACAATGAAGAAAGCTGGGAGAGAAGAATGACTCACAAGGATCAAATGGAAGCCTCCTTCCCGCCATCGATCCACGGCCTCCCTTCCATCGCGTGCCACGTCGTACTGGATCTTCTTGCGATCAAAAAAGGTGCTGAGAATCTTGATGTTGATCGGGTTGTCTTCAACGATGAGCACCTTGATGGGTGGTAGCACCTTGATCTGCTTCGCCGCCTTCTTTGGGCCCGTGCTCCGCTTCTGCGTCGGAGTGAAGCCGGCACCAATGAGGAGACCAGACTGAGGCTGGGCCGACGGCCTGACGGGCGCATGAAGGTTTGTGTTGGCAAACGTCTGTCGAGTAGCGTGCAGGGCGGCATCGGGCGCTCCAATCGGTGATGGTACCGTTGCCGCTGGGTGAGCAGGCGAGACAGAGGTCGCGACCTTTTGCTTGCCTTTGCCATTCTCGACTGGTACCTTTGCTTTCCCACCTGGCTGAGCGGGCTTTGTGCTCTTCTTGCCGCCGTCGCTCTTGGGCTTTGGAGTCTTCGGGGTCTGGTCGCGGACCTGGGTCGCTGCTGCCGTCAAGCTCTGATGTATACTGATTTGAGGAGACAGATAATCATCCTCCTTCGAGCTAGCTGTGCTCAAGGAGTTATGCAGAGGAGTCGCGACAGGCGGTCGATTGCCGTGTAGGACGCTCTCGAGCTCCACCTGGGGCTCGAACATGCTTCCGCTCGGATACTCTTGCAGCTCCAGGCTCTCGTTTGAGCGAGGGCTGGCCATGGCGGAGGGCCCATCGCCCGTTTGTGATGGCGCAGCAGCTGTACGCTTGCCCTGGATTGACCTCCTCCTGGGTCCAAGCTCAGTGGCCGATCCCATCGCCGCTCCCGTTTCCGCTCGTGAACCTGCGTCTGCCCCGAGTCTTCCACCGCCAGCACTTGCCCTCGCTCCCTGCTCGTCACTGCCCTTGTGAACGCTGCTGGGCGTACGACTGCCGTGGGACGACGTCTTTGGCTGGAAAAAGATACCGGCAGGCCGTCCATCGGGCGACTGGATCATCATGCCTACTGCTCCACTCGAACCCATACGGGCGGCCGTCTCGCTAAAGTACTCGAGCGCGTCAGTGGGCATTGGACTCGTCGAAGGCCTTGACGCCGATCCAGCCTTGACAGTCTTTGCACCCTCGGTCGCCGCTGGCAAGAGCAGACCTTCTGCGTTCCCTTCAACCTTGGCATCCGAAGCGGATGGACCAGACCGTGTATCACCAGTCTCGGCCGCTTCGACCTTCTTCGATGGGGGCTCCTTTTGATGCTTCTCTGAGAATTCCGGCTGGGGTGGGAGGTCGATGTGCAAGGGAGACCCTTTGTCTGTGTGCTCATGCTCCTTTTTCTCTTGTTTGCGCGACACTCCGGGCAGATTCGATTTTGAAGCGACGGGAAACTTCGCCCTCTCTTGCATTGAGGGCGACGGTGCCACCGAGGACGGACTGCTGGCGTCATCGCCAGTACCCAGGCCGACGCCCTGCATTGCGGCAGCGGCAGCAGGGGAAAGAGGGCTGGTGGCAATCGGTGAGAAGAAAGGGTCGACGAGGGGCTTGTGGATGGCTGTATGCATGGCCGTCAGAATCCTCCTAGTGCCTGCAGGCTTGGGCACGACGATAATCTCGGGCAGAGGCGTGTTGCTCTGGCTGGCTGACTCGACGATAGGCTGAATCGTGTCGCGGACCACTCTGAAGTTGCTGAGGCTGGAAAAGTAGAGGATGGCTTGCGTCGAGTCGAAGAGGCTGTCTCGTCTTCGCTCTTCGATCTCTTCGCCCACACTCTTTTTTCTCGGCGGCGACGAGGAGGCCACCCTACTTGTGACCGGAGAGCCCATGGCCGAACGAAGCGTTGCTATGCCGGAGCGTATTCTGAGAAGCTCGCGGTGAAGAACGTCTGGATCATCGTCGATGATGATGAAGCTGAACGGAGTAAGGCGGTCATTGTCCGAGAACGGCTCGCTGCTTGCCGAAGGGTCTGACTGGCTCGTTCTAGTTTTGCTTTTCCGCTGCCCCATCTGTAGTGTCAGCGGCACGCCAGTGACTGGATCAAGGACTGCCGTGACCGAGTTTGAAGTCTTGTTGTCCACCTCGTGTCCCATTCCCAAGCCGCTCGGGTAGCTGACGAGGCTGGGCCGATTGCCAGAGAGGGCCACGGCCGTCCTCATCGAACGACTCGAGTGGCTGGTCCACGTCGCGCCGATCGGTGCGCTTGGAGAAGCCTCGACTGCAGAAAGGCTCGCCGTCTGGCAGCCGCACCGGTGCAGAAAGGCCGTGAGATGCTTGACAAAGTCACTCGTGGGTCTGCCGTGGATGGCCACTTTCCTACCCTGAAGGTCCTGGTCGACAAAGTCGACGAGCTCCTTTGCCGACGGCTCTTCGGCCAAGCGCAGAGAAGGAAGAAAGCGCTGCCGCGCCTCGCTCTCACGCGGGTGCAGGTCACCGGCCTCGGCGAGACGGCCTCCCGGCTGAAAGTCAAAGATCAACGTCTGCCGCAGACCATGCCTGGGCGCATCCTCGTCTCCACCCGTAAAGAGTCTCCTCTCGACGGACGCCCCCGCCGCATCTGCCACATCCTCGAGAGGCGCCGTCCATTCCTCTGGCATGTCTATTGGTTGATCGTGCAGAATAGTGACGCTGAATGCGCACCGCGGTGATCCACCGTCAGTCTCGGTCACTTGCACATCCAACTCCACGACGGCCTGCAGGCCTGCCTTTTCCAGACTTCTCGAGACGAGCTGAGGGTGTCATCCATGTCAGATTGCGCAGATAGAGAGGGGGAGGGCGCCGAAAAGTCAACTCACCTGCACCATCGCGAAGCGTGTGGCCCCTTCATCGCCCTTGA
Organism: Acaromyces ingoldii; assembly: GCF_003144295.1. Lineage (NCBI taxonomy): Eukaryota > Fungi > Basidiomycota > Exobasidiomycetes > Exobasidiales > Cryptobasidiaceae > Acaromyces > Acaromyces ingoldii. The sequence goes on from NW_020290248.1 coordinate 1,147,926, forward strand.
CGCTGCACCCAGTCGCGCTGATTGGAGTGTGCGTACCGTGCTGCTGCTGCTGTTGTCGCCGTTTCCTAGTGCCGACATCATTACTCTGGAGAAGGACGAGGTCGATGTGCCTCTCTGCCGCCTGGCCGGCGGCCATATCGGCCACCCTCTGCGTCAGTTCAAAGACGTCAAAGTCGACGTATTGGGCCGTGCTAGGTCGCGGCGCGAGACCAGCACGCGCCGATGCCGACGAGTCGCTGCGCCTCATCGACACGCCTCCGACCCTCTGGACAGCTGCAATGGCGCTTGCGCTCCGATCCTCTCCACCGCCCTTGCTACCTTCGAGAGGTTGCGATGCGGACCGCCGAGCCTTGCCGCGCGCGGGAAAACCCCCTCCGTCGGGCGACCCACCCTCGGCCACGCGCGCAAAGAGCCAGTTGAGGGTGCGGCAGGCCTCCAGAAGCGCCTCGATGCTCGTCACTGGCACCTGCAGGCTCATGGCCGAGAGACGCTCGTGGGATGGATCGAGAAGGTGGGGCGGGATGACCTGGAGCAGCGTCGAGATGGGCAGCTGCAATGTGTCGGCCAGGAGCGAGGGAAAGAGGCTCGAGTCGAGCGCCGTCGAGTCAAGCGCCGCCCGTGCCGAGTCCTCGCGCTCTCGGTCCGTGTGTCGTCCAGTGGACGGTCCGGCCTCGTCACTGCGGTCCTGATCCATCGGCGCGGCTCCTGACTGTGGACTCTGCGAGACGCGCGCCGGCGCTGCTGTTGCTGCCGTTGCGCCTGGCAGCGGGACATCACCAGGAAATGGATGCCGAAGCGCGCCCAGCTTGTTACTGGCCTGCGAGTGCGGCACAGTCAGAGACCTGTGAAAGGGAAAGGGGCGCCGTGGCAGAAATGCATAGTCGGACGCCAACGAGGAGCCAGCCTCTGCGCCATTCGTTCCAGGCAGCATCATTGTCGAGTTACGGGTCGCGAGCATCGGTGACGGCCTCTTCAGCGGCGACGACCACGCTGGATCAGGAGGCGCCGTCATCTCGGCGTGCAATGGCCTGTAGGCGTAGCTACTGCTGAACCTCCTGCTGCTTCTGTCAGTGCTGTTTGTGGTGTTGCTGCTGGTGCTACAAATGCCATGGGACGACGTGGGACGAGCTGGCCTGTACCCTGCTACCTCCAGGCAGATTTGGTCGGACAGCGAGTGGAGTAGAAAGTCGACTTCGCGCAGATCGCTTTCCACGTGGCGCGATGGGGCGAAAGTCGCGATACGGTGACTAAATGGAACAAGCCCTAGCAGCAGCACCTTTTGACAGGCTGTGCTGTCGAGCAAAATTGCTAGCTAGGACGTTTTCTCACTGCTGCTCCACCGGCGCATGCCTTTGCATAAGACGCGGATATCTGCATACAGGGCTACCAGCGAAGCCGCTAGCTCCTGATAGCCAACGATGCCTCGGTCCCGGCCTGTCGGTGTGCCGTCACAGATGGGAACGTGCGATGGCGCACGAGCCACCCTCGCACCTTGACAGTGCCTGGTCTGCCATGGGGGAACAGTTTGAATGGTCGATAGTCGTCCTCAGGAGTTGGTAAGAGACCACAATCACCTCCTTCCGAGCATCCTAACGCAAATGGCAGTGCAAGCCCAGGACACCGGCCTCAAAGAGGATCATTCGCAGGCGCTCAACAAGACTTGGCACCCCTTTGGCCAAGACGAGGACCATGCCGAGGCACAAGAGCATGCTCAAAAGGGTGACTCGCAGGAGAAGGGCGATGGGAAGAAAAACCCCATCTCAGCGTTGGTGAGCGGCTTCAAGAAGCTCAACCCACACCATCACAAGGACGGAAAGGACAAGCAGGACGGCCATGAGGACAACGGCGCGGGCAATGAGAAGAAGGCGGGAGGCTCGCATCGCTTGTCCAATCTGATCCATCTCCACAGCGAGGTGATTGTGAAATGCTTATCAGCATCTGTCCTAGCTGTCTAACGGTGATTCCGACAGGTCAAGAGGGACCTCAGCGATCCCGTGCTCTACCCCGAGCTTGAGAAGGACGCAATACTTCGGTAAGCTGTTACTCTCTGTGCAGGAAAGGACAGTCACATGCGGGCTGACGCTTCAATGCTAGCCGTGACAACACCCTGAGTCCTGAAGAGAAGGCCTTCATCGATGCAAGGAAGAAGCTCATCGTCTCCTCGGGAGCGCTGAAGAAGTTCCTCCGTCTACCCGAGGAGGAAGACGTCCATCCTGATGACGTGCCCGTCATTGCTCTTGGTGGTAGCGGTGGTGGATACAGAGCCTGTCTGTGGGTTTAGCCGCGCGTGCATCCTTGTGCCGTCTCTACCGTAGCTGACTAGACATTCCAGCGGCTTTCTGGCTTACATCGAGGAGATGCAGCAGCAGACTGATGAAAAGACCCTCGGTGGGATGTGGGACCTCATCATGTACAGCGCAGGCGTCTCTGGGAGCTGCTGGACGCTTGGAGGGTGAGTTGAGCCGGCTGCCAGCCTCTAGCTACATCTCTTACACTGTCAGAATCGGAAAAGACTCTACACTTTTGCCAGCATGCAGGCCTCTTTCCTCCTCGACCACTTTGCGTGCTCGTCGCAGCATCACCCGCTGTCCATGTCGGCCATTGATGCCGTCGCTCGAAGTGCCAATGGCATCTACTTTCAGCTAGCCCCCATCCTCCAGAAGCTGAAAATTGGTCACCTGCACCCTGGACCGCTCGATCTTTACGGCACCTTGGTGACCTCGCACATCTTCTTTTCGCCTTTGGCCCTCTCTGAGCCACCGAAGCCCCTCTCCACCGAGCCAGACGAGGGTGAGGAGGCAGCGCAAGGGAAAAAGGGCGTCAGTGGACCATCGCTCCGACGCGAATGGTTTCAGTTCAGCCGTTGCTTCAAGCGAGCCGGGCTTCAGACGGGCCAGAATCCGCTACCGCTCCTCACGGCCGTGCGTCACGAGAGGCCCTGGAAGGTGAGTCGTATCGCGTTGCCACAGTCTCATTTTGCGGTTTCTCAAAATTGAAGCGGCGCATTCCAGGACTGGCATTCAGCCGAAGAACCTTTCAAGAACACTAGCAACCATGACGCAGACGAACACAGCGACCCACACGCATGGTGGCAGTGGTTCGAGTTCTCTCCCATCGAATTTGGAAGCGATGAGCTCGAGGGCTGGATCCCAACCTGGAGTTTCGGTAGGCGTTTCGAAAAGGGCACCAGCACGCAGAAGTTGCCTGAACGAAGCCTTAGCCTGGTCCTAGGCATCTGCACCAGCGCACCAGCAGGGCCACTGGCGGCCTGGCTAGCCACGCTCTACCGCAACCTCCCCAAGGGCGCCTTTGGCACGCGTATTCGAAATGCCGCTGACCACTGGGTCGAGGAGCACCCTGACAAGGCAGAGAGACTGCAGTCGCATCACCCGGTCCACGCAATGAATGAGGCCAATCCTTTCTTTGGTGCTGAAACGAAAGAAGGTCGAGGCCAAGGCTTCGAGAACTCGCCCAGGATCCACCTCGTCGACGCGGGCATGTCCAACAATCTGCCCACCTACTCCTTCTTTCGACCTGGACGAGACGTAGACATCATGCTCCTCGGCGACTTTTCCAGCGATGTCCAGAGCGGCGCTGCTCTGGAACGCATCGCCGATTTTGGCCGTACAAAGGGCTTGGATATCCAAGAGCGCGTCAAGCTCGAGCCTCTGTCCGAGTGGCCTCAGGAAGAGGACAAGGATGGCAAGAAGAAGAACAAGACGCTGAGCGCAGATGAAATTGCCGAGAGATTCAAGGGCAGATACGCCCGGATCCTCGATGCCAAGTCGATCCCGGACGAGGATCGCACAGAGGAGGAGGGCCCCACGCACGTCGACGATGATGGCATTCGCTACAACAAGCGACACCAGCCACAGGCCACCAACGGCGCCACGCTCATCTACCTTCCCTTGCTGCCCAACAAGTGCCAACCGGACTATGACCCGAGCACAGCTTCCTTCTCGAGCAGCTACAACCTCGTGTGGTCGGAGGAAGAAGTCAACATCATTCGCAAGACAAGCCGTGCCGACATTGTGAGTTCTGTGTCCTGGCCTTCCTTTTCTTTCAATCTCTGACTCTGTATGTCCAGAACGAGGGTGTCGATGAGATCCGCAAGGTTGTGCAAGACGTCTACAACGCTAAGAAGGCTGCCCGCCTATCCAAACAGTCGTAGAGATTCTCTTAATTCCTTTTCTCTCTCCCCCCATGATTACCGCTAGCTGGCTGGCTGGCTCTCTAGAGGATGTTGATCGAATCGGGTCAAATTGCTCTAATTCACACGTGCGCTTCTTTTCTAGCTTTTTGATTGATCACAGGGGAGGGGAAGCAAGCGGACGGACGGAAGCGTCGACGCGATTTTTAGGCTTCGTTTCACCCTGACTATCAAGACGGGGCCAGGGAAAGAGCATGGCAGTCGATTCACCGGCATCGAGCAGCCGCTGCTCTGCGCCGCCTTCTGCCTGCTCTGCTCCTCCCACTGAAGATCATCGATCTTCCGCTGCCACAATGGCCCTCGCCAGGGGAAAAAGAAGAAGGCGAAGAAGGCGTTTGCGACTCGCCGATGTCGTCTTTCCTCTCGCCATTCTCTTTTTCCTCGCCAGCAGCGTTTTGCCGACAGTAAGCGCCTCGCAAGGAGACCGGTCACCAGAGTACCAAAGTTGCGTGAGCTCGTGCACCAAGGATTCTTGCTCGGGCGATCCCGAATGGGACGACGGGACAGCCAAGACGACGAGGCTCCCGATGATGCTCCGGCTCACCTTCTGGAACTGCATCGATGACTGCAAGTACCACTGCACCCACCGTGTCACCAACGCGGCCCAAAGTCGGGTCCGAAAAATTCGCGAAGAGACGAGGGCGCTCGTCGATGCAAAGGGTGCTGCCGAGGACTGGTCGATGGCAAAGCAGCGGAGCGTGGCCGAGCAGATGGTCAAGGAGAGGCTCGACGCCATGCGGCCCGTCGAGAAGCAGATGGTCCAATTCCACGGCAAATGGGTCTTTGTCCGCTTCCTGGGCTGCCAGGAACCCATGTCGGTCCTCTTCTCGCTCATGAACTTCTTTGTCCACCAGAGGGCTGTCCGGCAGCTCGGCAAGCACATTCCCGAAGCATTCCCACTCAAGCTCGTCTACATCCTCCATGCCCTCGTCAGCTGCAACGCCTGGTTCTGGTCCGCCGTCTTTCATGCGCGCGACAAGAACTTCACCGAGAGGATGGACTACTTTTCGGCGGGCGCCGTTGTCCTGGGCGGGCTCTTCTTCTCCCTCTCGAGGCTCTTTCGCCTGGCGCCGGGCACGGTCGCCTTTGGCCTGCTGGCACGCATCTGCGGAGCCTGCCTCGGCCTCCATATCCTCTACCTCAGCTTCGGCCGGTTCGACTACTCGTACAACATGACTGCCAACGTGGTGGTCGGTCTCGCGCACAGCCTGCTCTGGCTCGCCTATTCGTTCAGCCCGTCTGCATTCGCTGCCCGGTCGCTCGGCTCTTCGCTCTCGGATCGATACAGCGCCTCGCGTGCGGCCATGCGGGCCAGTCGCCCCCCATCAGGGATCGCCGGCGCCGCTGCTGCAGGCTCACCGCCCCCGGGCACAACGGCGCACTCCAACGGCGGATCGCCTCCCGCGCCCGTCTCCGCCGCCATCCCACCGCCGTCGTCGTCCAAACGGGCCCGCCATCAGCTGCGAAAGATTGTCTTTTTGCTCTTGGCCGCTTCTGCCTTGGAGCTGCTTGACTTTCCCCCAATTCTGCGCGCGCTCGACGCACACGCCCTCTGGCACCTCGCCACCGTCCCGCTCGCTTCGATGTGGTACGGCTGGCTGATTGAGGATGCACGCGAGTGCGTCGCATCGGGCTTCTTTGTCGGCGAGGGGATAAAGGGACCCAAGCTGTTGACCGAGGGGAGTGCCGCGGCCGCCGAGGTCGTTGTGCCGGCGCTGGAGAGGGCAAAGGAGTGGGCCTCGAGTGCCGCTTCGAGCGCCGCTGCGTCTGCCCGACACCGGGGTATCAACTTTGACTGGGACAATCTCCAAGGTGCCGCGAGCGCGAGTGGAGTCGAGCTGAATGCGCTCACACACAAGCTCAATGCCCTGGCAAGAGGCACTCTCAATGGCATTGGCGGCGGCCACGGGGGGCAAGGGCATGCCAACAGCGCAAGCACGCCCCACGTCGTCGTGCCAGGTGTTGCAGTCGGTGGCAGCACCACGCCCGGTGTGGATCTCGGAGCAGGCGGCGGCGGCGGCAGCAGCTCGAGGGAGCGGGAAAAGCAACGAGAGCTCGGCGATCGGGGGATCGTCTAGAGCTCTCTCTCCTCTCACTGTCGACTTTTCTGCCGGCTCGCAGCCTCTGTGGTCATTGTTCATCATTCATCGTTTGATTGGTTTGGAATTAATATCTGTCCCCAGTTCGGAGAGTGTGTGACGTGACATGTGACTGGCAGTGGGCATGTAGAGCAAAGTAAAAGTGTCCGGAGCTGCCCACTGAAGTAGTTTCTGCAAATGAAACCCTGCAACCTTCAGTGGCGTGCGAGCCGTGAAAGGTGGAAGAGGAAGAGATAGAGAGAGGGGAGTCATGGGAATAATGCCTGACATTGCTTCACGTCCGTCCGCCCGCGACTCGAGCGCCCGGGAACATTTACGATAAATCTACATGAAGAAACGCGCGGGGGAAGGGGAAACCCGGAAAAATAAAAGCTGGGAAGTCCCCCCCCCCCCCCCCCCCCCCCCCCGCCCCCGCCTGGCGCGTCGTTGGTATCGGTCTTTCTGGTGGCGCCTTCCGTCGACATTGCTGGGCTTTGTTATTTAGCCAGTCTGGTGGCCGCACCTCGTGCATACCTCTTTCTTGTCGATGCAGAGCGCGATGAGGCCGCAGGGGAAACAGCACACCGCGACAATGATGCCGACGACGCCGAATTTTGTGTCGTACGAGTGGTTGCCCCGCGCGCACTGGGCCATGACTGAGTGAAAGTAGTGTTCGTTCAACTCATCAGCACAACAGTGACTGCAGGACGGAGATGGAGAAAGATGCATGGAGTACTCACGCTGCTGCTGGTACGCTGCTCCTTCGCTCAAGCCGTACGCAGCTCCGCCAATGCCGGCCTGCTGCCCGAAGGGAGCCTGTGCGCCAACGGAGCCGATGCCCGCGTGCGTCGAGCCGCCGCCGCCGCCGTGGAGGTGCGGCTGTTGACCAGGCGACGTGGCGGGCGTGCCACCGGGCTGGGCGTACCTCATCTCATGAGCAGGCTGGTGGAGGCCCGCTCCGCCCGCAGGCAGGGTACCGGCGGGGGACTGCGTCCACTGGTGCGGCGCATCGTACGCCGGCACGGGCGTTGAAGACTGGGGATGCTTCTCAGACATGTTTGTAACGTTGGGTGCTGGTGGCAAGGAAGGCAGGCATGTCGTACTACACCCCCCCCCTTCTTATACTGTCGGCCATCCTCTTGAGATTTCCCGCTCCTGAGCCAAGCGGCGAACTGTACCTCGCGGTCGTCGCCTTCACCGCATGATTGATTCTCTATTCAAAAATATGCACCTTGGACAAGGAGCAGCTCGTACCTTTATTTTTCTTTACTTTTTCTCCACTGCGCAAGACGCACACACACACACACACACACACACACACAGCCGTCGAGGCACTTAAAATCGTCTACACGCACGGGAAAGCTTTTCTGATTGGCACCTGCCTACCATCAGGCACCGCACCGCCTTGGCGTTGGAAATATTTTCTTTGACTTTGGGCGTCTGTGCCCAGGCCTGATCCTCACATTACACACCGCTCCTGTGCTGTTTATTTATGCAGCGACCCGATCGACTACAAAGTAACAGAAGTAGTGAGCGCGAGCCGTTCATTATTACTGCTACTGTGCGTTTACACGCTCTCCTGTCAGACGACATCCTGCATCTTGAATAACCTCACTTCGCCTTGGCAAATCTCCACCTGGCATTACTTCTATCGTTCACTACTTCCCGCTCATGAGTCGACTCTCTTCGGTCAGTGACTGTGGAACCAATCTGCGCTCTCTTGAGAATGACGACGCCCACCTCTCGCCTTCCGCGACGTCTTTCGTCGAGTCAAGATCTTGGAACGCGCGCCAGGAACAAAAAAAAAAAAAAAAAAAAAAAAAAAAGGGACTGCAAGCAAAAATGGCCCGTGCGAAACATCGGTGGCCAAAGCTGACATCATTTGCTTAGGTAGGTAGGTTGAGGCAATTCTTCGCGCAATACGATCCTCGACGCCTCTTGCTTGCCAGAACGAGAACGAGCACCAGCATCAAGTCTCACGATTCTGGCTCTCCGATACTCTCTCGCTGCTTGCCGACTGTTGCCACGAGCATCGATGGCTGTTGCTGCTTCCTCGTCGACGCCTCGTCGCTCGACGCGGTCTTCTACCACGGCGGCGACGGCGGCTGTCAAGAAAGAGGAACCCCTCACGCCCCCTCAGACACCCAGTCCGACAAAACGAAGGGCACCTGCTAACAAGCGGAAGCGTTCTGCCTCGCCCGCTGTCAAGAGAGAAGCCAAGAAAGAGGATGAGGACGCAAAAGCCGACGAGAAGCCAAAGAAGGCAAAGCAGACGACGACGGACAAGAAACTGGCTTCGCTCAGAGCGAGCCTCGCCAGCGGCCCCTTTCCCACGCATGCTAGACCGACAGCCGAAGAAGCGCAGCAAGTCGCCGAGATCTTGACGGAAGCACACGGATATAAGACGATGCCCTTCAAGCAACCGCCCCGCGGCGACGATCGCTTCGGCGGCTGTGGCGATGTCGCATCCGTGCTCGACGCCACGGTGCGCACGATTCTCTCTTGCAATACCTCGGGCAAGAACAGCCGCAATGCGCACAAGAGCCTCTGCGAGACATTTGGCAAAAACAACTGGCAGGCGATCTTGGACGCGTCGCACGCCGATGTCGCGCGATCCATCCAGTGTGGCGGCCTGCACGAGAACAAGGCGCGGACGATCCAGGGCGTGCTGAGACAGACCCTCGAGAGGCACGGCAAGCTCTCGCTTGACCATCTTCACGATGCCAATTCCACCCAGGTCATGGAAGAGCTCGTCAGCTTCAACGGCGTGGGGCCCAAGGTGGCTAGCTGCGTCAGCGCCTTTTGCATCGGCAACGACGAGATGGCAGTCGACACGCATGTCCACCGGCTCTGCAGGAAACTCGGCTGGGTTCCGGACAAAGCGACGCGAGACCAGACATAGTGAGTAGAATGTGTTTCCTCGTCCTTGGCAGGCCATCACGTTGACACCTGTCATCCAAACCCTAGCTACCACTTGTACGAGCGCATCCCCTCGAAGCTCAAGTATCCGCTTCACGTTCTCCTCATCAAGCACGGCAAGGCGTGTGCCGAGTGCTCCGCGAGAGGCTTCGCCACGGATCGCTACGCATCACCGGACTGGGAAAAGGAGGGGATGAGCGTCATCTCGGGCGTCAAACAGGAGGAGTGGAAGGAGGACGATAAGGCCAAATTCGACGTCGTCAAGTGCCCCCTGCGCCAGGCTGGCCTCTTCTCCAAGTCGCGCGCAGCAGGCATCAAGAAGGAGTCCATCAAACAAGAAAATGGCTCGCCGGTAAAGAAGGTGGGAGGCAGTCGAGTCAAGAAAGAGGAGGTAGAGGAGGAGGCATGAATTTTTGTATTAGTTCATTCTCTTCAAGTGTGCTCGCAATGTCTACACCATCACGATTCCGTTTCCGCTCCCCAGTTCTGGTCTTGGCCTACTCTCGAGCACGCGCCGCATCTCCTCTTCTGACACAGCCTGCTTCGCTGATGAGGAAGACGAGGCAGAAGCAGACGAGGCTGCCGAAGCGCGGAGGTGCTGAATGACCGGGTCGATCTCTGCTTCGCCCGCTCGACTGCCCATGCCGCCGGCAATTGGCTGGACACGCCAGTTCTGTACATGCGGTGTGTCAGTCGACAAACTAATCTAGAAGGCCAATGGCTGCTCACAAAGAGGTAGAAGCGCAGGAAGCCGTCTCCCGGACCAAACTTCTGGTCTTGCAGGAAGAGGGGGTTGTCCATGACGGTGAGGCAGTTTACCACATCGAAGCCCTCGCGTTTGGCAAGGACGAAGAGGTCCTGCATCAACTCATTGAGCCGAGCTTTGAGGCGCTGCTTGACACCGATGTCTTCCTTGTCCCACGGGGTCACATTGGCCTCGTCTGCCAGCTCCGAACTCGAGAGGCCCGTGATGGGCGATTGCTGCCACTGCGGCACCGAGAATCTCGTCGAGGGTGTCGACTGCTCCGAGGTAGATGGCCTAGCAGAGGAGAAGCTCTCGCTTTGGAAAGGCACATCAGTGGCATAGTAGAAGAGGTATGCTGCCTCTAGCGTCTTGTGCTTGTCGCTGTCGAGGACCGAAGACGGAAGGCTATAGTAGGAGAAGACGTCGGTGATGCATCCCTTTTCCGGGTTCTGATTCGCTTCTCTATCAGCTGAGGAATCGGTTAGAAAGAAGGAAACAGACTCACATCGACGACATAGGTCCAAAGAACCTGCCTGGCCTTTTTCCCTTCGACCTCGCCATGGCCATGCCCGCCCAACATGATGTGTTCGACCTCGTCGTCGGAGAAGCGGGCGGCCATGTCAAATCGCCGCATATACCGTCTCATGAGCCTCCCGACTTGTGCTACGTCCTTCTTCTCCATCGGTCGCAGGTTCGCAACCTGCGTCTGCTCTGGCAATGTGTACCGCGCAAAGTACCGCTCCTTGGTCATACCCAACGGCACCGAGCTGAAGCCAATCTCGAGGAGCTTTTCGGGATTGATGGTGCGATGGTAGTAGCGGGCGCAGCTGATGGGTGTTGGCAGCACAGCGCCTACCGTGTAGATGGCCTGGAAAACACCCGTAAGGTTGCAGCGGCGTGTCACCTCCTTGATCAACACCGGCGCTAGACGCTTCGAGCGTAGCTTCTTGTGTACACAGAGGAAGTTGATCTCGGTACAGTGGTAGGATCTGCCCACGAGTCAGTGACCAGGTAGACGACGAAAGAGGACGGCGCCTACTCACTGCTCTCGAACTCGTAGCTCATGTGGAATGCCCGAAATGAACGCGATGAGCTTGCCGGTACTCTTCACTCGCACGCCAACGTGCCAGAGCTTGTTGAAGCCCGGATGCCTGAGGACCCAATTGAAGAACTCGGGCGAGTAATTAAAGCGTAGTGTTGCGTTGTCGTCCTCGACGTAGTGACCCGAGAGGAGGTCATAAACTTCCTTGAGCTGTTCAGGATCATCGATGTCGACAGTGACCCATTCAAAGTCGCTCGGCAACGGGTAAGGCTCCTGTCTAATCTTTTCCGGCGGCTGGTTGGCCTCGATAGGCCCCTCCTCACGTGTAGATCTAAGCGGCGCATCACCTTTAGGTGCAAGTTGTAAGGAAGGGTACATCTAGGAAGGCAATCGAAGTACTATGGTCTCACCAAATTTGGTCACAGGCTGCGTCTTCCAAAACTTGTGGTCTGCGATGGCCTTGGCGCTCTTTTGCTTGCTCTCTTGGCTCTTGAGCAGGGCATCACGCTCGAGATTCATCATTTCCATGAGTTTCTGGAGGTTCTGTCGGTCCACTTTGCTCGCTGCCACGGGCCCCTGCTCCTTCTCTACGGCCTGCTGCAACTGCTTGACCTGCTCGTCGGTCAATGCATGCGCTTCTTTCCCAGATGACGACGAGGCGGCGCCCTCCTGACCACCCATGCCAAGCTTCTTTTTCAACTTGGCCGCAGCCTTGCTCTTCTTTTTCTTCTTCTGTTTGGCGTTGAGACTTGACCCTTGCTGGGTCGCCTCCTCTCCCTCGTCCTCGTCGCCCTCGTCGCCTTCTTCCTCTCCTTCGTCTCCCTTTTCCGTCTCTCCGGTGGCGCCCTCGACATCTTCAGCCTTCACATGCTGCAGGTCGGCCTTTTTGGTTGTCGCAGCTGCTTCGCCTATGTTGGCCATTTTCGCAATCGTTCACGCTATGTGAGGACCCTATCTTCTAGGCAGTTCCGGACGTCGAGAAGACCAACACTCACCCAGAGTCACGTGGGTCTTGCGAGGGGATTTTCCGTGGCCTACGGTACGGTACGGGTCTCGGTAGCTCTAAAAAATATTTTCTCTCCTTTCTTCTTGGCTTGCTCCTTTTTCCTGTCAAGTCAAGGACCACGACCGCAATGGCAAGCGATGAGCGCTAGGGAGGACTTCGTTAGGGTGGGCAGTCTAGATTCGCTGCGCTCCTCTGCTCGCCATCATATAACGCTACGGAACAAGGTGGAGCAGCACATCTACCACTCGCTGCTCCTCTTTTCCTTTCCGGCCGCTTCCTCTTCACCCAAAGATGATGAAGACGGCTTCTCCTCTCGCTTCTATTGCATGGAAGCTTCGTGCCCCCATCTAGGCGCGCCTTTGGAAAACGCTTCAATCTATGACATAGAAGACGAGGAAGACATCGAAGATGCTGTCATTGTTTGGTGAGTGAAAAACAGCGACGTTGCGCTGGTCAGTCTCGCTGACGCGGCATCATTACAATAGCCCTTGGCATGAGTACGACTTCTCGCTAAGCACAGGCGAGTCTTCGACAGGGCTCAAAGCGTGCACGTATGCCGTCGAGGAGCGAAACGGTGAAATTTGGGTGCAGGAACCCAACGGCGAGACCGACGCGCAGGGCAAAGCACACCGAGCCGGGTGGGAGGTCGTGGAAGTGAGGCCTGTTAGCGAGGCGTTTACTCGCCATCGCGAGCCAGTCGCCAAGAGCCTTCATACTGCCGTCCAGGAGCAGCTCTCGATCTCGGATTCTGTTTCAAGGGAGGAAGATCATATCAAGGACCCTAATCCTCGACCGACGACGCTTGTCGAGTGGGCCGTGCTGGTGCTCAATACCCCCCAACCCAAGCTCAAGGTAGAATATACCTCTCGAGCTGCAAAGGCATTCAGGACTGGGCAATGCAAGGCTGGTGTCGGCGGCGGCCGATGGAGCATCGAAGCAGGTGGTGATCGCAAGTGGCTGCGCAAGGAAAGCGAAGCGCCGCCTGAGGTACCTCCTCGGCTGAAAGATGCCTTGCTGGTCCAGCCTGGCCGGGAGGGAAAGCGCGGAAAGGGCGGCACCGAAAAGGGCAGAATCGCCATGCTTCACTCGCTCGCCAACATTGAGCAGTGGGCCATTGACCTGGCGTGGGACATTATCGCCCGTGGGCCCGAGCTGTACGCACGACACACTTTGTCCTCGCCTACGGCCCCCAGGACGCTTCCGCTGCAGTTTTACTCGGACTGGCTAAAAGTAGCAGAAGACGAATGCAAGCACTTTTCGCTCCTTCAGCAACGGCTCCACGACATGGGCTCCTACTTTGGCCAGCTGCCCGTCCATCACGGTCTGTGGGAGAGTGCGCTGGAGACCAAGGACAGTCTCATGTCGCGTCTCAGCATCATCCACCTCGTTCACGAGGCAAGGGGTCTCGATGCCAACCCGCTCACGATCAAGAAATTTGACAATGCAGGCGACGAACAGAGCGTAGAGGTGAGCATCTAAAGTAGAAGGACTGGCATTACGAGGATGAGCAACAAACATCGATAGAGTCAAGCACGGAGTGCGGTGGATGTCCCTACGTGGAGTCCCTGTACGTGGCGATAAAGATGATTCGTCTCTGAGACCGAGCAACCTTTGACCATAGTTGAGAGAGAGCAAAGACTGACATCGAGTCTCGACAGGTTCTGACAACAATTCACCTCGACGAAGTGACTCACGTCTCGGCGGGTCACCGTTGGCTGACCTTTCTCTGTGCCAATGCAAAGCCGCCACTTTCGCCGGTCGAGGTGTTCCGAGAGGAGGTGCGCCGCCATTTCGCAGGCCGACTCAAGGGGCCCTTCAACGCCCAAGACCGCCTCAAAGCTGGGCTCAGCAAGGAATGGTACGAGGACTTGGCAGGCGAGAGGAAGCGGGACATGGCCCTTGGCGCAGCCCAGAGGGAGGAAATCCCGGGCGGTTGATGCTCTAGATCTTTTCACACTGTACACTAAGCATACATCACTTTCTCGCGGCTCATCAGTACCGTCCTCACTTTCTCAGACTTTGGAAGCCAACTCTCGGAATTGAAGGAATGAGGAGGCGAGAGTAAAAAGTGGGCTTACGTGCGAGAGAGACGTGGACGGCCGCGGGCAAGGATGAGATTCATGTTTGACCACAGTCAATTATGCGTTGCACAGCATCGCAGCGCATCGGCTACGTCAAAACGCCCGCTTGATGAGGGATGTAGGACCAAGGAGGGAGGTCAAGGGGAAGAAAGGACAAAAAACAAAGGCACGGTCATTGTCCGACTGTCCCGCTGTTACCGCCCTCCTCTGTCGGAGCGGAGCGGAAAAGGGCGATGTGCAAGGGAAAGGAGGGAAGGGATGCACTTTTTGCGCTTTGCATGCGCCTTCTGAGCACTGATCTGGCATTGACAAGCCGCTTCCTCTCGTCTACCTGCTAACTTCGGTCTACCGACGCGGCTGCCAGACGCGGAGACATCTACAAGTGATTCAGCCCCGTTGTGCTTGCTTTATGCGCTACAAAGAAATATCAGGTCCCAGCATTGCGAGGGTGTGGTCGAGAGGGAGGCTCAGATCAAAAAGGTGGAATCTCGATCGGGCTGCAAGCCAAGAGGGATAGGGAGCTTCCCCACAATCGCCCACCACCACCACCACCAGACCATCCACTTTGAACGGCTGGACACGCGCCCTCGCTCGTCCAAAGAAAGGAGAGAGGACAGGTACCGCTTTTCTCACTCGGGCGTTTGGCCTCGACCTCGTTCTTCACCCCTCTCACGGGTTTTCATCAGTGACAGAGAGGCCGTTCCAAGGGCAAACGACTCGAATTCACTGGACGTACACCTTTTCGTCTTGTTGTAAAAAAAAGAAAAAAAAAAAAAAGAGGTCGAGCGACTCGGGATTGTTTTGCTATTTTTTCGCCTTCAATCTCCTAATAGAGAGAATCTGGCGTGGCTCAATTCATCCGTTCTCTCTAGCAAGCCTTCTAACAAAGCCATCGGCATCATCATTTCGGTCGACACTGGGTGGCGGGTGACAAAAGGCAGAGCC
This sequence comes from Acaromyces ingoldii, assembly GCF_003144295.1. Classification (NCBI taxonomy): domain Eukaryota; kingdom Fungi; phylum Basidiomycota; class Exobasidiomycetes; order Exobasidiales; family Cryptobasidiaceae; genus Acaromyces; species Acaromyces ingoldii. The sequence goes on from NW_020290248.1 coordinate 1,162,952, forward strand.
GAGATGGACAGAGACGAATGGCCGGCCAAGGCGACGCCCTCCTCGCCCAGAATGTCCAATTCGGAATTTGGACTACGACCGATGCCCGCTGAGAGCCAGCTGGAACAGGGGAACAGGGCTGCTGGAGCAGGGCCAAGGAGGACCGCGCCCGAGTCAGCTGCTGAGGGCGCGGTTTTGCCCTTGTGCACGCCCGGGCCCGCCGTGCTCCGCCCTTTGCCTGCAATCTCGTCCACCGCGGCCCCTTTCCAGTCTATTTCGCAGCTCGACGCGCCGCGCCCGCCGCGCCAACAGGCGCCGCCGCCACCGCCGCCGCCTTTGCCGCCACCTCGTTTCCCTCCCACTCCAGCTGGTCCCTCCCTGTCCGTTTCGCGACTTTCCGACATCACTCGATCGTACAGCCAACTTCAACAGACGGACCCTAGGTCAAGAGTCGGATTTGGCGCTCCTACAGCCAGCAGCCATTTCCAAGATACTGTGCGCCGCGGTGAGCAGTTTCCTGGTTTTCTTTTTTTCTTCTTTGTGGCCTTTGCTGAGCACACTTCCTCCCACTCTCCCCCATCCCACTCTCTCTATCTCTCCGCTTCCGCTTTCTTCACGTCGTCGTCGTCCCATTTCCCTTGTCGTGTTCTCCTCAGAGAGCACATCCTTTGTACTACACCGCTACCCCCCTCTGCTCCTAGGCGACAGGGGCTCATCCACCCAGACTAACGCACGCGCCGCCGTTCCTCCGCCTCCCGCTGCCGCTCAGCAGCGACAAAGCGGCTGCTCCGTCCTGCAGCTTAGGCCCCTTCGACCTGGACCATCTTTCGGATCCACCGCAGAAGAAGCCGGTGCGGCTGGCGGCGAAGTTCCACTTCGGCTGCCCAGAGGAGACGCGCCTGCTCGCAGCATGTCTTCCACTGCGAGGATCACGCGCAACGCGACCACCACAGCAACAGCGACGACGACAGCCTCGGCTCCAGCGACAACTGCAGGCACAGCGACTGCAGCTTCGGCACCACGACGGGGATCGCATCTGCCTCCTCCCATTTTCCATCCCCGTAAAAAGCAAAGGGTCTACGGCTCTCGCATGACAAGGAGCAGAAGCTGTCGCAAATCGGAGAGCGGCAACGAAGAAGAGGAAGAAGACATTTCGGGAAGCGACGTTAAAGGTGGGATGAGAACTGACGACAACGATAGGAAAAGAAGGCAGCAAGAGAACGAAGACGAAGACGACGACGACGACGAAGAACAAGAGGAACACGACGAGGTCGAGGGACGAGACTCGGATTACAAGGACGACGAGGTCGTGCGCAGCAGAAGCCGACCAATGCCCAGGCGTGAGCAAAGTAGACCGACCGTGCCCGAGGATCGTCGGCAGCAGGCACAGCAGCCAAAGCCTGCCAATCGAAACCCGGTGAGGCGGCGACGTGGCTTTGCTAGACCAAAAAAACACGAAGCTTAAATAGCATTTTTTCCCCTCCTTTAGGCTTCGGCGCAGCAGGCCAGTAGTGGTTCTTCTGCTGCAAGGAAACCTAGACAACCGAGGGTGCGCATTCCAATTGCATGCGACCCATGCCGAGCTTTCAAGTGAGTTTCATGATGCCCCCTTCCTATGTCCGAATCATCTCATCTAGTGTCCGTCTTTGAATAGGCGCAAATGCTCTGGCCATCAACCCTGTGAGCTGTGCTCGAGGCGAGGTCGCGCCGAGGATTGCAAGTACGAGCCGGGACCGGGTGCCACAATGATTTTGCAGCATGCGGGAGTGACGCAGGCGATACTCAAGGAGGCTGTGGATCAAAAGACGAAGAAGCACAAGCAGACGCTCGCCGATGCGGCGGAAGCGGCTAGGATCGAAGCTCAGCTGAAAAGGGGTGCCGTCGACTCAGATTCTCGGCGCGATGGTTCGGGCACTGGGCCAAGTGGCGCCGGTGGAGCGCAGCGCAGGAGAGGAGGAAGACGATCAACCCTTTCATCTCGTTCTCTTGCACCGTATCAGAGATATAAGCAGAACGAGGGCGACGAGGCAGAGGAGGAAGAAGGGGCAGAGGAAGACAGTGAGGAACAGGAGGAAGAGGAAGAAAGACAAGGAGAAGGAGAGAATATGGAAGGGTCGGAACGACCGCCTTTTGGCTACAACTCTGAGTTTTATGGCTCTGGCAGATGGAGTGGAAGCAGCAAGAGTAGAAAGGCGTCAGCATCGTACAGGAAGGGCAAAGCGGTTCAGCCCGTGCAGGCCTGGTTCGACGATGCCGGTGTTAGACCAGCGGAAGATCAAGATGACAGCGGTGGCGGTGGCGGCGGTAGAGCCCGAAAGGGTCTAGACCGTAGACCAGGACAAGGCGACTGGGCTTCTCGTCTCCGTGATGGCAGCGGTGGCGGGCACTCGAGCCGCCAAGATGAAGACAGCGGCTGCACAAGCACACATCAGGATGTCGACACGGACGAAGAGTCGGACGTCGGCTTTGAATTTGACGATGAGGATGAAGAGGCAGGCAAGGCGAAGCAGGACTATAAGCGGCTTCGAGATGTTTGCCACCGTGCTCCCGCAGCTCGGCGCCTTTATTCGGACCCCGACGATTTGGTCACGTCACGACACCATAGATATCAGCGTGCGCACCCGCATCCCCATCACGAAGCAACCTACCCTGGCCAGCACCAGTATCGACCCATCGACGTCGATGCGACTTCGTCATCATCGGCCGAGCAGTGGGAGCAACATCGTCAGGGACAGCCTCGGACGATGCATGATTCTGCGACTACCCGCTCTCGTTACGATATCATGCCACATCCTACATCCAATCCCCACTCCTCGACCCTGTACCAAGGTGACTACTGTGAGCCGCGCCAGGGACCTGCTGCTGCACTGTCGTCGTCCTCGGGCATGTATCTACAAAGCGAATCTCGCGGCACTCACCGTGCCGACAGCTTTCGGGACGAGGGTGCGGGCCAAGAGCACCGTCCACCCTCCCATCAACATCATGTCCAGCAGAGCCAAGAGGGGACAAGCGCAGATGAGAGGAAATTTTACCCGCAAACGCATCACCACGACCAACAGTTCTCGGCATTTCGCTATAATTCGCCTGCAAACCGGCCTCTTCTCCCTCCTCCATACTCGCTACAGCGTGCAGTAGGAGGTGGTGGTGCTCCTGCTATGATGCCAGCTGCACCCCCTCCGCTTCCGGAGCCGAGGAGCATTTCAGGCATTTACTGCGACAGCACGCAAATGTCGGTCTCATTTTCCGCCCCTGCTCGCGTGTCATCCTACAGACGAACAAACAATGGTTTGACACTCGCGCCAGCTTTTCCTTCCAGGGAGGCAGGCTTAAATCGACCTCTCTCGCCTAGCTTCAAAACGCCGGTCAAGACGCCTGTAGTGCCTAGCCAGAGGCTAAAGGACGCTACTGCTGCGCAGAATGCCCTAAACCCACGGTCGAGGTCCCCCTCAGCTGCAGGTCGTCAGAATATTGCGCCCTTGGCGCCTTCTCCCTCGGCTCCCCACGACTCTCATCAACCGAGCCTCAGCCAGAACGAATTGGTGCAGGTCCATCAACCCGTTGCAGGCATGACACATGAATCTCAAATTAGACCACCGGCACCCACGAATCACGGTCAGAGTCAGCTCAAACAGCCACTTCAGCATCAGTCTCCGCACATGCACAGTATTGTGGAGCCAAGTCATGTGGTCTCGCTGAGGCCAAGCTATGCTTCTGCTCAGCGTGACAGGCAAGCAACGAATCCATTTGCGGCTGCGGCTGCTTCAAACGTCGGTATGCGGTATCAACACCCTTCGGCTCCTGCCCCGCCTCAGCCGCCTTTACTTCGTCCCCTCCCTTCTTCTGGCTCAATCGAGCATGGCCATCAGGGCAGCGCGCAGTCGGACCCTCACGAACAAAGTCATGAGCACGTCCAAATTCCCCAGCAGCCTCGTCTTCCCACAATGAAGCCCGGACACGCTCATAGATGGGCTTACAGCTCGCCTTCGTCGACTTCTCCAATAATGCGCCCAATGCCGTGCAGCAGGCTGTTAGAAAGGTCTCGAGTTCCACCTTTCATTCAGACTGAAGGCCTGCGTAGCGTCCCCGGCATCGAGGTGGTGAAGCAGGAGGAAGAGGACGAGATCGACATTACGCCAGTGGAAGAGCACCTTGACAGGGGCAAGAAGAGAAGCCGCGACGCCTCACAAGAGAATGAGGAAAATGAGACCAAGAGAGCACCGAGAGTCGTACCGCAGGTGGCAGAGGCACAAGGCGAGGCGCAAAAGGCAGAGATTCATCAGCGAGACGAAGAAGCAGAGAAGGGCAACGACATCAAGGCAGAAGGGAATGAGGAAATCGAGCCGCTTTCAAAGACTGAAAAGCCTCTGTAAAGGGAAACAAAGTCACTGTCTTGAACTTCTCCGTCCTTCTTGTTCTCTCTTCTCTTTCCATGTATGATTATCTGGGACTCGGTTTCTTTACAATATCAAGATGTCATGAATGCGAATCGGCCTGCACTGCAGCTAAGCACCGCGCATTGTATCCAGATATTCTCCGAGAGAGGAAATTAGAGCTCAGATCTTGGACGGGCTAGCTGCGTTCTCTCCGCACGAACATCGTGACACCAGGACGTCGAAGATGTCGAAGGAGACAGAGACCAAGGAGAAGAGCCGGCCCGTTCTACGACGGAATCCACCGATCTGGTCCGTGACGCGCCAAGAGCTCTGCGAAACGCTGCCGTACTATCGAACCTACCACTCTGGCTGCTACTTTACCTCGGCCCCACGACCTGCCTGGTTTGACGCCCACAAACCCACAGCTCAGGGTGCGCCGTCCTCTGCTCCTGAAGGCAGTACTAGCACGGCGACAGTGGCGCTGCACAGGGACATAACGCCCTACGCCTACCTCCTCGGAGGTTTTGGCGCGCCCAGGGACCTCTGGCATGCAGAGGGACGAGTCGTCATCTCGCACGGCGGAGGCAAGTCGGGCCGTCCAGACTCGTCGTCTGGAACCGAAGTAGAGGGAGATGGGAGAGAGGAAAAGAGCTCTGTTCCATGTGGGAAAAGGAGAAAGAGAAATGGAAAGCCTCAAGCACGGCTCAAGCTTCTCAGCGATCAGTCGAGTTCCGACGCCAGGGTGGCGGCACTGCTCAGTTCGATGCGAGACAAGGCACCAGTGGTATTGATTATGGGAAAGGACTACCCGCTGGCGCATTTCAGGCTGAGGGAGGACATTTCATTTGCAGTGCTTGCCTGGTACTACATTACCGATGGCTGGGGTGAGAGGGCAGACGGCGAGGGCGAGGAGGACGACCAGGGGGAGGCTGCAGTCAGGTGGAAATTCCGATTTGAGTGAGTCTCTGTCCTTTCCTGTTCGACTGTGTGATTTCGCAGCTGACAATCATGACGCATGACGCAAAGAGTGAGGCTAATGTAGAAGCAAGGTGACGACAGTAGCTTACTTGGAGATCTATACAGTACATCGAGAGCCAGGGACAACCGTGGTGGATCGGAGATGAGAACACATCGATGCCTTCGCCCAGCTCTGTGAAGGCAGCTCTCAAAACACACCGTGTCGACGTCCCGGAATTGTCGTCTCGTAGACGTCTCAAAAGAAGAAAAGACCTCTTTTGCGTGTCCACCAGCGAACAGCCCGATTCTTCAGCAGAGTATCACTGCTGCAAAGGTTGCGGTGTGCCATCGCCAAGAGTCTATGAAAGCGGGTGGACGTGCCTCTCGCCCGACTGCAGTCAATTTTGGTCCTTTGCCAAATGCGCTCCCGAGTCGCTGAGATACCGTCACGATTTTCTCCAACTTCGCCCGGAGCCAAGATTGTTCGCGGTGGGAGGAATGCCATTCCCACTTGCTCCGGCAAGGTCATCTGCTTGGACACAAGGTCGAGGCCAGGAGCCGAGCAGTGATGACTTACGCGGGCTTCACTGCATACAGTGCGGTCGCATATCTTGTCGACGATCGCCGCATTATCTGCAGTGCCAGACCTGCTATGCCCAGACAGTATCCCCATCAACAGTCGTAGCGGCCCCACAGTTGGATGTGACGACACCGACACTGCAAGACACCATCGTTGATCCTTCGTCTGGAATCAAGTCTGTATTCAAGACATTGCAGGATCGACACGGTCGGCCCATGGAGGTTGCCTCTTTTCTCCTGGACGAACAGGGCGACTGTGCAGTGCACATTGTCCAAGGACTCGAGCCCGAGATGGACGAGATATTTACAGAACTGCAGAGAGGACTGTCTCCAAGGGACTTGCAACAGCACTCGTGGGAGGAGGTCGTACCATTTATGCGACACCCTCTACATCGACACACGATGAAGGGCGATCTTCTCTCACAGCAATTTACCTTCAACTATGGTGTAGGCTACAAGGTCAGTAGAGTCAGTCTGCGGTCAGAGGCGAGCTGATTTGCAAAGGCAAACAGCACGCGGTGGACATGTCGACCGTCCCTCTGTCCCAGGCACCAAAGTCCGCACAGAGTGCGCTTGCATTGCTCGAGGAGAGAACCAAGGCCGTGCTTGGTGACAGGCCACCTCCAGATCAGGGTGACGGCGTAGGACCAGGATACTTTAACGAGCTGTATCCCGTCCGCTACGTCGACTCGCAAAGGATGAGTGAGTCAGGGCGGGGCTTAATCCAAGAACACACAGCTGACGCGGCTGATGAGGAACAGATTTCCATGACGATGGCGAACCGGGCCTAGGCCCGATTATATCGTCTTTGTCCTTGGGGGTCGGGGCCACAATGACTTTCAGGAGCAAGGGCAAGGTGCGGGGATCGTCCAACAGTGCAGGCGAAAAGAAGGGAGTGGGAGCAGCAGTAGCAACAAAGAGCATCAAAGTGCTCCGGATCCCGTTAAGGCACGGTACAGTGGTGATTCAACAGGGGCTCGACCTCCAAAGACGATTCGAACACCAGGTGGTACCCCTTGCAGACGTCGGAAAGGAAGGAGCAGGCGGTATCAGGATGGCTTTGACAGCGAGATACATCGATGCCTCTGTGAATGACAAGACGACCATGTCCACGAAAAAGAGACCATCGAGTGGAGAAATCGAGCCTCGGCCTGACAAGAAAAGATGAGAGGTTAAACTGCGAGCCAAAAGCAGCTCATGGGGCCTCGGTCGACACAAGGCAGACATTGACAATTCGGTCACAGCTCGCAGTCTTACATACAGTCACACCCATGAACAGAAATTAAATGCCAGACGTAACTAGAATGAAGGGTCATGAAAAATGAAAGGAGCACTAAAGGGGAAAATAAGAAGTCATAACACGTCACACATCCTCCCGCCGATGGAGAAGGAAGCAACCTTCGTAGCCGTTCATCTCTTGTGGCGTGAAGGTGTCTCTCCAGCGGCCCACAAGCTTTCCACCAGCGACTGCGTAGCCGCGGTAGAGCCATCGACCCCTACCGTCGGGTCGGTACTCCTTGGTCATGATCATCATGCCGTCCCACGATCTAACACGGCCGCGCAGGATGAAGCGGCCCCAAGCAGAGTGCCCAGTCCCCGACAAGAGAATCTCGTAGCGGTCAGAGTTCGATGAGGAAGACGCCTGGATCGACGAGCCCTCGTCGCCAAAGCTCGGGTAAAGGTGCCAGTCACTTGGGATCACACGCCCACTCCTCTTTGGAGCTGCCTCGTCGTCATTGACGTCCGCGTCCTCGAGCTGTCTCTTTCCAAGGATCGAGCTTGTAGACAACGCTGAATTGATCCCAGGCCAGTAGATGCCGTCCAGGCTTCCGTCATCCGCTTGTTCCTCACCGTCGGCATCGCCGTCGATCCTCTTCTGGATTCCAAAGCCGTTCGACTCTGCCTGTGGCACTTTGCCTGCCTTGAGATCCGTCCACCGAAATGCGCCCCTTTTCTTGTTTGGCTCTTCTTCGTCGTTCTTGAAGCCGGCATTGAGAATGCTACCTTTGCCGCCCTCATCGAGCCGGCTGTAATCGAGCTTGACATAGTGCTCTCGGACCTTCCACACCTGCGGCTGCTCGCCAAACGGTCCCTCGTACAGGCTTCGCATCTTGCCCGCCAGCATCTCTCGGTATGAGTCAAAGTCAAAGAAGCTGAAGCGGCCTTCCCATGCGCCTTCAAAGTCGCCTGCATGGAAAAGCGGCTTCAGGCCAGGCGAACAGTAGGGCGAGAGACAAGAAAGAAGCCTGGCCACATCCTTGTCGTGATCCCTCGACCGAAACAGGCGGGGATTGCGATTCGTGGCGGCTTGCATGCGCCGGGTTGCCAGAGACGAAGGCCCAGAAGAAGACTGACGCTGCGAGTCCGTGGTTGAAGTAGAAGCGGCCTCGCGCTGCCTCGCCGCGGCAGCAGCTGCGAGCGCTTCGACCTCCTCCTCATCAGCTTCCTCCCGTCGAGCCACCGCTCGCAGCTCGCTGTAGTCTGTGACGGCCGGGTCCCGCTCCACTTTCATGAAAAAGGAGAAGCAAGCAGCATGGCTGATGTTCGGAGGGACGATGCTGATCTGGCGTCCACAGTGGGTGATGACCCGAGATCTGACCCGAGGTCGAAGATCGGCCAGGAAGGGATTGGAACCTGTCTGGTTGTCTTCGGCGTCCTGGTCTTTCCTCGCCGCTTCGGTCTCGGGCGCGTCCCTGTCAGACACCAATCGAGCGAGGGGCAGCCGTGGCATATTCCACGGTGCAAGGTATGAATCGAACTGGGGACGAGATAGTCATGTGAGGCCTGCCCTGCTAGCACATTCGAGGAACGAGGGCTTTACTTACCTTGTGAGCAGCAAAGACGAATGGCCTCAGCACAAAGAGCTTCTCGTCGCTCTCGTCGCGCGACTCGTATGCTAGGCTGTCTGGGTCGCACAGCAAATAGCTGAGGTGGAGAGCCAGCGCACGATCCGCGGAGTCGGGTGGGAACTGAGGACGCAAGGCTGATTCGAGCATAACACGCGAGTGGTGCAGCGACAGATAATCTTCGATGTGAGCCCAGCGCAGCTGGAGGATGTTGCGGCCATCTGTGGAGTTGTGAGCATCATCGATCTTCGTTTGGTGGCAAGGTACCAGAGGACTCTCACCATTCTCCATGAGCATCATAAAGGCAAGCCAGAGATTCTCTTCCATCTCGGCATCGAAGTCTTCTGGGCTGCTCTCTTCACGAATCTTGAGTGTGCCCTTGTGCGTGGCGGCCCGAATGCGCTTGAGGATGGTGCACCGGCGCTTGAGCTCGGCTGTGAGACTGCGACTGCTGATTGCGTCGTGTCCAAACCGCCGGGCAATCGCATCGGTGTCGAACTTGTCCCGGAATACCTTGGCATACAGGCCCGTATTGGTGTCTGGGTTGAGTTGCTGGTACATTCTCTTGCAGGTCAGCATCATGTTCAGCAAGTTCGTCGGCGGTGTGGCAAAGGCCGGCGGCGGTGTGGAAAAGATGCTCTCGTTTCCTCTGGGGGGTGCCGCTGAATCACTCGTGGCGTCGGCCGCTGCCGCTGTGCCGCCGGCCTCGCGCTGGGCAAGCCATTCCGTCGCTGCTGGCGGGTCTGGATCGCTGCCGGGCGTCGTTGTAGTGCAGAAGTAGGCGATGTGATCCATGATTTCGGTCGGCACACCAGCCAGCCTCGGCTGTATGGCGCCGCGCTTCGTCGCCTGTGCCTGCGCCTCCGCCATGGCTTGGTCGCAGAGCAAAGGCTATTGATGATGAGGAGGAGGAGGAGAAAGTGGGAGGAAGGGGCAAGGCGCCAGAGAGGAAATCACAGACCGGCTCATTCAGCCTTAGCTCGCGCAGGAGAGGACGAACGTCAAGTCCGCCCACATTTAGGTTTCACCTGACTGTATTCTCATTAGACTAATGATGCTTTTAGTTTTCTTTGCTCCCATTTCTCTGCAGAAATGAGCTTTCGGACCCATCGGACGCCGATCAACGCTGAAACGTCACGTGTCAAGAAGGCTTCCCAGCCGGCGGAGGCAACTACGACGACAGTAACGACAGCGACAACGGACAGTGCTGATCAAGGCGTGGCGCGAGAGGTGGAAGAGCGGGGTCTTGGAGGCTGATGGCGCAATTCTGGAAGCCAGGTACCGCGCGGCCAGGTAAGTTTCCTCTCATCTTTTCTTCTCGACGAAGCACGAAGCTGATACGCCTCGCACTCTACCAAGGATCCACCCTCGATCGGGCGACGGAGAGCGAGGCGGTCATCCAGGCAGGGCCATCTCGAGACCAGTCTGGCGGCATACAGGGGCAACGGTCTCGGCTGCCAATAGCCAAGCAGCGCGATGCCATTCTTCACATGGTTGAAGAGTACCCCGTCGTCGTCGTTGTGGGCCAGACCGGGTGCGGCAAGACAACCCAGATTCCGCAGTATCTTTTTGAGTCGGGCTGGGCCTCGGGCGCAAGGCAAATTGCTGTGACGCAACCGAGGAGGATCAGTGCTGTCAGCGTCGCATCGAGGGTCGCAGCCGAGGCCGGGTGCGTGCTTGGCGACGAGGTTGGCTACACGATTCGGTTCGAGGACCTTTCCCACCCGACACGGACGAGAATTCGGTACTGCACCGATGGTATGCTGTTTCGCGAGTGCATGCGTGATCCTCTCCTGAGTCGGTACAGTGTCGTAATGGTGGATGAGGCCCACGAAAGGGGGGCGTACACGGACATGCTCCTGGGTCTCTTGAAAAAGTCAGTCTCCTACGTCCCTTCTGGATCCAAGGCCGTCCGCTGATTCTCACTTTCTTCCATCTAGAATCCGCAAAAAGAGGCCGGAGCTTCGAATCATCATCTCGTCGGCGACTATCGATGCCCAGGCTTTTGTCTCATTCTTTGCTGCCGATAGTCCGGAGGGAGAGGCGGCGATCATCTCGCTCGAAGGCAGGGCTTTTCCTGTGGAGGTGGCCTATGCCGCCAACGCTCCGTCCGACTATGTCGAGGCTGCCGTCGATGCAATCTGGTCTGTTCACTTGAGGGTAGGTCCGACCTTGGAAGCTTATTCCTGGAAGTAGCTCAACTCTCTCGATCGGATCAGGAACCGCAAGGGGACATCTTGGCCTTTCTCACCGGCCGGGAAGAGATCGACCGCTGCTTGCAGGCCCTCGCTGATCGCCAGATCAAGTAAGTCGGCTCTCTCCTCCCTGCACATACTCGTCAACACTTGCTCAGACTACTTTTCGCTTCAAGCATGCCCACTGGCTCTTTGCCTCTTTTGCTGCAGCCGCTGCACGCAGGCTTGACGCCCGAGGAACAGTCTGCCATTTTTGAGCCCGCCCCTCGAGGCCACAGGAAATGCGTCGTGGCCACCAATATTGCAGAAGCCAGCGTCACAATTGATGGCATCCGGTACGTCATTGACTGCGGCTTCGTCAAGGTTCGCCTCTTCAATCCATCTACGGGCATGGACATTCTTGCTGTCGTGCCCACGTCGAAGGCGTCGTCTACCCAGAGAGCCGGTCGGGCAGGCAGGACAGCGCCTGGAAAGTGCTTCCGCCTCTACACAGAAGCAGCATTCCAAAGGCTCCCTGCAACGACACCGCCGGAGCTTTCCAGGTCGGACATGTCGATGCAGGTGCTGCAACTTAAAGCCCTGGGCATCGACAATCTGGCCAAATTTGACTATCTGCCCCCCGCCCCTCCCAGTGATCTCCTTGCACAAGCACTCGAATTTCTGGCCAGCCTAGGCGCGCTCGACGATTACGGCCGCCTGACCAAGCCGCTTGGAGAGCAAATGGCTGAGATGCCCGTCGATCCGATGATGGCCAAGATTGTGAGGACCTCTTCGATTTTCGAAACGCATTCCTCTGCTGACTTGCCCCTGCAGCTCCTTGAGTCTGTCACCTTCAAATGTGGACACGAGATCCTCAGCATTGCCGCCATGACGTCGGTCTCGACCCCCTTTCTCATCCCGGATGAAGGCAAGTCGAAAGCGGGAGCCGAAGGCGAGCTCGAGCGACGCAAGTTCACGGCAGAGGAAGGAGACCACCTCACGCTCCTCAATGTGTACAACGCCTTTATCAATCCCCGGGTGGGAAGACAGAGCGCGAGGTGGTGTGCTCAGCATCGTTTGAATTTCAGAGCGCTGAGCCGAGCAATCAGCATTCGAGGGCAGCTGGAAAAGTACATGAGGAGGTTCAGCCTTCCCATCGTTAGCTGTGAGGGAGACGCCGTACGATTGCGGAAGTGCCTGACGAGCGGCTACTTCAAGAACGCCGCAAAGATGTCGTTTGATGGGAGCTACCGGAGCGTGCGCGAGAATGCCGAGCTCTACGTTCACCCATCGTCAGTCTTGTTCAACCGATCGCCCAGCACGAAGTGGGTAATCTTTCACGAGGTCGTCGAGACGCAGAAGCGCTTCATGCGCGATCTCACCGTCATTGAAGAAGAGTGGCTGCCCGAATTGGCACCGCACTTCTACGAGCGCAGGACCAAGCTGTCTGGTCCGTAGCTTGAGATGTATTTTTAGCAATATTCAGCGTCTTGTCCAAAAAGTCAATCTCTCCACAGCGAGATATCGTGTGACGAGGTATCGTCAAAGCCCACGTGGAGTCGGTCGCGTTCAAACAACAGGGGAGGGGGTGGGGGCCTGACACTGACTGTTCCCATCTCTGACGATAAGGGATCGCAGATTCCCCTTGGAGCAGGACGACCGAGCAACGGCTGTACTCAGCGCCGACAAAGGAGCTACCAAGCCGTTCTCGACTGCGGTCTCCACCACTTCACCGCGCGCGACAGACAAGGATGTCGATTGCGCGCTCGACTGTGCCTCTGCTCGTGGGGGGCATGCTCCTCACAGGCATCTCCAACTCGCTTCTCAATAAGTGGCAGGATATGCAATGTGTCGAGCGCTGCGACGACCCCAACCCGTCCAGACACGTCGAGTTCAGCCAGCCCGTTTGGCAGGTGAGCTTGCAATCTACCTCACGTACAACGAAAGAAGAAACCAGAGCATCACTGACGAAGCGACGACTAGACGCTGCAAATGTTCCTCGGGGAGATGGGGTGCCTTTTGCCAGTGCTCTTTCAGATACTACAAGAGAGGTACAAGGGCAAGCCTCTCTCGCTACAAAAGAACGGGGTTTCGAATGGGGCGACGTATGAGGCACTGGGGCAGAGCCCAACAACGTCCCCTCGGATATCAAGAGACGAGGATAGAGCGCCAGCACCGGTTGCTGCGCTAGAGGCAGGGCCAGAGGAACCAGAGGGAGAAGCTTTGACGGGAGCAGCTGTGGGACTCTTTTTTGCACCAGCGTTGTGCGACGTGTGTGGGACGACGCTTGTGAGTGTGCCTTGGTGTTCCAACTCCTCCGAAGGGTACGCTGACCCGAGGTTTGTACAGATGAATGTCGGTCTCCTCTTTACGCCTGTCAGCATTTATCAGTGAGTGTCGTACTAACGTGTTCTTCGTTACATCGGACGCTTACCTCTGGTTCAGGATGACTCGAGGCGCTCTCGTTCTCTGGGTCGGTGTCTTTTCGGTCATCTTCCTTCGCCGTCACCTCTTCCTCTTTCAGTGGCTCTCGCTTGTTACCGTTATGCTGGGTGTATGCGTCGTTGGACTCTCAGGCACCATCTTCAAAGAGATCGAGCCCGAATCCATCCCCGGTCTTCCGGTGCCCAAGGCGGTCACGACGATGAAGGGCAACGGCGACGAAGAGCTGCCAGAGACAGTGACTGCTCTTCTCGGTGTCCTCTTGATCCTCTTTGCCCAGCTGTTTACAGCCGCGCAATTTGTCCTAGAGGAGAAAGTCATGGCGCGCTACAGCGTCGAGCCACTGTACGTGACGCCAAAACCTTGCTGTCTAGATCTGCACGCTTACAACGATGTTCGCCCCATCTCTTACCAGACTCGCCGTAGGCTTTGAAGGCATGTTTGGTGCCAGCATCACGCTAACAGCCCAAATCTTGCTACACTTTCTCTATGGCCGGACCAAAGACGGTCGAGGGGGCTACTTTGACATGGCGACCGGCTGGCGTCAAATGATTCACTCTGCTCCCGTGCTTTGGTCGAGTCTGGCCATTGCCCTCTCCATCGCCTTTTTCAACTTCTTTGGCCTCTCCGTCACGAGAAGCGTGAGTGCGACGGCAAGGAGCACGATCGACACGTGCCGGACCATTGGCATCTGGATCGCCTCCTTGGTGCTCGGCTGGGAGGTATTTCGGCCATTGAGCGGGAGCATGCAGATCCTCGGCTTTGTGCTGCTGTGCTACGGCACCCTCGTCTTCAACGCCATCATCAAGCCGCCACGCTTCCTGAGGCCGAGGAGGCCGCGTTACCCCAGGCATCACAGCCGCAGCGGCAGGTCAAGGTCAAGGTCGAGGTCAAGATCAGCAGTCAGGGCCTCCTATGCTAGCCTACCCCAGACACCAGCTACCGAGCATGGGCCACCCGACGCCTCTTCCTCGGCAGTCGATCCTCATCCCTAGGTTGACTTTTACTACTCCAGTCGTCATCGTGACCCACAAGCGGGATTCGACGATGTTAAATCAGATTGATATGATCTGCTTCCGCTGAATGACCGTAGAGGAAGAAGAAACATTTGTAAAGTACAGAATGGCTAAACAATGAGCACGCAAAGGACCGCCAGTGTCCCTCCCTCATCTCATCACGGCCGACTCTTTTTCTGAAAGGCAAAGGCGATGTACAGGTCTGCCGGAGAGACGTGTTAGCGTACATGCAGGGTGCAGGTCGAAAAGAGGCACTCACCGCAAGCTTCCCACAGGTCCGGAGGCATGGAAGGAGGGAACGTCTGTTGGTCATTAGACGGCACGTCGACTCTCATTTTCCTCGCTAGTGCCGAGTATCTGGTCGTTCTCCCTTCATCATTCCACACCTCGCCGAACCTCTTTTTGTAGACGCACTCCAGTCCATTCTGGTCTGCCAGGCTCAGAAATTGTTCCCAGTCCACCACGTATTCGTCGACGCCCTCGACGGCGTCGATGAGGTGGAAGCGATAGCGGTGGCCGAAAGGAGGATCCTTGTACTTCTTATCGCGCTGGGCTGGGTCGAATGTGACGTGGTAAAAGTCGTTGCCGAACTTGAGTCCCTTGGTCGGGTTCGCCTCTTCCTCCTCGGCCGATGCAGGATCAGGCAGCGCAGTCAACCTCCTTCGCAACTCGTCACAGTTGGGAATCGTGCCGACAAAGTGGCCGCCAGGCTCGAGGTAGCGCGCAATGTTTTCGAGCATGAGGTTGGCCTTGGGTACCGACTCCCACCCGTAGTGCATGCAAAACTGCAGCGAGACGTTGGTAAAGCCGCGCTGCAACACTTGCGGTTCAATGTGCTCCGCAAGAGGGTTGCTGAAGCAGTCAAAGGCGTAAAATTTGGCTCGAAATCGGAGTCGTCGTTCCTCGTAGCGTTGTCGGGCCTGCGCCACACTGACCTCGGCAATGTCGGCGAGGACATACTCAGAAATGTTGCCTTTTTCCCATTTTTGCAGATCGCCACCTTTCCCTCCACCCAGGTCCAGCACCTTGCCACCATGCTGACAGAATTGACCAATCAAGACGCTCTTGACCCAATTGTTGAAGTTGCGGAGGGGCAAGATGGGCGACTCTCGACGTGCATTCAAACCGACATCCGTTCGCGAATTGTAGTGGGCTGCCACTAGTGACGCGGCATCGCCCTCCCCGTTGGCAAGGCTGGCCACAGCGGTAGTTGATTCCCGTTTGCGCTTAGGAGCGCGCAGCTGTCCGCCCTCCTCTGAGGCGAACCGGGCCAGCATCACCTCCCATCCATCCGACGAGCCCGGATTTTCATCGAGCCACTTGCGACGAAGGGGATTCTGGGAGCTTCCCCGGAGCTGGTCCACCTCTGCTCTGGTCAGTGGCATTCGCGTAACAGTGGGCACTGACACGCGCTGCTTTGGCGCATACGCAAGGTCGCTCTGCACCGGCCCATTTCCATTTTGGACCTCGTCGTCAACCTCCTCCATCTTAGTGTCTTCTGGTTTCTCCTTCTTTGGCGACTTTTCCTCTTTAGGTATTGCTGAGTTTTTGATCGGCAGCAGCTTGTCTGGTCCGGAATTGCCCCGTACAGGCTTCGAAAGCTCTGATGCAGCATCTTTCTCGATCTTCACGTCCGACTCGAGACCCTTTGCCATTGCTTTCTCTTCCTTTTCTGCGACCGAGGCTCTCCTCTGCTTCGTCTCAGTGGCCTCCGTGCTTGTCTCCTCTTTCACCCTTTGCTTTGGCGGTCTTCCTCTGCCTCGCTTTGGAGGTGGATCAGCAGAAGTCGATGCTGGTAGCTCTTCTGGCGGTGGGTGCTGCTCTTGCTGCTGCTGAGCATCTGCTCCAAGACCCTCTGCCTGCACCCTATCCATGGCTTCATCACGTGTGCTCTCCCGTCTCGACTTTTTGGCCTGTGGTGGGGAATTGGATGGCTCCAGTCGCTCCATCGGTCGATTCGCCGGAGGCAGGGCTGGCTGTGAGCTGCTCGCATGGTTCACCGAAGGTGCCACATACTCGGCGGGAAGCGGTGCGGGAAAGTAAGCGCCGCTCCTCCCATCGTGTCCGACGGAAGATCTATTGAGAGATCCTCCCTCGCTAGGAGTATGTGACCAGCCAGGATGGCCGGAAGTCGGGGCATAGTAGCTGCCTTCCGTCGTCTGAGGCATGGTGTGTGGCGACTCCGGTGAGGGGCCATGATGGTAGGGCGATGGGAGCTGCTGTGAAGGGGGAGGATGCGAACGCGGGTGGTGCGCATAGATGGGCGTCCCAGGCCCAGCGGGAGATTGTGGCGGTGCGTGAGCATGTCCATAGGCAGGGTACTGATGCGGGGGTGGAAGCGGTGGTTGTTGCGTATGGGGAGAAGGAAGGGAGTGTGGAGAGGCCAGTGGCTGAGGGTACTGCGAATGGGGCGAAGGCAGAGGTGGAGGAAGCGCCGGGGGAGGGCCCATCGAATAAGGATGCTGGGTCGAGGGAATGTGGTGAGGCGGCAGTGGCACCGGCACCGTCCCAGGAGACTGACTCAGACGATGGATCGACAATCTCGACCGTATCGACTCTGGGGAACGATTCGGCACCTCTGGTATCGCAAAGTGAGATGTGGGCGAGCTTCCCATCGGCGGCCGCTGGCCCGCAAACCCGGGCGAGGTTCGGTGGTGGTAGTCTGGCGGTATGTCACTGCTATCTACCCTGAGCCGAGAGTGACCCCCTTGGTCGTCCGAAGACATCGACATGCCTCGTCCTCGACCATGAGCTGGAGGCGCGTAATGCCCATCGACTGATCCGGGACTCGAGGGACCGGAGGGACCTGCCATGGCAGAATGGCCTGGGCTCGGACCGGAATTGAGCAGGTGCTGGAGCGAAGGCGACCTCTGGTTTCGCAAGGGCGGCATTTGCGAAGGGCCGCCATTGCCAGACGAGTGGGGAAGGTGTGTCGAATAGCTGGTGGGCGATGCGATGGTGGGCGGCAGCTTGGCCATGTAGCTCGGGGGCGAGTATGCCGCTCGCAATGAGCTGACGTTGGAGCTGGATGCTCCCGGTCCGCCACTCGATGAGGAGAGGGAGCGTACGGCTATGCCATCCTCGTCATCATGGTTGAGCACATCGGCAATCGATGCAGACCGCGAGGGTCTCCTGCTCTGAGGTCGGTCCGTCTCCGAGGTGGGTGACTGCACTGAGTCGCGAACCGGATCGAACGCCGCGGGCATCGCTCTTTGGTGTCCCCGGCGGGTGTAACCCCTCTCGTTTCACGCTCGTTTTCTCTTCTGGCCCTCCTCTGGACTCGAATTTCTTTGTTTCTTTTCCCCCTTCAACGCGAGCCAGCCATCGTTCATCGACGTGGTGCTCCGACCAATTGCTGATTCGCACCACCTCTCGAATTTGTCCGCTCCTGCACCGCCCTGACCGCGTGCGTGGGCAAATCACCGGAGCTTGGATCGAGGGTGTCGTCGTTGCGTTGCAAACGCGATGAACAATGGCACCCGACTTGCTGTCGTCTGCTCACCCACGCCGCGCCGCGTCTTGCATGCAGGCAGCAATCTATGGCGGCGATGAAGACTTGCACGTGTTTTTGGCCAAATTTTTTCGAAAAAGTGGAAGGTCAGCTTCTCACCTTTTTTTTTTTGGCCTCTTCGTTCTTGGGGCAAGCACAAATCGACACGATGGCAGTCGCTATGGACGTCGATGCAGACGTGGACATGAACGCGAGCGGGCCGTCTTCGGGTCCTTCGACATCTGCGATGGACCTTCATCGTGTCCGCTTCGTCGACTGGGCGCCGTCACGCATCACTGCCATGGCCTTTTCTCCCCCCTCGCCCTTGAAGCCCGCCGAACGAAGCGTCCTTGCCGTGGGGAGAGAAAATGGCAACATCGACCTGTGCGTGTGGACAGAGGACAGCCAAGATCAAGCGCCAGCGTCGTTAGCAAAAGGGTGGCTCGTCGACACCACGCTTGTCGGCAACGGCGACTCCAAGATTGACTCGATCGCCTTCGTCCTTTGCCCGACTCAACCCCGCCCGACTTTGCGTCTTTTTTCGACGTCTGGAGGGCCGCTGTTGACGGAGCACTTTCTCCCACCTCATCTTTCATCTTGGCCTTCCTCCGATAACTCTCCCGGCTTCGTCACTGCCGCAATGGCTGCCCAATCTTCCAAGGCGCTGGCGTTGGCAGGGACAACGAGGACGTTGCCTTCGAATGGAGGCTCAATCTGGGCGCTAGCACCCTCGCCCTTGGGAAAGAAATTGGCCATTGCGTGCCAAGACGGCCATGTCCGTATCGTCGACATCGAAGATGGCCGCTTCGAGCACTACATCGTCAGTCGGAGAATTGCCAGCCAAGGCGGTCACAGGGGCATCGGTGTTCATATGCTCGATAGAGTTAAGTATCGGGTCGTCAGCCTCGCTTGGGGCCCACCAAGAAGGACAACACCCAAGCAGACCAAGACAAACAGGGCGATCGACTCAGATACAGACTCGGACTCGGACTCGGATTCGGACTCCGACGACGACGAAGAACTATGGCAAGACTCGTTTCTGGTAGGAGGGACAGCATCGTCGTGCGGCCTGGTGTGGGATCTGGCAACCGGACGCATGGTGGATAAGGTGCTCGTCGACAGATCACGCTTCGAGCAGACAATCGTCTGGTCCGTCTTAGCCCTTGGCGACGGAACGCTGGTCTTTGGCGATTCGATGGGCAACGTCACCTTTTTCGAAGCAAAGACGAGGACAGCTATTTCTGGCGGCCAGTTCTCGGGCCACAAGCGCAGTGCCGATGTTCTCACCCTCTGTGCAGGGCCAGATGGCAAGAGCGTCTACAGTGGCTCAGTGGACCAAAACGTCGTCGAGTATGCCCTTGTAGAGGGCGACTCGCAACGAGCCCGATGGATCCAGACCGGGTCGAGACGTCTACATGCGCACGATGTCAAGGCGCTCGCAATCGACCCTCCCTTTAGCCCTCTTGTTGGGGGATCGGATCGGCTTCCCATTCTTGTCAGCGGCGGTGTCGACTTTCACCTCGTCCTCACCCCCGCTGCCTCACCGTCTCAGACTGTGTCCCTCGCTTCTCTCGGCATGCATGACAAAGGCAAGGCAAAGGCAGCTCACAAACAGGAGCACGAACGACGAATAGACGAGTACAATCCGATCAGCAACAGTCCGATTACTTCATTTGCAGAGACAGTACAACGGAGAATCGCGTACGTGCCACCTACTTCAAAGGGTGGCGCGTTAGGAGGAGGCGGTGCGATCTCAGTCTGCGAAGGAAAGCGCTGGATTCTTCTTCGTAGAGAGACAAGCGTAGGCATCTGGAAGCTCGCCGACGAAGGTGCAAGGCGATCTCGTGCCCTGGAGGATATGGGACTTGTGTATCTGGACGGGGATAAGGATGCGCCGACCGGCGATCAGTGGGTCAAGCTGCTGGAAATGGACCTGAAAGTCAAGACAAACCTCGTGGCCCTGGCGATCTCGCCCGACGGACGATTTCTGGCCGTCAGCGACCTGTACGAGACCAAGCTCTTCTCTTTGCAGACAGTGGGCGACGGGATCCTACCCCGTCGAGTCAGCGCCTTCTCCAAGGCGTTTGGCGAAGGAGCTGGCGGCGCGCCTGGCTCGAGCGCAATGACGTTCACGCCAGACAGCAGTCGCCTGGTCCTGGCTACATACCCTGGCTCATACGTCCACGTCGTGGAGCTACCCACGGAAGATACGGCACCCCGCTGCCGGATCGTTGCTAGCTTCTCACAGCATCGGAGCCGCGAGGCCGGCCGGGCCGTCGCAGGCAAAAAGCTCACAAATGGCCATGCTCATTCGAATGGCCACGCCAACGGAGTCGACTCGGACTCCGAGAGTGGATCCGAGGCTGAAGAGGAGACGGAACCAGAAACAAGGCAGAGGACACAGTTTGCTCGGCTTGATCTCGTCCAAGTCTCGCCCGACGGACAATACCTTGTGTCGGTCGACACTTCGAGACGTATCCACGTCTTTTCCCTCGACACGCTCCGTCACCACGGCGCGCTGCCTTCGCCTCCTACCGTGCCGAGCTGCATCACCTTTGATCCGGCCAGACCCTCAAGGATGCTTCTTGTACTGCCGACGAACAAGACGCAGCTCGTCGACGTCGAGTCGCCCCTGCAGCAAGACGCGCTCGGCTTTGAGATGCCGCTGCACAAACGATTGGCTGGCGTGCGTGATCACGCAGTCGGAGCAATCTGGCTCGCAAAGACTGCCGCTCGACCCGAGACAATTCTGACCTGGGGACCTGCATGGCTCTGCGCCGTCAAGAAGGGATCATCGGCATCCCTTGCTACACCCTCCTCCAAGAGGGCGAGAGATGGAAACAGTCAAGGGTCGGCCGAGTCGGCCCTGGCGTCGTGGTCGTGCAACATGACGTTTGACTACCAGTCAATCCTTCACGTCGGCTTACTTCTTTCCAAAAAGCAAGACGGTGCCGAAGAAGAGCTCCTCGTGGTGGAGAGGCCCAGCTTCGACCTTGCCCACCTGCAGCCCCCCGTCTTCCATCGTGGCGCAAAGTACGGCCACTAAATTCTGGACTTTTCCCACTCTGTGCAAATGCAAATGCAATGGTTTCTGCAAGCTCTATGATCACAGCATCTCTTTCTATTCAGTAACCCAGGGTGGCTCTTCTGAGTGTTTTGCCATTCGCTCGTCGGTCTCGCCGCCAGGACGTGGTGAGGTAGTCCTTTTCAGGTCCTCTCTCTCTAGGTCCACTGTCGGCGGCATTGCCCTTGTCCCACGGCGCTTCTCTACCAGCAGTCGGGCCGGGGAGCAATCGCATCAGTTCATCGACATAGGCCACATCCGAAGGGTAGCCGAAGACGTGTTGAACCGGCTCAAGACGGACATCCTCTGCATGGTTCTGTGATGATGAGGTGGTGGTGGGGGCGGTAGCTGACTTCGAGGTCCATCGTGATGCATCCGGGGGAGGAATTGTTGTGTCGAGCTGTGGGAGTGGCGGGCAAAGGCCTGCCCAGCGATTGGCCACGTAGCTGATGCATCCTTTGTCAGCTCCAGCTTCTCTCTGAGCGCGTCTCTTTCAACTCACCGAGCCTGAGCGTCGGTCAAGGGAAAGGGAACGACGGTGACGGGCATCCCCAGAAAGCAGATGGTCTTGTCTCTCGCGTGGAACAGAAGCCAGTCATCGAGATTGAACATTGTCGACGAGGGTCTCCCACCCGAGTCGTTTCCTTCAAAGTGCGGTAGGATGGGAGCCTTCAACAAAGCGCCCTGGTTCTGCTTCAGAAAGGGAAAGTCGAACAGGAAGCCAGTGGCAAAGACGATGACGTCGACCTGACCCGACTTCACATCCTCGCCCTCTTCAAAGACAATGGCTCCATCTTCGTGCACTGCCTTGATCCGTCCTCGCACTTGGACCTTGCGACACCACTCCGGCGACGAAGGGTCCAACGGGTTGAAGTCCATAGGTGGGGGCTTTTCGAGCGATTCCCACGAGCTGATGACGTTGACCTTGCCATTGCCTTTGACCTGTTCAGGCCACGTCTCGGGTGTGTAGCCACTGGGAAGAGTCCTTGTTATGTAGCCGGCAAGTTCGCGCGCAATGTCCATGCCTGACGAAGCATTGCCGACGACAAGGACTGTCTGTGACCAAGGCATCAGCAGACGGAAAGAAATCCCCCTCTGCCGTGAGCATGTCCCACCTTTCCTCTAAATTCACAAGGATCGCGGTACCATGCTGAGTGCATGATCTTGCCCTTGAAGTGCTGGAGACCGGGTATATTGGGTATGTTAGGCGTGTTGCACCGCCCCGAGGCGACAACGACGTGGGTGTAGATGTCTTCTTCTTCTTCTGACTGCCCTCGACATTTGACCTTCCAGCATTCGCCCTCTTTTGTGACTGAAACGACTTCTGTGTTGAGTTGTACGTTTTCATCTGCCAGGTCCTTTCCGTACTCTTCCAAGTACGATTGGACGATCTCGCGGCTCGGGAAAAGGTCTGTGCCCTCTCTGAAGGGGACGTCGCGATAGGCCATCAAGTCCGAGGGTATGTTGGTTCGGAGACCCTGAAACATGGGTCCCGGAGGAACGCTCCCATTCCAGCCGACTCTCAGTCTACCCGAGCCTTGCTTGGAAAGCTCAACGAGTCGTCCACTGGTCGGATCTTCTCCCGCGAGCCAGCATGACCCTGGATCTGCGTCGAGCTGCCAGATTCCTCCGACTTTGGACCTCCGCTCAAAGACGCGATACGAGATTGGTCGCTGCACAGACTTGGCCATTTCCTTTAGTGTTTTCGCCATCACCATTCCTGCGGACCCCGCTCCAATGATGGCCACCCGCATCTCTCCTCCTGCCTCCATCGCCTCGCCGTCGTCGTTATCGTCGTCTTCAAGAAGAAGCTCGAGTGGAGGCTTGATCTCGTCTCGCGTGGGCTGCATGACTAAGCGATTTTTCCCAACCTTTACGCCCCGCCCACCCATCATCTAATTTTTAACTTTTGAGAAGTTACGCCGAAACTACGAGGACGATTGCGAGACGATGGTGTCCATCATGGCGAGAGGCGCACTGCGCTGCGCGGCTCCCTCCGCAGTCCGAGGTGCGTCTGGTCTCGAGTCTGTGCTTTGTAGGTTTCCACTGCGGCCAGACTGACTAGCTTCTCTCTCTCAGCCCTGCACTCGTCGACGTCTCGTGCGGCCATCACCAAATTTGCGATGCCGGCTATGAGCCCGACAATGACAGAGGGAGGTCTCGCGACGTGGAAGGTCAAGGATGGTCAGAGTTTCTCAGCCGGCGATGTCCTGCTCGAGATTGTGAGTGTCGCCTTGAGTCGCCGACGAAGAGGGCGTCTGACATGGCTATTTGTAGGAAACAGACAAGGCAACGATGGATGTGGAAGCGCAGGATGACGGCATTATGGCCAAGATTGTTGTGGGTACCTATGACCGCTGTTACTCTCTGGTACGCATTGACACGGTTCATTTGATCTCAGGTCCAAGAGGGAGAGAAGGGTGTGCCAGTAGGAAAGACGATTGCAATGCTGGCCGAAGAGGGCGACGACATCTCCAACGTCGAGGTGCCTGCCGATAATTCCGAGTCTGCGCCTTCACCAGGTAAAGAACAAATCGAGCAGCCAAAGGCCGATTCACAAGCACCCCCTACATCTCAGTCGCCCGGCAATACCGTACAGTCAGCAGAACACTCTCCGAAGCTTTCTACGCCGATGCTGCCTTCGGTCACGCGGCTCCTCATTGAGAACCACGTCTCGCAGGCCGACGCTGAGAAGATCAAAGGGACGGGCATGCGGGGCATGCTTACGAAGGGCGATGTGCTGGCGTTCCTCGGCAAGGCTTCGAGTCCTACGGGCTCCTTCAAGGAGGTCCACCAGTCTGTGGCCGACCTCGGCGCGCCGACAAAGGGAGCAGGCGGATCTGGGTCGGGCGCGAAGCAGGAAAAGAAGAGCGAACCACTGACTGCCGGAAGCATTCGATCGCTCATCATGGGAGGACTGGCAGACTCGTCGCGGTCAGCAAGGTCCAGAACTGCCGCTCCCTCACCGAAGAGCACTGGCCGCAGCGCCTTTGACGAGCTCCTTGACGATTACCAATTTGCAAAGAAGCAGCCACCGAAGAGCAGCAGTGGCAATGCGGCCAGAAATGACGGGTTTGCGGGGCTATTGTAAAAGGTCATCAATAGATTGCTTTGCGTGTGTCATGATGAAAGCGGTTTCTGGGCAGAGCAGGCAAGCAGATATGTACAAGTCTATGAATCGTCAGCATTTACAGAGCGTTCCCCTTCGCGCCAGGGCACAGTGGGTCTAAGGCGAATCTTGCTTCTCGAGCTCGCCTCTGGACCTTCGTCTTCGTCTTCTCTCCTTCCTGTTCGTC
This sequence comes from Acaromyces ingoldii, assembly GCF_003144295.1. Lineage (NCBI taxonomy): Eukaryota > Fungi > Basidiomycota > Exobasidiomycetes > Exobasidiales > Cryptobasidiaceae > Acaromyces > Acaromyces ingoldii. The sequence goes on from NW_020290248.1 coordinate 1,187,168, forward strand.
CGTCGGCAGACGGTGGTGCCGGCCTCGGGGGCAGCGCAGGCAAGCTGCTTGGCTTTCTGACCTTGACGAGTGAAATGATTACGGCCGAGACGATAAAGAGGGCCATACACATGGCAAAGATCGTCTGCGGGGCGCCATCGTCGGTGTGGTTAAAAACCTCGACAAAGGCGATGGGACCAACGATGCTTGTGCTGATCGCGTTGACGACGCTCCATGCGCCAAAGAGCTTGCCCGCATCGTGCTCGGACGGCAAGAGTGCCAGTGCCAAGCTGCTCATGGCGGCCGGTGCAGCGCCCCCAAGGCTTGTCAGGCCCGTGGCAGCCACAAAGGGGACAGGGCCCATGCCATGGGTTACCGTCAAAATGAGGTACATGAGGGCGTCCCATGAGATGGATAGCAGCGCCAGACGCTTGTCAAACTTGCTGTCGTGGATCTGACGAAGGTGGCGCGCTCGCAAGGTCCACAGCTTCTCGATACGTGCCTCTCGGCCAGGCTCGCCTTGCTCTTGGGTGTCGCTGTACGTCGTTGGCCGGCCTTGGCTGTCTAGCGAAAGCAGCGGCGATCGTTCGGTGTCATCCTTGCTACCGTCCTGGGGAAGCGCAAGAGCATTGGTCGCCTCTCCTGGCCGTTGGGCCCATCTCACGAGTAGCGGAATAATGACCGTAAGGCACACCACCCGAGTAATACTCGCAAACGAAAGAAAATACGCCAGCTCGGCAACATCCCAACCCAAAACATACCTAGCGTAGGATATCTTGGGAGTCAAGACACCCATGCAACTAGCCTCGACAAAGTAGGCCAAAGAGAGGATGAACAAATTGGCGTCGAGCGACTGCCACGTCTTGGGCTTGCGAGAGACGGAGATGTGCGAAGCGGCCGCTTCGCCTTCGCCATCGTCATCGGGGGACAAAGGCTCGGGGGCGCTGACTTGCTTGGGAAGAAGCATTGCGAGCGGCTTCAACGGGACCAGCAACGTCGACCGGAGGGTATAGGTGTGCTCCTCGACATCGCGCCTGTGCTGCTTTTTCGCATCTTCGAGGCGTTCCGGGCTGACGCTCTCTGGGAGAATGAACATGGTGACGATGAGGTACAGAACGTGGGCGCCCAAGCAAAAGTAGAAGGGACTCATGAGGCCCGTCTTCTTGGCCAAGACACCTCCGAGAGCCGGACCGACGGCCAGACCGGCAAAGACAATGCCAGTGAAAAAGGCAAAGATGCGAGCGCGGGTGCCGTTGGGTGTCACGTCGGCAATGTATGCTTGGTGGCCAGCGGTCAGGGTGGCAAATCCGCCGAGTAAGCCCTCGATGGCTGAGCCGACGATGAGCAGGCCCTTGGGACCGCCAAAGGGAGCGAGGGACGCGGCAGGGACGAGACCAACGGCGAGAACAATGAGGTCATTGAGTGTTAGACCAGCAACGCCCAGGCGGAGAACCGTGGTCCTGCCCTTACGATCGGAAAGGCCGCCCCAGAGACCAGTGGTCAGGGCCGAGAGAATGCCCATAGCAAGGGTGAGCTTGAGCTGCAATGAGGTCGCTTCGGCGATAACCTGGGGCGATTCAAGGCAGAGCGGCGACAGTGGTGGTCTTTGTCGAAGCTCTGTAGATCCAAAGCTGCCGTCGATATGCAGGATGTCTTCGCAGGCCAACTGCGTATATAAGTCGATCTTGGGCGACATGACCATGCCGCCGCACATTGCGAGGAGAAAGGCAAATGGCCTCAACCAGTAGTCGTGCGGCCGCCTCCACCACGGTAGAGACTTTGACCATCGGAGGTGTTCGTTCATAGGCGCATCGGCATCTCCACCAGCGTCTCGCGCTGACGACGCCGATTGAGGCAGCTCGTCTCCGCTGTCGCTTCCGTCATCGCCGTAGATGCGATCCGCCAAGATAGGAGCGGTAGTGTCCACCTCGTTGACCCAGTCGCCAAAGGCGGTGCTGGCATGAGGCGCCGGTGGTGGTTGCGGAAGGTGGTGGTGATGGTGGTGACGACCGCTCCGGCTAGAATCAGAACGTGCCATGCCTGCACCGCTCGTACTGCTAGCACTCGCCATAATGTTGTCGAGTTAGAGTGGTGACGGCTAGGTTCGATGACCGAACAGGGAGCGACGATTGATAATCATCTCACGCACTAGCCGGGTTTAAGCTCTGCGAACGCGCATCTTTCCCGACAAGATACGCTCAGCAAGGGTCTTGCAGTAGTTGCATCAACGGGCTGTCATGACGAAATCTTTGAATTATTCTGTCACACATGCTTCTTTCTGATACGGGCTCCTAAGTCCAGACTTGTTGGAGTGAGAGTCGTGTAGAACTTCTGCCTAAGCGATAGAGAAATCGTAAGAATTGGTGTTGACGCCCATCATGTCTGGCTCGCTGATATCAGCTAAAAGTCAGCCGTGCTCGACTTCCGTCAGAAAGGTGCGCTACTCAACAAGGTGTGAAAGTGCTCCACGATCGTGTATGTCCATTTGCCGGGCTTGCTGGTCGGCAGCTTGACGTCAAAGTCTGCCGAACCTTGTTCAGAAGTCTTTCGCAACCTTGCGTCTGTGGGTCAGGAAACTCACGGTAGCTGAAGCCATCCGAGGAGGCGCTGTCCTCCTTGCGATTGCTTGGTGGGACATTCTCGTTCAAGGTCACTATCTCGAGGTGCTTGTGTCCCTTGTCGTCTTTCACCCAACGAGAGAGAAAGTCTGAGATGTACAACGAACGGTTCGGCAGAACGATACCGGAACAGAAGATTGTGCCGTAAGCTATGGGCAGTATCGACGATCAGGACCTGAGAAATCCAAGTGCGAAAAGCTTTAACTGACTGTGTCCCTGACTTGGTTGATCGTGATTGGGCGTGTTGTTGATATCATCATCCCTAAAAGTGATGGCGGACTTGCCGTGGCAGAAAGGACCAGTGTGTGGCTTTTCGTGTTTGCTTTGCTTGAGGGCCTTGTGTTCAGCACCGCCTGTGCTCCGTGACATGAGCGCCACGCGTCGCACGATGTCTTCATCAGCTTCGCTCGCTTTGCAGCATGAAACAAGCTGCAGGAGTGTTAGGGTGACAGCTGTAAAAAGCATCGCTGTTGGTAGCCCGGTATCTGTGGTGGTAGGTGGATGACAAGCTCAACTTTGTGTGGGGTTCAGGCAGGTAAGGAGTGAAAGGTACGGCGCCGTAAGGTACAGCGCCGCGATGCATTGTCAGATTGGATGGGCAGCGGAATAACTCCTATCATACATATCATTTGCAAATGACTTCTCGAATCAAGCTTGAACCAAGCCTTCTTATCTCGTCCAAGACAGCCTCTTTGTTGAGCACGACTCCGCGCTTACTCGAGGACGCCTCGTCTTCAGGGCTGACTGGCATCGTGTTGAAGCCGAGTGCCACCTTGAAGTCCCTCCTCTTGCTCAGCGACGGATTCCACATCCCTCCGATCACGTCACCGCCTTGCTCGTCGTGAAACAGACGGAAAGTGTCGCTGTAGAGATCTTGCAACAGCTCCACGAATTCAGTCGCTGTGTCGAAGCCTGGCTTGGGCTCAGATCCTAGTGATGACGATGATGATGATCCTTGGTCACGGTTCACAAAAGCCTGAACCTTTGTCGTCGGACTCGTGCGTTGGAGCGATTTCTTCAGAGCTTGTCCATCGAAGCTGACGTTGGACAGGTATCGGGGCAGCAATGCTTGCTCAAGGCGAATGACGAAGTCATAGTGGCCCAGAGCTGGCACGAAAAGCGCCTTGATCGTGTCAGCTCCAAGGTTCGGACCTGCCTCAAGGATGGTACAGGCCGCCCTCGCCAGCCTTTGGAGAGCGTCGGCGATTGAAGCTCCTGGCTCTCGTCGCCCGAAATCGGACCCCGCAGTGTCCTCTTCTGAGGCGATGAACCAGGCAAGATGATTCATGGCCGGGTCGCTGCTTCTCGCAAGTTTAAAGGCGGATTCCGCCTCGATTGCTTTGCTGGTAGGAAACCGGACCGACTCGGCGCCCTCAGGCGCACTGATAGCCGAAGCTGTTGCTACGAGCAAGGGCTCTTCACGCCATCGCCAAGTCGCCAGGCGTCGAAGGGCGAGGGAGAATCCTGACGAGCCCGTCGCCGGAGCCTTGTCGGACGGACTGACAAAGACCTGAGCACAGACCAGCTCGACCAGTTCGTCGGGCACGTGCCGAGAGAGCATCTGAGCAGCGATCCATCGCTTCAACAGACGTACCGTCGCGGATAGCGCCGGGAAACGATGTTGAAGAGCCGCCATTGTCTGATGGTGACGCGGCCCTGAGACGTATCGCACTTTAAGCCGGTCAAGCGCTTCTCGCGCTTGTTTCTTCTGCCGAGCCGATGTCGTCTTTTCGGCAAGAATGCGCTCAAGCAAATTACGCTCGCGATCATGGTGGATTCGTGCTCTGAAAGCTAAGCCAGTCCTCAAGATGACTTCGAGGGCTGATGTATCGAGGAGCTTATTTGTGTTATCGTTGGTGTTCTGATCGAATACAATTCTTGCGCTTCCTCCTTCCAGCTTGCCCGACTCGACGAGGCTCTCTGCCATCCTTTGGTACAAGGCCAGCTTCATGGCCTGAATTGCAGGTACATCGTCCGGCCACCGAGTCGAAGACTCGAGGTTGAGGATGACGTCTGCGACGGGAATATGACTGGCGTAATCGGGCACTCGGGTGCCAAGAGCCTCCAGATTGACCGGCGATGGAACCATCGCGCTCATGGCTCGAAGATTGGCGCTTGATGGAACGACGCCAATGAGTGCGAGTGGCAGATCATTGAGTCCACGCAGCATCTTGCTCAGCTCGTCGTACGCTGTCTGCACCGTATGGAAGCCTCTCTCCTCCGGCTGAACAAGATACGCCTTTTCAGCAAGTTCCTTCTCTGGTGACAAGAGACCATTGAATCCTTCGCCGTAGAACGACACTCTCTGGATCTCGTCGTGCCTCGCCAAAACGTGACGAAAGATGCGATGGGGAATGTTGAGCTTGTCGAAAGCACCCTTTGCGTTCCAGATAACACTATGAACGATTCGCCCGTCTCGGAAGCGACGCAGTTCGGCGAGATTGCCCCAAAATTCGGAAAACGCCTGCGCTGCCTCCTTGTCCTCTGGTGGCGGTCCGTGGTCGACGAGACGAAATGCTTGGCTTGCGTCCAGCTGAAGGCCAACCTCGGCTGACATCTTCTGGCTAGGCCGGCTCGAATTCAAAGGCCACTTCTGGAGCGACACGCCCGCGTTCGACGATAGTATACAGCAGCCTCTAATGCGATTCGTGAGGCCTTTTCTCAATGTTGCTTCCAGATGCATCGCTCTTGCCCGTATCGCAGATCCAATGTCGACCTGTGCCGCTCGTTCTTTCGTCGCCCTGATAAGGTCGAGCTTTGCCACCTCGTCGAACAAAAAGGAGCTCTTACTTCGCTCGCGCATGAAGATGTCATCGAAGTAGTCTTGCTCGTGGTCGTTGAGCATCGCCAGCGTCGCTCTCGCTTCTGCCTGTAGCAACTGAAGCGAGCCGGACGGCAATCCTGCGAAGAGGTTTATTGAGCCAGTCGGGTCGACGAAGGCATGAGGAAAGTGATCGACAAAGTCGACAGAAGGAATGCTGTCCCGCTGCGAGGGCAGCCCAACAGTCTTCATGAAGACTGCCTCTTTAGCAAAGTCGTGGTGGGCCAAAAAGTCAATGACGCCGCGGAAAAGCTGGTACGAGGAGAAACCCGTGCCGAGTCTGGCTGTCGTCGTGACTGTCTTGACGCCCGGCACTTTCTCAGGTCCATTGAGAAGATGCGCCAAGAGCATGGTGAGGATAAACCGAATGCTCGATGTACCCAATGCTACTCGTCTCGCGTTTGCCTCGCCGATTTTTCCCTTGATTTCTGCACGAGTTTGGCCTGAGCCAAAGGGACGCTGCGAAGCCCAGGTCTTTAGAAGCATGGCTGCAGGTGCGAACTCGCCGCATGACTGCAAAATCTTGTTGAGGTAGATGGTGTGGGTCGAGGCAAGTGCATCGGCAAGGATCGCAGCATTGTAATGTGGGGTAGGCGGCTCTGCTTGCGATGTTGACGCTTCGTCGTGGTCTTCTGAGCCAAGCTTACTGGTTCTAATGCTATTCCGACTTGGCGCCAGTCTTGCGGGCGGAAAGAGACCCTCTTCAGACGCGACGTGAACCTTGATGACGGCGCGGAGCTTCGAGAAGTCCGTTTGCGACTTATCTCGACCACTTCTGAGAACAAGATAAGTTTTGCGAACGTCATCGTCTTGGCAGGCATATTCGACCTCGAGCCCAAGACCGCCGGGGGAACGCGAGGATCTGACAATGGCGGCAGCGATGTTGGCGAGGTAGTAGGCTCTCTTGTGAAAGTAGCGCATGTTGAGGTGATCCTTGTCTTGAAACAGGTCCGAAGGCATCGTCACGACCAAATCCACGTCGACCCCCTCTGGCCTCAGAGCAGACGTCCTGAGGATCCAGCTGCCTACTACTTGCACCCTGCTCGGCTTTTCGAACCCGAAACGGAGGGGCGAAGACTCTTTGGGCTGGGGGTCGGGAAAGACCACCTTGACTGGCACCTTGTACGTTTTCTGCAGAGAATCGAGTGCGGGCTCGAGGGTCTGGGGCTGAATCGGAGCCAGCCCCTCGAAGAGCGACTTGAGATGGCGAAGCACCATGTCAAGTGCAGCCGACTTCTCGTAGGCAGGACGGATCTCGGCTAGCATTTCGTCGGTCTGAAGGGCACTTTAGCTCACATATCATTATGAAGCGACTTTCTCTGCTCACCTTGTGTTTGAAGATGTTGCTCTTGAAGAGCTCGCTGGTGTTCTTGAGCATCTCCATCTCGTTACTGGTCGGGACTGCATGGAGCCCTCTCTTTCTTGGTTGACCATCCTGCGCCCTGGGGCCGTCGCCTTCCTCTTCGTCTTCCATTTCCTCGTCATCATCTTCTTCTCCGGATTCCAAATCTTCGTCCTCGCTCCCATCGCCATTGACGGCTCTTGCCATCAAATCCTCACCATCGTCGAAGTCATCCTCATCGTCCTCCACGCTATCGAGTCCATTCTCTTCCTCGCTAGATTGGTCAGATTGACGGGAAGGAGCCCATTTGCCTTTCCTCTGTATCCCTGAAGGCGTCTTCACGTATGAAGAGCTCGCCTTGCGCTTGATCGAAGGCATGTCTTGGGGTGAAGCGAAGAGGAGGGTAATGAATGCTCTCTTCTTCTCACTTTGGCCAAAAAATCCAAAATTTTGCAGCACGTGACGGGTTCTCGAAGTTGAGTAGAGCACAGGACTTCGCGTTCGCAATGTTCGTGTGCGCGATTACCGACAGCCAAGACTAAGCTGCCATGCTCAAGGGCTAAGGTGACCATGGTCGATTCGCCCCAGGATGCTGCTCCGTCACCCGCCTCAAAGACCTCCCTCCTGGACGATGAGCGGCGTACATCGCCCTCGAGAGGGATTAGCAATGGTGAAGGCGGAGGCGAAGGCGAAGGCGGAGGCAAGGGTGAAGGCGAGGGCGAGGGCGAAGGACAGAACGTTGCCCTGAACCAGCTCATGCACCCCATTGATGCCTCTGCACAATGGCTTTTTTCTCAGTCGGATATGAGCGACACTCCTAGCGTCCTCGTTGGTGGCTTGGACGAAGACCAGGAGAGGATTAGCCGATGGAAGGGTATACAGCTCCTCTTCAGCATTGGCGATTATATGCGGCTTCACAATCACGTTACGACGACTGCTTCAATCTTTTTCCATCGCTTTTTCATGCGCAAGGCCATGCCAAAGGACCCTCGCGAGCGCACCTTCGATACTTTTCCCTTTTTTGAGCTTGCCCCTACCTGCATCTTTCTGGCCTGCAAGGTCGAAGAGACGCATCGTAAGCTTCACCACGTCATCGAGGCCACCATGGCGGTGCTCGATCGATCGCCACAAGGACAGGAGCTGGCCGAGGCGCGCGCTTACCAGGCCAACAAGAGCTCGAGAGAGTATGGTCGATGGAAGGACCTGATCCTTCTGAACGAGGAAAGGCTCTTGGAAGCCCTCTGCTTCGACCTCATCATCGAGCAGGCGCATCCGATTGCCATCAAGGCTGCAAAGAGGCTGGGCGCCCCGAGAAGCCTTGCTCAGCTGACGGTCATCTATTGCAATTGCCTGTGAGCACGCTTCCCACAGATGTCTGGAGGACTCGTACTGACGCTTGGGCCAGCTTGTATGGTGCCGTTTGCACATTTTATGATGCGCCTATCCTTGCTGCGTGCGCCTTTGCAAGAGCATGTGAGGCTGTCGAGGTCGATCCTGCACGCTTCAGCCCACGTCCGAGACCCGACGGCAAAGGCCCAAAGGCGTGGTATGATGTCTTTGGTGTAGACGAGGACGAGATCGAGGAGGCCAAGGACGATGTCAATACCCACATGCTCTTCCACGAGGAGCGCCTGCAGGCTTCCTCCTCGGGCAGGCAGCAGCAGCCGGGCAGCACACCTCACCATCACCAGCCTCCATCGGCACCACGGTCAAACCTGACCACTCCATTGGGATCCCATGGGGAGACTGGAAGCCCGCGCCCGACTTTGTCGGGTTCCGTACCCGGAAGTGCGCTACATACCACGCCCCGACCACCAACGCTGAGTCCACCTCCGTTACCGGTCCTGTCCGCGCAGATGGAGTCGAAACACCAAGTCTCCTTTCTCTCCCCTCCCTTGGCAGCCAGCAATGGCCGAGAGCCAGGCAACGAAGGGGAGAAGAGGCCTCCTAGTCGGCACGGCAGCAAGGGAAGCGGTCCACCTCCACCCCTGATGGGTGCCTCCCGGCGTGCTTTCAGCTCCGAGTCAAAGGAAGGCAAAGAGGCAGAGGAGGGTCATGAGGCAAAGCAGGAAGTCGAGATCGAGAAATTGGAGCAAGAACAGCAGCGCACAGAGGATGCTCTGCAACGCGAGGAAGGCGAAGAGAGCGCCGAGGAAGGCGAAGTATAGTGGATCTTGTATTGTAATTTCATCATGTGTACACTACCACCAGACTCAAACAGAGCAATCAGTCGTTCCTGGAGTCATGCGCTACAAATACAGAATGAGAGGGTCCATCAATCGTACTCCTCATCTTCTTCTAGGCTCCTCTTTGTCCCTCTTTGATCCGAGCCTGGCTGCTCGTCTGCCTGACCGCTCTGAACGTCGTCCATGTCCTCGTCCTCTTCCGCCTCTTCTTCCCCGACTTCTCCTGCACCCTCGTCAAGGTCCTGCTCCTTTGATGCTCCCACCTTTCCGCCGGCCTCATCTTCTTCGTCTTCTGCCGGTGGTGGATTGGGCACAATGGAAAAGTTGACATTGGTGAGGCAGTGCTGAGGAGGCGGCAGGCGCAGCCCAAAGCGGTCCGAGATGGGCGGCAACGGGTAGGAGTTGACGCTCGAAGCCAGCGAAAGAAGCATCTGTCCAGGGTGTGAATGAGCCACGATGCAATTCCAGTCTGATGGAGAACAGACTCACATCTTTATTTGGTGGATTGGAAAAGGAGTGGTTCACTCTGGATTGGATCGCCAGCTGGACGTCTTCGAGCGAGACAGAGGATACGCCGGCTGCTCCGCCCGAGCGTGAAGAATTGGCGTGGTCGGCATAGATGAGAGAGTCTTGCAAGACGTCGTACGTATATCCTGGCAGCAGCTATGTCAGCAACGAGGACGTACAATGATCCACCGCTGGGGGACTTACTGTGGGCAAACTCCAGAAGCATATGCAGGACCGGAGGCTCAGCATCCTCGATGCCCATCGACGAGAGGATCATTGCCATGAGCCTCGCATCTCGCGGCACATCTGACATGGACCATGGTTTTCCCGTCACTGCATCCCTCGCGGATGTCGTTGCGCCGGGCATTTGTGATCGTGATCGTTGGTTGATCTGTGGATGTGTCGAAGTTGTAGACGCGTGACTTTTTTCAAATTCTGAATGGAGGAGGGGTTCCGATTGCTTTTGGAGGAATCTTTAATGTGGCTCAAGAATTCCCAGTGGCTGCTCCTTTGGTAACAATGCTCATATCTCTGTCATGCTGACCACTGTTGTTCTCGGTGCGCTTACCGTAGCGATGGTGGCTGTGCTCGGAGATACAGTGTGAGCTAGTCATTGTGGATGAGCATCTAGGACCGCGTCTGGGTGGCCACGAGACAATCAGCCTCATTACACCCGCACTTGAGAGCGGGCCTGCTGTGGGTCGGGGCGTGCGCGCGGCGTCTTGAGATGAGTGACACCGACGTGACCGCTGACCACGCAAGAAGGACAGGCAATGTTGAGAAGCCCTGCATCTTCGGCGCTGAAGAAACGAAGTGCTTCTTGGGACAGAGTTAGAGCGCTGCAGTGAATTATCTCGACAGCTTGGAAATTGAGCTCTCGCGCATCAGGGTGCCCTGTACTTGGGAAGAGTGGGCAGCAGAATGGTCAGGCTACCTGCAATTTCCACCGGCGAAACTTATGCGGACAACGTCAAGAAGGTAAGGAATATGACCAAAGCATTGAGCGGGGACGAGGAGAAGACCACCGGCAGGAATGACATCTACGCCACAATAGGAAGTTGCTAAGAGCTTGTACGGGAAGTCGACCATATCGGTTAGCACCGATGCTACGATAAGTCCAACGTGCCGTTTAACACCGATGCTATCGCTTTTTGCAGGAAGCAAGCAGCAAGGATCGGCGGAACCTCCGCCAAAGAGCCGCACACACGTAATTTAGAGCGTTTCTTGCCCGGCAAAAGGAAATTTTGTATTTCAGGAACCGAACACGCAAATCTCATGCTTTTTCGATTGGTGACGAGCTGAGTTTTGAAGCCGACGTCGCAGGACCCTTACCAAATATGTCCAAAGACGTTTAAGAACCCTGAGCCCTCAGCTCTCCAACACCAAGCACAAGATACCCCTTTCGTCCTGTGACAAAGATGGCTCGCAGCCTACTCATCATTGCTTCGAGTCTCCTCCTAGTGGCGTCCACGGTGCCTGCCGTGTCCGCCGACACCGTCGCTTACCAACCGGGCAATCCTTTCGGTTACGTCCCCGACCTCGGAGGAAATCTTACCTATGCAATTCTCTACACATTGATCTGCACAGCAACCTTCTACCACACTCTCAATCCGAGAAAGAAGGTGGACAAGTGGGCCCTTTGCTTGCCGATTGGCCTTCTTTTCGCAATGGTCGGCTACTATATCCGGGTGGCTGAGAGGTACAACCAGACGGAACAGAGCCTCTACATTGTAATGTACCTTTTTGTCGTCCTCTCTCCTGCAGGTGAGTTGCATCTCGACTGTCTTCCGGACCGAGCATAAGCTCATACCTTTTCCAGCCTTTCTTGCCTTCAACTACATTCTCTTTGGCAGGCTCATGGCTGCCCTCGAAGGCAAGAAGCCGACGGAAATCAAGGGCAAATCCAAGTACTCGCTCCTGCACCCTCGACTCTTCAAGGTCATCTTTGTCACGTCGGACATCATCACCTTCCTCATTCAAGCTGCTGGTGGCGGGCTCCAGACGTCCGACGGCCCCCAGCGAAAGGTGGGCGACAAAATCTTTCTTGCGGGCGTGGCCGCTCAGGGCGCCTCGTACCTTCTTTTTGCCACCGTGACGCTTGTGGCACACCTTCGCCTCATTCGACAAGATCCTCAGCGATTCTCGCCCTTGAACATCTCCCTTTCCGGCAACCCGACTGTACTCCTGTTTGACCTCCTCTACGTCTCCAGCATCGGCATCATCGTCCGGTCCGTCTACCGAATCGTCGAGAATGCAATGGGCTATGATGGCTACTTGTACACGCACGAGGTTTTCACGTTCACCCTGGACGCCCTGCCTCTCATCATTGCCACTGGTGTCTGGGCCATCTTCTGGCCGGGCACGCTCCTTCGAAGGATTCGCGCCGAGGCCAATGGCGATCGTGGATTTGATGAGAAGATTCCAAGCGCAAGTGCAGGTGCAGCCGAAGAGAGCCAGCCGCACTCTCTTGTGGGACATCGTTCCGAAGCACGAGTTTCGGACATTGGCACCAGCGCATCATAGCATCTCACCTCATAGAATACTTCCACGCAGGACATTAGCTCTCTCACCGCTGCTTTGATCACGTATTTGCAATTCAACATCGCGTTCATCGCTATTCCACGGAACACTGTTACGATCCGGCTCGAGAAAGTAAAGAACTCAGTAGGAGTAGACTGCAAGAGATTGAGCATCAGCACTCGCGTCTGGGTCTGAGAGCCGAGAGCCGAATCGGTACTCACCAAACTTGCTGTAAGAGTCTCCTTTGATAGCCATGGCCTCTTCTGGTGTAGCATAGACGCCTCCTTCGGCTTCTCCAAGGCGAGCATACAGATTCCTGATCCCGCCCCCGAGCGCACCATGGTTGCTGATGTTCTTTTGGGCCAGCTCCTCCCTCGCCTCGGCTGCCTTCTCTTTGAGCGTCTCGCTGCCATGTCCGCTGCTGTCCGTTTGGGACAGGATCGTTTCATCTGCCAAACCTCGTGCTCGGCGGTCATTGGACCTTCGCAAGCCCATGTAGTAGATGAACGAGGTGGCGAATCCTGTGGAAGAGCAGGGCTTAGATTCCTAGTCCTCTTCCTGGAAATAATTGGCTCACCTATGACAAGATAAAGAATGATCATGCCGTGGCCCAGGGTGTACCAGGGCTTGTCCTTTGTTCTGTACACATTCGTGGTCGCGGCTCCGTTGATATTGCCCCAAGAAATGATGATTCCCATGACGACGGAGCGCTGTTGGTCGTGGGCGCGAGGCGGTGATGTCAGCAAAATATACGAGGGTCCGAATGCGTAAGATGCTCATCTGACTCACCTTGTATGCACCCTCCACGCTCGTTGATGTTAGGGCAATGGTGTTGGGGATGCAAGGGTAGATTCCAGCAG